>NC_092311.1:7572000-8822000 GCF_036785885.1 Coffea arabica
ACTATCGGGCGTCACCCCGCTGCCGAATTGTACCCGCCAGTTTTGCGGTGGTCAAAACAGATTCCCCTTACAACATGTTAATAGATCGGCCCACGCTCAACGCCTTAAGAGCCTTGTACTCCACCTACCATCTGAGTTTCAAATTTCTGACTCCTGTAGGGGTGGCCGAGGTGAGCAGCGACGTGAACGCTGCCCAAGAATGCTACCTCGCCACCATCTAGGCCACGGTCGCTCCCAGGACTGCGACAAAGGCTGAGGAAAAGAGGCCAACTGTCCTCTCCATAGACACGATCGATTCTCAGAAGACCAGAAAGTTCGGCAGGCTCGAGCCCGTGGACGAGGTGGTGGAGGAGGTGGTCCTAGACGAGGCGAGACCTAACCAACTGGTCCAAATGGGGGCGAGCCTCCCCTCGCCCCTAAAAGAAGAAATGATCCACCTGATAAAGGACCACCGAGACGTCTTTGCGTGGTCTGCTGATGAAGTGGTCGGGTACCCTCCGAACTCATGATTCACCAACTTAACGTCAATCTACGGGCCCGTCTTGTGAGACAAAAGCGTAGGCACTTTGGCCCTGAACGCAGCAAGGCCATATCCGATGAGGTCGATAACCTCTTGCCCGCAAGATGATCCATGAAATTCAATACCCCACCTGACTGTCCAACCCTGTCATAGTCAAAAAGGACACCGGTGGATGGAGAATGTGTGTGAATTTCACCGACCTTAACAAGGCATGCCCCAAAGATTGCTACCCGCTGCCGAGGATAGACGCCCTCGTCGACTCAACAATGGGACACGAGATCCTCTGTTTCCTAGATGCATTCAAGGGGTACCATCAAATAGGAATGAGTGAGGAGGACCAAGAGAAGATAACGTTTTACACCGACTGGGGTGTCTACTGTTACACCACCATGCCGTTCGTGTTAAAGAACGCCGGGGCGACCTATCAAAGGCTGATCAACCGCCTCTTCAAAGATTAGATCGGCCGCAATGTGGAGGCCTATGTGGACGACATTCTCGTCAAAAGTCTAACCACTTTGACCTTCCTGTCAGATGTGAGGGAGGTCTTCAGTGTCCTGCAGGACTCAAGTATGAAGTTAAATCCTAAGAATTGCGTTTTCGGCGTCACCTCAGGAAAATTTTTGAGGTACCTGATTTCCCGCCGGGTAATCGAAGTTAACCCCGATAAGGTCAAGACCATCCAGGACATGTCCCCACCTCGAAACTTTCGAGAAGTTCAGAGGTTAAACGGACGCCTTGCCGCACTAAATCGCTTCCTATCTCAATCTGCTGAGAAGGCCTTACCCTTCTTTAAGGTACTGAAGAAGGCTGATCAGTTCACCTGGACCGAAGAGTGCCAGCAGGCCTTCGACCAATTGAAACAATATCTACATCACCTGCCTACCCTCGTCTCACCTCGGTTCGAAGAGAAGCTATACCTCTATCTCTCCGCCGCCGACGAAACTGTCAGCGCTGTGCTCATCCGAGATGAAGGCACTCAAGTGCCAGTCTACTATGTCAGCAGAGCTATCCGTGGGCCGGAGACTCGATACACCCAAGTGGGGATGCTCGTGTTAGGATTAGTCCAGTCAGCTCGGTGGCTGAAGCCTTATTTTTTAGCTCATTCCATCTCCGTTAGGACAGATCAGCCTATCCGACAGATTCTGGTACGTCCCGAGACTTCCGGGCGCCTCACCAAATGGGCTATCGAGTTAGGAGAGTATGATCTGTCGTATGAGTCGCGTACTGCCATAAAATCTCAAGATTTAGCTGACTTTCTTGCCGAGCTCACCTTTACGGAGAGCCGAGAATCCACTTCCACAATTTCCGAAGTGTCCGACCCACACTTGTGGATGTTGTATGTGGACGGATCCTCTAACGGGGATGGCAGAGAAGCAGGATTAATCCTGGAGGGCCCCCAGGGAGAAGTGTGATCATATGCCCTCTGCTTCGACTTCCCTGCCACCAATAATGAAGCCGAATATGAGGTTTTGATTGCGGGACTCCAACTAACTCGCAAATTCGGTACCCAACGAATCCATGTCCGCAGCGACTCCCAACTTGTAGTATGCCAGATTCTTGGTGAATATGAAGCTAAGAATGAGACCATGCAACGGTATCTCTCCAAAGTTTACCAATTCGCCGCATATTTCAAGTCTTTCGAAATCCAAAGAATACCCCGATCCCAGAATAAGCGGGCCGACGCTTTATCCTGACTGACCTCCACATCATTTTCTGATCTCAACAAGATTGTCCTAGTGAAAGTCCTGAACGAGTCGGGATACATGGGAGAGGTGGCATGCCCCATACATCCGGGAGACACATGGATGAGCCCATTCATCCTCTTCTTAAATCAGGGAACCCTTCCAGAAAATCGAGCTGAAGCAAGAAGGATCCAGCGCAAAGCAGTTTGGTACGCGCTCCGCGATGGGGAGTTGTACAAACGGTCATACCTTGGTCCGTCGCTGAGGTGCATTACGCCCGAGGAGGAACGCCAAATCCTCCATAAGTTACATGAAGGCCTATGTGTGGTTCACGTCGGCCATAGGATGTTGGCCAAGAAAACCCTGTTTTCCGGGTATTTCTGGCCTTCCGTTCGACAAGATGCCCAAAACCTTGTCCTCGACTGCGCTTCCTGCCAGGTCCATGCCCCCGAGCATCACCAGCCCTCAAATCTTATGATTCCAATCATCTCACCCTGACCGTTCGAGCAATGGGGGACAAACATCATTGGACCCTTCCCTAAATCTGTCGGAGGCCATACCTTCCTTGTAACCGCTGTGGACTATTTCACTAAATGGGTCGAGGCCGAGCCTCTAAGGACCATCACGGGGTTGGCGGTTCAAAAATTCTTTTGAAAATGCATCGTTTGCCGTTTCGGCATACCTCAAATCATCATTTCAGACAATGGGAGGCAGTTTGCCGAGAACCCATTTAAGGCTTGGTGCGAGAACCTCGACATCAAGCAACACTTCATTTCGGTGGGCCACCCCCAGACCAACGGTCAAACAGAAAATTTTAACCGAACTCTCTTGCATGGTTTCAAGACCCGATTACACCGAGTTGGATTATCTTGGGTAGAAGAACTCCCCAATGTCTTGTGGTCTTATCGGACCACGCCGAGATCAACCACGCAAGAGACCCCTTTCTCCTTGACTTACGAAATCGAAGCGGTCATTCCTGCTGAGATGCACACATCCAGTCCTCGGTTGGCAGTTTATACAGCCGAGGTGAACGAAAGAGAAATACAACTGGATCTCGACCTCGTCGAAGAAAGAAGAGATGTTGCCTCAGCTCGGATTGCTTCATACAAGAACACCTTGGCCCGCTACTACAATGCCAGCGTGAAACATCGTCGATTCCAATCAGGAGATTGTTAAGTAGCTAATTGTGCATATAATTGGTGAATATTTTCCCCTTTACTTTGCTAAATTATGGTGTTAATCGATAAGTTTTACTCATATTTGGTCTTTGATGTTGTTTTTAGGAAATTGCTGTGAAGATGGAGTAAAATGTGCATTAAAAGTTGAATTTCCGGAAGGCAACACCTTATAAGGCAACACCTTATAAGGCGTGACCACGTCTTCACTTGAGGAGAAATCATGCTTATGGGATATGAAGCGGGCCACCCTTTGAATCTTTGCTAGAATATTGGAAAATCGTGGATATCTTTAACAAGAGATAATCTATTGTTTCCATCTAAAGATGAATTGAATAGGAGTCTATCCTTTCTTTATGGGAAGAGGCATATGTGAAGTGGGAGTCTAATGAGCTTGAAAAAAGAGGGGAGACGTTTTGCTTGGGGGAGGACGGCAGAGGGAAGCCTTCGGCGAGGAGCTCTCGAATTCCTTTTCCTCTTTTTCTCTTGATCGAATTCTTTTCTTTTTTTTCCCTCTCTTTGACAAAACAAAAACTCTAGTATTTTGTGACCGCAAATCCACCATGAGGAGCGGCTAATTTCTTCATCTAGTCAGAAATTAAATCGAAGCTTTGGTTCGACAAAATTGTGAGATCGAATTGATTTGCATACGTTCTTTAATTTGCAAGTATTTATATATTTCCTGTTCACTTATGCATATGATTATTTCTTGCAATTAAATACTTGATCGCTGTTTAATTGTGTGAGTAATTAACAGCCATTTAAGAGTGCTCAATCCGTAATTGTTGGGTAATTTTAGTGCATGTGCCAAGTGACATGATTCAACTGTAGTAGAAACTTTTGAGTTGTTGTTGCGGAAATATATGATATAGCCTAAATAAACCGAGCGTGTGCGTTTGTTGGTTATAATTGGTGGCCAGTCTAAGGATTAATGCTGTCAATAGGTTAAATCCTAAGAGCGTGTTTAGGATTGCTTAATTAGCTAGGGCAATAACCACAAAACTTGTTGTGGTTATCGAATCAAGAATGATAGGCTGGTTGTCAGAACTTGTTGACAATCATAACCAGTTTATTTGTAAATGAAAGATTTTATCTCCACATCTATGATCAATGATTCGAACCATTAGTGGAGATTATACCATTGACTAGAGATTTTCCTTCCGTTAATTTACTTATATTTATTGTTATTTATTTTATCTGTGATTGTCTTATTTTTAATTTGAGCAATTAAATTAGACAGTTCCATATCAATTCCCCCCATTTTTATTTAATGTTACATTCATTCAAAATAAATTCTTAAATCCCTGTGGATTCGACCCTGCTCACTGCTATATTCGAATTTTATCTTTCACGTAATTAAGATACTTTGGTATATCGGATCAAGCAAACTCTGGCACCAGGGTGAAGTTAGTGACCCATTGCACAGCCTAAGTCCCGCTCCAGTACTATAGTGGACTTAATTCGTGACTTAAGAGTAGGAATTTTATTTTTGCTGGTTTGACACCCATCAGAAATCTGGTCTTGAGGAAGAACTCGGTCAGTCGAGCTGAACCGCAGGGAAAATTATGCCCAAAATGGGAAGGCCCTTACCGGATTGTGAAATCTAACTTAAGTGGGTATTGTAAACTAAGCTACCGAGATGGTTCTCTCATGCTGAGAACTTGGCACGCCGAGAACCTTAGATTGTATTATACTTGAAAATTTTAACAAGTTGTGACTTCAGACATTTCGTTATTTTTTAATACCTCGATACAACACATCCGTTATTAAAAAATAAGGGGGACAAGCAGGGGACGAAACGAGAAAAATAAAAGAACCAAGATGAGAAGGAATAGAGACTTCATTTAATGAAGAAGAGCATTACAAAAGGAATACAAGAACCGAGGTCAGGAGTGCCACTAAGTATATCCCGTCTCGGCATTTCCCTCTACCCACGAGCCTAGACCCCTGTCTCGGCTCCCTCCTGGCCGGTCCCTCCCCCGCCGAGATGAGGCTCTCTTCCTCATTCGTGCTCCTCGCCAGCCTTCTCGCCGGCGTCTCTCCCGTTAAAAGTAGCCTCTTCTCCTCCTTCCTCCTCCTTCTCAAACACCTCGTCGAGTTTGAAAAGCCATTTGTTGAACTCGTCCCGGATCTCGGCCAGGTCTCGTCCAACTTGGATGCCTTCGGACATCCGATCACATAACTCTTTAGAGTCCTCGTTGTAGTTGGTCTTGTTTTTCAAGGACTCCAAGGCCTCAGGAGAAAGGTGAAGAGCGGTCTCGTCAATAGCAGACGTGTAGCCGAACATAAAGCTCGGCATGGTCAGTTCGCCGAGGTCTTTGGTGAAAGTCTCGGACTTGCGGAAAGCCTCCACCGCCGAGGCTCCAGCACCCTCGAGGGCCTGCTCATGGGATTTCTTCATCTCGTCCCCCCTCTTCTGCTCCTTCTCGAGAGCCGATCTAAGGCTGTTTATGGTGACCTCGGCCTCCTCCTATTTTGTTTTGACCTGTTGAAGTCGTCTCTGGAGCTCCGCCTTCTCAGATTCAGACACCGCAAGTTTTTCCTCCAATTTGGAGATCTTATTCTGCAGCTTGCCTGATTCCTGCGCCTCGACCAGGTCGCTATACCGTTGGGCCATCTCGGCCACAAATGCGTGATGGAAGCCGTGGCCACCATGACACTTTCGACCACCTCGACTGGAGTCAGTTTCTTTGAAAATTTCACGTCCCTCGGCAGGCTCAAGTGCATCACTAACTCCTGCGCGGCCCGAGGTTGAGAGCACCTGTCATTGACTGATAGCTTCCAGTTTGGACACCACTGTTCGCCAAAGTGCGTCTTGTCTTCTCTAGGAAACACATGGGGTTATGGAAACGATTCCATAGCGAGGACCCCGTGATTGGATTGATTGGTGGCTTCAGCTGCTTGCCTCGGCCATAAGGAGGCGGGAGTGCCGTGGTGACTCCCTCGAGGGGCACCCCTTCTGGCACAGGCGAGGTGGATCCTGTGGTTGCGGCGGCTGAACTGCTTTGGGTTGCCGTGATTGGAGTGCTCTTTACCGCCGAAGTTTTAGCCACCTACCCTTGTATTTTCTTCTTCAGCGGAGGTGCCGAAGTCTCTCCAGAGATTTTTCTCTTGCTCCTCTTAGCCACCTCTGCCGAGCCTGAGGTGATGATATCGGATAATTTAACCACTGCACAAGAAGCAAACATTATTATTTGCAACAGCCGAAGTGAAAGGAAAGTTAAGAAAGAAAATTACAAGGTTTCTTAAGTCTAGTGGAAAAGAAGGGAAGCTTGTCAGGGTTGATCACGGTTCGGCTAATTCCCCCGTCGACCAACACTGCCTCGGGGTAGTCCCAGCAATTGATCCGAAACCCTGACCCCATCAATTTCTGGAAGACCTTCTCGTCATGATCCCCCGCGAAAGGGTCGGCTTTCGATTTAATCGGCCTCCATAAAAAATCCCTAGGGAAGTCCCCAGCAGTGATGAAGACGAAGTCGCGCTTCCAATTCTTTATCGAAATGGGAGCGTCGACCACGAGTTTCGGGATGGTGTTGTTCCGGTTGCAGACATAGAACCATCCCTTATCCGTCCCATGTGCCTTAAATGTGTAGCATCGACGAAAAAGATTAACGGTGGGGGTCACCTCTTGATATCGGCATAGCATCTCGAACCTCACCACGATGCGGACCGCGTTCGGGGTGAGTTGAGTGATCCTGACGCCGAAGTGTCGGAGTACGTCCCTGAAGAATCTCGACTTCGGCATTTTCAGCCCAGCCTCCAACTGTTGAAGGTAAACCGCCACAGTGCCCATTGGGGGCTTCTCGGCCGAGTTATCTGGCCCAGGCGACCTGATGGGAGACCCCAGCCTGAAGGGGTATTTTCTTATCACCTTGTCGCCCCTGTCTCTCTCGACGCGACTTCTGAATTTCGGCATCTTGCCGAAGTCAATTTTAGTCACATCCTTTGGAACGACCGACTCCAGCACGCCCTCGTCGTGGGGTACTTCCGTTCTGAGGTCACTATTATATACGACCTCGGAATCACCCTCACTCGCTTCTGATGATTCCGACCCCTGGGCTGTCTCGGCCGTTTCCTCTGCGGCACTAGGCTCGACCCCTCCGAGTTGGGCGAAGTCGTTTCCTCTGAGAGGTCAGGCCTCTTCTCGGCTTGGTAACTTGGTTTCACGATTTTTTGTGGGTTTTAGCCGTTTTGGCCATGTGTGAAAGACGAGATGAAAAGAGAAATACTTACTATTGATTATGGAATCAGACGAGAACGAGGACTTCGGCTTTGATCCCGACTGAAAGAACGGATCTCGGCAACGCTCGCTAATTTGCAGTTCTGAGGCTAAGAAGGAAAGTGGTGGGCTGTGCGATGAAAAGGACCCCCTATTTATAGGGGTTCAGTGGAATCCGAAAAGGCGGCAAGAATGCGAAAAGGCGGCCATGTTCAAATTCAAAAGGACGCGTCTCTCTCTCTCTTTATTAATGTCCCGTCCTTTCAACTGACACTCTCTCCGCACGAAGCGTCCCATTACTACACGACGCGACGGTTACCTGTAACCGATCTGCCCAACACATCTTATCAACTGATCTGTCCACGTGTTACACCCCCGCATCTTCCGGAGCGGGTTCAGGTCCCAGACTCTGAATGATTTCGACATAAGGAAGTCTCGGTACCTCACGAGCCCTGGAGCTCCCGAGACTTGGGGGGCTTATTGAGGATGATCACCTCGGCGCCCCTCGCAGAGTCAAGGCAATCTCATTTCGTCCTTCACACAAGCGCGATCATGTCCTGGGCACGACTCCTAAGTTCAGCCGGATCTCTGGCTGAACTGCTTATATGACCTCTAGGCTCCCACCTCGGCTACACGTGGGTGATGTCACCACGTCTGACATCGCACAGAACCAGTACTTTATCTGAAAAGCACCTGATGCTCTTAATGGTTGCTGCGCAGGACTCCCCGTCATCATGTCCAGACGGCTACAGTGTTAGAATCAGACTTCCTGGCAGGGAACAGAGCCGTAATGGCCAGGACTTGGGTCCCACTAGCATGAGCCCTCCGTCCTGTCTTCCATTCCTTCCCTATAAATACCCTTCATGAGCTCTCAACAAATAAACATACTGTTCATTCATACACGCTACTGTTTTCTCTCGTTTTCTCACTATACTAACTTGATCGTTGGAGTGATCTCAGGGGAGAAGCCCGGCCATCCACTTCGGACAAGCGAACTATTACATTTCACTTGAGAGAGAACTGATATAGGTCGGTTCAACTATTCATAAAAAATCACCTCTTCAGGTACAAAACTAGTTCTCTTTATAAATGTGACATTCTAAATATCAAATACATACATACATACATACAGATAAATGTGATAGAACTTCATAATTTCTGTTTTTTGATTTTTTATTCACAAATCATACCCTATATTGTCAAAATCTCAAACGCCCTCCCTCCCCCCAAAACCCCAAAAAAATAACCCATAAAAAATAACCTACTCTTCCTCTTCCTCTTCCTCAATTTCCAATGCGTGTATTTGGATCTGGGTACTATTTGAGATATTATTTGAAATAATTATTGTATTACTTTTCGTGATATGTTATATGTAAAATAAAATAATAATTAGAAATATAAAAATATGAATTAAAAAATATATTTATGATGCAAGGAAATATTATATTTGAATTGTTATTTTTAGAAATTTTTATTAAAAAAAATGTGATATAACAATTTGACATATATGATATAAAAAAATAATTAAAAAATATATTCACGAAAAACATACAAAATTTTCTGTGAAAACTATCCAAGGCTATCCAAACAGGCTTGCCAAAAAAAAATGAAAAATAAAAAATGAAAAGCATTGCGAGGCAGACGAACGCAGGCTTGAGTCCCTAGGTCCCTCGCTATCCTCTAGGAACGGTTGCACACCTTCCCGTGGTCCCTCTCTATCCTCTTCTGCTTCGAACCCTAGGCAAAAATAGGGCTTTTTCTGCTTGCGAATTTCAAGGTTTTCCATTTGAGAATTCCTCGAAACAGTGAAATTTGCGAATTTCAAGGGTTTTCCATTTGAGAATTCCTCGAAACAGTGAAATTCTTTGCTAAAAGGTTCGTTTTTGGAATATTATGGAGTTTGGAGGCGCTCGGAAAAGAGGAAGGCCCGACGGCGGCGCAGCCACCAACGGCAATGGCGGCATTAAGAAATCGAAACAAGGTTTGGTTGTTTCCTTGTTCTGTCTTCCTTAAACTTGTACTTTGCTTTGTATATATTATTGATTGTCGAATCTAGGTTTTATTTTTGGTTTCTTTTACTATCTAGATGCATGTGTATGTTTGTTATATTTTTAAGCATGTCATTGTTTTTTTTTTTTTGAGATTTTTGTGGAATTGCAACAAAATCTCTGCGGTGTAAATCCTTGAAGTCGGTTTTTGGAAGTACATTTATACCGTCTTTGTTCCTAGGTTTTTTTTCCTTTTTCTAACTTTTGTGTGGATTGCCTATTCGAGTTTTAGACTGTAGTCCGCGTCTTGTTTTTTCTCTCTTTTACCTTTTTTCTTAAAAACGTAAAGTTCCCCAATTAATGGTAAATTGGTTTGCTCTCCAAGAATAAGATTCTTTGCCATTTTGAAGGTTCAAGTCTTGGAATATTTGATAAGATGGATTGGGTTAATCTCTTTATTTCTGTTTCAGGTGTAAGAAAGCATGTAAGGTTTTATTCTTTTTACTATACGTTTTATTTTTTGGGGTTTTGTGTTGTCAGATACTTAGTATGAAAACAGGAAAGAGTTTATCTGCAATTTTTGATGAGTCCTGTTGTCGGAGTAGAGCAAATACCAAAAAGACTTGGCATACATAAAACTCAGCAAACGTAATGGAAGAATTTTGCTTCAAATTTCTGATTAAAGGAAAACAATACAAGTTTTTGTGCCTATATGCTACTTTGTAGTTGAAGGAAAATAATATCTTCCATTATTTTGTGTGAGTTCTTTAGGGTGTTTGTTACTTGCTATACATCGAAGTGAAAAAGCTAAGAAGAAAAAGAAATTCATGTTATATAGGAGAATATAGCTGTGTTTATGGCTGTACACTTCTCTCCCCCTTTAGTTAAGCTTATATAAGAAAATATTGAGTGTGCTTGGATTGGCATTATTTGCAATACATTATTTGCATGCATCACATATGCGTTTTTCAATCAATATAGTATTATTTTGATTACATTTCATGAAGAATTTGGAATGCAGAATACTAGTTTTTCTCTTTGCCTTCAAAATGAACATAGAAATGATGTTCAAGTAAACTTAATAATTTAAGTCTTAAGGTTCAAGTCGATGTGTAAAAGGATCCTTCAAGAATATTGAAAGGGCCTGTTTGAAACATAAGGAGCATAATCTAATTATCAATGGTTTTTTACATTATCTAATTAATCATGTACATCTTTACTATGAATAATGCAAGTACGGTGTAGTTATGATGACCAGAAATGTTATTCAGAGTTTGAGATATATCGCAAAATTTTAAGATTAAATGATTAATAACTCATTGGAAGTTTAACTTTGAAAAATGATAATTTGCTGTAACAGAAACGGAGTCCTTTTCATCCGGTATAGGAAGCAAATTGAAGCCATGCACAAAGTTTTTCAGGTTCTAATCTTACTCACTTAAACTAAATATTAAAATGCAGTATTATGTTTTGCTGATGCGTATAAGCTGGAAGCCCAAGAATTATGCATACTGTCACTAAGTTAAATTTTGGTGTTTGACTAATGATTTGGGTATTTGAAGTTTTGATACAGGAATACTTGTTTAACCTATATCGATCTGTGAGTGGAATTGGCTGGGTAACGAGTAATTTGAACTAGCCACTTGCTCGGTTATATAACTTAAAAGTTGATCAGTTGATGAACTCTGTCTGCCATCTCCCATATAACTAAGTTGATTATTGTCAAACTCTCCTTGGAAAATTCAGAGTTTATGCAATGGAATTTGGCTAAGCAATTGACACTAAATATGGATACAGGTCACCGTTTTTATAACAAGTCAATAGCCATTAGTGAATGAGTATGGTGTTTGGTTGGTAAATGAATTACCAGCCATCTATTCAACTTGGTAACAGCTATCAAGTGTGACATCTTAATCTTTCTGATGCTGGAAAATGCAGAGTATGCAGTGGAATTTGGCTAAGCGATCAACACTAAATTTGGATACAGGTCACTGGTTTTATAATAAGGCAATAGCCATTAGTGAATGAGAATGGTGCTGGGTTTGTAAATGAATTACCAGCCATCTATTCAACTTGGTAACAGCTATCAAGTGTGACATATTAATCATTCTGATGCTGTCATTATTTTGCATTGTTTTCTTTGTTGTTGCTACTTTAGGGGTAGAGCTATTTGGCTAGGAATTTCTCTGGATTTTGCTGCTTTTTGTCATTTTTGTTTTAAGTTTTGAATAGGCCGGCTTCCTATATGCTTTGCTATAAATCTTGATTTAGATGTGCACAGATTGGTTGGTTTGCATGATGCAAATGCAACTTTTTTTATTTTTTATTGTAAGATAGGGTATGTACAGGCCTAGTTGGACCTTGCAATGGTTATGGCCTTTTTAAGCCTTAGAGCAGCGAGTGGTAACATATTGGACAATTATGTTCTGGTAGCTCACTTAAATTGGCTTATTATATATTGTTTTCCAACTAGTACTTTCATGTAGAATTGGGGCAAGTTGATTTACGTGTATTTTCTCTTTCTCCTCTTTTTCCTTGTCCACCTCCTGCCCTCTTTTGTATCTGTTAAGAAGTTTTTTCTTTTTCCTGTTAAGATGATGATTTGGACTGATGCTTTACCTCTTTCTCTATATGGTACTTGTGATAAGAATGGATTTTTGAGCACATACTGAGTAAAACATCATATCTTGCTTTGCTATCTGGAGAGATATTATATGTAAATTTGGGCAGACCTTTGATGTTTGACTGACTTTGGAAGATTTACTTCAATGGAATTGTGTTGTTTGATCAAGTCAATATCTACATGCTGGATTTTGTGCTTACTTTGATGTGCTTACATCTGGATCAAGTCAATATCTACATGCTGGACTTGAGCTTGCCTTCCTTTAGTGGGAAACTTGAATGCTTTATGATGTCAAAGTTTTTATATCCCATTGTCTACTTATTCATTGAATCTTTGTGTACCTGGAATCATGACTTTGTAACTTACTCAGAAAGAAACTTTAGCTTGCTCTTTGATAAAATTAGCTTGTAGACATCTGAAGTTCGAATATGGCTTTCTTATTAGCATGCATCGCATCAAACTCATCCCAGGCATTAAATTACGGGAAAATCATATGTGGTGTAGGACACATGGAGATTGGCCAATATCTCACCACTGTCTTAATTTTCTTCCAAATAATTGAAAGACTATGGGACTTCAATGCATTAATTTGCAACAACTGTTTTTTTTTTTTGGCATGCTAAATGTGGTTTGGTATGGCAGGTTGTCCTACAAGTTCTGGTTCTTGATTGTATTTATGCTCATTTTAGAGGTACATACAGACTGACAGAGAAGACACAGGAAGATTTGGAGGGTTCAGGTTGGGGATTATAGACAGGAGATCAAAGCGAGCTTGTTGTGAAAAATCATTGCTGGTGTTGGTTTTACTGAATATGACTCAGTGACAGCCGCTGAGCAGTTGGACTGAGAAATCATGTGGAGGTTGGGAGATTGACTGAGAGTAATTGAAGAGCGGATAGGATTCCCAGTCTTTTTTCCTTTTTTTTTTCCTCTGGTTGGTTTGGTCACGGGGTGCTCTAAAGAGGTGAATGGGAAAATAGATTTAGGTTTTGGGTCTGATCACATGAAGATAATAGATGTCTCTGTGTTTAAAGGTGATGTATATTAGGTTAATAGTACCTTAAGTGTATATAATAACTCATTCATGATGTTTGATCAATTTTTACCAGGCAACCTTTATTTTCTTTTTGGCTGCCTCAACCCCTGGTTTTGTCTGGCATCCTGCTGCTTTTCACCGGTTCGATAGTAGAACCAGGAAATTCTTTTCCTTGGACAAGAAGTGAATTAAAGAGCATATTATCCTAGATGAGGCCGTATCTGTGTTAGGGATCTGGAACAGGTTTTCAAACTGTAAACCGGATTATAGATCTGGGTCCTTTTGTTCTAGCTTTTCCACTCTCAAGTTGCTATTTATTCTTTGTCTGTCCAGATTTCTGTGTCATTGCTGAGAATTTGATTGCCTATTGTGCTTATTCATCTCATTTATTGGTTGCAACAAGAACGTCATTTCAAACTTAATATGGGAGCTTTTATTCTCTTGGAAAGCAAATGGCCGCTTACTAGCTTGCATATGTTTTATGCTCGATTGTTCATTTCTTTTGCGATTAATATGTTATTTTTGGATGCATATTAACGTGTATGCCGTTGGTAAATCATTCAATGACTTATCTTGTGGTGAATGGGTCCTGTTACCAATCTAATGTTTAGCTTGACAAATGGAATTGTGATTTTCAGATTTTGTTATCCCTCACTGTAATCCAGTGTACTCGAAAGTTGTGTGTATTATCCTGCTACGTAGTTTGTGTTTTCTTCTAATTGGCAATTGCCTAAACTTCTTTGCCCGTTAGTGGCATTTGATGTAATTTTGAGAAATTGTTTGTTGGTAGCATTTGTAAGAGATCTCACTTTGCATAGTGTCTTATGAGAACTTTTGCCCTTGTAATTTTGAGGCCTCATTCATGTGTTTGGTCACCTTTTTTCTTTCTCAGGTCCTTTTGGCCAAAGTGTCTACACCATCAATTATGCTGTGGTTAAATTTGTTTTGCCATACTTGCTGTTATCATAGATTGCCTACTTGCTTTCACTATGTGCCAAGACATTAAGGAAGTTGTTGCACAGCTAGATGTCATGTATTGGCAATAGTTGCTCTCTTTTAACTTCAGGAGCCTAAAGGACGGTTGTTTGACCTACTTGTTACCTGGATTTTGTAGTTTGTTTACTTGTTTCCTTGATTTTGTATTTTGTTTACTTGTTTCCTCGATTTAGTATTTTGTTTTACTTGTGAAGATATAATACTGTATCTACACACACATTGTTGAGTTTGGAACCTCCTGTGGATTTCGGGTACAACAATTTGCCTTATCAATTATCCTGTACTGTAATTGAACTCTTTTGTAGTCTTGATATGGGAAAGTGCAGGAGCTGGTGTATAGTGGAAATAGCAAGATCATATATTTCATCCACCTATTTTCATCCCTAAGCTCACTTGCATTTATTTATATACAAATCCAGTTTATGGCTCTGGTTTGTTTTATCTGGGTTTCGATTAATTTGTGCTATTATTCAACTGGGGTTGTGGGTTGTGGGTTTTGAATTTTGTTGTTCAAAACATTCCATTTTTTTTAATTGAAGTTTGATTTTGGAAATTTGAATTTTCTGGTGCAGCCAAGATATCCGAAAATGAGGCCCTCAGCAATGATGAAGAGCTTGAGAGGAAGACCATGTCAAAAAAGAAGATAGCTAAAGAGCATATGCAGCAATTGCAGAGGCTCCAGGAAAAGGTCCTATTTTGTTTACGATTATATAAGCAACTGCAAATGTGTGGTGAATTGATCTTAGGATGACTTTATCTCATATGTTAAAGAATCCCAATTGGATACGTTGTCAATTATCTGAGTGAAGTATTAAAACTGAAAAAAGGAGAAAGGAAACGGTTGAAAATATAAGAAAAATGGGATTTTCCCAGTATTATTGCAACATTTATTTTTCAGAATTCTAAGTGGTTGTCATTGAATTAGTAAAGATGGAGAATTGGGGTGGTAAGATGTTTATTTTAAGGTTTTCTTGTAAATGTGCTTGCTTGGAGCATAGAAAGATATGAAAACAACAAAATCAAAAACCTTTGGGGTTATTTTTTTTTCCTATTTTTGTTCTTTTTACACAAGTCATATTGCTTTTTCTTTCTTTTTACATGAACATGACGAACATGCATATAGGAGTCATATGCAGGGTTGATTCCAGCATCTGTATGTGATGCCAATTCCCTTAGTTGTTGCATATATTAAGCCAGAGACTATGGAATTGGAAATCCTTTCTTACTCTCTATTTAGATGATAAGATATCACATTCTATATCTTGGTGAAATGGGTGAGTTTACATTCATTATACCAGCTATTTGTAGCACATTTATTAGAAGGGTTTTGGAAATCTTATAGGGGATAGGATGCTTTACTTGCTCATATGGCAAAATAGTAGCTTCTGCAGGCCGTAAAGCATGACCTGGGGGTGAGGGGGAATAGAGTGAGGAGATGTCAGTGCTCTTGATTTAAATTTGTCAGACTAATGGTTATTGGAAGTGGAGGATTGCAAAGAACAAGAGCTGCCTTCTAGGACCATAGAAGATGTAAAATATCGTCAAGTGGAAGAAGATCGGAAAACTAAAGAAGTGGAAGAACTCTATGGAGTATTCAGGTGGACAAGTGTATGAAGCCAGAGTTCATTAGAAATGTTGAGGGGCTTGTAATGCGATCTTGGAAGGAACCTTGACGTGTTGAGGATCCTTGCGACTTGAACCCTGGGAGGACACACCTTAAAAGCTAAACAATTGTTGAGGGAGAGCCCATAATCCCATACTTCCAATCTGGGATCCAAGTCCCATACCTTAGAGTTGGCTTATTGCACCTCGTTGCATAAATCCAGTGGTTTATTCCATTTTAACTTGAAAAGAAACTTATGTATCAATCGCCTATTTGTCTACTGTGACCTGGAATCTGCCAGTTCGAAGAAATTTGCAGGGTTGGCAAGTGTTATCTGTCATTCACTCCCATGACAGTTGTATAGTTACCAAATTTGCTAAAATGAAGAGAAATGGAGCATTAATCTTAAGGTAATATTCTCATTAAAGGCTCTTTGTGAAAACTGGTTGGGAAGTGATGACATAGCTTTCGCTTGGAAGGCCTACTTGGGAAGTTAATACTAATGAAACTTGGCCCTTTTCAGCTGACCCGAGCTTGGGAGGGTATATAACCAATGACATACTTAGGCGCAGAAATAAATGTTGTCACTTTCCCATACCTGTAAAATGTGGCGGGAGAGTGCATCAGTATCTTTTGTTAAATTGTGATATAGCCCATTAGAATTGGAGCTTCTTTTAGGTTTCTTCAATCTGCAAATGCTATATGAAATGTAGTGACAACTGTAGTGATCTTAACAAGATTAGATGCTATGGCAGAAAGGAGAATAAGGATGTTGTTTAAGTTGGCTTCTTTACTCTTCATGTCAGTGTTAAGGAGAGAAATGGATGTAAGTGCCTTTGAGGGTGTTGAAAAGTCATTCAATTGGAAATTTAGTTTTTATTATCATCTAAATTATGATATCCCTTTCATCCATAACAAACCTGATGAATATATTTCTATTGTTCATGGTAAAGGAGCATTTACATAGAGAAATGATTTTCACATTTCACTTATAGCTCCTCACACTGTGCCTCTCACTTATTCGTTAGCTTAACAAAATAAAAACCCACCATCTCAATCTGCTCATTTGCCAATACCAAAATGTTGATGGGAATTTTAAGCCTACTGGAACATGTGTAGGAAGGTGAAAAATGTCTGTTGAAATCATTCCCCTTTATTTATTGTTGTGTGCACTTTCTTTATCAACAAATTTGCTTCCTTGTGTAGACAAGTTGGAGTTGGGGATTCTAAGTTATTGGAGCTAGAATTGCTGTTTGGACTAATCAATCATCCATCAATTGTTTTATTTGATATGTTTACAGTGCTTCTTTGCAGGATCCGGAGTTCTATGAGTTCTTGAAAGAACATGATAAGGAGCTTTTGGATTTTAATGATGAAGATGTGGATGTGAGCCTGAAGGTTTCTATATTTGTATTTTTCTCTGTTAATTGAAACGAGATTATCACAATCTTCAACAATCCTTTGCAGGATGAGGCTGAAACTGATGTTGATAGTGAGGATATAGAAGAAGATGCAGAAACAGATGAATACCTTATGAAACATGTTCCTAGTGTAGCTGTAGAAGCTAAATCCTCTAAAAATGTCATTACCACTGCAATGGTTGATTCTTGGTGCAAATCCATTCAAGAGAACACAAGTTTAGGTGCAGTGCGTGCCCTTATGAAAGCATATCGCACTGCTTGCCACTATGGTGATGATAGTGGTGATGATAATGCGAATCAGCTAAGTATAATGTCTAGCAGTGTCTTCAACAAAATCATGCTATTTGTTTTAAGTGAAATGGATGGAATTCTTCGAGGATTGTTAAAATTACCCCCTTCTGGGGGAAAGAAGGAGACCTTATTGGATCTGATGAGTACTAGACTGTGGAAAAACTATAACCATTTGGTGAAATCATATCTTGGAAATTCTCTACATGTTTTGAACCAAATGACAGACACAAAAATGATATCCTTTACATTGCGAAGGCTAAGATATTCATCTATATTTTTGGCTGCATATCCTGCTCTTTTAAGGAAGTATGTAAAGGTATGTACTTAGTTGAAATACTTTTGCCCTTTTACTTTGCATTCAGTATCAAATTTTTGGTATGATATGTTGTAAGGTGAGATTTTGCGTGTTTGCTGGTAATATTTCGTCATATGGTTGGTTTCCTTGAGTTTTAGAAATATGACTTAGAGAAAGCAATAGAACAATGCAAGCAAAATTCATAGAAACCTAAAAAATCACACCTTTGGATCAGAAGGAATCACACCTAAAAATGTGGAATTATTCCTCCAGAAGACTAGTTTCACATGATATTGTGAATTAGAATGTCGATTCTGCATATATTTCTCTTGTACAGTGAGCTCCATCATGTTTCATAGTGGATATATACATTTTTATTTGTCATTAGTTGCTTGCTTCCCTCAAAAAGTAAAGACATTAGATAATCCACTTAATTAGAATAAGTTCTGTTAATTACTTGTTTAGAGGAGCCCTTGTCATGCAAATTAACTGCTATTCTAAACAAACTTGAGGTAGTCAAATTGCACAAGTAGCCAATATATGGTCCCCAAAAGGGTCAGAATTTCATAGGCTGACTAACTGTGTTGGGATCGTGAAATTTCCTAGTTGGGGCTATTTCTGCCTCATTGTATGATGATTGGTATTCTCTTCCTGCAAACTACTGAGTTGATAAGCATTTATCATAGTTCTTGAGTTTTTACTAAGACAGGGCAACTCAAACTGTAAAGATATCCTGAGGACTTAAGATTTTGATTTATTTTAATGTATAGAGAACAAAAATAAATCAAAAGGTTTTTAGTCTGGATTTTACCCTCTTTGGTTGTATTAGGACTGTTGATATAGTTGGAGCAACTTTCTGTGGTTCATTTTGCACTCATATTCTGATGAAAGAGAAAAGAATTTATTAACACAAGTCCTTAGAATTTTGATACTTGAATTAATCTATTGTTTTCTTCTAGCTCAAATGCACAATATTAAACTATTGGAGGCCTATCTAATGTATACAGGTCATGAAGATTCCTTTAAGTGCATTTTGGTTGACATTCTTTCTATGTTTAGCTTGCAATAATCTGACTTGATGTTTCTTTTTTCTTTTTTTTGTTTTTGTTTTGGGGGGGGGGGGGTGGGTAGGTGGGTGGCGGAATTGTACTTTATAATGAATGATAAATTGATAAAAGAAAATAAGAAAAATCAGAAAGAGTAAAAGAAGGGGGTGGAGGGAAATTATTTTAATCTGTCTATTCTGCAAGCTGATTCTTTTACATAGGTGATCACCATTACAAAGTTAGCTGTAAAATAAGGGATGGAGGGAAATTATTTTAAACTGTCTATTCTGCTAGCTGATTCTTTTACATAGGTGATCACCATTACAAAGTTAGGTGGTTATCAAATAACACATTCTGATGTTTTCAGGTGGTTCTGCACTTTTGGGGCAGCGGGGGAGGTGCACTGCCAGTTGTTTCTCTTTTATTTTTGAGAGATTTATGTCTACAGTTTGGTTCAGATTGCATCGATGACTGCTTCAAAGGAATGTACAAAGCTTATGTTTTGAATTGTCAATCCTTTACGGCAACAAAGCTGCAGCATATTCAGTTTCTTGGTAATTGTTTCACTGAACTACTTAGAGTGGATCCTGGAGCTGCATATCAACATGCTTTCATTTTCATTCGTCAGTTAGCGATGATTTTGCGCGAAACTACTACTAGGACAAAGAAGGTAATGGTTCTTTCTCATATTATCTACAGATATCTCGTCAGAAGAAATTCTTAATTCCTTCAACCTTTTAAGGAAATGATGGTAATTATAAGAATAATAATAATGGTGATTCTGAGTTCCTGTAATGTAGGAATGTTTGCCTTTAACTTTGTCTTTACTCTATTTTATAGTTGCACAGAACATACTTATTTTCAGGTCACATGCAAGGTATAACTGATTGTCTTGTAAAGGAATACTAGGTTATTTTAGTTTGGCATGTAAGTGATCTTGTACATTCAAATTATTCATACACAGGAGTTGAACATGTGTGTGGTTGATCCTACGTATTGCATCTGTTAGCTTAGTAACACAAAAGATTTGGTAAATGATACATTTGCTTATAAAAATACCTCAAGAACGTTATGTGAAGACAGAAATGGAAAGACCATGCACACATATGGGTGAGTAATGAACATCTCTGTTTTCAACAGAATGGCAATGTTATATGGTACTGGCATCTATTTTCAAATTGAGTGTCATAATCACTTGGGGCTTTTTACAGGAGAAATGTTTCTCCATGTGTTTCTAGTTTTATATCATCTAGAAACTTTGAAACTCAAAGCTGAGGTCAAGTATGATGTTTTTATATATAGGACATAAAGTTATAGGAATGGGACGGTTTTTGCACTTCAATATCAAGGTTTTGATAGAATACTCTTGACGTTCTTTTATTATTGTTGTCACTGATGTTTTGTTTTCTCTTAACTCTCTTTTTTGCTTGGAATAAAGTGCTGTGGGTTCAAAGAAAATGGGGTTTACATGATTCTTTAGCTTCTTTTATATTGTGTATTGTATATTCAAAGATGTGTTATGTGGCTTCTTTATGTTGCATACTGTGTTATGTTGACTGAAGTATCTTTCCAAGTGTGTGTTTTTTAGATTGTGTCACATTTCACTGAAACTGCTTTTTTTTCAGTGGATCTGCTGACAGCGGTTCTTGTCTGTTTTGCAGAATTCTAAGCTATCCTTCAAGGAGTTGTTTAGAAAGGTTTATGGATGGAAATTTATGAACTGTCTTGAGCTTTGGACTGGTGCAATCTGTGCATATAGCTCAGAAGCTGATCTTAAGCCCCTTGCTTACCCACTTACTCAAATTATAACTGCAACGGCTCGTTTAGTTCCTACAGCTCAGTATTTTCCTCTCAGATTGTGGTGTATAAAAATGCTAAATAGAATTGCTGCTTCAACTGGGACCTTTATTCCTGTTTCCCTCTTGCTATTAGAAATGCTAGAGATAAAGGAATTGCACAGACCACCTACTGGAGGAGTTGGTGAAGCTGTTGATTTCCGTACTATGCTGAGGGTAAATTTAGATTGCTTGTCTTTGCTTCTATTTCAAGTGCAAATTGGACATAACAATTTTGATATTCTGGAATTGTTTATGACAGGTAAAAAAGTCAGCCTTGAAAACGAGGGCATTTCAAGAGATGTGTGTTTTTTCTGTAATTGAAGAACTCACTGAGCATTTAGCACAATGGAGCTATTCTGCAGCCTTTTTTGAGCTATCTTTTGTTCCCACTGTTCAGTTACGTGAGTTCTGCAAATCTACAAAAGTTGAGAGGTTCCGTCGAGAAATGAGGCAACTTATTCGTCAGGTACAGTTCTGTTAGAGTGGGCATTTTCTTTCTTCTGTTCCAGAGGGTATCAATTTTCAGTTATCATGCCAGTGTTTCATTTCTTATTTTGACATGCAAAGAGCCTATTCAAGGGGAAGCTAATGTTCATGCTGTTTACCATGCAGATTGAAGCCAACTGTGAATTTACTAATAAGAAGCGTATGTCAGTTGCGATTCTTCCTAATGATCCGGGAGCTGCATCTTTACTTGAGGTTTTGATGTTTATCTTTGATTTTAATGATGAAAAGAACAATTGATTTCTGTTAGTTGTGCATATTTGCTCTTTTTAATTATTCATCAGATGAGATTATAATAAATCTAATCTTTATGACTTTTTAGTAGGTTATTAGTATATTGTATCAGTTGTTGGCTACATAAATAAGTGGAGCAACCAAACCAGCAGATACACTTTATCCATGCTTGGGAAAGTCATTTCTTTTTCTGGAATCTACCATTAGAAGTTAGCAGCTGATTATGTCCTTCAGGACTTTTGTCTGTATTCAACCATGTCCATTAACCAATATTATTGGGTTGTTTCTCATAGACTGCTTAGGTGTCAAATTCACTGGGTCTGGAAAAGTTGATAATGGTAGATGCACGTCAAAGTAGTCAAGTATCTTCTGTACCCCTTCTAGATAACTAAAGGTGATTACTCCAAATACTGTACTCCCTCGAGTAACTATTCCAAACAATACTTTGAGAAGGTCGCTAATAATGCTCAGCTGGTCTTCTCAAAATTTCACTTTACTCAGTCATATAGGTTTGTACTGGAGGAATTCAATGTTTCGACCGAACACATTTGTTTTTTTCTCCATTTTTGTCGCTAATTTGCTCCTTCCGTTTTGATTTTGACGGCTTTACTAGTCTCCATCAAACTATTGAGTCTGCAGATACAGTTTCCAAATTATATATTCTGGATATGAAATTAGGAGTTATTATTGGCACTTCCGTTGACATTTTTTATTATTTGAGCTAGACAAAAATATTCATCCTTCATTGAGTTCACTATCACTCCCTTGCTATCAAACTGTGATTAAAATGAATTGTAGGGGTGTTTTTATATTTTACATGTAGAAAAGTCAAGTGGAGTGAACAATTCTGTAAAAGATGAATTTGATAATCTGGTGCAAGTTGATCTACAGAATGAAAAAACTGCTGAAAATAACCTTTTTCTGCCTTTCATAATCAACATGATCATCCAAATTTGATGTATTTAGGGTTGGTATATGTATATGGGATCAGGAATAATGCACTTTTTTCATGTTGAAGAGTTTTCTGCATATTTTTGTATCTTAACTGATTGTACACTTCCTCTTTGATGCATGTTTCGTAAGAACTTACTTGCCTGTACACTTGTTCTAGGATGAAAAAATGAAGGGTTCTAGCCCGTTATCTCAATATGCTACTGTTTTACGAGAGAGAGCACAACAAAGAAATGACTCCGTAACGCAGTCCAGGTTCCTAATGCTTATCATATTTAGGTGCCTAGTCTTTAAATTACATTCATGACTGAAATTGATTTCGCGTTTTTCTTCTCCAGTGTAATTGTGGGTGAACGTACATCAATCTTTGGGAGTAAGATCACTGATGATGATGAACAAGATGATTCTGTGAATGAGGAAGGTGTCACTGCCTTTAATTCAGGCTGGCTTCCAGGAAGTGATTCCACGTATCATCCTCTCTCTAACTGTCTCTCAGCAGCTAATACTCATATTCATTGAATACGTGCAAAGTTTGTGTTATCTGAGCCTTGGATTCTTGTGCTAGTAAATTTGTTTGTTTACCTACCTGAGTTGCCTCTTCCCAGGATTTCACATGCCGAAAAGGTGAAAGAGAAAAAGAAGAGAAAGAGGTCCCAAGAGGAGGCAGCTTTTGACGAAGATGTTGTGGAGGAGTTGATACTTAGTTCTGATGAAGATGAAGATTCTATGAGTGATGTCCAAGAACTCGAGGATACTGAAGAAAAGCCAGTGATTTCAAAGCGGCAGAAAATGAACCAGCAACCATTGGCAGGTTTGTCTAATCTATCAAAGAAGAAAAGAAAGTCTAAGTCAAAGAAAGCGAATAAAAAGAAGGGAAAGAATTAAGAAGCCGGTGGTCTAATCCTTCATTTGACAGTTTGGATTCTCTTAGAGCAAAGGATTTTTTTTCCTTCTTCTTTTTGGAAATATGTATCGTTTTCTCAGGCAAATTGTTGCTTTGTATTTACACGAGTGTAATTTCAGCAGTTCTAGAATTTATGGAAAAGGGCCACTTCGAGGACTAAAGATTCATGTGATGTATTTGATTTTTCCGTGAGAACCTAAAATTTCTATCAATCAAATAGCCTTTTTGAAAAAAGGAAACTGATAATTGATTTGGAAGTAAATATTTTAAGATCCAAATATGTGCAACAATTTCACTGGTGGTACGCAAAAGCTTTATTATGTTTAATTTCATCTTGTAAAATAATTATCTAAAAAGTGAAACTTATAAGGGTTCAATATGCAAAACCAAGAGGAGCAGTAATTATGGGTTTTAGATTAATAAAATTGCTGGTTGTAAATGCCATAGATTAGGGTTTGAATATTGTCCAAGAAATTTTCATTTTTATTCTGAGCCACTAGTTTGACTAAGAGGATTCAAACATTCCAACAAAGGTCATATTTGATCAGTTCAGATAGGCGAAGTTTCAATTACCTCAAATCTTTGTTTTTTCTTGAATATTTGATGGACCAAATCTAGAAAGGTAAATGATACTTCACCGTCATTTTTGAGTTGTTTAAGGTGATTGAATTTGTTTGTAGTGTTTTATGAGGGAATTAATAGTGTAATTTTGATTTTTTTTAAAAATCTATTATGATATTCTTTATGTCGATTTTTTAAAAACTTTTGTGAAGCAATACTGAATTTTTTTAACATCCCCAATTAATTGTAAATTAGTTTGCTCTCCAAGAATTGGATTTCCTTTTCATTTTGAAAAGTTCTAGTGCTCAATATGACATTTTTCTTTTACTTTGATTGGTACAAAATAGCTTAAGTTTTACAAATATATAATGACTTTTTTGTTTTGATGAAGAAAAAAAAATCCCTAATTCATATTTTGAAAACTGAAACAATGAAAATTCAAAATCAGGTTTGTTGGGTCAAAAGTTATATAGTATATTTATTCATTGTTTACCGAAATTTGTACAAATGACATTGCTGTAATTGGCTACTTATTTTAGTTCATCCATTTTTTTATTAAGAGAATTTCAGTTCATCTAAATAGTATAACATTAATAGTAGAGGGATGGTGGAAGGACACGTCATGCAATTAAACTAATCAATATTACACGGTGCATTTTGTCCAAAAATCGAAGTGAATTTTGGAATTTGAGATAAAGTAACATTTTAATCCAATTTTGTAGGAAAAGTGTAATGACACAAAACAATTTCCCCCATTGCTCTGCAATAAATATGCCTATTATGTTGAGACATAACTTTTTAAATTTGTTCAAGAAAATGACATAATAGAACATACGAAAAATCTTTTGTACTACTCATTATTTTATTTTTCTAAATTTTTAACACATAAAAATTCAAATACGTTTGTTAATTCCTAAAATTGTAGGTAGTTAAGTATTTCTTCCCCAAAACTAATTCAAATTACGTTTGCACAATTTCAGTTCATATAGCTAAAAATTCGTGTTTGAAGTGGAAGAATAAACTATATATCTTAACCAAACTTGAAATTTAAGAATAATCAACACGAACTTTTGCATTTTCTTTATACATTTGGGAGAAATTTGATGAAGATGCTTTTTGTCTTCATACACAATTACTTACAAAGAGAGACGAATTTATGCAATTGGTTAAGTGGTACAAGAACCTAAAAAAAAAAACTATAAAGGGTAGATAATTAATATTGAATAGGGAGAAAAATGCTTCTTTGAACTTGATCTTCAAAATTAAATTAAAGGTGGTCAAGTAATGTCATAAGAGGCTATTATGATATTGCCAACTTGGTAGTTAGAAAAATTACCTCGTGCATCCCTAGCATTCTAATTTTTTCCTATTTTCTATATAATTATAGATAATTCTCAGTGATGAGATTAATATATACAATTATAATGGAACAATATCACGATTGATGATATCGCCAAAGCTATAATTCTCAGTCTATTCTCATTGATTTTGTTAGTCCCGTTATCCACCTAATTAGTTGAATAGCTTGCCTACTTCTTCTATCTCTTTAATTTTTTATCTATTATTTTCATAACTCATTGGTTTATCTCTTTAATTTATTTTTCTATTATTTTCATAACTCATTGATTTGGTTTTGAGTTATTTACCTTTGCCATATTTTTTCCTTGTATTGTAATTCTTTTGCTTTAAAGCACTCTTATTTTTAATTCTTGAAAGTGGATTTAAAATTTATTTCTTTTGCAAATACAATATGATTTAACTCAAACAACTAACAATCTAAAATAAAAGTAATCCAAAAAATGTAGACACACTTTTCCTTCAATATTCATGGGATATAGAACATAATGCAATTTAAAATAAATTTAATCTAGTTATTAGAAAATATGGACACATCTTGAAGTCAAGATTTATATAATAATTAGAAAAGCGGAAAAGATAGTGAAGTTTAGAAGAAGATCAACTGCACACTGGTACAATAAACAAGCAAAGTTCAAAGAAATTAAGTATGTTGCATATATCACAGGATTGAGTCCAAAGTCTTTAATGAAAAAAATAAGAACTAAAAAAAAACATAGTAGACCCTCAATATTCTAATTTTATAATATGAAAAAATGACTATGGTATGGAGGATTAGATATGGTCGAATGACCCCCTCCCCCTCTTCTCTTATTAATGAATATGAACTTGTCCACTAAAACAGCCATTGCACCATAAAAATTTAAGGTTCAGCAAAAATAGTAAGAGCAAACTTGAGAAGAGTATTATGCAAAAGATCTTGAACCACATGATACAAAAGTATCGACAAAATGAAAAGAAATTGTAAAATAGAAAAAGTGGAGAGAGATTGGAAAGCAAGAATCAAAGAAGAAGTGAGAAGTAGACAACCTCGTTATCTCAATGAGAGAGAAAAAAAAGGAGTAATTGGTGAATAATGGGTCCAACAAAGTCAATGAAAATATATGAGATTGATTAGTTGAGAATAATGTTGGTATTTACATAAATATTGCTTTGGCAAGGTGATTATGGCTCAGGTAGTATCGCCAACCACCATATCACCCTTAAGAATTAAAACACCTAGTCTATGCCAACTCTTATTCTTGGATAAAGAAATGATTAATGACCAAAAGATTGAGCATTAATCACATTAATTTATTTCCCAAAAAGAATACCTTAATTTATTTCCCAAAAAGAAAACCAAAAAGAATCTAGAGTTGACTTAAAGATTGAGCATCAATCACATTAATTTATTTTCCAAAAAATAAAACGAAAAAGAATCAGGAGTTGACTTTGCGAATACATTGCAACATTATTGTGTCTTGTTGGATGAAAAGCTGGCAATATTGCCAGCACAATGTACATCCACAAACAAAGAATCCTTAATGTGGAAACAAGGATTATGCAACTTGAAAAAGTTTTAGGCACCTTAATATTACATTCGGGTTAAAAGCATTAAACCTCGCTCAACCTTATTCTCAATGACAGTTTGCCTCCCTTAACTCAGTAAATGGGCACTTTCCCCCCTTATTTTATGTTTTAGGAAAAAATACTCCTTCTATATTAATTATTACTAGTGCTAAAGGCACACCCAATATATGTGTAGTTTAGAAATAATTATTAATTTTTATGAATATATTAATTTTTTTTACAAAATTAAATTTTGTATAAATTCTTCATAAAAAATTACAATTTAATAGTATTTTTTCTTTAATATAGTTATAGTTAATTTAGTAGTTAGAATATTTAAGGGAGTTATGGAAGAGTATATTAGCAAATGTGATTTGGTGGTTAGGGTAAAATATGATTTTTTTTAAGGACAAAATTAGAAGTTCAGAAAATGACACAAAACTTTTACCCCAACTGCCACTTCTCTCTCTTAATTATTGCATAGATATAGATTTTATTTATTTATTCTCATTTTTCCCTTCTTCACTTGTCATTCCTTTATATTTTTTAATTTTCCTCCTTTCCCTCATGTGATCAACTATTTTCTTCTCTTTACTATTATCATCTATATATTAATTTTAATCTTCTTAAACTTATTCTTTATTTATTTCTATACTTTTTACTCTTTGTTGAAGTAATAATTATCATAAAGTCTTTGCTATAACAGAGCATATTACCTATGTGAATAGACTATTTCATCTATTTTTTAAATCAATATATCTAGAGTTTAGAATAAACTAATTTCTAATAACAATAGTAACAAATTCAAATCAAAATAACATAGAGGTTAATAAACAATACATGAAAAAGTAAATAAAAATATTAGTTACTTTATTTTTTTGGGATATACTTTTCAATATTAAGTAATTTAAAGTTCTAGTTTGCATATCTTTTTAAATAGTCAAATTGTTAGTAATATACACTTTTTGATTATGACATGCATATATTAGTTTTTTACACTATACAGTTTGTCTTGAATTTTTTAAAAAGGAAAATAAATAAAATAAGAATGAAACTATAAGTAAAATATAAGTACAATATTATAATAGTGACAGTCGTTCAAAACGTCCCTCACACTTTGCAAAATGACTTTTTAGTCCCTCATTTTTAAAAGTGTAATTTTACGTCTCTTACAAATTCATAGTAGTCAAATTTTGTCCCTATCTAGATTTTCGATTAGTTTTTTGCTGGAATCCACCACGTGCTTTGTACGTGATCATTTTTGAAGGACAAAATTGTCAAATTAAATTTTATATAATCCGATCCATAGTCTGTTACATTTCACAAAATAAATTTTTTCGTCTCCCACATTTCACAAAATGAATTTTTTTCATCCCTCACATTTTACAAAATAAATTTTTTCATCCCTTTTTGATCATGTATACGAAATAACATTTTTTTTTAAAACTCATTTATATATCTATTTGATTTCATTTGAACTGTACAAATAGCACGTAATATATCTCGATTTAATTTTGTCTAAACATATTGTTTAGGTGAAATTAAATAGAGTACCATAGTTTAGAGCAAAACTTTAGTATAAGAACAATTGGTGGAACATGAATTCAAGGCCTTTTTTCACTCGTACAATCCAACAGCTACTAATGTTACTGGCTTTTCATCCTCGCACTTTGAATGCTTTCATTGATATGATATCTTCGTATCCATATTCATTAGATCAACAAGTAAAGCAATTCAAAGTGCTTAAAATGGAAATCATGTCAACCAAGAAGATATACCTGTGATGATCAAGAGAAGATATACCTGTCATGAAAACCAAGAATAGGAACAATTAGCATAGGGATAAAAAAAATTATACATGAAACACAAAAGGATAAATCAAGTCAAGGACATTTGAAATGATCAAGACACACAGCAAAACATTTCACTAAAGAGGTATATTAAGTAATAGTCCTAGTCAATAATAACTGGCAAGTGTTCCACGCAAAATTATCTCTCAAGCCCTTATATTTCTCTTTTCCTGCATAAATTTATATTTTCCTTAAAAAAAAAAGAGTAAGAATGCTTCACATGAAAAAAGAGTTCAAAAATTTTGACATAATAGAAGTGAAATTGATCATCCTTGAATAGCATCAAGATAAACCTATCGTTTATAGTAGGAAATATATATTCTGTAATCAGGAGGAGGGAAAGAATTATATCTAAATCTATACAATACATGTTAGATAAAAATAGAGATATAGAAGAGACAATAATGTAAACCTCCGACAATGTTCGAGATATAGAATTTGCAGGAATAATACATGTTTATATAGAAAGTTAAAAAGCTGCTAAATGATCTACTTGCTATAAAAGTTTGCATCAAAGAATTTTTATTTTTAGGTAATTTTTAGTCAAAATCAATCCTTTATTTTATCTCTAATAAGATAATCTAGATTGTACAAGGACTAGCTTTTACTGAAAATTTATCATGTGATACTAAATAGTTATATTATTTTAGATCAAATAGATCTAGCAATGTGCCAGGTATATAAGGATTAGATTTATTAATTAGGTAAGTTATTTTTGAACCAATTATTGTAGAAACAGGCCCAAAAATCTAATCATCATATGCAATAGAAAAACATTGAATTCATCAGATCATCTATGTACACTCACATTTTAAATAATTGAGGTTCATTACCAAAATTGTAGCCCAATTCAAAATTGAGTAATTAATTTTTACTACCACAAAGTTTGCTTTGTTGTTCATTTCAATATTAATTAGAATATAGATGCAATGAAAAGGTTTTTAAATAATAATATCAATCTCCATTACAATTAGTGACAGTTAGACAAATAATCTTTTAATTTTTTATATATAGGCTTGTTTCCATTTTGTTAAAAATTGTCACTTAATTTTTGTATTTCATGTTAGATTCATCTCTTATAATTGAAAAAACTTATGTTTGTTTTTTATTTATATGATGTAGGAATTTGCTAAGGCTCAATTTTATGAAATTTTTTTTGTTTAAACTTAATACAAATTACTAAGTGTTTCCAAGTAAAAATGGAATACAATGATCATTTTGGGTCATTGAATTCATTTATTTATGTTTTTAAAGAGTTTAAGGGTTTGACAAGTGCGAGATTCTGCAATTATGGTACAGAAGCTAACACAAAAATTTACAAAACAGCTAACCTGGAATATGATTGCTATGAAACATTGCACATGTGGATAATGTAACTGACATAGCAAATGAATTAATAGGAGCAAGAAAATAATAAGAAATAGCACCTGACTTAATAGGTCCAAAAAATAAAATAAAATAAGGAACCTAATTCTTGCAATAATCTGGCAGGTGACAAAACTAATTATAGTAATTATAGATTCTAAGCAGATAATTTTACATTAAACCTTAATTCTTATGTAGATTCTAAGCAGATAATTTTACATTACATCGTCACCCCTATTGATAAACAAATTATATAAAAAAAACAAAAGAAACTGGTTCTGCCTTTTGAAAGCAAAGGACCGGACCTAGAGATTAACAACTGTGTAGCCATGACATCAAGATCTAACCTATAACCATGTCTAATGCTCTTTTAATAAATCTTTTAGCCATTAATACACAGATCTTTGAATCAAAAGAGATCAGGAAAAGGAGCTAACAGAAAAAATATGAGTTGGCTAGATCAAGATGCATTTGTTACCTCCTGAGTCTCCTCTCTCGGCTTGTTCCAGAGTCTTCCTCCCCAAGCTCTCCTTTTTCTCAGCTTTTCCGTTTCTCAGCCCGTAGCTCTCTGTTTCCTTTCCCGCCGCCACTCTCAACTGCTCTCTTTCCTTCCCAAGTTCTTATCTTGTTCCGCCCGTAACCTTTCTTGCTCTCCACACCTTTCTCTTCCTCCCTCGTTTCTTTCTTTTCCAGCTTGGCCGCTCTCTCTTTTCTCTCAGACTTCCACCGCCTGCCTTTTCAATGTTTTTCTCTCGGCCTTTCTACTTAGCCCAGCCGCCAACCCCTTCCTCTCTTTAAAATCTACAATTTGGTTCATCAAATATTTCACAATTTTAGTCTCTACAAAAAATATTTAGTTTTACATATAGTTGAAAAATAAACATAATAGCGTTTAATACTAATTCATAAAAAATGTCTATGCAAACATTTATTTATAACATGTGATTTGTATAGTATTTGAAAATTTAAAAATGATTTAAAGATATAGATAGGAGGTAAAAAAAGAAAACCTTTCATCTAAAGAATTATATATTTTGTCCTTGAATTGCAAAATATGTTTATATTTCAAAGATACCTTACTAAACAACAAAGGGAATCGATTCAGTTCATTAGTCAATAACAATTTATTCATGACCAAATGTATTGAATGAGAAATATACAGTGTTCATATTGCATTTCAAGGCACTATGGGGAAATCATTGGCTAATTGTAAAGTTAAATAGTATATTGAGTAGGAAAGAGATAGTATAGAAGGGTGAGGTTGACAAAAATTGAAGTCTGAAATCTAAAATTTGATATATGAAATCTGAAGTCTGAATCTAATAAGTTATTGAATTGTTAAATACTAAATATGATACATTTGAGTATATATTATATTAAATGATAAATAAACCGCTCATCACTTATTTTTAGAAACAAGTTTTACCTAAAAAATTCAGTACCACTTAATTGATTCAGGTGCTTAATTTTTTTTGTTATCAAATGCATCTAAACATATTAATAGCTGAATCCATTAAATTTAAGTACTGAATTGGGTTATCGAACAAGTATGTAGTTTTAGGCTATGAAATTGGGGTAGGGATAGATGTAGAACATTTAAACTAAGGTGTGTACTGTGATATTTCCTAAAAATTTTCATAGGGTAAAAAGTTTTAATTTATAAATCACATTAGTGAAAGCGTTCAATACTTTAGGGAGGGGAAAATCTAATAATCAATGTGTATCTGTATGAAACTGTCTAGGAGTCTGAGCATGTTTTGGTTGAATGTTATAATTCAACAATTCAACAAATCAAGTGATACAACTTACATTTGAAACTTTGTATACGAATTAAGTGGGTCTCAATGCATTCATATGTAAGAAAATTGTGTTATAAAACAAATTTAATAGAAAAAGCACAAAATGCATTAATTTAGGTATTTAATGGGGTTATCAAACATCCCCTTACGTTATAATATGCATTTTATGAATACGTGTATATCTTTGCAACTCTAGGGAGGAGCAATGAGTTGGGTGGTACGGGGCAGGAAGTGTAAGTAAAAGGTCTCGAGTTCGAATCCTTTGCTTATACTTAAAAAAAAAAGAAAGCTAACTTTAATGCAATTCTATCAATCCTTTCCACAATATGTTCTCGAACATTTAATACTTCCAATGTGAATTGAATTGAAGGACTTTTTCACACCTACAATCCAACAACTAGCTTCCAATGTTCTTGCCTTCTCATCCTCTCACATTCAATGCTTCCAATGATATAAGATCTATGTTCATACGATCAACAAGTAGAGGAATCTAGAGAGCTTATAATGGAACCAAGATCAACCAAATTGGCTACTGGTCTCAGCCATGCGAGCAAATTGGTTCCTTGATACGCTTTCCTTAGTCTGAAGCAAATCAAATTAGAAGAAACCTACAAAATACATGAAAACTTCTCAGGCACTTCCATGTGTATGTGAAAGACATGCCAACTTCAAGAGAAGCAAGCTTTTAATCAATCGAAACTACATTCATACGCTACAGCTCGGAAACTGTTGCTTTGTACGTGTTCCAACATAGCCTGTTAGACACTGATTGTCTTAAATATTGACATAGATATCCAATTAACAGTTCACAATAAGCAAAGAACTCTATAAGCAACTAGTAATGGAAAGATGATCATTCTAACCAATTAGTGGATGAACCAAAAATGGAACGCAAAAATTAGCAAAGGCAATAAAATTTGCACGAATGTCAATGTTAATAGAACATAAGAATGAAAGCTATATGTCTATGTAAAATTTAGAAGAAGAGGGAGATGATAATCCTTCCTCTGCTTAAAAATTGAGGTCCTAATTTTAGCTAGTTTGGCAAAATAATCCCAAGCAAAAAAGACATGGTTGACCCTTCATGTACTATCATTCAAAACCAATAATCAACAAATTTAGCCTCTAAGTACCTTCTTTTGAGCAGACTGATTTCTCCTAACACACAGATATTTGGGACAAAAAAGGACCAGTAAAGGATAACCTTTTTCAGAAGGAAGCAGCAAAAGAATGTCACTATTCTAAAGTTGTGGGCAAGTAGTTTCCTTCTTCATTGAATTTGTTAGAGTTAACTGTCAACTTCATTTCAATGGCTATGCTGAAATATGCTCATCTAACCTTAGAAGAAGAGACTTGTGGCACAGTACCTCTATCATGTGGAATGAACCACCTTGAAGAACTTCCTTGTGTAACATTTACTATTGATTTACCATCTTCATTGGTCTTCACAAATCTCAGATATAGCCAAATCATTGCCTTCATTTTTGCATTCCAAGCACCACAGGACATAACACTTTCAATTTTTCTGTTTGGTGTTTGAGAAGTCTCCATCAAGGCTAATGCAATTTAATAAGCGAAATAACTGTAATTGGTAACCACCTTCATTTGCGAAACCTGCATGGTCAGTGACAAATAATTTCTTCCCTTTGACATTCTCACAAAAACAACAGGGAGCCATGTGGTTCTTTTTCCAACAAAATGAAGTCTGCTTCCGAAACAGATTCAGGAAAAAAAATCACCGTGTTACATTACAGTAATATTAAGGGTAAAATTAGCCATGTCAAATCTTCAAAACTTATGAAGAAGGTATTACAAAAATTCCTAAAGAACAAAAATTAAGCAAAGTCGTATCAATTAAGTCATCAAAAACACAAAGTGCAAAGCTCAATTTTTATATGTGATTGATTTGAAGTTATGGCAACTGCAACACAAACATAGTAGACCTTTAATCCACTGAGACCACATACCTGTTCATTTACTCCGTCGCATATTGCTTTCTAGAAGAATGATCATCACTCCTTGAGAGAACAATTTTCTACCACATCACCATCCATACATTTTTGCTTGGAAACTGTTAACAGGTATCTTGGGAGGAAAACATCTAGTCACTGTATTATGAGTGATTAACTAGTATTTATAGGAGTACAAATCTAACCAACTATTTACAAGAATACCCTTATTAATTTATTATCTACAAGAATACTGATATTCTTCTAACACTCCCCTCAAGTTGGAGCATATATATCATAAGCACCCAACTTGTTACAAATGTATTTCACCCTAGAGCCCCCTAAACTCTTGGTAAACAAATCAGCCAATTGATCTACAGACGGTACATGAGATGCCTTAATGACTCCATCAAACAATTTCTCTCGAATGAAGTGACAATCAATTTCAATATGTTTTGTCCTTTCATGAAACACTGGATTAGACGCAATATGGACAGCAGCCTGATTATCACACACTAAATTCATAGGTTGTTTATGCTTAAACCTAATTTCAAGTAACATACTCTTCAACCAAATCAACTCACAAATAGTGTGAGTTATAGCACGGTATTCAGATTCTGCACTTGATCTAGAGACAACTGTTTACTTCTTACTCTTCCAAGACACTAAATTACCACCAACAAACACACAATATCCTGTAGTCGATGTTCGATCTGAGGCAGAACAAGCTCAATCTGCATCACTATATCCTTCAATATCAGTGTGTCCATGATTTTGATACAGCAACCCTTTTCCAGGAGCACTCTTAAAATACTTGAGAATCCGTATAACAGCATCCCAATGACTAGTACGAGGGGTATCAAGAAATTGACTCACAACACTCACTGCAAAAGAAATGTCAGATCTCGTTACAATGAGATAATTTAATTTACCCACAAGTCTTCGATATTGCTTAGAATCATCAAGTACTGCACCTTGATCTCCTGCTAATTTCACATTGGGATCTGTAGACACCAAATTTTTGTCAATCTTCAATATTTTAGTGAATTTTTTCTATTTAATCAGTTATTTATTTTCTTACATTTTAATGTGTATTTTTCTCATTTTTTGCAGATTTATTTTAGAAAAAAAACAAACAAAAAAATCAAAAAAATAAAAAATCAAATCAAAATCAAATTATTACAAAACTTACACATTTCCATCATTTTCCCTACCAAAAAACACTTAACCCATTTCTACACTCAACTTTCTTGATCTTTCTTGTCATTGGGTAAAAAATAATCATTTTGACCAAACAAACACACAAACTCCCCACCTTTACTTCCTCGATCTCCTCTCTCGGCTCTCACAGACAGAAGACAAGAAGCTCAAGAGACAAGACCCAAAAAGAAACCAAAAGGAAACGCCAGCTCCCAATACAAACTCTCAGCCTTTTCTTTTGCTAACATCAGAGAAGCCACAAAGAAAAAAGAAAATCTCCATCCCTCTCGGCTCTCTCCCTCAAAAGAACAAAAAAAAAAAAAAACAGAGGAGAAGAAAAATCTCCCTCAACCTTCTCTCGGCTCCATCTCTGGTTCTCTCAATCTCACATGCACCTGTCCTCGGAGCAAAGAAAGGTGAAGGAAGGAAATGAAGACAACAAGCAATTGGAGTGTGAGGTGCTGAAATTCCTTCAAAATTTTGACCGAAGAAGCTCTTGCTGGAGTGGAGGTATTTTTCCAGCTTTATTAACCATGTCAACCCCACATTTTATCGTTAAATTTTGTGGCTTTTGCTGTCTTTTATTGTTGTTGTTGTATTGTTCAAAATTTGGGAAATGGCTTGAGCAAGGTTGAAGAAAGAGAAGTAATATTTCTGTATGCATGCTAAATATTTGATAAAATGCCAAAATAAAAAACGAATTAAAGGAGTGAATTTGGTGTGTACATTTTGCTAAAATAGATGACCATCTGATAGTGTAGATCCGAAAATGCTTGGTTATCCAAAATTTTGGAGTTTTTGAGCCTTAAAAGCATTAGAATAATTTTCTTCATTTTTTGGGCTGTTTTGATTTAATGCATCATTTTGTTGTTGTTTACTTGTCAAACTAATATTATAGTTGTATTGTAGAAGTTATAAGGAGGGTTTTGGCATAATTTTTATGATTTTTGGTGAAGATTTGAGGGTTTAAAAAAAATAAAAACTGAACTGATTTCTTGGCATTTTGACCCATTTCGGGTCATTTTTTGTAAAAATTAATTTTAAAAATGGAATCTACGCGAAAAATTGAGTGAGGAGGTGTATTTTGAAAAATTTTGGCGACTGGAGAGGTCGCCGATGACCGGCGGTGGCGCCGTCGGCCAGAAGGGAGCTTCAGCTCCTCGGTAGAGAAGAAGGAGAAAGCAGAAGCAGAAAGAAGGAAAAAAAAAAAAAGAAAGAAAAGAAAAGAAAGGAAAGAAAAGAGAGAAAAGAATTGGGCTAATGTTTATTTTTCTGATGGGCCAAGAGTTAGTTTTGGTTGGGTTTCGAAAATGGGTTTTGTTTTATTTCTTTTGGTTTTCGGTTGGGCTAGAAGGTCAGAGCCCATGTATTTTTTTGTTAGGCTTGACTGATAAAAGACGGGCTGGCCTGGGCATTTTGGCTTGAGCTTTCGTTTGGGCCGGATGGCCTTTGGCCAGGAAAAATAAGAGAATGGCCCAGTGGCCTGTTTTCTTAAGAAGATCTGATTACGAATTTGCACTTTAGCCCCTGATCTTTAGAGTAGTTCTGTTGTGGCTCAGAACATTTTAAATTTCTTTCACTTTGTTCCTTAAATTAATTGCATTTTGATCCCTGAATTTTACTTTCATTTAATTTCGACCCCAAAACTTTGGAAAATATAATTTTTATCCCCAAAAGTTTTCAATTTTTGCAATTCAGTCCCTGGTGAGTTTTGTCTGTCTTTATTATGATTGTTTCTTTTCTTTAATAGCTAATTATGTCACTTTTGAATATATTTAAATTGTAAATTTTAGATGTTCTTAAATTTCTATGCATTTGACATATTAAGATGAATTTTTATTATTATTATTTTTCAATTAAATTGGTGCCATGATTCTTTTGTTCATTTTGAGTATAAATAGGGCAATTTAACTCCATTTAGTCACCACTTCAAAAGGGAGGTACCCCTATTATTATTTCAATGTCAATTACGTGCTCGTATGTGCTCCTACGTGCTCCTATGTGTTTATATATTTTTATATGCTTTGTTTATTTGATTTGAATGTTCATTTAAATTTTCTTATGTTTGTTTAGTTAATTTTATAATTATTTGAGAGGCATTTAAATATCTCAAAAATGTAATAGATAGGATAATTAGATTTGTTTTATTATATTTTTCCCTTTTAGAATTGTAGTTAGGCTCCCCGATGTAATAGGTAGGCTCTGTGTTTATGTGGCTTATGTGTTACGTGCCTTACCTGCTTTCCTTAGAATTTTTGCATCTAGATATTATGCTTATGTGTTACGTGCTACGTGCTCTTATGTGTTTATTTGCTTTAATTTATGCCTACTTGTCTTATTATGTATTAAAAATGCATGGTGTCACCACACTAGTTCAACGCTAGTTGTGGCTTCTCCCTCCGTTTATTTGCTAGTCCAACGCTAGTAAGGATTTTTAGAAATGGGCTAGTCCAACGCTAGACCCTTTAGGTCGTCTTGCGCTAGATTCATCTTTGTGTGCTATTCACTACATTCTCATACATATTTTTCATTTTTAGGATCTTTTCTCATTTGTATGATATTCCCTACTATATTAACCCCTACCTGCTATAGGTGCTAATCATGTCATTTAGAATTGCATCTCATTTAAGCTAGTTCATTTACTTGTTCATGTTAGGATAATTATTTTTCAAACATGGGAAATGGGTGATTATAACTTTTTAGTTTAAATATCCCATTAATCTCTGTATAAGAAAATTATGTCACGAATTTTTGCCTCCCGTACCTTTTATGTTGCGTTCCCTTTTTCTTTGATCACTTATATCTATGTATATAATTTAATTTTTTTTCTTTACTTTTAATTTCATCATTTGCATACTTATGACACCTTCAAGGAATTATTTTGGCCTTCGCAATTAATGCGATTGGTTCAATTAAACCCTTGAATGAACATTTTGTCCCTTTCGATATTTTTATAAATTTAGATTTGCATCTATGTAGGAAACATCCAAATGTGATAAAATTAAGGATTAGATTAGGAAAATTTTGACTAAATCTCGCAACTAGCTTAGACTAAGTTGAAAGGGTGCCTTAGGTTTGATTTAATCGAACATTTGCCTTCCCTTTCTTCAATCGTGACTCCCGAACTCATTTGCTCTTGTTTTTTGGAAGACCTGGAGTTGTCAAAAAGGTTTTTATTTTATCTTATTTTTATCAAAAAATATTTTTGGGGTGACTTGGTACACCCAAACTCAATACCAAGTGGCGACTCCTCTTTTTCTTAAAAAACCCTTTATAGACTAAATTTTTGGACCCAAATTGTCGCATTTTTAAAGTCCCATTCTAGGTCATTTTTCACTTATTTTTAAATAAGATCACATCTTTTATAAACAACTTCTTATTTATTTTTTCATCGCGAAAAATGGGGCGCGACAACTTGGCGACTCCACTGGGGACGCTAGAGAGTCCAAGCACTTGGTTTAGTTGTCTTTTCTCTTTCTAACCCTTTTATTGATCATATTTGGATGTTCTAGGTTGTATTTTTCTTTTTTAGGATGTTTTGCATTTCACACACGCGACCGTCTCTTGATATCCGTATATGCGATGATTTGTTATTTACTTTCATTTACTTATGTTTGTATACTTGTATCGCGCTTGCATCTTGGGTGGGGGGAATATCACCTTAGAGCCTCCACACGTGTTTTAATTATAATCTCTCCCCTCAAAAGGAAATACATCATACGTGCATGCATTGCTTTTTACCCTATTTTTATTTTTTCGTGGGCGCCATCCCACATTTCCTTGTAGGATTAGAATCGATTTCCTTAGGTATGCGAATGGTGTGCGCTGCGTCCATAGCGGTACCTAAGGAATCACTCAAGCCACCAACCGAAGGCCTTGGGATTGATGGCCCTCTGCCCTTTGTCTGAAGGCTTGGGAGCTTGAACTTTATCGAGTCTAGATGCATTAGTAAGCCAAAACTCATGCATCCATATTAGAAATTACCTAGGATAGAGTCAACCCTACCCGATTAGTAACACTAGACATGAGGGGAGGGATTTTACCCCTCTTTCTTCGCTTTATTTATTTTTCATTCTTGTATCATTTATTGTCTCAACGTGTTATGTGTTATTTGTTGAACTAATCTCTTCTTATTTTCTCTTTTTCTGCATACACAAACTTTAGAAATAAGAGTTCTGGCATGGTACTCGTTTAGGATAAGACCGCCTTTTATATCAAGCATGTTTAAATTTTAGTTAATTGTAAATGAATATGTACTGCACATCATTTTAGGCTTACCCTGGCATTTAAATGGGGCACTTTTAGATCATATGTCAATTATTTCATTGCATATTTAACCACTTTAATAAACTGGCATCATACATCAACTTTAGAGGGAATGCTGCATAAGGGATCCCGCGTTAGGAATAAGCCACCTTTTGTTTCGGATATATAATCCAATGAGACTTGCACATTTATATTTTTGTACCATCCAAAAGGGTAGTGTACAAGGTAAGGTAGGATTCGATCCCTTCCGTGTGACGGCATTGAGAATGATGGAACAGTTTTTACGCATTAGAATATGAGCCTTTAATAATCACTTTTTGGCCATTTTATCAGAATTGGTAAAAATTCCTTGCGTAAAGGACATTAAGTTGAAGAAATTCACAAATTCCTCATTGTTGAGATGATAAGAATGTTAAGGTAAAATCTTGATTTCCAAAGGCTCATAGACTAATGAATCACAATGAATTTTTTGAAACTACCAATGGGCAGACAATTCCATCGATTTTGATAAATCATCAATTTCATTCATTCCATTTTTACATCTAAGGTGATTGAGTCGATTTTTTTATAGATCATTCGATCCATACAATTTTGCTCATTTTTAATTTCATTTTCATTCAATTTTATTTTGGATAAATCATCAATTTCATTCTGTTCATTTGGCCAGTGATCTAGTCGATTTTTGAATAAACTGTCAATTCTATCCAATCCATTTGACCAATTTATTCATTTTTAGGACAATACAATCAATTTTGAATAAATCATCAATTCCATCCAATTCATTATTCATTTAGTCAATTTTATTTATTTTTGAATAAATTTTCAATTTCATCCAATCCATTGGATCAGTTTTATTCACTTTCAGGATAATCTAGTCAATTTTTGAACTAACCATCAATTTCATTCGATTCATTTAACTCATTTATTTTCTTTTAAAGTTTCGATCTATGGTTCACCGAAGAAACTAGTCGAGACATTTCAATCTTTTCAAAAATAAGTTTTTCACACTAAATTGATTTTTAATATCACTTTATGTGTCAATCAAAACAATCAATCCATTCGAACTTTGTCCTCATTTTGTTAGTTGTCTATCATTTCCGAAAAAGAAGATCCAATTAGTCCAATTTTTTTCAAATGCTCTTCAATTGAATCTCAATAAGTCGATCGGATCCATCAGGTATTGTATGGTGCCTACCCCAGAGGATTGCATTTTTCATGCTAGGCCAACCCTTGGCATAAAAGGGCTCTCCCATAGGACATGCATACCAATTTTATAGTTTTGATTACTAACTCTGGGTATTTTTCTTTTAATTTTTCCCCCTCCCCTGCATTTATAAAAGTTGTTTTAAAAAGGTAAAAAAATATTTTTTTATATCTGATAATATTTTTGATCTGATAAATTTTGAAAATTACAAGTGTTACTTGATTTTGGACAGATCCTACAATGAAAAAAATAATTTAATGATGAATGAAAAATTCCATCTAAAAATGCCAGTCTAAAGTATCTCAAAAATCTCTTGATTCATTGTTTCTAATACATTTTGTCTCAAAAGATAGAAAGAGAAAGTGTGTATATATTTGAAAATATATTCTTTAGAGATTTTTATTTTCTCATATATATTATATTTGAGCAAAAAAAAAATTTTGAACAATAAAGATTTTTAGACAATTATTATTTTGTATATATTCATTCTTTATTCGCTTATTAGGAGATTTCATGATGAATCCTAAGAAATAAGATTAAATTGAGATTTTTCGATCTCTTGTTTGAAAATTCATGAGTGTATGTCCAATTCCCAAAAATTGTTCTATACACTAAATTTGTGGTCTAAACTATTCAATGACAGTAGTCAAAAATAAAAGAGGTCATTCAAATTTGATAGTTTTTCATAAAATATCAACCCCGACACTTTTCTTTTTTATTATTTTTGTCGACTTCTATTGAAACTCCAAGGTCAGTCGCATTGGTCGACTAGCTTCAAAGTGAGACAATTTTTACCGTGAAAATGTCCAGTATGTCTATAACCAGATTCAATTCACATCTGAGTGAAAGCAAAAATGTACATTACTTATTTGTTTTGAAAATTTGGAATGATACTTTAGGCTTTCGTTTCTCTATCTATACAGATTTTATCATTTGTTTTCCCCATTTGAGGCTCTAAAAAAATGGAATTTCGTTTCACATAAAAGCCTCAATGATCATGACCCTTCATGGAAAAATTTTCAAATGTCAAAAGGGAATGGATTCTCCCAACGGGCTATTCTTTACTTTGGCTGTCATGAGAAATAAGAATGATGCTTTGGCCGTCATTTCTTCCATCTAAACACTTTTTACCCTTTGCATCCTTATTTGAGCTTAAATCGGTGGTTCATTTCAAAAGCACATATGATCGCAGCCCATATTGGGGAAGGAGATTTGAGAATTGAAAAAAAATGGCAAAGATGCTCAAAAATTTTGAAAGGGACATCAAATAAAGAAAAAGAGTGAAAGAAAAAAAGGAGAAAAATTACAAGTTTGGAGAATTTGACACTACCATTGGTATTTTGATCTTCAATTTTGGAAAGAAAGAGGGGCCATCTATACTCCAAAAATTAGGGAGTTTTCAATTCTATCATTGACATTTGGGATCTCAGTATTGGTAAGAAAAAAAGAGAAAGAAAAACAAGAGAAAGAGAAACAAAGAAAAATGTGTGAAAAAAATGGATGATGAAATGAAAAGAAAAATGTGAAGATTTCCAATGCTGAATTCCCTCTAGTGGTTGATATATCAAAAAAAAAAAAAAAGGGAGTCAAAATGGGATCCCAGGTTTTGAATCCAAAACTGGGGCAATTTTTGGGAAGGAATGCGATCATAAGAGTGTTGTCCTTGAAAATTTTATTTCTTTTATCTATCGTTGTCAAGCCACATTACAAGCTCATAAAGTCCATCGCTGACTTATCTTTCATGACAATTTGAAGTGAAAATCTTGCCTCTAAGGAATCTACCAATCACTCGTGATCATAAGACCATAACTTGTTTCCATATGTTTAACTATCGTTTCTACCCATACATTACAAGCATATAGAGTTTACATGTTGACTGAGTTTTCTCAAGAAATAAGGGTGATAAACTATTTGCTTTCACCAAGATGTGATATTGAATATGTTAGATACATCTGAGCACAAAAACAAGACAGATCCTAACCTATCATTTCTCCCTGAGCCACCTCAAAATAGGAATAATGCCCGTTTGTTCGATCCTAAAGGATGAGCTAAAAAGAAGGGGACCTTTTCCCTCAACACCGATTCCAAAATGAGGAAGAGATCTTTTGCAATTTGGTCTTGTTTTGAGAGATTTATCATGGAGTCTTCTACATGACATTTAAAGTTTTTTTATGGAAAAATGCATTCTTCATTTGTACATCCACTCACATTGCATGTTAGTTTTCTAAATTTTGAAAGAAAAAAAAAACAGTTTTCTAGTTTTGTCCAAATAAATGGAGAATCACTCGAATAAAATTTTATAATAGGCCCAATCTGGGGCAAAGTTTTTTTGTAATGTGAGATTTCACCAAATAAGTTCAAATTGCGGCAAAAAAAAAATTTATAATACATTTGTAGGGTATGTCCAAGATCAAGTATATATATATATTTTTTAAATCATGATAAGTCAACACTTTGCATGAATCTTAATTGTTATATCATTGCTTAAAAAAAAAAAAGAACTTTGAAAAATTCAGGTGCTTTGAAAAATCCCTCTTGTGCAGGTGTTTATGGTTAAGAGCGAGGAAAAGACGCAAGTCAAAATCTTGCAAATTTGGAGATTAATCACGAATAAGAATGGAGCAATAATGCTACATTGCAAAGTGGAGGGTCTGCTATTTGTTCAAAAAGAGTACATACTTCGGCAACCAACTTAAAAAAAAAAAGAAAAAAGGAAAAAGAAGAGAAAAGAAAAAAAGAGGGAGTAAAAAAAAACAGAGAGAGAGAGAGAGTTCTTCCTTCAAATTTGTAAATTTTTGCTATTGAACTTTGGTAGCATTTCATTTGGAGATTACATTTCTAAGTTGGGGCAACACCTTATGCTTCGAATGGAAGAGATAATACCTACCAAGATTGAGATCCCGTCCTTGTGCATTGGACGAAAGCTCAGGTCGAAGAAATCAAATGGATCAAGGAGTACAATGAGTTGCTATCTCCAATGGATGAAAAGGAAGTTGAATGTTACCTGTCATGGACAATGCTATCAACAAAAGATGGCTCGTTGGTTATGAAAGAAAAAGAAAAAAAGAGACAAATCTCGCTTATTTGAAGTAAGGGATAAAGTTTTGAAGCGAATTCTTCCGATGTAAGAGGAGATTAAAGGAAAGTATGCTCCAACTTGGCAGAATCATTCATTGTTCAAAGAGTGCTATCCAAAGGAATGTCCATTCTCACGGAGCTGGATAGATGGACAGGTTTTTTTCTGAATCAATCAATTCAGATATGTGTAAGAAATTCTTTATCTGATTATGTGATTTTTCTTTTGAGTTACCATATAGGGTGGATTAAAGGCGGGCCTTCTTCTTTTCTCTTTGAACGTCTTATCCCTAGTTTTCCCCTTTGAACCTCCAGAATAATTTAATCCTTCATTTGATAGTCTTCCTAAAGATCACAAACCCCCCACACTAAGGCAAGTTTTTATCTGTGAGGATCCGAAAATTTTCTTATTTTCGTCATATATTACTGGTTTATTTAAATAGTTATTTACTCATTTTCTCCAAATTATTTAATTCGACTACTTAAAATCCATTTATATGGAAAAACACCTCTCTTATATTTTTAAAACGTTTTGTTAGAAAATTTACTTTTCGAAAACTCGTTTAGTTCGGAACAATGAATACACGTTTTTCGAGACTATATTTGAATCGAGAGTGTATTAATATTAGAGAGTTAAGAATGATCAATAGTAGATTAAGAAAGGTTCATTGAGAAATTAATACTCGACTCATATAAAGACTCACAAAAATTTACCTATTTTAAACTCCAAATTCTAGCTCATTTAATTATTTATTTGGCCAATTGCTCCAAATATTATTTTCTAACCTTTTTAGACCTAATTAAAGGGATCTATGGCTTAGTTATATTTTTAAAATGACTCGTTTCAAAATTTAATTTCTGAAGACTCGTTAAGTGAAAATAGTAAATACGCGATTGGAATAAATAATTGAATCGAGAATACAATAAGTTTGGAAGAAATTGGAAACTTGTACATTAGTCTCAAAATAGATATTTTTATGTTTAAGTGCTCAATTATTAGTTAGTAATATTATCGTTATAAGAATTTCTTAGAAATTTCACTCTATCACGTATAAATCGGAAGTACGCGTTTTCACGTGCGCATTTAATTGAGGGCCTTTAGACCATTATTTTGGGACAATTAAGAGTGAATAATATTTATATGAATAGAAGTGCATTAGGGGTTTAGTGCACTAGTATAACAAATTCGAGAGGAATCGAACACGAAACGCGCGGGAAAAAGAGTTGACCTTTAAATCAATGAGAGCCACACATTTTAGTTTCACATGAGAGCATCACACTAGATTAAAACTCTCCACATACTTACCTCAATTGCTGACTCTTTTGCTTCCATTCCAGCCGTGCACCTCAAGAGAGAAAAGAACCAAGTTTCTTCTTCAATTTCTTCTTCAAATCTTCACTAATCCTCCACCAAATCACCTCAAACTTTGAACACACTTTGCTAAGCACTTGGTGATCATCTTAAGCTAGAAGAAGGACATCATTTCACGGTTTTTTCTGGAGTTTTTGGTGACCAAAATTTCTAGTTTTATCATCTAAAGAGGTAATAGACGATCAACCTCTTGAATCTTAGTTTATGGAAGTAGTATTGCACTTATAAGCTTGTATTTTCATGTGGGTAGCTTTATTTATTTTGGATTTTGGTGTGTGGGCTCTATGAACTCCCACAATGACTTGAGGACTGATTTGATGATTGATGATGAAATTAATGGTGGTTTAGTGCTTAAATTAGTGGATTAATGTTATATTGTTGGTAGAAAATCAAAGGAGGTGCTTGGAGCAAAAGTGATCGTTTTACCCCTACCTTGTCCGACCTTTTTTGTGCAAAATTTTGAGATTCTAATTTATGTTGTTTACATGTTACATTGGTTGTGTAAAAAGTTTCATTGAAAAATAACTTGTTTTGGTCACCCAAATGTTGGATTTACGAAAGCTTAGAAATCTGGAAACTATTCCCGTATTTATCCGGGCAGTGTTTTTGTTTCAGCTATATCTTTCTATTCCGATGTCGGAATCGAGTACCGTTTGCGGCACTGGAAACTAGACATCCCCAGCTTTCTAACGATATAAAATTCACATTCTGGTTCCATCTGAGTGAGCCAAACCATTCATTTGAAGTCCACTGTCCTGTTTCATTGCTTCCTGGAAGGCAGCACATGAGCTGCAAATTGATGCTCACGAATGAGCTAGTCATGGACAGATTTTGAAAATGGTTTCTTCTGAGAAAATATAGCCTTATGAGTCTAGTTTTCAATGCCACCAATTATGCTCAATTCCAAGTTGAATTGAGTGAGTTGTGACCATATTTCGAAACTGATGCAGTGAGTACAAATCCTCTTTTGACTAGTTAAATGGCCTAGCTTGATTTGGGACTTGTTGTTTTGGAAACTTTGATGTCCAACATCTACCAAACTTTATATTAGATGTTCCTTGGACTTTGTTTCACAAATAAACTAGATTTGGGTTTGTTGCATTGGACAAAATGTTTAAAAAGGGAAGAAGAGCTAGAAGACAGTTTTGCCTTGGGAAAATTCTTGAACTTTGATGGTTTAGTTAACTACCTTCCCGTGTGAAATTTCATATGAAATTTGATAGAGGAGTAGTCCTCACATAGAGGTTTAATTGTACAAAATTTGGTGATATTCTAAGACCATTTTGATATGCAAATGATGTCCCGAAATTGCTCTTCGAATCTGGAAAACTTTTCCTTTTCTCTTAGCCGAATGGCCAATCTTGACTTGGGACTTGTTATTCGAAATTCTTGGTATAAATCACCTAACAAATGCAGCTTGGATGTTTCTTAGACATTATCTACTAAAATAAACCATGTTTGAGGTGTTTTATTGGCCAAACGTTTTGAAAACGGAAAAACGGAAGTCCAAGGCAGATTTGCCGAGGAACTTCTTGGGACTTTAGTGATTTCGTTAACCAACTTTACGAATGAATTTTCCTACGAAATTTGGTAGAGGAATAGCCCTTATATGGTAGGATAATACTGCCAAATTTGGTGCCATTCCGAGTCCATTTCGATGTTCAATCAAAGTCCCAAAATTGTGAATTAAACCTGGAATTTACTTAACAGTTTCACATTTTCACTAACTTTGAACTACCATATCTTAGTGCTCAAAACTTAGATTCTTGCTCCGCTTGTTTTGTTTTAAACTTTGATTGTAACTCTAATTGAGTTACAAATTTTGGAGACTGGTTTACAATGTGTGAATTTTACCGAATTTCCAAAGTTGCCCAAAAACCAACCTTGAAACTGTCTTGGTATTCTAAAGCAGCAACTTTGATCCAACTTTTGAATGTCATCCATTTGGAATCATGAAAAAGTGTCTTCTAGAAACTTTTAGTAGTTTGGATGTAGTTTCCAATGGTGCCAAGTTTTCCAATTTTGGACTTGTAGAGAATGAGATATGATTTTTCAAAATATGGGTGACAAATCTGAAATTTCCGAACTTAAAGGAAATTGAGGGTTGCGAACTCTCTATTTTCCTTCGATATTGCTAAACCGTTTTATATTTGATTTCAAAGATGAAAATCAGATTTTGCTTGTGTTTTAAAACCCCATTTTTGAGTCTCGATTTACGAGTAATTAAGGCTTATTTTCGTGAAATTTTCTTAGATTGTACAAGGGTACAATCTTCCTTATTAATTGGGATGTATAAGTAATAGTCTATTATTCAATGCTTAGGCGCTCAACAGGACCTTCCAGAGGATCTCACCGGAGACGCCTAAATCATCATTTGAACTTGCTACTTGAATCACTGTGAGTGTCAAGTGCATGAGTTTGTTGCTAAATGGTTAATCGGTTCTTATCCGTTATGTGAATTTCAAAATTTGAGACGAGTGTATACTTTATCGCACTCGCTCTTTTTTTGGATAAAATTATATTTGAATTTTACTATGTGAATTCATATTCGACTTGTACATAGTAATGGGGATGTGATTCATATTTGTGATTCATATATGTGATTCGTATTTGTGATTCCTATTTGGAATCGTCGATTTGAGCGTTGCTCATCGACTTATATCCGTATTCGTATTTGCATTCATATTCGTATTCATATTTGGGGGACGCCCAAACTCATTGGCTAACTTTGCGAATCGAACCAGCATGGGCTTGGTCGACAAGCTTAGCAAACCATGAGATATTCGTAGAGCATGATCTATTGGAGATATCTTGCTCGACATTACTCGTGCAGTATTGCCATGATATACTCGAGTATTATCAAAAAAAAATTTGATGAGCGGGCCCAGTAAGGGGGTGTAACGGTGACGGGATTCGAAAAAAAGTGGTGTATCTACGGATTTGATATTTATGTGGTTGACGGAGTGTCAACGTGAGATGTGATCAAGATTTCGACTCGACTACGTGGAATTTAGCTCTTGAGAGCTACAGTATCCTTGAATTGTTTCTGTTTATTTTTCTTATTCGAAATGTGAATTATTCGAACTTTATAGCTTTACTTACTATGAAATTTGCGGCTACTTGGATTATATGTTTGCATGTGTGTTTCTTGGTCTCACTGAGTATTGGCTCATTCCATTAGTTTGTTTTCCTTAACAGGAATGGAGGAAGTGAATTTCGGAGGAACCCCTTTTGATGTATTTTGGTATTAGGGTTTCAAATGTTTTGGCTGGACTGGTGATTGTTGTATAGTTTGGGGAACTGATGTATCTTTTGGGAACTTGATGTAAGGATTGGTTAACTGATGTATTTTGAACTCGTGGTGTGAGCCTTGGATGGTTGATTATGGAAGCGACTTTTCTTTATTTGGCTCGTATTAATTGTTATGTATCGATAAGCTTGAATCGATTTGTCTTGAGTCCTAGCGAGAGTTGGGCAGGCGTCCCGCGGATACCTTTGAGTTTGCCCTTGGGAGAAGTGGGGGCGTCACATTATCTCCTATTTGTTATAAAAAAAAGACAAAAAAAAAGAAAAAAAAAGGAAAAAAGATTCAAAAGCCAAACTGGGGCAATTTTTCAGTTTTAATACCCTCATACGGGGGCAAATATTGACAGGACGTGATCTTAGGGTTTTTGAAACCTCTTTGAAGATTTTTTTTTTCAAGTCTTAACATTTCTTCTACACTCCACCAGACCCCATCATAAAAATCATAAAAATCCCGACCTCCGCCTTAGTGGTATTTTCAATAAAAATCACTTAATCAAATGACAAATGATGTCAATACACCTTCACTATTTTTTGCATAGGAAGGGTTGTCGCATTGATGCCATCTTTTCTTAGAACACATTTTTGAGTTGATAAAGGTTGTCGACAAGATTTGTCCATTAGGTGAAAGCCCGAAAAGGCATCTTTTCAAAAAAAAAAAAAAGAGGAAAAACCAAAAAAAAAGGAAAAAACAACAAAGAAAAAGAAGAAAAAGAGAACAGGAAAAGAAAAGGGGGGTGACCTTAGTGAAAATTCGAAGGGTTAAGCTCATCAAGATGGACGACATCCGAAGGGATCAAATGTGACATCTTTCTTTTTCAAGAGCCATTTATTCAAATCTGGTCATTAGTAGATGTTTTGTGATACACGGTAAAGTATGGTTGACTGATGCTAGAAAATTGAGAAGATTCAACAAAAGTTGCAGTACAACTCCTGGGGAGCAGTTTTGACATCGAAAAGATCATGCTTGCATGGTTCTCAAGGCCAAAAGGACCACAAAGGATCACATGGTGGTGGCATTATATAATCACTCTTTCTGTTTTCTCGAAAGCATGAAAAATATGGCTTTTGTTAAACATGATTTACATTAAGGCCAATATTAAAAGGAGTGAGCTCCAATTTTGGTAATGCATTTCAAATCGATTTTTTTTTAAAAAAAAGGTAAAGTAAAAAAAAAAAAGAGAGAGAGAGAGAAAAGGGGGGCCCTACACTGGGGCAAATTTTGAAAAATTGCAATTTCAAAAGTTATTTCAAGACCGTTTTTTATTTTCGTTGGGCATGGGTTTTATCCCTCCAACCTCGGCAGATTCGGGTTTTACTGACCGTTTTTTATTTTCGTTGGACATGGGTTGTATCCCACCAACCCCGGCAGGTTCGGATTTTATCCCACTGACCGTTTTTATTTTTGTTGGACTTGGATTTTATCCCACCAACCTCGGCAAGTTCGGGTTTTATCCCACTGACCGTTTTTATTTTCGTTGGACATGGGTTTTATCCCTCCAAATTTGGCAGGTTCGGATTTTATCCCACTGACCGTTTTTATTTTTGTTGAGCATGGGTTTTATCCCTCCAACCTCGGCAAGCTTGGGTTTTATCCCACTGACTGTTTTTATTTTCGTTGTTCGTTGGGCCTGGGTTTTATCCCGCCAACCTCGGCAGGCTCGGGTTTTATCCTACTGACCGTTTTTATTTTCGTTTGGTCTGGATTTTATCCCGCCAACCTCGATAGGCTCGAGTTTTATCCCACTGACCGTTTTTATTTTCGTTGGGCCTGGTTTTATCCCTCCAACCTCGGCAGGCTCGGGTTTTATCCCACTGACCGTTTTTATTTTCGTTTTTATTTTCAACCCACTAACGTGTCTTTTGTATATCATGTTGGGATCGGCAGGCTCGGATTTTATCCCACTGACCGTTTTTATTTTGTTGGGTTTGGGTTTTATCCCACCAGTTTCGGCAGACTCGGGTGTTATCCCACTGACCGTTTTATTTTATTGGGCTCGGGTTTTATCCCACCAATCTGTTATTTCTTGACAATCAAATTCAATAATTGTACTTTATCATTAATTTTGCATTTTATGTTTAGAAGTACTGAGAGCTCAGACTTCTTTGACTTTGCAAAGATCACAAATGGTCAATGCACTTGTTTCATTGTGATTCACTTAATTTGAATTACGTTTGACCTGATTCCCATGGCGGGATACGTAGGCAACTCTACATTCGGTCACGTTTTTGTAATTTCATCGCATCATTTTGCTCAATAATTATAGTCAAGTATTGGTAAGTTTATTTTAGTTCAGGTGCAGTTAAAAGAAACAGGTAAGTAATTTGGTGTCTACGTCTTTGTCTTGATTTCTTTGAAACTCTAGACAAAGAGCGACAAGCTATAGACACCAAATTTTTGTCAATCTTCAATATTTTAGTGAATTTTTTCTATTTAATCAGTTATTTATTTTCTTACATTTTAATGTGTATTTTTCTTATTTTTTGCAGGTTAATTTTAGAAAAAAAAAAAACAAAAACAACAAAAATCAAAAAAATCAAAAATCAAATCAAAATCAAATTATTACAAAACTTACACATTTTCATCATTTTTCCTACCAAAAAACACTTAACCCATTCCTACACTCAACTTTCTTGATCTTTCTTGTCATTGGGTAAAAAATAATCATTTTGACCAAACAAACACACAAACTCCCCACCTTTACTTCCTCAATCTCCTCTCTCGGCTCTCACAGACAGAAGACAAGAAGCTCAAGAGACAAGACCAAAAAGAAACAAAAAGGCACTCCACCTCCCAATACAAACTCTCGGCCTTTTCTTTTGCTAACATCAGAGAAGCCACAAAGAAAAAAGAAAATCTCCATCCCTCTCGGCTCTCTCCCTCAAAAGAACAAAAAAAAAAAAAAAAGAAAACAAAGGAGAAGAAAAATCTCCCTCAATCTTCTCTCGGCTCCATCTCTGGTTCTCTCAATCTCACATGCATCTGTCCTCGGAGCAAAGAAAGGTGAAGGAAGGAAATGAAGACAACAAGCAATTGGAGTGTGAGGTGCTGAAATTCCTTCAAAATTTTGACCGAAGAAGCTCTTGCTGGAGTGGAGGTATTTTTCTAGCTTTATTAACCATGTCAACCCCACATTTTATCGTTTAATTTTGTGGCTTTTGCTGTCTTTTATTGTTGTTGTTGTATTGTTCAAAATTTGGGAAATGGCTTGAGCAAGGTTGAAGAAAGAGAAGTAATATTTCTGTATGTATGCTAAATATTTGATAAAATGTCAAAATAAAAAACGAATTAAAGGAGTGAATTTGGTGTGTATGTTTTGCTAAAATAGATGACCATCTGATAGTGTAGATCCAAAAATGCTTGGTTATCCAAAATTTTGGAGTTTTTGAGCCTTAAAAGCATTAGAATAATTTTCTTCATTTTTGGGGCTGTGTTGATTTAATGCATCCTTTTGTTGTTGTTTACTTGCCAAACTAAGATTATAGTTGTATTGTAGAAGTTATAAGGACGGTTTTGGCATAATTTTTATGATTTTTCGTGAAGATTTGAGGGTTTAAAAAAAATAAAAACTGAACTGATTTCTTGGCATTTTGACCCCTTTTGGGTCATTTTTTGTAAAAATTAATTTTAAAAGTGGAATCTACGCGAAAAATCGAGTGAGGGGATGTTTTTTGAAAAATTTTGGCGACTAGAGAGGTTGCCGGTGACCGGCGGTGGCGCCGCCGGCCAGAAGGGAGCTTCAGCTCCTCGATAGAGAAGAAGGAGAAAGCAGAAGCAGAAAGAAGGAAATAAAAAGAAAGAAAAGAAAAGAAAGGAAAGAAAAGAGAGAAAAGAATTGGGCTAATGTTTATTTTTCTGATGGGCCAAGAGTTAGTTTTGGTGAAGTTTCGGAAATGGGTTTTGTTTTATTTCTTTTGGTTTTCGGTTGGGCTAGAAGGTCAGAGCCCATGTATTTTTTGGTTAGGCTTGAGTGATAAAAGACGGGCTGGCCTGGGTATTTTGGCTTGACCTTTCGTTTGGGCCGGATGGCCTTTGGCCCAGAAAAATAAGAGAATGGCCCAGTGGCCTGTTTTCTTAAGAAGATCTGATAACGAATTTTCACTTTAACCCTTGATTTTTGGAGTGGTTTTATTGTGGCCCAGAACATTTTAAATTTCTTTCACTTTGGTCCTTAAATTAATTGCATTTTGGTCCCTAAATTTTATCTTTCATTTAATTTTGACCCCTAAACTTTTAAAAATATAATTTTTATCCCCAAAAGTTTTCAATTTTTGCTATTCAGTCCCTAGTGAGTTTTGCCTGTCTTTATTATGATTGTTTCTTTTTTTTTAATAGCTAATTATGTCACTTTTGAATATATTTAAATTGTAAATTTTAGGTGTTTTTAAATTTCTATGCATTTGACATATTAAGATGAATTTTTATTATTATTATTTTTCAATTAAATTGGTGCCATGATTCTTTTGTTCATTTTGAGTATAAATAGGGCAATTTGATTCCATTTAGTCACCACTTCAAAAGGGAGATATTCCTATTATTATTTCAATGTCAATTACGTGCTCCTATGTGCTCCTACGTGCTCCTATGTGTTTATATATTTTTATATGCTTTGTTTATTTGATTTGAATGTTCATTTAAATTTTCTTATGTTTGTTTAGTTAATTTTATAATTATTTGACAGGCATTTAAATACCTAAAAAATGTAATAGATAGGATAATTAGATTTGTTTTATTATATTTTTCCCTTTTAGAATTGTAGTTAGGCTCCCCGATGTAATAGGTAGGTTCTGTGTTTATGTGGTTTATGTGTTACGTGCCTTACCCGCTTTCCTTAGCATTTTTGCATCTAGATATTATGCTTATGTGTTGCGTGCTACATGCTCTTATGTGTTTATTTGCTTTAATTTATGCCTACTTGTCTTATTATGTATTAAAAATGCATGGCATCACCACACTAGTCCAACGCTAGTTGTGGCTTCTCCCTCCGTTTACTTGCTAGTCCAACGCTAGTAAGGATTTTTAGAAATGGACTAGTCCAACGCTAGACCTTTTTGGTCGTCTTGCGTTAGATTCATCTTTGTGTGCTATTCACTACATTCTCATACATATTTTTCATTTTTAGGATCTTTTCTCATTTGTATGATATTCCCTATTATATTATCCCCTACCCGCTATAGGTACTAATCATGTCATTTAAAATTGCATCTCATTTAAGTTAGTTCATTTACTTGTTCATGTTAGGATAATTATTTTTCAAGCATGGGAAATGAGTGATTATAACTTTTTAGTTTAAATATCCCATTAATCCCTGTATAAGAAAATTATGTCACGGGTTTTTGCCTCCCGTACCCTTTATGTTGCATTCCCTTTTTCTTTGATCACTTATATCTATGTATATAATTTAATTTTTTTTCTATACTTTTAATTTCATCATTTGCATACTTGTGACACCTTCAAGGAATTATTTTGGCCTTTGCAATTAATGCGATTGGTTTAATTAAACCCTTGAATGAACATTTTGTCCCTTTCGATATTTTTATAAATTTAGATTTGCATCCATATAGGAAACATCCAAATATGATAAAATTAAGGATTAGATTAGGAAAATTTTGACTAAATCTCGCAACTAGCTTAGACTAGGTTGAAAAGGTGCCTTAGGTTTGATTTAATCGAACCTTTGCCTTTCCTTTCTTCAATCGTGACTCTCGAACTCATTTGCTCTTGTTTGTTGGAAGACCTGGAGTTGTCAAAAGGGTTTTTATTTTATCTTATTTTTATCAAAAAATATTTTTGGGGTGACTTGGTACACCCAAACTCAATACCAAGTGGCGACTCCTCTTTTTCTTAAAAAACCCTTTCTAGACTAAATTTTTGGACCCAAATTGTCGCATTTTTAAAGTCCTATTCTAGGTCCTTTTTCACTTATTTTTAAATAAGATCACATCTTTTATAAACACCTTCTTATTTATTTTTTCATCGCGAAAAATGAGGCGCGACAGGAGGAGTATTCACAAGTCGGCAACTTAACATCCCAATTTCACTCAATATATCGAGTACATATTTCTTTTGACATAAATAAATCTCATATTTAGATCGAGCTATCTCAATACCCAGAAAATACTGTAGATGGCCTAAATCCTTTGTCTAAAAGTTTGCCTGCAGATTAGATTTAAGTTTCTGGATCCCCACAACATCATCACCTATAATCACAATATCATCCACATAAATAACTAATAAAATTTTATCAGCACTAGAATGCCGATAAAATACAGAGTGATCTACTTCACATCTTGTCAGACCGAACTCCATGACAACACTACTAAACCGACCAAACCAAGCCCTCGAAGAATGTTTCAATCCATATAAGGATTTTTTCAAACGACAAACCAACCGCAGATTCTCCCCCTGAACAACAAATCCAGGAGGTTGTTCCATATATACCTATTCTTCCAAATCTCCATGCAGAAATGCATTTTTCACATCCAATTGATGCAATGGCCAGTTATAAGTTGCTGCCAAAGAGATAAGAAGACGAACAGAGGTAATCTTTGCAACAGGAGAAAATGTTTCGAAATAGTCGATTCCATACACCTGAGCAAATCTTTTAACTACCAGACGAGCCTTCAATCTATCAATAGAACCATTAGGTTGTACTTTTATAGTGTACACCCATTTACAACCAATAACCGGCTTATCAGAAGGAAGAGGAACAAGATCCCAAGTACCATTTTTCTCCAAAGCAAACATCTCTTCCTGCATAGCTAACCTCCAACCAGGATCATTGAGAGCATGGGTAATAGACTTAGGAATGGATACCGAATCAAGAGATGCAACAAAAGAAGAATATGATAGAGAGAGATGAGAGTAAGAGACAAAATTAGAAATAGGACGAGAAGTACAATGTCTCTTACCTTTACGTAAAGCAATAGGAAGATCTGACTCACAGGGAGGCATCATACCTGGATCTGAAGATTGAAAGTTAATTGGTGAAGTGCGTAACATATCAGGAGCTTTCTCAACCATTGAACGACGAAAATAAACTTGAAGATTAGGACGAGATAATCGAGTGGTGGAATCTGGTAAACTCGATAACTCAGGTAATAAAGATGAAGGGACTGGTAAAACAGGAGAAGAAAAAGAGGAACACTGGTCTAACTCACAAGACATACCTTGCTTCATAAAATAAGGAGTGGATTCAAAGAAAGTAACATCAGTACAAGTGAACAAACGATTTAAAATTGGACTGTAATATCTATACCTCTTTTACGCTCGTGCGTATCCTAAGAAAATACACTTAATGGCATGAGAATCTAATTTATCCACCCTGAGAGCAAGCTGATGAACAAAACACACACACCCAAAAATACGAAGAGGTAATTTAAATATAGACTCATAAGGAAAAAGAATGGAGTGAGGTAGTTGGCCTCCAAAAATATTGGATGGCATGCGATTAATTAAATAACATACAGTTAAAACTGCATCACTTTAAAATTGTTTGGGCACATTCATGTGCAACAAAAGTATCCGAGTAATTTCGATTAAATGTCCAATTTTTCTTTTAACAACTCCATTCTATTGTGGAGTGTGAGGACAAGAGCACTGATGAAGAATACCGGACTTAGTCATAAAAGTATCAAAAGGAGTGGAAAAATATTCTTTCGCATTATCACTACGAAGTATACGTACAGACACACCAAATTGATTCTTTATTTCTGTAACAAATGCACAAAAAATGGAATATAGTTCTGAATGATCTTTTATTAAATAAAGCCATGTAACTCTGAAAAATTTATCAACAAAGATTACAAAATATTTAAAACCTAACTTTGAAGTGACTCGACTAGGACCCCAAACAACAGAATGAACTAACAAAAAGTTTTCAAAACCCGTTTAGTGACCTTAGGGGCAAAAGAAACATGATGAAACTTTCCTAATTGACAAGACTCACATTCTAAGGAAGACAACTGACTCAAGGTAGGGACCAACTCCTTCAAATTTGTAGAAACGGATGACCCAAATGACAGTGAATTTCAAGAGGAGAAACAGTAGCAGTGTGAGAACCCTGAAAATAGATATATAAGCCAGTGCATATTTCATTTGCATTTTTTTTTATTCCTTAATAATTTCTAGCATTACCTTTACTTGTTCGCAATTAAGTACGTAAAAATAGGTTTATGAGAAAAATAATATAATTTTCAAAAGTTATGAAATTTCTTGGTTATATTTGACTAAATTAATATCTTTTGGGTTAGATTAATTCTTCGCCTTAACATAAAATGATAGAATACTTAATTCCTTTATGCTAAAGTAATGATAATGGAATCGATAGATTTACTATCTTAAAATAAATTATTTAAATCCCTATGATTAATTCCAATTAGTTGCTAATGTTAAATGTTAATAAGAATTTTCGCGTTAAGATAAAAACCAATGAATTTTAGATAAATATGATTCTAATATACTAAACATACTTAAGGCGTGAAAATTCGATAAATATATCCTTATCTTTCTTTGTTTTCAAATAAGTGTGTAAAAATAATTTTATGTGCAAATTGACACCCTTGGATTAAATTATTATTCCACTTGATTTTATATTACTAAATCAATGAATTTCGAGTTAGACTAACTCTAATCCTTGAGAAATAATAATTGGAAATTCTAATAACTAATTTAATCGCTAAATAATATAAGAATTACTAGGAACCTTAATATTCAAGTTTAATCGATAATTATTCGATAAAAATGGGTTAGGTATATTAGGATATATTTAGGCGGTTGAAAAACGCTTGGGGACAATTTTTAGAATTAAGTTGGAATTGAGAAATTAAGTTGAAGATTAGGGAACAAAGTGAAAAGACTAAAATACTCTTACCATTCCATGCAAACCAAACAAGACCCCTGCCCGCAAGTCCAATCACATTTGTTATTACCAATTCGATACGCAACCAATGTTATACGCAATCGATCCTTACACGAAAACCTCTGTCTCTTAAACCACGGCACCACCATACGTCCTCTCTATCTCACGGCTAAAACCACAATACCATTCCCTCTATTTCATGTTTCATTTCACAAACACAAACCGCAATTCCAATTTTTCTCTGCACAAGTAAACCACAAACCGCTTCTTTTCTTGATACCGAGACACCACCTTCACCAAATCTCATTTCCTTCTCTGCACAACTCCACCGAAACTACTGCAATTCCTCTCCACAACCACACCACACCTCTTCCTCTGCCTTGACCGAGAGCATCCGAGAGAGAGGGCTGCCTGGTGAGCTGCATCCGAGAGCTAGGAGGAGGGAACGTGAGCTGCCAGAAATTTTCTGGTTGCCGTGAGCTGGAGTGAAGCCAGGGAGAAGATTTTCAGGAAGCTTCACCACTCTGTACCTTCATCTCCACCAACTCCAACCAACCGACCTCAAAGCCACCAGCTACAACAAATTCCAGCCGCAACTTAAGAGCCAGGAACCACCGACTGCACTTGAAGCCGAGAGCTAGGGAAGAAATTTCTGGAATATTTCGTGTGAAAGATTAGCTGCTATCTGAGGTAAATTCTGGTCTAATTAGGTTGATTATTAGTTGAGCAGCTACATAGGAATTAACGACGGGAGAGAGAGTGAGCCGAGCTTCCTGTTTCTTTTCTTTTCTGTCCGTAAACCAGAGAGGGAAGAGAGGGACTTGTGATTCGGTCTGTCTTCCATCTGTGAGCTGGTGCAGAGCTTGAGACCAGAGTTCCTTCATCCAGCCGCAAGCCAGAGCAAGGGAGAGAGGAAGAGAGAACTAGCGGTCTGCATTTTTTCTGGACAGCCGAAAGAGAGAATTGTTGCAGCTGCTAGCTGTGTGTTTTAGGCTTCAGGCTAAGGTAAATTCTGGACTTAGATAAATTGTTTACGGGTTGATGAAGCTGTCTATACACATGCATGTGGGTTTGTGAAGTTAGATGAGGAATCGAGACTTAAGAAATCTGGTTTGGAAAGAATTGAAGTTGCCGAGAGTTTAATCTAGAAATGCAGCTTTAAATTTGTTCCTCTGAGGTAATCTGAGATTAGAAATGTGTTTAACTAACTGAAAACAAGATGTTTAAACCACGCATGAAGCTAATTAGCCGGATTATGCCAGAAGAAAAAAAAAAGAAACAGGAATCTGCTGCATGCAAGCTTATCCGAGAGTAGTGAACAAAATTCTGGATTTGTGGTTGAATGTTGTTGATGTCCAAACCTAATTTGAACTAGGACTGATAGTAAATACGTTGTTTAGTCATGCATGTTAGTTTTGAGTACAAAAAAAAAAAGAGTAAAGTTTTAGCTGGAAAAAAAATCCAGATTTGCGACTAACTAAGTTGCTGGAAATTTTCTGGAATAGCCGAGAGACTTCATGTTTGTTTGCATCCGTAATTGCTGTCAAATGGAAAATTTTGTTATGGATTGCATGTAGATTGTTAGCTTTAAGTATTAAGTGAAGTTTAATGGAAGAAAACCTGAGGAAAAGTTGAATTGTGGATTGAAACCGAGAGAAATTTTCTGCTGCAAAATATTCCAGCTTGGTCGAGAAAAGGAAGTTGAGCATTTAATTAGTTTTGCTTTCGAATTTTTAATTAAGATTTTCATATTGGATGTTTAAGATTTGCTTGAAGCTTGCTAATCATCTTTTGCATGTTGAGCTGAGGTAAGAATTGAAGAAAATTAGGAACAAAAGCTATATAAATAAACTATCAATTGCTGGAAAATTTTATCTTAGCTGATGACAGATTTATGGGGACTTTTTGGTGGAATAATTTACTGGAATTAAGCGTTATTTGCTTTGGTATATGCTGGTATGAATGTCATACTTAGATGTATGGTTGGTTTGAATAAAAGTCTTATGGTTTTAAAAGAGAAAAAGGAGTTTTTCACAAGTGAAAAATGAGTTTCCAGATTTTCGGATTTCACTGACCAGTCTCAGTAAAATGCTTATATCTTGGTGTAGGAAAATCCGATTGAGATGCCGTCAGTGGCATTTGAAACTAGAATCATGGGCCTTTGTTTTGTAGAAATTTCATATTTTTCCTCCATGTGTACTGCTGTACGTGACTCCTCAAAGTAGGCTGTCCTGCTTGAATGTCCTGTTTCTTCAGGAAACTGAATTCTTGATTTGGATCGAATATTTGGCCTATTTGTGATTTGAATCTCTGAAAAGTGTCTTCTGGGATGTGATAGTATTAAAAATCTATTTTACAACAGTATAATTTTCATAATTGTTTGATTTGTGGAACATGAACTAAAGCAATTCTTGAAGGAAAAATATTTTCCAGCATGACCGAACTGGTTGGGACTTTTGGTGAGTTTATTTGCTGGATTTGTGTATTATTTACTTTAGCTTGGTTTGGACAGATGATAAGCTATGTGTTTAGTGAATCTAGCAAGTAAAAGTTAAAGGTATAATGGACATCTTGGATTGAATTTTGCCGGGTTTTTCTTGACTCCCGAATCAAGAAAAGAAAATCTGAATTTTAGAACTACTTGGGAGTCAAGGGGGCTGTAGTTTTTATTCTTATTTTGAATGGATTGGTGTTTGAAGCGAGTATTGGTTGTCAAGAGCTAATGATTGATGAAGCTCTTGACCATTTGAATAGTTTTGCAATAATTTAATTTTTGGTGAATCGGCTCAAGTGGTTGGCTGAAATGTACTTGGAAAGTCCATGGGTTGTGACTTGGGATTTGCTTTAGTACCTGGACTTCCTTTGTTGAATTTTAATTGTACTGGAATTTGTTGAGACCTAGGGCTAATGATTGATGAAGCCCTAGTAAATTGATATTTGGTTTGTACTGTTTCAATCTTGGTGACCTGGGAATCCATTGTGCAAATGAGCTAGAATCGTGAAGACCGTTTTGATTATTCTTGAACTTGAATACTTTCAAAATCAAATTTTGTGGAAATATTTCGCTTTAATATCAAGTGATAGAATTCGAGTTTAGTGTAGTATTATTAGAAAGTTTGATATTGGGACTTTCAAAACCTTGCCGACTAGTTAACTCTTTTATTTTGCTTAAACTAGCTTTATTACCTTTAGGGAGTATTTGTATCCAACTCTTAAACCTTAAGTTTTCTTAAAACTATTCTTGACCAGTTGTTTTAAAGGAAATTTGGAAAAAAAAAATACTAGATTTAAGTAATTTCAAATAAAAGGCATAGAAAACTTATTCGGCAAGGAAAACCCGTCTGAACCACTTTGGTTCTAGTTTGCACCCTTGAAAGAAAATATCCTTAAAGAAACCACATGAAACACTTTATTCCTTACTAGTCTTGATGTTTAAGAAATTTATTGATTTGTTTCAGGGAAATAAACTAGTTTAATACAAGATAATCTTTTATATGTTTGAAGTCAAGAGTTTGCTTAGTAAAACTTATAGTTCTTAAAACTTGGATTTCTAGGATTTAGCGAGAACTTGGACTACGATTCCCGACTTGACCTTTGAACTTCACTCTTGGTGAGTGTCCCTGCTTGTTCTATGCCTACTTGATTAAAGTGCTTTCTTGACTTGATATGTGATAATTGAGTAATGATTTTCTGATCCATCGAAGTGAGCAGTGTGTACTTTATCGCACTAGCCTTTCGAGTGGTGACTTGCTTGAAATATTTTCGTGAAATATTCTGCTTGCATTTGCTAAGCACTGAGTAGGGGAATGTACCACACCTTAAGGGTGGGAGGGCCTCTTATCCTATCTCATGTGCTAAGTACTGAGTAGGGGAATGTACCACACCTGAGGGTGGGAGGGCCTCTTATCCTATCTCAAGTACTAAATCACTAGGCAGGGGAATGTACCACACCTTAAGGGTGGGAGGGCCTCTCATCCTGACCTGGTAACCACAAAATGTAGTTGCGTCGTTGGGTGAATCCCTCGACTTCTGAATCCAACTACGGAAATGTCGCTGGGTGAATCCCTCGACCAATCATCTACGGGTATATCTCGAGTATACTGCGTCCTTAGTCGGCGAGCGGGCCCGGGACAGGGGTATGAACGGTGACGGGTTAGGATCAAAATAAGATGTTCTACATGGATTATAAGTAGTGAGAGTTGACGGAGGATCAACTACGATAAATGGTGATCAAGCGAGGAAAATGGCTCCTGAGAGCCCATGTATCCTACCTTGTACTGTTATCCGCTTTCCTAACTGTTTAAATTTGCTATGTCCTTAACCGCTGTTTGTTATTACGTGATTGCATGTTTTGGGGCATCGCTGAGCTTTAGCTCACTCCACGTTTATTGTTTTCCTTAACAGGTTCTGGAAACTGAAAGCTGGATACTTACTTATGTTTTCCTTTTGGATTGTATTTGAATACTATGACTTATTTTGTGGGCTGTAATGCGTTATTTGGGGATAATGTACTTTTCTTTTTGATTGCCACTTGAAGCTAGAAAATGTGTAAACCCTAATTCGATTGCTTGGCTGGTAAGTTTGTATTATGGATTTATGTGTTTATCTATCCGGTATGGTACGACTTTATACTTTGGTACGTAGCACGTGGGACGTTTAAGAGCCTCGACTGGCGAATTTATCACTGCTATCTCTGAAGTTAATGTGGATTTAAGGAAGAACTTATTCGAGAAAATTTGTTTTGTAATAGATTAGGTTTTTATTCGAATGGATTTGGGTTAGTATGCTTGCATGAGTCCTGGCGAGAGTTGGGCAGACGGCCCGCCAACCTTTTGGTTCGCCTTAGGGGGAAGTGGGGTCGCCACAGGTGGTATCAGAGCTCTTATTGAGCTCGAACCGGGAAAAGGTTCTCAGACCGTGGGGAAAGGCCTATTAAGTGTTGAACTAATTACTATTGCTAAAGGAATTAGATATGTATGTTGGGTAGGAATCTCAACTATAGGTGATTCATGCTTGGGACTGGCCAGCTTGAGTTGTGAATCATCTTATTTTCGGATTCTTGTACTCGAGTACCAAATATTACATTTAATGGAGTATTTGCAATTGAAAAGAATTCAGTATACTGCATTATGATGTGACTAGAAAGCATGATCAATTTTGGAGAAAAAAAAATGAATTGAAAGGACCAAGTCTAGCTTTTGAAAGTTAAAGTTGAAGAGCCAATAGTGAGACCTTGAAGATTAGTGCCAATTCTGCTTTTGAGATGAATTTGCCATGTGAGGTGAGTTCTCGATGACAGTGTGGCTCCTTAAGTGTTATTGGAGGATTAGTTGGGACCAATGTTCAAAAGGATAACTATAACTAGTTGTTAGGTTATTAGAAAAGCCAAAGTATGAAATGTTTGAGATCATTTAGAATACTTAAGAGCCACTGATGTACTTAAGTAATGATCATATTATTTGATTTGATATTAGACGTAGTAGATCTACAATTTACTAAGGAAATTTGATTAGTGTTACTAAGGGGGTCTAGTGGGATTGTCGAGGACTGAACTAATGAAGGTTAAGTTGAATCTAAACTAAGGGTTGAGCTATTAGCTATGTGGTTATAATAATTTGTATATTATTGAATTGTTTTCCTTCATGTTTATAAAGGTCGAAGTTGAGTTACGTATAAAAATATTGAATGTACCCGTGAATTGTCTGGCTTCTAAAGTTATATGAACTTTGGTATGTGAATATACGCTTTAAGTGTTTAATTTTTTTTTCTCTTGGTATTCATGTTGACTTCACTTAATAAATAACAAGTAAATAAATAGCAACATCTTCGCTTGATTACTTTATTTTTTTTGATCAATAGGCATAACTAGGCTATGGATCTTCAAGTTAGAGGTAGAGGACGTGGGAGACCAACTAGGCAACACCCCGAGGGTGGTGGTGATGGGGAACCCGAGGTTAACCTCGACCATGATCAGGGAAACGTGGCCGGAGATCCAGTGGCCACTGCAATCAATAGAATAACTGATGTGTTAGAGCGCATGACTGAGCACCAAGTTCATGGAGCGGTGCATCAGCAAGGAGGCCCAATTGATTCTGAGGATCGGGCATTAGAGAGATTCTTGAAATTTGGACCTCCTAAGTTCTATGGAGGCCCAGAACCTGAGGTAGCAGAAGGTTGGTGGGAAAGGATCTCTGATATCTTTGCCGCTCTAAATTATACAAAAGAGAGGCAAGTGACTTTTGCGGCATTCCAGTTTGAGGGAGCTGCTCGTTCCTGGTGGAACCTAATTAGGGTCAATTGGGACAGGAATCATATTCCCAGGACTTGGGCGAACTTCACAAGGGAGTTCAATGCCAAGTTTTTACCCCCTCTCATCCAAGAGAAAAGAGAGGATGATTTCATCAAGTATAGGCAGGGGGCGATGAGTGTCGCCGAATATGAGATTCAATTCACGAAATTGTCCCGTTATGCTCCGGAATTGGTAGCTACGGAGCAAAGGCGTGTGAGGAGGTTTGTGCAAGGACTAAACGTGAAAATTCAGGAGGGATTAGCTGCTGTTCGGATAGACACATTTGCTGATGCTGTAGAGAGAGCTCAAAGGGTTGAAGTTGCTAGAGCTCAAGTAAAAACTTTCCAGGACAAGAAAAGATTTACACCTAGCAACAGTCGGGAGTCAACTTATGCAAATGCTCCACCGGCCAAAGTGGGTCGAGGAACGGGTGGAGTAAATAGTCATGGAGCACCACGAGGCGCTCTAGCGAGAGGAGCTGGTGCCAGAGGTGCCGGAGAAAGAGATAATGGAGCTAGCGGAGAACCAAATGGAAGAGGTCAACCTAGGAACGCCTCGCAAGGAGGTCGTGTGACCACTCCCCAGGCAACTTGTGGGTATTGTAGGAAAACTGGCCATACTGAGGACGGATGCTGGAGGAAACAAGGAAAGTGCTTGAGGTGCGGAAGTAGCGAGCACCAAATTGCCGGGTGCCCAAAAATACAAGAAGGTGAGAATTTTGAGAACAAAATTCATTTTAAGGAGGGGAGGATGTGAGAACCCTGAAAATAGATATATAAGCCAGTGCATATTTCATTTGCATTTTTTTTTATTCCTTAATAATTTCTAGCATTACCTTTACTTGTTCGCAATTAAGTACGTAAAAATAGGTTTATGAGAAAAATAATATAATTTTCAAAAGTTATGAAATTTCTTGGTTATATTTGACTAAATTAATATCTTTTGGGTTAGATTAATTCTTCGCCTTAACATAAAATGATAGAATACTTAATTCCTTTATGCTAAAGTAATGATAATGGAATCGATAGATTTACTATCTTAAAATAAATTATTTAAATCCCTATGATTAATTCCAATTAGTTGCTAATGTTAAATGTTAATAAGAATTTTCGCGTTAAGATAAAAACCAATGAATTTTAGATAAATATGATTCTAATATACTAAACATACTTAAGGCGTGAAAATTCGATAAATATATCCTTATCTTTCTTTGTTTTCAAATAAGTGTGTAAAAATAATTTTATGTGCAAATTGACACCCTTGGATTAAATTATTATTCCACTTGATTTTATATTACTAAATCAACGAATTTCGAGTTAGACTAACTCTAATTCTTGAGAAATAATAATTGGAAGTTCTAATAACTAATTTAATCGCTAAATAATATAAGAATTACTAGAAACCTTAATATTCAAGTTTAATCGATAATTATTCGATAAAAATGGGTTAGGTATATTAGGATATATTTAGGCGGTTGAAAAACGCTTGGGGACAATTTTTAGAATTAAGTTGGAATTGAGAAATTAAGTTGAAGATTAGGGAACAAAGTGAAAAGACTAAAATACTCTTACCATTCCATGCAAACCAAACAAGACCCCTGCCCGCAAGTCCAATCACATTTGTTATTACCAATTCGATACGCAACCAATGTTATACGCAATCGATCCTTACACGAAAACCTCTGTCTCTTAAACCACGGCACCACCATACGTCCTCTCTATCTCACGGCTAAAACCACAATACCATTCCCTCTATTTCATGTTTCATTTCACAAACACAAACCGCAATTCCAATTTTTCTCTGCACAAGTAAACCACAAACCGCTTCTTTTCTTGATACCGAGACACCACCTTCACCAAATCTCATTTCCTTCTCTGCACAACTCCACCGAAACTACTGCAATTCCTCTCCACAACCACACCACACCTCTTCCTCTGCCTTGACCGAGAGCATCCGAGAGAGAGGGCTGCCTGGTGAGCTGCATCCGAGAGCTAGGAGGAGGGAACGTGAGCTGCCAGAAATTTTCTGGTTGCCGTGAGCTGGAGTGAAGCCAGGGAGAAGATTTTCAGGAAGCTTCACCACTCTGTACCTTCATCTCCACCAACTCCAACCAACCGACCTCAAAGCCACCAGCTACAACAAATTCCAGCCGCAACTTAAGAGCCAGGAACCACCGACTGCACTTGAAGCCGAGAGCTAGGGAAGAAATTTCTGGAATATTTCGTGTGAAAGATTAGCTGCTATCTGAGGTAAATTCTGGTCTAATTAGGTTGATTATTAGTTGAGCAGCTACATAGGAATTAACGACGGGAGAGAGAGTGAGCCGAGCTTCCTGTTTCTTTTCTTTTCTGTCCGTAAACCAGAGAGGGAAGAGAGGGACTTGTGATTCGGTCTGTCTTCCATCTGTGAGCTGGTGCAGAGCTTGAGACCAGAGTTCCTTCATCCAGCCGCAAGCCAGAGCAAGGGAGAGAGGAAGAGAGAACTAGCGGTCTGCATTTTTTCTGGACAGCCGAAAGAGAGAATTGTTGCAGCTGCTAGCTGTGTGTTTTAGGCTTCAGGCTAAGGTAAATTCTGGACTTAGATAAATTGTTTACGGGTTGATGAAGCTGTCTATACACATGCATGTGGGTTTGTGAAGTTAGATGAGGAATTGAGACTTAAGAAATCTGGTTTGGAAAGAATTGAAGTTGCCGAGAGTTTAATCTAGAAATGCAGCTTTAAATTTGTTCCTCTGAGGTAATCTGAGATTAGAAATGTGTTTAACTAACTGAAAACAAGATGTTTAAACCACGCATGAAGCTAATTAGCCGGATTATGCCAGAAGAAAAAAAAAAGAAACAGGAATCTGCTGCATGCAAGCTTATCCGAGAGTAGTGAACAAAATTCTGGATTTGTGGTTGAATGTTGTTGATGTCCAAACCTAATTTGAACTAGGACTGATAGTAAATACGTTGTTTAGTCATGCATGTTAGTTTTGAGTACAAAAAAAAAAGAGTAAAGTTTTAGCTGGAAAAAAAATCCAGATTTGCGACTAACTAAGTTGCTGGAAATTTTCTGGAATAGCCGAGAGACTTCATGTTTGTTTGCATCCGTAATTGCTGTCAAATGGAAAATTTTGTTATGAATTGCATGTAGATTGTTAGCTTTAAGTATTAAGTGAAGTTTAATGGAAGAAAACCTGAGGAAAAGTTGAATTGTGGATTGAAACCGAGAGAAATTTTCTGCTGCAAAATATTCCAGCTTGGTCGAGAGAAGGAAGTTGAGCATTTAATTAGTTTTTCTTTCGAATTTTTAATTAAGATTTTCATATTGGATGTTTAAGATTTGCTTGAAGCTTGCTAATCATCTTTTGCATGTTGAGCTGAGGTAAGAATTGAAGAAAATTAGGAACAAAAGCTATATAAATAAACTATCAATTGCTGGAAAATTTTATCTTAGCTGATGACAGATTTATGGGGACTTTTTGGTGGAATAATTTACTGGAATTAAGCGTTATTTGCTTTGGTATATGCTGGTATGAATGTCATACTTAGATGTATGGTTGGTTTGAATAAAAGTCTTATGGTTTTAAAAGAGAAAAAGGAGTTTTTCACAAGTGAAAAATGAGTTTCCAGATTTTCGGATTTCACTGACCAGTCTCAGTAAAATGCTTATATCTTGGTGTAGGAAAATCCGATTGAGGTGCCGTCAGTGGCATTTGAAACTAGAATCATGGGCCTTTGTTTTGTAGAAATTTCATATTTTTCCTCCATGTGTACTGCTGTACGTGACTCCTCAAAGTAGGCTGTCCTGCTTGAATGTCCTGTTTCTTCAGGAAACTGAATTCTTGATTTGGATCGAATATTTGGCCTATTTGTGATTTGAATCTCTGAAAAGTGTCTTCTGGGATGTGATAGTATTAAAAATCTATTTTACAACAGTATAATTTTCATAATTGTTTGATTTGTGGAACATGAACTAAAGCAATTCTTGAAGGAAAAATATTTTCCAGCATGACCGAACTGGTTGGGACTTTTGGTGAGTTTATTTGCTGGATTTGTGTATTATTTACTTTAGCTTGGTTTGGACAGATGATAAGCTATGTGTTTAGTGAATCTAGCAAGTAAAAGTTAAAGGTATAATGGACATCTTGGATTGAATTTTGCCGGGTTTTTCTTGACTCCCGAATCAAGAAAAGAAAATCTGAATTTTAGAACTACTTGGGAGTCAAGGGGGCTGTAGTTTTTATTCTTATTTTGAATGGATTGGTGTTTGAAGCGAGTATTGGTTGTCAAGAGCTAATGATTGATGAAGCTCTTGACCATTTGAATAGTTTTGCAATAATTTAATTTTTGGTGAATCGGCTCAAGTGGTTGGCTGAAATGTACTTGGAAAGTCCATGGGTTGTGACTTGGGATTTGCTTTAGTACCTGGACTTCCTTTGTTGAATTTTAATTGTACTGGAATTTGTTGAGACCTAGGGCTAATGATTGATGAAGCCCTAGTAAATTGATATTTGGTTTGTACTGTTTCAATCTTGGTGACCTGGGAATCCATTGTGCAAATGAGCTAGAATCGTGAAGACCGTTTTGATTATTCTTGAACTTGAATACTTTCAAAATCAAATTTTGTGGAAATATTTCGCTTTAATATCAAGTGATAGAATTCGAGTTTAGTGTAGTATTATTAGAAAGTTTGATATTGGGACTTTCAAAACCTTGCCGACTAGTTAACTCTTTTATTTTGCTTAAACTAGCTTTATTACCTTTAGGGAGTATTTGTATCCAACTCTTAAACCTTAAGTTTTCTTAAAACTATTCTTGACCAGTTGTTTTAAAGGAAATTTGGAAAAAAAAAATACTAGATTTAAGTAATTTCAAATAAAAGGCATAGAAAACTTATTCGGCAAGGAAAACCCGTCTGAACCACTTTGGTTCTAGTTTGCACCCTTGAAAGAAAATATCCTTAAAGAAACCACATGAAACACTTTATTCCTTACTAGTCTTGATGTTTAAGAAATTTATTGATTTGTTTCAGGGAAATAAACTAGTTTAATACAAGATAATCTTTTATATGTTTGAAGTCAAGAGTTTGCTTAGTAAAACTTATAGTTCTTAAAACTTGGATTTCTAGGATTTAGCGAGAACTTGGACTACGATTCCCGACTTGACCTTTGAACTTCACTCTTGGTGAGTGTCCCTGCTTGTTCTATGCCTACTTGATTAAAGTGCTTTCTTGACTTGATATGTGATAATTGGGTAATGATTTTCTGATCCATCGAAGTGAGCAGTGTGTACTTTATCGCACTAGCCTTTCGAGTGGTGACTTGCTTGAAATATTTTCGTGAAATATTCTGCTTGCATTTGCTAAGCACTGAGTAGGGGAATGTACCACACCTTAAGGGTGGGAGGGCCTCTTATCCTATCTCATGTGCTAAGTACTGAGTAGGGGAATGTACCACACCTGAGGATGGGAGGGCCTCTTATCCTATCTCAAGTACTAAATCACTAGGCAGGGGAATGTACCACACCTTAAGGGTGGGAGGGCCTCTTATCCTGACCTGGTAACCACAAAATGTAGTTGTGTCGTTGGGTGAATCCCTCGACTTCTGAATCCAACTACGAAAATGTCGCTGGGTGAATCTCTCGACCAATCATCTACGGGTATATCTCAAGTATACTGCGTCCTTAGTCGGCGAGCGGGCCCGGGACAGGGGTATGAACGGTGACGGGTTAGGATCAAAATAAGACGTTCTACATGGATTATAAGTAGTGAGAGTTGACGGAGGGTCAACTACGATAAATGGTGATCAAGCGAGGAAAATGGCTCCTGAGAGCCCATGTATCCTACCTTGTACTGTTATCCGCTTTTCTAACTGTTTAAATTTGCTATGTCCTTAACCGCTGTTTGTTATTACGTGATTGCATGTTTTGGGGCACCACTGAGCTTTAACTCACCCCACGTTTATTGTTTTCCTTAACAGGTTCTGGAAACTGAAAGCTGGATACTTACTTATGTTTTCCTTTTGGATTGTATTTGAATACTATGACTTATTTTGTGGGCTGTAATGCGTTATTTGGGGATAATGTACTTTTCTTTTTGATTGCCACTTGAAGCTGGAAAATGTGTAAACCCTAATTCGATTGCTTGGCTTGTAAGTTTGTATTATGGATTTATGTGTTTATCTATCCGGTATGGTACGACTTTATACTTTGGTACGTAGCACGTGGGACGTTTAAGAGCCTCGACTGGCGAATTTATCACTGCTATCTCTGAAGTTAATGTGGATTTAAGGAAGAACTTATTCGAGAAAATTTGTTTTGTAATAGATTAGGTTTTTATTCGAATGGATTCGGGTTAGTATGCTTGCGTGAGTCCTGGCGAGAGGTGGGCAGACGGCCCGCCAACCCTTTGGTTCGCCTTAGGGGGAAGTGGGGTCGCCACAAGCAGGGCACGCAATTAGACCATTAGAGTTGAGAAAATAAAGACATTATGCTCATGTCCTCCACCAATCGTCCTCTTTGTCTTCAAATTCGGAATGACAACAAAATCAGGAGAAAACTGTAAAGATTTAGTAAACTTACTAACGGACATTAGATTAAAAGGCAAATTGGAAATGTAAAGAACAGAAGGCAGCAGAAAAGATGAGTTAATTTCTACAGTGCCTAGTCCTTTAACTTTAGTTGTAGATCCATCAGCTAAAGTAACATGAGGGAAGGAAGTAGACTGTTGAAAATTAGAAAAATTTCTAGAGATACCTGACATATGATCAGTAGCTCCGGAATCAATGTTCCATGAGTCAGAATTAGATGATGTGGAGAGACAAGTCATAGCATTACCTTTTTGTGCTAAAGAAGTAGAGGGAAGAGATGCGTGATTTGCAATTTGGTACTGCAGAAATTTGACATAATCTTTCTCAGATATAGTAAAAGTCTTTTGTGACCCTTGTGCTAAAGAACTTGATTCAACTTGATCAGTGGTAACCATATTAACAAACTGAGGTGGTTTCCCATTTAAATCCCAACTAGTATCACAAGTGTGATTCTTTAAACCATAATGATTGCACTCACGGGTGCCTCGACCCCCACGACCCCTACGACCTCCACGACTTCCTCTACTTCTTCCTCCACGAGAGCCAGGTCCAAAATTAAGTTGCTCTATCCGATTATTGTTAGCAATTAAAATAGATTTGTCATTAATTAAAGCACCATCACCCTGTGCATTATCCTTAGATGCAGAACGTAAGACTCGAGCATACGCCTCTGCAAAGGATGGTAATTGTTCACATGCTAGAATTTGAGATTTGATTGGTTCAAATTCTGGCTTGAGACCAGCCAAAAATTTGAGCACAAGCATTTGTTCTCTTTGCCTCTGCATAATCGTAATATCACTTGAGAGAGGCATTACAGCATTTAATTCTTCTGAGACTCGCTTAAGATCAGCAAAATATTCAGTTACTGTCTTGTCATTTTGTTGCAACTGAAAATACTCCAAAGAAATATCATACATCCGTGAGAGATTACTGCAATATAATAACCGGACATAATCCCAAACTTCTTTTGTTGTCTCACAATGAGAACACATGTAGGCAATTCGTGACTCCATAGAATTCCATATTACTCCAAGAATTTAGGCATCCTCTAGAATCCACATTAGTTTCTTGCTGTCCTCCGTAGGAGAATCATCTGTGAGATAACGTTGCTTTCCTAAGCCTGTCAGATAAATCTTAACAGCTTTTGACCACTATTGATAATTGGTATCATCCAACTTTCAATTTGTGATTTGAGGCATCACCATTGGCATAATATTAGTGGATGTCACAATACCTTTTGATAAACTTTCAGCAATAGCGAATAGCACTTCAAACCCAAAAAAGGGTCAAAACTCGAGACGAACAGTACCGCTTGAACAGTGCGCCATGAACAGTAACGGCGTGAGCAGGACGGTGTGAACAGTGCCCCCGTGAACAGTACGTCGTGAATAGTAACGGCATGAACAGTACCGCGATGAACAGTGCGCGTGAACAGTACTTTTGCTAGATGTTTAACCCTAACCCTAGGACTTTAACTCTGATACCATGTTAACAGGTATCTTGAGAGGAAAATATCTAGTCACCGTATTATGAGTGACTAACTAGTATTTATAGGAGTACAAATCTAACCAACTATTTACAAGAATACCCTTACTAATTTATTATCTACAATAATACTAATATTCTTCTAACAGAAACTACTGTTTCCTACATGTTACAACATAAGATGGAATGCCACAATAACAAAACCTGTTTATTGATCATTCAAACTGCAAATTTTTGGATTTTGACTATTTATCTTGAAGTAGACACGTCAAAGTAATTAATTATTTAAGTACCATGACAGTACTTAGGATAGGTTATTTTACTAAAACAAATTCAACACTGAGCCTAATACCTGGAATGATTAACTGTTATCACAATTGTACCATGAGTGTCTCTTATTCTTGAGTAGAAAGGTATAAGCTATTACCCAATTGACAAAGGCCTTGCAAAATCTGGCGGGAACCTTTGAATAAGGACGTAGGAATTCTTGCATCTGCAATTGCAGCACCAAATCTTTTAACTGTTTCAGCTGAATAAATGATTGACACTGCAATCACATGCTTCGTTTTTGTCATCCAAATGATTGTCAATGCTGTCTACAATGTCTAACTTCTTTCCATCAAATGTTCTCACCTCTGGAACTAAAGTATCAGTAAGTCCAGTTTTCATCAAGCAAGTCTTGTACCTTGATAGCTGTCGAATACCAGCTACCATGCTTCCCACTAATTCTTCTCCATCCATACTACTTTCAACAAGCCTTGCACAAGCCACTATGTTTTCAGCATGCTACAAGGAGAAAAGGTTCAGTATTTGATTTATTTTGTTAATCACTTCCAAAAAAAAGGAAAAAGAAAAGCAATTGAAACAGCCCAAAAGAATGCAGTAAACATTTTTTACCTTTATTTCCACATTCCGCGCAGTATATGGCATTTTGGTGGGAAAAATCACAGATAACTACCTTCCATCTTCAAAACCTGACTGATAAGTGAAAATAACTTCTCCCTCCAGACATTCTCATAAGAACAACACAGGAACCTTGGTGTTCTTCGTCCAAAAAGCATGATTTTTGCTTCCTAAACAAATTCTGGAAAAAAATCACAATATCACATCACAATGCTGCTTCAGTTATGACATTAAGTAGAAACATGAGGTAGAGAAATGTTTGGTCTGGTAACTAGTGCAACAATTTATCACTTAAAATCCTAAAGAGCAAAAATTAAGCTAAATTCCATTGATTAAGCCATAAAGAGCACATACTAGTGCAGATATCACCCCGTATTTAGGCACGATTATATGACTCAAACATATTTGTAAACTTGGACCAATTCACTTGTACTTCTTGTAAGTTGGGTGAAGACTTTTCCAAACCACATACCTCCTCATCTTTCTTCAAAAATGATTGGAACCACAGCCTAATGTTGCAGTTGGAGAATGTGAAAAGTGCAATAAGATGCTTTAGAGGTTCCAAGATAACTCTTTTGAGCCTTCCGCAATGTTTCGACATCATGACTACTTTCTGCGTCACTGACACTTGTTGCCTGCAAGGCCATAATAGCATCAATCCAATTCACAAAACAGAAAAGTAGCTAGCTATAGTTTCCGAGCCTTAAAAATTTTGAAAGATGATAAACATTTATAGTTTTAACAGCACCTAGTTTCCAAATAATTTCAACTTGATCGACATTGAGCTAATTTTATGGTAATCATAACGCAGAGTCCTACAAAGGAGATAACAGTGAAGATTAAGAACACATCAATACATTAAATGCTAGCGGTAAAAACCAAAATTGTAATGTTCTACCAAAATTGCTATTTTATTGGTTTTAATGTTGTTTTGGAAAATATCGGTGTCAAAAAAATAAGTGAATTTGTGTACAAATAGTCAGTATCAAGTTCATAGATAGTAGTGAATTTTACCATACTTATTAAAGTACCTCGTATTTTTCCCTCTGCCTTGGGCTGTCTTCTTTTAGATGGTTCAAAAAAATAGATGAAATCCCCAATTTTTATTGTCTTTCAATTTGCTCGTAACTCTACTTTGTTAATGACAAGAATTAGTAATCTTCACCAGTTTATAAATAGAGAAACAAAGAGTTACAGAGAAAAAGAGTAAGGGAAAAATATGGATAGAATAAGATGGTGAAGAACAACGATATCAAATAATGAGAAGCAATTAATTAAAATTTTGAGGTGAAATATTACCGGATGGCTCAGAAAGACTTATAATCACTTTTACGCTCTGGAATATTAGAGATCATGGGCCACTCGGAGCCGTTTTGAGGAGTGCATCTTCGGGTTAATAGAGGACAATAAACAATTTCCAGACGTCTTAATTTGAGGCGTTCCATGGCAGCTTTTTGCAGTTGAACAGAAATAGTTCTTCAAGAGACACAAGGTTCCCAAGCCAATCTGGAAAGGCTTCGATTGCTTCAAAGTCTTGAAGCTGATGTGGCAGAGATTTCGTGTCAAGCATCCCACTTAAACTCACGTGCCGGAGTGTTGATGAAGATGCTAATCCAACCCAATCAAATTCCATTACAGAGTAACCTGAGACGCCATCAATAGCGACTTCCCAGGTTGGTAAGATAGCCAAATCCAGTAGGCATCTCTGTAATCAAGTTGGGACAGCTGTCTAACCAGAAGGTCTCGAGAGAAGGGGTTTGTCGCAAATCAAGGGGAAAGGAGACCAGATTGTGGCAACCGGACAATGTCAGCCTTCGGAGAGACATACACGGCTCGAACATTTCCACGGGTAATCTTGTTAATCCATCACATCCAATAATAATTAATTCCTCAAGAGATTTAAGGAGGCTTTTTTGTCCTTTATTAGGATTTAATCCAAATGAATTAATTCTCGGGCAACCCCATATCTCCAAGTGCTCTAACGCTTGAAATTGATAAAGATCTTCTGGCAACTCCCGTAAATTCTCACAACCAATGACTACCAATGTCTTAAGACAAGCGGCGCAACTCATTCCTCTTAATGTTGTTATATTAGGGCACTCCCACAATTCTACACTTTGAAGAATTGGAAAAAGACAGAGTCGCTCGAGCATGTCAGTGGATAGACTGTCACAGCCATCAATCGTCAAACTGCTTTCTGGTTGTTTCACTAAATTTAGAGACTCCATTGGTCCACGACCCCTTAATTTAAGGGATGAGAGATTGGCTATATTGCTCAAAACCTTTTCTACCAGTAAAACATGGCAATTCCTTCTGATTTCCAATACATCAAGACTTGGGAAACAACTTAGAGTTGGAATAGTGGTCAGCCGGGGGCAATCCCTAATATACAACTTTTCCAGCACGCGAAACACATGTGCATCCTTCCACTCTTCAAAACTTTTCATGCTTTCAAGAGAGAGAATTTTAAGAGCTGGAAAGAATGTTTGTCTTCTAACAGTGCCTGAACCTCCTAATCTTCCGTCCTCCTCATCACTAATACCATAGAATGAAAGCCCAATGCACGTTGTGTTTTCCAATCCACACAGATATAGACGTTGGAGGGACGACAGTTGTCCTAGTGTGGGGACGGTGAGTTCTCTGCAATCTATTAAGTGCAATTCCACTAATGTTGATGATTTCACAAGCCATTGTGGAATCTGATCTCCCCTAAAATTCCTGATATGCAACTCTTTTAAATTTGGGTGAGGTTGGAGACCTTCCAACACATCTTCATCGCATTTATCACTTTCCCGATCCCTATTGCCCCACTCAAGTATCAACTGATATAGATTTGGCTTTCTAGATAGGTTTGCCAGTTCAGCATCATCTTTGCCATTTACTAGTTCAAGATTTCTGATCTCTAAGGAGCCTTTAAGATCTTGCAAGGTCCCAAGCTCCTGGATGCCACGATCTTCCTCTTGACGACCAATGTTAAAGAACTCTAACGTTTGAAGACAACTCCATTGTCCAATACTGGATGGCATTTGGATTTTGCATCCTGCATCATCATGATAGTGAAGATGTCTCATGCTAATCAAATTGCTCGTCTTCTTTGGAAAACCTTCTTCAAGCTTGCCAATTCTCAGTGTTTGCAAACGGTAAAGTTTGCAAAGAGATTCTGGCAGAGTTGTAATCATAGAATCTGAAATGTCAAGTAAGTGTAAATGTATTAGTTTGCCAATGGAGGTGGGCAACTCTTTGACATCTGCTCCAAACAATTTTAGGACATGCAAGTATTTGAACTTTGATAACATATCATCAGCCATGCCACCCTCCAGAAATAGTGTGCGAAGTGATGCTGATGCTTTTTCATTGATTCTTTTGGGTGAGTATACCGCAAGGTAACGGTCCTGATTGCTGCTGTTACGATTCAAAATTGATTTTGCAAAATCGTGCACAAGATCGTGCATTTTATACCATGTTCTCCACCCCTCATTTACTTCTTCCAATAAGGAAGTTTGCAGCAAAGTCCTCAGATACTCATATCCTATTCCCTCCATCGTTTGATTTTGGGAATCCGGTTGAAGAAAGCCTTCAGCCATCCAATGCTCAACTAGTAGATCTTGTTCCAATTTAGTATCTTGATCAAAAATTGAGCAATATGCAAAACATTTCTTAACCGGTGCAGGTGACAGATGATCAAAACTCACCTTAAGTATTTGCTCGATCCCACACTGATCTCCATTCAAGAGGCTCTCCTCCAAAATAGATAGCCAATCCTCTTTTCTCTTTTTAGATAACAAACCTCCGATTAACGTTGCTGCCAGAGGTAGACCGTCACATCTTCTTAAAACTTGCTTCCTTAAAGCTTCCAATTCTTTTGGCACTTCTTCCCCTATAGTTGCCCAATTTTTCACGATAGACCAGCAGTCATCATCGTATAGCTTTCTTAGGTCATGACGAGTAAAATTGATCCGCCGATGTCTCGACAGAACAATTGCCACTTCTTGGAGACGAGAAGTAACAAGACACCAGATCCCTTTCTTCGGTTTGAGTGCCTCCAAAGTGGTGAAAAAGTCATTCAACAATCCTTCTTGATGATTCCACAAATCGTCAAGAACAAGCAAATATCTTTTTTCCTTAAGTTCAGTTTCAATTCCTTCAACTATTACCTCCCTACTATCCACTTCAGCCTTTTTTCTTGTTGACGATTCTAGAATCATTTTGAAGAGCTCCATGATTTCAACTTCTTTAGCCACACAAACCCAAATTTTTTTGTTAAAATGATTATCAAACTGTGGAGTGTTGAAAACGGCTTTAGCTAGAGTTGTTTTTCCTAATCCTGGCGGGCCAGTTATGGAAATAACTGAAATACTATCACTTTCAGATTCGGTCAACAACTTCTTAACTATTTTTGATTCATCCTCGTCTCTTCCTAGGACATCCCTTCGAACAATCTTAGAGTCGGTCTGTCGGCTTTTTGCGGCTCCAGCTGCAATATTCGGGAATGCTTCTTCAACTTGGCACTTGTAGGCCAGTCCCAAACCCCTGGCATGCCCATGGATCCTTTCAAGGTTCGTGTTGACCTCCCTGATCATTGAACCCAACCTCGAACGAAAACCAATTTTACTAAAGAATGAAAAGCAGAAGAATACCTTCTTTTTCATGGGTTGATTTTGATAGTTCACCTTCCGACGAAGATTTTCATAGTTGAGCTCGTCCAGCACATTGTCAGCTTTGAAAACCTCTTCTTCCAGCTGCTTCAGCCAATCTTGCACCACTGGGCTATGCATTTCCTCGTCAGCACCAGCCAAGAAGCCTCGGATCATTTCAGCAGATTCGTTGAGTCGCTCCAGCTCCTTTGGGAATTCACGAGCCAGATTAACATGTTCAGCGGCAAGGGAAACAACCATCTTCAACGCAACCTGAATAGTAGCATTAACAGCACTGTCAGCCATTTTTCTTGCTCGGGATCAGAATGAGGATGAAAGTGTTCTGATATCGATGATGGTGATTGGGATGCTTTCTGCGATGAGATAAAGAAAGGAATGGCCAAAACGAATAGTAGATTGCTTTTAAGAGAAGACTTCGGTGTTCAAACTGTGCTGACATGGTCAAGCTGTGGGGCCTTTGTTGTGGAAATATTAAACCGTAATTGCCATGCTCCTAAAACCAATGGCAAAAGGACACTCATATATGGTATTTGTAATCCTAGTAGATTGACAAATTTTTATTACAGACAAAAATTTTTTTGGTTGTGATCTCAATTCTCAAATTATATCAAACATTTTTTTGAAGGAAATAATAATCCATGAAATTTTGAGACTTCTATTTACTTTACATAATACGAAATATCATTGAAAATTGAAGGGACTCTAAACTTTACACAACTAACTCCTTGTTTGGATTGCCATTTTCTGCTAGAAAATTGAGTCATTTTTCGTGATCACATTTTCCTATTACCTTTTTCCCTCACATATATCAGATCGCTATAGTATTTTTTTCATGAAAAATGACGGAAAATGCAATCCAAACGGGGAGTAAAACTGTTGAGTCCAATATCATTTTGATGAATATTGGTCCTGTGGAAAAAATCTGAATGATTGTAGGCACAGTAATGTGATACTATCCACCCAAAAGTGACAAGAAACTGTTTTCGGTTCCTCGCATTCACATTGAAACCAAATAAAGGGTCAATTACACTTGAGCTTATTTTATCATCACTAGACAAAAACAGAGACGCATAGTGATCTCAAGTTCAATGAACTTTTATCTTTGAAGGAGATAATAATCAATGAAATCTTGAAACTTCTATTAATTGACTTTATTTAATTTGTAATATATTGATAATTGAGACGCTTCCTGGAAGTTGCCGACAATTTGTAGCCAAACGCTGCACATGTGAGCCAACCTGCAACTTTTTTTTTGATAGAGGAGTGTAAAAGTTTTTATTAAGATGGAATGAGGTCCGCCTGTAGTGCGGATAAAACAAAAGACGGGGGTGAAATATTTCACAAATAGTCATCCAAGGCAGTACAAGCATTCCTAGCAAAGTTATCAGCTGCACTGTTCAAAGAACGCGGTATCCATGTGGTTTCCCACTTGGTGAAACTTCTCAGGAGCTGCAGGACATCTTCGACCAATACGCCACATGCCGAATCATCAGAGTCACAAAGCTGGAGCATTTTTATAACCTTGAGGTTGTCACCTTCAAGAGCCACGTGACTATAGCCTAGCTCAACCAGCAGTTTCGTTCCAAATTTTGCAGCATACGCTTCAATCACGTCAGGGGCCAAAACACCGGGGATCTTCTTCGTCAACCCCGCTATGAAATGGCCTGCGTCATCACGCACTACCACCCCAATACCAGAGAAACCTTCTGACGGAAAGATGGCCCCGTCAAAGTTTGCTTTGACAAAACCCATCCGAGGCTTCGTCCAATGCTTCCGAGTGGCTTGGTATTGGGTAGAGGTTATTGACCCGTGTGTTGGGTTTGAAATAGCGTCACGATATTGATGCAAAAAATTCATAGAAAGTGAAGCCAGGCTAAGGGGGTCTCTAGAGGAACCAGCAAAGGTAGCTCCATTACGATTATTCCAGAGATTCCACAGTATGATAGCCACCAATTCCATGTCTTCTTAACTCCAGTCACATTTCTTATTGGCTAAAACAGCGGCCTCCCTGATTCCTCCTTATCACATTGCGGTAAAACAGGCCGCCCTAATATAAAATTGGCTTAACTTCTAACCCATCATCTTGTACTTTCTCTATTATTAGTTTTATTTTTATTCCTTCCATCCAGTTGAAAATATCATACTTTTTATTTTAAAATATCTCAAAATATTTATCATTTTATTAAACTCAAAGTTACATTTGATCTCTTTTTTCAATGTTATTTTCATGTTTATCAATATTTGACAATAAATTTAAATTCAAATTTTGAATTTTTAGGATAATTTTAGAAACAAATCGGCTAACATCATCATCAAGTAACTATTCTTAAAAATTTGAATCCTGAGATGAGACAAATAATTTGAAATCAAGGGAGTATTTTTTTTTTTTTAGTAGCAAATATTTCAATTTTCCATTAGTTTTGCATGTATACTCAAATATAATGATAATTTCTTAATAGAATTTTGGTACTTTGTATTGCAAATTTTGTTATTTTAAAATTAAAACACATTGCTTTTTACCTTGAAAAACTTTGAAAGGTTTTAACTCTCATAATAGATTAGTACAAAATTATCACTGATTGTTTTACCCACGAACTCAATAGTGCAAAATTATCACTGATTGAATTTACATAAAAGATAATGAACAAAAACGCTTAATCACTAGAGGGAAAATTTGTACAAAAGAACAATTGCTAACTGCTAATGCTATAAATACACGGATGTTGCTGCAGTATGTTTAGTAATCAAAGAAGAGGTGTGGAAAGTAAAGCATATGGCAAAGAAGCAGGCACGTGGAAAGGTAAAGAATATGTCAAAGAAACTGACATGTACGGATCAAGAAGGGTTATTTTTACAAAAGTAAGTGGTGACCTATAACCGGGATTTGGAAATGTTGCGTACTGCAGAAGCTAAAAGTGTGTTGGGATGTCACGGAATTAACATAAATATAAAGGGCCTAAGAATAAAACATTTGTGAAGAAGCGTAAGCAGTACTAATTACTAAACAAAGCCATCCTGGGGCCACCGATTATGGGCATTACATCAACAAAATACTATCTATTTATTGGCATTTTACTCTGAATCATTAAATTTATGTAAAATACATAAATATTTTGGATAGCACGGATATTCACACTAGCTATCCTTGTACTAAGTTTTATGAGCATTTTACTCTGAATCATTACATTTTGGATACTACTTTGATTAGAATTTAGTTTAAAGACATTCACTGGAGTTTGGACGTATCCAAAGAGCACCGATCGATGTATGTTCAAGCGTAAATTGAAATAAATATGCAACTTAAATTTTTTAAAAATAAATTACTACTGCATATCAGAAATTTACTTTTTGGAGAGTAGGTTTAGTTCATACTATTTTTCATAGTATTTTAAAATATATAAGTACAACAAATTTTAAATTATACCTATAATAATATATTATACGAGTATATTATGAGTACTTACTAACTAAGGTACTAAGTTTTAATCATTGATAAAACATCTTATCGTTATTTCAAATAAACTTCCTAATATTAGTTTGAAATAAGTTTTAAAGTAAAATAGTACATGCGTCCCATAAATCAATAAATCTTGATTATTAATCAAATTTGCTATGTTATCAGTAATAATTACTATTTATGTATAAAAACTTACTATTACTTGAATTAAACTTACTAAGGTATATTATGAGTGCTTACTAACTAAGGTACTAAGTTTTAATCATTAATAAAAACATCTTATCATTATTTCAAATAAACTTTCTAATACTACTTTGAGATAAGGTTTTAATGTAAAAATTGTACATGCATTCCAAAAAATGGTAAATTTTGATCCTTAATCATTTTTATTGCCATGTTATTAGTAAGAATTACTATTGATGTATAAAAACTTACTGTTATTTGAACTAAACTTACTCTTTTAAAAGTAAGTTTGGGATATCAAGTAGTAATCTATTTATTTAAAAATTAAGTTTAATATTTATTCCAATTTATCTTTTGAGGTATAAAAGTTACTAATCTATTACACTTAACTTACTATTTTAGATAGGAAACTTACTTCCATAATTTTAGGTGTTATTTTATTTAGGCGAATATGTCCAACAATAAATCAAATGATCGCTAAAAGTGTAACAACGTGTTATATCAGGTAAAAACTATTGCGCTATCAAAACTATCGCTTAGTATCTATATCTAAATGTATTGCTGAGGGGGTTTTGGATAAGGAGCTTTCAAAATTATCAAAAGTCTGAATGCTATTTTAATAGAATTTTACATTTTTTAATTAAAAAATATTTATCTCTTAACTAATCATGTAACCGGCCCTACAAATCCTATAATCATACTTATATTTTTTCCACATTTCCCTTATGTTTTTTCCACTACCCCGTAAAATTCAAACTCCTAAACTTTAACTAACGGATAATAACCACCCCTGTAAAATGATATCTGCAAATTCCAATTCACATCTCACATTTATTACTGACACTTACCATATCACTTAGAGTAATAACTAACCGTTAATTTAAGAAATTCGCAACTACGAAAGTCAAATATCCAAAATTTAGAAGCCTGTTTAAATTACAATTTTCACAATTCAACGTATCTTATTGTCATAATATATTTTACTCTCACAATCATTCACAAATTATAAAGGCATTAAAAATAAATAATTTTTTTTAAAAAAATTAATTCAAAGGTAGTTAATTCACACACACACAGATATATACATACATATATATATTCTCATAATGCATATATATATAAGATTATCAAATCGAATGCATAATATTGGTAAGTATTTCATTTTAAAATAAAAAAATATGAAATTACATTTATTTCTATCCATATATCATTCATTTTCTAATGTAAATTATTATTATTATTTTAAGATCCATCTTTTGCAAAAACACAATTCTTGAATGATTTACAGTTTTTGTCATATTTTGAACTATTGTTAGACAAATCTTAAATTTGAATTATGTTGGTATAATTTTTTTAACTTTTTTCAAATTAAAATGGTATAATTTTTTAATTTATTTTAATAATGTAAGTACCGTGCGTAGCACGGATATTCACACTAGTTGTCCTTGTATGATCAAGCCTGAGAGTTTGAGCATGTTTTGGTTGAATGTTATAATTCAAAATTTGGGGTTTGGAGGGAATAGGTTATATCCATTGTAATCAAAACTCAAACAAAAGTGGGGATAAGCCTGGTTATCACAACGAACCATATAAAGTGGATTTTTTTATTTATTTGTAGAATGCTACCTTATTTTTTCATGCATCAGAATGGATTGATTACAAGTTGCATTTGCTTGCCTTTTGCTAGAATTTTGGCTAATTAACAAATTATACTGATTGTAGAATAGTAAGTTTGTAATCATTTTCAATTTTTGAAAAATTTGAAAGTTTGGATAACAATAACAACAAATCTTTCTAGTTACATGTAGAATATCACTTGTTTCTATATCACAATTTTTATAACTTAAAACCTATGAATATAATAAGATAAAATTATTATTTTATAATACGATAAAATTTTATTATTTTCTAAGGTTATGTGAAAGGTCAAAATATTTTTCACAAAATATTTTAAAATATATAAGTACAAAAGAATATTAAATTATACATATAATCATGCATTATACAAGTATGTTACAAGTACTTACTAACTAATGTACTAAATTTTAATCATTTATAGAATATTTTTATTGTTATTTCAAATAAGCTTCCTAGTATTCATTCGGTATAAGTCATGAAGGATTGAGTAATTTGAGTCAGTTGCTTCTGTGTTAATTTTGACTGTGGTTAACAAACTCAATGATTTAGTCCGTCTAACTTAGGTTAATGGGAAAATGGGTCACAATTGGCTGGAATAAAATTGTAATAAACCCATTTTTCAATAAAAAAATAAACTCTTTATGACTTTTCTCTATTATAAGAACAGAGTACCTATTTTTTTAAAATAATTATTTATCAGATAAAATAAAAATAAACCCATTTTTCAATAAAATCCTAACTCTTTATGCCTTTCCTCTATTATAAGAACCGTGTACCCATTTTGCCATAAACAAATTTATTTATCGGATAAAAAAAATTTTATTTATCGAAAAAATAAAAATGAACCCGTTTCTCAATAAAACATCAGCTCTTTATGGCTTCTCTCCCTTATACGAAAAGAGTATCCATTTTGCCATAAACAAATTTGTTTATCGAATAAAATAAAAATAAACTCTTTTTTTCAATAAAAAACTAGTTCTTTATGAATTTCCTCCATTATAAGAATATAGTACCCATTTTTCTAAAAAAAAATATTATTTATCGAATAAAATAAAAATGAACCCGTTTTTCAATAAAACACAAGCTCTTTATAGTTTTCATCTATTATAAGAACAAAGTACCCATTTTTTCATAAATAAATTTATTTATCGGATGAAAAAATAAATATATTTTTCAATAAAACACCAATTTTTTATGGTTTTCCTCCCTTCACTACAACAAAAAAGGGTATTAGTGACAACAACTTTAGGAAGAAGTAGAAAGCTTGACGCTCTTAAGAGGCTTATAGCAAGGAAAAGGACAATACCTCACAAGAAATTGGAGCCATCATATACTCTGCGAGGGTAAGGACTTTTCTCGCTTTAAATTCTCGCCAAAAGGAGAGCGGGAAAGCTTCCCTCCAAATACTGATTCTAGAGGGCCAAAGTTTCTATGTTATTGGTGAGAAATCATGGGTGCTTTTTTGTGAAAATTTCAAAATTTTGCTCCCTTCCAATTTTTAGTAGAGCCGCGCATTGAAAATTTTTTAACCATTCCCGGCACAACACTTGTCAAGCCTAGCACCACATGAATTCCAAGCCTTCCACACTTGCAAGGCTACTTTCCCAAATATTGTTCTCAGATCAGAGCGCTCGAAAGTTCAATTGCAACCTCCCTTGCACCTTTCTCCTTCTATCTCTCTTTCCCTCTCTATTAATTTTCAGTTTCCCATAGACATATGGTTCCCCTCTTCCTCTCTAGCATCCAGATCTGAATTTATACAATCATGGACACACTTTAAAGACCCTTCCGATGCAATGGCAGACTTCAAGGAAAAACGATGGTGTAGGTTTTTTAATATGTTATTTTCATCTCTGTTTTGTCAATTGCCTTTTTCTTGCATTTTTGGTCAATTTAACAATCGCAAGAAAAACTCTATTTGACAATATATTGGTATCTCTTCAGGTGAAATCTGGAACTCTATTTGACAATGTATTGGTATCTGATGATCTTGAATATGCTAAGAAGTTGGCTGAAGAGACATGGGGCAAGCATAAGGATGTATGTGGAATTTTTTTTCTCCAAGCGATGCACAAAAAATAAAAAGGTTTAAATTACTTTCGTCTGCTTGTTGACACATGAAAATGTTCATGTTGTAGGCTGAAAAAGCTGCTTTTGATGAGGCAGAAAAGAAGAGAGAGGAGGAGGTACTTTTCATTAATTCTCCTCTGTTGCATGATGTCTTGAGTACATTTGAATTCCATTTCTGTATAGTTTGGACTTTGGACTTCCTTTATACTGCATTATTTGAACAGTGATCATTTGATTATGAAGAGACAACTTATATCTCGAACTCCTGTCTGATTTGTTTCAGGAAGCAAAGGATGACCCAGTCGATTCTGATGTAAGTTCCTGACTAAAATGTTGTTCTCAAAAGAGACTCTTTTTGCTCCAGATTTTATCTGTGATATGTTCTTATTATGTGCACTTTCTTAATGGGAAAAACTTGTTCTTTTAGGCTGAGGAAGGCGATGATGATGATGCTGCTGATGAAGCAGATAGTGATGATGCAGACGCCAAATCAGAAAATGATTGGGTCTATGCATTCCTTTAAATGGTACGATTTTACCATTTTGTTTTCTCATAATGGGCTATGTAATCTTTTTTGAGCATTTGTTTGCCTTGTGAGGCTACAGCACTCGAAGAATCATCACAGTCCAAGGATCCTTTCTTTCTTCTAGAATTTGCATCTATTCAAAATCCTCCCAGTGGTAGTATGGCGTTTCTTCTACTCTCTTCCTTCCTTCTTTTATTCATATTTCTTTTGTTTTATCTCTGCTGTCTGCTTTTAAAAAGTATAGTCTTACCACCTGCTAGTTTTCTATTTAACATCTCAGGCAATACCGGTCCTGCTTTTGATTGGCAACGGATGGTTGATTGTGTCAAGGTTAACAATTATCTTTTGAACTCTAATCATGGGAATTACCTAACAGATTTAATCCTTCACCATTATGGTGTTTGGTTTTCAGAGTATGTGAAATTGAATAGGTGATGTTTAATTTGGGAGGAAATGCCTGATAGTAATATTGATACAAGTACCTACCAAGGAGGCTAAATAATGATGACTGGTACTGTTTTTTCAGTGATTTCCGGACCTTGTGGGATGGGAAGTTCGATAGAACTTTAGGTATATGATATTCAGTCTCTTTATTGAGCCAAGTTTAGGAGTATGTCAGCCTCCTGTTTCATCTGTGCCATTTGGGTGTGAATCAGACAATTTTTTTTTGTGTCAGTTGTCACAGAAACCACAAAAATGATACTTGACTGATTTTCACTGGCTTGTAAACTTGATAGGTTTTTGTTCTCCATCTTCAACTGAAGCCATTTATTTTTGGGGGTGATCCTTTTGATAATCCTTTAGCAAATTTGAAAAATAGCTACTTGGCTCAATCGGGGAAAAGATATCCTTCGGATCTTTCATTGGCAAGCTTCGGTTCAGAGGTAGCTTTAGGTTGGTTATAACATCCTGTGGAGGTGTTACTTAGCATTCACTCAAATATGCATAATCATGTTCTTAATTGGAGTTTTTATCTTTATAGTTTGCTTAAACATTCACAGGTTCTGGAATCCCCTGTAAAATTGCATTTTCTGGAGCTGGGACAAGAGATATTTATGTGATACCAATTGCAAGGGAAATATCTGGTAAATTGCTACTTGTGGAACGACATCCGTTACACTCTAGAAAAGGAGTTGTAATTGCCATTGCTCCATTGGCTGGATTGGATGTAAGTCCTTACCCCCACGTTATTTTGAAAGTCTCTTTCATAGTATTGACCTTTGGGCATCATATAAATGCTCAAAATGATTATAAAACTCGCTGAATCATTCAAAATTATGCCAAATGCGTAAATCTTCCGAGTTTCTCTGATCGAATTTTAATTACTGTTACTAAGATATTAATTGGTAGACACTTCTTGGATAATATATAACTGTAGCACATATCTCCGCTTAGAACCACTGCAGACCTGGCCTGTTGACATGAACAGGTCATTATGCGGGAACCCAGTGAGTATGATCTGGGAGATGTGCTGATGCAATGTGTGAAATGTCAATGTCATCTACTTGTTTTGTGGGTGACTTGGAAAGGTTGTTTGGTCCAAAATTTTCATCTAACACTCATTTCTTCCCCTGTTCGAATAGCCCAAGATAGACGAGGAGCATCCTACATGGTTGCTAGTGCATCTTAGAGACTTTGAGCCAAGACTCCGATCAGATGAAACGAAAACACTCGACTCCCATACATCACTCCCAGAACAAGGAAGATGGATACTTGGATTTTTGAGCGCCAAAGATTGCAAGGCTGCTTTCTCGGTGATACTCGAGGAAACTAGAAAACAGAGGTCCTTTGTGGAGAACTTGGTTGCTCCGGTACTGGAAGAGAAATTGTTCAAATAGTCGTCAACAAAATGCTAGGGCAGTTTGAATGCCGAGTAACAGCTCCTATAACCCACAACACATTAATAATACCCTGTACATCTCCTCCTTGTTCTTGTTGATGAAGCTAATTAGATTATAAGCACGCCTTGTGGTTTTCTATTCCCTCCATGTATTATATCTGCCTCTCTAGCAGCAATGACAAAAACAACACAACGTATTGATAAAAGCTACAGACTCTGCTACAGGATTTTTTTTTTTTTTTGGGGCAAATCATTAAATACCTCGGCTAGGTGACCCAATCATTTAAAGGAATGCATAGAGTCCGATTTTTTTTATTTTATATGATAAATAAATTTATTTATGAGAAAATGGGTACTCTGTTCTTATAATGGAGGAAAACCATAAAGAGCTGGTCTTTTATTAGAAAATAAATTTATTTTTATTTTATTCGATAAATAAATTTAGTTATAAAAAAATGGGTACCCTGTTCTAATAATGGAGGAAAATCATAAAGAGCTGGTCTTTTATTGAAAAACGGGTTTATTTTTATTTTATCCGATAAATAAATTTATTTATGGAAAAATAGGTACTCTGTTCTTATAATGGAGGAAAGTCATAAAGAGCTGGTCTTTTATTAAAAAATAGATTTTTTTTATTTTATATGATAAATAAATTTATTTATGAGAAAATGGGTACTCTGTTCTTATAATGGAGGAAAATCATAAAGAGCTGGTCTTTTATTAGAAAATGAATTTATTTTTATTTTATTCGATAAATAAATTTAGTTATAAAAAAATGGGTACCCTGTTCTAATAATGGAGGAAAATCATAAAGAGCTGATCTTTTATTGAAAAACGGGTTTATTTTTATTTTATCCGATAAATAAATTTATTTATGGAAAAATAGGTACTCTGTTCTTATAATGGAGGAAAGTCATAAAGAGCTGGTCTTTTATTAAAAAATAGATTTTTTTTATTTTATATGATAAATAAATTTATTTATGAGAAAATGGGTATTCTGTTCTTATAATGGAGGAAAACCATAAAGAACTGGTCTTTTATTAGAAAATGAATTTATTTTTATTTTATTCGATAAATAAATTTAGTTATAAAAAAATGGGTACCCTATTCTAATAATGGAGGAAAATCATAAAGAACTGGTCTTTTATGGGAAAGTGATACTTTACACAAAGTGACCGCAATTTGGTTTATGAAATAATCCCAAATAAAAATTTAGAATGAATTTATTTGTTTTGAAAGTTGTATAACGGTCGTTAAAACTCCAGAGATTGGCAAAAAAATTTTGGAGTTGCATAAAGGCAGAGTGAAGAAGGAGAAGAATTGAGCTTTTTGTCCGTTGCAATTGTTCCGTTAAAAATGGCTCTATTCGATTTTACCCATTTTTTATTGGGTAAAATCGTTGGTTCTAACGATCAATTCTTCATTTCCCGTCAATTGTCCTTAATTGGCCAAAATTACGAAACTTTGAGGATGCTATATGTTTGGGGTGAAACTTTGAGGATGAAAAGTGCATTTTTTCCTATAAAATATTTAATCAAATGTTATTTCTTGTCTTAATTTTTGTTATGACTATATTACATATTTATTAAATAGACATACCTTTATAATTAAAGTTAATATTTGATAATTTAGGATGCCATATATTTAAATAGATGAAAATTATTTTGAATATAACATATTAAAATAATTTTATTTGTCAATCATTTTGGCCCCCCCTCCAAGGAAAAAATCTTGATTTCGTCACTGCTTAGGAAGAAATTGGGGTCTATTGCTAATAAAAGATTGTGAAAATTTACCTTTATATCCTAATTATTTGAAAAAATCCAATGAACAAATTTTGCAAAAAAAAAAAAACCTTGTTTCTTACCAACAAATTAAGTAACTAATAAAATCACCTGTAATGTTGTTTTAACATATTTAATTTATGTTAAATACAAATTTTACCAGTTTCTCTTTCGTAAAAATATAAGTATAACACCTTTTCAATTTTAGTTACAAACATTTATTTATTTTACATAAATGTAGTGATTCAGAATAAAATGCCCATAAATAGCTAGTATTTTGTTAATGTAATGCAAAAAATCCATAAAGAGCTGGTATGTTATGGGCGCAATCTTTTTTACTTTCACATATTTAAATTTTGTTAAATACAAAATCTACCAGTTTCCCTTTCGTAAAAATATAAGTATAATACTTTTTCAATTTTAGTTACAAACATTTATGTATTTTACATAAATATAATGATTCAGAGTAAAATACCCATAAATAGTTAGTATTTTGTTGATGTAATGCAAAAAACTCATAAAGAGCTGGTATGTTATGGGCAAAAACTTTTTTACTTTCACATATTTAAAAATTGTTAAATACAAAATTTACTAGTTTCCTTTTTGTAAAAATATTAGTGTAACACTTTTTCAATTTTAGTTACAAACATTTATGTATTTTACATAAATGTAATGATTCAGAGTAAAATGTCCATAAATAGCTAGTATTTTGTTGATATAATGCAAAAAAAATTATAAAGAGCACGTATGTTATGGGCAATTTGTTTTTTACTTTCAAAATCAGTTTATGCTAAATACAGGACAATCAGTTTACCTTTCACAAAAATATTAGTGTAACAGTTTTTCAATTTTAGTTATAAACATTTATTTATTTTACATAATTGTAATTATTCGGAGTAAAATGCCCATAAATAGATAGTATTTTGTTGATGTAATACCCATAATCGGGAGAATCAATTGGAATCCACTATTCCTCAGTCTTGGACGCTTTATGTAAAGTAGAGATATTTGTATTCAATTAAATATGAAACATGCAACAATCTGTCTTCCCATGAACCCAGTTTCCAAAAATGTTAATATTTTACTAATATAACAATTAAAATCAATTTCAATAATTCAAATTTAGTAGGTTAGATAAAAGTTGTTAGAAAAGTGAGAAACCAAAAGAAAAATAACTCAAATTTATTAAAAGTCCAAAAAGAATTTAGTACTTCAGCTCTAGAAATCCTCCAAATGACTATATATTAGAACAACGATAATCAAAATAGATTATATAATTAAAAAACTTAATATTTCAAACATTTATTTTCTTAAGTTTCACTTTTTAAAAGCTCTCAACTCGTTATTCAATAATGTCCATATGTTGCTTCAAAACCAAGCATGGCTGTGTTTAGTACTGCTTACGCTTCCTTTTCGGTGTTTTATTTCTATACCCATTATATATATGTTAATTCCGTGACACCCCAATACATTTTCAGCTTCTGCCATACACAACATTTCCAAACCGGCCCGTGCCTGTTATAGGTCACCATTTGCTTTTGTAAACATATTCCTTTCATCATCCGTACATGTCAGTTTCTTTGACATATTCTTTACCTTTCCACGTGCCTGTTTCTTTGCCATATAATTTACTTTCCACACCTGTCTTTGAAATATGTGAATACACTACAGAATTTACCTAAATACACACCAATTAAACATGATAGTAATATGGACTTGACTCAATTAAAGTACCCGAAATGATTGCCGCATTTGACGGCTCGCATTTATTTTCAACAATGCAAGAATGTTAAATGATTTGGGTTTAGATTCCAGTAATACCCCTGCTCGAGTCTCCGGGTGTTCACGCGTCTTTGAATGACAATCACAAGTTTTGTGACAAAATATGTGGGACCCAAAAGAATGAAATTTATCCAAACTTTCATGTGATTGTTGTTTTGCCTTTCGTGTGACAGCGCTATAAAGCAGGGTGGGCCAAAAAATCCGTTGATCCGAAAATTCGATGAACCCGATCTAATTTAATCCAAAAAATAGGATATTCGATTCAATTTTTCTTAGCGGGACAGATAAGGGTTGGGTACCCGTAAAAATCGAGTACGGATACGGATCAGAAAAATAAAAATCCGCGGGTACCCAACCCGTAGGGTATATTTTATAAATATTAAAAAATTAGGGATCATTTTATAACTTTATAATTTTTAATTCTAAGTGCAAGTGAAGTGCCTCACAGTCTCATATTTTAATCCTATATGATTCACCTCTTCTCATCTTATTTGAAGAAAGTGAATATTCTAAGTGAAACATGAACCAAATGAACAAAATGAAAAAAAATTTGTGAAACTCTATTATAAAAATTGTTCATCCCTTTCATCCTTTTTATTTTTATTCTACCTCCATCGATCTTTCCTACAAATTTTGCATCAATTCAATCAAAGATTTGTGTTTGAAGTTTCAATTTTCTGTTAGCTAGATAATTAAAACATTTGTGTTTTTCACTTATTTATTTATTTGATTTATTTTATTGCAATTATGTCTCTGAAATTTGTCTCTTTTATTTAGTGTAAGAAATTATTTTTCTTTTTCATCACCTTTAATACCATAATGTTTATTCCAAAGATGTAAAGAAGTTGGAGAAGATTTTTTAAGGTTATTTTTGGTTATATTTTTTCCAAAAATAATTAGTTCTATTCAATTCTTCTCCGAACTTGATTTCACAATTGACTTATTTGGGATGCAGTCTTGTACCATAACATCCTTAAGGAAGCTGGGGAAGTTGCTAAATACTTATTATTCTTGTGTTTGTTGTGTTGTAGAAGGATGAAATGTGTGAAAATGGTGATGTACTCAAAATTATTATGAAACTTCGTTTTGTCCATTAGATATTATAATTCTAATATGTACTAAATTTATGAGATCGATTTGATTGTTGGATGAACTGTGTGAGAATGGTGATGTATGGACTTTAATTACAATATCTCTACCAATATTAATTGAAAAATCATGTTTTTTTTAATTGAAAAACATGTTGATATTAAGTGAAAAATAATTTTTTTATTAAAAAATAGTTTTTTTTAGGGACAGGTCAGGAGTGGGTACCCTATGACCCGCTCTTTTTTTTTTTGAGTATACGAATAGTGAGTACCCAAAGACATTCGGAGCGGGTTAGGGTCGCAAAATGGCTGATCCGATATATTAGGGTCGGCTCAGCCAAATCATGTTAGGGGTGAGTACCTGATCTGTGCCCACCCCTACTCTGAAGTGCAATGTTTTTGATACCTGCATTTTAGGACCCACTAAAATATAAAAAGGTCTGTTATATTGAAGGGACACGGAGTGGAAATGAATGGGAGTTTTAATTGCCAATTTTAGTAAGTAACACTAATTTTCGGACGGATCATAAAGAAAAATATGACACTTCTACGTGACAGATTATGAGCCCTCAATCCGTGTAGTGGCTGCCGCTTGTTGGCATTTTCACTTGAATTGTCTTTTTGTTGGGGCCTTCATCTTCTCTGATTGAACGGTGGGGCTATTGTGTATCCAACCCAAGAGCGATAAGAAAGTACTGATTTTGGCTCCTCGCAATCAAATTGAAAAAAAGGGCCAATTAGCACTAATCTCCAATGTAATTAGGGATAAATTGCACTTTGCCCACTTGAGATTATTTTATTATCACTAAACAAAAACGCACCTCGTCTTTTAAGGCTAACTATTTCTCTTCTTTCAATGCTGTACTTTGCTTTTACACCCTTCACTAATAATGATAAGATTCCATCAATTGACAATAAGAAATTTCATATGACCTACCACAACACATGCACTGGTTCACAAGGACTATAACCTTTTGTCACTATATTCACCTTTTGTCTCCATATTCAAATATGTATAAGACCGGAAAAATATGAAAATTGCAGCCCATGTTTTACTATGCATAAAAAGTGCAACTCTGAAAAACATTCCAATTTTTGAGATAGGGAGAGCATTAATTTACTTTGTTTAATTTGTAAATATCATTAAGAATTGAAATCTTAAACTTTACATAATCAAGAATGTTGAGTCCAATATCATAGGAAAAAAACATGCCATTCCCATTCTACATCCTAGTATGTTTAAAAGAAATTCTAATGAATGAACATTAGCTTAGAATAACTTAAAAAATGCAAATGAGAAAGGATCTCGAGTTCGAGACCTTCTATTTACATTTTTAAAAAATTAATTTTTTGGGAGGATAGGAAGGATTTGGGGATCCGGGGAAAAAAGTATAAGTGAAAAATTCTGAATTCAAAACATTTCCTTTATACTTATAAAAAAAAACTTGAACAATGCATTTTTTTAAAATCCTATCACAAAAGGGGGCATTAATACAAATTCCCTATTTTTGTTAAATTGTTGGCTAAGGAAGCTGAGAAAGAGTAACTGGAATGGATTTAAGAGCTCTCAATTATTATTAGGTCTAATTGCTTGAGACTATTCATGGCGAAGATTAACCTTGACATTCATAACAACCCCAGCCCATGCTGAAATTGTAAATTCATTTTGTCAAAGGCGTACATGAATTACCCGGTGTATGACCCACAATCCGTGTTGTGGCAGGAAACGAATTGCGGGCAAATTTAAGTAATTAAATTTTGTATGCCAAAGTCAATTAATTGCAAATTCAGCAAATGGTTATAGTATATAAATCATATATCACCATTTTTTTCTGGCTTAAAATTGGATTTAAGATTAAGTTTTCTGAGATCACAGGAAGGGAGGGAGGTTTCAGCAGCAAATAAGAAAAATCTGTGTGGACGCCTAGAAGAAAGAATAAAAATTGGGGTAAATTCCATTTTGTCCCCTCGAACTATACCCAAAATCTCACTTCAGTCCCTAAACTTCAAAATGGGACATTTAAATCCTTAAACTATATAATCCGTCCCACTTTACTCCAAATTTTGATGGAATACACAAAACCTAACAGAATAGTTGCCAATTCTATTAGTTATTATTATAATTAAAGTTAACCAAATCTAATAGGGATATAAATGTAATTTCATGCAATCCAAAGCTTTTGAGACACTCCAAATCTTTAAAAATTATTCACCCACCTACTTTCTCTTCCTCCCTATCTCTCTACTAGTGTGCTGCCGATGCCAAATCTTCCTGTGTTCTTCGTTGTGTATCTTCTACTCTACTTGATTGCTTACTTCGTCATCTTCCGCAATTGGTCCAGGAATCTCCGGCCAGAAGCGTCGAGCTACGTAATTTCACTAGCCCACTGCACTTCCACCGTGTTTTTAGCCAGTCGCGCCATCTTGATCGATCCGAACCGCAATTTCCATTCCCAGAATACCCCTTTTCCAGAATCTAGTGCTCGATTACAGCATTGCCTATTTCTTGATGGGCCTGTGCCATTACTTGATTTTCTACCCAAGAGATGTGCTTTTCATCGGCCACCATCTGGCCACTTTATTCGTTTTCGTCACGTGTCGGTACTCCGTATACCACGGGGCATATGCGATACTGGTGCTATTGATTCTGGCAGAAATTACCAGCTTCTGCCAAAATGCGTGGACGCTGGCTAGTGCCCGCAAATCGGACTCGGAATTTGCTGCCAGATTGTACGACTCCTTGTCGCCTCCTTTTTATGCTTTGTACATCGTAGTTAAGGCTTTTGCGGGGCCGGTTTTTATATACCAAATGCTTGCTTTTGATTTGTGTGGGATGGCGGATAATGTGATTCCCAGATGGCTCTGGGTTTCCTAGATATTTGTGGTGGGTCATATGGTGGGAAGAGAAGAGAGCAATAGAGCAATGGAGGGCTAGGTTGATAGAGAAACTATGGAAGGAGAGATTTTTGGTGGGGGCGAATGAAGAAGAGGGGATAAGAAATTGGGTGGGGCGGCTATGGATTGGTATGGCAAACATTTGGTGATTCCTTCTGTGATAAACATATGTTTTCTGATTCATCACCAGGGAGGAGGAGAAGGGAGTAGTAAAAGGTGGTGGACGATGATGGCAGGAGAAAAGGGAGGTGATGGTGTAGCAGTGGTGGATGTGCGGTAATGGAGGAAGGAGGCAGCTAAGAAAGAAAGAAAAAATAGAAAAGGAAATGAAAGGAAAATAGAAAAAAGGTGGAAAAAAGAAAAGGAAAGTTTAAAAAATTGGCTTTTTTTGTTTAAAAAAGAAAAAAACTTTAATTATTATTAATTAAAGAGGTAAAATTATCTTTATCTCTCTGTCTTTTTGTTTTTATATATTGAGTCTCATGAAATTACATTTATGTCCCCGTTGGATTTGATTAACTTTAATTATAATAATAACTAACAGAATTGGCAACTATTCTGTTAGGTTTTGTGTATTCCGTCAAAATTTGGAGTAAAGTGGAACGGATTATATAGTTTAAGAATTTAAATGTCCATTTTTTAAGTTTAGGGACTGAAGTGAGATTTTGGGTATAGTTCGAGGGGACAAAATGGAATTTACCCCATTTTTGTACACATTCCTTGTTTTTGTTGACCCATAACAATCCGTGCAGTGGCAGTGGATTGTTGGCAATTGTTTTTCAATTGTTTTTGCGTGGAAGTTGCTTGGCTTTTTTTTCACTTGAATTGTCTCGTTGCTGGAGCCTTCGTCTTCTCTCGTTGAATGCTGGGGCCGGTTGCGTGGAAAAATCTGATTGATTGTACGTACAGTAATGTGGTTCGCACCCAAGAGGAATTGAAATTGTTTAATTTGTATTGAGAATTGAGACGTTAAATATTACACAGCCAAAGAATGTTGAGTCCAATATCACGGGGGATAGGTGTGCCATTTCCATTCTACATTTGCTTGTTTAAAACTTTAAATACTACTCTTGGAATCATATACATTATGATCATCTCGATCCTTGTGCTAGACAAGCACTGACACTGACCTACAATGCTTGGGACATCAGTTCAGAAAGGCTTAGGTGGTGTTTGGTTCGCACATCGGTATTGGATTCGGATTCGGAATCGGATATCTTGGGTTTGGAATGAGGTCATTCATTCCAATACATTTGTTTGGTTCAAGTACCTGAAATGTGTATCATTACTATAGTTGATGTTTGGTTCGTCGACTCTTTCGGAATGGAATATAATAAATATATTATAAAGCCCATCGTAAATGATAGTTATTGGCTCTTTGTAAATGGGATATAAGAAATCTTCACTAATTAAATATATTAGTATAAATGTATTAGTAAATTTAGTCTAACTAATTAATAATTTCTATTAGTAAACATGTATTTTTATTAGTATAATGGATAATATTAATTATATTACATAAATTAATATACATTATATAATACATATAAATAATAATAATATTATTATAAGTTTGTAACTAATTAAATTAAATATTATATATATAATTAAATATAAATATACAAATGTTATAATATAATTATATAATTATATAATATATACAAATATTAATTATAATAATATTTTATATAAATATAATATATATTACATATTAAATATAGTTATTATTATATATTATTATATTTAAAATAATAATTATTTAATTATATAACTTATTAATATTACATACATGTATATATTATAATTATATGCACATATAATATACATTTATAAATATACATATATATTATAAATATAATATTATATAATATTAATAAATTTATAATATATATTATATAAGTATAATTATATTTAACTAAATAATTATAATATATAATTATATAATACAATAACATCATTATTATAAGTTTGTAACTAATTAAATTAAATATTATATATATAATTAATTATAATTATACAAAGGCTATAAAATAAATACATAATTATAATTATATAATATATAAATATTAATTGTACTCATATTTTATATAAGTATAATGCATATTAATATTAGATATAGTAATTGTTATATATTATTGTATTTAAAATAATAAATATAAATATAAATATAAATATAATTTATTAATATTATATACATGTGTATATTATAATCATATGCACATATAATATGCATTTATAAATATACATATATATTATAAATATATTATTATTAATATTAATAAATTTATAATATATATTATATGAATATAATTATATTTAACTAAATAATTATAATATATATTTATATAATGTACTAATAATATAATTATAATATATTATATATATGTATATATTATAATATATAATAAATATAAATATTAATTATATCATTGTATAATTATAATATGTAATTGGATTTGTTTCTTGGAATCAAACTTGAGAATCGGACAAAACCCACCAAAATACTTGGGAATGGAGAAATACCAAATTTTTAGAAATCATTCCAAAATTTCAATTCCCATTCCAATAAACCAAACACCATTTATGGGGTTCATTCCATTCCCCGAATCTGATACCCTCTTACCAAACGCCCCCTTAATTGTTGGCCTCGGTAAACTATTGACTGGGATACAATTTGATCTATTTACTAGCATGCAATTGACTAATCATTTAATTGTTTTTTTTTTTGTCAATACGTCAAAGTTATATACAAGTTAAATTAAAATTAACTGAAATATTTCGAGAATTAAACTAAGGGGAATCTATAAGAAATATCCATCCAGATAAGGTGTTCCTATGGACTTTAAGTCTAAGGACACTACCTTATTTATTTGTTACTTGTGCTGCTTTAATAAAGTGGCCAAAACTGATAAAGGGTGAAACCATGGAAGCAATGCCACTGGCCATTTGGTCCAGGGGTCATCACTCTATTGAGTGATGCTGGAGGTCAGGGGTTCAACCCCTGCCTCTCACAAATTTGCCACCTTACGTGGCTGGTCTTCTGCCTCCACGGAATAGCTTGAACGGTCCGCTCCCCCTCCTTAGGGTATGGTGACCTTCCTGGTTTATTCAGAATTCGAGTCCCGTTGTTAACGTGCTCGGTGTGGAGTGGGGCCTACTCTCCCGGGCCGCAGGGGATTAGTCGGACCCCGTAAGAATTGACCCGGACACCCCTGTGTTGACAAAAAAAAAAAAAGTGAAACCATGGAAGCAATGATGGTTTATTGATCGCAAATATTGACCAACAAAAGTGCAGTTGCTTATGAAGACAGTGTCCATGAACCGTTGTCCTGTGGGTACGGTTTGTTGAAGATTGCGACGCATGAATTTTTTTCTAAAAACACAGCATGTCTAAACTATTCATCAATAGTTTTCTGATGGAGCTTAATCAGGCTTTACTTGTCGGTTTGTTGTTTGAGAATCCGACTTCACATCTATAAATGAATGCAATAACTGGTAGGATGAAAATTATTTTGTTGTGAAGTATTTGCTAATTTTATTGATATAAAAAATGCATAGAATAGAAAAAATAAAAAGAAAATTGGAGTTGTCCTTTACAAAGACAAACTTCTGCCCAAAAATTTTTCCTATAATATTGAATAGTCTATGCACCGTCTTTTACATCAATTAAGTCTAGCAATGTGCAAAGTACCGTAGGAATTAGATTTGTTTTTGGGTAAGGGATTTCCAAATTAGTTATTGCAAAAATTGGCCAACAAAAGTAATCATTGTATGCAATGCCAAAATACTAAAACTGGTCATCTTAGTAATCGGATTGTCCATCTACGTATACTCAAAATTTCAAACGTTTGAGGTCCATTACCGTAATTGTTCACCAACTCATAATCGAGTAATTAAATTTTGTATGCCAAAGTCAGATTTTGCTGTTTCATTTTAAAATTAATTAGAAGAGATATAACAACAAAACAATTCCTCAAGACTTATATTAATCTCCTTCACGATTAACAATAGTTAGATATATGATCTTTTCATTTTTAGATATACTAGAAAATACGTGCTTGGCACGTCGGTTGATAACTTGTTCATGAATTTAAGTTAAAATGATTAACTTAGAGATTACTAATTTTATTGCAATGTAGTTTTTTGGAGTTTACAAACATAGTTCAACTGTAAAAAATCTCAATCATCACTTTATAAGGAAGAACCTACCCATTACCGTACCCATAAGAAGGAATATTGGACAATGAAATTCTTTTTTGGAGAAAAGAACTATTTCTTCTTGTTTTTACTTCTTGTTTTTATATCCTATAAGTGCTCCAAAAGAATTTCTTGTCTTAAAAAAGAATTGCCTGATCTGCTGCTTGCTTTTATACTTGACTTCACATTATACTCCAAATATTTTATTTTTGTTTAGGTTTTTCGACTTGAAATTAAATTCAAAATAAGTCTTACCTTAAAGTAAACCCTATAGGTCAGAAAGCAAATATTATATCCAATCTAGAGGTCAGAAAGTAAATTTAGGGATTTCAATCTATGTTCTATTTATAGCCAAAAATATGTAGACTTGGTATTCAAGAAATCCTCCTGTAATTTGAGTGATTTGTAACCCAAGAAACCTATTTAATTTGCGTTTTAATAACAAATCGGCCTAGATAGCCTATTTTGAATTAATAATTCAATTAATCCACTTCAATTTAAATGGACCTTACACCTTTATATTGAGACCAACATGGCACTGGCCTAACTTGTCACCCCAAAAGTTAATAATGGATTTGACGAAATTTAATATGATTTAATTTAATTTATCAAAGACTAATTTATTGTTATCTTGACCAAAAAAATTAAACAAAAATTTCATTCTCTTCGGATAGTTAATAACCATTTTTTTCCTGAACAGTAATTTCAGTTCATTAGTACTTCTTTTTCTTTGATAATCTCCCAAAAAAAGATAAATAAAAATAAAGAATGACGAATCTATCAGATTTCATGGGATGTTTAAACCTGGAACACAACCTTTAGAATGAAGAATACAGCCTAACAAACTTTTTAGAAACTAACTTTGTTTAAGGGAACAAAATTGAGGATTCTATTATCTAGTCAACCTTGATCATCTTCAACTTTGGGTGATTTGATAAAATTCAAATGTGAAATATGAAATTTGAATATATTAAGTTGTTGAACTCTTAAGTACTTAAATATGATATATTTGAATGTATATTATATTAAATAATAAGTGAATAGTTTACCACTTATTTTTTGAAGCAAATTTTGTTTAGAAAATTCAGTGCTACTTAATTAATTCTAATATTCTATTAGTTAACTTCTATTAATTAACTTTATTTAATTCGTAATATCATCGAGAATTGAGACCTTAAACTTTACGCAACCAAGAATGTTGAGTCCAATATCATGGGGGATTGGTATGCTACTCCCATTCTACATCCTAGTATGTTTAAAAAAATTGTGATGAATAAACGTTGGCTAAGAATAGCTTGAACAATGCATTTTTTTAATCCTATCACCAAAGGGGAATTAATACAATTCCTTGTTTCTGTCATATCGTTTGACCAATGAAGCTGAAAAAGAGTAACTTGAACGGATTGAAAAGGTCTCAATTATTATTAGACCGAATTGCTTGAGACTATTTATGGTGAAAATTAACCTTGACATTCACTACAACACAAGCTCATGCTGCAATTGTACATTGATTGTATCGAAGGTGTACATGATTACCCCATGCATGCCCCACAATCCGTGTAGTGGTAGGAAATGGTTTGCTGGCAAATTGAACGTTATTCAATTGCATTTCACTTGAATATTCTTGGTGCTGGGGTCTTCATCTTCTTTCATTGAATGCTGGGCACTGTTGCGTGGAAAAAAATCCAAATGATTGTGCGAATAGTTGGGTACAGTATCCAGCCAAGAGGGACAAAGAAACTGCTTTCACAACCAAATAATATTAATCTTTTTTACACTATTAGTATATATATCGATCAATTTGGATGCATCCTATATTATCGTAATTTGAATTTAAAAATTAAATTTTTACTTATATGATATGTTTCTAAACCTGCTAGTGTATATAGCATCAGTGCATGAAAACTTTAAATCTCCCTATCCTTGTCCCACTTCTTAATCTTACACTTCTCTTGCTTGGAAAGCAAAATAAAAAACCAAAAACTTTACCGAAAATGGAAATGGTTAATTACACTAAACCACAATAAAGTAAAGAGCTAACAAGATAAACTTCCACTCCACAAAGACAAGCTTCTACCCAAAAATGTTTCCTATGATATTGAATTGTTTATGTACTTCTTTTAGATCAAATAAGTCTAGTAATGTTCACGGTACCGTAGGGATTAGATTTGTTAATTGCATAAGTGCTTTCCAAGTTTGTAATTGCAAAAATTGGCCAATAAAACTAAAGGTTTTTTTAACGAGTGTCCAATGAGTACTCATTAACACACCTAAATTTCACACAATCTATCATGTATATGCACATACTAATAATTATTACCCTCCCTTATATTTATATACCTTCCCTAATTAATCTTATCCTTCTAAAAATTTAATACATAAATTACATCTTTGGTTAGATAGACCCTAAAACTAATAATCAATTTGCAATAAAAAATATTAAACTAGTCATCTTAGTAATTAGATCATCTGCGTCTACTCAAAATTTTAAATGTTTGAGGTTTATTACTGAATTTGTTGCCCACCTCATAGTCGAGTAATTAACTTTTGTATAACAAAACCAGATTCTTCTGTTTCATTTCAAAATTAATCATAAGAGATATAACAAAAGAAATTTCCTAAATATTAATGTGAATCTCCATCACAATTAAAAACAGTTGTTTGATCTTTACATTTTTAGGTTTAAGGACTTGCCACCAACATTTTATTGAAAACTGCAACTTAATTTTTGTTTATGTTACATAAGATTTATCATCAGAGTTAAAACTAAGGCTTTTTTTTATTCACATTTGATGTAGAACTTTGCTAAGGCTCAATATTATGATTTAATTTTTTTCATTTTTATTTGGACTTAATACATATTAGTTGTTGTGTTTATCTCACATTAGTTGTGGAAGAGACGAGTGTTAGATTATAAGGGCAAGGGAAAGTACAAGTACAAGTGAAGGGAGTTGAGCACCGTGCTCCTTGAGTAGCAAATCAAGCTTGAGGTTGAAAATACTATGCTCGAGTACTCATCAAGCCTAATCAAATCTTACAAATTATTTAATTTTTTATTTTAAATATTTTACTTATTATTTAATATTTATTTTGAAATGCTCAAAATGATGGGTTACTGAAAATTTTTGGTTAGATTTTGGAAAAAAATAAGATCGCTGATATCAATGAGTTTGTTTGGATACATGATTTTATCTGTTATATTTGGCTTCAAAACAAGTTATCTTGAAATAGCGTTTGGATGTGAATATATAATCTGTAATTAGTATCATGAGTTAAATTCCCACCTACTATTCATTTTCTAAGGATCTACCCACTTTATTCAGAGTCCTTATCTGTTCTACTAACAAATGCAATGGTTACTGTTAGCGTTTTACGAGAATGAAAAGCAAAAACTGCTACCGGCCCCTTAATTGCTCTCATTCATCTAATTTCCCCATTCTTCTATATATATATATATATATATATATATTTCTATATATATATGTGACACACACACATATATTCATAATTACATGGAATTTTATATGTGTGCATAGTGTAAAATGAGATTTGTTTGAATACACTTAGCAGAGCTACAATTTGATAATGAGAATTAGAATCATATACACTATGATCATCTTGATCCTTGTGCCACAAAGGCACTCACAATGTCCTACAATGCTTGGGCTACCATTTCAGAAAGGTTAGTTGTTGGCCTTGGTGAATTATTGACTGGAATACAGTTTGATCTGTTTACTAGCATGCAATTGGCTAATTATTTACTTTAACAAAGTGGCCAAAACTGATAAAAGTGAAGCCATTGAAGCAACGGTGGTTTATTGATCGCAAATGTTGGCCACAAAAAAATGTATTTGCTCATCGAAGCAGTATTCATGAGCCGTCTAGTGGGTTGTAGCCTCCAATAATTTCTCGAAGATTGCTGGGTTGTAGCCTCCAATAATTTCTGGAAGATTGCAGCACATGAATACTTTGAAAAGACAACACAATACATCGAAACTATTCATAGTTTCCTGATGGACCTTAATCAGGCTGTTTGTTGTTTAAGGCTCTGATTTTGCATCTATAATGAATGCAAGAACTAGTCGGATGAAAATTATTCAGTTGTGATGCATAGGCTAGTTTTATTGAAATAAAAAATACATAGGATAAAAAAGAAATTTGGAGTTCTCCTTTATGCTAGTTTTATTCATGTCGTTGGTGCTTTTACTAAGCATTTAAAAATCTTATTTGAAATCTTGAAACTTGTATTTACTTTGTTTAATTTGTAATATCATTGAGAGTTGAGACCTTAAACATTAATCAGGCTTTACTTGTTGGTTTGTTGTTTGAGACTTCAATTTCGCGTCTATAAATTAATCAACAACTGGCAAGAAAAATTATTTGGTTGTGATGTATTTGCTTTTTTTAAAAAAAAAATAAAAATGCATACGACAGGAAAAAAATTAGAATTGTCCTTTACATAGAGTTCATGTGCGGGATTCTGCAATCATGGTACAGAAGTTGACACAAAAATCTACAAAGCGGCTAATCCAGCATATGATTGCTATGAAACATTGCACAGCTGGATAATGTAACTGACATAGCAAATGAATTAAAAGGAGCAAAAAAATAATTAAAAATAGCACCTAACTTAATAGGTCCCAAAAATAAAATAAAATAAGGAACCTAATTCTTGCAATAATTTGGCAGGTGTCAAAACTAATTGTAGTAATTGTAGATTGTAAGCAGATAATTTTACATTAAACCTTAATTCTTATGTAGATTCTAAGCAAATAATTTTACATTACATCTTCACCCCTATTGAAAAACAAATTTTTAAAATCTACAATTTGGTTCATCAAATATTTCAGACTCTACAAAAAATATTTAGTTTTACATATAGTTGAAAAATAAACATAATAGCATTTGATACTAATTCATAAAAAATGTCTGTGCAAACATTTATTTATAACACGTTATTTGTATAGTATTTGGAAATTTAAAAATGATTTAAAGAAATTGATAGGAGGTAAAAAAAGAAAACCTTTCATCTAAAGAAATATATATTTTGTCCTTGAATTGCAAAATATGTTTATATTTCAAAGATACCTTATTAAACAACAAAGGGAATCCATGCAGTTCATTAGTCATAAAGAATTTATTCATGATCAAATGTATTGAATGAGAAATATACAGTGTTCATATCGCATTTCAAGGCAATATAGGGAAATCATTGGCTAATTGTAAAGTTAATTAGTATATTGAGTAGGAAAGAGATAGTATAGAAGGGTATGGTTGATAAAATTGTAGTTTGAAATCTAAAATCTAATATCTGAAATTTGAAATTTGAATCCATTAAGTTATTGAATTGTTAAGTACTAAATTTGATACATTTGAGTGTATATTATATTAAATGATAAATAAATAGCTCATTATTCATTTTTGAGAACAAGTTTTGCCTAAAAAATTTAGTACCACTTAATATATTCAGATGTTCAATTTTTTGGTTATCAAATGTGTCTGAACATGTTAATATATGAATCCATTAAATTTAAACATTGAATTGGATTATCAAACAAGTATGTAGTTTTAGACTATGAAATTGGGGTAGGGATAGATATAGAACATTTAAACTAAGGTCTGTAGTGTGATATTTCCTAAAAAGTTTTATAGGGTAAAACGTTTTAATTTATAAACAACATTAGTGAAAATGTTCAATGCTATAAGGGGGGGAAAAATCTAATAATCAATGTGTATCTGTATGAAAATGTCTGGGAGTCTGAGCATGTTTTGGTTGAATGTTATAATTCAACGTTCAGCAAATTAAGTGATATAATTTTCACTTGAAACTTTGTATACGAGTTAAGTGGGTCTCAATGCATTCATATGTAAGAAAATTGTGGTATAAAACAAATTTAATAGAAAAAGCACAAAATGCATTAATTTAGGTATTTAATGGGATTATCAAACACCCCCTTGTGTTATAATGTGCACATTATGAATACGTGTATAACTTGAATGCAACTCTATCAGTCTGTTCCATGATGTGTTCTCGCACATTTAATACTTTAATTTTTTCTTCTTAACCTTATCTTTTCAATCACTAATTTACATTATTTATATATATCTCCCACAATTTCGGACAAGCTCTCATTATTTTGTCCTTTTCAAATTTTCAGTTAAAATTTTTTTTTAATGCGTTGATTATAATGAACCCCTAGGATACAACTCCAGTAAATTGTCTCAATAGTTATCTTTCCTTAGTATCATGTATGATAAAAAAAAAATTAAATCCTTGTGACGCCCCCACTTCTCCCTAAGGCGAACCAAAGGGTATCCGCGGGACGCCTGCCTAGCTCTCGCTAGGACTCAAGCAATTCCATTCAAGCTTATTATCGAACTACACAACACATGTAAATAACTTAGATACAATAAATCCGGAAGCGTTCAAGTTTAATAATAGTCATCCATTATCCAACCCACACGTCGGTATACAAAATACATCATGAATCCCAAATATACATTACGCCCCAAAAGTTACATTTCAATTCCAAAAGTACAATCCAAAACCAAGGGCATAACCAAAAGTAATAGCAACCCTAAACAAAAACACATCAGGAGGGTTTCTCCAGTACACCTCCAAGTTCAAACCTGTTAAGGAAAACAAATCTACAGGGTGAGCAAAACGCTCGTGAGACCAAGAACACACATGCAGGCACACAGTTCAGGTAACAAGCCCAAGTAACAATTCAAGTAATAGCTTGCAAGTAATTAATAATGCCAACAAGAATGTAACCAGAAACAATTCAAGGATATGGTAGCTCTCAGGAGCTAAGTTCCACATTTTGCCGATGTCATTCGTATATCTCCCCGCGATGACTCTCCGTCATCCAGGTTGATATTTCATATCCGTAGTTCACCACTTACTTCTCATCCGTCCACCATACACCGCTTCGGGCCCGCACGACATTTATAAGGCGATACTCCACGAGTATGCCAAGCAAGATCTCTCAATAGATCAAGCTTATCATGTGAATCTCATGGCTCACCGAGGTTCCCGACCAAGCCCATGCCGGCTCGAGTTCCAAGGTCGGCCTATGAGTTTGGGCGTCCCCCATGTATCATGTAAGTGTTGAAGAGGTCCACTCCAACGACGTATGCAAGCATAACATACCATGTCATGTATTCAAGCATTTGACAGGTCTAAGCATATATTTCAGATCATGTAAACCAGGCAAATCATGTTAAGCATGAGTCATTTGTTTCAAATGAGAACGAGTGCGATAAAGTACACACTCGACTCCATTTTCAAAATAACAAGTAGGCTAAGCATGAAATCAAGTTCATAGAGTTCAAATAGTCAAACACTTGACACTCACCGAGCAAAACAAGAAGAAATATTTCTGGAAGTTCAAGTGTTCACGGTAGGATCCTCTTGAAGGTCCTCGTGTGCGCCTGAGCAAATAATAATATATTATCATTCATATATCCTAATTGTCAAGGAAGATTGTACACTAGTACAATCTAAGAAAATTTCATGAAATTGAACCTCAATTACTCGTAAATCGAGGTTCAATTAGAGTTTCTTAAAGTACAAGAGCATTTGGATTTTTATCTTGAAAATTGAAGTTAAAACGTTTGCATAATGTCGAAAGAATAAAGAGTTCTTGGAAAACTCTATTTCCTAGAAAATTGGAAAATTTTCAGTTCTGATATGGATTTTTGAAAAATCGTATCTCACTCAATACAAGTCTAAAATTGGAAAGCTTTATACCGTTGGAAAAGTTCTTAGAAGACACTTTTCCACGAATCTAAGTGGAAAGTATTCAAAAATGAGCTTAAAGTTGCTGTTCCAGATCACCCAGGATTGAGTCGGGGTTGGTTTTTCGCTAATTTTGGAAATTCAGCAGAATTCCGTCGTTGAAAATCAGCCCTTGAAATTTATAACTCAATTAGAGGTGCAAGTAAGGTTTAGGACAGAACAAGAGGATCGAGAATCGGAGTTTCGAGCACCAAGATATGGTAGCTCAAAGTTGGGGAAAATTCAAGACTGTTGAACAATTTCCAGATTTGGGTTTCCGACTTTGGACCTTTAGTTAAGTGTCGAAACGGACTTGGATTGGTGCCAAATTTTGCAGTATAGTATTTATATATGAAGGGTATCTCTCTATCAAATTTCGTGGAAAAATACCTTTGGAAAGGTGGTTAACCAATCAACCAAAGTTTTGAAATTACTAAGGCAAAACTGCCTTTAACTCCATTTCTCTCCGTTTCCAAACATTCGGCTAAGGAAAACCTCCAAACATGGTTCATTTGTGCAAGAAAAGTCCAAGGAACATGCATGGTACATTTGGTAGGTGTTTAGTACCAAGAAATTCATTTAGTAAGACCACAACAAGTCTCACATCAAATCTGTCCAAATCCAAGGGTTTTCAAGAACAGGGCAGTCACAGTATTTTGATCATAACTCACTCAATTTAACTCGGAATTGGCCATGGTTGATAGTTTTGAAAAATACATTCATAGGGCTATAATTTCACAGAATAAATTGTTTTAAGATTCAGCATGCAACTGGCTCGAAATTAAGCCTAAAGTTGGAGCATCATCAAATCGTTCCAACGGAACAGAGAAACAGAACAGCTGAATTCAGAAGAGTGGTGCGGCTCACACACATGGAACCATGGCTCACACAGCTGAGAACATGAATTTTATACCATTGAAAAGGTGTGGATGTCTAGTTTCAAATTCCACTGACGGCACTCGATTTTGACATCGGAGGACAAAGTTACGGCCGAAATACTATCGCTGGACAGAGCTACACGGAAACAGTTTCCAGATTACTAGCTTTGGGAAATAAATTCATTTGACCAGCCAAAACTCAGTATTTTTCAATGAAAAGTTTTATACAACTACTACAACATGTAAACAACACAATCAAGCCATTAAATCATCAAAAATTGGCCTTAAAATAACCGAACAGGGCAGGGGCAAAATCGGAAGTTTCTATCCCATGAGTTCCTTGAGGTTTCTACTAATTATACTCCATTAATCCAACATTTCAAACACTAAACCAACATTATAAACAACATCAATCACCATATCAGCCATCAAGACAGAGGTGGAAGTTCATAGAGCCCACCTTCCATTTTTTCAAGAACAACAACAACCCATAAGAAATTAAGAGCTAAAAGATATACTAGAACTTCCAAAAATTGAAGTTAGAAGGCTTGATCATGACTTACTCTAGTTGATGTTCAAGTCAGAAATTCAGTCCCTCCTTGCTCCTAAGTGAGCCGTGAAAAGCCTCCCCTTTTTAGCCAGATATGAACTCCAAGGCTTAGGCTAAGTAGTGCTAAAATTTGAGAAGATTTGGTGGTGATTTGAGTGAGTTTTGTAGAGGAAATGTTGGAGAGTTTTCGGTTGTTCCTTTGCTGTCTGCTAGCCGGCCATGGAAGCTTGGAGAAATGAAATGTTTGGTCTGACCCTTTGGCGTACAAAGAACGCTTAACGTCTAATAGTTTAGGTGCACAAAAGTCAATTGCAAATAGTGCGCATACGCGCGCTTTTTGTGCTCGATTTCTCTTAAGTTTGTTGCACTAGTGCACTAAACCTCTGAGGCACTTACATTCATATAAATATTATTCATTCTTAATTGTCCCAAAATAATGGTCTAAAGTCCCTCAATTAAGCGCGCACGTGAAAACGCGTATTTCCAATTTAGGCGCAATAAAGTAAAACTTTCGAGAAATTCTTATAACGATCGTACCACTAACTATCACATGAGTACTTAAATCTAAATTTACCTATTTTAGGACCATTGTACATGTCTCCAAATTTCCGAGCTTATTTTACTCCCAATTGGTTAAAGTTTTCAGACACGTTTTCACCTTTTCACTAAACAAGCTTCTAAGAAAAGAATTTTTGAAACGAGACATTTTAAAAATATAACGAAACTATAAAACCATGTACTTAGGTCTAAAAAAGCTAGAAAATATTATTCGTGGCAAAAATCCAAATAATTAATTAATTTGGCCAAAATTAGGGATTTTAAAATAATAGATTTTCGAGTCCTCACAATCCTTCTATGATGAATAATTTATAAATTTTTCCATTTTCTTTTAACTTCGGATTCGAAAATTGCAAAATAGGTAAAGTTAGGACTAAAAATTTGATTTCCAACTTTACTATAATAAATTTTCTCAACTAAATTTAAAGGGACAGGTTGCAAAACTAGCTAACAAATTTTCTACATTTGTTCTTGAGTTTTGAATCTGGTCGTACTATTGGACGAAGATTGATTCAATTTCAATATAATCATTTCATTTTTATGTTTATGATACTATCAATACAGAATGAATTGGAACTATAAAAAATCCTTTTCTTTTCTTCATAAACAATTTAAATAAATCTTGCTCAATGTTACCAAAATTTTTTCTTTTGGCAACTTATTTCTTGAAAAATCATGGCAAAAATATGTATTTTGAATTGCTAGATGTATGCCTTTTCCTTCAAAAAAAAATGGTGCTTTATAATGTCCAAGTGATTTTACAAAGAAAAAGCTTATCATCCCACAAAAGCTTTTTATTTTCTTATTCCTTTCGCTTTTTTTTTTTTTTAATACTTCACCCTCCCAACAATGCTGTCTCTCTCTGTAAGCCAAACTAGAGTAATACATGCATTCTAGCCAGCCATGTGTACGACACTTTTAGTATAGCTAAATTGAAGTTTTGGGATACAGTACTATCGAGCAAAACTTTAGTATAGCAACAAATAATGAAAATGTGAATTGAAGGACTTTTTCACACCTACAATCCAACAACTAGCTTCCAATGCTCTTTCCTTCTCGTTCTCTCACTTTCAATGCTTCAAATGATATGAGATCGATGTTCATGCGATTGACAAGTAGAGGAATCCAGAGAGCTTATAATGGAACCAAGATCAACCAAATTGGCTACTGGTCTCAGCCATGCGAGCAAATTGGTTCCTTGATACGCTTTCCTCAGTCTGAAGCAAATCAAATTAGAAGAAACCTGCAAAATACATGAAAACTTTTTAGGCACTTCCATGTGTATGTGAAAGACATGCCAACTTCAAGAGAAGCAAGCTTTTAATCAATCGAAACTACATTCATACACTACAGCTCGGAAACTGTTGCTTTGTACGTGTTCCAACATAGCCTGTTAGACACTGACTGTCTTAAATATTGACATAGATATCCGATTAACAGTTCACAATAAGCAAAGAACTCTATAAGCAACTAGTAATGGAAAGATGATCATTCTAACCAATTAGTGGATGAACCAAAAATGGAACGCAAAAATTAGCAAAGGCAATAAAATTTGCATGAATGTCAATGTTAATAGAACATAAGAATGAAAGCTATGTGTCTATGTAAAACTTAGAAGAAGAGTGAGATGATAATCCTTCCTCTGCTTAAAAATTGAGGTCCTAATTTTAGCTAGTTTGGCAAAATAATCCCAAGCAAAAAAGTCATGGTTGAACATTCATGTATTATCAAGCCTCTAAGTACCTTCTTTTGAGCAGACTGATTTCTCCTAATACAAAAGATATATGGGACAAAAAAGGACCAGTAAAGGATAACCTTTTTCAGAAGGAAGCAGCAAAAGAATCTCACTATTCTAAAGTTGTGGGCAAGTAGTTTCCTTCTTCGTTGAATTTGTTAGAGTTAACTGTCAACTTCATTTCAATGGCTATGCTGAAATATGCTTATCTAACCTTGAAGAACTTTATTCTGTAACATTTACTATTGATTTACCACCTTTATTGGTCTTCACAAATCTCAGATACAGCCAAATCATAGCCTTCATTTCTGCGTTCCGAGCACTACAGGACATAACACTTTCAGTTTTTCTATTTGGTGTTTGAGAAGTCTCCATCAAGGCTAACGCAATTTAATGAGCAAAATAACTGTAATCGGTAACCATCTTCATTTGCGAAACCTGCTTGGTCAGTGACAAATAATTTCTTCACTTTGACATTCTCACAAAAACAACAGGGAGCCATGTGGTTCTTTTCCAACAAGATGAAGTCTGCTTCCCAAACAGATTCCGGAAAAATAATCACCATGTTACATTACAATAATATTAAGGGTAAAATTAGCCATGTCAAAACTTCAAAACTTATGAAGAATGTATTACAAAAATTCCTAAATAGCAAAAATTAAGCAAAGTCGTTTCAATTAAGCCATAAAAAACACAAAGTACAAAGCTCATTTTTTATATGTGATTGATTTGAAGTTATGGCAACTGCAACACAAACATAGTAGACCTTTAATCCACTGAGACTACATATCTGTTCATTTACTCTGTCGCATATTGCTTTCTAGAAGACTGATCATCACTCCTTAAGAGAACAAATTTCTACCACATCACCATCCATATATTTTTTGCTTAGAAATCATTGCTTCCTACGTGTTACAACAAAAGATGGAATGCTACAATAACAAAACCTGTTTATTGATCATTCAAACTGCAAATTTTTGGATTGTGACTATTCATCTTGAAGTAGACATGTCAAAATAATTTAGTTAGTTAAGAACCACAACAGTACTTAGGATATGTTATTTTACTAAAACAAATTCAACGCTGAGCCTGATACCTGGAATGACTAGCTGTTAGCACAGTTGTACCATGAGTCTCGATTGTTCTTGAGTGGAAAGATATAAGCTGTTCTCCAATTGACAAAGGCCTCGCAAGATCTGGCGGGAACGTTTGAATGAGGATGTAGGAATTCTTGCCTCTGCAATTGCAGCACCAAATCTTTTAACTGTTTCCACCCAAATGAATGATTGACACTGCAATCACATGCTTCGTTTATGTCTGTCCAAATGATCGCCAATGCTGTCTACAATGTCTAACTTCTTTCCACCAAATCTTCTCACCTCTGGAACTAAAGTATCAGTAAGTCCAGTTTTCTTCAAGCAAGTCTTGTACCTTGATAGCTCTCCAGTACCAGCTACTATGCTCCCCTCTAATTCTTCTCCATCCATACTACTTTCTACACGCCTGGCACAAGCCACTCTGTCTTCAGCATGCTACAAGGAGAAAAGGTTCAGTATTTGATTTATTTTGTTAAACACTTCCAGAAAATAGATAAAAAAAGAAAAGTAATTGAAACAGCCCAAAAGACATGCAGTCAACATTTTTTACCTTTATTTCCACATTTCCAGAAATATATCGCATTTTGGTGGGAAAAATCACAGATAACTACTTTCCATCTTCAAAACCCGATTGATAAGTGAAAATAACTTCTCCCTCCTGACATTCTCATAAGAACAACACGGGAACCTTGGTGTTCTTTGTCCAAAAAGCATTGATTTCTGCTTCCTAAAAAATTCTGGAAAAAAACATCACAATATTACATCACAGTGGTACTTCAGTTATGGCATGAAGTAGAAACATGAGCCACAGAAAGGTTTGGTCTGGTAACCAGTGCAACAATTTATCACTCAAAATCCTAAAGAGCAAAAATTAAGCTAAATTCCATTGATTAAGCCATAAAGAACACATACTAGTGCAGATATCACCATGCATTTAGGCACAATTACATGACTCAAACATACTTGCAAACTTGGACCAATTCACTTGTACTTCTTGTAAGTTGGGTGGAGACTTTTCCAAACCACATACCTCCTCATCTTTCTTCAAAAAAGATTGGAAACCGCAGCCTCATGTTGCAGCTGGAGACTGTGAAAAATGCAACAAGATGCTTTAGAGGTTCCAGGCTGACTCTGCCTTGAGCACACTTTTGAGCCTTCTGCAATGTTTCGGCACAATGACTGCTTTCTGCATCACTGACACTTGTTGCCTGCAAGGCCATAATATCATCAATCCAATTCACAAAATAGAAAAGTAGGTAGATATAGTTTCTGAGCTTTAAAAATTTTGAAAGATGATAAACATTTGTAGTTTTAACAGCACCCTAGTTCCTCTGCAAACAATTTCAACTTGATCCACATTGAGCTAATTTTATGGCAATCATAACGCAGAGTCTTACAGAGGAGATAACAGTGAAGATTAAGAACATATCCATCCATTAAATGCCAGCGGTAAAAACAAAAATTGTAACGTTCTCCCAAAATTGCTATTTTATTGGTTTTAATGTTGTTTGGAAAATATCAGTGTAAAAAAAAGTGAATTTCCTGGACAAATAGTCAATACCAAGTTCATATATAGTAGTGAATTTTAGCATGCTTATTAATCTTTTTGATGGTTCAGAAAAGCAGATGAAATCCACAATTTTTATTGTCTTTCAATTTGCTCGTAACTCTACTTTGTTAATGACAAGAATTAGTTTATAAATTGAAAGAGAAAGTAATCTTCACCAGTTTATAAATAGAGAAACAGAGAGTTACAGAGAAAAAGAGTAAGGGACAAATATGGATAGAATAAGATGCTGAGAAGCGATTAATTGAAATTTTGAGGTGAAATTTTACCGGATGGCTCAGAAAGACGGCTTTTAACGAATATCACGCTGTGGAATATTAGAGATCTTGGGCCACTCTGGAATATTAGAGATCTTGGGCCACTCGGAGCCGCTTTGAGGAGTGCATCTTCGAGTTAATAGTGGACAAGCTTTAATTTGCAGACGTCTCAATTTGAGGCGATCCATGGCATCCATGGAGGGTAAATATTCAAGCTTTTCGCATCTGAACAGAATTAGTTCTTCAAGAGATGCAAGGTTCCCAAGCCAATCTGGTAAGGCTTCGATGGCTCCGAAGTATTGTAGATCTAGTGATGTGATGTTAGTCAAGTCTTGAAGCTGATGTGGCAGAGATTTCGTGCCAGGCATCCCACCTAAATGCACATGCTGGAGTTTTGATGAAGATGCTAATCCAGCCCAATCAAATTCCATTACAGAGTAATCTGAGATGCCACCAATCAGCACTCGCCTTAAGTTGGTAAGATAGCCAAATCCACTAGGCATCTCGGTATTCAAGTTGGGACACCACGTTAACCAGAAGGTCTCGAGAGAAGGGGTTCGTCGCAAATCAAGGGGAAAGGAGACCAGATTGGGGCAAAAGCGCAAGTCCAGCTCTCGGAGAGACGTACACGACTCGAACATTTCCCCCGGTAATCTTGTTAATCCATTGCACTCACTAATACTAAATTCCTCAAGAGACTTAAGGAGGCTTTTCTGTCCTTTATTAGGATTTAATCCAAATGAATTAATTCTCGGGCACCGCAATATCTTCAAGTGCTCTAAAGCTTGAAATTGATAAAGATCTTCTGACAACTCCCGTAAATTCTCGCAACCATTGACCACCAATCTCTTAAGACAAGCGGCGCAACTCATTTCTCTTAATGTTGTTATGTTAGGGCAATAGCTCAATTCTACACTTTGAAGACTTGGGAAAAGACAGAGCCGCTCGAGCATGTCAGTGGATAGACTGTCACAGCCTTTAATACTCAAACTACTCTCTGGTCGTATTACTAAATTTAGAGACTCAATGCGTTGATGACCACCCCTTAATTCAAGGGACGAGAGATTGGCTATACTGCTCAAAACCTCTTCTACCAGCAAAACATGGCAATTCTCTTTGATTTCCAATACAACAAAACTTGGGAAACGACTTGGAGTTGGAATGGTGGTCAGCTGGGAGCAATCCCTAATATACAACTTTTCCAGCACGGGAAACACATCCATCGCTTCATGTGCGTCCTTCCACTCTTCCAAACTTTTCATGCTTTCAAGAGAGAGAATTTTAAGGGCTGGAAAGAATGTTTGTCTGCTCGTATTGCCTGAACCTGCTGATCTTCCGTCCTCCTCATCACTAATACCATAGAATGAAAGCCCAATGCATGTTGTGTTTTCCAATCCAGTCAGATAGAGGCGTTGGAGGGATGTCAGTTGTCCTAGTGTAGGGAGTTCTCTGCATCTTGTGCAATACGCCACCCGCAACTCCACCAGTGATGTCAAATTCATGAACCATTGTGGAAACTGATCACCCATGAAGTTCAAAATTTTTAACTCTTTTAAATTTGGGTGAGGTTGGAGAGCTTCCAACACATCTTCATCACATTGATCACTTTCTTGATCCCTATTGCCCCATTCAAATATCAACCGATACAGATTTGGCTTTCTAGATAGGTTCGCCAATTCAGCATCATCTTTGCCATTTACTAATTCAAGATTTCTGAGCTCCAAGGAGCCTTTAAGATCTTGCAAGGTCCCAAGTTCTTGGATACCATGACCTTCCTCTTGACGACCTATGTTAAAGAACTCTAATGTTTGAAGACAAGCCCATCGTCCAATACTGGATGGCATCTGGATTTCGCGTGCTGCATGATAATAATAGTGAAGATGTCTCATGCTAATCAAATTGCTCATCTTCTCTGGAAAACCTTCTTCAAGCTTGCCAATTCTCAGTGTTTGCAAACGGTAAAGTTTGCAAAGAGATTCTGGCAAAGTTGTAATCATAGAATCTGAAATGTCAAGTAAGTGTAAATGTATTAGTTTGCCAATGGAGGTTGGCAACTCTTTGACATCTTCTCCAAATAATTTTAGGACATGCAAGTATTTGAACTTTGATAACATATCATCAGCCATGCCACCCTCCAGAAATAGTGTACGAAGCGATGCTGATGCTTTTTCATTGATTCTTTTGGAGGAGTATACTGCAAGGTAACGGTCCTGATTGTTGCTGTTACGATTCAAAATTGATTTTGCAAAATCGTGCACAAGATCATGCATTTTATACCATGTTCTCCTCTCCTCTTTTACTTCTTCCAATAAGGAAGTTTGCAACAAAATTCTCAAATACTCATATCCTATTTGCTCCATCATTCTTTCATTTTGGGAATCCGGTTGAAGAAAGCCTTCAGCCATCCAAAGCTCAACTAGTAGATCTTGTTCCAATTTAGTATCTTGATCGAAAATTGAGCAATATGCAAAACATTTCTTAACCGGTGCAGGTGACAGATGATCAAAACTCACCTTAACTATTTGCTCAACCCCACCTTGATTGCCATTCAAGAGACTCTCCTCCAAAATAGATTGCCACTCCTCTTTGTTCTTTTTAGATAACAAACCTCCAATTAACCTTGCTGCCAGAGGTAGACCGTCACATCTTCTTAAAACTTGCTCCCTTATGTCTTCTGGTACTTCTTCCCCTACAGTTGCCCATTTTTTCATGATAGACCAGCAATCATCATCGCATAGCTTTCCTAGCTCATGGCGAGTAAACTTGATCTGCGGATGTCTAGACAGAATAGTTGCCACTTCTTGCAGACGAGTAGTAACAAGACACCAGCTCCCTTTCTTCGCATTGAGTCCCGCCAAAGTGCTGAAAAGGTCCGTCAACAATAGTTCTTGATCATTCCACACATCATCAAGAACAAGGAAATATCTTTTTTCCTTGAGTTCATATTGAATTTTTTGAACTGTTACCTCCCTACGATCCCCTTCAACCTTTTCTCCTGTTAACGATTCTAGGATCATTTTGAAGACCTTCTCGATTTTATCTACTTCTTCAGCCACACAAACCCAAATTTTTTTGTCAAAATGTCCAACAATTTGTTCATTTTTGTAAACGGCTTTAGCTAGAGTTGTTTTGCCTAATCCACCCATGCCAGTTATGGAAATAACTGAAATAACACTTTCAGATTTGGCCAACAACTTATTAACTATTTCTGATTCATCCTTGTCTCTTCCCAGGACATCACTTCGAACAATAGTAGAGTCGGTCTGTCGGCTTGTCGCGGCTCCAGCAGCAATAGTAGGGAATGCTTCTTCAACTTGGAGCTTGTAGGGCAGTCCCAAACGTTCGGCATTCTGATGGATCCTTTCAAGGTTCGTGTTGATCTCCCTGATCATTGAAGCCAACCTCCAACGAAAACCAATTTTATTAAAGAATGAAAAGCAGCAGAGTACCTTCTTTTTCATGGGTTGATCTTGATACTTCACCTTCCGACGAAGATTTTCATAGTTGAGCTCGTCCAGCACATTGTCAGCTTTGAAAACCTCTTCTTCCAGCTGCTTGAGCCAATTTTGCACCACTGGGCTATGCATTTCCTCGTCAGCACCGGCCAAGAAGCCTCGGATCATTTCAGCAGATTCGTTGAGTCGCTCCAGCTCCTTTGGGAATTCACGAGCCAGATTAACATGTTCAGCGGCAAGGGAAACAACCATCTCCAATGCAACCTGAATAGTAGCACTAATAGCAGTATCAGCCATTTTTTCTTGCTTGGGATTGGAATTAGGATGGAAGTATTCTGATATCGATGATGGTGATGGGGATGCTTTCTGCGATGAGACAAGGAAGGAAGGGTTCAACTTCAGCAGCTAAGAGCAAAATCGGCGGAGACTAAAACTTGCCGGACTGAAATTTGCAACTCAACTTACAAATTTTTCCACTTTTGCAATTTGCCCGGATCTAGTAAAAGTCATAAATGAATTTACGAATCCAGCAATATTAAAGCTTTAGAAATATTATACTAAGGCTTTAGAAAGCACGGCTGCAGCAGGTGTCCGTGACTTGCGGATCACAGCCTCTGTTATCTAAGCGCAGCCCCTTTTAGCAATTGTTAAACACTTAAACGTGAACATCTAAGGAAGTTGCCGACAATTGCATGCGTGAGCCAACCTGCAACTTGACTCTTCGGTCACATTTCTTATTGGCTAAAACAGCGGGCTCTCTCATTCCTCCTTATAACAATGCGGCAAAACAGGTACTAATATAAAATTGGCTTAACTTCTAACTCATATTTAAAAAAAAAAAAAAAAAAAAAACTTCTACCTCATCATCTTGCAATGGCTCTGTTATTCGTTTTATTTTTACTCCTTCCATTCGATTGAAAATATCATGCTTTTTTATTTTAAAATGTCAATATTTATCGTTTTATTAAACTTAAAGTTACTTTTGATATCTTCTTTAATATTATTTCCACGTTTATCAATATTTGACACTAAATTTAAATTTAAATTTTGAATTTTTGAGGACAATTATAGAAATAAATCCGCCAACATCACCATCAAGTTACAATTTTTAAAAATTTGAATCCTAAAATGTGACAAATAATTTGAAACAGAGGGAGTATATTTTAAATTTGCCTTTTTTTAAACTTTTTGTTAGTAACAAATGCTTCAATTTTCCATCCGTTTTGTATGTATACTCAAATATAATGATGATTTCTTAATAAAAATTTGGTACTTTGTAATGCATTTTGTTATTTTAAAATTAAAACACATTGCTTTTTACCATTGAAAACTTTGAAAGGTTTTTACTTTCATAAGAGATTAGTACAAAACTAGTGTTTTGACCCGTGCTATGCACGGGATTATATTTCAAATCAAAATAATATTGTATATATTTATATATTATGGTACAGAATAATAAATATATATATATATATACTAAAAATTTTAAAGAAGTGATGCTTAATATTTTGAAAAAATTTAATCTATAATGATTTACATGATAAAAGAATTTTAACGCATTTAAGGAGAGGGTTAGGTTGGGTGGTAAGGTGAGAAGAGTTTTCTTAAAAAAAAGTCAATTTATCAATATCCAACAAAACATATTATGTTATACTCATATATCAATACTTATAATATAAAAAAATAAATTATAACCAATTTGTTTTCTTCCATTTTTAGAAAAAAAATCTTTCTCCTATCTTGTGCCCCTATAATTGTCGAATGCATTTAGATTAGCATTTTTCATATACTTTAATGTATATTTTAAAACAAAATCTCCGTAATATGTGTTTTTAGAATTCTCAAAATTATTAAAAATCACCATCATTTCCCTCTTCTCTTATCCGACACCTAGTCATCAGATGTCTCCTACAACTTTCATATCTTCTATCATGGTACTACTCTCTCTATTATTATTTTTTTGTCATTTCTGTCATATCCTTGCAATCCCCTTTCTTCTTCTCTCCCTTCTCTGCTCATCCTTGTAACCCATTTTCTTCTTCAACCTTTCCTGCCACTTTTCAACTTCTCACCATTTTCTTCTCTCCCTCCTCCCCCTATACTTAACCTCTAAATTCATATCCCTGCAACCCAATATATTTAACTTTACCTATCATAATGAAAATATAAAATTGAAAATTGATTACAATGGTTGCAATTATTAGTATCTAAAAATGGGAATGAAAAATTGATAATATCTATAATATCCTCAAGTACTACAATCAATATATATATATTTATATTTAACATAGCAAATACATATTTACATATGAAGGCAGCAATAAGAATACATAAATAATTAATGATACCAAAAGTTATCCTTAGTGTTTGGGTTTTGCACTCTTATTCAAATCTAATGTCAAATTTGGGCCAGATATATACAAATTAAGTAGTATTTTAGGGTTGAATGTTCTATATCTTTCTCTTAAACTATAATGTTACTTTTTTTTAAAATTTTTGGTAGAATTGGTGTTGTTATTATCATTATTTTTTTTTTTATCAAAAATGAATATTTCAAAAAAAATTCCACATTAAAAGGCTAATAGCACTTTGTTTTTTATTTAATGATTTCATAATTTGAGTTCACAAATGGTACTATTCTTGATTTTTTAATCCATGACATTATTTCATGAATATTTTTTTATTTAATTTTGCCCTTTTACTTAGGATTACTAAGTTAAAAGATAAACTATTGTCATTTAATTTTTACTTTTACTAAGTTTGGCAATGCTTTCTTTTTATTTACCCTCCCACTAATAAACTTCAAACCACATTCCTATATAAGTGGAGTCACTACTTTTTTAAATTAGAAAGGCATGGAAGCCACTTCTTACTTAAGACAATATTATTTGCACTCCATTTTTTATTATTTGCAATTCCACTATTTGTTTTATCATATAGTATAATTAATAAAAATTATATAGCCAAAATGATTATTAAAGTGTGAATAATCTTATTTATTTAAATTAATAAGAAAGTATGAAAAGATGTTATATTTGTTATCTCTTCTTATGATCTTATAGAAGTTTTAATTGTTGTAAAATCATAAATACCGCAAGGCAATCGGATACGTGATGGGTTGAAGTTCAAATAGGATAACATGCATATTAACCCATAATTTGAAATGAAATGATTTTAAAAAGTAACCGATAATTTCAAATGTGAAGAATAGATGTAGAAGTTGAGAGAAATATATTTTATAAATTAAATTAAATGTGAAATACTAGAAAAATGGAATTGGTAGTGGGAAGATGCATAGAGGCTTGTTCCTAAAAATCCCTTCTCAAATTTATATAGATATAAATTATCACTGATTGTTTTCCCCACAAACTCAATAGTGCAAAATTATCACTGATTGAATTTATATAAAAGATAATGAACAAAAATACTTAATCAGTAGAGGGAAAATTTGTACAAAAGAATAATTGCTAACTGCTAATGCTATAAATACACGCCAATTAAACATAGCAATATGGACTTGACTCAATTAAAATACTCCCTTCGTCCCGAAATTTTTGCCGCATTTCAGGTCTCGCATTGATTTTCAACAATGCAAGAATTTTAAATGATTTGGGTTTAGATTCCAGCAATATCCCTGCTCGAGTTTCCGGGTGTTCTTGCGGCTTTGAATGATAAACACAGGTTTTGTGACAAAATATGTGGGACGCAAAAGGGTGAAATTTCTCCAAACTACTTTTTGAGGAAAGCAACCTTCACGATTGTTGTTTGCCCTTCATCTGATAGCGCCATATGAAGTGTAATGTCTTTGCACTTGGTAAGTGCATTTTAGGGCCCACTAAAATATATAAAGGTCTGTTATATTGAAGGGACGAGGAATGGAAATGAATGGGAGTTTTCAATTCCAATTTTAGTAAGTATAAAATGGACCGTACTAACTTTCGGAAGATTCCATCAATTGGCAATAAAAGAATTTCATAAGGCCCACCATAATACATGCACTCTTTCGCAAAGGCCGATGACCTGTTGTCTCCATATTCAAACATGGATAAGATCGGAAGAATCTGAAAATTGTGTAGCAGTACACAATTTTACTGTGCATAAAAGTGCTAGTCCCCAAAAATGTCCCAATTTTTGAGACAATGAGAGTATCAACTTACTTTGTTAATTTGTAAATATCATTAAGAATTGAGATCTTAAACTTTACATAATCAAGAATGTTGAGTCCAATATCATGGGGGATTAACATGCCATCCCCAGTCTTCATCCTAGTATGTTTAAAGAAATTTTAACAAATGAACGTTAGTTTAGAATAATTTAAATAATGCAAATGAGAATGGCTCTTGAGCTCGAAATTTTCTATTTATATTTTTAAAAATAGTCTTTTGCTAGGATAGGAAGGGATTGGGTGGTACGAAGAGAGAAAATATAAGTAAAAAGTGTTGAATTCGAGATCTTCTACTTATAAAAAAAAAAAAAACTTGAACACTACATTTTTTTAAAGTAAATCTTATATATACCGATAGTGTATATACTATCACCATTTGATTCATGACATATATGTAAAAGTTGATTTCAAATTCAAATTTTATATAGTTATCATTTATCTAACGCTGACAGTGTATGCACTGCCAGCGTAGGAAAGGTTAATTCTTTTTTTTAATCGTATAACAAAGGGGGGGGGGGCATTAATACAAATTCCCTATTTTTGTTAAATTGTTGACTAAGGAAGCTGAGAAAGAGTATCTTGAATGGATTTAAGAGCTCTCAATTATTATTTGGTCTAATTGCTTGAGACTATTTATGGCAAAGATTAAACTTGACATTCATTACAGCCCAAGCTCAAGCTGAAATTGTAAATTCATTACGTCAAAGGCGCACATGAATTACCCGGTGTATGACCCACAATCCGTGTTGTGGCAGGAAACGGATTGCTGGCAAATTTGAGTAATTAAATTTTGTATGCCGAAGTCAATTAATTGCAAATTCAGTAAATGGTTCTAGTATATAAATCATATATCACCACAAAAACTCGAGGCACATGTAAGTAGTTATAGGGCACTAGGAGTGTGGACTGCTTCATGTTGGGACCTTGCAACTCTACATTTCAACAAATAGAGATCCGCCGTACGACACACACACACACTCAGAATATTTCAGCCAAACTTAACACATTTCATGAAATCAAAAGGCAAGGACACAGAAATTGATATCATTTATCCTAATATTAGGAAGAATATTTTATTTAAGATGTTCGCAATGAACAGGTCTGTTTAATATAGAAGCCGAGTATCTTATAGTAACAGTACTAACTACTGCTACTACTCTAAAGAATTTGAGAGGGAAATGCCCAACAATTAGCTGCACTAAATAGAATTTTTAAATGCATCTTAGAAAGCCATCTAGCCTCGGCCAGAGTCAACTGTATTTCCAACTTTGCGGTACATAGGATACAATCTTCCAACCTAGTGGGAAAAAAAGGGTACGAGTGACAGAGATGGATATAGGTGGTGGGTGATGGAGGTTGCCGGGTGGCAGGTGATGGGCCGAGGGGAAAACAAAGGTTAAATTTCCATAACACAAAATCAACAGTTATATCAGCAGCAGCATCAGCCATTTTTTTTTCTTGTTTAAAATTGGAATTAAGATAAAGCTTTGTTTAGAAAGCCATTCTCCGCAGAAAATTTTTACGTTTTTCGTGAATACATTTATCAATCACCTTTTTACTTAATATATATCAAATCGTTACAGTATATTTTTCTATAAAAACTTCAGAAAATATCAATCCAATAGTTTCCTGAGATCAGAGGAGGGGAGGGAGGTTTCAGCAGCAAATAAGTAAAATTTGTGTGGAAGCTCAGAAGAAAGAATAAAAAGTGGGCCATGAAACAAGTTTGGTCAATGGTGGCGGCCTTTAGTTGTTTACAAATTCCATTGTTTTCGTTGTAGGAATTAAAAAAACAAACAAAAGTGATTTCAAATTATATCAGTAGGTAGGACTTGTTTTAAGTATTGCTTGGTCAATAAACCTAATAATGTGATTAATCTCTTTAGTTTAATTTAATCATCATTCACATCAAGTGATGATCACTTATTGGCGCTTTTGGGTTGATTGGACCGACACTATAACAAAAATGGCCTTTAACGGCATTTAAAGGTGTCAGTATAAAAAATCTAACCTGACACTTTATCTTTCCTCACACCTCGGGCGAGTGTCGTCTCTTCCAATGTGGAGATAGCCTCAAATCTTTAGCAACATTCAAATGTGTTAGGAAATCATGTTGCTATAGCATTCCCTTTGCCAACAAAAAACTTTTTTTTTGTGATAATCGAAAATGTCCGTATAGCATTAGGACATCAGCAGCGACCAGTAGGATATTCAATTTATGAAGGCATTTTGAGTTGTCTTAATATCTGGCTTTAAGGACACGCAGCCATGTGAATTTACACTGCTTTGGACGACATGCCAATTTGTCATTAGTGTTGTTTCGAAGCTGAGCTATGCTGACACTTTTAATTGCCAGGAGTTTTTTCCCTTTTTTTTTATATGGAAGCAACCTACGATTAGTCCTCCCTGCTGCACATTCCATCAACCAGAATCCCAAGGGACTTGTAAAATTATCCCAAAGAGCAGAATGCATATAGTAATTTAAAAGAAAAAATCGATAATCAAATATAATTCGTTGAATTAAAAGTCGATAACAAGTACAAACATAGCAAGTACTAAAATCGCAAACAAGTGCTAAAAGCAAGTACTAAAATCCCAAACATGTATCGAAAGATTCTCATTTACAATAACTTGAAAGACTTTCTTGTGTACAAACTAAAAGACTCTCATCCCTAACAAGTTGAAAGAAGTAGAAGTAGCTTCCAAACTTTCCATTTTGTTGAGAGCCCTCAGTCATAACCACGAAGTCCCCATCATTCTTCAGCTGGTTCCACCTGTGCACAAAGACCAAGGGGATCATTAGATCATCATAGCTAGAACTAAAATTCCAGAAAATCCACAATGTATTTAAGTGCATATCCCACTAAATGATAAGGCCAAGCAACTGGTGCACCAAGTGCATCTTGAATTGTTTGTTACAAATCATACGGTCTAATCAATTACTCACATGGACTCATTGCAACTTGTATCTGTATTTCACACCAGTTTGGCCCAAGAGCTTGTCCCCCGACCTCATCCAATGGATTCAGACTCCGTAAATATCCCTTTGCCACGATTTTTGTTGAGTCAAACAAACTTTTTAGTGAAACCATATTCCCTACCTAGTAAAGATCCAACAAGTACAAGAATCAAACTCATGCCAAATTCCAAATTACAAATGTAAAAGTTTAGAAGTTGTGAATACTTACTCGAATAGGTCGCGTGGCTCGCGATGGAGTATGGCTTGACACATTGTTAGATAATGATGAAGGATGTCTTGGGTAGTCAATTAGAGAGCCCCTTCCATGTTGAACTAAAACCATTTTCTTCAAGCTGGCTATTTCATCATCTTGTCACTGAAGCCTTTCCTCCAAACGGACCAATGTTGACTGTTGTTGAACACTTATACGGTAACATGTGTTACGACTAGGAATGTCTTCCCATAAGTCCGTTGGATTCACACCATCACTAAACAAACGAACATGACCATGTTTGTCTTGCCCAACCACCTGAGCAAATATATCATTGCGACCAACTGGATCTTGCGAATCCGATGGAAGCTGATTTTTCAGCTCATTCATGTTTTCCTACATAATAAAGGAAAACACTTGTTATTGCAAAAGCCTGTCTGAAAACAATCGAATGCAATTTATAGGCTTGTGTTCTCGGATCCTTACCAAATTCTCAGCAACTATGGTACTTGATGGAGTTCCATCGGCATAGGTATAAAACTTATTGAACATTTTTACTCTAGTAGGAGGTCTTCCCAAATGTTTGGCCTATAAGAAATTGAATTTTTTTAATTATAGTTTTAGCATTTAGCATGTAATTAAAAAACAAGCTAACATAATGAAACATGTATGAATCAAAAAAACAAGCAACTAAAAAAGGATGAGGTATCACCAAATGGTTCCGAATATGAGCAAATGACTTTTTCCGATTGTGTGGTTCATCTTCTTCTCCCCTCTAGCTTTCTTGTTCCTCTCACTTAGTTTCTTCACATTTCAAAATCATAAGCAAGATTACAGCATTGAATAGACTAAACTTTATGAAGAATGTTGTAGCTGATTTGTACCTTTGATTCGTCACTTTTCCAATAAGCCCAAAGTTTGATCTATTGTTCTTCCCGTACCCTTATGTCCTTTTGAAACTGAGCTTCAGCATTTGGCACGGCAGGATCAAAATATGTAGCCTTTAAATTTGCCTTCCAGCTTCTCCATTTTTTGCCAATAGATCTTAAGGTCCAAGCTTCCAGTCCCATAGGCAAAGCAAACCTTTCTTGAAACGTAGTTAGGAATAAGAAAATGAACATAATTTCACAGTAATTTTTCTAGTCAGCATACATAATACAGAAGTTACCATTACCTTTATCACTTCTAACATGTCTATTTTAAGTTTCCTTGGCACCTTAAGCCAACTTTCAACATCTATTGGACAATACATACCATTTCTAGCCAAACTGCCCAAGAATTCAGAGAAAGAAGTTTTCTCACTTATTGGGATCCCATTGTCATCGAGTTTAATCTCAATCCGTGAAAGGTCCTTAGGCCGACCCCAAATTTCTTTCATAAATGTAGGGCCTCGTGTTTTCTGATGTACTTCACTTGAATCATTTGTAGTACCTTATAGTATAAAATGAGAAAAAGCTGCAGGTTATGAACATAAAAAATGCAATTCTGGAATTGGTTCAAAACAGTAATCAATACCTGCATTGTCAGAGTTGCATGACATGAAGGTGGTGTCATTGGAATGTGGACCTTGAGAATCCTGATTTTCATTTTCTTCAGTTGGTTCATGCCTTGTTCCAAGTGGAGATTGTTGAATTGGAGAGTCCTGGCATTGCTCATGCGACCGTGGACCTCCATCAGCTTGTTGAGTAACCTGGTCACCTGATTCATGCATTATTCCCAATGTAGAATGCTAAATTGGAGATTGAGGTGCTCGAGCAGCTTCTCCTTGAACTTGTTCAGTTGGTTCATGGCTTGTTCCAAGTGGAGGCTATTGCCTTGTTTCATGACATGAGGGAGGTTGCTCAATTGGTTCATCTCTCAATCCATTTGTAGCTCGCTTACATTTCCGACCTCTACGGGCCATACCTGCATAATTCACCATTTATTTAATACCAGGTCCATCAATCTTGAAGGTGAAAGCCATCAATCAAAGTTTCCAGTTCCAGCATAAACCAAAATCAGTAACACATGTGCATTTTCTATTTAACAGGAAGATTAGCTAGAAGGCTCAACTTTAATTGATTTTGACTTGTTCGTACTTAATTACAAACTTCTTTCGATTCCCTTTTCCATGTAGTTTCTGCAAGCTTGGAAAATGCAAATGCTAGAAGATCAACATACTAAATGACCGTTGACTTACAATCAATTCCATCAAAACTTGATTTTCTTCAACAAGTTTATGTACCAAGATGAAACATCAGATGTAGACGTGTACACACTTTATATATCATGTGAAACATAATTTTTTTGATTTTATGGTTTAAAACTCTACCTATAGCAGCGCATCAATCTTCATTAATGGATAAAGTATACAAGCTAAAATTAATGAACAAGTTATCTTGACTTAGGCTTACACAGCAAGTCGAGCCTAAGAAACCAAGCCTATAGCAGAATACAGAATCCAAGCCTATAGCAGACATTATATACTAGTTCAAACAAAATCAAGCAGAAACCCTCTACTGGCTCAAATCAAGCAGTCCAATACACAATCATTTGCTGGTGGAAAACAAAACCAACAGAATAGGCATTTTAGAACCCAAGTTCTACCAAGTACTAGCAAAGACACTTGTAATTTTCAACAATCATACTAGAATCTAGAGCTATCATTTTCATTTGTGACTACAAATTTCCTCATAATCAATCAGCACCAAAGTTTTAAAAGTCCATCATTTAGGCGAAAAAAAAAAGAAAACTTTGCAGATTTACTCTGTAAATCTGTAATACAGAGCAACTGACAATACACTACAGTACGTCTTCAATTTGATCAACAAGCACAAGCCACATTGTCCTAACCTGACAGACTACTGCCAGGACGATTGAAGTTTGTCTCAACATAGTCCACAAGATACAATGAGCAAAAGTTAATGCATTCTTCTACCAAGTAGCCTTGAGCAATCGAACCTTCAAGCCTACTTTTATTTCGAACATAAGATTTTAATGTTCCTAAGCACCTAAAGTATCATCATTCCAAACTCTCTAATTAGTTCCAAAAATCAAAGAAAGCAAAAAAGGAATAAACATTTAAGGCATAATTACAATTACAAGCAGTACCTCTCAATAGGATACATCCAACGATAATACACCGGCTCACCTAATTTCACTTCAATTGCCAAATGAACAACTAAATGCACCATGACATCGAAGAAGGTTGGTGGAAATCATTTCTCAAGATCGCAGAGTATAACGGCAATTTCACTTTCCAAATGAACCACATCTTGAGGACAAATAACTTTAGAACAAAGCTACCTGAAGTATCTATTCAATCGAATCAAAAGATAACGCACAGATTTTGGCAAAGTCTTTTTCAAAGCTATAGGCATCAATTGCCGCATTAGGATACGATTATCATGACTTTTAAACCCCGAAATTCTTGGTGGTTTTACTCGAACGCATCTTGAGACGTTAGTTGCATAACCATTTGGAACTTTCACCTTTTTTAGCACATTGTAAAACATTATTTTCTGTTTTTTATCCATTGCAAAGGAAGATGGAGGTAAGTACACCTTTCCAGGTTCTGTCTCAATGGGATGCAGCTCTTTTCTTATTCCCATTTCTCTCAAATCATGGCGGGAATTATAATGGTCCTTTGCTTTATCCTCAATGTCCAGCAATGTCCCCCAAATGTTTTTACAACATTCTTCTCAATGTGCATGAAGTCAAGATTGTGTCTTAAGATATTATCTTTCCAACATGACAAGTCAAAGAATATACTCCTCTTTTTCCAATTAAAAGGCAGCTTCGGATTACCTTTCACAAGTTTTCCAAATTTAATTTGCAAGTCTTCCAATTCACTCACAATTATATCCCCAGTTTGCAAAGGTGGTCGCTTTCCATATTCTTCGGTGCCATCAAAGAATTAGGCTTGCTTTCTAAATTTATACTTACTATCTAAGAATCTACGATGACCCATATAGTAATGTTTGAAACTATGAGTCAACCATCGTGCATGAGTAAACTTGTGACAAACAGGACAGGCATATTCACCTTTAGTGCTCCACCCAGATAGCATTGCATATCCAGGGAAATCACTAATGGTCCACAAAGCAACTAATTCACTTTTCTGTTTTCTTATATTAATCTGTGATCCACCCAACAATGCACCATTTAGATGAGCAATTAAATAGAACAATTTTGTTTGCTTCTAACAATTTTTGTCAAACAGATAAACTTTGATTTCAATTCTTACTTATCCTTGAATATCGGCATCTAATAGCTTGCTTGTGATGTAATTAATTTGTCATGTCTTGTGATCATTTGGATAAAATAGTTATCGTTGTGATTAATTTATTTGGTGTAGTTTATATTATTCTTATTATTAAATGGGGTGTTATTGCATAAAATATTTTTCCTTAGATTCGTACAAATAATTAGCTTTTTTTTGTGTAAAGAATTAATATTCACTACAAGAAATATATTTTTCAGTGACAAAAATTTATGTGACAACAAAAATCTTGTCACAAATAACCTAATTCAGTGACGACATTAGGTGTCATCACAGATGAGTACAGCACAAGCATAATCAGTGACAACATTGGAAGTTGTCATTCTCAACTCGTTACGAAATAGTTGGCGCGCATCTCATTTGATGCCGCGGGAAATGATTTTATGACAACTCAAGTAAAGTCGTCACAAACGCTCTCTCTACAGTGACAACATAACTTGTTGTCATTGAAAGTCTACCCGGTTCCAATTTTGTGACAACTTTTTGCGTCATTGTATACTACAGTATTTTCATCAACTTTCACTAATTCTACTATGACACCCTAATTTTATTATTTAGCCCCCACTTCTTTTATATTAGCAAAAGCACCAAAGATATGACACCCTAATTTTATAATTTAGCCCCTATTCATTATGTTTTAACAAAATGCAAATGATATAATAACAAACTATTTTTAGATATTTGTAATTTTTGCTAAGTTGACATAATAGACATGTCTGAGCATAAAATTTTTTTCATGAATTGTTTATTATTACTTATAACAACCCCCAAAAATCAATAACTGAAATAATTTGAAAAAGTGTAATTGAATATAATTTGTAGTCTAATGTTAGCACTGTGAAAGATTAGTATAACGTGTAATACATCATAAGTAATAATTATTTTCATATGGAATGGGTATATACGAAATTAAAATTATTCAGTAAAATATCTGTCGTGCAATAAGATTGAGAGTTGTAACACATTTAACAGAATATTTGATTACATGTTTCTTTTAATTTATTATAAAAACTACGTAATAGACAAAGAGTAGGATAAGCATGAGTAAGAAGTGCTATACTGTATATAAGCAATTCTATAGTATTTTCATCAAATTTCACTAATTCTACTATGGCACCCTAATTTTATTATTTAGCCCCCAATTCTTTTATATGAGCAAAAGCACCGAAGATATGACACCCTAATTTTATAATTTAGCCCCTATTCATTACGTATTAGCAAAATACAAATGATATAATAACAAACTATTTTTAGATATTTGTAATTTTTGCTAAGTTGACATAATAGACATGTCTGAGCATAAAAAATTTTTCACGAATTGTTTATTATTTCTTATAACAACCCCCAAAAATCAATAACTGAAATAATTTGAAAAAGTGTAATTGAATATAATTTGTAGTCTAATGTTAGCACTGTGAAAGATTAGTATAACGTGTAATACATCATAAGTAATAATTATTTTCATATGGAATGGGTATATACGAAATTAAAATTATTCAGTAAAATATCTGTTGTGCAATAAGATTGAGAGTTGCCACACATTTAACAAAATATTTGATTACATGTTTCTTTTAATTTATTATAAAAACTAAGTAATAGACAAAGAGTAGTATAAGCATGAGTAAGAAGTGCTATACTGTATATAAGCGATTCTATGCATGTTAAATTTTTTAAACATGTTTTATTGTGTAAGTTTTATTGTAAGGTAATTTCTTAAATAATTTGTATATTGAGTTATCCAAACCCAAAAAGATGTATATAGACACAAACAAGCACACATATATATACATGCACAAAAAAGAAACCAATATCAAATAATTTATTTGATATTTATAGATGAGATTAAGGAAAAAAAAAGAGATTAAGTATGAAAAAAGAAACCTGAAAAAAAATTTTGGTTAAAAAAAAAAGAAAAAAGATGTATGAAGCTAAAGGCGTGAATCCTGGAATCTCAAAGACGTGCTTAGATGCCAAAAAAAAAGAGCGCCAGTCTGAAATCTGAAAGAGGCGCGAGGCGGGTGGTTGAAATCTCTACAAAACGACGTCGTTTTTTGTTGTTCACACACAAACAAAGTCTCGCCGCTTCTCTCTTCCAACACTTAGACAAATTTCATTCTCAGTCTTTCCTTCCTATGGTGAACTAACCCTTCCTTCCCGTAGATTCGAAATGCCGCTCACCACCGTTAGCCGCTGAAGTCCGCCGCTATCCACCACCATCAGCCGCTGAAGTTCGCCGCTACCCAGCAACTTGAGCTTTATTCTTCAACCTTTCCTTCACCACTGACGATGACCCTTTCTCCCCTCCATTGACCCGCAACCGCGTCGAAATGCCGCTCACCACCGTTAACCTCTGAAGTCCGCCGCTATCCACCACCATCAGCCGCTGAAGTCCAAGCTATCTAGCACCATAATTTATTCTTCGGCATTTCCTTCACCACTGACGATAGCCCTTTCTCCCCTCTATTGACCCGCAACCGCGTTGAGCTCTTTAGCACCAGCAAATCCGAGGCAATTGGGGAAAGCTATACATTTCTCAGGTAAGTTCAACTGAAGTTTGTTCTTTGTTCTTCATTTCCTTGCCATTTTTGAACCTACATTTTAATTTTCCCCTATTTTTGTTAGCTCATTATCCAATGGCTTCTGTCCTGCCCCCAAAAGGCTTCATTTCCTTGCCATTATCCGAGGCAATTTGGGCTTCTGAAATGTTGCATTTTACATATTACTTTTCTTGATATATGATACTGATTTCATGGCTTTTCATATGAATTTTCATATTACTTTTATGGCTACTTTTCATATGACTTGTAGCCTTAATTTTTGAAAAGGCTAGTTAACAAATTATTCTCTTTAGTTTGATATTAGAAAAGTATTTTGTACTAAAGCCTGATGTGTCTATATCTAGGCAATGGATAAAACTTGGATGAAGATTAGCAATAGGAAGGATAAGGCTTATGAACTCGGAGTCAAAAATTTCCTCAAGTTTGCATATTCTCAAAAAGTTGAAAATCAGAAAATCCCATGCCCATGTACACAATGCAATAATTTTTGTAACCAAACTAAAACAGTTGTGGAGGATCATTTATTGACTCAAGGCATTCGTAAAAGCTACACAAGATGGATACACCATGGGGAACAATTTCGACACCAAAATTGTGGGGATAGTACTGAACATGGGGATGGAGAGGAGGATAGTGATACTGAAGATTTAAATGACATGTTGCACGACATTGGGACAGCACAATGGGGGGACAATTGGGCTGGTAGGGAAGAATCAACGGATGATAGTCTAAATGCGAATCATAGTGACACAGATAACTTTCTTAAATTGTTAGAAGATGCAAAAAAGGAGCTATATCCAGGGAATCATTTTTCCTCAAAGCTATCCTTTGTAGTCACTTTCCTCCATTTGAAAACAATGAGCGGGTGGACTATAAAGTCCTTCAATGCATTGCTGGAAATTTTTAGGCATGCACTACCTCCTGAAGCCACAGTTCCCAAGTCTTTTGCTGATGCTAAGAAGCTCATTCGAGACTTAGGTTTTAAATCTGAAAAAATCCATGCTTGTGTCAATGATTGTGTTCTCTTCTGCAAGGAAAATGAAAATTTAGACACTTGTCTAAATCTAAATTGTAAAGAACCTCGCTACAAGATGGCAGGTTCAAGAGTTCCATGCAAAGTTTTGCGTTACTTTCCTTTGAAGCCTGGGCTGCAACGATTATATACCCACAAAGAAATAGCTTCAGATATGAGATGGCATAAAGAAAAGTGTGTGCATGATGATAACATCATGCGGCATCCAGCAGACAGTGAAGCATCGAAACACTTTGATAGGTTGCATCCGGACTTCGCCGTTAATCCTAGAAATGTGAGGTTAGGTCTTGCAACTGATGGTTTCAATCCTTTTGGGACCATGAGTAGTGCTTATAGCATCTGGCCTATTTATCTAGTGCCATACAATCTGCCCCCTTGGAAGTGTATGAGAGATCCTTTCTTTTTCCTATCAATGCTAATTCCTGGGCCTAAATCCCCGGAAAATGAGATTGATGTTTACATGGAGCCTCTAATAGATGAACTGAATGAAATGTGGCTTGGTGTTGAAACATATGATGCATATAGTGGCAAGAAATTTGACCTCCGGGCAGCTTTACTATGGACTATAAATGATTTTCCAGCTTATGCAATGCTGTCCGGATGGAGTACGAAAGGGTATCAAGCATGTCCTATTTGCATGGTTGAGACAACTTACGTACATTTACCACACCGAAAAAAGTTGTGTTACACAGGTCATCGCCGCTTCTTACCCATTGACCATTCTTGGCGGCGAGAAAAAAAACCTTTCGATGGCAATGTGGACTTTAGGAATCCTGTTGCACCTTTATCTGGAAATGAAATTTTGGATCAGGTACAAAATATGGAGGTAAATTTTGGGAAGACCAAGGCGCAATCCAATGCAAAGAAACGCAAGCGTTCTGAGAGTGGTTTGAACTGGACAAAGAAAAGTTGTTTCTTTGAGTTACCATATTGGGCAGACCTCCTTCTTAGGCATAATTTGAATTTAATGCATGTGTCAAAAAATGTCTCAGAGGCTGTCATTGCCACAATTATGGATATTGAAAACAAAACCAAAGACCACTGGTTGTGTCGTCAAGATTTGAAGGATTTGGGTTTGAAAAAAGAGCTACATGCATTTGATTCCAAATGGCGACTCTTATATCATGCCACATGCCTGTTAGTTGTTGAATTCTGTCAAATATCCAGATGGGTTTGCCTCAAACATTTGCCGATGTATAAAGAATGGCCAGTTTCAAATTTCTGGAATGAAAAGTCATGACTTCCACATTTTTATACAAAGGCTACTCCCACTTGCAATCCGTGGAAGTTTAACAAAAGAAGTTCGGCAAGTGCTATTCGAGTTAAGTGAATTCTTCAAAAAATTATGTGCTAGAACATTACATAGAGAGGTTCTGGAGGAGTTAGGCCAAAAAATTGCAGTCATCTTATGTAAATTAGAGAGGTTGTTCCCTCCAGCTTTCTTCGATATAATGATGCACTTGATGGTTCACTTGCCTGCTGAAGCTATCCTTGGCGGTCCAGTTCAATATCGTTGGATGTTCCCATTTGAGAGGTAGAGAGTTGTACATATAGCCTTGTAAGTTTTTTTTTTATTAAAGACCACTGCAATCTTCTAATTTCTTTTATTTTCCTTTGAGAAAGACATATGGCAGTGCTGAAAAGTTATGTTGGGAATAAGGCCCGGCCAGAGGGATGCATTGCTGAGCGGTACATAGATAAAGAATGCTTGACATTCTGCTCTATGTACCTAGACAATATTGATATGATATTCAACAAGCCTGAACGAAACAATGATAGGGGATATAATACTGGTGAATTGTGCATTTTTTCATGCCCTGGTCATCCATTTGGAGGGCCCAAAAGGGGCAATTTCCTTGACTCAGAGCTGGAAAAAATTCATACATTTATATTGAACAATTGTGATGAGCTTGAGGACTATATAAAGTAAGCTTTTAATGTTAATTAAAGCTTGTACCTTTGTTCTATATTTTGCTATGTTCATAAAAAATTTATGGGTTTATTGTTTTTGTCTATAGTGCGCATAAAATGGAGTTGGAGGCAGAGAGTGCTGAAAATGTGGACCAAAGGCACGATAGAGAATTTGCAAAATGGGTTAAACAGCGTGTATGTTTGTAGTGTCATTTGGACAGCCTACTTTTTTTTATTATCTCTAATACAATAAATTACTGATTTAGGTGAAATTGTCCTTACTAGGTTATGTATGGCAGCGAGGCTTCCAATGGCGAGCTTCGAGCATTAGCATTTGGGCTAGACAACCGAGTTTGCATGTATACGGGCTGCATGGTTAATGGGTATAGGTTTCACACGGAAAATCGGGAAAGGCAAAGAAAGACTCAAAACAGTGGTATTGTAGTTAGAGGTGAGCATGGTAACAATATGATCGATTTTTATGGTGTGATACAACAAATTATTGAAGTAAGATACTGGCTCGGGAAAAAAAAGGTTATAGTATTCAAGTGTGACTGGTGGAAGACCGATGATAGTGCTGGGATGCAAGTGGACAAAGAATGGGGTATCACAAGTGTCAATTCGTCCAGAAAATGGTATGAAGACCAACCATATGTCCTCCCTCAACATGTCCAACAAGTCTTTTATCTTGAAGACTTGAAACTAGGTAAAAACTGGTTTGTCGTCGAGAGGTTCAGTCCAAGGCACTTGTATGATGTTCCTGAAGATTTAGAAAAAGAACCAATTGTTGAGGAAATATATCAAGAAGAAGCAACTAGGGATTTCACTATTATAATAGACCTCGACAATCCACCATTACTTTCAAGAGAAGACAATGAGATACCGAAGGCTGTACCTTCATCCATTGTACATGCTGAGAAGTCAAAAAATAGCTCAAATGGCATCTTTGAAGACTTCATTAATGATGATGATGAAGTGAATGAACATGAGTCTAACAATGAGGAAGACGAAGAGGAGATTCTTAGTGATAATGACATCGATTCGGAATAGGTGAAATTGATGAGGACTACATGACACTAAGTTTAATCTCTTTAACTCCGGCTAACTAGTTTTTATTCCTAAATTATACTATGCTGTAACATTAACTTCTTGTTACTTTTAGATGGCTGGACCAGGAAAGCGAGGCCAAATGCTGCAGAGAAAAGCTCAAGGTGCACAACAGCCTGCAATACCTAATTAAGTTGGAAGCAATCAACCAAGAAGTGCATCCAAGAGTGTATCCTCAGAGAATGCAATATCTGTCACTCCAACTTCTTCACCTAGAGAAATTGCTAGTGAGAGTAGGATGATACACCCTCAGACATCTGAGTCTCGTGCATACGGAGAAAATGAGACTATTCCAGTTTCGGATGAGCAAGAAAATGGTAAGTTAGGCTTCATTTTCACGGCCGAAATTAAAAACCAAGTTTCTATTTCATGACTGACTTTGTTAATGTGGTCAAAGTAATGTATGGACTGATATTTGTTAATAGCTATGCTGCTGTCAGCAAGAAGAAGAGGACGTACACGAAATCTATCATTATCAAAAGAAAGGGAGACTAATGAGACGCTCACCATTGAAATTGATGATTGTATTCGGCGGATTGTTAGGAAGGATTCTCAATACTTCATCACAGAAGGGGGTTGTGTTGTTAGGAAAGCTGCTAGACTTAATGTTCCAAAGTGGTCCCATCTCAATCCCGGTGACCGAGAAGGCATATACAACATGGTTACGGTATTTGTTAACCTGCTAATACTCTAATTTCATCCAGAAAGTATGAGAGATTTTACTGCTTTAGATTTGCACTACTTTTGCACTCAAATCTTCCTTAGATTTAATATGTCATTTTCACATAGATTTGCTTGGTTTTAAGTAGATTGCACTGTTATTGTAGGATGACTTTCGATTTCCAGAGCACATCACCTCAAAAACTGCTATTAATAGGTAGTTAAACACACAATATCGAAACCATCGATATCGGCTTCACAAGTATTTCCAGAGTTTTGAATCAAGGCAAGAAGCATTGAGGCAAGTTCCTGAAGGTGTGAGTGAAGAAGATTGGAAGTGGCTGGTCAGCTACTTTGAAAATGATGAATTTAAGGTTAGCTTGTCAAAATAACCTATCCTTTTATTAAATTTCAGATTTCACTTCACAAATTTGCTAATCTTTGTTAGTTAAAATTTTCAATAATTTGTGGCAGAAAATTAGTGAACGTAACAAGCAAAATCGTGCCAAAAATGACTGCCACACTACTGTTGGCACAAAATCGCTTGCAAGAGTTGTTAAGGAAAAGGTAATCTGAAACCCAGCCAATACTTATACATGTACATCCTTTTTGTCATATGACTGAAAATGAAAAAATTGAAAATTTGGACAGAAAAGGAAAGAAGATGTCGAGCTTTCAGAGATAGACATGTTTGAGTTAAGTCGAAAGTCAAAGAAGTCAGGGGGGCTGGTAAATGACAAAGCAAAAGAGACCTTGGTAAGCTGTTTCACTTGGATAATGGATTTTTAAATTATTGACATCCATTCCATCTACATAATGATCATATTTTTTACTTGCCTAGGACAAAATGAGGGAATTGCAGGCTACAACTTCAATTACTAACAAGGAAATATGCGAGCAAGAACTTGGTTACATACCTGGACACATCCGCGGTTGTAGTGCAACCAAGAAGCAAGCTGCTGAGGTAGAACGCTGGAGGCATGAGATTGAGGACAGCCGAAAAAGAGCAAATGAAGCAGAAAAACGAGCTGCAGAAGTAACTCAATAATTCACTGCTCAGCAAGAGTTGATTAAGACCTTGCAACAGCAACAAACAGAAACAAGAAGCCTGTATGATGAGTTAGCTAACCAGCTGAAAGACTTGCGCAAATAAGCAACTTCTGTGTCAGGTATAAATAAATTGTTTGCTCTTCATAGTTATTACAATTGAGGCACTTGAATTCTGGTTCTACAAAATAGAGATTCATTTTTAATACAATTGGGTTGCTTGATGTCAATTTAGTTGCTTGATGGCACTTGAAATCTGGTTCCACCAAATCTGATTCCTATTTAATGCAATTGAGTTGCTTGAGGCTGATTTAGGTGCTTGAAATCTTGTTCATGTTTAATTACAGCCATTGAGGTGCTGGATGTTGCAACCAAAACTTTAGTGTTTTTAAAGCAAAGGTGTTTGAATGTTGGGATGTATTCCACTTTTTTCTTTGTCGAACTCATCTAAATTTTTCTGTATCAGAATTTTTTTTTTGTGCTAAGGAAAAAGAGGCACCTGTGATTGTGTGTGTGTGTGTGTTTTTTTTTTCTTGATATACTGTGTGGTTCACGATCATCTAGGCTCTCAATGATTTTAGGATTTTATTGTTGTTATTGTTATTGTTATTGCATATATATTTGTGAACATGCAGATATTTATTGTGTTTGTATTGTTATTCTATATTTCACAGAATATACATCCAATGTCTTATTTGCTATAATTTCACTTTATTTTTGTGTTAAGCAATTTACTTAGATTGCTATAATTTCAAATTAGAGTGACATTAGTTTTTTTTAATATGGTGCCTATCTAGAAGTGTAGTTCCAGTTTTAACACCAGTGCTCATTGCTTCAATTTTGGTAACGTGTAGGTTCTAACACGATTCCCAAGAAGAAGAAGCCAGTCATTGCTGTGAAGATGGTTTTTGATTTGAAGACTACAAGGCCTATCGTGCTCATGTTTTGTTCTAGATGGGAATCGTGCTCATATTTTTGTATAGAACTTTACTACTCTCTATTGTGGATGGGAAATCACTAGTATTGTAACTGAATGGCTTATTTTGGATGGTGCATGGTTTATGACTCATTTGAGGCAACATTTATATATATATATATATATATATATATATATATATATATATATATATATATATATATATATATATGTATTTGGGTTGATCTTCTATTGGAAATGAATGTTGGCTTTCTTTTCGTATGTTGGCTTTTTTTTTCTCCTTGCTACTCAATGAACGTTTTGTGATTGTTGGCAGCTATGTTGCGTAATTAACATTAGATTATTGCTTTTTACAAAAAAAATAAATGACAATAAAAAAGTTGTCACTGCCAACAAGTTTCACTAATGACACCAGAAAGTCGTCACTTTTTATGGATGGAAAACAATGACAACAAAAGTCGTCACTGAACGGAAGCATAATGTGACAACTCCAAGGGTTGACTATGACAAGAATTTAGCCAGCTTAGTGACAATAAAAGTCGTCACACAATGTACAACAATGAATGACGACAAGAGTCATCACAAAAGCGAAATCGTTTGTGACGACTTTCAACAGTCGTCACATGGACCCCCTTTTGTGACATAGAACTAGTGACAGCTCTGTGACAGCAGTAAAAGTCGTCACTGACTTTTTTTGTGACGACTTCTGAAGTTTTAGTGACGACTTTCGCCTGTCACAGAAACGCAATTTTCTTGTAGTGATTTTCCTTTCAAAATTAATTAATTTATTTTTATATCATTTTCATTATTAATTTAGTAAATTATTCTTTCTTACTTTTCATTAAAAAATAGTATGATGGTTATTATTATCATTTTTAAATTATAATGCTTTTTCCTATTAAATTATTTGGTCTAAACAAATTGTTACTAGCTTTGAGTTATCTTTTGAACTTTTTTAGGTGGAGAAAATATTAAAGAAGGGTGTTAATGTCATTTTCGGTTGGAGCAAGAGTGCTTGTCTTTACTTTTAAGAGCTGCCACTTCATGCTAACTACTTCCTAAATACAATGGTCATCATGATTGCACACATTCCAGCTCCTGTTCTTAATAAAATATGTTTTTTCACATTAATTAAACACAATTCTTTTACATATCAATGCATTTTCCCACAATTCTTCTTTTTTGTCACTTTTTTTTTCAGTCAAAATGCTTCCATCCATCCATTCTCTATCATATGATTTCACTATTTTGATCATTCTTTAACAAATACTCTATTAGAAATCTGTTCAATGTAATATAAATACTTGCTAATTTGAACACACCATATTCACCATATATATCCAATATAAATCAAAATTATTTCCCCAATAAACAATCCTCTTTTCAAACCTTCAAAATATTTTCCTAATATTTAATCTAGAAAAACAAACACACACGTATACCTCTAAACCCATTCTTAACATAATCACACATAATCCTGGGCACTATAATTTATGCAAAACAGTGCAGGTCGAATATTCCTGGAATCTTGATGTTTAAAATGCAGATCTAAGAAGATTTTTTTATGTTTTGGGCAATGCCAGAAACAGATTAGGCGTCTCTAGAATTTCAAACTATGTTACTCACAAAGACAGATGAGTAATCAACCAGAAAAGCTTTGGGTTCAATTAGTACTAAATTTTATCACGAATGTCGGCACCTAACAGGTGGAGGTTTGATTATCTTCCATGTTATTGATCTAGCTATGCAGTCCGCTTAGCAGCCATATTGTGACAAGTGTGCTCCTGGAAGTGTTCGCATAAAATATTTTATCCTAAATTGACCCTCTTGTAACCCAATCTCTGTAATGCTGCAAGTGTAATTTGTGTTCATGTAGCAATTAGTGATAGACAAGGCCCCAAACGAGTGAAAAAATTGAGCACTAAAATTTTCTTTGGCTTCCTTTCTTGTAGGGGAAACACGGGGAAGAGATGTACACTAGGAAGGTTTTGGAGTTGTTGCCTAGAAGAGCACTTGTTCCTACGATGCTGCACAAGGAACCATTGGCACCAGAACCATTGTTAGTATAAAATGGCCTAGAAATTTTGTAGAGGGGGATAAATTGATACACCATAATGCACTTGAGCTGTTGCTAAAATGAACTTTGTCCGGATTATTGAGCAAACCATCAAGAGACAAGTGTTAGAAGGTGATTTGCTACGATTGTGAATAGAATGTTGGTATGTTATTTTACAGTAGAACATTTTTCTTTTCCCCTTTCCACGTTCCCTTCTTGTTGTTCCTGACAATAAAAGGCACCAATACAAGGTATTTCAATTTATAGACTCATATTAACAGGTTAATTTTGAGCTTATAGGCAAAAAGAAGGGAAAATTGAGGAAGAAATTAAATGACTGTAACAAGTCAATAATATTACATATAGTTCAGTACTTCAGTCTACATTAATCCAAGATGTCATCATTTTCTTAAATCTTCTTCTCTCTTCTTTTTAACTTTCGGTTTTTCCATCCATTAGCTTTTTGCTTCTTCTATGGAAAACCTGTGGTGATGAATCGTCTAAAAATGTCATTACAACTGCAATGGTTGATTATTGGTGCAAATCCATTCAAGAGAACACAAGTTTAGGTGAAGTGCGTGCACTTATGAAAGCATATCGCACAGCTTGCCACTGTGATGATGATAATGCAAATCTATATCTATATGTATTGCAGAAGGGTTTTTAGCAGAGACCCTTTCAATGACTTCCAAACTTCTCATTCTTTTTTCTAGATTTTTGTATTTATTTTAATACATAAAAAGTAGTGGGTTATAACTTATAACCAACCCTATCACCAATCAAATTTAAAATTTAAAACATTCACACTATCTACTTCATAAACCGTTTATAGTTTGTTATTTATACTTTAAATCCTTTTTACTCCTTAATTAAAGACAAATACTCATTCGTATGCTATTTTAATATAATGTTACATTTTTATAATTGAGAAATATTTGTCACCACACTAACCCTATAACCACCCCTACAAATGAGTTTTGCAAATTACAATCACGTTTCAAAAAAATCACAAATGTGCAACTAAATAAATGTAAAGTTGAGGGGGTAAAGTGCAGCTAAATGTAAAGTTAAGGAGTTTATTGTATTTAACCCTAAAAAAATCTCAAGAATGTAACAAGTAGTGGGTTATAGATTTTTGTATTTATTTTAATACATAAAAAGTAGTGGGTTACAACCAACCCTATCACCAGTCAAATTTAAAATTTAAAACTTTCACATAATCTACTTCATAAATCATTTATAGTTTGTTATTTATGCTTTAAAACCTTTTTACTCCTTAATTAAAAACAAATGCTCATTATTCTATTTTAATACAATTTTAATTCGCAAGCATACAACATGATCAAGAAACAGCAGAACCAATTAGGATTAGATTTTAACCCAAAAAAAATTAGACCTAGATGGCATTGGCACGTTGCCGTAACTTGCGATGCCAATTAGGACTATTTAGTGCTTTCTTTTTTTTTTTGCAAGGAGTTAGGACACTGTAAAGCTTATTTAGACAAACTTTGCATCATCGGTGATTTGAGTATCAAGTTATTGAATATACTACAAATCCTATAATATCAGTCTGGTACAAAAAAATAATATTTTACTAGCATGTGGTATTTACGTACGAAATTTCAGAGGTAAATCAAATGCTTTTACTTATACTCTATACAATTTGAATAGTTTTTTAGCGAATATAATTATACTATGCAGGACCATCACTTTGTACAATTGGAGCTAGCAAATTGTTTATCATCACAATTTAGATTTTGCTCGATACCTGCGCAGTTGGTGAGTTCCATCAGTAACACTACATCAAACTTTTAATGTTGTTTCATACTCTTATCAACATGTATTTCAAAAAATTATAGGTTTGAAAATGATACATGTGCTCGAAAGTTAGTTACGTGGTTGAGGTCAAGCAATTTTACAATATCACAAGCATTATTGATAGCAAATTCAAAGAGAATATGAATATCCGAATGTACAATCATGCATACGGTAAACTTACTCTATTTAATTTAATTACTACATAAATTTTTTAAATTTATAATCATAACCTATATCTTCTTTCATTCTTACTAGGTTAAATATTTTCGATACTTGCTTACATTCAGAGCATTAACATAGAAAACATGTTCTATGAGCTATGCAAAAATTGTGGATAACTATGTGAAGGTCGTTTTTAAAAAACAACGTGTATGCATTGTAATGACGTGGTCGATACTGTTGTTAGGTAATTAATTTCATGTACCTTTAATTTCAACAAATTTTTTTGTATTGTATATAACATTTTATTTGTCAAACAGGTACAATATTAACATACAAATCAAAGATTCCAGTGGTAACACACATCTTAATCTACAGGACAGACATGCACGATTCATATTTGATTGTAATGCTTCTTATCTCAGAGAATTACAAAGAAATGTAGAATTTCTTGATATATGTTTATTTTTTATAATGCTATTTATAAACTATGTAAAAAAAAAATACACTAACTTTGAATTTCGCACGTACTTAATTCTTAGGACAATGGTAATAGATTGTTCAACCAACGAATCAATTCATGCAAAGATCGTGCATTTTCATTTGTAGTACGCATTTCACAAAATTCAACAGAATTAATTAAATCACCAATTTTGGCTTTCGTACTAAAAGTTGATTGGTGTGAAGAGTGTTCGCACCTTCGTGCAATATTATCAAATCGAATGCATAATATTTGTAAGTATTTTATTTTAACAACATTTAATTACATTCATTTTTATCATATATCATTCATTTTCTAATATAAATTTCTATTATTTTTCAGGATCTATCTTCCAAAAAATGGTAATTTTTTAATAATATACACATTCTATCATATTTCAAACTATTATTAGACAGATATTATATTTTAATTATGTTGGTATAAATTTTTAACCTTTTTTAATTCACCCTTTTATTTTCATTTTTTAATAATGTCAGCACCGTGTGTAGCACGGTATTCACACTAGTTAGCTAAGTATAATGTCTAGCAGTGTCTTCAACAAAATCATGCTATTTGTTTGAAGTGAAATGGATGGAATTCTTCGAGAACTACTAAAATAACCCCATTTTGGGGGAAAGAAGGAGACCTTATTGGACCTGATGAGTTCTAGACTATGGAAAAACTATAACCACTTGGTGAAATCATATCTTGGAAATTCTCTACATGTTTTGAACCAAATGACAGACACAAAAAATGATATCCTTCACATTGCGAAGGCTAAGATATTCATCTATATTTAAGGAAATATGTAAAGTTATACACTTAGTTGAACTACGATTGCCTTTTTACTTTGCATTCAGTATCAATTTTTTGGTATGATATGTCGTAAGGTGAGATTTTGCGCGTCTGCGAGTAATATTTCGTCATATGGTTGGTTTTCTTGAGTTTTACGAATATGACTCAGAGAAAGAAATAGAAGAATGCGAGCAAAATTCATAGAGGTGTTTGTTTGGATTGTGTTTTATTTGGAATATTTTTACTGTAGCACTTTTTGTGATGTGATGTGTGTGAGATAAAAAGGTAATTGGGAAGATAAAAATGTGTATTGGAAATTGTAATGATGATGTAAGCAGATAAAATTGAAGAAATAAAACACAATCCAAACAAACTTAAGTTGCCTGAGGGTCAGAAGAAATCACACCTAAAAATTGCGGAATTATTCCTCGGGACTAGTCTCACATGATATTGTGAATCAGAAAGTTGATCATGCATATATTTCTCTTATACAGTGAGTTCCATCATGTTTCATAGTGGATATATACATTATATTGTTCATTAGTTGCTTGCTTCCCTCAAAAAGTAAAGACGTTAGATAATCCACTTAATTAGAATAAGTTCTATAAATCACTTTATTAGAGGAGCCCTTGTCATGTAAATTAACTCTTATTCTTGTGAGGACCCATAATTTTATTATTTCAAAATATTGTTAAATTGGTCATTTTAAAAATATTTCGTACTCGAGTTACCCCAAAAAAAAAAAATAAATAAAATACTAAAGTACATAAATTTCTCGAAAATAAATTTTACCGATTAGTTCTTTACGCGTATATTATTTTAATGCCCAAATTTATTCAAGATGAATTGCTTATCGTGATTTTTATTATTATTATTATTATTATTATTATTATATATATATATATATACTTGAATTATCATATTTTAGAGTTTTAGAATCGAATAAGTTGAATTTCCAAGTTCAAACGAGAAAACCCTTAAGTTTGACCTTTATACGCGCGCGTGCCGAAAAGGCCCCGACAGACACATTAATTTGATTAATTGGAGATTTTAAGAACATGATATTAGACTACTAGTAATGTACTATTAATGTACTAGGGAAATTACCTCAGAGGTTTAGTGCACAAAAGTTGCAAACGGACGCAAAAATTGGACACGCGTAGACCCTAAACGGACCTAGCATGAGTTGACACTTAGACTTAACCATTAAGTCATCAATTCTCTCCACTTTCATTGCAATATCTGATGGCACTCTCTCTCCTCTCTTCACTCTCTCTGTTTGGCCGAAAATAGGAAGAAAAAGGGCAGAAAAATCTAGCCAAAATCCTTACAAAATTACTTCAATCCACTTCCAAATTTCATCATCCATTGGAGGGCTTTGATCCTAGCTTGGAAGAGGGGGCTGTTCATCGGTTTTCTTGGAGGAATTTCTGTCAAAATTTCTGCCCTAAAGCTGTCCAACTAAGTGCTTGAGGTAACTCACTCACCCACACTTCAATCTTGCAAAATTATAGCTCAAATGGAGCAAAGGTAGCATGGGTTTGCAACCTATGGCAGAATTTTGGTTGATTGGTTGATTAATTATTTGATTGCAATTTCATGATATGTTGGACGGCTTGAGGATGCTTATTGGTGGCTGATTTGATGAATTAACATGTTTTGGTTGCTGATATTGTGCTATGTTACATGTATATAGAATGATTGATGAAATGAAGTTGGAAGAAAGTTAGAAATTTGGAGAAGGTACTGTCTGAAATTTCTGACTTGCTGCCGACTTTCTTGTTTTCTGCTGCCCTGTAATTTCGAAAATTTTCTGGTGCAAATTGAGCTTCCAAATTGGTGTAGATATGTTGTGCTATGTGTATTGTGGTTGTCTACCAAAAATCAACCGAAATGGTTGGTTAAATTTTGAGTTACAAGTAAAGAAGCAAAACTGGAACAAGCTCTAGAATTTTCTGACCAGCAACATTTGTGTAGCTATAACGTTTTGCTCATTGATCGAAATGGAGTGCCATTTGTGGTGTTTGAAAGTAGACTCTTAGAGCTTTAAAATGGTACCAAGCTCATTTTCTAGTTCGTCCCGAGTGATTCGTGGCGAGTTTTGAAAGTCGGCTGCCTGTTTATTACTGTTCATCCGAGACTGTCCAGAAAATCCATTTTGTTGCTTGATTTTGAACCGCTTATGTCTGGATTTTGGAAATGATTTCTTCTACACAAATATAACCTTGTAAACCTAGTTTCTAAAGCCACCAGTCATTTTCAATTTCACAGAGAATCGAGTGAGATACGGCCTAATTAGCGAAGTGCATTAAATCTGGAAAATTTCTGGAAAGGCCAACAGTCCAGGAATTTTAGCGAACTTCAACTTTTTATATCTTGAGCTAGGAACATCGGAATCGAGTTCCTTTTTTTTTATTTGAAACCTGGATTGGAAATTTACATTCAGGTGAAATTTCAAAGGCTGGTTTTGATTCTATGATTTTGGCAAAAATTCCAAAGTTATTGGAAAAACTTGGACTGTTTTGACCTATCTTCAATGCATAGTAAACTTTCTTGGAGAAATTGACTTGTTTCTGATTTGATTCTTGGAAAGTGACCTTCTGTAAAGTTGTTATGCTTCGAATGAAGTTTTTGACGGTGTAAAATTTTCCATTTTTAGACTTTCCGAACTTCCAGACTGATTTTTTTCCAAGAATGACTCGAAAAGTGAAAATTTCCAATTTGGACCTAAATGTTCTTTTAAGGGCCTAGGTTACATTTTTACAACTCTTAGAGCATTTCAAACCTATTTTCATGGTGAACTTAAGTTCACCTATCACTTGAGACCTCATTTGAAAGTCGGTTCCTTATGAACTGAAATACTTTGCAAACTGGAATATTGGAGTCAAAATTGACTGTTTCTTTTCTTTACACGAATATTGTATGGCCTGGAATTTGATATACAATGCATTATTGCATACCTTCAGGATCTCAAGAGGACTTCGAGGGAACTCCCGGCGAAGCGTCTTAGAGCTAATTTCTCAAACTTTGACTTTTGATACTTGGTGAGTATCAAGTGCATGTGAAGTATTTAAATGAAATGATTCTTGTACTTGCTAGTTAATGAGGCTAGGGCGTACTTTATCGCCCTTGTCCTCTTTTTCATGAAATTGCTTGCTTGATAAGTGATACGTTTTACATGTGAATGCAAATGAAAATGTTTTTCGTGAGCATTGAGCAGCAGAATGTATCATGCCCTTTTAGGGTAGGAGGTACCGCTCCCGAGGTACCGCTCCTCCCGTCTCAATGCTATGACCAGATCTTGTCGATTGGAGCTTCATCTCATCGACCTAAAAGTGAATAGGGGGACGCCCCAACCCATTGGCTAGCCTTGTAACTCGAGCCGGCAAGGGCTTGGTCGAGAAACTTGGTGAACCTTGGGAAGTGTTATAGCTTGATCCAAATAAGGGATCTTTCTAGGCATACTTGTTAAGTGATACCACCTACATGCTTGTTTGGTTACGGATCCAAGAGGGTGTCATGGTGGCTGGAGGTAGTAAGTGGAGTTCTACATGGATAACTGTGAAAGTTGACGGAGGGTCAACTACCTGAGCTTGGATCGCGTGTGGATTAGCTCCTGAGAGCTCCCGTATTTATTGTGATTAAATTCCCTAATTGCTTAATGTTTCGCAGTTACTTGTTACTCGAGTTATTGCTTTATATTGTGTCTTTACTAGCATGCTTGCATGTTTTTCCCTTGGTCTCACTGAGCGTTAGCTCACCCCAATTTGTTTTCCTTAACAGGTTTGGAAGTGGAAGTTCTGAGGTTTAATTAGTGACCCCCAAAATATTTTTTTTCCCACAGGGCTCGAGGCCAAAGAAAGCGTTTGTATTGAGTGATTAGTGCCTGAAGGGATATCTCATATATAATTTGAATTCGATTGACTTGATAAGTATTTGATGTAATTATATGAGAACTAAGGACTTTTGTCTTATTCGGGGAATGATACCCTTACTTGAGATTTGTAATGTATCTTATCTCGTTCTAAGTTTGAAAAATGTTATTTCGTTTATTCTTGAGGTTGTACCCTATGTTATTGGATGTGAGTGATGTATTTTATTTGAGAACTGTAGTGAGTCCCGGCGAGAGCTAGGCAGGCGGTCCGCCGAGCCCTTTGGTTCGCCTTAGGGGGAGGTGGGGCTGTCACAATTCTAAACAAACTTGAGATAGTCAAATTGCACAAGTAGCCAATATATGGTCCCCAAAAGGATCAGAATTTCATAGGCTGCCTAACTGTGTTGGGCTCTTGAAATTTCCTAGTTAGGGCCATGTCTGCCTCGTTGTATGATGATGGGTATTCTCTTCCCGCAAACTTTTGTGTTGAGAAGCATTTATCTTAGTTCTTGAGTTTCTACTAAGACAGGGCAGCTCAAACTGTAAAGATATCCAGAGGACTTAAGATTTTGATTTATTTTAACGTATAGAGAACAAAAATAACTTTCAGATTCAGTTAAATCTGGATTCTACCCTCTTTGGTTATATTAGGACTGTTGATATAGTTGGAGCAACTTTTTGTGTTCATTTTGCACTCATATTCTGATGAAAGAGGAAAAATTTTATTTAAAACAAGTCCTTGGAATTTTGATACATGAATTAATGATATTGAGTAATTGTGAATGTTATTTGTTAATATTTTATCTTAATTTTGGCTAGATATTACGCTAATTGATGGGTTTTGTTTATATTTGGTATTTTGTATTGTTTATAGGATTTTGGAGTAGAAAATGACATTTCAAGTTAAAATTTCCAGAAGACTATTTGCTTCAAAGCATGTCCATACCAGAGATTTGTGACGGCCCCACTTCCCCCTAGGGCGTAACCCAAGGTTCGGCGGGTCGTCTGCCCAGCTCTCGCCGGGACTCAGTCATTCACTACAGTCCTCAATTAAAATCGGAATAAATCACAAGAATAAATAGGGTAGCGATCCAAACTTAAAGCGAAACTTATATACATTGCCATCCCAAAAGGGAGTATAAAGATCGAATATACAAAGGTTCTCAATCCTTCATACGTCCAGCCCATGCCAAGCACTAGGGGGAGAACCATTACAAAAAAAACAAAAAAAAACAAAAGAACTAGACTAAGCTAGTCTATGCTCTCATCCTACTCGCCGTCCCCTGTTAAGGAAAACAAAACTAAAGGGGTGAGCTAAAAGCTCAGTGAGGTTCCGAACACATAGTCAGATAGTCAATTCAATACGTTAAACATGGAGTATCAATATCCAAGAAATTTTTACAATGGAAAGCGATAGTAATACATTCATTAAAAGGATACGGGCTCACATGGAGCTATTCGTTCGTTCGTTCGTTCCCCTGACATTTCCCCTTATTCCTCCAATTATTTGAAATTTCCTTTTTGAGAAGGAAAACCCTCGTGCCTGCGTTCGTTCATTCATCCCCATTCGGACGTTGGCCGGACTCCACCCATCTGGACGTGGCCGGACTACAAGGTAATACTCGAGTATACCAAATTCACCCAGGGTCACCATATCGCCCGACCGAGTCCGCTTCTAGCTCGAGTCGATCGGTAACGAAGGTTAGGGCCCAATTCAGCCAAAAGGCTTACATCATGCGTAACTGATGTTTCAATCGTTAAATCATTGAAAATTTCACGTTTCATTTAAGTCGAGCGCGATAAAGTACATGCTCGCCTAGAAAATTCGTTTTGGAAATCCTTGAAAACACTTAACACATCATCAAACGACAACAACAAGTCATGAAGTCATGGAGAATATAACAAACAAGAAACACTCACCTATGTACGCAAAACAACGGGTAAAATATCCTTCCGGATATTATCCTCAGTCACCGAGAAAACCTAAATTAAACGAGAAAGAATATTACAGATCATCTAGCACAACAATTAGGTGCAATCAAAGAAACTCGACAATTATTGAGTAGAACGTACAAAAAGGACTTTAAAGTGAAACGAGGACATTTGGACCCGTGGACAAAAATAACTAGGGTTTCATAGGCCAAACGTAAGTATACCACTTCAAATAGAAACTTAGTCCTCGAGCGAAAATTTGGGCAGCATGCCCTTTGTATTTTCCTATTTTCCAGCCATTTATGGCTTCATCTTTTTACTCAATCAAACCCAAGGTTATCCATAACACAATTTCATTTCAATAGCCATTCCATAGGCTCAAAACAATACAAGAACAAAAATTAAGCTAATATCGAGTGCGGAAATGAAATTTACAAAAGACAGTTTTGACGAGTTCTTGCGGAATGGGCACATCCGAGGCTACGCTTATCAGATTGAGGTGCAATTTATACCCTTTTGAAGCTAAGAGACAGGGCTCCAATGTTCATGAGATCACTTAGTCCAATTTCCAGTGTAACCTAATCAAATTCCCAATTCACATAACCTAATTCCAACTAATCGGCTATTTAACCGTACTGCATTCAAATGGCCATATCTCAGTCTACCAAGGTCCGTTTAAGGTGTTCTTGGTGGCGTTGAAAAGCTAATACAGAGTACTAAAACTTTCATGTTTTGGAAAATGGCTAAATTCGTACGGATTATGGTGAATAAACACAGCCAAATAGACTGAACTGTCTACGTGGAACACTGGAATACAACCTAGGGCAGTGAGGGTATTTCGGACTTTTCACAGGATACGTTGCTCCGATTGAGCTAAAATTTTGTAAGAAACTATAAAATACCATTCTCTACAACTTTTATGTTTTATGCCAAGCCTAATTCGGTCTCTAACCACACGAACTGGAACCGGACAGAACAGGGCGAAATTTTTCCAGAAATCTGGAATTTTTTATTCCAATAATAACTTTCTTCATTTCTTGCTTCACTTGCTACCAAAACCCCCTATACAATCTTGGATACAACATATATTAATCATACATCAAGTTTGGCAGCAATTCATCAAACCCTAAGTCATGTATCCGCAACAGAAAACAACACCCAAGCCATGATAACAACCATTATTCACCACAAATTTGAGATGCTAAGCTAATATAAACAAGATTAAGAGTAAAAATTGGGGATATCACCATCTTTACCTTGCTTAGTGTCTACTAAGGGCAACCCTAGCTTTCCCCTTCAAAAAAAATCACCAACACCTCACTAAATCAACACTCAAAGGTAACTTTAATCGGTTTACTTTCTTTGTTTCCTCACTTTGTAGCTCAAATTCAAGATGAAGGAAGATGGGTTTTGCTCTCTCTTTTCCCCTCTCTTGTTCGGCCAACCAGCAGAAATAATGAAGAAGAAAGAGCAAAATTTGCAAGATAAGAAGGTAAGAAAACTAAGTTTAGTCAAAGCCACAAGTTGCCGACACTTGGCAACTCCACAACCATCCAAATTTTCTCTTTCTTTCCTTGCATTTTTAGCCCTAAATTTCGGTCAAAGCCAGCTGGAAATAAGGAGATATTTTGCTTAAATATTAATGAGCTCATGTGGTAAGAAAGTGGTGGTCCAGTGGTGCATTCAATCGGTAGTGCGCGGTACACGTCAGTTCGCACCGTTTTTCCTCAAATCACACGTACTAGGGTTTTTACTTTCTATTCACTAACCTTATGTCATTGCTCCTAATCACACATCATTTCTCACCTAAAAGTCACTTTTAATCACCAAATTTGAGATTTGCTCCGTACCGAAAAATCATCCGGCGAAAAATCGCGAAAACCCTAGTTTGCTCCAATCCTGAAAACGTAGAGTGAAACCCTACTTTCTAGGTTCATTTGCACTTATTGGGAAATGATTGGGTAGTAGGGCTATAATAAATGAATAATTTCCAAATAAAAGGGCATTTTTGAGAAAAATATAAGAAATTTGCGAGTCCTCACAAGATTGAGAAGTTGAAGATTGGAGATGGGACCCAGAAATTATCTCTAAAGTTTGAAAGAGTAGGGAACTTGTTTAGTTAGCATTTATTTTGGAATAAGTTAGTTTCAGATAAGCTTTTGGAAGTTGATTAGGATAGGAAATAAAGGAAAAGTCAATTTACAGTTGGAGGAAAAAAAGAAAGACAAGATTTGATCAATCACTCAGGATAGGAAGACGTGGAGGACGTTTTCTTTATATTCTCTTTCGTGACTTGAGCTTGACTGAAAGGAGGAAGGAATGTGACCAGTAGTTGTATTTTTCTTTTCATACTTTTGGAATAACACTAGATTGGCTTCCTTTCCTACTTTCAAATAACACTTAGTTAGGGTTTCTTTCTAGTTTACAAGCTTATCAATACAAGACTTGTAGGAAGAATTTCGTGGGGATTTTTGGCTGTGTTTTCTTCATAGAGTGAAACTAAATTTATGTCTAGTTGAAAAGTAATTATTTCATGATCAATTGTGAGATCTTTTAATTTTTCTATGCTTAATTATATATATTCATGAGTATTAAGTTATTTCCTGTATTTCACTGCTTACTATCATTTGGGTTTAGTTGAATAATTTGACCATGTATTCAATTGTCTAAATGATTCAATGCCAATTAAGACATCAAGTTCATAATACTTGATAGTTTAATATTAGTAGCACATAACACAATTTCATTACTTCACAAGTAGTCTAGTTTTTACTGTGAGAATAATTAATTTAGTTTAAATGAACTTGCATGTATGGTTGTTAACTAGAATTCGGTCTCTAATATAAAAGGCCGTGAATAGATTAAATTCTATGAGCATCTCTAGGATTATCTACTTTGCAAGAAAAATAGTTAATGGACGTCTCTTGACTACCAAGAAATTGAGGAGATATTAGTAGTTCGACGGTTATTGAATTGCTATAACCAATCTATTTGCGAATATATGAGTTATTTCTGGCATCATTGATCAATTAAGTGAACCGTTGCCAAGTCTTTTACATAGGTGATCACTATACAAAGTTAGGTGGTTATCAAATAACACATTCTAATGTTTTCAGGTGGTTCTTCACTTTTGGGGCACCAGGGGAGGTGTACTGCCAGTTGTTTCTCTTTTATTTTTGCGAGATTTGTGTCTATAAAGGGATATTAGGTTATTTTAGTTTGGCATGTAAATGATCTTATACTTTCAAATTATTCATACACAGGAGCTAAACATGTGTGTGGTTGGTCTTATACATTGCATCTATTAAGCTGAGTAACAAGAAAGATTTGGTAAATGATACATTTGCTTATAAAAATACCTGAAGAATGTTACGCGAAGACAGAAATGGAAACATGCACGCATATGGTCAGTAATGAAGAGCTCTGTTATCAACAGAATGGCATTGTTATATGGTACTGGCATCTATTTTCAAACTGAATGGCATAATCACTTGGGGCATTTTACAGGAGAACTGTTTCTCCATTTGTTTTTAGTTTAATATCATCTAGAAACTTTGAAACTGAAAGGTGAGGTCAAGTATGATGTTTTTATATACAGGACATAAAGTTATAGGAATGGATGTTTTGTGTACTTCAATATCAGGGTTTTGATAGGATACTCTCAACGTTTCTTTTGTTCTTTTGTCACTGATATTTCGTTTTTTCTTAACTTCCCTTTTTGCTTGGAATAAAATGCTGAGGATTCAAAGAAAATGGGGTTTACATGATGCTTTAGCTTCTTTTATATTGTATATTGTATATTCAAAGAAGTGTTATGTTGCTTCTTTATGTTGCACACTGTGTTATGTTGACTGAAGTATCTTTCTGAGCGCGTGCTTTTTAGATCGTGTCACATTTTACTTAAACTGCTGTTTTTTTTATTGGATCTGCTGATAGCGGTTCTTGTCTGTTTTGCAGAATTCTAAGCTATCCTTCAAGGAGTTATTTAGAAAGGTTTATGGATGGAAATTTATGAATTGTCTTGAGCTTTGGACTGGTGCAATCTGTGCATATAGCTCAGAAGCTGATCTTAAGCCCCTTGCTTACCCACTTACTCAGATTATAACTGCAACGGCTCGTTTAGTTCCTGCAGCTCAGTATTTTCCTCTCAGATTGTGGTGTATAAAAATGCTAAATAGAATTGCTGCTTCAACTGGAACCTTTATTCCGGTTTCCTTCTTGCTATTAGAAATGCTAGAGATAAAAGAATTGCACAGACCACCTACTGGAGGAGTTGGTGAAGCTGTTGATTTCCGTACTATGCTGAGGGTAAATTTAGATTGCTTGTCTTTCCTTGTAAATTTAGATTGCTTGTCTTTGCTTCTATTTCAAGTGCAAATTGGACATAACAATTTTGATATTCTGGTATACTGGAATTGTTTGTGACAGGTAAAAAAGTTAGCCTTGAAAACGAGGGCATTTCAAGAGATGTGTGTTTTTTCTGTAATTGAAGAACTCACTGAGCATTTAGCACAATGGAGCTATTCTGCAGCCTTTTTTGAGCTATCTTTTGTTCCCACTGTTCCGTTACGTGAGTTCTGCAAATCTACAAAAGTTGAGAGGTTCCGTCGAGAAATGAGGCAACTTATTCGTCAGGTACAGTTCTGTCAGAGTGGGAATTTTCTTTCTTCTGTTCCAGAGGGTATCAATTTTCAGTTATCATGCCAGTGTTTCACTTCTTATTTTGACATGCAAAGAGCCTATTCCAGGGGAAGCTAATGTTCATGCTGTTTACTATGCAGATTGAAGGCAACTGTGAGTTTACTAATAAGAAGCGTATGTCAGTTGCAATTCTTCCCAATGATCCGGGAGCCGCATCTTTGCTCGAGGTTTTGATGTTTATCTTTGATTTTGATGATGAAAAGAACAATTGATTTCTGTTAGTTGTGCATATATGCTCTTTTTAATCATTCATCAGATGAGATTATAAAGAATTGCGAAAATTAAGCAAAGTCATATCAATTAAGCGTAAAACACACAACGTGCAAAGCTCAATTTTTATATGTGATTGATTTGAAGTTATGGCAACTGCAACACAAACATAGTAAACCTTTAATCCACTGAGACCGCATACCTGTTCATTTACTCCATCGCATATTGCTTTCTAGAAGAATGATCATCACTCCTTAAGAGAACAATTTTCTACCACATCACCACCCATATATTTTTGCTTGGAAACCACTGCTTCCTACATGTTACAGCATATGATGGAATGCTTGCTACAATAACAAAACCTGTTTATTGATCAAACTGCAAATTTTTGGATTGTGACTATTTATCTCGAAGTAGACATGTCAAAATAATTAAGTTAGTTAAGAACCCCGATGGTACTTAGGATACGTTATTTTACTAAAACAAAGTCAACGCTGAGTCTAATACCTAGAATGACTCACTATTAGCACAGTTGTACCATGATTCTCTCTTGTTCTTGAGTGGAAAGGTATCAGCTGTCGTCCAATTGACAAAGGCCTTGCAAAGATCTGGCCGGAACCTTTGAATGAGGACGTAGGAATTCTTGCATCTGCAATTGCAGCACCAAATCTGTTAACTGTTTCACCCAAATAAATGATTGACATTGCAATCACATGCTTCGTTTATGTAATCCAAATGATCATTCTCACCTCTGGAACTAAAGTATCAGTAAGTCCAGTTTTCTTCAAGCAAGTCTTGTATCTTGATAGCTCTCTAGTACCAGCTACCATGCTCCCCTCTAATTCTTCTCCATCCATACTACTTTCCACAAGCCTGGCACAAGCCACTCTGTTTTCAGCATGCTACAAGGAGAAAAGGTTCAGTATTTGATTTATTTTGTTAAACACTTCCAGAAAACAGATAAAAAAAAAAAAAAAAAAGCCATTGAAACAGCCCAAAAGACATGCAGTCAACATTTTTTACCTTTATTTCCGCATTCCGAGCAATATATGGCATTCTGGTGGGAAAAATCACAGATAACTACCTTCCATCTTCAAAACCTGACTGATAAGTGAAAATAACTTCTCCCTCATGACATTCTCATAAGAACAACACGGGAACCTTGGTGTTCTTTGTCCAAAAAGCATGATCTATGCTTCCTAAACAAATTCTGGAAAAGAAATCACAATATTACATCACAGTGCTGCTTCAGTTATGACATTAAGTAGAAACATGAGCCACAGAAAGGTTTGGTCTGGTAACTAGTGCAACAATTTATCACTCAAAATCCTAAAGTGCAAAAGTTAAGCTAAATTCCATTTATTAAGCCATAAATAACACAAACTAGTGTAGATATCACCCTGCATTCAAGCACAATTACATGACTCAAACATACTTGCAAACTTGGACCAATTCCCTTGTACTTCTTGTAAGTTGGGTGGAGACTTTTCCAAACCAAATACCTCCTCATCTTTCTTCAAAAACGATTGGAAACCGCAGCCTAATGTTGCAGTTGCAGAATGTGAAAAGTGCAATAGGATGCTTTCGAGGTTCCAGGCTGACTCTGCCTTGAGCACACTTTTGAGCCTTCTACAATGTTTTGGCACTATGACCGCTTTCTATCTCACCGATACTTGTTGCCTGCAAGGCCATAATATCATCAATCCAATTCACAACACAGAAAAGTAGCTAGATATAGTTTTTGTGCTTCAAAAATTTTGAAAGATGATAAACATTTATAGTTTGAACAACACCCTACTTCCTCTGAAAACAATTTTAACTTGATCGAAATTGAGCTAATTTTATGGCAATCATAACATAGAGTCTTACAGAGGAGATAACAATGAAGATTAAGAACATATCCATCCATTAAATGCCAGCGGTAAAAACAAAATTGTAATGTTCTCCCAAAATTGCTATTTTATTGGTTTTAATGTTGTTCGGAAAATATCAGCCTCAAAAAAAATAAGTGAATTTCGTGGGCAAATAGTCAGTACCAAGTTCATAGAGAGTAGTGAATTTTACCATGCTTATTAATCTTTTCGATGGTTCAGAAAAGCAGATGAAATCCACAATTTTTATCGTCTTCAATTTGCTCGTAACTCTACTTTGTTAATGACAAGAATTAGTTTATAAATTGAGAGAGAAAGTAATCTTTACCGGTTTATGAATAGAGAAACAGAGGGTTACAGAGAAAAAGAGTAAGGGACAAATATGGATAGAATAAGATGGAGAAAAATAGCCATATCCAATAATCAGAAGCAATGAATAAAAATTTTGAGCTGCAATATTACCGGATGGCTCGGAAAGATGACTCCTAACTAATATCACGCTGTGAAATATTAGAGATTTTGGGCCACTCGGAGCCGCTTTGAGGAGTGCATCTTTGGATTAATAGAGGACAATTACCAATTTCCAGACGTCTCAATTTGAGGCGTTCCATGGCAGACATGGAGGGTAAATATTCAAGCTTTGGGCAACTGGCCAGACGTAATCTTTCAAGAGACGCAAGGTTCCCAAGCCAATCTGGTAAGGCTTCGATTGCTCCGAAGTCTCGTAGATACAGTGATGTGATGTTAGTCAAGTGTTGAAGCTGATGTGGCAGAGATTTCGTGTCAGGCATCCCACTTAAACCCACGTGCTGGAGTGTCGATGAGGATGCTAATCCAGCCCAATCAAATTCCATTACAGAGTAATCTGAGACAGGATCAATGTCCACTTCCCTTAAGCTGGTAAGATAACCAAATCCACTAGGCATGTCGGCAATCGAGTTGGGACACTTGTGTAACCAGAAGCTCTCGAGAGAAGGGGTTCGTCGCAAATCAAGGGGAAAGGAGACCAGATTGGGACAATTGAACAACTCTAGCACCCGGAGAGACGTACACGACTCGAACATTTCCACCGGTAATCTTTTTAATCCATCGCACCCATCAATAGAAAATTTCACAAGAGACTTGAGGAGGCTTTTCTGTCCTTTATTAGGATTTGATCCAAATGATTCAATTTCCGGGCAATACTTTACATTCAAGTCCTCTAAAGCTTGAAATTGATAAAGATCTTCTGGCAACTCCCGTAAATTCTCACAAAAGAAGACTACCAATCTCTTAAGACAAGCCGCGCAACTCATGCCTCTTAATGTTGTTATATTAGGGCAAAACCACAATTCCACACTTTGAAGACTTGGGAAAAGACAGAGTCGCTCGAGCATGTCAGTGGGCAGACCGTCACAGCCATCAATACTCAAACTGCCCTCTGGTCGTATCACTAAATTTAGAGACTCCATGCATTCACCACCCCGTAATTCAAGGGATGAGAGATTGGATATATTGCTCAAAAACTTTTCTGCCCGCAAAACGTGGCAATTGTTTTTGATTTCCAAAACATCCATCACATGTGGAAACGACTTGGGAGTTGGAATGGTGGTCAGCTGGGGGCACTCACTAATATACAACTTTTCCAGCACGGGAAACACATCCATCGCTTCATGTGCGTCCTTCCACTCTTCCAAATTTTTCATGTTTTCAAGAGAGAGAATTTTAAGGGCTGGAAAGAATGTTTGTCTTCTAATAGTGCCTGAACCTCCTGATCTGCTGTCCTCCTCATCACTAATACCATAGAGTGAAAGCCCAATGCACGTTATGTTTTCCAATCCACACAGATATAGGTGTTGGAGGGATGGCAGTTGTCCTATTGCAGGGAGTTCTCTGCATCTTGTGCAATACGCCACCCGCAACTCCACTAGTGATGTCAAATTCATGAACCACTGTGGAAACTGATCACCCATGAACATCAAAATTTGTAACTTTTTTAAATTTGGGTGAGGTTGGAGACCTTCCAACACATCTTCGTCACATTTATCACTTTCCCGATCCCTGTTGCCCCACTTAAGTACCAAACGATACAGATTTGGCTTTCTAGATAGGTTCGCCTGTTCAGCATCATCTTTGCCATTTACTAATTCAAGATTTCTGATCTCCAAGGAGCCTTTAAGATCTTGCAAGGTCCCAAGCTCCTGGATGCCACGACCTTCCTCTTGACGACCAATGATAAAGAACTCTAACGTTTGAAGACAAGTCCATCGCCCAATGCTGGATGGCATTTGGATATTCCATCCTATATGATCACCATAATAGTGAAGATGTCTCATGCTAACCAAATTGCTCATCTTCTTTGGAAAACCTTCATCAAGGTTGCCAATTCTCAGTGTTTGCAAACGGTAAAGTTTGCAAAGAGATTCTGGCAAAGTTGTAATCCAAGAACCTGAAATGTCAAGTAAGTGCAAATGTATTAGTTTGCCGATGGAGGTCGGCAACTCTTTGACATCTGCTCCAAACAATTTTAGGACATGCAAGTATTTGAACTTTGATAACATATCATCAGCCACGCCACCCTTCAGAAATAGTGTGCGAAGCGATGCTGATGCTTTTTCATTGATTCTTTCGGGTGAGTATACCGCAAGGTAACGGTCCTGATTGCTGCTGTTACGATTCAAAATTGATTTTGCAAAATCATGCACAAGATCATGCATTTTATACCATGTTCTCCTCTCCTCTTTTACTTCTTCCAATAAGGAAGTTTGCAGCAAAGTTCTCAGATACTCATATCCCATTCCCTCCATCGTTTGATTTTGGGAATCCGGTTGAAGAAAGCCTTCAGCCATCCAAAGCTCAACTAGTAGATCTTGTTCCAACTCAGCATCTTGATCAAAAATTGAGCAATATGCAAAACATTTCTTAACCGGTGCAGGTGACAGATGATCAAAACTCACCTTAAGTATTTGCTTGATCCCAACCTGATCTCCATTCAACAGACTCTCCTCCAAAATAGATTGCCAATTCTCTTCTCTCTTTCTAGATAACAAACCTCCAATTAACCTTGCTGCCAGAGGTAGACCGTCACATCTTCCTAAAACTTTCTTCTTTATGTCTTCTGGTACTTCTTCCCCTACATTTGCCCATTTTTTCATGATAGACCAGCAATCATCATTGCATAGCTTTCCTAGCTCATGGCGAGTAAACTTGATCTGCGCATGTCTAGACAGAATAGTTGCTACTTCTTGCAGACGAGTAGTAACAAGACACCAGCTCCCTTTCTTCGCATTGAGTCCCGCCAAAGTGCTGAAAAGGTCCGTCAACAATAGTTCTTGATCATTCCACACATCATCAAGAACAAGGAAATATCTTTTTTCCTTGAGTTCATCTTGAATTTTTTGAACTGTTACCTCCCTACGATCCCCTTCAACCTTTTCTCCTGTTAACGATTCTAGGATCATTTTGAAGACCTTCTCGATTTTATCTACTTCTTCAGCCACACAAACCCAAATTTTTTTGTCAAAATGTCCAACAATTTGTTCATTTTTGTAAACGGCTTTAGCTAGAGTTGTTTTGCCTAATCCACCCATGCCAGTTATGGGAATAACTGAAATGACACTTTCAGATTCGGCCAACAACTTCTTAACTATTTCTGATTCATCCTTGTCTCTTCCCAGGACATCACTTCGAACAATAGTAGAGTCGGTCTGTCGGCTTGTCGCGGCTTCAGATGCTTCTTCAACTTGGAGCTTGTAGGGCAGTCCCAAACGTTCGGCATTCTGATGGATCCTTTCAAGGTTCGTGTTGATCTCCCTGATCATTGAACCCAACCTCCAACGAAAACCAATTTTATTAAAGAATGAAAAGCAGAAGAGTACCTTCTTTTTCTTGGGTGGATTTTGATACTTCACCTTCCGACGAAGATTTTCATAGATGAGCTCGTCCAGCACATTGCCAGCTTTGAAAACCTCTTCTTCCAGCTGCTCGAGCCAAATTTTCACGTCGGAGCTATGCATATCCTCGTCGGCACCAGCCAAGAAGCCTCGGATCATTGCAGCAGATTGGTTGAATCGCTCCAGCTCCTCTGGGAATTCACGAACCAGATTAACATGGTCAGCGGCAAGGGAAACCACCGTCTCCAATGCAACCTGAATAGTAGCACTAACAGCAGCATCTGCCATTTTTTCTCGGTTGGGATTGGAATGAGGATGAAAGTTTTCTGATATCGATGATGGTGATGGGGATGCTTTCTGCGATGAGATAAGGAAGGAATCGCCAATAATACGTCTCATGGACTCGTTATACGGCCACCCATGAGACAAGGAAGGAATCGCCAAAATGAATAGTAAACTGCTTTTAAGAGAAGACTTCGGTCTTCAGAGTGCTACTGACATCTTCAAGTTGTGGGGCCTTTGTCGTGGAAAAAATTAAACCATGGTAAGAAGGACACTCATATGTGGTATTTGTAATCCTAGTAGATTGACAAATCTTTTTTCTCTGTAATAAAAATTTGTGATCTCAATTCTCAAATCATATCAAACATTTTTTTTTGAATGAAATTTTGAGACTCTATTTACTTTACACGGCCAAAGTTGTTGAGTCCAATGTCATGAATATTGAACATAGGCTAACAATAACACGAATCATGCATTTTTGTACACATTCCTTGTTTTTGGTAACCCATGCATCACCCTGGCTTTCAGCATATGTTTATGTTCGGCTATGACGATAATTACGTGACAGATTATGAGACTACAATCCGTGTAGTGGCCGTGGTTTGTTGGCAATTTATTTATTTTTTGTGTGGAAGTTTTTTTGTGTGGAAGTTGCTTGGCTTTTTCACTCGAATTGTCTTCTCTCATTGAATGCTGGGGCCCGTTGTGTGGAAAAAAATCTGAATGATTGTACGTACAGTAATGCAGTACCCAAGAGTGACAAGATAGTTCACTTTAATCTAACTTTTATTTTGAAGGAGATAATAAACAACGAAATCTTGAAACTTCAAATAATTTAAAGAGTGAATCTTATATACATTACTATCACGATTTAATTTATGACATACATATAAAAATTATATTTTAAATTTAAATTTTATATAATTATCATTCATCTAATAAATTCTAATTTAAATTATTTAATTTGCAATATCATTGAGAATCTATTACACAACAAAAGAATGTTGAGTCCAATATCATTAGGGATCGATGTGTAAAAAAAATTGTGACGGCTGAACGTCGGCTAAGAATGACTTAAATAATGCATTTTGTTTAATCCTATCACAAAAGGGGCACTAATACAAATTGATTGATTATGTTACATCCGATAAGCTCAAAAGAGCAACTTGAACGGATTTAAGAGGTCTCAATTATTATTAGGTCGAATTGCTTGAGACAATTTATGGTGAAGATTAACCTTGACATTTATTACAACCCAAGCTCATGCTGAAATTATACATTGATTTTGTCGAAGGTGTACGTAAATAAAGTAAAAATTAATCTTTCTTGCACTGTTAGTGTATATATCACCAATTTGAATGCATCCTATATTATCTCAAATTAAATTTGAAAATCAAATTTTTATCTATATGCTATGTATCTAAACCTAGTAGTGCATATACTGTCTATGTATGAAAACTTTAAATGCTCTTATTCTCTTCTCTCTTCTTAAATTTTTTTACCATTCTTTTACTTGAAAAAAACCCAAAAACTTTGCCTAAAACGTAAGGGTTAATTACACTAAACCAAAATAAAGTAAAAAGCCAATAAGATAAACTTCCACTCCACCAAGACAAGCTTCTACACAAAAATGCTTCCTATAATACTGAATTGTCTAGGTACCTTCTTTAAGATCAAATAAGCCTAGCAATGTCCAAGGTACCGTAGGGATTAGATTTGTTAATTGCATAAGTGATTTCCAAATTAGTAATTGCAAAAAGGTCTACCTAGTAAGTGTCCAATGGGCATTCATTAACACATTTAAATTCCATCCAATCTACCATGTATATATACATAATAACAATTATTATCCTCCCTTATATTTTTTCTAATTAATCTTATCTTTCCAAAAATTTAACATCTGAATTATATCTTTGGACACCCATTAGATAGACCCTAAACTAATAATCATTTGTAATAAAAAATATTAAACCGGTTATCTTAGTAATTAGATCGTCGATGTCTAATTAAAATTTTAAATGTTTGATGTTTATTACCAAATTTGTTGCCCAACTCATAATCTAGTATTTAATTTTTGTATAAAAAAGTCAGATTCTTCTGTTTGATTTCAAAATTAATCACAAGAGATATAACAAAGAAATTTCCAAAAATTAATACAAATCTCCATCACAATTAAAAACAGTTGTTTGAACTTCACATTTTTAGATTATAGACTTGCTGCCAATGTTTTATTGAAAACTTCAACTTAATTTTTGTTTATGTTACATAAGATTTATCATCAGAGTTAAAACTTAGGCTTTTTTAATTTAAATTTGATGTAGAAATTTGTTAAGGCTCAATTTTGTGATTTTATTTTTTTTTTTCATTTCTATTTGGGCTTAAAACATATTAGTTGTTATGTTTATCCCACATTAGTTATGGAAGAGATAGGTGTTAGATTATAAGGGTGAGGGGAAGTATAAGTACAAGTGAGTTGAGTTGAGCACCGTGCTACTTGAGTAGCAAATCAAGTTCAAGCTTGAAAATATTATGCTCGAGTACTCATTAAGTCTAATCAAATCTTACAAATTATTTAATTTTTTATTTTAAATATTTTACTTATTTTTCAATTTTTAGTTTTTAAATATTATACTTATTACTTAATATTTATTGTGAAATGCTCAAAATGGCTAGTTACTGAAAATTTTTGGTTAGATTTTAGGGGGAAAAAAAGATCGTTGGTATCATTGAGCTTGTTTGGATACATGATTTTATGTGTTATATTTGGCTTTAAAATAAGTTATCTTGAAATGGTATTTGGATGTGAGCACATAATTCGTGGTATCATGAGTTACATTCCCGCCTACTATTCATTTTCTACGGGCCCATCCACTTTATTCAGATTCTTTGCCTGTTCAACAGCAAGCGTTTCATGAGAATGAAAAGCAAAAAGCACTACGGCCCTTTATTGCCCTCTTTCACCATCTTCCCTTTTCGTTTCTTTTAATTGGAATCGTAGATATACACAAACACATACATATATATACATATATGTACTTATGTATATATATATACTTATATATATATTTATACATACTAATATATAAACATATATATACACACATGCATCCATCCATCCATACATACATACATACATACATATATTCATAACTGCACAGAGTTTTATATGTGTACATGGAGTAAACTGAGATTTGTTTAAATACTCTTGGCAAAGCTACACGCTCAGTAGCCACCAGGGAGGGAGTTAAGTACGTCTTTAGGCTGTAGGTGACAGCGAAAAAAATATAAGGATTATGTCATAACACTTCCTTGATCTAATTAGCTCTGTATATCCACTAACCCCTTACCACAGTCTCCTTAGGTTTCCCCTCCCCCCTAGATTAGGATAGAGTAGGTTATACAAATGTATCATTGCTGACAAAAAAAAAAAAAAAAGACCTACAATGCTTGAGACACCATTTCAAAAAGGTTAGTTATTGGCCTAGGTGAATTATTGATCGAGATATAATTTGATCTACTTATGGGCATGCAATTAACTAATTTTTCAATTGTTGCTATTGTTCCACGCTGCTTTAATAAAGTGGCCAAAACTAAAAAAAAAAGTGAAATCATTGAAATAATGGTGGTTTATTGATCGCAAATATTGAGCACAAGAAAATACATTTGCTTATTGAGACACTATACATAATCCGTGTAGTAAGTTCTAACCTTCAAAAATTTCTGGAAGATTGCAACACATGAATGTTTTGAAAAGACAACATAATATGTTGAGACTATTCATCAATAGTTTACTGATGGAGCTTACTTAGGCTTTACTTGTCAATTTGTTGTTTGAGAATCGAGACATAAAGTGGATGGTTTATAGCATTGTGTCTCGGTTACCAAACTTGTGGTCTCAAATTACTTGAACGTATAATTTCTGAAGAGAATAATCATCAGTAATTTGTTTTTATTATAAAACCGTTTAAAATTGTTTATACTTTGCAAAACCAAGGATTTGATGTCCACTTTCACGGAGAATTGGTGCAATCCAATTTTCTTTCCTTTGAAAAAAAAATTGGTCAATGAAATTTGGGAATTAGTAACGTGAAAGATGCATTTGCTTCAATTTTGACATCCAAGGGGCATCAACAATTACATACCCTTGTTTTCGTCAAACTGTTTTCAGTTATGAATTTGATAAAGAGTAACTTTTGTGGTGCATTTGTCTCAATCTCATTGAACGGATAAAGAAAGCCTGAATAATTACTAGGCATAATTGCTCGAGATAATTAACCATAAATTCATGCTTATATTGTGCATACATATGTAATTTGCTGCATTCAATGTTTGCATTCACAGTAACCGGTGAGATAATTATGGGCACCAGAAAAAACGATAATTATGTGACGAATAATAAGCCCTCGATGCGTGTAGAGCAGGGCTTCGTTGGCAAAGTTGGATGCTTTAATTTCCAAAGCAATGAATAAGGTGCTTGGCTTGTTGCTGGGGTCTTCACCTTTTTCCCTTTATGCTCCATTTCCGAATTAGTGCTTTAGAATCAACAGCTATGCGGGTTCTCATTCATGGGGGTCAGTGATTTCCTCACGTAATTGGTTCAACAAACGAATCGTAAGACTGCTTTTAGTTTTAAGAGAAGACTTCGTCTTCAGACTGCTTTTAGTTTTAAGACAAAAATGGCCCCACGGTGCTCCCAAAACTAATGCAAAAAGGACACTCATGTCCGGTATATGTACTAAGCGTTGATCGACAAATTTTTATGACAGAGAAATTTTTTTTTTCTTTGTGATCTCAATTCTCAAATCATATCAAACATTTTTTTGAAGGAATTGATAGCTTTGTTTGGAATTTTGAGGCTTCCATTTACTTTACTTAATATGTAATATCATTGAGAAATTGAGACTCTAAACTTTACACAACTAATGCTGTTGAGAAATTCTGAATCATTGTGGGCACAGTAATGCAATATCCACTATACAACAAAGAGTGACAAGAAACTGTATGCGGCTCATTGCATTCAGATTGAAACAATATAAAGGGTCAATTACACTAAACACGAATGTAATCAGGGATAAGTGGCATTTTGCCCACTTGAGCTTATTTTATCATCACTAGACAAAAACACACGTCCTTTTTTCAGAATAGTTATTTTGCTTCTTGGTTCAAAATAGAGACACACAGTGATCTCAACTTAATTGAACTTTTATTTTTGGAAGGAGATAATAATCAATGAAATCTTGAAACTTCTATTAATTAACTTTATTTAATTTGTAATATCATTGAGAATTGAGACCTTAAACTTTAGGCAACCAAGAATGTTAAATTCAATATCCATATATATATATATATGTGTGTGTGTGTGTGTGTGTATTATCCATATATGTTTGGCAGGTTGTCGAGCCCGTGCAATAATAAATACCTGCTCAAACAAAATATAATTGCTGTAGATAGTGATAAGTAGGGTCGAATGTACAGGGACTGGGGATATTTGTCTATCTTGAAGTTCAAACTAACAATGGGGGATTTTTCTAGCAATGGTAATAATTAAACTGTTCGAATAAAAATAAATAGCCAATTAAAAATTAAATGACAAATTATTAAGACCAAATTAATAATAATTAAGCTCTAGCCAAGAAATAACTTCGGCAATGGTTCACTTAATTGATCATCGATACAGAGGTAATTCCAATTATTAACTAATAAATAAGTTATAACTGCCAAACAAGCGATGACAGTCAACTCCTCCTTACTGTGTCGGTGATTAAGGTACGCCCGTTAATCACTACTCTAATCAAGAAACAATCTTAGGTACACCCGTAAGATTTAATTCCCCAATTGCTTTACGTATTAGAGGAGCCCTATTCTAACCAAATAACACGCTACCAAGGTTATTTTATATTAGTCAGCGTATTCCTCTGATACAAATCCAATCATGCGATTTGCCACTATTTTAGACCAATTAAATAATTACGGATTTAACGCTCCAATTGATATTAAGTTGCCAAATTAATTCAACGTCCGGACCCAGGATATTCAATTAACAAAACAACCATAAGCTCTACAATCAGAGAATGTGCAACTACCAGTAAATAAGAGGAATAAATAAAATTAGTTCGATCTCATAATTTTTAGATGAACTAAAGCCTCCGTTGTTCTTTGACTAGAAAAAGAGATTTAGCTATGCATCCTCAAAGAAAATCCGCAAGACTCCATTTTTATTTGATTGCATATGGTTTTTTTTTCTCAAAACTAACGAAAGCCAGCCAAGTGGTCGTCCTTCCTTCATAACCAAGAAATAAGGAAACGACTATAGAAAATGCTACTAACCAGACTCCTACTACTACTACTAAACTACTACTACCCAAATGAAAGCAAGTTCCAATCGGCCCCAGAATAGTCACGGCAATTGTTGCCTTTTCGGAAGTACTAATCACCTAAGAAACTAGCCAATCACTCCTATTTTGTAGATTCTTAAATAAAATAAACTTCCTATTAGATAAAAAGATTGCCTCAAAAAGTCAAGATAGCTAACTATACTAGTGTTCTAATAGGAATAGGAGACTAGTCTTGTAGGGCAAAGCCTGACTTCCATAACTTCAAACCAACTCCAATTCAAGATTGAAAATTACGCGCCAAATCCTAAATTTTCAGACATGCGAAGTGGACCTTGACACGCCCACGCCGAAATGGAGCTTGAAAACTGCTTTGTTGTAGATTAACAAATATTTTTTCTCTGTAATAAAAATTTGTGATCTCAATTCTCAAATCATATCAAACATTTTTTTTTGAAGGATCAAATAATCAATGAAATTTTGAGACTTCTATTTACTTTACACAGCGAAGGCTGTTGAGTCCAATATCATGAATACTGAACATAGGCTAACAATAACACGAATTATGCATTTTTGTACACATTACTTGTTTTTGTTAACCCATGCATCACCCTGGCTTTTAGCATATGTTTATGTTCGGATATAACGATAATTATGTGACAGATTATGAGCCCACAGTCTGTGTAGTGGCACTGGTTTGTTGGCTAATTACTTAGAATATTGTCAAAAAAAAAAATTCGGACACTTACGGCTCTGACAGGGTTGTGGTATCAAACTATTGGTGCCGAGCTGTTGACACAAAAAATTTTTTTTTTTTAAAAGATCACACAGCCTGGCAGCCAGTCAAAAGTTTTTCTTTGATTGTCAGCCTGGCAGCCACCTGCAAAAAGTAAAAAACAAAAAAATCATTGAATGAATAAAGGACATTCTCAAGGTCTGTGAATGAATAAAATTTTCTCTTCGTTATAACCCAGCCGTGGTACAGAGATGGTTTTTTTTCTTTCTTTCTTTCATTTTTTTAAAAGTCTGGCCATACCTATCACAAAGCCATGTAAAATTATACCAATTATTTTCGAATATTTATTTTGGAATTTCTTGAACTAATAAAAGAAGTTTGTTGAGAAATACTCCCTCCGTCTCATTTTGATAGTTTTGATTTTTTTCGCAGCTATGTACAGTTATACCAATTATTTTTGAATATTTATTTTGAATTTTCCTGAACTAATAAAAGAAATTTGCTGAGTAATACTTCATCTGTCCTACTTTGACAGTCTTGGTTTTTTTCTAGAATAATTTTAAAAAATTAGATAACTTTGATGAAAAAGTAAATATAGTTTAATATTTTTCTAAAATACCTTTACATTAATATTTGAGGTGTCACTAATCACTATACCTTTACATTAATTATAATACCATTCAAGACATATATCAAAATAATTATTGGTAAAAAAGTTGACTATATTAAATAAAGTAGGTTATATTTACTACTTTAATTGTAAGGAAATATTGTATTAAATAAGGGAATATTGTAAATATAACCTACTTTAAGGGAATATTTACTAAATTGTAAGGGAATACTGTATTAAATAAGGGAATATTGTATCAAAACAATTATTTTCAGAGCATCTTTGATCTTTTTTAGGTAAGATTCTGAGACCGTCCCCTTTCTTTTCCTATGTTACAGAATGAGTCAATCAGTCTATTGACTCCCTTATTAAGCTTGAAGTAAAGTAAAGACTTTTCTCATTTGAAATATAACTAGTAAAGGAACCGGTAGGATTCTATTCTTACTTCCTTCCTGAGAAGGATTTGTTGTTTCCTCCTTTACCATTTCCGCTTGATTAGTGAGGATGGTCATTCTGGCTCAACTTAACCGAGGTCACGCCCTCACTTCGGAATACCAGTCCCGTCTATCAGGACTACCCCGGTAGTACCTTTTGTCTTGAAGACCGAGGTGCCCCCGCTATTCCGCAGTCACCTCCGTACCGTGTTATAGTCATGACTGGGGTTCTGATCAAGGACCTGACAACTGGACAGTCGACATGACCCCTGACACTGACCACTGCTCTGACATCCTGCCCAGAGTGGACATGTCAAGCGGATGGGCTGTCTCAATCAGACGTCAAGAGAGTTGGATCCCACTGTCCTTCCCTCCAAATTGTCCCCTATAAATAGCAGGAGATCCTACTGAGAAAAGGGATGAATCTCTGGTAACAGAATCCTACTCTCACACATAAACTTTATATCTTATCCCGAACTAACTTAATTTTCAGAGGAAAATCGGGGGACCTAGCCCCCACCTCTAACAATCTAAGCAGGTGATCCTGGTGTTATTGTCTCCTCAAGCAAGGGAACACTCCAGATATCTGAAGCAGCTTATCTGTCCAAAAATCACCTCTTCAATTGGCACCGTCTGTGGGAACCGAAGACATCCAAGAATGAGGCCCACGCGTTCTAGGAGCAGGAAGGTTCTGACCATTGGAGCTGAACCAAGTAGTGTAGCTTAACAAGGGGATATCCCTGAAGGGCAAGGATCCCGGGGTACTCAGCCCGCGAATGAAGAAGCCATTGCCCGGATGGTCGAGTTCGTAAGTGAGAATCCAAATATTTTTGAAGAGTTGGGGAGGTACTTTAAGAGACAAAGCAAGCAGAAAGCTGAGTCTTCCAAGAGAAAGTCGGATGAGTCTCCTGAACTCTCATCTGATGAGGAATCCGAAGGGAGACCCTCCATCAGGAGTACCCCAAAATGCGTCTCCTCCAGGGCCACCTCTAGGATTGCCTCCATTTCAAAGGCATTTTCTAGGGGCCTGCTGGGAAAACGAGTTGAGGAAGAACCTCGGCACTTCGGAAGGCCAGGAGTGGATTACATGAGGGCTCCGCATTTTACGGATGATATCAATGAGGAGAGGCTCCCCTCAAACTTCAAGTTGCCCACTATACCATCTTATGATGGCCGAGGTGATCCGGAGGATCACATTCACTCCTTCATTTCAGCATTCCGACTATATTGTATTCTCGACCCGATTTTCTACCGGGCTTTTCCAGTATTCTTGCAGGGAACAGCTCGAAAATGGTTCTGGAGTCTGAAACCTAGGAACATCTCCACTATGGGAGAGTTGGTGGACAAATTCCTCCACCAGTTTATCTCTTCCAGACAGACGACGAAGACCTCGGCTTATCTGTTAAAGATGCAGCAGAATTCGAAAGAGTCCCTCCTCGCCTATGTGCAGAGGTTTCAAGATGAAAGCATGCAAATACCTGATCCCAACGAGCAGGTAACTATAGCCGCATTCACCAATGGGCTTGTTGCCCGGGTGTTTAACACCGCGATACACAAGAAATATCCCCGAACACTTCGAGAATTTTGGAAAAAGGTCGAAAAAGACATACAGGCTGAAGACCTACACCGCATGAAAAAGGAAGCCCAGGTGGCTCGTTCGGGAACTGATTCCCGACGAAAGAAAGATTCAGGCCGAGGTGATACTGGCACCGGCGGCGGATTCCTGAGTGTTAATCGGGATCGACGAAGCGTGTTTGACAGGATAGCCAAGGGGAAGTCATCTGTCCCTGATTCCGATCTTACTCCACTAAACACCAACCGATCTCATATCCTCGCTGTTATGGAGCAGAATCATCTCGGTCGTGCACCTCCACGGATGGCTGGAAGTAGAGAGAGAAGAAATTCTAATCTCTATTATGCCTACCACAGAGATATTAGCCACGAGATCGAAGATTGCAATGACCTGAAGGACATTGAGAGTCTAATTAAGCAAGGATATCTGAAGCAGTTCGTCAGTCGAGACGGAGAAAGGAACAGAAGTGATTCTCGTCACGATCGCCGAAATGAACAGCGCCGAGATGAAAAACGGGGATCGAGAAGTAGCTATCGACCCCCACAAGACCCTAGGGAGCCGAAGAGGCCCCCCAGAGACGGGTCCCCTGGTGGTGGGTTCGACTACGGCCCAAACGTGGCTAGGGTCATAAACACCATAGTTGGAGGTCCGACGGGATGAGATAGCCAAAACTCCCGTAAGAGGACCTACAGGCAAGCTAATCTTGATCAGGTCGAGCCAAACTCTCGCCTGTCTGAAATGATCACCTATGGATCTAGTGACCCCGTCCCTGCCATTTCAAGCAGTCATGAGACCCTAGTGATAGAGGTGCTCACCAACAATTATATTGTCAAGAAAGTGTACGTTGACCCAGGGAGTTCGGTTGACGTCATGTATTTCCGGACCTTCAAAAACTTGAAGTTGACCAAGGAGCAATTGACCCCGGTCCGAACCCCTTTTGTAGGGTTCGGGGGACACGTGGTGCATCCCGAAGGGATGGTCACCCTGATGGTAACTGTGGGACGTCACCCCCGCTGCCGAACCATCCCCGTCAATTTCGTTGTAGTTAAAACTGACTCTCCTTACAACCTACTCATGGGTCGGCCTACACTCAACGCCTTATGTGCGGTATATTCCACATACCATTTGATTTTCAAGTTTCCAACCTCGGCGAGCATCGCCGAAGAGAGTAGTGATGTTTGTGCTGCGCGAGAATGTTATCTCGTCACCTTATAGGCTGCATCCACTTCAACCTCTGAACCAAGGGTTGAGAGAAGGTCGAATATTCTTTCAATTGATTGCATCAACTCTCAGCAGACCAGGAAGCCAAAAAGGCTGGAGACCGGAGATGAGGTAGAAGATATTATCCTAGAGCCAGCAAAACCTGAACAAACGGTCCGTGTCGGCATCCACTTGCCCGAGCCTTTTAAAGGCCAGATGATTAGCCTCCTAAAAAAGTATCGGGACACCTTCGCATGGACTGCCGAAGAGGTTAGAGGGGTGTCACATCATCTCATATTGCATGAGTTGAACGTTGACCCTTAGGCACGTCCAGTAAAACAAAAGAGACGGCACTTCGGCCCAGAGCGCAATCAAGCTATGGATAAAGAGGTGGATAAACTCTTCCCGACGAAGATGATCAAGGAGGCGCAATATCCAACCTGGTTATCCAACCCTGTCATGATTAAAAAGGACACGGGGGCATGGAGGATGTGCTTAGAGTTCACTGACCTGAACAAGGCCTGTCCCAAAGATTGCTACCCACTGCCAAGAGTCGACGCCTTGGTGGACTTGACGATGGGATATGAGGTCTTCTGCTTTCTTGATGCGTTTAAGGGCTATCATCAGATCGGAATGAGCGAGGAGGACCAGGAAAAAATTTCTAGGGTCCCTCGTGTTGCGACGGGGTATAGAAGCGAATCCCGATAAGGTGAAGGTAATTCAAGAAATATCTTCACCCCGGTGTACCCGAGACGTGTAAAGGCTAACCGGGCGGTTGGCAGTTTTGAACCGATTTTTGTCGCAATTCGCTTCCAAAGCATTGCCCTTCTTCAAAGTGTTGAAGAAGGCTGACAAGTTCTCTTGGACGGATGAATGCCAACAAACCTTTGACCAGATGAAAGAATACTTGCACCATCTCCCGACCCTTACCTCACCTCGGCCGGGGGACAAGTTATATCTATACTTGTCCGCAGCCGATGAAGCGGTTAGTGCAGTACTGATACGGGAGGAAGGCGTCCAGATGCTAGTTTATTATGTTAGCCGGGTCCTCCGAGAAACCAAAACCAGGTATACTCAGGCTGAGAAGCTAGTGCTAGCCTTGATTCATGTAGCCCGTAGGTTGAAACCTTATTTCTTTGCGCATCACGTCTACTTAAGAACATCAGCCTCTCAGGTAGATCTTATCCCGTCCCGAAACCTCTGAATGACTTACCAAATGGGCTATCGAATTAGGAGAATATGACCTATCATTTGAGCCTCGCACGGCCATTAAAGCTCAGGCTCTGGCTGACTTCTTGGCGGAGCTCACTTTTGATGAAGTAAAAAAGTCCATCTCGGACAAGGCCGAGTCTCAGCGATGGATCCTACACGTGGATGGCTCTTCTAAAAGTGAGGGTAGTGGAGCAGGTTTGCTCCTCGAAGACCCGCACGGAGAGCTATGTTCGTACGCCCTTCGATTTGATTTCACCATTTCTAACAACGAAGCTGAGTATGAAGAGATCATAGCTGGACTACAGTTAGCTCACAAACTCGGTGCCCGACGTATTCTGGTCAACAGTGACTCCCACCTCGTCGTATGTCAGATACTTAGTGAGTACGAAACCAGAGAGGAGGTCATGCAACGTTACCTCTCCAAGGTTCACCAGTTAACTACACACTTCGAATCTTTTGAGATTCAAAAGATACCTCGGTCACAGAACAAACGGGCCGACGCCCTGTCCCGCCTAGCCTCTACCTCCTTCTCGGCTTTGAACAAGACAGTCCTCATCAAAGTTCTTGTCGAGCCTGGCTACTCGGAAGAAATCGTGTACCCCGTTTATTCTGGGACACTTGGATGAGTCCCCTAGTGCGATTCCTCGCTCGAGGAGAGCTACCAGAGGACCGAGCCGAGGCCAAAAAAATCCAGCGTAAGTCATCTCGGTACGCTTTTCGGGACAATCTCTTATACAAGAGATTATATGTCGGCTCGTGGCTACGATGTATCACACACGAAGATGGAGAAAGAATCCTTCAAGATATACACGAGGGGCTCTGTGGTGCTCATGTTGGATACCGGATGCTAGTAAAAAAGGTTCTGTTGTTTGGGTATTTCTGGCCCACCATTCGGCAAGATTCTCAGCTCCTGGTTTTCAGTTGTCCTTCTTGCCAGCATCATGCTTCAGAACACCATCAACCGACCAACCTGATGATCCCCATCACTTCGCCATGGCCGTTCGAGCAATGGAGAACAGATATCATCGGCCCGTTTCCTAGAACCACTGGCAATTATGCCTACTTGGTGGTGACAATGGATTACTTCACAAAATGGGTTGAACCTGAACCCCTAAGGAACATAACTGGCTTAGCAGTCCAAAAGTTCTTCTGGAAGAGTATAATCTGTCGCTTCGGACTGCCCCGAATTGTCATCTCGGATAATGGAAAGCAATTTACTGACAACTCCTTCAAGGGGTGGTGTGAGAATCTCGGAATCAAGTAACACTTCACCTCGGTGGGGTATCCCCAGACTAATGAACAAGTTGAAAATTTCAACCATACGCTACTCCATGGCTTAAAAATCAGGTTGCATCAGGCAGGATCATCGTGGGTGGACAAGCTCCCAAGTGTGCTGTGGTCCTATCGAATCACCCTAAGGTCCGCTACACAAGAAACTCCATTTTCTCTTACTTATGGGTCCGCAGCGGTGGTTCCCGCTGAATTCATCACCCCAAGCCCTCGCATAGCTGTTTTTGCCGCTAAGGTAAATGAAGACAAAAGAAAAGTCGACCTCGACCTTGCCGAGGAGAAAAGAGACATCGCAGCAGCTAAAGTGGCGCTATATAAAAACATCCTGACTAGCTATTACAATACACGAGTTAGGCATCTTCGGTTTAATCCTGGAGACTTAGTCTTGCGGAAAAACTGGGTTAGACGAACTGAACCCCAAGAAAAATTAGCTCCTAAATGGGAAGGATCGTACCGTGTCGTTGAATCTAGCCGAAATGGTTATTGTAAACTGGCCTACCGAGATGGCTCTTTAGTGCCCCGAACTTAGCATGCGGAGAATTTCAAATTGTACCACCCATGAAAAGTATGTCTATCCAACAACTATTGAATTACTTGCTCTCAAGTTAGTTATTTTTTCCTTGGTATTATTCTTTTCTAAGCAAAAAATAGTGGGACAAGACAAGTACGGAGTAATAAAGGTACAGAGACTACAAAGATTAAGTGTAAAAAGAAATCATTGGCATTAAAAAAGGGGTTACAAAAAGTCGAGGTCATTGCCTCGTCACTTGGCTACAAAATGCCCAGGCATGAATGCTTCTAAACATTTCCTGCCTCAGTGCCCCCAACATCCTCTGTCTCTCTGGCATCCCCACCGACCTCGCCTCCTCCAACATCATTTTTTCCGAGCTCATCATCCTCCGGGTCGAACTCGGAGAGCCACTGGTTGAATTCTTCCCGGACTTCGGCCAGGTCTCTGCCGGCCTGAATCCCTTCGGCCATTCGGTCGCACAACTCCTTAGCATCCTCATTAAAGTTGGGCTTATCTTTGAGGGATTCTAATTGCTCAGCAGAGAGAAAGGCCGCCGCATCGTTGACCGTCGAGGTATATCCAAACATGAAACTCGGTAGCGTGAGTTCGCCAAGATCACGTATGAAGGTCTCGAATTTGCGAAAGGCTTCCAGAGCCGAGGTGCCAGCCTTCTCTATTGCCTCCTTGGCTGACTGCTCTTCTTGGACCCCTATGTCTTTTTCTTCGTCGAGAGCCGTCCTCAAAGAGTTGTTTGTGGCCTCGGTTTGTTCTTGAGCAGCAACAGCCTTGTCGCGTTCTTGCTCAGTAGCCTTAAGCTTTTCCTCCAGCTCGGCGACCTTTTGTTGAAGTTGGAATGATGGCTGGTAGTGTTCAAGGAGGTTGGTGTAGCGTTGCGTCATCTCGGATAGAAAGGCCGTAGTAGAGGTCCAAGCTACCGAGGCGCTCTGCATCAGCTCGGGTGGGGTGAGCTTGCGAGTATAAACGTAGTCCCTTGGAAGGATTGAGTGCACCATGAGTCCGTGGGCGACCTTGGGATCTTTACATCGGTCGTTCACGCTCAGATCCCACTCCGGGCACCACTGTGCACCGGAGTGCCTTTTATCCTCTTCGGCTTCTTGAGGAGGCACGTGATGGAGGTTGAAGAGAGACGATCCGAACATAGGAACCTCGGAAATTCGCGTCACGCCTCGGCTCGGAGGTGGAGAGGTTAGAGCTACACCTCGGGTCGCTAATCCCATCGGAATACCCGATATCCAGGAAGCCTCGCCCGTGATAACCACCGGAGTGGTACGGGTCGCAGCTGTTGCCGTGGTCTTCTTCTTCAGCGGAGCCAACGTTCCAGTGGTGGCCTTCCTTTTTGTTGGCCTCTTATTAACGACGGCGGATCCCGAAATAATGAGGTCGGATACCCTTGCCACTACACAAGAAGAATGTGAGGTTACTTAGAAATAAACAAAAATACAAAACAAAACAATGAATGAAAAAATACAAGGTTTTCGAAACCTAGTAGAGAAGAAGAGAGTGTGATCCGGACTGATGAGAGCTCGGCTGATTCCGCCTGTGACAAGAACTGCCTCGGAAAACTCCTAACAATTGATCCTTAAACCCGATCCCATCAACTTTTGGAAGTTTTCTTCCTCTAAGTCCTCAGGAGAGTTATCCTTCACCGGAATAAGGGGCCTCCACCAAAACCCATTCGGGAAGTCCTCGGCTAGCACGAACACAAAATTGTGCTTCCATTCCTTTATGAAAGTGGGAGTATCAACTACCAACTTCGGGACCTTATTCCCGAAGTAGAACCACCCCTTCTCACTGCCACTGTTTTTGATGACATACAACGACGGAAGAGGTTGACGGTAGGGACAATTTTTTGATGTCAGCATAGCATATCAAAGCCGACCAGGACCCGGACTGCATTGGGGACGAGTTGAGTGATTCTCACCCCCCAATATCTGAGACAGTCTCGGAAGAACCTGATGGTCGGCATTCTGAGCCCGGTCTCCAATTGATCCGCATTATTGCCACCCTACCCTTTGGGGGCCGCTCTGCTTTCTAGTTCCGCCCCAGTGGACGAATGCTATAGTCACCCCGGAAAGGATATCTGAAAACCAGTTCAACCGTCAGCGCTTCACCCATGACACTGTTGAACAAGGGGACCTGGCCGTAGTCAATGGTCGACAAATTCGAAGGGGTAGCTGGCTCAAGCACGTCCTCGTCTTGCGGTAACTCTGTCCCGAGCTCGTCATTGTAGAGCACTTCGGACTCCTCTGGGCTCAGTGCTTGTGATGTCCCGGCCTCATGGGCCACTTCAGTAGCCTCCACCTCGGGATTAGACGAGATCCCTTCCCTGGGATTGTATGAAGCTCCTTCCTCTGCCTCGGCAAAGCTTGGCCTCACCGTCTCCTTGTATGTGCGTGCTGTTCTAGCCATAGTCAAAGGAAAAGGAAGATGGTAAACTTACTTTTGAGAAAGACTGGGAGTTCGGAAGTTGCCGAGGTGATAATACTACAATGGAATGCTCTGAGGTGATTTGAGATTTTTGGCAGTAAAAAGTGAAAGGTGGAATGGATCCCCTATTTATAGACCATGGGGAGGGGTGAAACCAAACAGGCGGCACGTTTGAGATTCCCTAGGAGAACATTCTCTCTCCTCATTAATGGGGCAGTGCAAATCTGACCGATTGTCTCACGTTCTTTCGATAAATCTCCTTAAATCTGCCAGCTGTCTCATCATCTTCCCCCTATTTGCACGTATATGACGCCATTATTACAGGTTTACGCATTGAAAATATTCGGAAGCCTCGGGAAGGGACGAACAAGTTCCTTCTTCCCAAGGCTTTGGGGGCTTAGTGAGGATGGTTATTCCAGCTCAACTTAACCGAGGTCATGCCCGCACTTCGGAATACCAGTCCCGTCTATCAGGACTACCCCGGCAGTACCTTTTGTCTTGAAGACCGAGGTGACCGCTCGGTACCGTGTTATAGTCATAACTGGGGTTCTGATCAAGGACCTGACAACCGGACAGTCGACATGACCCCTGACATTGACCACTGCTCTGACATCCTGCCCAGAGTGGACATGTCAAGGGGATGGGCTGTCTCAATCAGACGTCAAGAGAGTTGGACCCCATTGTCCTTCCCTCCAAATTGTCCCCTATAAATAGCAGGAGATCCCACTGAGAAAAGGGATGAATTTCTAGTAACAGAATGTTACTTTCACACATAAACTTTATATCTTATCCTGAACTAACTTAATTTTCGGAAAAAAACCGGGGGACCTAGCCCCTACCTCTAACCATCTAAGCAAGTGATCCTGGTGTTACTGTCTCCTCAAGTAGGGGAACACTCCAGATATCCGAAGCAGCTCATCTGTCCAAAAATCACCTCTTCAATTAGAAACCTGCTTCCCCACTTCACACCTGAAATAGAGGATTACCCTCTCCCTCCTCGTTTCAAGCTGCCAACTATAGATTCCTATCATCTTTCTATTCTGTCTTGAGTAGTAATTTACTGGCTGCCGGGCAAAGAAAAACTTTTGACTGGCCGCCGGGCTGACACAGTCCGGCAGCCAGTTATCTTTTTTTTAAAAAAAAAAAAATTGTGTCAGGTGCCGGGTCCTATCAGAGTTCTAAGTGTCCAATTTTTCTTTTTTTTTTGATAATATTCTAAATAATTAGCCTAGTTTGTTGGCAATTTATTTATTTATTAATTTTGCGTGGAAGTTGCTTGGCTTTTTCACTTGAATTGTCTTCTCTCATTGAATGCTAGGGCCGTTGTGTGAAAAAAAATCTGAATGATTGTATGTACGGTAATGAAGTACCCAGTCAAGGGTGACAAGACAATTCACTTTAATCTAGGGGTGTATAAAATAAAAAAATTTCGATTTATCAACCGAATTCGAATTAAATTCGAAATTTTTGAAATCGATAAATCCAAAATCGGAATTGAGTTCGGATTTTTCGAATTCATATATTTCAAATTTGGTTCGAATTCAGTAATGGAGTTTTTCAAATTAGAATTTTCGATTTCAAATTGTGATTCACAATTTGAAATCAGAATCAGAATCCGAATATCGATTTCGATTTCAAATTCATTTTTAATATATATATATTTTTTATACATGTAATATAAAATTTATATTATATAAAATTTATAAAATATAATATTATAAAATATTATAAATTTTATATTATATAATAATATATAATTTTTTCCGAATTCGGTGAAATTGAAATTTACCGAATTCCGAATTGAATTCGATATAAATTCGAATTCGGAATTGGTGAATTCGAAATCGAATTCGGTCGGATTATCTGATACCAAAATTTCAAAAAATTTCGAATTCAAACTTCCAAATTATCAATTTTTTTATTCAATGCACACCCTACTTTAGTCTAACTTTTATTTTGAAGGAGATAATAATCAGCGAGATCTTGAATCTTGGAATAATTTAAAGAGTAAATTTTATGTACACTAATTTATGGTATTTGTGTAAAAATTGAATGTCAAATTTAAATTTTATATAATTATTATTCATCTAACATTGACAGTATAGAAAAAATTAATCCAATATCATGGGGAATCGATGTGTAAATAATATTACGATGACTGAACTTCGGTTAAGAATAACTTGAACAATGCATTTTGTTTAATCCTATCACAAAAGGGGCATTAATACAAATTGATTGTTTATGTTACATCGTTTGGCCAATGAAACTGAAAAAGAACAACTTGAATGGATTTAAGAGGTCGGAACTTGAATTATTAGGCCGAATTGCTTGAGACAATTGACAGATGTCGAGTCTGTGCAATAATAATTACTAAAAAGTCCTAATTACCACTACAATTAATTATAGAACAAATCCAAGTACTGGAGCAGGGACCCTAGGTGTAGGTGTGCAATGGGTTACTTGATTCACCCTGTTCCCGAAGAGTTTGCTTGATCCGATATACCAGAATTGTCTATAAAAGTATTAAATTTGCATACAATGGCAAGTAGGGTCGATTGTACAGGGAACGGATGGGAAGTTGTTTCTTTCCAAGTCAATAGAACAAAATTGGGGGGAATTTAATGGAATGAAAATAAAAATAAAATAGACAAAATTCAAAAGCTAACTCACCAAATACAATTTACTAAAAATAGCAATTAATAAAATTCTACCCAAAGGATCAACTTTTTAGGCACAGTCCAATTAAATGATCATCGATGCAAAGGTATTTCATTCATTCGTCACTAGGTTGGTTATAGCTATCAATAAGCTCTGACAGTCAGTTTTTCCTTATTTTTTCGACAGCCAAGGTACGACCGCTGACTGCTTCTCTAACCAGAAAACAACCCTAGGTACGACCGTAGGAATTTAATTATCCAGTTGCATTAAAGTTAGAAAAATCCAACCCTAACCAATAAACACGCTAAGAGGGTTTATTTAAACTAGATCTTACGTTTCCCCAACATAAAGCCAATTATGGTGGTTGCCACTAGTTATCAACCAAACGAACAATTACGGATTCAATTTAGTTAACGTGACAGTAGGCTATTAGATTAAATTAAATATCCGGCCGTTGATACTCAATTAATAAAATAACCATGAACAATTAATCCAGGAAACACACGAATAGTAACCAATTGGAAGAAATAGTGAAAATTCGATTAAATCTCACAGAGGTTATGGACCACGCCTTAGCGTCGACCTTTAGATAGAGGAGAAATCTAGCCGCTTCTCATCATATCAATCTCGCATGATTTAATTGAAATCATTCAATTAATTACCAACAAGTTGGGAAAGAAAAAAGAATGAGGAGACAGACGAAAAGTCTTGCTTATCTCTGGGTTTCGTATTCGTACTGGAGCAAGAAAATGTAAAAGTAAAGGTCTGATGAAAGCCGTACAAAACCAAAGCAGAGAGCCAAATCGTCTACAGGGAAAAGAAACTAAAAGCTAATCTATCAATCCCACGTGAATCTGGCCCTTTTTATTCGCAGCAGATTGCTATCCCAACGAAAAATGTAAGAAAGCTCCAAGCCAATCTCCTTATCCCACGTGAATCTGGCTTTTTAGCCAATTCACCCCAAAGTAGCCGCCGAAAAGAAAGAAAGCATCAGAGCTTTACTTCCTCTAGGAGAAGAGTTTTAATCCTTTGCACCTTCGTGGCCCACGAGCCCCTTTTGATTTCCTAATTTTCCACTTTTTTCTACCAATCCTGCAGGGTCCGTCTTTTAGATGTGTCTCTTCAGTTTCTGGCGTAGGCACGCCATGAAATAAAGGGTCTTCTGGAAATTTGCCTCGAAAAATTACTTTTAACACCAATCACCTACAATTTACACAAATTATAAAATATGAGCAAAATCTCAATACTTATCACCGTGAGTAGCCAAAATTAGGACAGAATAACAGCGCAAAAGATACCCAATAATCGCTCTATCAACAATTTATGGCGAGATTAACCTTGACATTCATTACAACCCAAGCTCATGCTGAAATCGTACATTGCTTGTGTCGAAGGTGTACATAAATAAAGTAAGAATTAATCTTTCTTGCATTGTTAGTATATATATCACCAATTCGAATGCATCCTATATTATCTCAATTTGAATTTGAAAATCAAATTTTTATATATATGCTAGGTATCTAAATCTAGTAGTGCATATACTGTCTATGTATGAAAACTTTTAATGCCTTTATTCTCTCCTTACATCTTAAATCTTACTCGTCTTTACTTGAAAAAAACCCAAAAAGTTTGCCTAAAGCGTAAAGGGTTAATTACACTAAACCAGAATAAAGTAAAAACCAATAAGATAAACTTACACTCCACAAAGACAAAGCTTCTACACAAAAATGTTTCCTATAATAGTGAATTGTCTATGTACCTTCTTTAACATCAAATAAGCCGAGCAATGTCCAAGGTACCGTAGGGATTAGATTTGTTAATTGCATAAGTGATTTCCAAATTAGTAATTGCAAAAATTGGCCAATAAAAATAATGGTCTTTCTAATAAGTGTCCAATGGGCATTCAGTAACACACTTAAATTCCATCCAATCAACCATGTATATACACATAATAACAATTATTACCCTTCCTTATATTTATACAATTTCCCTAATTAATCTTATCTTTTCAAAAATTTAATATCAGAATTATAACTTTGGCTACCCGTTAGACAGATCCTAAAACTAATAATCATTTGTAATAAAAAAATATTAAACTAGTCATCTTAGTAATTAGATTGTCTATGTCTACTCAAACTTTAAATGTTTGAGGTTTATTATTGAATTTGTTGCCCACCTGATAATCGAGCAATTAATTTTTGTATAAAAAAGTCAGATTCTCCTATTTCATTTCAAAATTAATCATAAGAGATATAACAAAAGAAATTTCCTAAATATCAATACAAATCTCCATCACAACTAAAAATAGTTGTTTGATCTTTACATTTTTAGATTTATAGAATTGCTGCCAATGTTTTATTGAAAACTTCAACTTAATTTTTGTTTATATTGCATAAGATTTATCATCAGAGTTACAACTTAGGCTTTCTTATTTACATTTGATGTAGAAATTTGTTCAGGCTCAATTTTGTGATTTTATTTTTTTCCCATTTCTATTTGGACTTAAAACATATTAGTTGTTATGTTTATCCCACATTAGTTGTGCATGAGATAGGTATTAAATTATAAGGGTGAGGGAAAGTACATGTACAAGTGAATCGAGTTGAGCACTGTGCTACTCAAGCTTGAAAATATTATGCTCGAGTACTCATCAAGTCTAATCAAATCTTACAAATTATTTAATTTTTTATTTTAAATATTTTACTTATTTGTCAATTTTTAGTTTTTAAATATTATACTTATTACTTAATATTTATTGTGAAATGCTCGAAATGACGGGTTACCGAAAATTTTTGGTTAGATTTTAGGGGGAAAAAAAAGATCACTGGTATCATTTTGTTTGAATACATGATTTTATCTGTTATATTTGGCTTCAAAACAAGTTATCTTGGAATGGTATATGAATGTGAACACATAATCAATAATTAGTATCATGAGTTCAATTCCTATCTATTATTAATTTTCTAAGGATCCACCCACTTTATTCATATTCCATGCCTATATTCCTTACCTGTTCCACTGACAAAAGCAGTGGTAACAATAAGCGTTTCATGAGAATGAAAAGCAAAAAGCGCTACCGGCCCTTTATTGCTTTCTTTCATCTAATTTCCCCATCCTTCTTTTTTGTTTCTTATAATTGGAATAGTAGACACACACATACTTATATATACATATATGTATTATCTGTATATATAATTTTATTTATAATATATATATACACACATACATACATATATTCATAACTTCACAGAGTTTTATATGTGTACATGGAGTAAATTGAGATTTGTTTAAATTCTCTTGGCAGAGCTACAAGCCGAAAATGAAAATTGGAATCATATACACTATCATCATCTTGATCCTTGTGCTAGAAAAGCACTCACAATGACCTACAATACTTGGAACACTATTTCAGAAAGGTTAGTTGTTTGCTTGGTGAATTTTTGACCGAAATACACTTTGATCTGTTTACTGGCATGCAATTGACTAATTGCTACTGCTCCACGTTGCTTCAATAAAGTGGCCAAAACGGATAAAGAGTGAAACCATTGAAGCAATGGTGATTTATTGGACACAAATATTGGCCACAAGAAAATACATTTGCTTATTGAGATACACTGTTTATGAACCGTTCAATGGATTCTAGCCTGTAATAATTTCTAGAAGATTGCAACACATGAATGCTTTGAAAAAATAACATAATATGTTGAGACTATTCATCAATAGTTTCCTGATGGCTCTACTTGTCGATTTGTTGTTTGAGAATAGAGACATAAAGTTGATGGTTTATAACTTTGTGTCTCAGTCACCAAACTTGTGATCTCAATTAATTTGAACGTATATTTTCTGAAGAGAATAATCATCAAGGAATTGTAAAATAATCATCAGTAATTTATTTTTATTATAAAACCGTTTAAAATTGTCCAGACTCGATCTTTTTAAACTTTGCAAAACCAAGGATTTTATGTCCACTTTCACGGAGAATTGGTGCAATCCAATTTTCTTTCCTTTGAAAAAAAAAATTGGTCAATGAAGTCTGGGAATTAGTAACTTGAAAGATGCATTTGCTTCAATTTTGACATCCAAGGGGCATCAACAATTACATATCCCTTGTTTTTGTCAAACTGTTTCCCTTATGAAATTTGATAAAGAGTAACCTTTGTGGTGCATTTGTTTGAATCTCATTGAACGGGTAAAGAAAGACTGAATAATTACTAGGCATAATTGCTGCATTCAATGTGACTCTCATTTGCATATTGATTACAGCACAAATTCATGCTTATATTGTACATAAATATGTAATTTGCTGCATTCAATGTTTGCATTCACACTAACCATTGAGATATTTATGGGTACCAGAAAAAATGATAATTATGTAACAAATAATGAGCCCTCGATGCGTGTAGAGCAGGGCTTCGATGGCAAAGTTGGATGCTTTAATTTCCAAAGGAATGAATAAGGTGCTTGGCTTGTTGCTGGGGTCTTCACCTTTTTCCCTTTATTCTCCATTGCCGAATTAGTGCTTTAGAATCAACGGTTATGCTGGTTCTCATTCATGGGGGTTAGTGATTTCATCACATAATTGGTTCAACAAACGAATGGTAAGACTGCTTTTAGTTTTAAGAGAAGACTTCGGCCTTCAGAGTGCTAATGCAAAAAGGACACTCATGTGCGGTATTTGTACTCCGAGTTGATTGACAAATTTTTATTACAGAAATATTTTTTTTTTTGTGATCTCAATTCTCAAATCATATCAAACATTTTTTTTTGAAGGAATTGATAGCTTTGTTTGGAATTTTGAGGCTTTCATTTACTTTACTTAATATGTAATATCATTGAGAAATTTAACTCTAAACTTTACACAACCTGAATGATTGTAGGCACAGTAATGTAATATCCACTATACAACAAAGAGTGACAAGAAACTGTACGCGACTCATTGCATTCAAATTGAAACAAAATAAAGGGTTAATTACACTAAACCCGGATGTAATTAGGGATAATTGCATTTTGCCCACTTGAGCTTATTTTATCATCACTAAACAAAAACACACGTCCTTTTCTCAGAATAGTTATTTTTCTTCTTGGTTCAAAATAGAGACACACAGTGATCTCAACTTAATTGAACTTTTATTTTTGGAAGGAGATAATAATCAATGAAATCTTGAAACTTCTATTAATTAACTTTATTTAATTTGTAATATCATTGAGAATTGAGACCTTAAACTTTAGGCAACCAAGAATGTTGAATTCAATATCCATATATATACACACATATATTTGTGTGTGTATATATAATATATGTATATTCTAATCAGCAATTTGTCCTATAGGTCACTTTTTATCATGTTTAATTTGAAATTTTCAAAGAAGATGATAAATCTTTCCAATTATAACATCAATTACAACAAATATACATATACATATGTATATATATGTGTTTATATATATGTATAAAATTTCAAAGAAGATGATAAATCTTTCCAATTATAACATCAATTACAACAAATATACATATACATATGTATATTTATGTATATATATATGTATTAAAATTTCAAAGAAGATGATAAATCTTTCCAATTATAACATCAATTACAACAAATATACATATACATATATATATATGTATATTTATGTATGTGTGTATCAAGAAGATGATAAATCTTTCCAGTTATAACATCAATTACAACAAATTAATGTTATGACTGGAAAGATTTATCATCTTCTTTATACACAAATACATAAATATACATATATATGTATATTTATGTATGTGTGTATATATATACATATACATATATATACTTATGATAAAAAGTGACCTGTAGGAAAAATTGATGATTAGAATTGCTTTTCTAAGCCAATTAATGGCAACGGCATCATTCCAATCATTGCAACACTGGTCAAATATTTTAGCTAGGGTGGATACTGTCTAGTATATCAATAGTATACACTATTTACCGGCTTATCTTACATATATATAAAGACCTAAGATATCTACTCCCAGGTTCAGCCACGTGGCGGGATGAGGGGAGGGAGGAATTTTTTCTTCCGTTTATGCCCTGAGAATATTGATTAGTTCTACGAACAGTATACCACTGTTGAGGTCATTTTTGTCTTTTCACATGAAATTACTACCTTGCCCAGATAAAATAACTAGCCCCAAAACAGTAACTTACTGTTGAGGTCTATTTTTGACTTCTCGCAAATAGCCTTTTGCTTTATTTCTCAGTTGTCATCTTTTCTTAGACGTAGTTGCCATCACCTCCGTTGTTCTTCACTTCTTTGTCTCCGTTATCAAAGACAAGAAGTTATTGGAGTCAAAAAGTCAAATAAAAATCTGGAAGTGCACCGATGTGGCAGGAAAGCAAAACACTCCCTTTCTACTTCATTTTTACAACTTTAGCCCATAGGAGTCAAAAAGTCAAATAAAAATCTGGAAGTGCACCGATGGCAGGAAAGCAAAACACTCCCTTTCTACTTCATTTTACAACTTTAGCCCATCATCTTTTGTTTTCTTCTTCCTTTCTGTCTCTCTCTGTTTCCCGTTAATTTTTCTTTTAGCTTTCTTTTCTCCCACAAAGAGTCAATTATGGCTGCCCATCCATATCTGAACTGTGAGATTATTCCACAAAAGATGATAATCCTCCTTTCCTTTTCATTGTTCCCGTTTCTTGGACTATTCTTCTCTTCGGTGGAAAAAAAGAAGTACAGAAGCAGCTGAATAGCTTTTAGAAACAATGGCCAAGAAATGGGTTGTCCGCCTGCTTTCTCCAACAATTTGTCAACAATTTCAGGATTGGCTTCGCTAAATTGCGGCTGCTCATCGAATTATTTCGTTAGTCCTTATCTACTCCTTTTTATTCCCCAGCCATTCTTTTCCTCTTGCTTTGTCTCTTTTTTTTTCTATTTTCCGTTCTTTACTTTCCCCCTTCTGTTGTTTTCAGATCACTCGGTCAATAATTTCATGGTTTTCTTCCCTAAATTATGGCTATCCATCCAAGTTTTTTTACATCTGTACTCTTTATTATTATACCCAACCATGAGAATGTGGTTTGTCCTTTTGTATTCATTTTCATTTCTTGCCCGGTTGAGAAATTACCCAGACTCAAAAGAAAAATCTCTGACAACTTATCAAGTTTGCATCTTTATCTGCTCTATTCATGATGGCTAATACTATTGTTGGAGATATAGCTTTGTCCTTCTGTTTTCCTAATATTGTTGACCAATTGCCAAATTATCAAGAATGAAGGAAACCTTGTGCCTTTATATTAGAAACAGAAATACTGGTCACAAAAAAACTACACCTTTCTTCTACTTTGTTCTCTGCAACCTTTCGTGCTAAAGGTAACTACTTCTTTTCTTTGTCTAATTTGTTCCTCTACCAGTATTTAAGAGATTGGATAATCTGTCTACTTTTTATTTTAGTTACCAAATTTCTTCAAGAGTTTAATTGCAATTTGAAACAATTGGTTCAGAAAAACTTCTGATTTAGCATCCACGGATTTCTAGCAAGTAGTTGTTTCAATTTTAGATCACTCTCTTTAGTCCTTCAATTTCTTGGTTTTTCTTTTCCTGTTAAGAATATAGTACAAGTCATTACCAATTAAGGGTTGTCACCGTTTATTGAATACAAATAACCAAGCTAAAACAAGTTAAATTCTCAACCTAAAGTTTAAACTAAAGTTCCAGCCTTATGTAAAAGCATTAGAACGAGTAGTGATGTGCATGTCTTACACATATGAGAAAAAAGTGCCAAAATCCCACTGATGAAAATGAGAATAAAAGATAGTCTTATATATTAAAGTTTTACCCTACGTTAAAGGTATTATGCACAGAAATCAGGTAGGCAATAGAAGAAACAAAGCTTAAAACAGATAATCCTAATATTGAGTTTCTAGGATTTGTTGTACCTGGCTTACAAGTGTAGAATATTAATTCCTCAAAGCTATTTGTAAGGGCAACGTTCTTGGTTCCACAAAACTATCAAATGTTAAAACCACAACACGTTGGCTGTTTTATGCATTCACATATTTTGAATGCAGTGAGTGATGCATAATCTCTTATATGAATACTATTACACCCAATTAAAGATTACAGAATCTGTGACAGTTTCTCTAAATCTGAGTATCTGTAAAGCTGGAACATTAAAAAAAATGAGGTTTTCTTGATGAAATATGTTTGCTCACTAACTTTGAACCATACTGATATTTGCACCAAAAAATGCACAAACCTAATGAAGTCAGATTGTTTGGTAAGAAACAATACTATGTTCTTTTGTAGCTTAAATGATTGTAGTTTTTAGGTTGTAAGTTCATTTGGTTTCACTTATTGACTGAATATGCCTGAAAATAATTGCACGTCTACAATCTTTCCTACTAAAACTAATTACACCTTTCTTTTTGTTTTATTTCTTCCTCTGTGAGTATTAATATTATAAGATAGTTTGCATAGTTTTATGTTGACTGATAGCATTCTTCTACATCCAATTTACATTACCAGCTCCGTTCACTAGTTCAGCATATTTGGGCTTGATGGATTCATACTAAGAATTGCTTCACTTCAAGGTCATTTTCTTATATTCCTTGACTGTACCTTACAATTTTAGTGCCTAAATTTTGTTCTCCATCAATGCATCATCCAGAATATGATAACTAAATATATGTTTCATATGACCTTTTTTTTCCGCACTTTGCCTTGTACTATTTAATGACTCTGATTGGATAAATATGGTAATTTCAAACAATTAGTCTGCACCTTTGTATCTCTTGCTCAATTGCTTCTATCTAGCAGTTTGCATTTCACACATATATATAACTTATTATTACTCTCTTGATTATCTAATATTACTCACATTTTCTTACTACTACTTTCATTAAGATGAAAAGAAAAAGGAATGCAACTAAAAGCTTTAGTTTAGTAGATGAGTGGTTTGATGAACGCTACAATGCTGACGCTTCACAAGTGAACCCCAATAGCTCTCACAATACAGTAAAATCTCAAGAGCTATCAACAAATTTTCCACTTTCTCAGCCCCATCATCCTAATGCAATTCATGTCCATTCTAATGCTGGATATGCAGATACCGAGACCTCAACAAATAACAATCATGTACCTGGTCCTGTTGTCCACTCTATGACAGACCAAAATAATAACATCATCAGGAAGCATCATCAAAATTATAGTAGTGGAGTTCTGCTTGTTTTGAACCATCTATCCACTCCTAATATCGCATGTATGCCTACCTTAGATGATTTTGATCTAAATGACTTACATCTATCTAATCATCACCCGCTCTTATTAACCTCTAATATTGATGAGGTTTATGCTCGCTCTCAATGTTCATCTCCTATCAACTTTACATGCGTCCCTAAAATTCATACTTCTCAAATCAAGAACTCTTCCCAACCTAACAATACTGATCCTAGATGGACTTCAAATACAACATCCTCCTGTCAAAACACCTTTAATGAAAACTATAATCTGACAGTCATACGACCTCAGGATATAAGTGAAACACAAAATGTTTCCACTTCTCAGCCAACTTCTTCCTTAGTACCTTTTTCTGCTATATCTTCTCATCTTTCTCCATATTATCTTTAACAAAAACACTTTGAGACAAAAAATTATAGAAGACAAGCATACATAAAGTGGAAATCTAAGAAATTACGCGCACATGTTAGCGCTAAAATGGCACGTGTACCAGCCATCAGATTGGAAAGGGTTCAGAGTTTGGCAACTATTACCCACCTTGCATTAGAACCTGCTGTACAATTGCTAACACGAAAAGGTAATTAATGTTCTGTCTAACATATGCCTATTTCTACTTTCTTCTACAAATGTTTTCATGCAAGAAAAGGTTTTTTAAAAATCTCCAATAATAACCATTCAGTTTTATACTCGCTTCTATTCAATTTTTACCATAAAAAAAATCGCAACATTCGAGTAATACTAATCAACGAATGTGAATCACGTTATAGGTAAAAGCTCTCCAACTGGAAGACAATTGCTAGGCTTCATACCTGATTGCCCAGATAGGTTACCATTAGAGCCACAATGCCAACACTGTAGAGCAACAAAATTCTATTCTGAGACAATAAATTTCTGCTGTTCCAACGGTGAAGTAGTCCTCTCTCAAAATAAACTTCCTGATGTTCTAAAAGAGCTCTTAACTTCATCCTTAGAAGAAGCAAAAATCTTTAGAGCTATGATTAGAACTTACAACAACCACTTTGGGTTCACTTCTTTTGGTGTTAAATATGACAAAAAACTTTGTAGAAGAAATAAAGGAGTCTATACATTTAGAATTCAAGGGCAGGTTTATCACTTTCTAAATGACTTAAATTCAACCAATGATCATGACGAAGACCTTCAATTATATTTCCATGATCCTGAAATTGAGTTAGCCAATCAGATAGCTTCTTGCCCGAGACTATCAGAAACTTTAGTCAGGAAACTGATGTGCTTATTGGAAAACAATCCATACGCTAAATTTTTTAGAGCTTTAAGTGGAGTGCCTAACCTTGATAGTTATCACATCGTCTTAAAGACCATTTCTGCTCTAGACCAAAGAGTCTATAATAAACCTACAACCTCACAAGTAGCAGCTTTGTGGGCTGAAGGTGAAGACAATTGTCAGACAGGAAAGCGAAACATTAGAGTGCACACTCATAGTGGGACCTCAAAAAATATTCAATATTATTACGGATGTTATGATCCACTTCAGTACCCACTAATGTTTCCTTTTGGTGATCTAGGATGGCACCAAGGTATTCCCAAAAAGGGAATAAAAGAACAAACTAAGAGATTGAGGAAAAAAAAAACTTACAATTGAATCTATTTGCCCAATGAATGTCTCTAATGTAGACGAATTACTTGACAATGAAGAAGCTGGTAAGTAAAATATAATTTACTAATTAGAATATTTTGATGTAAAATTTCACAAAAATAACAACTAATACAGAAATTTCTTCTCACTTCACACAGTAATGAGTAGTCTTCAGGAAGATCCAGATTTCGTTTTCCTACGAGAGTATTATTGTGAGAGCTCGTAATTTTTTCCATTTTAGGGTTTTATTATATTCAATGGCTTGTTTTCTGCATTTTCGTGATTAGGAAAAATTCTAGATATTTTTAAGGAGCAGATATAATTTTTAGATGATTTTTTTAGTATCGAATAGTTTTTGAGAAATTAAGAGCGTATACCGGACGTGGGACTTATTAGTGCGAAAAGTTCGGAAAAATTCGGCCAACTAGGTTAAGTTTTGGATACTGGAATTAATTTATCGGGTGTTAAGAGATAAGTAGAGGATGCTAAATGGATTGGTATAAGAGAGACAAAAGTTAGGCAAGTCATTAATGAGGTGACAAGTGTCACCATTTGAGTGGGTTTACTTTATGAACACTATTCATGGTCTTACCATTGACCAAATAAATCAAAAAAATAACCAAAACTTTACCATTTTCTCTTCATCTTGGCCGAGCTCCTTGAGCAACAAAAGAAAGAAAACTCTTCAAGTTTTTGGCTTCAATCTTGCTCAAGTTCAACAATCTAACCATTTAATCTTGCAATCTCTCCATAAAACCTCTTCACTTAGTGTTAGTGAGTTGATTTGTGGAGTTATTTGAAAAGCTAAGAGGACCTATTGCTCTCTCTCTCTTGTTTCTAAGGTGAGTTGTGAAGAACCACTTTCCTTCCTCTAATGATGCCTAATTTATGATTAGTGGTGGTATGAGATGAAACTTTATGGATTACATCTTGAGTTTTGGTTGAATTGGTGAAGTTTTCTATTTATTGGTGATTTTTCTGTTTTAATATGAACATGATTGTGTGGTTATCTATGATGATTGGAAATGATGTATAAGGACTCTAGGAGGTGGAAAAAGTGGGTAATTACAACCAATTTCTGTTTTGGAAGCAATTCTGGAAAATTAGGGTTTGATTAAGGTACATTCTGCCCGGTTTTGTATCTCATAGTTAGAGGCCGAATTGGCCTTGGCTTAAAACATGATAGTTGTAGGGAATGATATTTTAGAGGTGCCTACAAAATTTTAGGTCAATCAGAGTAGTGTAGGATGAGAAAAGTTGAAATTACCCTTGCTGTCCTGGTTTTATCCGAATGTAAGAATTGCGGCTGTAATTGATTGTTTTGGTTGGGATTGCTTCTGAATTGGTTGTTGAGGTCTTCTAATGAAATGTATCCCTGTTTCTTAGATTTCAGCTGGTTCTGGAATTTCTGGATTTGGACTTAGATAGCCTGATTTATGATGTTTCCGCTAGAATGCGTTCTGTGAATCTATTTTACGGTTTTGGTATAGTATCTTGCATTTTTGACATGGTTGCACTCGAAACTGGGTTGAGTGACCTTCTGTAATGTTGTAGCCCTGTCTTTTAGCTTCGAAACGGTGTATCTTACACCTTCATCCGGTAATCGTAGTGCCTTGGGTACCATTACCGCAAAAAGAGGTCAAAAACTATTTTTTTCAGGGCAAAGCTAAATCCATTTCCGGATTTTCTAATTTTCTCTAATGCTTGTATATGCTTATGGAACCCTATTGGGGTCGTATTTGGCATTGGTTTATGACTCGTTATCGAGTCTCATTGTACTTGTTTGCATGTTTTAGAGCGTGACGTTGGTGCACGACGTTCTTTTGACAGAAGTGCATGAAACCTCATTTGCAAGCTTGGTGAGTGTACTACTCACTTGTGTGTTACTATATGTCTTTGAATGTGAATTCCTTGAAGTGAATTGAATGTGAATTGATTGAAGTGAGAGCGTACTTTATCACTCTCACTTATTATTTACCATGTTATTGGAATGTTATACGACATGTTACATGAAATGAAAGTACATGGTTTGGTGTCGTTTGGACGAGTATCCAACGATTACAATTGTTATCTTTGAGCTCAACCCCATTGGTAGTGGATTGAATCGAGCCGGCGAGGGCTTGGTCGTGCCAATTAATGAATCTTGGGGACTGTTATATGGAATCTTGTAGTATGAGAGACTCTCGATTCCGGTATACTCGAATAATACCAAAGTGCAAGTGTTTGGAGTTCGGGCCCGGTAGGAGTATGTTGGGTGGAAGGAATGGAAGTAAAGTGGAGTCTACGGTTGGTTACTTTTGAATTGACGGAGAGTCAATGAAGTTCGATCAAGAAATGCAAACGAGGGAAAAGGGCTTTTGAGAGCCACCCGTATCCTTTTATCACCACATGTGATGTGTGCCTTTGCTTACTTTTAATGTATTGAATGAAAAGTTTGATGCTTATATGTACTTGGTTGCTTGAGTGATAGTATTCTCACTGGGCAATTAGTTCACCCCGTTCCTTTTGTTTTCCTCACAGGAATCTGACTGCTTTTGGAATGACTTTTGATAATTGGTTGCCGAATGAACTAGATGAATATCTCTTTTGTATAGTTTATGAATTGAAACCCTAAATGTGCCATTGGGGCCGTTTTCACTTTTATTTTGGCAACCGTACATGTATTAATTTTGAGAAATTTTCATATGCCATTTTGGCTTGTAAATGCTAAATTTCAAGATGTGAATGTTTGCTTGATATTTGGTTGGGTTCTGACGGGTCGGTTACTATTCATGGCCGACTCCGGATTTCATTTTTTTTATTTTGGGTTATTTTGCCAGTTTGACTTGTTTACGCGCGTTACAAGTTCCGGAACGCAATAGATCGCTCTAAACTGCACCGTTAGTCCTAGCGAGAGTTGGGCAGGCAGTCCGCTAACCCCTTTGGTTCGCCTTAGGGGAAAGTGGGGCTGTCACAGGTGGTATAAGAGCCACTTCGCGTGGTCTCTGCGCGGAGTGAGTTTGGGCTAAGTGGTGTTATGGTCCTGATTTCATGGATATGTCTAAGTGCTCGTTTGAGCGTAAGTTATGACCGGGGCATGTTATAAGTGTAAAAATCTTTATCATGGAACTTGAGGACGACAGATAAGTATGTCGGGTAGGAATCTTTAATATGGATGATTTACGCTTGGGACCGGCCGGCTCGAGTTGTGAATTATCTTAGATGGGATTCTTGCGCCCGGATACGAAAGAGATGAGAGCCTAGGTTAGAAAGGATTGGGCGAACTAGGAAGGCGATTCTATGGAACTTCGAGTGGTTTGTTCGGGTATGGTTAATCGTGATTAACCTTGATTAAGATATAAATGGTGTTGTTCTCGTGTATGTTGGGTGGAGCCCTAGGGGGGGGAAGAAAGCTTTTCGTGAGTTCTTTTGTACTCGTGACCTAGTCTGTCTATAGTACTTTTGGAGAACCCTTTTGTTTTATGGGATGACTTTGTATGTACCTGACTGACTGTTCTGTATAATTGTTGATTCTGTTATGTGTTCTCTGTATATGTGTTATGTGTTTAAATGCTCTACGAGGGAGTTGTTAGTTAATTGTTCTTGTTTACTTGTTCCTGTTTAGTGCTACGAAAAGGAGGGTTAGGTGCCCTTTAACAGTATATTTATTTTGTGACCTACATCGACTTAGATTTTATGGAAGGCACACGTAGTGGACGGGGGCGTGGGCGCGGGAATAGGCAACCTACGCCTGAAAGGGGCACTGGGGAAACCTTCTCTGGACCTAATCCTGAACCGAGAGTTGACCCCAACGTGCAGATAGCTGCCGCTATGCAACAAATGACCAACCTGCTGGCACAAGTAGTGCAGCAACAAGGCCAAAACCCAAACCCTAATCCTGGAAACCCGGGCAACCATGTCGAAAGCGACGATAGGGCACTTGAGAGGTTCCAGAAGTTCGCACCACCGAAGTTTATCGGGGGCCCGATCCGGATGTCGCCGAAAGGTGGCTCGAGAAAATGGTAGACATTTTCGCTGCCCTGCACTACACCGAAGAACGGCAGGTGACTTTCGCCGTTTTCCAGCTGGAAGGGGCGGCCCGTTCCTGGTGGAATGTCATTCGACAAAAATGGGAACGGGAACAAACGCCCAGGACTTGGGTGAATTTTATGAGAGAATTCAACGCGAAATTTTTCCCTCCTCTAGTCCAGGAGCAGAAGGAAGATGAGTTTATCCGACTCCGCCAAGGGGCTCAATCTGTAGCGGAGTACGAGAGCCAATTCACCCGCCTATCCAAATTTGCGCCCGAACTCATCATGACCGAGCAACGAAGAATACGGCGATTTGTCCAGGGCCTGAACGTAGAAATTCAGAAGGACCTCGAGGTGGCCCAGATTAACGCTTTTAGCGAGGCCGTTGAGAAGGCCCAACAGGTAGAGAGCGCCAGAGTGCAAGTACGAAACTTCCAAGCGAAGAAACGGGGTTTTCCTGGAAGCAGCTCTGGACAGGGGGATGAGAGTACCCCTTCCAAGTTTGGGCGAGGAACTGGAGGAGAAAGGATGCCGTGAGTGTCACAAGAGAGCCCGTCACGAGGTGGCCAAGTGTTAAGTGGGGAGAGGCCAGAAAGGAGGCTCGGCTTCTGCAGTACGCGGACCCTGCGGGTATTGCGGAAAGTCAAACCACTCGGAGGACAATTGCTGGAAGAAGGAGGGGAAATGTTTGCGCTGTGGAAGTGCAAACCATCAGCTCGCCACTTGTCCAGTCCTATCACGAGATGGAAAGGGGAGTCAGCAATCGACAAAAACTAATTCCGAACCGGCAAAGGTGGAAGGGACCAAATCTAAGGTGGCAGCTCGAGTGTATTCACTAGAGCCACAACAGGTCCCCGATTCTCCTGAAATTGAGGAAGGTACGATTGTGGTATTTCTGCGGAAATATTAGTAGATTCCGGTGTTATTCATTCACTTGTCAACCCCAATTTTGATAGACGGAATAGATACCAAACCTGCTCGTCTACCCTACGACCTGAAAGTAGTATTCCTATGGGGACAAAATCATTTGAGCACTGGTATGGTTTGTAAGGATCGTAGTGTTTGGATAGGAGAGAGAGGATAGTGTTCAGGAATTAAAGCGAAAGTTAACCATGGCTCTTCTTTTGGCCTTGCCTAAAGGTAAGGACAGTTTTACTGTTTACCCTGATGCTTCGAGGGAAGGTTGGGGTGTGTGTTGACGGAAAACCAGAATGTGATATCGTTTGCCTCTGGGAAATTGAAACCCCTCGAACAAAGCTATCCAACCCACGATCTGGAGTAAGTCGCAATTGTTGTCGCTCGGGAAAAAAAAAGTGGAGACATCATGGGATAGAAGAGGCTACCTGGGAGGTGGAAAGGAATACCCTGATCTGTTTGTGAACCAAGGTGAGAAATTTCGAGGACGAAATTCTTTTAAGGGGGAGAGAGTGTGAGAGCCCGTAATTTTTTCCATTTTAGGGTTTTATTATATTCAATGGCTTGTTTTCTGCATTTTCATGATTAGGAAAAATTCTAGATATTTTTAAGGAGCAGATATAATTTTTAGATGATTTTTCTAGTATCGAATAGTTTTTGAGAAATTAAGAGCGTATACCGGACGTGGGACCCACTAGTGCGAAAAGTTCGGAAAAATTCGGCCAACTAGATTAAGTTTTGGATACTGGAATTAATTTATCGGGTGTTAAGAGATAAGTAGAGGATACTAAGTGGATTGGTATAAGAGAGACAAAAGTTAGGCAAGTCATTAATGAGGTGACAAGTGTCACCATTTGAGTGGGTTTACTTTATAAACACTATTCATGGTCTTACCATTGACCAAATAAATCAAAAAAATAACCAAAACTTTACCATTTTCTCTTCATCTTGGTCGAGCTCCTTGAGCAACAAAAGAAAGAAAACTCTTCAAGTTTTTGGCTTCAATCTTGCTCAAGTTCAACAATCTAACCATTTAATCTTGCAATCTCTCCATAAAACCTCTTCACTTAGTGTTAGTGAGTTGATTTGTGGAGTTATTTGGAAAGCTAAGAGGACCTATTGCTCTCTCTCTCTTGTTTCTAAGGTGAGTTGTGAAGAACCACTTTCCTTCCTCTAATGATGCCTAATTTATGATTAGTGATGGTATGAGATGAAACTTTATGGATTACATCTTGAGTTTTGGTTGAATTGGTGAAGTTTTCTATTTATTGGTGATTTTTCTGTTTTAATATGAACATGATTGTGTGGTTATCTATGATGATTGGAAATGATGTATAAGGACTCTAGGAGGTGGAAAAAGTGGGTAATTATAACCAATTTCTGTTTTGGAAGCAATTCTGGAAAATTAGGGTTTGATTAAGGTACATTCTGCCCGGTTTTGTATCTCATAGTTAGAGGCCAAATTGGCCTTGTCTTAAAACATGAAAGTTGTAGGGAATGATATTTTAGAGGTACCTACAAAATTTCAGGTCAATCGGAGTAGTGTAGGATGAGAAAAATTGAAATTACCCTTGCTGTCCTGGTTTTATCCGAATGTAAGAATTGCGGCTGTAATTGATTGTTTTGGTTGGGATTGCTTCCGAATTGGTTGTTGAGATTTTCTAATGAAATGTAGCCCTGTTTCTTACCTTTCCGTTGGTTCTAGAATTTCTGGATTTGGACTTGGATAGCCTGATTTATGATGCTTCCGCTAGAATGCGTTCTGTGAATCTATTTTACGGTTTTGGTGTAGTATCTTGCATTTTTGACATGGTTGCACTCCCTATTGGGGTCGTATTTGGCATTGGTTTATGACTCGTTATCGAGTCTCATTGTACTTGTTTGCATGTTTTTGGGCGTGACGTTGGTGCACGACGTTCTTTTGACGGAAGTGCATGAAACCTCATTTGCAAGCTTGGTGAGTGTATTACTCACTTGTGTGTTACTATATGGCTTTGAATGTGAATTCCTTGAAGTGAATTGAATGTGAATTGATTGAAGTGAGAGCGTACTTTATCACTCTCACTTATTGTTTACCATGTTATTGGAATGTTATACGACATGTTACATGAAATGAAAGTACATGGTTTGGTGTCGTTTGGACGAGTATCCAACGATTACAATTGTTATCTTTGAGCTCAACCCCATTGGTAGTGGATTGAATCGAGCCGGCGAGGGCTTGGTCGTGCCAATTAATGAATCTTGGGGACTGTTATATGGAATCTTGTAGTATGAGAGACTCTCGATTCCGGTATACTAGAATAATACCAAAGTGCAAGTGTTTGGAGTTCGGGCCCGGTAGGAGTATGTTGGGTGGAAGGAATGGAAGTAAAGTGGAGTCTACGGTTGGTTACTTTTGAATTGACGGAGAGTCAATGAAGTTCGATCAAGAAATGCAAACGAGGGAAAAGGGCTTTTGAGAGCCACCCGTATCCTTTTATCACCACATGTGATGTGTGCCTTTGCTTACTTTTAATGTATTGAATGAAAAGTTTGATGCTTATATGTACTTGGTTGCTTGAGTGATAGTATTCTCACTGGGCAATTAGCTCACCCCGTTCCTTTTGTTTTCCTCACAGGAATCTGACTGCTTTTGGAATGACTTTTGATAATTGGTTGCCGAATGAACTAGATGAATATCTCTTTTGTATAGTTTATGAATTGAAACCCTAAATGTGCCATTGGGGCCGTTTTCACTTTTATTTTGGCAACCGTACATGTATTAATTTTGAGAAATTTTCATATGCCATTTTGGCTTGTAAATGCTAAATTTCAAGATGTGAATGTTTGCTTGATATTTGGTTGGGTTCTGACGGGTCGGTTACTATTCATGGCCGACTCCGGATTTCATTTTTTTTATTTTGGGTTATTTTGCCAGTTTGACTTGTTTACGCGCGTTACAAGTTCCGGAACGCAATAGATCGCTCTAAACTGCACCGTTAGTCCTAGCGAGAGTTGGGCAGGCAGTCCGCTAACCCCTTTGGTTCGCCTTAGGGGAAAGTGGGGCTGTCACAGGTGGTATAAGAGCCACTTCGCGTGGTCTCTGCGCGGAGTGAGTTTGGGCTAAGTGGTGTTATGGTCCTGATTTCATGGATATGTCTAAGTGCTCGTTTGAGCGTAAGTTATGACCGGGGCATGTTATAAGTGTAAAAATCTTTATCATGGAACTTGAGGACGACAGATAAGTATGTCGGGTAGGAATCTTTAATATGGATGATTTACGCTTGGGACCGGCCGGCTCGAGTTGTGAATTATCTTAGATGGGATTCTTGCGCCCGGATACGAAAGAGATGAGAGCCTAGGTTAGAAAGGATTGGGCGAACTAGGAAGGCGATTCAATGGAACTTCGAGTGGTTTGTTCGGGTATGGTTAATCGTGATTAACCTTGATTAAGATATAAATGGTGTTGTTCTCGTGTATGTTGGGTGGAGCCCTAGGGGGGGAAAGAAAGCTTTTCGTGAGTTCTTTTGTACTCGTGACCTAGTCTGTCTATAGTACTTTTGGAGGACCCTTTTGTTTTATGGGATGACTTTGTATGTACCTGACTGACTGTTCTGTATAATTGTTGATTCTGTTATGTGTTCTCTGTATATGTGTTATGTGTTTAAATGCTCTACGAGGGAGTTGTTAGTTAATTGTTCTTGTTTACTTGTTCCTGTTTAGTGCTACGAAAAGGAGGGTTAGGTGCCCTTTAACAGTATATTTATTTTGTGACCTAGATCGACTTAGATTTTATGGAAGGCACACGTAGTGGACGGGGGCGTGGGCGCGGGAATAGGCAACCTACGCCTGAAAGGGGCACTGGGGAAACCTTCTCTGGACCTAATCCTGAACCGAGAGTTGACCCCAACGTGCAGATAGCTGCCGCTATGCAACAAATGACCAACCTGCTGGCACAAGTAGTGCAGCAACAAGGCCAAAACCCAAACCCTAATCCTGGAAACCCGGGCAACCATGTCGAAAGCGACGATAGGGCACTTGAGAGGTTCCAGAAGTTCGCACCACCGAAGTTTATCGGGGGCCCGATCCGGATGTCGCCGAAAGGTGGCTCGAGAAAATGGTAGACATTTTCGCTGCCCTGCACTACACCGAAGAACGGCAGGTGACTTTCGCCGTTTTCCAGCTGGAAGGGGCGGCCCGTTCCTGGTGGAATGTCATTCGACAAAAATGGGAACGGGAACAAACGCCCAGGACTTGGGTGAATTTTATGAGAGAATTCAACGCGAAATTTTTCCCTCCTCTAGTCCAGGAGCAGAAGGAAGATGAGTTTATCCGACTCCGCCAAGGGGCTCAATCTGTAGCGGAGTACGAGAGCCAATTCACCCGCCTATCCAAATTTGCGCCCGAACTCATCATGACCGAGCAACGAAGAATACGGCGATTTGTCCAGGGCCTGAACGTAGAAATTCAGAAGGACCTCGAGGTGGCCCAGATTAACGCTTTTAGCGAGGCCGTTGAGAAGGCCCAACAGGTAGAGAGCGCCAGAGTGCAAGTACGAAACTTCCAAGCGAAGAAACGGGGTTTTCCTGGAAGCAGCTCTGGACAGGGGGATGAGAGTACCCCTTCCAAGTTTGGGCGAGGAACTGGAGGAGAAAGGATGCCGTGAGTGTCACAAGAGAGCCCGTCACGAGGTGGCCAAGTGTTAAGTGGGGAGAGGCCAGAAAGGAGGCTCGGCTTCTGCAGTACGCGGACCCTGCGGGTATTGCGGAAAGTCAAACCACTCGGAGGACAATTGCTGGAAGAAGGAGGGGAAATGTTTGCGCTGTGGAAGTGCAAACCATCAGCTCGCCACTTGTCCAGTCCTATCACGAGATGGAAAGGGGAGTCAGCAATCGACAAAAACTAATTCCGAACCGGCAAAGGTGGAAGGGACCAAATCTAAGGTGGCAGCTCGAGTGTATTCACTAGAGCCACAACAGGTCCCCGATTCTCCTGAAATTGAGGAAGGTACGATTGTGGTATTTCTGCGGAAATATTAGTAGATTCCGGTGTTATTCATTCACTTGTCAACCCCAATTTTGATAGACGGAATAGATACCAAACCTGCTCGTCTACCCTACGACCTGAAAGTAGTATTCCTATGGGGACAAAATCATTTGAGCACTGGTATGGTTTGTAAGGATCGTAGTGTTTGGATAGGAGAGAGAGGATAGTGTTCAGGAATTAAAGCGAAAGTTAACCATGGCTCTTCTTTTGGCCTTGCCTAAAGGTAAGGACAGTTTTACTGTTTACCCTGATGCTTCGAGGGAAGGTTGGGGTGTGTGTTGACGGAAAACCAGAATGTGATATCGTTTGCCTCTGGGAAATTGAAACCCCTCGAACAAAGCTATCCAACCCACGATCTGGAGTAAGTCGCAATTGTTGTCGCTCGGGAAAAAAAAAGTGGAGACATCATGGGATAGAAGAGGCTACCTGGGAGGTGGAAAGGAATACCCTGATCTGTTTGTGAACCAAGGTGAGAAATTTCGAGGACGAAATTCTTTTAAGGGGGAGAGAGTGTGAGAGCCCGTAATTTTTTCCATTTTAGGGTTTTATTATATTCAATGGCTTGTTTTCTGCATTTTCATGATTAGGAAAAATTCTAGATATTTTTAAGGAGCAGATATAATTTTTAGATGATTTTTCTAGTATCGAATAGTTTTTGAGAAATTAAGAGCGTATACCGGACGTGGGACCCACTAGTGCGAAAAGTTCGGAAAAATTCGGCCAACTAGATTAAGTTTTGGATACTGGAATTAATTTATCGGGTGTTAAGAGATAAGTAGAGGATACTAAGTGGATTGGTATAAGAGAGACAAAAGTTAGGCAAGTCATTAATGAGGTGACAAGTGTCACCATTTGAGTGGGTTTACTTTATAAACACTATTCATGGTCTTACCATTGACCAAATAAATCAAAAAAATAACCAAAACTTTACCATTTTCTCTTCATCTTGGTCGAGCTCCTTGAGCAACAAAAGAAAGAAAACTCTTCAAGTTTTTGGCTTCAATCTTGCTCAAGTTCAACAATCTAACCATTTAATCTTGCAATCTCTCCATAAAACCTCTTCACTTAGTGTTAGTGAGTTGATTTGTGGAGTTATTTGGAAAGCTAAGAGGACCTATTGCTCTCTCTCTCTTGTTTCTAAGGTGAGTTGTGAAGAACCACTTTCCTTCCTCTAATGATGCCTAATTTATGATTAGTGATGGTATGAGATGAAACTTTATGGATTACATCTTGAGTTTTGGTTGAATTGGTGAAGTTTTCTATTTATTGGTGATTTTTCTGTTTTAATATGAACATGATTGTGTGGTTATCTATGATGATTGGAAATGATGTATAAGGACTCTAGGAGGTGGAAAAAGTGGGTAATTATAACCAATTTCTGTTTTGGAAGCAATTCTGGAAAATTAGGGTTTGATTAAGGTACATTCTGCCCGGTTTTGTATCTCATAGTTAGAGGCCAAATTGGCCTTGTCTTAAAACATGAAAGTTGTAGGGAATGATATTTTAGAGGTACCTACAAAATTTCAGGTCAATCGGAGTAGTGTAGGATGAGAAAAATTGAAATTACCCTTGCTGTCCTGGTTTTATCCGAATGTAAGAATTGCGGCTGTAATTGATTGTTTTGGTTGGGATTGCTTCCGAATTGGTTGTTGAGATCTTCTAATGAAATGTAGCCCTGTTTCTTACCTTTCCGTTGGTTCTAGAATTTCTGGATTTGGACTTGGATAGCCTGATTTATGATGCTTCCGCTAGAATGCGTTCTGTGAATCTATTTTACGGTTTTGGTGTAGTATCTTGCATTTTTGACATGGTTGCACTCCCTATTGGGGTCGTATTTGGCATTGGTTTATGACTCGTTATCGAGTCTCATTGTACTTGTTTGCATGTTTTAGGGCGTGACGTTGGTGCACGACGTTCTTTTGACGGAAGTGCATGAAACCTCATTTGCAAGCTTGGTGAGTGTATTACTCACTTGTGTGTTACTATATGGCTTTGAATGTGAATTCCTTGAAGTGAATTGAATGTGAATTGATTGAAGTGAGAGCGTACTTTATCACTCTCACTTATTGTTTACCATGTTATTGGAATGTTATACGACATGTTACATGAAATGAAAGTACATGGTTTGGTGTCGTTTGGACGAGTATCCAACGATTACAATTGTTATCTTTGAGCTCAACCCCATTGGTAGTGGATTGAATCGAGCCGGCGAGGGCTTGGTCGTGCCAATTAATGAATCTTGGGGACTGTTATATGGAATCTTGTAGTATGAGAGACTCTCGATTCCGGTATACTAGAATAATACCAAAGTGCAAGTGTTTGGAGTTCGGGCCCGGTAGGAGTATGTTGGGTGGAAGGAATGGAAGTAAAGTGGAGTCTACGGTTGGTTACTTTTGAATTGACGGAGAGTCAATGAAGTTCGATCAAGAAATGCAAACGAGGGAAAAGGGCTTTTGAGAGCCACCCGTATCCTTTTATCACCACATGTGATGTGTGCCTTTGCTTACTTTTAATGTATTGAATGAAAAGTTTGATGCTTATATGTACTTGGTTGCTTGAGTGATAGTATTCTCACTGGGCAATTAGCTCACCCCGTTCCTTTTGTTTTCCTCACAGGAATCTGACTGCTTTTGGAATGACTTTTGATAATTGGTTGCCGAATGAACTAGATGAATATCTCTTTTGTATAGTTTATGAATTGAAACCCTAAATGTGCCATTGGGGCCGTTTTCACTTTTATTTTGGCAACCGTACATGTATTAATTTTGAGAAATTTTCATATGCCATTTTGGCTTGTAAATGCTAAATTTCAAGATGTGAATGTTTGCTTGATATTTGGTTGGGTTCTGACGGGTCGGTTACTATTCATGGCCGACTCCGGATTTCATTTTTTTTATTTTGGGTTATTTTGCCAGTTTGACTTGTTTACGCGCGTTACAAGTTCCGGAACGCAATAGATCGCTCTAAACTGCACCGTTAGTCCTAGCGAGAGTTGGGCAGGCAGTCCGCTAACCCCTTTGGTTCGCCTTAGGGGAAAGTGGGGCTGTCACAGGTGGTATAAGAGCCACTTCGCGTGGTCTCTGCGCGGAGTGAGTTTGGGCTAAGTGGTGTTATGGTCCTGATTTCATGGATATGTCTAAGTGCTCGTTTGAGCGTAAGTTATGACCGGGGCATGTTATAAGTGTAAAAATCTTTATCATGGAACTTGAGGACGACAGATAAGTATGTCGGGTAGGAATCTTTAATATGGATGATTTACGCTTGGGACCGGCCGGCTCGAGTTGTGAATTATCTTAGATGGGATTCTTGCGCCCGGATACGAAAGAGATGAGAGCCTAGGTTAGAAAGGATTGGGCGAACTAGGAAGGCGATTCTATGGAACTTCGAGTGGTTTGTTCGGGTATGGTTAATCGTGATTAACCTTGATTAAGATATAAATGGTGTTGTTCTCGTGTATGTTGGGTGGAGCCCTAGGGGGGGAAAGAAAGCTTTTCGTGAGTTCTTTTGTACTCGTGACCTAGTCTGTCTATAGTACTTTTGGAGGACCCTTTTGTTTTATGGGATGACTTTGTATGTACCTGACTGACTGTTCTGTATAATTGTTGATTCTGTTATGTGTTCTCTGTATATGTGTTATGTGTTTAAATGCTCTACGAGGGAGTTGTTAGTTAATTGTTCTTGTTTACTTGTTCCTGTTTAGTGCTACGAAAAGGAGGGTTAGGTGCCCTTTAACAGTATATTTATTTTGTGACCTAGATCGACTTAGATTTTATGGAAGGCACACGTAGTGGACGGGGGCGTGGGCGCGGGAATAGGCAACCTACGCCTGAAAGGGGCACTGGGGAAACCTTCTCTGGACCTAATCCTGAACCGAGAGTTGACCCCAACGTGCAGATAGCTGCCGCTATGCAACAAATGACCAACCTGCTGGCACAAGTAGTGCAGCAACAAGGCCAAAACCCAAACCCTAATCCTGGAAACCCGGGCAACCATGTCGAAAGCGACGATAGGGCACTTGAGAGGTTCCAGAAGTTCGCACCACCGAAGTTTATCGGAGGCCCGATCCGGATGTCGCCGAAAGGTGGCTCGAGAAAATGGTAGACATTTTCGCTGCCCTGCACTACACCGAAGAACGGCAGGTGACTTTCGCCGTTTTCCAGCTGGAAGGGGCGGCCCGTTCCTGGTGGAATGTCATTCGACAAAAATGGGAACGGGAACAAACGCCCAGGACTTGGGTGAATTTTATGAGAGAATTCAACGCGAAATTTTTCCCTCCTCTAGTCCAGGAGCAGAAGGAAGATGAGTTTATCCGACTCCGCCAAGGGGCTCAATCTGTAGCGGAGTACGAGAGCCAATTCACCCGCCTATCCAAATTTGCGCCCGAACTCATCATGACCGAGCAACGAAGAATACGGCGATTTGTCCAGGGCCTGAACGTAGAAATTCAGAAGGACCTCGAGGTGGCCCAGATTAACGCTTTTAGCGAGGCCGTTGAGAAGGCCCAACAGGTAGAGAGCGCCAGAGTGCAAGTACGAAACTTCCAAGCGAAGAAACGGGGTTTTCCTGGAAGCAGCTCTGGACAGGGGGATGAGAGTACCCCTTCCAAGTTTGGGCGAGGAACTGGAGGAGAAAGGATGCCGTGAGTGTCACAAGAGAGCCCGTCACGAGGTGGCCAAGTGTTAAGTGGGGAGAGGCCAGAAAGGAGGCTCGGCTTCTGCAGTACGCGGACCCTGCGGGTATTGCGGAAAGTCAAACCACTCGGAGGACAATTGCTGGAAGAAGGAGGGGAAATGTTTGCGCTGTGGAAGTGCAAACCATCAGCTCGCCACTTGTCCAGTCCTATCACGAGATGGAAAGGGGAGTCAGCAATCGACAAAAACTAATTCCGAACCGGCAAAGGTGGAAGGGACCAAATCTAAGGTGGCAGCTCGAGTGTATTCACTAGAGCCACAACAGGTCCCCGATTCTCCTGAAATTGAGGAAGGTACGATTGTGGTATTTCTGCGGAAATATTAGTAGATTCCGGTGTTATTCATTCACTTGTCAACCCCAATTTTGATAGACGGAATAGATACCAAACCTGCTCGTCTACCCTACGACCTGAAAGTAGTATTCCTATGGGGACAACATCATTTGAGCACTGGTATGGTTTGTAAGGATCGTAGTGTTTGGATAGGAGAGAGAGGATAGTGTTCAGGAATTAAAGCGAAAGTTAACCATGGCTCTTCTTTTGGCCTTGCCTAAAGGTAAGGACAGTTTTACTGTTTACCCTGATGCTTCGAGGGAAGGTTGGGGTGTGTGTTGACGGAAAACCAGAATGTGATATCGTTTGCCTCTGGGAAATTGAAACCCCTCGAACAAAGCTATCCAACCCACGATCTGGAGTAAGTCGCAATTGTTGTCGCTCGGGAAAAAAAAAGTGGAGACATCATGGGATAGAAGAGGCTACCTGGGAGGTGGAAAGGAATACCCTGATCTGTTTGTGAACCAAGGTGAGAAATTTCGAGGACGAAATTCTTTTAAGGGGGAGAGAGTGTGAGAGCCCGTAATTTTTTCCATTTTAGGGTTTTATTATATTCAATGGCTTGTTTTCTGCATTTTCATGATTAGGAAAAATTCTAGATATTTTTAAGGAGCAGATATAATTTTTAGATGATTTTTCTAGTATCGAATAGTTTTTGAGAAATTAAGAGCGTATACCGGACGTGGGACCCACTAGTGCGAAAAGTTCGGAAAAATTCGGCCAACTAGATTAAGTTTTGGATACTGGAATTAATTTATCGGGTGTTAAGAGATAAGTAGAGGATACTAAGTGGATTGGTATAAGAGAGACAAAAGTTAGGCAAGTCATTAATGAGGTGACAAGTGTCACCATTTGAGTGGGTTTACTTTATAAACACTATTCATGGTCTTACCATTGACCAAATAAATCAAAAAAATAACCAAAACTTTACCATTTTCTCTTCATCTTGGTCGAGCTCCTTGAGCAACAAAAGAAAGAAAACTCTTCAAGTTTTTGGCTTCAATCTTGCTCAAGTTCAACAATCTAACCATTTAATCTTGCAATCTCTCCATAAAACCTCTTCACTTAGTGTTAGTGAGTTGATTTGTGGAGTTATTTGGAAAGCTAAGAGGACCTATTGCTCTCTCTCTCTCTTGTTTCTAAGGTGAGTTGTGAAGAACCACTTTCCTTCCTCTAATGATGCCTAATTTATGATTAGTGATGGTATGAGATGAAACTTTATGGATTACATCTTGAGTTTTGGTTGAATTGGTGAAGTTTTCTATTTATTGGTGATTTTTCTGTTTTAATATGAACATGATTGTGTGGTTATCTATGATGATTGGAAATGATGTATAAGGACTCTAGGAGGTGGAAAAAGTGGGTAATTATAACCAATTTCTGTTTTGGAAGCAATTCTGGAAAATTAGGGTTTGATTAAGGTACATTCTGCCCGGTTTTGTATCTCATAGTTAGAGGCCAAATTGGCCTTGTCTTAAAACATGAAAGTTGTAGGGAATGATATTTTAGAGGTACCTACAAAATTTCAGGTCAATCGGAGTAGTGTAGGATGAGAAAAATTGAAATTACCCTTGCTGTCCTGGTTTTATCCGAATGTAAGAATTACGGCTGTAATTGATTGTTTTGGTTGGGATTGCTTCCGAATTGGTTGTTGAGGTCTTCTAATGAAATGTAGCCCTGTTTCTTACCTTTCCGTTGGTTCTAGAATTTCTGGATTTGGACTTGGATAGCCTGATTTATGATGCTTCCGCTAGAATGCGTTCTGTGAATCTATTTTACGGTTTTGGTGTAGTATCTTGCATTTTTGACATGGTTGCACTCCCTATTGGGGTCGTATTTGGCATTGGTTTATGACTCGTTATCGAGTCTCATTGTACTTGTTTGCATGTTTTAGGGCGTGACGTTGGTGCACGACGTTCTTTTGACGGAAGTGCATGAAACCTCATTTGCAAGCTTGGTGAGTGTATTACTCACTTGTGTGTTACTATATGGCTTTGAATGTGAATTCCTTGAAGTGAATTGAATGTGAATTGATTGAAGTGAGAGCGTACTTTATCACTCTCACTTATTGTTTACCATGTTATTGGAATGTTATACGACATGTTACATGAAATGAAAGTACATGGTTTGGTGTCGTTTGGACGAGTATCCAACGATTACAATTGTTATCTTTGAGCTCAACCCCATTGGTAGTGGATTGAATCGAGCCGGCGAGGGCTTGGTCGTGCCAATTAATGAATCTTGGGGACTGTTATATGGAATCTTGTAGTATGAGAGACTCTCGATTCCGGTATACTAGAATAATACCAAAGTGCAAGTGTTTGGAGTTCGGGCCCGGTAGGAGTATGTTGGGTGGAAGGAATGGAAGTAAAGTGGAGTCTACGGTTGGTTACTTTTGAATTGACGGAGAGTCAATGAAGTTCGATCAAGAAATGCAAACGAGGGAAAAGGGCTTTTGAGAGCCACCCGTATCCTTTTATCACCACATGTGATGTGTGCCTTTGCTTACTTTTAATGTATTGAATGAAAAGTTTGATGCTTATATGTACTTGGTTGCTTGAGTGATAGTATTCTCACTGGGCAATTAGCTCACCCCGTTCCTTTTGTTTTCCTCACAGGAATCTGACTGCTTTTGGAATGACTTTTGATAATTGGTTGCCGAATGAACTAGATGAATATCTCTTTTGTATAGTTTATGAATTGAAACCCTAAATGTGCCATTGGGGCCGTTTTCACTTTTATTTTGGCAACCGTACATGTATTAATTTTGAGAAATTTTCATATGCCATTTTGGCTTGTAAATGCTAAATTTCAAGATGTGAATGTTTGCTTGATATTTGGTTGGGTTCTGACGGGTCGGTTACTATTCATGGCCGACTCCGGATTTCATTTTTTTTATTTTGGGTTATTTTGCCAGTTTGACTTGTTTACGCGCGTTACAAGTTCCGGAACGCAATAGATCGCTCTAAACTGCACCGTTAGTCCTAGCGAGAGTTGGGCAGGCAGTCCGCTAACCCCTTTGGTTCGCCTTAGGGGAAAGTGGGGCTGTCACAGGTGGTATAAGAGCCACTTCGCGTGGTCTCTGCGCGGAGTGAGTTTGGGCTAAGTGGTGTTATGGTCCTGATTTCATGGATATGTCTAAGTGCTCGTTTGAGCGTAAGTTATGACCGGGGCATGTTATAAGTGTAAAAATCTTTATCATGGAACTTGAGGACGACAGATAAGTATGTCGGGTAGGAATCTTTAATATGGATGATTTACGCTTGGGACCGGCCGGCTCGAGTTGTGAATTATCTTAGATGGGATTCTTGCGCCCGGATACGAAAGAGATGAGAGCCTAGGTTAGAAAGGATTGGGCGAACTAGGAAGGCGATTCTATGGAACTTCGAGTGGTTTGTTCGGGTATGGTTAATCGTGATTAACCTTGATTAAGATATAAATGGTGTTGTTCTCGTGTATGTTGGGTGGAGCCCTAGGGGGGGAAAGAAAGCTTTTCGTGAGTTCTTTTGTACTCGTGACCTAGTCTGTCTATAGTACTTTTGGAGGACCCTTTTGTTTTATGGGATGACTTTGTATGTACCTGACTGACTGTTCTGTATAATTGTTGATTCTGTTATGTGTTCTCTGTATATGTGTTATGTGTTTAAATGCTCTACGAGGGAGTTGTTAGTTAATTGTTCTTGTTTACTTGTTCCTGTTTAGTGCTACGAAAAGGAGGGTTAGGTGCCCTTTAACAGTATATTTATTTTGTGACCTAGATCGACTTAGATTTTATGGAAGGCACACGTAGTGGACGGGGGCGTGGGCGCGGGAATAGGCAACCTACGCCTGAAAGGGGCACTGGGGAAACCTTCTCTGGACCTAATCCTGAACCGAGAGTTGACCCCAACGTGCAGATAGCTGCCGCTATGCAACAAATGACCAACCTGCTGGCACAAGTAGTGCAGCAACAAGGCCAAAACCCAAACCCTAATCCTGGAAACCCGGGCAACCATGTCGAAAGCGACGATAGGGCACTTGAGAGGTTCCAGAAGTTCGCACCACCGAAGTTTATCGGCGGCCCGATCCGGATGTCGCCGAAAGGTGGCTCGAGAAAATGGTAGACATTTTCGCTGCCCTGCACTACACCGAAGAACGGCAGGTGACTTTCGCCGTTTTCCAGCTGGAAGGGGCGGCCCGTTCCTGGTGGAATGTCATTCGACAAAAATGGGAACGGGAACAAACGCCCAGGACTTGGGTGAATTTTATGAGAGAATTCAACGCGAAATTTTTCCCTCCTCTAGTCCAGGAGCAGAAGGAAGATGAGTTTATCCGACTCCGCCAAGGGGCTCAATCTGTAGCGGAGTACGAGAGCCAATTCACCCGCCTATCCAAATTTGCGCCCGAACTCATCATGACCGAGCAACGAAGAATACGGCGATTTGTCCAGGGCCTGAACGTAGAAATTCAGAAGGACCTCGAGGTGGCCCAGATTAACGCTTTTAGCGAGGCCGTTGAGAAGGCCCAACAGGTAGAGAGCGCCAGAGTGCAAGTACGAAACTTCCAAGCGAAGAAACGGGGTTTTCCTGGAAGCAGCTCTGGACAGGGGGATGAGAGTACCCCTTCCAAGTTTGGGCGAGGAACTGGAGGAGAAAGGATGCCGTGAGTGTCACAAGAGAGCCCGTCACGAGGTGGCCAAGTGTTAAGTGGGGAGAGGCCAGAAAGGAGGCTCGGCTTCTGCAGTACGCGGACCCTGCGGGTATTGCGGAAAGTCAAACCACTCGGAGGACAATTGCTGGAAGAAGGAGGGGAAATGTTTGCGCTGTGGAAGTGCAAACCATCAGCTCGCCACTTGTCCAGTCCTATCACGAGATGGAAAGGGGAGTCAGCAATCGACAAAAACTAATTCCGAACCGGCAAAGGTGGAAGGGACCAAATCTAAGGTGGCAGCTCGAGTGTATTCACTAGAGCCACAACAGGTCCCCGATTCTCCTGAAATTGAGGAAGGTACGATTGTGGTATTTCTGCGGAAATATTAGTAGATTCCGGTGTTATTCATTCACTTGTCAACCCCAATTTTGATAGACGGAATAGATACCAAACCTGCTCGTCTACCCTACGACCTGAAAGTAGTATTCCTATGGGGACAACATCATTTGAGCACTGGTATGGTTTGTAAGGATCGTAGTGTTTGGATAGGAGAGAGAGGATAGTGTTCAGGAATTAAAGCGAAAGTTAACCATGGCTCTTCTTTTGGCCTTGCCTAAAGGTAAGGACAGTTTTACTGTTTACCCTGATGCTTCGAGGGAAGGTTGGGGTGTGTGTTGACGGAAAACCAGAATGTGATATCGTTTGCCTCTGGGAAATTGAAACCCCTCGAACAAAGCTATCCAACCCACGATCTGGAGTAAGTCGCAATTGTTGTCGCTCGGGAAAAAAAAAGTGGAGACATCATGGGATAGAAGAGGCTACCTGGGAGGTGGAAAGGAATACCCTGATCTGTTTGTGAACCAAGGTGAGAAATTTCGAGGACGAAATTCTTTTAAGGGGGAGAGAGTGTGAGAGCCCGTAATTTTTTCCATTTTAGGGTTTTATTATATTCAATGGCTTGTTTTCTGCATTTTCATGATTAGGAAAAATTCTAGATATTTTTAAGGAGCAGATATAATTTTTAGATGATTTTTCTAGTATCGAATAGTTTTTGAGAAATTAAGAGCGTATACCGGACGTGGGACCCACTAGTGCGAAAAGTTCGGAAAAATTCGGCCAACTAGATTAAGTTTTGGATACTGGAATTAATTTATCGGGTGTTAAGAGATAAGTAGAGGATACTAAGTGGATTGGTATAAGAGAGACAAAAGTTAGGCAAGTCATTAATGAGGTGACAAGTGTCACCATTTGAGTGGGTTTACTTTATAAACACTATTCATGGTCTTACCATTGACCAAATAAATCAAAAAAATAACCAAAACTTTACCATTTTCTCTTCATCTTGGTCGAGCTCCTTGAGCAACAAAAGAAAGAAAACTCTTCAAGTTTTTGGCTTCAATCTTGCTCAAGTTCAACAATCTAACCATTTAATCTTGCAATCTCTCCATAAAACCTCTTCACTTAGTGTTAGTGAGTTGATTTGTGGAGTTATTTGGAAAGCTAAGAGGACCTATTGCTCTCTCTCTCTCTTGTTTCTAAGGTGAGTTGTGAAGAACCACTTTCCTTCCTCTAATGATGCCTAATTTATGATTAGTGATGGTATGAGATGAAACTTTATGGATTACATCTTGAGTTTTGGTTGAATTGGTGAAGTTTTCTATTTATTGGTGATTTTTCTGTTTTAATATGAACATGATTGTGTGGTTATCTATGATGATTGGAAATGATGTATAAGGACTCTAGGAGGTGGAAAAAGTGGGTAATTATAACCAATTTCTGTTTTGGAAGCAATTCTGGAAAATTAGGGTTTGATTAAGGTACATTCTGCCCGGTTTTGTATCTCATAGTTAGAGGCCAAATTGGCCTTGTCTTAAAACATGAAAGTTGTAGGGAATGATATTTTAGAGGTACCTACAAAATTTCAGGTCAATCGGAGTAGTGTAGGATGAGAAAAATTGAAATTACCCTTGCTGTCCTGGTTTTATCCGAATGTAAGAATTACGGCTGTAATTGATTGTTTTGGTTGGGATTGCTTCCGAATTGGTTGTTGAGGTCTTCTAATGAAATGTAGCCCTGTTTCTTACCTTTCCGTTGGTTCTAGAATTTCTGGATTTGGACTTGGATAGCCTGATTTATGATGCTTCCGCTAGAATGCGTTCTGTGAATCTATTTTACGGTTTTGGTGTAGTATCTTGCATTTTTGACATGGTTGCACTCCCTATTGGGGTCGTATTTGGCATTGGTTTATGACTCGTTATCGAGTCTCATTGTACTTGTTTGCATGTTTTAGGGCGTGACGTTGGTGCACGACGTTCTTTTGACGGAAGTGCATGAAACCTCATTTGCAAGCTTGGTGAGTGTATTACTCACTTGTGTGTTACTATATGGCTTTGAATGTGAATTCCTTGAAGTGAATTGAATGTGAATTGATTGAAGTGAGAGCGTACTTTATCACTCTCACTTATTGTTTACCATGTTATTGGAATGTTATACGACATGTTACATGAAATGAAAGTACATGGTTTGGTGTCGTTTGGACGAGTATCCAACGATTACAATTGTTATCTTTGAGCTCAACCCCATTGGTAGTGGATTGAATCGAGCCGGCGAGGGCTTGGTCGTGCCAATTAATGAATCTTGGGGACTGTTATATGGAATCTTGTAGTATGAGAGACTCTCGATTCCGGTATACTAGAATAATACCAAAGTGCAAGTGTTTGGAGTTCGGGCCCGGTAGGAGTATGTTGGGTGGAAGGAATGGAAGTAAAGTGGAGTCTACGGTTGGTTACTTTTGAATTGACGGAGAGTCAATGAAGTTCGATCAAGAAATGCAAACGAGGGAAAAGGGCTTTTGAGAGCCACCCGTATCCTTTTATCACCACATGTGATGTGTGCCTTTGCTTACTTTTAATGTATTGAATGAAAAGTTTGATGCTTATATGTACTTGGTTGCTTGAGTGATAGTATTCTCACTGGGCAATTAGCTCACCCCGTTCCTTTTGTTTTCCTCACAGGAATCTGACTGCTTTTGGAATGACTTTTGATAATTGGTTGCCGAATGAACTAGATGAATATCTCTTTTGTATAGTTTATGAATTGAAACCCTAAATGTGCCATTGGGGCCGTTTTCACTTTTATTTTGGCAACCGTACATGTATTAATTTTGAGAAATTTTCATATGCCATTTTGGCTTGTAAATGCTAAATTTCAAGATGTGAATGTTTGCTTGATATTTGGTTGGGTTCTGACGGGTCGGTTACTATTCATGGCCGACTCCGGATTTCATTTTTTTTATTTTGGGTTATTTTGCCAGTTTGACTTGTTTACGCGCGTTACAAGTTCCGGAACGCAATAGATCGCTCTAAACTGCACCGTTAGTCCTAGCGAGAGTTGGGCAGGCAGTCCGCTAACCCCTTTGGTTCGCCTTAGGGGAAAGTGGGGCTGTCACAGGTGGTATAAGAGCCACTTCGCGTGGTCTCTGCGCGGAGTGAGTTTGGGCTAAGTGGTGTTATGGTCCTGATTTCATGGATATGTCTAAGTGCTCGTTTGAGCGTAAGTTATGACCGGGGCATGTTATAAGTGTAAAAATCTTTATCATGGAACTTGAGGACGACAGATAAGTATGTCGGGAAGGAATCTTTAATATGGATGATTTACGCTTGGGACCGGCCGGCTCGAGTTGTGAATTATCTTAGATGGGATTCTTGCGCCCGGATACGAAAGAGATGAGAGCTTAGGTTAGAAAGGATTGGGCGAACTAGGAAGGCGATTCTATGGAACTTCGAGTGGTTTGTTCGGGTATGGTTAATCGTGATTAACCTTGATTAAGATATAAATGGTGTTGTTCTCGTGTATGTTGGGTGGAGCCCTAGGGGGGGAAAGAAAGCTTTTCGTTAGTTCTTTTGTACTCGTGACCTAGTCTGTCTATAGTACTTTTGGAGGACCCTTTTGTTTTATGGGATGACTTTGTATGTACCTGACTGACTGTTCTGTATAATTGTTGATTCTGTTATGTGTTCTCTGTATATGTGTTATGTGTTTAAATGCTCTACGAGGGAGTTGTTAGTTAATTGTTCTTGTTTACTTGTTCCTGTTTAGTGCTACGAAAAGGAGGGTTAGGTGCCCTTTAACAGTATATTTATTTTGTGACCTAGATCGACTTAGATTTTATGGAAGGCACACGTAGTGGACGGGGGCGTGGGCGCGGGAATAGGCAACCTACGCCTGAAAGGGGCACTGGGGAAACCTTCTCTGGACCTAATCCTGAACCGAGAGTTGACCCCAACGTGCAGATAGCTGCCGCTATGCAACAAATGACCAACCTGCTGGCACAAGTAGTGCAGCAACAAGGCCAAAACCCAAACCCTAATCCTGGAAACCCGGGCAACCATGTCGAAAGCGACGATAGGGCACTTGAGAGGTTCCAGAAGTTCGCACCACCGAAGTTTATCGGCGGCCCGATCCGGATGTCGCCGAAAGGTGGCTCGAGAAAATGGTAGACATTTTCGCTGCCCTGCACTACACCGAAGAACGGCAGGTGACTTTCGCCGTTTTCCAACTGGAAGGGGCGGCCCGTTCCTGGTGGAATGTCATTCGACAAAAATGGGAACGGGAACAAACGCCCAGGACTTGGGTGAATTTTATGAGAGAATTCAACGCGAAATTTTTCCCTCCTCTAGTCCAGGAGCAGAAGGAAGATGAGTTTATCCGACTCCGCCAAGGGGCTCAATCTGTAGCGGAGTACGAGAGCCAATTCACCCGCCTATCCAAATTTGCGCCCGAACTCATCATGACCGAGCAACGAAGAATACGGCGATTTGTCCAGGGCCTGAACGTAGAAATTCAGAAGGACCTCGAGGTGGCCCAGATTAACGCTTTTAGCGAGGCCGTTGAGAAGGCCCAACAGGTAGAGAGCGCCAGAGTGCAAGTACGAAACTTTCAAGCGAAGAAACGGGGTTTTCCTGGAAGCAGCTCTGGACAGGGGGATGAGAGTACCCCTTCCAAGTTTGGGCGAGGAACTGGAGGAGAAAGGATGCCGTGAGTGTCACAAGAGAGCCCGTCACGAGGTGGCCAAGTGTTAAGTGGGGAGAGGCCAGAAAGGAGGCTCGGCTTCTGCAGTACGCGGACCCTGCGGGTATTGCGGAAAGTCAAACCACTCGGAGGACAATTGCTGGAAGAAGGAGGGGAAATGTTTGCGCTGTGGAAGTGCAAACCATCAGCTCGCCACTTGTCCAGTCCTATCACGAGATGGAAAGGGGAGTCAGCAATCGACAAAAACTAATTCCGAACCGGCAAAGGTGGAAGGGACCAAATCTAAGGTGGCAGCTCGAGTGTATTCACTAGAGCCACAACAGGTCCCCGATTCTCCTGAAATTGAGGAAGGTACGATTGTGGTATTTCTGCGGAAATATTAGTAGATTCCGGTGTTATTCATTCACTTGTCAACCCCAATTTTGATAGACGGAATAGATACCAAACCTGCTCGTCTACCCTACGACCTGAAAGTAGTATTCCTATGGGGACAACATCATTTGAGCACTGGTATGGTTTGTAAGGATCGTAGTGTTTGGATAGGAGAGAGAGGATAGTGTTCAGGAATTAAAGCGAAAGTTAACCATGGCTCTTCTTTTGGCCTTGCCTAAAGGTAAGGACAGTTTTACTGTTTACCCTGATGCTTCGAGGGAAGGTTGGGGTGTGTGTTGACGGAAAACCAGAATGTGATATCGTTTGCCTCTGGGAAATTGAAACCCCTCGAACAAAGCTATCCAACCCACGATCTGGAGTAAGTCGCAATTGTTGTCGCTCGGGAAAAAAAAAGTGGAGACATCATGGGATAGAAGAGGCTACCTGGGAGGTGGAAAGGAATACCCTGATCTGTTTGTGAACCAAGGTGAGAAATTTCGAGGACGAAATTCTTTTAAGGGGGAGAGAGTGTGAGAGCCCGTAATTTTTTCCATTTTAGGGTTTTATTATATTCAATGGCTTGTTTTCTGCATTTTCATGATTAGGAAAAATTCTAGATATTTTTAAGGAGCAGATATAATTTTTAGATGATTTTTCTAGTATCGAATAGTTTTTGAGAAATTAAGAGCGTATACCGGACGTGGGACCCACTAGTGCGAAAAGTTCGGAAAAATTCGGCCAACTAGATTAAGTTTTGGATACTGGAATTAATTTATCGGGTGTTAAGAGATAAGTAGAGGATACTAAGTGGATTGGTATAAGAGAGACAAAAGTTAGGCAAGTCATTAATGAGGTGACAAGTGTCACCATTTGAGTGGGTTTACTTTATAAACACTATTCATGGTCTTACCATTGACCAAATAAATCAAAAAAATAACCAAAACTTTACCATTTTCTCTTCATCTTGGTCGAGCTCCTTGAGCAACAAAAGAAAGAAAACTCTTCAAGTTTTTGGCTTCAATCTTGCTCAAGTTCAACAATCTAACCATTTAATCTTGCAATCTCTCCATAAAACCTCTTCACTTAGTGTTAGTGAGTTGATTTGTGGAGTTATTTGGAAAGCTAAGAGGACCTATTGCTCTCTCTCTCTCTTGTTTCTAAGGTGAGTTGTGAAGAACCACTTTCCTTCCTCTAATGATGCCTAATTTATGATTAGTGATGGTATGAGATGAAACTTTATGGATTACATCTTGAGTTTTGGTTGAATTGGTGAAGTTTTCTATTTATTGGTGATTTTTCTGTTTTAATATGAACATGATTGTGTGGTTATCTATGATGATTGGAAATGATGTATAAGGACTCTAGGAGGTGGAAAAAGTGGGTAATTATAACCAATTTCTGTTTTGGAAGCAATTCTGGAAAATTAGGGTTTGATTAAGGTACATTCTGCCCGGTTTTGTATCTCATAGTTAGAGGCCAAATTGGCCTTGTCTTAAAACATGAAAGTTGTAGGGAATGATATTTTAGAGGTACCTACAAAATTTCAGGTCAATCGGAGTAGTGTAGGATGAGAAAAATTGAAATTACCCTTGCTGTCCTGGTTTTATCCGAATGTAAGAATTACGGCTGTAATTGATTGTTTTGGTTGGGATTGCTTCCGAATTGGTTGTTGAGGTCTTCTAATGAAATGTAGCCCTGTTTCTTACCTTTCCGTTGGTTCTAGAATTTCTGGATTTGGACTTGGATAGCCTGATTTATGATGCTTCCGCTAGAATGCGTTCTGTGAATCTATTTTACGGTTTTGGTGTAGTATCTTGCATTTTTGACATGGTTGCACTCCCTATTGGGGTCGTATTTGGCATTGGTTTATGACTCGTTATCGAGTCTCATTGTACTTGTTTGCATGTTTTAGGGCGTGACGTTGGTGCACGACGTTCTTTTGACGGAAGTGCATGAAACCTCATTTGCAAGCTTGGTGAGTGTATTACTCACTTGTGTGTTACTATATGGCTTTGAATGTGAATTCCTTGAAGTGAATTGAATGTGAATTGATTGAAGTGAGAGCGTACTTTATCACTCTCACTTATTGTTTACCATGTTATTGGAATGTTATACGACATGTTACATGAAATGAAAGTACATGGTTTGGTGTCGTTTGGACGAGTATCCAACGATTACAATTGTTATCTTTGAGCTCAACCCCATTGGTAGTGGATTGAATCGAGCCGGCGAGGGCTTGGTCGTGCCAATTAATGAATCTTGGGGACTGTTATATGGAATCTTGTAGTATGAGAGACTCTCGATTCCGGTATACTAGAATAATACCAAAGTGCAAGTGTTTGGAGTTCGGGCCCGGTAGGAGTATGTTGGGTGGAAGGAATGGAAGTAAAGTGGAGTCTACGGTTGGTTACTTTTGAATTGACGGAGAGTCAATGAAGTTCGATCAAGAAATGCAAACGAGGGAAAAGGGCTTTTGAGAGCCACCCGTATCCTTTTATCACCACATGTGATGTGTGCCTTTGCTTACTTTTAATGTATTGAATGAAAAGTTTGATGCTTATATGTACTTGGTTGCTTGAGTGATAGTATTCTCACTGGGCAATTAGCTCACCCCGTTCCTTTTGTTTTCCTCACAGGAATCTGACTGCTTTTGGAATGACTTTTGATAATTGGTTGCCGAATGAACTAGATGAATATCTCTTTTGTATAGTTTATGAATTGAAACCCTAAATGTGCCATTGGGGCCGTTTTCACTTTTATTTTGGCAACCGTACATGTATTAATTTTGAGAAATTTTCATATGCCATTTTGGCTTGTAAATGCTAAATTTCAAGATGTGAATGTTTGCTTGATATTTGGTTGGGTTCTGACGGGTCGGTTACTATTCATGGCCGACTCCGGATTTCATTTTTTTTATTTTGGGTTATTTTGCCAGTTTGACTTGTTTACGCGCGTTACAAGTTCCGGAACGCAATAGATCGCTCTAAACTGCACCGTTAGTCCTAGCGAGAGTTGGGCAGGCAGTCCGCTAACCCCTTTGGTTCGCCTTAGGGGAAAGTGGGGCTGTCACAGGTGGTATAAGAGCCACTTCGCGTGGTCTCTGCGCGGAGTGAGTTTGGGCTAAGTGGTGTTATGGTCCTGATTTCATGGATATGTCTAAGTGCTCGTTTGAGCGTAAGTTATGACCGGGGCATGTTATAAGTGTAAAAATCTTTATCATGGAACTTGAGGACGACAGATAAGTATGTCGGGAAGGAATCTTTAATATGGATGATTTACGCTTGGGACCGGCCGGCTCGAGTTGTGAATTATCTTAGATGGGATTCTTGCGCCCGGATACGAAAGAGATGAGAGCTTAGGTTAGAAAGGATTGGGCGAACTAGGAAGGCGATTCTATGGAACTTCGAGTGGTTTGTTCGGGTATGGTTAATCGTGATTAACCTTGATTAAGATATAAATGGTGTTGTTCTCGTGTATGTTGGGTGGAGCCCTAGGGGGGGAAAGAAAGCTTTTCGTTAGTTCTTTTGTACTCGTGACCTAGTCTGTCTATAGTACTTTTGGAGGACCCTTTTGTTTTATGGGATGACTTTGTATGTACCTGACTGACTGTTCTGTATAATTGTTGATTCTGTTATGTGTTCTCTGTATATGTGTTATGTGTTTAAATGCTCTACGAGGGAGTTGTTAGTTAATTGTTCTTGTTTACTTGTTCCTGTTTAGTGCTACGAAAAGGAGGGTTAGGTGCCCTTTAACAGTATATTTATTTTGTGACCTAGATCGACTTAGATTTTATGGAAGGCACACGTAGTGGACGGGGGCGTGGGCGCGGGAATAGGCAACCTACGCCTGAAAGGGGCACTGGGGAAACCTTCTCTGGACCTAATCCTGAACCGAGAGTTGACCCCAACGTGCAGATAGCTGCCGCTATGCAACAAATGACCAACCTGCTGGCACAAGTAGTGCAGCAACAAGGCCAAAACCCAAACCCTAATCCTGGAAACCCGGGCAACCATGTCGAAAGCGACGATAGGGCACTTGAGAGGTTCCAGAAGTTCGCACCACCGAAGTTTATCGGCGGCCCGATCCGGATGTCGCCGAAAGGTGGCTCGAGAAAATGGTAGACATTTTCGCTGCCCTGCACTACACCGAAGAACGGCAGGTGACTTTCGCCGTTTTCCAACTGGAAGGGGCGGCCCGTTCCTGGTGGAATGTCATTCGACAAAAATGGGAACGGGAACAAACGCCCAGGACTTGGGTGAATTTTATGAGAGAATTCAACGCGAAATTTTTCCCTCCTCTAGTCCAGGAGCAGAAGGAAGATGAGTTTATCCGACTCCGCCAAGGGGCTCAATCTGTAGCGGAGTACGAGAGCCAATTCACCCGCCTATCCAAATTTGCGCCCGAACTCATCATGACCGAGCAACGAAGAATACGGCGATTTGTCCAGGGCCTGAACGTAGAAATTCAGAAGGACCTCGAGGTGGCCCAGATTAACGCTTTTAGCGAGGCCGTTGAGAAGGCCCAACAGGTAGAGAGCGCCAGAGTGCAAGTACGAAACTTTCAAGCGAAGAAACGGGGTTTTCCTGGAAGCAGCTCTGGACAGGGGGATGAGAGTACCCCTTCCAAGTTTGGGCGAGGAACTGGAGGAGAAAGGATGCCGTGAGTGTCACAAGAGAGCCCGTCACGAGGTGGCCAAGTGTTAAGTGGGGAGAGGCCAGAAAGGAGGCTCGGCTTCTGCAGTACGCGGACCCTGCGGGTATTGCGGAAAGTCAAACCACTCGGAGGACAATTGCTGGAAGAAGGAGGGGAAATGTTTGCGCTGTGGAAGTGCAAACCATCAGCTCGCCACTTGTCCAGTCCTATCACGAGATGGAAAGGGGAGTCAGCAATCGACAAAAACTAATTCCGAACCGGCAAAGGTGGAAGGGACCAAATCTAAGGTGGCAGCTCGAGTGTATTCACTAGAGCCACAACAGGTCCCCGATTCTCCTGAAATTGAGGAAGGTACGATTGTGGTATTTCTGCGGAAATATTAGTAGATTCCGGTGTTATTCATTCACTTGTCAACCCCAATTTTGATAGACGGAATAGATACCAAACCTGCTCGTCTACCCTACGACCTGAAAGTAGTATTCCTATGGGGACAACATCATTTGAGCACTGGTATGGTTTGTAAGGATCGTAGTGTTTGGATAGGAGAGAGAGGATAGTGTTCAGGAATTAAAGCGAAAGTTAACCATGGCTCTTCTTTTGGCCTTGCCTAAAGGTAAGGACAGTTTTACTGTTTACCCTGATGCTTCGAGGGAAGGTTGGGGTGTGTGTTGACGGAAAACCAGAATGTGATATCGTTTGCCTCTGGGAAATTGAAACCCCTCGAACAAAGCTATCCAACCCACGATCTGGAGTAAGTCGCAATTGTTGTCGCTCGGGAAAAAAAAAGTGGAGACATCATGGGATAGAAGAGGCTACCTGGGAGGTGGAAAGGAATACCCTGATCTGTTTGTGAACCAAGGTGAGAAATTTCGAGGACGAAATTCTTTTAAGGGGGAGAGAGTGTGAGAGCCCGTAATTTTTTCCATTTTAGGGTTTTATTATATTCAATGGCTTGTTTTCTGCATTTTCATGATTAGGAAAAATTCTAGATATTTTTAAGGAGCAGATATAATTTTTAGATGATTTTTCTAGTATCGAATAGTTTTTGAGAAATTAAGAGCGTATACCGGACGTGGGACCCACTAGTGCGAAAAGTTCGGAAAAATTCGGCCAACTAGATTAAGTTTTGGATACTGGAATTAATTTATCGGGTGTTAAGAGATAAGTAGAGGATACTAAGTGGATTGGTATAAGAGAGACAAAAGTTAGGCAAGTCATTAATGAGGTGACAAGTGTCACCATTTGAGTGGGTTTACTTTATAAACACTATTCATGGTCTTACCATTGACCAAATAAATCAAAAAAATAACCAAAACTTTACCATTTTCTCTTCATCTTGGTCGAGCTCCTTGAGCAACAAAAGAAAGAAAACTCTTCAAGTTTTTGGCTTCAATCTTGCTCAAGTTCAACAATCTAACCATTTAATCTTGCAATCTCTCCATAAAACCTCTTCACTTAGTGTTAGTGAGTTGATTTGTGGAGTTATTTGGAAAGCTAAGAGGACCTATTGCTCTCTCTCTCTCTTGTTTCTAAGGTGAGTTGTGAAGAACCACTTTCCTTCCTCTAATGATGCCTAATTTATGATTAGTGATGGTATGAGATGAAACTTTATGGATTACATCTTGAGTTTTGGTTGAATTGGTGAAGTTTTCTATTTATTGGTGATTTTTCTGTTTTAATATGAACATGATTGTGTGGTTATCTATGATGATTGGAAATGATGTATAAGGACTCTAGGAGGTGGAAAAAGTGGGTAATTATAACCAATTTCTGTTTTGGAAGCAATTCTGGAAAATTAGGGTTTGATTAAGGTACATTCTGCCCGGTTTTGTATCTCATAGTTAGAGGCCAAATTGGCCTTGTCTTAAAACATGAAAGTTGTAGGGAATGATATTTTAGAGGTACCTACAAAATTTCAGGTCAATCGGAGTAGTGTAGGATGAGAAAAATTGAAATTACCCTTGCTGTCCTGGTTTTATCCGAATGTAAGAATTACGGCTGTAATTGATTGTTTTGGTTGGGATTGCTTCCGAATTGGTTGTTGAGGTCTTCTAATGAAATGTAGCCCTGTTTCTTACCTTTCCGTTGGTTCTAGAATTTCTGGATTTGGACTTGGATAGCCTGATTTATGATGCTTCCGCTAGAATGCGTTCTGTGAATCTATTTTACGGTTTTGGTGTAGTATCTTGCATTTTTGACATGGTTGCACTCCCTATTGGGGTCGTATTTGGCATTGGTTTATGACTCGTTATCGAGTCTCATTGTACTTGTTTGCATGTTTTAGGGCGTGACGTTGGTGCACGACGTTCTTTTGACGGAAGTGCATGAAACCTCATTTGCAAGCTTGGTGAGTGTATTACTCACTTGTGTGTTACTATATGGCTTTGAATGTGAATTCCTTGAAGTGAATTGAATGTGAATTGATTGAAGTGAGAGCGTACTTTATCACTCTCACTTATTGTTTACCATGTTATTGGAATGTTATACGACATGTTACATGAAATGAAAGTACATGGTTTGGTGTCGTTTGGACGAGTATCCAACGATTACAATTGTTATCTTTGAGCTCAACCCCATTGGTAGTGGATTGAATCGAGCCGGCGAGGGCTTGGTCGTGCCAATTAATGAATCTTGGGGACTGTTATATGGAATCTTGTAGTATGAGAGACTCTCGATTCCGGTATACTAGAATAATACCAAAGTGCAAGTGTTTGGAGTTCGGGCCCGGTAGGAGTATGTTGGGTGGAAGGAATGGAAGTAAAGTGGAGTCTACGGTTGGTTACTTTTGAATTGACGGAGAGTCAATGAAGTTCGATCAAGAAATGCAAACGAGGGAAAAGGGCTTTTGAGAGCCACCCGTATCCTTTTATCACCACATGTGATGTGTGCCTTTGCTTACTTTTAATGTATTGAATGAAAAGTTTGATGCTTATATGTACTTGGTTGCTTGAGTGATAGTATTCTCACTGGGCAATTAGCTCACCCCGTTCCTTTTGTTTTCCTCACAGGAATCTGACTGCTTTTGGAATGACTTTTGATAATTGGTTGCCGAATGAACTAGATGAATATCTCTTTTGTATAGTTTATGAATTGAAACCCTAAATGTGCCATTGGGGCCGTTTTCACTTTTATTTTGGCAACCGTACATGTATTAATTTTGAGAAATTTTCATATGCCATTTTGGCTTGTAAATGCTAAATTTCAAGATGTGAATGTTTGCTTGATATTTGGTTGGGTTCTGACGGGTCGGTTACTATTCATGGCCGACTCCGGATTTCATTTTTTTTATTTTGGGTTATTTTGCCAGTTTGACTTGTTTACGCGCGTTACAAGTTCCGGAACGCAATAGATCGCTCTAAACTGCACCGTTAGTCCTAGCGAGAGTTGGGCAGGCAGTCCGCTAACCCCTTTGGTTCGCCTTAGGGGAAAGTGGGGCTGTCACAGGTGGTATAAGAGCCACTTCGCGTGGTCTCTGCGCGGAGTGAGTTTGGGCTAAGTGGTGTTATGGTCCTGATTTCATGGATATGTCTAAGTGCTCGTTTGAGCGTAAGTTATGACCGGGGCATGTTATAAGTGTAAAAATCTTTATCATGGAACTTGAGGACGACAGATAAGTATGTCGGGAAGGAATCTTTAATATGGATGATTTACGCTTGGGACCGGCCGGCTCGAGTTGTGAATTATCTTAGATGGGATTCTTGCGCCCGGATACGAAAGAGATGAGAGCTTAGGTTAGAAAGGATTGGGCGAACTAGGAAGGCGATTCTATGGAACTTCGAGTGGTTTGTTCGGGTATGGTTAATCGTGATTAACCTTGATTAAGATATAAATGGTGTTGTTCTCGTGTATGTTGGGTGGAGCCCTAGGGGGGGAAAGAAAGCTTTTCGTTAGTTCTTTTGTACTCGTGACCTAGTCTGTCTATAGTACTTTTGGAGGACCCTTTTGTTTTATGGGATGACTTTGTATGTACCTGACTGACTGTTCTGTATAATTGTTGATTCTGTTATGTGTTCTCTGTATATGTGTTATGTGTTTAAATGCTCTACGAGGGAGTTGTTAGTTAATTGTTCTTGTTTACTTGTTCCTGTTTAGTGCTACGAAAAGGAGGGTTAGGTGCCCTTTAACAGTATATTTATTTTGTGACCTAGATCGACTTAGATTTTATGGAAGGCACACGTAGTGGACGGGGGCGTGGGCGCGGGAATAGGCAACCTACGCCTGAAAGGGGCACTGGGGAAACCTTCTCTGGACCTAATCCTGAACCGAGAGTTGACCCCAACGTGCAGATAGCTGCCGCTATGCAACAAATGACCAACCTGCTGGCACAAGTAGTGCAGCAACAAGGCCAAAACCCAAACCCTAATCCTGGAAACCCGGGCAACCATGTCGAAAGCGACGATAGGGCACTTGAGAGGTTCCAGAAGTTCGCACCACCGAAGTTTATCGGCGGCCCGATCCGGATGTCGCCGAAAGGTGGCTCGAGAAAATGGTAGACATTTTCGCTGCCCTGCACTACACCGAAGAACGGCAGGTGACTTTCGCCGTTTTCCAACTGGAAGGGGCGGCCCGTTCCTGGTGGAATGTCATTCGACAAAAATGGGAACGGGAACAAACGCCCAGGACTTGGGTGAATTTTATGAGAGAATTCAACGCGAAATTTTTCCCTCCTCTAGTCCAGGAGCAGAAGGAAGATGAGTTTATCCGACTCCGCCAAGGGGCTCAATCTGTAGCGGAGTACGAGAGCCAATTCACCCGCCTATCCAAATTTGCGCCCGAACTCATCATGACCGAGCAACGAAGAATACGGCGATTTGTCCAGGGCCTGAACGTAGAAATTCAGAAGGACCTCGAGGTGGCCCAGATTAACGCTTTTAGCGAGGCCGTTGAGAAGGCCCAACAGGTAGAGAGCGCCAGAGTGCAAGTACGAAACTTTCAAGCGAAGAAACGGGGTTTTCCTGGAAGCAGCTCTGGACAGGGGGATGAGAGTACCCCTTCCAAGTTTGGGCGAGGAACTGGAGGAGAAAGGATGCCGTGAGTGTCACAAGAGAGCCCGTCACGAGGTGGCCAAGTGTTAAGTGGGGAGAGGCCAGAAAGGAGGCTCGGCTTCTGCAGTACGCGGACCCTGCGGGTATTGCGGAAAGTCAAACCACTCGGAGGACAATTGCTGGAAGAAGGAGGGGAAATGTTTGCGCTGTGGAAGTGCAAACCATCAGCTCGCCACTTGTCCAGTCCTATCACGAGATGGAAAGGGGAGTCAGCAATCGACAAAAACTAATTCCGAACCGGCAAAGGTGGAAGGGACCAAATCTAAGGTGGCAGCTCGAGTGTATTCACTAGAGCCACAACAGGTCCCCGATTCTCCTGAAATTGAGGAAGGTACGATTGTGGTATTTCTGCGGAAATATTAGTAGATTCCGGTGTTATTCATTCACTTGTCAACCCCAATTTTGATAGACGGAATAGATACCAAACCTGCTCGTCTACCCTACGACCTGAAAGTAGTATTCCTATGGGGACAACATCATTTGAGCACTGGTATGGTTTGTAAGGATCGTAGTGTTTGGATAGGAGAGAGAGGATAGTGTTCAGGAATTAAAGCGAAAGTTAACCATGGCTCTTCTTTTGGCCTTGCCTAAAGGTAAGGACAGTTTTACTGTTTACCCTGATGCTTCGAGGGAAGGTTGGGGTGTGTGTTGACGGAAAACCAGAATGTGATATCGTTTGCCTCTGGGAAATTGAAACCCCTCGAACAAAGCTATCCAACCCACGATCTGGAGTAAGTCGCAATTGTTGTCGCTCGGGAAAAAAAAAGTGGAGACATCATGGGATAGAAGAGGCTACCTGGGAGGTGGAAAGGAATACCCTGATCTGTTTGTGAACCAAGGTGAGAAATTTCGAGGACGAAATTCTTTTAAGGGGGAGAGAGTGTGAGAGCCCGTAATTTTTTCCATTTTAGGGTTTTATTATATTCAATGGCTTGTTTTCTGCATTTTCATGATTAGGAAAAATTCTAGATATTTTTAAGGAGCAGATATAATTTTTAGATGATTTTTCTAGTATCGAATAGTTTTTGAGAAATTAAGAGCGTATACCGGACGTGGGACCCACTAGTGCGAAAAGTTCGGAAAAATTCGGCCAACTAGATTAAGTTTTGGATACTGGAATTAATTTATCGGGTGTTAAGAGATAAGTAGAGGATACTAAGTGGATTGGTATAAGAGAGACAAAAGTTAGGCAAGTCATTAATGAGGTGACAAGTGTCACCATTTGAGTGGGTTTACTTTATAAACACTATTCATGGTCTTACCATTGACCAAATAAATCAAAAAAATAACCAAAACTTTACCATTTTCTCTTCATCTTGGTCGAGCTCCTTGAGCAACAAAAGAAAGAAAACTCTTCAAGTTTTTGGCTTCAATCTTGCTCAAGTTCAACAATCTAACCATTTAATCTTGCAATCTCTCCATAAAACCTCTTCACTTAGTGTTAGTGAGTTGATTTGTGGAGTTATTTGGAAAGCTAAGAGGACCTATTGCTCTCTCTCTCTCTTGTTTCTAAGGTGAGTTGTGAAGAACCACTTTCCTTCCTCTAATGATGCCTAATTTATGATTAGTGATGGTATGAGATGAAACTTTATGGATTACATCTTGAGTTTTGGTTGAATTGGTGAAGTTTTCTATTTATTGGTGATTTTTCTGTTTTAATATGAACATGATTGTGTGGTTATCTATGATGATTGGAAATGATGTATAAGGACTCTAGGAGGTGGAAAAAGTGGGTAATTATAACCAATTTCTGTTTTGGAAGCAATTCTGGAAAATTAGGGTTTGATTAAGGTACATTCTGCCCGGTTTTGTATCTCATAGTTAGAGGCCAAATTGGCCTTGTCTTAAAACATGAAAGTTGTAGGGAATGATATTTTAGAGGTACCTACAAAATTTCAGGTCAATCGGAGTAGTGTAGGATGAGAAAAATTGAAATTACCCTTGCTGTCCTGGTTTTATCCGAATGTAAGAATTACGGCTGTAATTGATTGTTTTGGTTGGGATTGCTTCCGAATTGGTTGTTGAGGTCTTCTAATGAAATGTAGCCCTGTTTCTTACCTTTCCGTTGGTTCTAGAATTTCTGGATTTGGACTTGGATAGCCTGATTTATGATGCTTCCGCTAGAATGCGTTCTGTGAATCTATTTTACGGTTTTGGTGTAGTATCTTGCATTTTTGACATGGTTGCACTCCCTATTGGGGTCGTATTTGGCATTGGTTTATGACTCGTTATCGAGTCTCATTGTACTTGTTTGCATGTTTTAGGGCGTGACGTTGGTGCACGACGTTCTTTTGACGGAAGTGCATGAAACCTCATTTGCAAGCTTGGTGAGTGTATTACTCACTTGTGTGTTACTATATGGCTTTGAATGTGAATTCCTTGAAGTGAATTGAATGTGAATTGATTGAAGTGAGAGCGTACTTTATCACTCTCACTTATTGTTTACCATGTTATTGGAATGTTATACGACATGTTACATGAAATGAAAGTACATGGTTTGGTGTCGTTTGGACGAGTATCCAACGATTACAATTGTTATCTTTGAGCTCAACCCCATTGGTAGTGGATTGAATCGAGCCGGCGAGGGCTTGGTCGTGCCAATTAATGAATCTTGGGGACTGTTATATGGAATCTTGTAGTATGAGAGACTCTCGATTCCGGTATACTAGAATAATACCAAAGTGCAAGTGTTTGGAGTTCGGGCCCGGTAGGAGTATGTTGGGTGGAAGGAATGGAAGTAAAGTGGAGTCTACGGTTGGTTACTTTTGAATTGACGGAGAGTCAATGAAGTTCGATCAAGAAATGCAAACGAGGGAAAAGGGCTTTTGAGAGCCACCCGTATCCTTTTATCACCACATGTGATGTGTGCCTTTGCTTACTTTTAATGTATTGAATGAAAAGTTTGATGCTTATATGTACTTGGTTGCTTGAGTGATAGTATTCTCACTGGGCAATTAGCTCACCCCGTTCCTTTTGTTTTCCTCACAGGAATCTGACTGCTTTTGGAATGACTTTTGATAATTGGTTGCCGAATGAACTAGATGAATATCTCTTTTGTATAGTTTATGAATTGAAACCCTAAATGTGCCATTGGGGCCGTTTTCACTTTTATTTTGGCAACCGTACATGTATTAATTTTGAGAAATTTTCATATGCCATTTTGGCTTGTAAATGCTAAATTTCAAGATGTGAATGTTTGCTTGATATTTGGTTGGGTTCTGACGGGTCGGTTACTATTCATGGCCGACTCCGGATTTCATTTTTTTTATTTTGGGTTATTTTGCCAGTTTGACTTGTTTACGCGCGTTACAAGTTCCGGAACGCAATAGATCGCTCTAAACTGCACCGTTAGTCCTAGCGAGAGTTGGGCAGGCAGTCCGCTAACCCCTTTGGTTCGCCTTAGGGGAAAGTGGGGCTGTCACAGGTGGTATAAGAGCCACTTCGCGTGGTCTCTGCGCGGAGTGAGTTTGGGCTAAGTGGTGTTATGGTCCTGATTTCATGGATATGTCTAAGTGCTCGTTTGAGCGTAAGTTATGACCGGGGCATGTTATAAGTGTAAAAATCTTTATCATGGAACTTGAGGACGACAGATAAGTATGTCGGGAAGGAATCTTTAATATGGATGATTTACGCTTGGGACCGGCCGGCTCGAGTTGTGAATTATCTTAGATGGGATTCTTGCGCCCGGATACGAAAGAGATGAGAGCTTAGGTTAGAAAGGATTGGGCGAACTAGGAAGGCGATTCTATGGAACTTCGAGTGGTTTGTTCGGGTATGGTTAATCGTGATTAACCTTGATTAAGATATAAATGGTGTTGTTCTCGTGTATGTTGGGTGGAGCCCTAGGGGGGGAAAGAAAGCTTTTCGTTAGTTCTTTTGTACTCGTGACCTAGTCTGTCTATAGTACTTTTGGAGGACCCTTTTGTTTTATGGGATGACTTTGTATGTACCTGACTGACTGTTCTGTATAATTGTTGATTCTGTTATGTGTTCTCTGTATATGTGTTATGTGTTTAAATGCTCTACGAGGGAGTTGTTAGTTAATTGTTCTTGTTTACTTGTTCCTGTTTAGTGCTACGAAAAGGAGGGTTAGGTGCCCTTTAACAGTATATTTATTTTGTGACCTAGATCGACTTAGATTTTATGGAAGGCACACGTAGTGGACGGGGGCGTGGGCGCGGGAATAGGCAACCTACGCCTGAAAGGGGCACTGGGGAAACCTTCTCTGGACCTAATCCTGAACCGAGAGTTGACCCCAACGTGCAGATAGCTGCCGCTATGCAACAAATGACCAACCTGCTGGCACAAGTAGTGCAGCAACAAGGCCAAAACCCAAACCCTAATCCTGGAAACCCGGGCAACCATGTCGAAAGCGACGATAGGGCACTTGAGAGGTTCCAGAAGTTCGCACCACCGAAGTTTATCGGCGGCCCGATCCGGATGTCGCCGAAAGGTGGCTCGAGAAAATGGTAGACATTTTCGCTGCCCTGCACTACACCGAAGAACGGCAGGTGACTTTCGCCGTTTTCCAACTGGAAGGGGCGGCCCGTTCCTGGTGGAATGTCATTCGACAAAAATGGGAACGGGAACAAACGCCCAGGACTTGGGTGAATTTTATGAGAGAATTCAACGCGAAATTTTTCCCTCCTCTAGTCCAGGAGCAGAAGGAAGATGAGTTTATCCGACTCCGCCAAGGGGCTCAATCTGTAGCGGAGTACGAGAGCCAATTCACCCGCCTATCCAAATTTGCGCCCGAACTCATCATGACCGAGCAACGAAGAATACGGCGATTTGTCCAGGGCCTGAACGTAGAAATTCAGAAGGACCTCGAGGTGGCCCAGATTAACGCTTTTAGCGAGGCCGTTGAGAAGGCCCAACAGGTAGAGAGCGCCAGAGTGCAAGTACGAAACTTTCAAGCGAAGAAACGGGGTTTTCCTGGAAGCAGCTCTGGACAGGGGGATGAGAGTACCCCTTCCAAGTTTGGGCGAGGAACTGGAGGAGAAAGGATGCCGTGAGTGTCACAAGAGAGCCCGTCACGAGGTGGCCAAGTGTTAAGTGGGGAGAGGCCAGAAAGGAGGCTCGGCTTCTGCAGTACGCGGACCCTGCGGGTATTGCGGAAAGTCAAACCACTCGGAGGACAATTGCTGGAAGAAGGAGGGGAAATGTTTGCGCTGTGGAAGTGCAAACCATCAGCTCGCCACTTGTCCAGTCCTATCACGAGATGGAAAGGGGAGTCAGCAATCGACAAAAACTAATTCCGAACCGGCAAAGGTGGAAGGGACCAAATCTAAGGTGGCAGCTCGAGTGTATTCACTAGAGCCACAACAGGTCCCCGATTCTCCTGAAATTGAGGAAGGTACGATTGTGGTATTTCTGCGGAAATATTAGTAGATTCCGGTGTTATTCATTCACTTGTCAACCCCAATTTTGATAGACGGAATAGATACCAAACCTGCTCGTCTACCCTACGACCTGAAAGTAGTATTCCTATGGGGACAACATCATTTGAGCACTGGTATGGTTTGTAAGGATCGTAGTGTTTGGATAGGAGAGAGAGGATAGTGTTCAGGAATTAAAGCGAAAGTTAACCATGGCTCTTCTTTTGGCCTTGCCTAAAGGTAAGGACAGTTTTACTGTTTACCCTGATGCTTCGAGGGAAGGTTGGGGTGTGTGTTGACGGAAAACCAGAATGTGATATCGTTTGCCTCTGGGAAATTGAAACCCCTCGAACAAAGCTATCCAACCCACGATCTGGAGTAAGTCGCAATTGTTGTCGCTCGGGAAAAAAAAAGTGGAGACATCATGGGATAGAAGAGGCTACCTGGGAGGTGGAAAGGAATACCCTGATCTGTTTGTGAACCAAGGTGAGAAATTTCGAGGACGAAATTCTTTTAAGGGGGAGAGAGTGTGAGAGCCCGTAATTTTTTCCATTTTAGGGTTTTATTATATTCAATGGCTTGTTTTCTGCATTTTCATGATTAGGAAAAATTCTAGATATTTTTAAGGAGCAGATATAATTTTTAGATGATTTTTCTAGTATCGAATAGTTTTTGAGAAATTAAGAGCGTATACCGGACGTGGGACCCACTAGTGCGAAAAGTTCGGAAAAATTCGGCCAACTAGATTAAGTTTTGGATACTGGAATTAATTTATCGGGTGTTAAGAGATAAGTAGAGGATACTAAGTGGATTGGTATAAGAGAGACAAAAGTTAGGCAAGTCATTAATGAGGTGACAAGTGTCACCATTTGAGTGGGTTTACTTTATAAACACTATTCATGGTCTTACCATTGACCAAATAAATCAAAAAAATAACCAAAACTTTACCATTTTCTCTTCATCTTGGTCGAGCTCCTTGAGCAACAAAAGAAAGAAAACTCTTCAAGTTTTTGGCTTCAATCTTGCTCAAGTTCAACAATCTAACCATTTAATCTTGCAATCTCTCCATAAAACCTCTTCACTTAGTGTTAGTGAGTTGATTTGTGGAGTTATTTGGAAAGCTAAGAGGACCTATTGCTCTCTCTCTCTCTTGTTTCTAAGGTGAGTTGTGAAGAACCACTTTCCTTCCTCTAATGATGCCTAATTTATGATTAGTGATGGTATGAGATGAAACTTTATGGATTACATCTTGAGTTTTGGTTGAATTGGTGAAGTTTTCTATTTATTGGTGATTTTTCTGTTTTAATATGAACATGATTGTGTGGTTATCTATGATGATTGGAAATGATGTATAAGGACTCTAGGAGGTGGAAAAAGTGGGTAATTATAACCAATTTCTGTTTTGGAAGCAATTCTGGAAAATTAGGGTTTGATTAAGGTACATTCTGCCCGGTTTTGTATCTCATAGTTAGAGGCCAAATTGGCCTTGTCTTAAAACATGAAAGTTGTAGGGAATGATATTTTAGAGGTACCTACAAAATTTCAGGTCAATCGGAGTAGTGTAGGATGAGAAAAATTGAAATTACCCTTGCTGTCCTGGTTTTATCCGAATGTAAGAATTACGGCTGTAATTGATTGTTTTGGTTGGGATTGCTTCCGAATTGGTTGTTGAGGTCTTCTAATGAAATGTAGCCCTGTTTCTTACCTTTCCGTTGGTTCTAGAATTTCTGGATTTGGACTTGGATAGCCTGATTTATGATGCTTCCGCTAGAATGCGTTCTGTGAATCTATTTTACGGTTTTGGTGTAGTATCTTGCATTTTTGACATGGTTGCACTCCCTATTGGGGTCGTATTTGGCATTGGTTTATGACTCGTTATCGAGTCTCATTGTACTTGTTTGCATGTTTTAGGGCGTGACGTTGGTGCACGACGTTCTTTTGACGGAAGTGCATGAAACCTCATTTGCAAGCTTGGTGAGTGTATTACTCACTTGTGTGTTACTATATGGCTTTGAATGTGAATTCCTTGAAGTGAATTGAATGTGAATTGATTGAAGTGAGAGCGTACTTTATCACTCTCACTTATTGTTTACCATGTTATTGGAATGTTATACGACATGTTACATGAAATGAAAGTACATGGTTTGGTGTCGTTTGGACGAGTATCCAACGATTACAATTGTTATCTTTGAGCTCAACCCCATTGGTAGTGGATTGAATCGAGCCGGCGAGGGCTTGGTCGTGCCAATTAATGAATCTTGGGGACTGTTATATGGAATCTTGTAGTATGAGAGACTCTCGATTCCGGTATACTAGAATAATACCAAAGTGCAAGTGTTTGGAGTTCGGGCCCGGTAGGAGTATGTTGGGTGGAAGGAATGGAAGTAAAGTGGAGTCTACGGTTGGTTACTTTTGAATTGACGGAGAGTCAATGAAGTTCGATCAAGAAATGCAAACGAGGGAAAAGGGCTTTTGAGAGCCACCCGTATCCTTTTATCACCACATGTGATGTGTGCCTTTGCTTACTTTTAATGTATTGAATGAAAAGTTTGATGCTTATATGTACTTGGTTGCTTGAGTGATAGTATTCTCACTGGGCAATTAGCTCACCCCGTTCCTTTTGTTTTCCTCACAGGAATCTGACTGCTTTTGGAATGACTTTTGATAATTGGTTGCCGAATGAACTAGATGAATATCTCTTTTGTATAGTTTATGAATTGAAACCCTAAATGTGCCATTGGGGCCGTTTTCACTTTTATTTTGGCAACCGTACATGTATTAATTTTGAGAAATTTTCATATGCCATTTTGGCTTGTAAATGCTAAATTTCAAGATGTGAATGTTTGCTTGATATTTGGTTGGGTTCTGACGGGTCGGTTACTATTCATGGCCGACTCCGGATTTCATTTTTTTTATTTTGGGTTATTTTGCCAGTTTGACTTGTTTACGCGCGTTACAAGTTCCGGAACGCAATAGATCGCTCTAAACTGCACCGTTAGTCCTAGCGAGAGTTGGGCAGGCAGTCCGCTAACCCCTTTGGTTCGCCTTAGGGGAAAGTGGGGCTGTCACAGGTGGTATAAGAGCCACTTCGCGTGGTCTCTGCGCGGAGTGAGTTTGGGCTAAGTGGTGTTATGGTCCTGATTTCATGGATATGTCTAAGTGCTCGTTTGAGCGTAAGTTATGACCGGGGCATGTTATAAGTGTAAAAATCTTTATCATGGAACTTGAGGACGACAGATAAGTATGTCGGGTAGGAATCTTTAATATGGATGATTTACGCTTGGGACCGGCCGGCTCGAGTTGTGAATTATCTTAGATGGGATTCTTGCGCCCGGATACGAAAGAGATGAGAGCCTAGGTTAGAAAGGATTGGGCGAACTAGGAAGGCGATTCAATGGAACTTCGAGTGGTTTGTTCGGGTATGGTTAATCGTGATTAACCTTGATTAAGATATAAATGGTGTTGTTCTCGTGTATGTTGGGTGGAGCCCTAGGGGGGGAAAGAAAGCTTTTCGTGAGTTCTTTTGTACTCGTGACCTAGTCTGTCTATAGTACTTTTGGAGGACCCTTTTGTTTTATGGGATGACTTTGTATGTACCTGACTGACTGTTCTGTATAATTGTTGATTCTGTTATGTGTTCTCTGTATATGTGTTATGTGTTTAAATGCTCTACGAGGGAGTTGTTAGTTAATTGTTCTTGTTTACTTGTTCCTGTTTAGTGCTACGAAAAAAAGGGTTAGGTGCCCTTTAACAGTATATTTATTTTGTGACCTAGATCGACTTAGATTTTATGGAAGGCACACGTAGTGGACGGGGGCGTGGGCGCGGGAATAGGCAACCTACGCCTGAAATGGGCACTGGGGAAACCTTCTCTGGACCTAATCCTGAACCGAGAGTTGACCCCAACGTGCAGATAGCTGCCGCTATGCAACAAATGACCAACCTGCTGGCACAAGTAGTGCAGCAACAAGGCCAAAACCCAAACCCTAATCCTGGAAACCCGGGCAACCATGTCGAAAGCGACGATAGGGCACTTGAGAGGTTCCAGAAGTTCGCACCACCGAAGTTTATCGGCGGCCCGATCCGGATGTCGCCGAAAGGTGGCTCGAGAAAATGGTAGACATTTTCGCTGCCCTGCACTACACCGAAGAACGGCAGGTGACTTTCGCCGTTTTCCAGCTGGAAGGGGCGGCCCGTTCCTGGTGGAATGTCATTCGACAAAAATGGGAACGGGAACAAACGCCCAGGACTTGGGTGAATTTTATGAGAGAATTCAACGCGAAATTTTTCCCTCCTCTAGTCCAGGAGCAGAAGGAAGATGAGTTTATCCGACTCCGCCAAGGGGCTCAATCTGTAGCGGAGTACGAGAGCCAATTCACCCGCCTATCCAAATTTGCGCCCGAACTCATCATGACCGAGCAACGAAGAATACGGCGATTTGTCCAGGGCCTGAACGTAGAAATTCAGAAGGACCTCGAGGTGGCCCAGATTAACGCTTTTAGCGAGGCCGTTGAGAAGGCCCAACAGGTAGAGAGCGCCAGAGTGCAAGTACGAAACTTTCAAGCGAAGAAACGGGGTTTTCCTGGAAGCAGCTCTGGACAGGGGGATGAGAGTACCACTTCCAAGTTTGGGCGAGGAACTGGAGGAGAAAGGATGCCGTGAGTGTCACAAGAGAGCCCGTCACGAGGTGGCCAAGTGTTAAGTGGGGAGAGGCCAGAAAGGAGGCTCGGCTTCTGCAGTACGCGGACCCTGCGGGTATTGCGGAAAGTCAAACCACTCGGAGGACAATTGCTGGAAGAAGGAGGGGAAATGTTTGCGCTGTGGAAGTGCAAACCATCAGCTCGCCACTTGTCCAGTCCTATCACGAGATGGAAAGGGGAGTCAGCAATCGACAAAAACTAATTCCGAACCGGCAAAGGTGGAAGGGACCAAATCTAAGGTGGCAGCTCGAGTGTATTCACTAGAGCCACAACAGGTCCCCGATTCTCCTGAAATTGAGGAAGGTACGATTGTGGTATTTCTGCGGAAATATTAGTAGATTCCGGTGTTATTCATTCACTTGTCAACCCCAATTTTGATAGACGGAATAGATACCAAACCTGCTCGTCTACCCTACGACCTGAAAGTAGTATTCCTATGGGGACAACATCATTTGAGCACTGGTATGGTTTGTAAGGATCGTAGTGTTTGGATAGGAGAGAGAGGATAGTGTTCAGGAATTAAAGCGAAAGTTAACCATGGCTCTTCTTTTGGCCTTGCCTAAAGGTAAGGACAGTTTTACTGTTTACCCTGATGCTTCGAGGGAAGGTTGGGGTGTGTGTTGACGGAAAACCAGAATGTGATATCGTTTGCCTCTGGGAAATTGAAACCCCTCGAACAAAGCTATCCAACCCACGATCTGGAGTAAGTCGCAATTGTTGTCGCTCGGGAAAAAAAAAAGTGGAGACATCATGGGATAGAAGAGGCTACCTGGGAGGTGGAAAGGAATACCCTGATCTGTTTGTGAACCAAGGTGAGAAATTTCGAGGACGAAATTCTTTTAAGGGGGAGAGAGTGTGAGAGCCCGTAATTTTTTCCATTTTAGGGTTTTATTATATTCAATGGCTTGTTTTCTGCATTTTCATGATTAGGAAAAATTCTAGATATTTTTAAGGAGCAGATATAATTTTTAGATGATTTTTCTAGTATCGAATAGTTTTTGAGAAATTAAGAGCGTATACCGGACGTGGGACCCACTAGTGCGAAAAGTTCGGAAAAATTCGGCCAACTAGATTAAGTTTTGGATACTGAAATTAATTTATCGGGTGTTAAGAGATAAGTAGAGGATACTAAGTGGATTGGTATAAGAGAGACAAAAGTTAGGCAAGTCATTAATGAGGTGACAAGTGTCACCATTTGAGTGGGTTTACTTTATAAACACTATTCATGGTCTTACCATTGACCAAATAAATCAAAAAAATAACCAAAACTTTACCATTTTCTCTTCATCTAGGTCGAGCTCCTTGAGCAACAAAAGAAAGAAAACTCTTCAAGTTTTTGGCTTCAATCTTGCTCAAGTTCAACAATCTAACCATTTAATCTTGCAATCTCTCCATAAAACCTCTTCACTTAGTGTTAGTGAGTTGATTTGTGGAGTTATTTGGAAAGCTAAGAGGACCTATTGCTCTCTCTCTCTTGTTTCTAAGGTGAGTTGTGAAGAACCACTTTCCTTCCTCTAATGATGCCTAATTTATGATTAGTGGTGGTATGAGATGAAACTTTATGGATTACATCTTGAGTTTTGGTTGAATTGGTGAAGTTTTCTATTTATTGGTGATTTTTCTGTTTTAATATGAACATGATTGTGTGGTTATCTATGATGATTGGAAATGATGTATAAGGACTTTAGGAGGTGGAAAAAGTGGGTAATTATAACCAATTTCTGTTTTGGAAGCAATTCTGGAAAATTAGGGTTTGATTAAGGTACATTCTGCCCGGTTTTGTATCTCATAGTTAGAGGCCAAATTGTGTCTTAAAACATGAAAGTTGTAGGGAATGATATTTTAGAGGTACCTACAAAATTTCAGGTCAATCGGAGTAGTGTAGGATGAGAAAAATTGAAATTACCCTTGCTGTCCTGGTTTTATCCGAATGTAAGAATTGCGGCTGTAATTGATTGTTTTGGTTGGGATTGCTTCCGAATTGGTTGTTGAGATCTTCTAATGAAATGTAGCCCTGTTTCTTAGCTTTCCGTTGGTTCTGGAATTTCTGGATTTGGACTTGGATAGCCTGATTTATGATGCTTCCGCTAGAATGCGTTCTGTGAATCTATTTTACGGTTTTGGTGTAGTATCTTGCATTTTTGACATGGTTGCACTCCCTATTGGGGTCGTATTTGGCATTGGTTTATGACTCGTTATCGAGTCTCATTGTACTTGTTTGCATGTTTTAGGGCGTGACGTTGGTGCACGACGTTCTTTTGACGGAAGTGCATGAAACCTCATTTGCAAGCTTGGTGAGTGTATTACTCACTTGTGAGTTACTATATGGCTTTGAATGTGAATTCCTTGAAGTGAATTGAATGTGAATTGATTGAAGTGAGAGCGTACTTTATCACTCTCACTTATTGTTTACCATGTTATTGGAATGTTATACGACATGTTACATGAAATGAAAGTACATGGTTTGGTGTCGTTTGGACGAGTATCCAACGATTACAATTGTTATCTTTGAGCTCAACCCCATTGGTAGTGGATTGAATCGAGCCGGCGAGGGCTTGGTCGTGCCAATTAATGAATCTTGGGGACTGTTATATGGAATCTTGTAGTATGAGAGACTCTCGATTCCGGTATACTAGAATAATACCAAAGTGCAAGTGTTTGGAGTTCGGGCCCGGTAGGAGTATGTTGGGTGGAAGGAATGGAAGTAAAGTGGAGTCTACGGTTGGTTACTTTTGAATTGACGGAGAGTCAATGAAGTTCGATCAAGAAATGCAAACGAGGGAAAAGGGCTTTTGAGAGCCACCCGTATCCTTTTATCACCACATGTGATGTGTGCCTTTGCTTACTTTTAATGTATTGAATGAAAAGTTTGATGCTTATATGTACTTGGTTGCTTGAGTGATAGTATTCTCACTGGGCAATTAGCTCACCCCGTTCCTTTTGTTTTCCTCACAGGAATCTGACTGCTTTTGGAATGACTTTTGATAATTGGTTGCCGAATGAACTAGATGAATATCTCTTTTGTATAGTTTATGAATTGAAACCCTAAATGTGCCATTGGGGCCGTTTTCACTTTTATTTTGGCAACCGTACATGTATTAATTTTGAGAAATTTTCATATGCCATTTTGGCTTGTAAATGCTAAATTTCAAGATGTGAATGTTTGCTTGATATTTGGTTGGGTTCTGACGGGTCGGTTACTATTCATGGCCGACTCCGGATTTCATTTTTTTTATTTTGGGTTATTTTGCCAGTTTGACTTGTTTACGCGCGTTACAAGTTCCGGAACGCAATAGATCGCTCTAAACTGCACCGTTAGTCCTAGCGAGAGTTGGGCAGGCAGTCCGCTAACCCCTTTGGTTCGCCTTAGGGGAAAGTGGGGCTGTCACAGGTGGTATAAGAGCCACTTCGCGTGGTCTCTGCGCGGAGTGAGTTTGGGCTAAGTGGTGTTATGGTCCTGATTTCATGGATATGTCTAAGTGCTCGTTTGAGCGTAAGTTATGACCGGGGCATGTTATAAGTGTAAAAATCTTTATCATGGAACTTGAGGACGACAGATAAGTATGTCGGGTAGGAATCTTTAATATGGATGATTTACGCTTGGGACCGGCCGGCTCGAGTTGTGAATTATCTTAGATGGGATTCTTGCGCCCGGATACGAAAGAGATGAGAGCCTAGGTTAGAAAGGATTGGGCGAACTAGGAAGGCGATTCAATGGAACTTCGAGTGGTTTGTTCGGGTATGGTTAATCGTGATTAACCTTGATTAAGATATAAATGGTGTTGTTCTCGTGTATGTTGGGTGGAGCCCTAGGGGGGAAAGAAAGCTTTTCGTGAGTTCTTTTGTACTCGTGACCTAGTCTGTCTATAGTACTTTTGGAGGACCCTTTTGTTTTATGGGATGACTTTGTATGTACCTGACTGACTGTTCTGTATAATTGTTGATTCTGTTATGTGTTCTCTGTATATGTGTTATGTGTTTAAATGCTCTACGAGGGAGTTGTTAGTTAATTGTTCTTGTTTACTTGTTCCTGTTTAGTGCTACGAAAAAAAGGGTTAGGTGCCCTTTAACAGTATATTTATTTTGTGACCTAGATCGACTTAGATTTTATGGAAGGCACACGTAGTGGACGGGGGCGTGGGCGCGGGAATAGGCAACCTACGCCTGAAATGGGCACTGGGGAAACCTTCTCTGGACCTAATCCTGAACCGAGAGTTGACCCCAACGTGCAGATAGCTGCCGCTATGCAACAAATGACCAACCTGCTGGCACAAGTAGTGCAGCAACAAGGCCAAAACCCAAACCCTAATCCTGGAAACCCGGGCAACCATGTCGAAAGCGACGATAGGGCACTTGAGAGGTTCCAGAAGTTCGCACCACCGAAGTTTATCGGCGGCCCGATCCGGATGTCGCCGAAAGGTGGCTCGAGAAAATGGTAGACATTTTCGCTGCCCTGCACTACACCGAAGAACGGCAGGTGACTTTCGCCGTTTTCCAGCTGGAAGGGGCGGCCCGTTCCTGGTGGAATGTCATTCGACAAAAATGGGAACGGGAACAAACGCCCAGGACTTGGGTGAATTTTATGAGAGAATTCAACGCGAAATTTTTCCCTCCTCTAGTCCAGGAGCAGAAGGAAGATGAGTTTATCCGACTCCGCCAAGGGGCTCAATCTGTAGCGGAGTACGAGAGCCAATTCACCCGCCTATCCAAATTTGCGCCCGAACTCATCATGACCGAGCAACGAAGAATACGGCGATTTGTCCAGGGCCTGAACGTAGAAATTCAGAAGGACCTCGAGGTGGCCCAGATTAACGCTTTTAGCGAGGCCGTTGAGAAGGCCCAACAGGTAGAGAGCGCCAGAGTGCAAGTACGAAACTTTCAAGCGAAGAAACGGGGTTTTCCTGGAAGCAGCTCTGGACAGGGGGATGAGAGTACCACTTCCAAGTTTGGGCGAGGAACTGGAGGAGAAAGGATGCCGTGAGTGTCACAAGAGAGCCCGTCACGAGGTGGCCAAGTGTTAAGTGGGGAGAGGCCAGAAAGGAGGCTCGGCTTCTGCAGTACGCGGACCCTGCGGGTATTGCGGAAAGTCAAACCACTCGGAGGACAATTGCTGGAAGAAGGAGGGGAAATGTTTGCGCTGTGGAAGTGCAAACCATCAGCTCGCCACTTGTCCAGTCCTATCACGAGATGGAAAGGGGAGTCAGCAATCGACAAAAACTAATTCCGAACCGGCAAAGGTGGAAGGGACCAAATCTAAGGTGGCAGCTCGAGTGTATTCACTAGAGCCACAACAGGTCCCCGATTCTCCTGAAATTGAGGAAGGTACGATTGTGGTATTTCTGCGGAAATATTAGTAGATTCCGGTGTTATTCATTCACTTGTCAACCCCAATTTTGATAGACGGAATAGATACCAAACCTGCTCGTCTACCCTACGACCTGAAAGTAGTATTCCTATGGGGACAACATCATTTGAGCACTGGTATGGTTTGTAAGGATCGTAGTGTTTGGATAGGAGAGAGAGGATAGTGTTCAGGAATTAAAGCGAAAGTTAACCATGGCTCTTCTTTTGGCCTTGCCTAAAGGTAAGGACAGTTTTACTGTTTACCCTGATGCTTCGAGGGAAGGTTGGGGTGTGTGTTGACGGAAAACCAGAATGTGATATCGTTTGCCTCTGGGAAATTGAAACCCCTCGAACAAAGCTATCCAACCCACGATCTGGAGTAAGTCGCAATTGTTGTCGCTCGGGAAAAAAAAAAGTGGAGACATCATGGGATAGAAGAGGCTACCTGGGAGGTGGAAAGGAATACCCTGATCTGTTTGTGAACCAAGGTGAGAAATTTCGAGGACGAAATTCTTTTAAGGGGGAGAGAGTGTGAGAGCCCGTAATTTTTTCCATTTTAGGGTTTTATTATATTCAATGGCTTGTTTTCTGCATTTTCATGATTAGGAAAAATTCTAGATATTTTTAAGGAGCAGATATAATTTTTAGATGATTTTTCTAGTATCGAATAGTTTTTGAGAAATTAAGAGCGTATACCGGACGTGGGACCCACTAGTGCGAAAAGTTCGGAAAAATTCGGCCAACTAGATTAAGTTTTGGATACTGAAATTAATTTATCGGGTGTTAAGAGATAAGTAGAGGATACTAAGTGGATTGGTATAAGAGAGACAAAAGTTAGGCAAGTCATTAATGAGGTGACAAGTGTCACCATTTGAGTGGGTTTACTTTATAAACACTATTCATGGTCTTACCATTGACCAAATAAATCAAAAAAATAACCAAAACTTTACCATTTTCTCTTCATCTAGGTCGAGCTCCTTGAGCAACAAAAGAAAGAAAACTCTTCAAGTTTTTGGCTTCAATCTTGCTCAAGTTCAACAATCTAACCATTTAATCTTGCAATCTCTCCATAAAACCTCTTCACTTAGTGTTAGTGAGTTGATTTGTGGAGTTATTTGGAAAGCTAAGAGGACCTATTGCTCTCTCTCTCTTGTTTCTAAGGTGAGTTGTGAAGAACCACTTTCCTTCCTCTAATGATGCCTAATTTATGATTAGTGGTGGTATGAGATGAAACTTTATGGATTACATCTTGAGTTTTGGTTGAATTGGTGAAGTTTTCTATTTATTGGTGATTTTTCTGTTTTAATATGAACATGATTGTGTGGTTATCTATGATGATTGGAAATGATGTATAAGGACTTTAGGAGGTGGAAAAAGTGGGTAATTATAACCAATTTCTGTTTTGGAAGCAATTCTGGAAAATTAGGGTTTGATTAAGGTACATTCTGCCCGGTTTTGTATCTCATAGTTAGAGGCCAAATTGTGTCTTAAAACATGAAAGTTGTAGGGAATGATATTTTAGAGGTACCTACAAAATTTCAGGTCAATCGGAGTAGTGTAGGATGAGAAAAATTGAAATTACCCTTGCTGTCCTGGTTTTATCCGAATGTAAGAATTGCGGCTGTAATTGATTGTTTTGGTTGGGATTGCTTCCGAATTGGTTGTTGAGATCTTCTAATGAAATGTAGCCCTGTTTCTTAGCTTTCCGTTGGTTCTGGAATTTCTGGATTTGGACTTGGATAGCCTGATTTATGATGCTTCCGCTAGAATGCGTTCTGTGAATCTATTTTACGGTTTTGGTGTAGTATCTTGCATTTTTGACATGGTTGCACTCCCTATTGGGGTCGTATTTGGCATTGGTTTATGACTCGTTATCGAGTCTCATTGTACTTGTTTGCATGTTTTAGGGCGTGACGTTGGTGCACGACGTTCTTTTGACGGAAGTGCATGAAACCTCATTTGCAAGCTTGGTGAGTGTATTACTCACTTGTGAGTTACTATATGGCTTTGAATGTGAATTCCTTGAAGTGAATTGAATGTGAATTGATTGAAGTGAGAGCGTACTTTATCACTCTCACTTATTGTTTACCATGTTATTGGAATGTTATACGACATGTTACATGAAATGAAAGTACATGGTTTGGTGTCGTTTGGACGAGTATCCAACGATTACAATTGTTATCTTTGAGCTCAACCCCATTGGTAGTGGATTGAATCGAGCCGGCGAGGGCTTGGTCGTGCCAATTAATGAATCTTGGGGACTGTTATATGGAATCTTGTAGTATGAGAGACTCTCGATTCCGGTATACTAGAATAATACCAAAGTGCAAGTGTTTGGAGTTCGGGCCCGGTAGGAGTATGTTGGGTGGAAGGAATGGAAGTAAAGTGGAGTCTACGGTTGGTTACTTTTGAATTGACGGAGAGTCAATGAAGTTCGATCAAGAAATGCAAACGAGGGAAAAGGGCTTTTGAGAGCCACCCGTATCCTTTTATCACCACATGTGATGTGTGCCTTTGCTTACTTTTAATGTATTGAATGAAAAGTTTGATGCTTATATGTACTTGGTTGCTTGAGTGATAGTATTCTCACTGGGCAATTAGCTCACCCCGTTCCTTTTGTTTTCCTCACAGGAATCTGACTGCTTTTGGAATGACTTTTGATAATTGGTTGCCGAATGAACTAGATGAATATCTCTTTTGTATAGTTTATGAATTGAAACCCTAAATGTGCCATTGGGGCCGTTTTCACTTTTATTTTGGCAACCGTACATGTATTAATTTTGAGAAATTTTCATATGCCATTTTGGCTTGTAAATGCTAAATTTCAAGATGTGAATGTTTGCTTGATATTTGGTTGGGTTCTGACGGGTCGGTTACTATTCATGGCCGACTCCGGATTTCATTTTTTTTATTTTGGGTTATTTTGCCAGTTTGACTTGTTTACGCGCGTTACAAGTTCCGGAACGCAATAGATCGCTCTAAACTGCACCGTTAGTCCTAGCGAGAGTTGGGCAGGCAGTCCGCTAACCCCTTTGGTTCGCCTTAGGGGAAAGTGGGGCTGTCACAGGTGGTATAAGAGCCACTTCGCGTGGTCTCTGCGCGGAGTGAGTTTGGGCTAAGTGGTGTTATGGTCCTGATTTCATGGATATGTCTAAGTGCTCGTTTGAGCGTAAGTTATGACCGGGGCATGTTATAAGTGTAAAAATCTTTATCATGGAACTTGAGGACGACAGATAAGTATGTCGGGTAGGAATCTTTAATATGGATGATTTACGCTTGGGACCGGCCGGCTCGAGTTGTGAATTATCTTAGATGGGATTCTTGCGCCCGGATACGAAAGAGATGAGAGCCTAGGTTAGAAAGGATTGGGCGAACTAGGAAGGCGATTCAATGGAACTTCGAGTGGTTTGTTCGGGTATGGTTAATCGTGATTAACCTTGATTAAGATATAAATGGTGTTGTTCTCGTGTATGTTGGGTGGAGCCCTAGGGGGGAAAGAAAGCTTTTCGTGAGTTCTTTTGTACTCGTGACCTAGTCTGTCTATAGTACTTTTGGAGGACCCTTTTGTTTTATGGGATGACTTTGTATGTACCTGACTGACTGTTCTGTATAATTGTTGATTCTGTTATGTGTTCTCTGTATATGTGTTATGTGTTTAAATGCTCTACGAGGGAGTTGTTAGTTAATTGTTCTTGTTTACTTGTTCCTGTTTAGTGCTACGAAAAAAAGGGTTAGGTGCCCTTTAACAGTATATTTATTTTGTGACCTAGATCGACTTAGATTTTATGGAAGGCACACGTAGTGGACGGGGGCGTGGGCGCGGGAATAGGCAACCTACGCCTGAAATGGGCACTGGGGAAACCTTCTCTGGACCTAATCCTGAACCGAGAGTTGACCCCAACGTGCAGATAGCTGCCGCTATGCAACAAATGACCAACCTGCTGGCACAAGTAGTGCAGCAACAAGGCCAAAACCCAAACCCTAATCCTGGAAACCCGGGCAACCATGTCGAAAGCGACGATAGGGCACTTGAGAGGTTCCAGAAGTTCGCACCACCGAAGTTTATCGGCGGCCCGATCCGGATGTCGCCGAAAGGTGGCTCGAGAAAATGGTAGACATTTTCGCTGCCCTGCACTACACCGAAGAACGGCAGGTGACTTTCGCCGTTTTCCAGCTGGAAGGGGCGGCCCGTTCCTGGTGGAATGTCATTCGACAAAAATGGGAACGGGAACAAACGCCCAGGACTTGGGTGAATTTTATGAGAGAATTCAACGCGAAATTTTTCCCTCCTCTAGTCCAGGAGCAGAAGGAAGATGAGTTTATCCGACTCCGCCAAGGGGCTCAATCTGTAGCGGAGTACGAGAGCCAATTCACCCGCCTATCCAAATTTGCGCCCGAACTCATCATGACCGAGCAACGAAGAATACGGCGATTTGTCCAGGGCCTGAACGTAGAAATTCAGAAGGACCTCGAGGTGGCCCAGATTAACGCTTTTAGCGAGGCCGTTGAGAAGGCCCAACAGGTAGAGAGCGCCAGAGTGCAAGTACGAAACTTTCAAGCGAAGAAACGGGGTTTTCCTGGAAGCAGCTCTGGACAGGGGGATGAGAGTACCACTTCCAAGTTTGGGCGAGGAACTGGAGGAGAAAGGATGCCGTGAGTGTCACAAGAGAGCCCGTCACGAGGTGGCCAAGTGTTAAGTGGGGAGAGGCCAGAAAGGAGGCTCGGCTTCTGCAGTACGCGGACCCTGCGGGTATTGCGGAAAGTCAAACCACTCGGAGGACAATTGCTGGAAGAAGGAGGGGAAATGTTTGCGCTGTGGAAGTGCAAACCATCAGCTCGCCACTTGTCCAGTCCTATCACGAGATGGAAAGGGGAGTCAGCAATCGACAAAAACTAATTCCGAACCGGCAAAGGTGGAAGGGACCAAATCTAAGGTGGCAGCTCGAGTGTATTCACTAGAGCCACAACAGGTCCCCGATTCTCCTGAAATTGAGGAAGGTACGATTGTGGTATTTCTGCGGAAATATTAGTAGATTCCGGTGTTATTCATTCACTTGTCAACCCCAATTTTGATAGACGGAATAGATACCAAACCTGCTCGTCTACCCTACGACCTGAAAGTAGTATTCCTATGGGGACAACATCATTTGAGCACTGGTATGGTTTGTAAGGATCGTAGTGTTTGGATAGGAGAGAGAGGATAGTGTTCAGGAATTAAAGCGAAAGTTAACCATGGCTCTTCTTTTGGCCTTGCCTAAAGGTAAGGACAGTTTTACTGTTTACCCTGATGCTTCGAGGGAAGGTTGGGGTGTGTGTTGACGGAAAACCAGAATGTGATATCGTTTGCCTCTGGGAAATTGAAACCCCTCGAACAAAGCTATCCAACCCACGATCTGGAGTAAGTCGCAATTGTTGTCGCTCGGGAAAAAAAAAAGTGGAGACATCATGGGATAGAAGAGGCTACCTGGGAGGTGGAAAGGAATACCCTGATCTGTTTGTGAACCAAGGTGAGAAATTTCGAGGACGAAATTCTTTTAAGGGGGAGAGAGTGTGAGAGCCCGTAATTTTTTCCATTTTAGGGTTTTATTATATTCAATGGCTTGTTTTCTGCATTTTCATGATTAGGAAAAATTCTAGATATTTTTAAGGAGCAGATATAATTTTTAGATGATTTTTCTAGTATCGAATAGTTTTTGAGAAATTAAGAGCGTATACCGGACGTGGGACCCACTAGTGCGAAAAGTTCGGAAAAATTCGGCCAACTAGATTAAGTTTTGGATACTGAAATTAATTTATCGGGTGTTAAGAGATAAGTAGAGGATACTAAGTGGATTGGTATAAGAGAGACAAAAGTTAGGCAAGTCATTAATGAGGTGACAAGTGTCACCATTTGAGTGGGTTTACTTTATAAACACTATTCATGGTCTTACCATTGACCAAATAAATCAAAAAAATAACCAAAACTTTACCATTTTCTCTTCATCTAGGTCGAGCTCCTTGAGCAACAAAAGAAAGAAAACTCTTCAAGTTTTTGGCTTCAATCTTGCTCAAGTTCAACAATCTAACCATTTAATCTTGCAATCTCTCCATAAAACCTCTTCACTTAGTGTTAGTGAGTTGATTTGTGGAGTTATTTGGAAAGCTAAGAGGACCTATTGCTCTCTCTCTCTTGTTTCTAAGGTGAGTTGTGAAGAACCACTTTCCTTCCTCTAATGATGCCTAATTTATGATTAGTGGTGGTATGAGATGAAACTTTATGGATTACATCTTGAGTTTTGGTTGAATTGGTGAAGTTTTCTATTTATTGGTGATTTTTCTGTTTTAATATGAACATGATTGTGTGGTTATCTATGATGATTGGAAATGATGTATAAGGACTTTAGGAGGTGGAAAAAGTGGGTAATTATAACCAATTTCTGTTTTGGAAGCAATTCTGGAAAATTAGGGTTTGATTAAGGTACATTCTGCCCGGTTTTGTATCTCATAGTTAGAGGCCAAATTGTGTCTTAAAACATGAAAGTTGTAGGGAATGATATTTTAGAGGTACCTACAAAATTTCAGGTCAATCGGAGTAGTGTAGGATGAGAAAAATTGAAATTACCCTTGCTGTCCTGGTTTTATCCGAATGTAAGAATTGCGGCTGTAATTGATTGTTTTGGTTGGGATTGCTTCCGAATTGGTTGTTGAGATCTTCTAATGAAATGTAGCCCTGTTTCTTAGCTTTCCGTTGGTTCTGGAATTTCTGGATTTGGACTTGGATAGCCTGATTTATGATGCTTCCGCTAGAATGCGTTCTGTGAATCTATTTTACGGTTTTGGTGTAGTATCTTGCATTTTTGACATGGTTGCACTCCCTATTGGGGTCGTATTTGGCATTGGTTTATGACTCGTTATCGAGTCTCATTGTACTTGTTTGCATGTTTTAGGGCGTGACGTTGGTGCACGACGTTCTTTTGACGGAAGTGCATGAAACCTCATTTGCAAGCTTGGTGAGTGTATTACTCACTTGTGAGTTACTATATGGCTTTGAATGTGAATTCCTTGAAGTGAATTGAATGTGAATTGATTGAAGTGAGAGCGTACTTTATCACTCTCACTTATTGTTTACCATGTTATTGGAATGTTATACGACATGTTACATGAAATGAAAGTACATGGTTTGGTGTCGTTTGGACGAGTATCCAACGATTACAATTGTTATCTTTGAGCTCAACCCCATTGGTAGTGGATTGAATCGAGCCGGCGAGGGCTTGGTCGTGCCAATTAATGAATCTTGGGGACTGTTATATGGAATCTTGTAGTATGAGAGACTCTCGATTCCGGTATACTAGAATAATACCAAAGTGCAAGTGTTTGGAGTTCGGGCCCGGTAGGAGTATGTTGGGTGGAAGGAATGGAAGTAAAGTGGAGTCTACGGTTGGTTACTTTTGAATTGACGGAGAGTCAATGAAGTTCGATCAAGAAATGCAAACGAGGGAAAAGGGCTTTTGAGAGCCACCCGTATCCTTTTATCACCACATGTGATGTGTGCCTTTGCTTACTTTTAATGTATTGAATGAAAAGTTTGATGCTTATATGTACTTGGTTGCTTGAGTGATAGTATTCTCACTGGGCAATTAGCTCACCCCGTTCCTTTTGTTTTCCTCACAGGAATCTGACTGCTTTTGGAATGACTTTTGATAATTGGTTGCCGAATGAACTAGATGAATATCTCTTTTGTATAGTTTATGAATTGAAACCCTAAATGTGCCATTGGGGCCGTTTTCACTTTTATTTTGGCAACCGTACATGTATTAATTTTGAGAAATTTTCATATGCCATTTTGGCTTGTAAATGCTAAATTTCAAGATGTGAATGTTTGCTTGATATTTGGTTGGGTTCTGACGGGTCGGTTACTATTCATGGCCGACTCCGGATTTCATTTTTTTTATTTTGGGTTATTTTGCCAGTTTGACTTGTTTACGCGCGTTACAAGTTCCGGAACGCAATAGATCGCTCTAAACTGCACCGTTAGTCCTAGCGAGAGTTGGGCAGGCAGTCCGCTAACCCCTTTGGTTCGCCTTAGGGGAAAGTGGGGCTGTCACAGGTGGTATAAGAGCCACTTCGCGTGGTCTCTGCGCGGAGTGAGTTTGGGCTAAGTGGTGTTATGGTCCTGATTTCATGGATATGTCTAAGTGCTCGTTTGAGCGTAAGTTATGACCGGGGCATGTTATAAGTGTAAAAATCTTTATCATGGAACTTGAGGACGACAGATAAGTATGTCGGGTAGGAATCTTTAATATGGATGATTTACGCTTGGGACCGGCCGGCTCGAGTTGTGAATTATCTTAGATGGGATTCTTGCGCCCGGATACGAAAGAGATGAGAGCCTAGGTTAGAAAGGATTGGGCGAACTAGGAAGGCGATTCAATGGAACTTCGAGTGGTTTGTTCGGGTATGGTTAATCGTGATTAACCTTGATTAAGATATAAATGGTGTTGTTCTCGTGTATGTTGGGTGGAGCCCTAGGGGGGAAAGAAAGCTTTTCGTGAGTTCTTTTGTACTCGTGACCTAGTCTGTCTATAGTACTTTTGGAGGACCCTTTTGTTTTATGGGATGACTTTGTATGTACCTGACTGACTGTTCTGTATAATTGTTGATTCTGTTATGTGTTCTCTGTATATGTGTTATGTGTTTAAATGCTCTACGAGGGAGTTGTTAGTTAATTGTTCTTGTTTACTTGTTCCTGTTTAGTGCTACGAAAAAAAGGGTTAGGTGCCCTTTAACAGTATATTTATTTTGTGACCTAGATCGACTTAGATTTTATGGAAGGCACACGTAGTGGACGGGGGCGTGGGCGCGGGAATAGGCAACCTACGCCTGAAATGGGCACTGGGGAAACCTTCTCTGGACCTAATCCTGAACCGAGAGTTGACCCCAACGTGCAGATAGCTGCCGCTATGCAACAAATGACCAACCTGCTGGCACAAGTAGTGCAGCAACAAGGCCAAAACCCAAACCCTAATCCTGGAAACCCGGGCAACCATGTCGAAAGCGACGATAGGGCACTTGAGAGGTTCCAGAAGTTCGCACCACCGAAGTTTATCGGCGGCCCGATCCGGATGTCGCCGAAAGGTGGCTCGAGAAAATGGTAGACATTTTCGCTGCCCTGCACTACACCGAAGAACGGCAGGTGACTTTCGCCGTTTTCCAGCTGGAAGGGGCGGCCCGTTCCTGGTGGAATGTCATTCGACAAAAATGGGAACGGGAACAAACGCCCAGGACTTGGGTGAATTTTATGAGAGAATTCAACGCGAAATTTTTCCCTCCTCTAGTCCAGGAGCAGAAGGAAGATGAGTTTATCCGACTCCGCCAAGGGGCTCAATCTGTAGCGGAGTACGAGAGCCAATTCACCCGCCTATCCAAATTTGCGCCCGAACTCATCATGACCGAGCAACGAAGAATACGGCGATTTGTCCAGGGCCTGAACGTAGAAATTCAGAAGGACCTCGAGGTGGCCCAGATTAACGCTTTTAGCGAGGCCGTTGAGAAGGCCCAACAGGTAGAGAGCGCCAGAGTGCAAGTACGAAACTTTCAAGCGAAGAAACGGGGTTTTCCTGGAAGCAGCTCTGGACAGGGGGATGAGAGTACCACTTCCAAGTTTGGGCGAGGAACTGGAGGAGAAAGGATGCCGTGAGTGTCACAAGAGAGCCCGTCACGAGGTGGCCAAGTGTTAAGTGGGGAGAGGCCAGAAAGGAGGCTCGGCTTCTGCAGTACGCGGACCCTGCGGGTATTGCGGAAAGTCAAACCACTCGGAGGACAATTGCTGGAAGAAGGAGGGGAAATGTTTGCGCTGTGGAAGTGCAAACCATCAGCTCGCCACTTGTCCAGTCCTATCACGAGATGGAAAGGGGAGTCAGCAATCGACAAAAACTAATTCCGAACCGGCAAAGGTGGAAGGGACCAAATCTAAGGTGGCAGCTCGAGTGTATTCACTAGAGCCACAACAGGTCCCCGATTCTCCTGAAATTGAGGAAGGTACGATTGTGGTATTTCTGCGGAAATATTAGTAGATTCCGGTGTTATTCATTCACTTGTCAACCCCAATTTTGATAGACGGAATAGATACCAAACCTGCTCGTCTACCCTACGACCTGAAAGTAGTATTCCTATGGGGACAACATCATTTGAGCACTGGTATGGTTTGTAAGGATCGTAGTGTTTGGATAGGAGAGAGAGGATAGTGTTCAGGAATTAAAGCGAAAGTTAACCATGGCTCTTCTTTTGGCCTTGCCTAAAGGTAAGGACAGTTTTACTGTTTACCCTGATGCTTCGAGGGAAGGTTGGGGTGTGTGTTGACGGAAAACCAGAATGTGATATCGTTTGCCTCTGGGAAATTGAAACCCCTCGAACAAAGCTATCCAACCCACGATCTGGAGTAAGTCGCAATTGTTGTCGCTCGGGAAAAAAAAAAGTGGAGACATCATGGGATAGAAGAGGCTACCTGGGAGGTGGAAAGGAATACCCTGATCTGTTTGTGAACCAAGGTGAGAAATTTCGAGGACGAAATTCTTTTAAGGGGGAGAGAGTGTGAGAGCCCGTAATTTTTTCCATTTTAGGGTTTTATTATATTCAATGGCTTGTTTTCTGCATTTTCATGATTAGGAAAAATTCTAGATATTTTTAAGGAGCAGATATAATTTTTAGATGATTTTTCTAGTATCGAATAGTTTTTGAGAAATTAAGAGCGTATACCGGACGTGGGACCCACTAGTGCGAAAAGTTCGGAAAAATTCGGCCAACTAGATTAAGTTTTGGATACTGAAATTAATTTATCGGGTGTTAAGAGATAAGTAGAGGATACTAAGTGGATTGGTATAAGAGAGACAAAAGTTAGGCAAGTCATTAATGAGGTGACAAGTGTCACCATTTGAGTGGGTTTACTTTATAAACACTATTCATGGTCTTACCATTGACCAAATAAATCAAAAAAATAACCAAAACTTTACCATTTTCTCTTCATCTAGGTCGAGCTCCTTGAGCAACAAAAGAAAGAAAACTCTTCAAGTTTTTGGCTTCAATCTTGCTCAAGTTCAACAATCTAACCATTTAATCTTGCAATCTCTCCATAAAACCTCTTCACTTAGTGTTAGTGAGTTGATTTGTGGAGTTATTTGGAAAGCTAAGAGGACCTATTGCTCTCTCTCTCTTGTTTCTAAGGTGAGTTGTGAAGAACCACTTTCCTTCCTCTAATGATGCCTAATTTATGATTAGTGGTGGTATGAGATGAAACTTTATGGATTACATCTTGAGTTTTGGTTGAATTGGTGAAGTTTTCTATTTATTGGTGATTTTTCTGTTTTAATATGAACATGATTGTGTGGTTATCTATGATGATTGGAAATGATGTATAAGGACTTTAGGAGGTGGAAAAAGTGGGTAATTATAACCAATTTCTGTTTTGGAAGCAATTCTGGAAAATTAGGGTTTGATTAAGGTACATTCTGCCCGGTTTTGTATCTCATAGTTAGAGGCCAAATTGTGTCTTAAAACATGAAAGTTGTAGGGAATGATATTTTAGAGGTACCTACAAAATTTCAGGTCAATCGGAGTAGTGTAGGATGAGAAAAATTGAAATTACCCTTGCTGTCCTGGTTTTATCCGAATGTAAGAATTGCGGCTGTAATTGATTGTTTTGGTTGGGATTGCTTCCGAATTGGTTGTTGAGATCTTCTAATGAAATGTAGCCCTGTTTCTTAGCTTTCCGTTGGTTCTGGAATTTCTGGATTTGGACTTGGATAGCCTGATTTATGATGCTTCCGCTAGAATGCGTTCTGTGAATCTATTTTACGGTTTTGGTGTAGTATCTTGCATTTTTGACATGGTTGCACTCCCTATTGGGGTCGTATTTGGCATTGGTTTATGACTCGTTATCGAGTCTCATTGTACTTGTTTGCATGTTTTAGGGCGTGACGTTGGTGCACGACGTTCTTTTGACGGAAGTGCATGAAACCTCATTTGCAAGCTTGGTGAGTGTATTACTCACTTGTGAGTTACTATATGGCTTTGAATGTGAATTCCTTGAAGTGAATTGAATGTGAATTGATTGAAGTGAGAGCGTACTTTATCACTCTCACTTATTGTTTACCATGTTATTGGAATGTTATACGACATGTTACATGAAATGAAAGTACATGGTTTGGTGTCGTTTGGACGAGTATCCAACGATTACAATTGTTATCTTTGAGCTCAACCCCATTGGTAGTGGATTGAATCGAGCCGGCGAGGGCTTGGTCGTGCCAATTAATGAATCTTGGGGACTGTTATATGGAATCTTGTAGTATGAGAGACTCTCGATTCCGGTATACTAGAATAATACCAAAGTGCAAGTGTTTGGAGTTCGGGCCCGGTAGGAGTATGTTGGGTGGAAGGAATGGAAGTAAAGTGGAGTCTACGGTTGGTTACTTTTGAATTGACGGAGAGTCAATGAAGTTCGATCAAGAAATGCAAACGAGGGAAAAGGGCTTTTGAGAGCCACCCGTATCCTTTTATCACCACATGTGATGTGTGCCTTTGCTTACTTTTAATGTATTGAATGAAAAGTTTGATGCTTATATGTACTTGGTTGCTTGAGTGATAGTATTCTCACTGGGCAATTAGCTCACCCCGTTCCTTTTGTTTTCCTCACAGGAATCTGACTGCTTTTGGAATGACTTTTGATAATTGGTTGCCGAATGAACTAGATGAATATCTCTTTTGTATAGTTTATGAATTGAAACCCTAAATGTGCCATTGGGGCCGTTTTCACTTTTATTTTGGCAACCGTACATGTATTAATTTTGAGAAATTTTCATATGCCATTTTGGCTTGTAAATGCTAAATTTCAAGATGTGAATGTTTGCTTGATATTTGGTTGGGTTCTGACGGGTCGGTTACTATTCATGGCCGACTCCGGATTTCATTTTTTTTATTTTGGGTTATTTTGCCAGTTTGACTTGTTTACGCGCGTTACAAGTTCCGGAACGCAATAGATCGCTCTAAACTGCACCGTTAGTCCTAGCGAGAGTTGGGCAGGCAGTCCGCTAACCCCTTTGGTTCGCCTTAGGGGAAAGTGGGGCTGTCACAGGTGGTATAAGAGCCACTTCGCGTGGTCTCTGCGCGGAGTGAGTTTGGGCTAAGTGGTGTTATGGTCCTGATTTCATGGATATGTCTAAGTGCTCGTTTGAGCGTAAGTTATGACCGGGGCATGTTATAAGTGTAAAAATCTTTATCATGGAACTTGAGGACGACAGATAAGTATGTCGGGTAGGAATCTTTAATATGGATGATTTACGCTTGGGACCGGCCGGCTCGAGTTGTGAATTATCTTAGATGGGATTCTTGCGCCCGGATACGAAAGAGATGAGAGCCTAGGTTAGAAAGGATTGGGCGAACTAGGAAGGCGATTCAATGGAACTTCGAGTGGTTTGTTCGGGTATGGTTAATCGTGATTAACCTTGATTAAGATATAAATGGTGTTGTTCTCGTGTATGTTGGGTGGAGCCCTAGGGGGGAAAGAAAGCTTTTCGTGAGTTCTTTTGTACTCGTGACCTAGTCTGTCTATAGTACTTTTGGAGGACCCTTTTGTTTTATGGGATGACTTTGTATGTACCTGACTGACTGTTCTGTATAATTGTTGATTCTGTTATGTGTTCTCTGTATATGTGTTATGTGTTTAAATGCTCTACGAGGGAGTTGTTAGTTAATTGTTCTTGTTTACTTGTTCCTGTTTAGTGCTACGAAAAAAAGGGTTAGGTGCCCTTTAACAGTATATTTATTTTGTGACCTAGATCGACTTAGATTTTATGGAAGGCACACGTAGTGGACGGGGGCGTGGGCGCGGGAATAGGCAACCTACGCCTGAAATGGGCACTGGGGAAACCTTCTCTGGACCTAATCCTGAACCGAGAGTTGACCCCAACGTGCAGATAGCTGCCGCTATGCAACAAATGACCAACCTGCTGGCACAAGTAGTGCAGCAACAAGGCCAAAACCCAAACCCTAATCCTGGAAACCCGGGCAACCATGTCGAAAGCGACGATAGGGCACTTGAGAGGTTCCAGAAGTTCGCACCACCGAAGTTTATCGGCGGCCCGATCCGGATGTCGCCGAAAGGTGGCTCGAGAAAATGGTAGACATTTTCGCTGCCCTGCACTACACCGAAGAACGGCAGGTGACTTTCGCCGTTTTCCAGCTGGAAGGGGCGGCCCGTTCCTGGTGGAATGTCATTCGACAAAAATGGGAACGGGAACAAACGCCCAGGACTTGGGTGAATTTTATGAGAGAATTCAACGCGAAATTTTTCCCTCCTCTAGTCCAGGAGCAGAAGGAAGATGAGTTTATCCGACTCCGCCAAGGGGCTCAATCTGTAGCGGAGTACGAGAGCCAATTCACCCGCCTATCCAAATTTGCGCCCGAACTCATCATGACCGAGCAACGAAGAATACGGCGATTTGTCCAGGGCCTGAACGTAGAAATTCAGAAGGACCTCGAGGTGGCCCAGATTAACGCTTTTAGCGAGGCCGTTGAGAAGGCCCAACAGGTAGAGAGCGCCAGAGTGCAAGTACGAAACTTCCAAGCGAAGAAACGGGGTTTTCCTGGAAGCAGCTCTGGACAGGGGGATGAGAGTACCCCTTCCAAGTTTGGGCGAGGAACTGGAGGAGAAAGGATGCCGTGAGTGTCACAAGAGAGCCCGTCACGAGGTGGCCAAGTGTTAAGTGGGGAGAGGCCAGAAAGGAGGCTCGGCTTCTGCAGTACGCGGACCCTGCGGGTATTGCGGAAAGTCAAACCACTCGGAGGACAATTGCTGGAAGAAGGAGGGGAAATGTTTGCGCTGTGGAAGTGCAAACCATCAGCTCGCCACTTGTCCAGTCCTATCACGAGATGGAAAGGGGAGTCAGCAATCGACAAAAACTAATTCCGAACCGGCAAAGGTGGAAGGGACCAAATCTAAGGTGGCAGCTCGAGTGTATTCACTAGAGCCACAACAGGTCCCCGATTCTCCTGAAATTGAGGAAGGTACGATTGTGGTATTTCTGCGGAAATATTAGTAGATTCCGGTGTTATTCATTCACTTGTCAACCCCAATTTTGATAGACGGAATAGATACCAAACCTGCTCGTCTACCCTACGACCTGAAAGTAGTATTCCTATGGGGACAACATCATTTGAGCACTGGTATGGTTTGTAAGGATCGTAGTGTTTGGATAGGAGAGAGAGGATAGTGTTCAGGAATTAAAGCGAAAGTTAACCATGGCTCTTCTTTTGGCCTTGCCTAAAGGTAAGGACAGTTTTACTGTTTACCCTGATGCTTCGAGGGAAGGTTGGGGTGTGTGTTGACGGAAAACCAGAATGTGATATCGTTTGCCTCTGGGAAATTGAAACCCCTCGAACAAAGCTATCCAACCCACGATCTGGAGTAAGTCGCAATTGTTGTCGCTCGGGAAAAAAAAAAGTGGAGACATCATGGGATAGAAGAGGCTACCTGGGAGGTGGAAAGGAATACCCTGATCTGTTTGTGAACCAAGGTGAGAAATTTCGAGGACGAAATTCTTTTAAGGGGGAGAGAGTGTGAGAGCCCGTAATTTTTTCCATTTTAGGGTTTTATTATATTCAATGGCTTGTTTTCTGCATTTTCATGATTAGGAAAAATTCTAGATATTTTTAAGGAGCAGATATAATTTTTAGATGATTTTTCTAGTATCGAATAGTTTTTGAGAAATTAAGAGCGTATACCGGACGTGGGACCCACTAGTGCGAAAAGTTCGGAAAAATTCGGCCAACTAGATTAAGTTTTGGATACTGAAATTAATTTATCGGGTGTTAAGAGATAAGTAGAGGATACTAAGTGGATTGGTATAAGAGAGACAAAAGTTAGGCAAGTCATTAATGAGGTGACAAGTGTCACCATTTGAGTGGGTTTACTTTATAAACACTATTCATGGTCTTACCATTGACCAAATAAATCAAAAAAATAACCAAAACTTTACCATTTTCTCTTCATCTAGGTCGAGCTCCTTGAGCAACAAAAGAAAGAAAACTCTTCAAGTTTTTGGCTTCAATCTTGCTCAAGTTCAACAATCTAACCATTTAATCTTGCAATCTCTCCATAAAACCTCTTCACTTAGTGTTAGTGAGTTGATTTGTGGAGTTATTTGGAAAGCTAAGAGGACCTATTGCTCTCTCTCTCTTGTTTCTAAGGTGAGTTGTGAAGAACCACTTTCCTTCCTCTAATGATGCCTAATTTATGATTAGTGGTGGTATGAGATGAAACTTTATGGATTACATCTTGAGTTTTGGTTGAATTGGTGAAGTTTTCTATTTATTGGTGATTTTTCTGTTTTAATATGAACATGATTGTGTGGTTATCTATGATGATTGGAAATGATGTATAAGGACTCTAGGAGGTGGAAAAAGTGGGTAATTATAACCAATTTCTGTTTTGGAAGCAATTCTGGAAAATTAGGGTTTGATTAAGGTACATTCTGCCCGGTTTTGTATCTCATAGTTAGAGGCCAAATTGGCCTTGTCTTAAAACATGAAAGTTGTAGGGAATGATATTTTAGAGGTACCTACAAAATTTCAGGTCAATCGGAGTAGTGTAGGATGAGAAAAATTGAAATTACCCTTGCTGTCCTGGTTTTATCCGAATGTAAGAATTGCGGCTGTAATTGATTGTTTTGGTTGGGATTGCTTCCGAATTGGTTGTTGAGATCTTCTAATGAAATGTAGCCCTGTTTCTTAGCTTTCCGTTGGTTCTGGAATTTCTGGATTTGGACTTGGATAGCCTGATTTATGATGCTTCCGCTAGAATGCGTTCTGTGAATCTATTTTACGGTTTTGGTGTAGTATCTTGCATTTTTGACATGGTTGCACTCCCTATTGGGGTCGTATTTGGCATTGGTTTATGACTCGTTATCGAGTCTCATTGTACTTGTTTGCATGTTTTAGGGCGTGACGTTGGTGCACGACGTTCTTTTGACGGAAGTGCATGAAACCTCATTTGCAAGCTTGGTGAGTGTATTACTCACTTGTGTGTTACTATATGGCTTTGAATGTGAATTCCTTGAAGTGAATTGAATGTGAATTGATTGAAGTGAGAGCGTACTTTATCACTCTCACTTATTGTTTACCATGTTATTGGAATGTTATACGACATGTTACATGAAATGAAAGTACATGGTTTGGTGTCGTTTGGACGAGTATCCAACGATTACAATTGTTATCTTTGAGCTCAACCCCATTGGTAGTGGATTGAATCGAGCCGGCGAGGGCTTGGTCGTGCCAATTAATGAATCTTGGGGACTGTTATATGGAATCTTGTAGTATGAGAGACTCTCGATTCCGGTATACTAGAATAATACCAAAGTGCAAGTGTTTGGAGTTCGGGCCCGGTAGGAGTATGTTGGGTGGAAGGAATGGAAGTAAAGTGGAGTCTACGGTTGGTTACTTTTGAATTGACGGAGAGTCAATGAAGTTCGATCAAGAAATGCAAACGAGGGAAAAGGGCTCTTGAGAGCCACCCGTATCCTTTTATCACCACATGTGATGTGTGCCTTTGCTTACTTTTAATGTATTGAATGAAAAGTTTGATGCTTATATGTACTTGGTTGCTTGAGTGATAGTATTCTCACTGGGCAATTAGCTCACCCCGTTCCTTTTGTTTTCCTCACAGGAATCTGACTGCTTTTGGAATGACTTTTGATAATTGGTTGCCGAATGAACTAGATGAATATCTCTTTTGTATAGTTTATGAATTGAAACCCTAAATGTGCCATTGGGGCCGTTTTCACTTTTATTTTGGCAACCGTACATGTATTAATTTTGAGAAATTTTCATATGCCATTTTGGCTTGTAAATGCTAAATTTCAAGATGTGAATGTTTGCTTGATATTTGGTTGGGTTCTGACGGGTCGGTTACTATTCATGGCCGACTCCGGATTTCATTTTTTTTATTTTGGGTTATTTTGCCAGTTTGACTTGTTTACGCGCGTTACAAGTTCCGGAACGCAATAGATCGCTCTAAACTGCACCGTTAGTCCTAGCGAGAGTTGGGCAGGCAGTCCGCTAACCCCTTTGGTTCGCCTTAGGGGAAAGTGGGGCTGTCACAGGTGGTATAAGAGCCACTTCGCGTGGTCTCTGCGCGGAGTGAGTTTGGGCTAAGTGGTGTTATGGTCCTGATTTCATGGATATGTCTAAGTGCTCGTTTGAGCGTAAGTTATGACCGGGGCATGTTATAAGTGTAAAAATCTTTATCATGGAACTTGAGGACGACAGATAAGTATGTCGGGTAGGAATCTTTAATATGGATGATTTACGCTTGGGACCGGCCGGCTCGAGTTGTGAATTATCTTAGATGGGATTCTTGCGCCCGGATACGAAAGAGATGAGAGCCTAGGTTAGAAAGGATTGGGCGAACTAGGAAGGCGATTCAATGGAACTTCGAGTGGTTTGTTCGGGTATGGTTAATCGTGATTAACCTTGATTAAGATATAAATGGTGTTGTTCTCGTGTATGTTGGGTGGAGCCCTAGGGGGGAAAGAAAGCTTTTCGTGAGTTCTTTTGTACTCGTGACCTAGTCTGTCTATAGTACTTTTGGAGGACCCTTTTGTTTTATGGGATGACTTTGTATGTACCTGACTGACTGTTCTGTATAATTGTTGATTCTGTTATGTGTTCTCTGTATATGTGTTATGTGTTTAAATGCTCTACGAGGGAGTTGTTAGTTAATTGTTCTTGTTTACTTGTTCCTGTTTAGTGCTACGAAAAGGAGGGTTAGGTGCCCTTTAACAGTATATTTATTTTGTGACCTAGATCGACTTAGATTTTATGGAAGGCACACGTAGTGGACGGGGGCGTGGGCGCGGGAATAGGCAACCTACGCCTGAAAGGGGCACTGGGGAAACCTTCTCTGGACCTAATCCTGAACCGAGAGTTGACCCCAACGTGCAGATAGCTGCCGCTATGCAACAAATGACCAACCTGCTGGCACAAGTAGTGCAGCAACAAGGCCAAAACCCAAACCCTAATCCTGGAAACCCGGGCAACCATGTCGAAAGCGACGATAGGGCACTTGAGAGGTTCCAGAAGTTCGCACCACCGAAGTTTATCGGGGGCCCGATCCGGATGTCGCCGAAAGGTGGCTCGAGAAAATGGTAGACATTTTCGCTGCCCTGCACTACACCGAAGAACGGCAGGTGACTTTCGCCGTTTTCCAGCTGGAAGGGGCGGCCCGTTCCTGGTGGAATGTCATTCGACAAAAATGGGAACGGGAACAAACGCCCAGGACTTGGGTGAATTTTATGAGAGAATTCAACGCGAAATTTTTCCCTCCTCTAGTCCAGGAGCAGAAGGAAGATGAGTTTATCCGACTCCGCCAAGGGGCTCAATCTGTAGCGGAGTACGAGAGCCAATTCACCCGCCTATCCAAATTTGCGCCCGAACTCATCATGACCGAGCAACGAAGAATACGGCGATTTGTCCAGGGCCTGAACGTAGAAATTCAGAAGGACCTCGAGGTGGCCCAGATTAACGCTTTTAGCGAGGCCGTTGAGAAGGCCCAACAGGTAGAGAGCGCCAGAGTGCAAGTACGAAACTTCCAAGCGAAGAAACGGGGTTTTCCTGGAAGCAGCTCTGGACAGGGGGATGAGAGTACCCCTTCCAAGTTTGGGCGAGGAACTGGAGGAGAAAGGATGCCGTGAGTGTCACAAGAGAGCCCGTCACGAGGTGGCCAAGTGTTAAGTGGGGAGAGGCCAGAAAGGAGGCTCGGCTTCTGCAGTACGCGGACCCTGCGGGTATTGCGGAAAGTCAAACCACTCGGAGGACAATTGCTGGAAGAAGGAGGGGAAATGTTTGCGCTGTGGAAGTGCAAACCATCAGCTCGCCACTTGTCCAGTCCTATCACGAGATGGAAAGGGGAGTCAGCAATCGACAAAAACTAATTCCGAACCGGCAAAGGTGGAAGGGACCAAATCTAAGGTGGCAGCTCGAGTGTATTCACTAGAGCCACAACAGGTCCCCGATTCTCCTGAAATTGAGGAAGGTACGATTGTGGTATTTCTGCGGAAATATTAGTAGATTCCGGTGTTATTCATTCACTTGTCAACCCCAATTTTGATAGACGGAATAGATACCAAACCTGCTCGTCTACCCTACGACCTGAAAGTAGTATTCCTATGGGGACAACATCATTTGAGCACTGGTATGGTTTGTAAGGATCGTAGTGTTTGGATAGGAGAGAGAGGATAGTGTTCAGGAATTAAAGCGAAAGTTAACCATGGCTCTTCTTTTGGCCTTGCCTAAAGGTAAGGACAGTTTTACTGTTTACCCTGATGCTTCGAGGGAAGGTTGGGGTGTGTGTTGACGGAAAACCAGAATGTGATATCGTTTGCCTCTGGGAAATTGAAACCCCTCAAACAAAGCTATCCAACCCACGATCTGGAGTAAGTCGCAATTGTTATCGCTCGGGAAAAAAAAAAGTGGAGACATCATGGGATAGAAGAGGCTACCTGGGAGGTGGAAAGGAATACCCTGATCTGTTTGTGAACCAAGGTGAGAAATTTCGAGGACGAAATTCTTTTAAGGGGGAGAGAGTGTGAGAGCCCGTAATTTTTTCCATTTTAGGGTTTTATTATATTCAATGGCTTGTTTTCTGCATTTTCATGATTAGGAAAAATTCTAGATATTTTTAAGGAGCAGATATAATTTTTAGATGATTTTTCTAGTATCGAATAGTTTTTGAGAAATTAAGAGCGTATACCGGACGTGGGACCCACTAGTGCGAAAAGTTCGGAAAAATTCGGCCAACTAGATTAAGTTTTGGATACTGGAATTAATTTATCGGGTGTTAAGAGATAAGTAGAGGATACTAAGTGGATTGGTATAAGAGAGACAAAAGTTAGGCAAGTCATTAATGAGGTGACAAGTGTCACCATTTGAGTGGGTTTACTTTATAAACACTATTCATGGTCTTACCATTGACCAAATAAATCAAAAAAATAACCAAAACTTTACCATTTTCTCTTCATCTTGGCCGAGCTCCTTGAGCAACAAAAGAAAGAAAACTCTTCAAGTTTTTGGCTTCAATCTTGCTCAAGTTCAACAATCTAACCATTTAATCTTGCAATCTCTCCATAAAACCTCTTCACTTAGTGTTAGTGAGTTGATTTGTGGAGTTATTTGGAAAGCTAAGAGGACCTATTGCTCTCTCTCTCTTGTTTCTAAGGTGAGTTGTGAAGAACCACTTTCCTTCCTCTAATGATGCCTAATTTATGATTAGTGGTGGTATGAGATGAAACTTTATGGATTACATCTTGAGTTTTGGTTGAATTGGTGAAGTTTTCTATTTATTGGTGATTTTTCTGTTTTAATATGAACATGATTGTGTGGTTATCTATGATGATTGGAAATGATGTATAAGGACTCTAGGAGGTGGAAAAAGTGGGTAATTATAACCAATTTCTGTTTTGGAAGCAATTCTGGAAAATTAGGGTTTGATTAAGGTACATTCTGCCCGGTTTTGTATCTCATAGTTAGAGGCCAAATTGGCCTTGTCTTAAAACATGAAAGTTGTAGGGAATGATATTTTAGAGGTACCTACAAAATTTCAGGTCAATCGGAGTAGTGTAGGATGAGAAAAATTGAAATTACCCTTGCTGTCCTGGTTTTATCCGAATGTAAGAATTGCGGCTGTAATTGATTGTTTTGGTTGGGATTGCTTCCGAATTGGTTGTTGAGATCTTCTAATGAAATGTAGCCCTGTTTCTTAGCTTTCCGTTGGTTCTGGAATTTCTGGATTTGGACTTGGATAGCCTGATTTATGATGCTTCCGCTAGAATGCATTCTGTGAATCTATTTTACGGTTTTGGTGTAGTATCTTGCATTTTTGACATGGTTGCACTCCCTATTGGGGTCGTATTTGGCATTGGTTTATGACTCGTTATCGAGTCTCATTGTACTTGTTTGCATGTTTTAGGGCGTGACGTTGGTGCACGACGTTCTTTTGACGGAAGTGCATGAAACCTCATTTGCAAGCTTGGTGAGTGTATTACTCACTTGTGTGTTACTATATGGCTTTGAATGTGAATTCCTTGAAGTGAATTGAATGTGAATTGATTGAAGTGAGAGCGTACTTTATCACTCTCACTTATTGTTTACCATGTTATTGGAATGTTATACGACATGTTACATGAAATGAAAGTACATGGTTTGGTGTCGTTTGGACGAGTATCCAACGATTACAATTGTTATCTTTGAGCTCAACCCCATTGGTAGTGGATTGAATCGAGCCGGCGAGGGCTTGGTCGTGCCAATTAATGAATCTTGGGGACTGTTATATGGAATCTTGTAGTATGAGAGACTCTCGATTCCGGTATACTAGAATAATACCAAAGTGCAAGTGTTTGGAGTTCGGGCCCGGTAGGAGTATGTTGGGTGGAAGGAATGGAAGTAAAGTGGAGTCTACGGTTGGTTACTTTTGAATTGACGGAGAGTCAATGAAGTTCGATCAAGAAATGCAAACGAGGGAAAAGGGCTCTTGAGAGCCACCCGTATCCTTTTATCACCACATGTGATGTGTGCCTTTGCTTACTTTTAATGTATTGAATGAAAAGTTTGATGCTTATATGTACTTGGTTGCTTGAGTGATAGTATTCTCACTGGGCAATTAGCTCACCCCGTTCCTTTTGTTTTCCTCACAGGAATCTGACTGCTTTTGGAATGACTTTTGATAATTGGTTGCCGAATGAACTAGATGAATATCTCTTTTGTATAGTTTATGAATTGAAACCCTAAATGTGCCATTGGGGCCGTTTTCACTTTTATTTTGGCAACCGTACATGTATTAATTTTGAGAAATTTTCATATGCCATTTTGGCTTGTAAATGCTAAATTTCAAGATGTGAATGTTTGCTTGATATTTGGTTGGGTTCTGACGGGTCGGTTACTATTCATGGCCGACTCCGGATTTCATTTTTTTTATTTTGGGTTATTTTGCCAGTTTGACTTGTTTACGCGCGTTACAAGTTCCGGAACGCAATAGATCGCTCTAAACTGCACCGTTAGTCCTAGCGAGAGTTGGGCAGGCAGTCCGCTAACCCCTTTGGTTCGCCTTAGGGGAAAGTGGGGCTGTCACAGGTGGTATAAGAGCCACTTCGCGTGGTCTCTGCGCGGAGTGAGTTTGGGCTAAGTGGTGTTATGGTCCTGATTTCATGGATATGTCTAAGTGCTCGTTTGAGCGTAAGTTATGACCGGGGCATGTTATAAGTGTAAAAATCTTTATCATGGAACTTGAGGACGACAGATAAGTATGTCGGGTAGGAATCTTTAATATGGATGATTTACGCTTGGGACCGGCCGGCTCGAGTTGTGAATTATCTTAGATGGGATTCTTGCGCCCGGATACGAAAGAGATGAGAGCCTAGGTTAGAAAGGATTGGGCGAACTAGGAAGGCGATTCAATGGAACTTCGAGTGGTTTGTTCGGGTATGGTTAATCGTGATTAACCTTGATTAAGATATAAATGGTGTTGTTCTCGTGTATTTTGGGTGGAGCCCTAGGGGGGGAAAGAAAGCTTTTCGTGAGTTCTTTTGTACTCGTGACCTAGTCTGTCTATACTACTTTTGGAGGACCCTTTTGTTTTATGGGATGACTTTGTATGTACCTGACTGACTGTTCTGTATAATTGTTGATTCTGTTATGTGTTCTCTGTATATGTGTTATGTGTTTAAATGCTCTACGAGGGAGTTGTTAGTTAATTGTTCTTGTTTACTTGTTCCTGTTTAGTGCTACGAAAAGGAGGGTTAGGTGCCCTTTAACAGTATATTTATTTTGTGACCTAGATCGACTTAGATTTTATGGAAGGCACACGTAGTGGACGGGGGCGTGGGCGCGGGAATAGGCAACCTACGCCTGAAAGGGGCACTGGGGAAACCTTCTCTGGACCTAATCCTGAACCGAGAGTTGACCCCAACGTGCAGATAGCTGCCGCTATGCAACAAATGACCAACCTGCTGGCACAAGTAGTGCAGCAACAAGGCCAAAACCCAAACCCTAATCCTGGAAACCTAGGCAACCATGTCGAAAGCGACGATAGGGCACTTGAGAGGTTCCAGAAGTTCGCACCACCGAAGTTTATCGGGGGCCCGATCCGGATGTCGCCGAAAGGTGGCTCGAGAAAATGGTAGACATTTTCGCTGCCCTGCACTACGCCGAAGAACGGCAGGTGACTTTCGCCGTTTTCCAGCTGGAAGGGGCGGCCCGTTCCTGGTGGAATGTCATTCGACAAAAATGGGAACGGGAACAAACGCCCAGGACTTGGGTGAATTTTATGAGAGAATTCAACGCGAAATTTTTCCCTCCTCTAGTCCAGGAGCAGAAGGAAGATGAGTTTATCCGACTCCGCCAAGGGGCTCAATCTGTAGCGGAGTACGAGAGCCAATTCACCCGCCTATCCAAATTTGCGCCCGAACTCATCATGACCGAGCAACGAAGAATACGGCGATTTGTCCAGGGCCTGAACGTAGAAATTCAGAAGGACCTCGAGGTGGCCCAGATTAACGCTTTTAGCGAGGCCGTTGAGAAGGCCCAACAGGTAGAGAGCGCCAGAGTGCAAGTACGAAACTTCCAAGCGAAGAAACGGGGTTTTCCTGGAAGCAGCTCTGGACAGGGGGATGAGAGTACCCCTTCCAAGTTTGGGCGAGGAACTGGAGGAGAAAGGATGCCGTGAGTGTCACAAGAGAGCCCGTCACGAGGTGGCCAAGTGTTAAGTGGGGAGAGGCCAGAAAGGAGGCTCGGCTTCTGCAGTACGCGGACCCTGCGGGTATTGCGGAAAGTCAAACCACTCGGAGGACAATTGCTGGAAGAAGGAGGGGAAATGTTTGCGCTGTGGAAGTGCAAACCATCAGCTCGCCACTTGTCCAGTCCTATCACGAGATGGAAAGGGGAGTCAGCAATCGACAAAAACTAATTCCGAACCGGCAAAGGTGGAAGGGACCAAATCTAAGGTGGCAGCTCGAGTGTATTCACTAGAGCCACAACAGGTCCCCGATTCTCCTGAAATTGAGGAAGGTACGATTGTGGTATTTCTGCGGAAATATTAGTAGATTCCGGTGTTATTCATTCACTTGTCAACCCCAATTTTGATAGACGGAATAGATACCAAACCTGCTCGTCTACCCTACGACCTGAAAGTAGTATTCCTATGGGGACAACATCATTTGAGCACTGGTATGGTTTGTAAGGATCGTAGTGTTTGGATAGGAGAGAGAGGATAGTGTTCAGGAATTAAAGCGAAAGTTAACCATGGCTCTTCTTTTGGCCTTGCCTAAAGGTAAGGACAGTTTTACTGTTTACCCTGATGCTTCGAGGGAAGGTTGGGGTGTGTGTTGACGGAAAACCAGAATGTGATATCGTTTGCCTCTGGGAAATTGAAACCCCTCAAACAAAGCTATCCAACCCACGATCTGGAGTAAGTCGCAATTGTTATCGCTCGGGAAAAAAAAAAGTGGAGACATCATGGGATAGAAGAGGCTACCTGGGAGGTGGAAAGGAATACCCTGATCTGTTTGTGAACCAAGGTGAGAAATTTCGAGGACGAAATTCTTTTAAGGGGGAGAGAGTGTGAGAGCCCGTAATTTTTTCCATTTTAGGGTTTTATTATATTCAATGGCTTGTTTTCTGCATTTTCATGATTAGGAAAAATTCTAGATATTTTTAAGGAGCAGATATAATTTTTAGATGATTTTTCTAGTATCGAATAGTTTTTGAGAAATTAAGAGCGTATACCGGACGTGGGACCCACTAGTGCGAAAAGTTCGGAAAAATTCGGCCAACTAGATTAAGTTTTGGATACTGGAATTAATTTATCGGGTGTTAAGAGATAAGTAGAGGATACTAAGTGGATTGGTATAAGAGAGACAAAAGTTAGGCAAGTCATTAATGAGGTGACAAGTGTCACCATTTGAGTGGGTTTACTTTATAAACACTATTCATGGTCTTACCATTGACCAAATAAATCAAAAAAATAACCAAAACTTTACCATTTTCTCTTCATCTTGGCCGAGCTCCTTGAGCAACAAAAGAAAGAAAACTCTTCAAGTTTTTGGCTTCAATCTTGCTCAAGTTCAACAATCTAACCATTTAATCTTGCAATCTCTCCATAAAACCTCTTCACTTAGTGTTAGTGAGTTGATTTGTGGAGTTATTTGGAAAGCTAAGAGGACCTATTGCTCTCTCTCTCTTGTTTCTAAGGTGAGTTGTGAAGAACCACTTTCCTTCCTCTAATGATGCCTAATTTATGATTAGTGGTGGTATGAGATGAAACTTTATGGATTACATCTTGAGTTTTGGTTGAATTGGTGAAGTTTTCTATTTATTGGTGATTTTTCTGTTTTAATATGAACATGATTGTGTGGTTATCTATGATGATTGGAAATGATGTATAAGGACTCTAGGAGGTGGAAAAAGTGGGTAATTATAACCAATTTCTGTTTTGGAAGCAATTCTGGAAAATTAGGGTTTGATTAAGGTACATTCTGCCCGGTTTTGTATCTCATAGTTAGAGGCCAAATTGGCCTTGTCTTAAAACATGAAAGTTGTAGGGAATGATATTTTAGAGGTACCTACAAAATTTCAGGTCAATCGGAGTAGTGTAGGATGAGAAAAATTGAAATTACCCTTGCTGTCCTGGTTTTATCCGAATGTAAGAATTGCGGCTGTAATTGATTGTTTTGGTTGGGATTGCTTCCGAATTGGTTGTTGAGATCTTCTAATGAAATGTAGCCCTGTTTCTTAGCTTTCCGTTGGTTCTGGAATTTCTGGATTTGGACTTGGATAGCCTGATTTATGATGCTTCCGCTAGAATGCATTCTGTGAATCTATTTTACGGTTTTGGTGTAGTATCTTGCATTTTTGACATGGTTGCACTCCCTATTGGGGTCGTATTTGGCATTGGTTTATGACTCGTTATCGAGTCTCATTGTACTTGTTTGCATGTTTTAGGGCGTGACGTTGGTGCACGACGTTCTTTTGACGGAAGTGCATGAAACCTCATTTGCAAGCTTGGTGAGTGTATTACTCACTTGTGTGTTACTATATGGCTTTGAATGTGAATTCCTTGAAGTGAATTGAATGTGAATTGATTGAAGTGAGAGCGTACTTTATCACTCTCACTTATTGTTTACCATGTTATTGGAATGTTATACGACATGTTACATGAAATGAAAGTACATGGTTTGGTGTCGTTTGGACGAGTATCCAACGATTACAATTGTTATCTTTGAGCTCAACCCCATTGGTAGTGGATTGAATCGAGCCGGCGAGGGCTTGGTCGTGCCAATTAATGAATCTTGGGGACTGTTATATGGAATCTTGTAGTATGAGAGACTCTCGATTCCGGTATACTAGAATAATACCAAAGTGCAAGTGTTTGGAGTTCGGGCCCGGTAGGAGTATGTTGGGTGGAAGGAATGGAAGTAAAGTGGAGTCTACGGTTGGTTACTTTTGAATTGACGGAGAGTCAATGAAGTTCGATCAAGAAATGCAAACGAGGGAAAAGGGCTCTTGAGAGCCACCCGTATCCTTTTATCACCACATGTGATGTGTGCCTTTGCTTACTTTTAATGTATTGAATGAAAAGTTTGATGCTTATATGTACTTGGTTGCTTGAGTGATAGTATTCTCACTGGGCAATTAGCTCACCCCGTTCCTTTTGTTTTCCTCACAGGAATCTGACTGCTTTTGGAATGACTTTTGATAATTGGTTGCCGAATGAACTAGATGAATATCTCTTTTGTATAGTTTATGAATTGAAACCCTAAATGTGCCATTGGGGCCGTTTTCACTTTTATTTTGGCAACCGTACATGTATTAATTTTGAGAAATTTTCATATGCCATTTTGGCTTGTAAATGCTAAATTTCAAGATGTGAATGTTTGCTTGATATTTGGTTGGGTTCTGACGGGTCGGTTACTATTCATGGCCGACTCCGGATTTCATTTTTTTTATTTTGGGTTATTTTGCCAGTTTGACTTGTTTACGCGCGTTACAAGTTCCGGAACGCAATAGATCGCTCTAAACTGCACCGTTAGTCCTAGCGAGAGTTGGGCAGGCAGTCCGCTAACCCCTTTGGTTCGCCTTAGGGGAAAGTGGGGCTGTCACAGGTGGTATAAGAGCCACTTCGCGTGGTCTCTGCGCGGAGTGAGTTTGGGCTAAGTGGTGTTATGGTCCTGATTTCATGGATATGTCTAAGTGCTCGTTTGAGCGTAAGTTATGACCGGGGCATGTTATAAGTGTAAAAATCTTTATCATGGAACTTGAGGACGACAGATAAGTATGTCGGGTAGGAATCTTTAATATGGATGATTTACGCTTGGGACCGGCCGGCTCGAGTTGTGAATTATCTTAGATGGGATTCTTGCGCCCGGATACGAAAGAGATGAGAGCCTAGGTTAGAAAGGATTGGGCGAACTAGGAAGGCGATTCAATGGAACTTCGAGTGGTTTGTTCGGGTATGGTTAATCGTGATTAACCTTGATTAAGATATAAATGGTGTTGTTCTCGTGTATGTTGGGTGGAGCCCTAGGGGGGGAAAGAAAGCTTTTCGTGAGTTCTTTTGTACTCGTGACCTAGTCTGTCTATAGTACTTTTGGAGGACCCTTTTGTTTTATGGGATGACTTTGTATGTACCTGACTGACTGTTCTGTATAATTGTTGATTCTGTTATGTGTTCTCTGTATATGTGTTATGTGTTTAAATGCTCTACGAGGGAGTTGTTAGTTAATTGTTCTTGTTTACTTGTTCCTGTTTAGTGCTACGAAAAGGAGGGTTAGGTGCCCTTTAACAGTATATTTATTTTGTGACCTAGATCGACTTAGATTTTATGGAAGGCACACGTAGTGGACGGGGGCGTGGGCGCGGGAATAGGCAACCTACGCCTGAAAGGGGCACTGGGAAAACCTTCTCTGGACCTAATCCTGAACCGAGAGTTGACCCCAACGTGCAGATAGCTGCCGCTATGCAACAAATGACCAACCTGCTGGCACAAGTAGTGCAGCAACAAGGCCAAAACCCAAACCCTAATCCTGGAAACCCGGGCAACCATGTCGAAAGCGACGATAGGGCACTTGAGAGGTTCCAGAAGTTCGCACCACCGAAGTTTATCGGAGGCCCGATCCGGATGTCGCCGAAAGGTGGCTCGAGAAAATGGTAGACATTTTCGCTGCCCTGCACTACACCGAAGAACGGCAGGTGACTTTCGCCGTTTTCCAGCTGGAAGGGGCGGCCCGTTCCTGGTGGAATGTCATTCGACAAAAATGGGAACGGGAACAAACGCCCAGGACTTGGGTGAATTTTATGAGAGAATTCAACGCGAAATTTTTCCCTCCTCTAGTCCAGGAGCAGAAGGAAGATGAGTTTATCCGACTCCGCCAAGGGGCTCAATCTGTAGCGGAGTACGAGAGCCAATTCACCCGCCTATCCAAATTTGCGCCCGAACTCATCATGACCGAGCAACGAAGAATACGGCGATTTGTCCAGGGCCTGAACGTAGAAATTCAGAAGGACCTCGAGGTGGCCCAGATTAACGCTTTTAGCGAGGCCGTTGAGAAGGCCCAACAGGTAGAGAGCGCCAGAGTGCAAGTACGAAACTTCCAAGCGAAGAAACGGGGTTTTCCTGGAAGCAGCTCTGGACAGGGGGATGAGAGTACCCCTTCCAAGTTTGGGCGAGGAACTGGAGGAGAAAGGATGCCGTGAGTGTCACAAGAGAGCCCGTCACGAGGTGGCCAAGTGTTAAGTGGGGAGAGGCCAGAAAGGAGGCTCGGCTTCTGCAGTACGCGGACCCTGCGGGTATTGCGGAAAGTCAAACCACTCGGAGGACAATTGCTGGAAGAAGGAGGGGAAATGTTTGCGCTGTGGAAGTGCAAACCATCAGCTCGCCACTTGTCCAGTCCTATCACGAGATGGAAAGGGGAGTCAGCAATCGACAAAAACTAATTCCGAACCGGCAAAGGTGGAAGGGACCAAATCTAAGGTGGCAGCTCGAGTGTATTCACTAGAGCCACAACAGGTCCCCGATTCTCCTGAAATTGAGGAAGGTACGATTGTGGTATTTCTGCGGAAATATTAGTAGATTCCGGTGTTATTCATTCACTTGTCAACCCCAATTTTGATAGACGGAATAGATACCAAACCTGCTCGTCTACCCTACGACCTGAAAGTAGTATTCCTATGGGGACAACATCATTTGAGCACTGGTATGGTTTGTAAGGATCGTAGTGTTTGGATAGGAGAGAGAGGATAGTGTTCAGGAATTAAAGCGAAAGTTAACCATGGCTCTTCTTTTGGCCTTGCCTAAAGGTAAGGACAGTTTTACTGTTTACCCTGATGCTTCGAGGGAAGGTTGGGGTGTGTGTTGACGGAAAACCAGAATGTGATATCGTTTGCCTCTGGGAAATTGAAACCCCTCAAACAAAGCTATCCAACCCACGATCTGGAGTAAGTCGCAATTGTTATCGCTCGGGAAAAAAAAAAGTGGAGACATCATGGGATAGAAGAGGCTACCTGGGAGGTGGAAAGGAATACCCTGATCTGTTTGTGAACCAAGGTGAGAAATTTCGAGGACGAAATTCTTTTAAGGGGGAGAGAGTGTGAGAGCCCGTAATTTTTTCCATTTTAGGGTTTTATTATATTCAATGGCTTGTTTTCTGCATTTTCATGATTAGGAAAAATTCTAGATATTTTTAAGGAGCAGATATAATTTTTAGATGATTTTTCTAGTATCGAATAGTTTTTGAGAAATTAAGAGCGTATACCGGACGTGGGACCCACTAGTGCGAAAAGTTCGGAAAAATTCGGCCAACTAGATTAAGTTTTGGATACTGGAATTAATTTATCGGGTGTTAAGAGATAAGTAGAGGATACTAAGTGGATTGGTATAAGAGAGACAAAAGTTAGGCAAGTCATTAATGAGGTGACAAGTGTCACCATTTGAGTGGGTTTACTTTATAAACACTATTCATGGTCTTACCATTGACCAAATAAATCAAAAAAATAACCAAAACTTTACCATTTTCTCTTCATCTTGGCCGAGCTCCTTGAGCAACAAAAGAAAGAAAACTCTTCAAGTTTTTGGCTTCAATCTTGCTCAAGTTCAACAATCTAACCATTTAATCTTGCAATCTCTCCATAAAACCTCTTCACTTAGTGTTAGTGAGTTGATTTGTGGAGTTATTTGGAAAGCTAAGAGGACCTATTGCTCTCTCTCTCTTGTTTCTAAGGTGAGTTGTGAAGAACCACTTTCCTTCCTCTAATGATGCCTAATTTATGATTAGTGGTGGTATGAGATGAAACTTTATGGATTACATCTTGAGTTTTGGTTGAATTGGTGAAGTTTTCTATTTATTGGTGATTTTTCTGTTTTAATATGAACATGATTGTGTGGTTATCTATGATGATTGGAAATGATGTATAAGGACTCTAGGAGGTGGAAAAAGTGGGTAATTATAACCAATTTCTGTTTTGGAAGCAATTCTGGAAAATTAGGGTTTGATTAAGGTACATTCTGCCCGGTTTTGTATCTCATAGTTAGAGGCCAAATTGGCCTTGTCTTAAAACATGAAAGTTGTAGGGAATGATATTTTAGAGGTACCTACAAAATTTCAGGTCAATCGGAGTAGTGTAGGATGAGAAAAATTGAAATTACCCTTGCTGTCCTGGTTTTATCCGAATGTAAGAATTGCGGCTGTAATTGATTGTTTTGGTTGGGATTGCTTCCGAATTGGTTGTTGAGATCTTCTAATGAAATGTAGCCCTGTTTCTTAGCTTTCCGTTGGTTCTGGAATTTCTGGATTTGGACTTGGATAGCCTGATTTATGATGCTTCCGCTAGAATGCATTCTGTGAATCTATTTTACGGTTTTGGTGTAGTATCTTGCATTTTTGACATGGTTGCACTCCCTATTGGGGTCGTATTTGGCATTGGTTTATGACTCGTTATCGAGTCTCATTGTACTTGTTTGCATGTTTTAGGGCGTGACGTTGGTGCACGACGTTCTTTTGACGGAAGTGCATGAAACCTCATTTGCAAGCTTGGTGAGTGTATTACTCACTTGTGTGTTACTATATGGCTTTGAATGTGAATTCCTTGAAGTGAATTGAATGTGAATTGATTGAAGTGAGAGCGTACTTTATCACTCTCACTTATTGTTTACCATGTTATTGGAATGTTATACGACATGTTACATGAAATGAAAGTACATGGTTTGGTGTCGTTTGGACGAGTATCCAACGATTACAATTGTTATCTTTGAGCTCAACCCCATTGGTAGTGGATTGAATCGAGCCGGCGAGGGCTTGGTCGTGCCAATTAATGAATCTTGGGGACTGTTATATGGAATCTTGTAGTATGAGAGACTCTCGATTCCGGTATACTAGAATAATACCAAAGTGCAAGTGTTTGGAGTTCGGGCCCGGTAGGAGTATGTTGGGTGGAAGGAATGGAAGTAAAGTGGAGTCTACGGTTGGTTACTTTTGAATTGACGGAGAGTCAATGAAGTTCGATCAAGAAATGCAAACGAGGGAAAAGGGCTCTTGAGAGCCACCCGTATCCTTTTATCACCACATGTGATGTGTGCCTTTGCTTACTTTTAATGTATTGAATGAAAAGTTTGATGCTTATATGTACTTGGTTGCTTGAGTGATAGTATTCTCACTGGGCAATTAGCTCACCCCGTTCCTTTTGTTTTCCTCACAGGAATCTGACTGCTTTTGGAATGACTTTTGATAATTGGTTGCCGAATGAACTAGATGAATATCTCTTTTGTATAGTTTATGAATTGAAACCCTAAATGTGCCATTGGGGCCGTTTTCACTTTTATTTTGGCAACCGTACATGTATTAATTTTGAGAAATTTTCATATGCCATTTTGGCTTGTAAATGCTAAATTTCAAGATGTGAATGTTTGCTTGATATTTGGTTGGGTTCTGACGGGTCGGTTACTATTCATGGCCGACTCCTTGATTTCATTTTTTTTATTTTGGGTTATTTTGCCAGTTTGACTTGTTTACGCGCGTTACAAGTTCCGGAACGCAATAGATCGCTCTAAACTGCACCGTTAGTCCTAGCGAGAGTTGGGCAGGCAGTCCGCTAACCCCTTTGGTTCGCCTTAGGGGAAAGTGGGGCTGTCACAGGTGGTATAAGAGCCACTTCGCGTGGTCTCTGCGCGGAGTGAGTTTGGGCTAAGTGGTGTTATGGTCCTGATTTCATGGATATGTCTAAGTGCTCGTTTGAGCGTAAGTTATGACCGGGGCATGTTATAAGTGTAAAAATCTTTATCATGGAACTTGAGGACGACAGATAAGTATGTCGGGTAGGAATCTTTAATATGGATGATTTACGCTTGGGACCGGCCGGCTCGAGTTGTGAATTATCTTAGATGGGATTCTTGCGCCCGGATACGAAAGAGATGAGAGCTTAGGTTAGAAAGGATTGGGCGAACTAGGAAGGCGATTCTATGGAACTTCGAGTGGTTTGTTCGGGTATGGTTAATCGTGATTAACCTTGATTAAGATATAAATGGTGTTGTTCTCGTGTATGTTGGGTGGAGCCCTAGGGGGGAAAGAAAGCTTTTCGTGAGTTCTTTTGTACTCGTGACCTAGTCTGTCTATAGTACTTTTGGAGGACCCTTTTGTTTTATGGGATGACTTTGTATGTACCTGACTGACTGTTCTGTATAATTGTTGATTCTGTTATGTGTTCTCTGTATATATGTTATGTGTTTAAATGCTCTACGAGGGAGTTGTTAGTTAATTGTTCTTGTTTACTTGTTCCTGTTTAGTGCTACGAAAAGGAGGGTTAGGTGCCCTTTAACAGTATATTTATTTTGTGACCTAGATCGACTTAGATTTTATGGAAGGCACACGTAGTGGACGGGGGCGTGGGCGCGGGAATAGGCAACCTACGCCTGAAAGGGGCACTGGGAAAACCTTCTCTGGACCTAATCCTGAACCGAGAGTTGACCCCAACGTGCAGATAGCTGCCGCTATGCAACAAATGACCAACCTGCTGGCACAAGTAGTGCAGCAACAAGGCCAAAACCCAAACCCTAATCCTGGAAACCCGGGCAACCATGTCGAAAGCGACGATAGGGCACTTGAGAGGTTCCAGAAGTTCGCACCACCGAAGTTTATCGGAGGCCCGATCCGGATGTCGCCGAAAGGTGGCTCGAGAAAATGGTAGACATTTTCGCTGCCCTGCACTACACCGAAGAACGGCAGGTGACTTTCGCCGTTTTCCAGCTGGAAGGGGCGGCCCGTTCCTGGTGGAATGTCATTCGACAAAAATGGGAACGGGAACAAACGCTCAGGACTTGGGTGAATTTTATGAGAGAATTCAACGCGAAATTTTTCCCTCCTCTAGTCCAGGAGCAGAAGGAAGATGAGTTTATCCGACTCCGCCAAGGGGCTCAATCTGTAGCGGAGTACGAGAGCCAATTCACCCGCCTATCCAAATTTGCGCCCGAACTCATCATGACCGAGCAACGAAGAATACGGCGATTTGTCCAGGGCCTCAACGTAGAAATTCAGAAGGACCTCGAGGTGGCCCAGATTAACGCTTTTAGCGAGGCCGTTGAGAAGGCCCAACAGGTAGAGAGCGCCAGAGTGCAAGTACGAAACTTCCAAGCGAAGAAACGGGGTTTTCCTGGAAGCAGCTCTGGACAGGGGGATGAGAGTACCCCTTCCAAGTTTGGGCGAGGAACTGGAGGAGAAAGGATGCCGTGAGTGTCACAAGAGAGCCCGTCACGAGGTGGCCAAGTGTTAAGTGGGGAGAGGCCAGAAAGGAGGCTCGGCTTCTGCAGTACGCGGACCCTGCGGGTATTGCGGAAAGTCAAACCACTCGGAGGACAATTGCTGGAAGAAGGAGGGGAAATGTTTGCGCTGTGGAAGTGCAAACCATCAGCTCGCCACTTGTCCAGTCCTATCACGAGATGGAAAGGGGAGTCAGCAATCGACAAAAACTAATTCCGAACCGGCAAAGGTGGAAGGGACCAAATCTAAGGTGGCAGCTCGAGTGTATTCACTAGAGCCACAACAGGTCCCCGATTCTCCTGAAATTGAGGAAGGTACGATTGTGGTATTTCTGCGGAAATATTAGTAGATTCCGGTGTTATTCATTCACTTGTCAACCCCAATTTTGATAGACGGAATAGATACCAAACCTGCTCGTCTACCCTACGACCTGAAAGTAGTATTCCTATGGGGACAACATCATTTGAGCACTGGTATGGTTTGTAAGGATCGTAGTGTTTGGATAGGAGAGAGAGGATAGTGTTCAGGAATTAAAGCGAAAGTTAACCATGGCTCTTCTTTTGGCCTTGCCTAAAGGTAAGGACAGTTTTACTGTTTACCCTGATGCTTCGAGGGAAGGTTGGGGTGTGTGTTGACGGAAAACCAGAATGTGATATCGTTTGCCTCTGGGAAATTGAAACCCCTCGAACAAAGCTATCCAACCCACGATCTGGAGTAAGTCGCAATTGTTGTCGCTCGGGAAAAAAAAAAGTGGAGACATCATGGGATAGAAGAGGCTACCTGGGAGGTGGAAAGGAATACCCTGATCTGTTTGTGAACCAAGGTGAGAAATTTCGAGGACGAAATTCTTTTAAGGGGGAGAGAGTGTGAGAGCCCGTAATTTTTTCCATTTTAGGGTTTTATTATATTCAATGGCTTGTTTTCTGCATTTTCATGATTAGGAAAAATTCTAGATATTTTTAAGGAGCAGATATAATTTTTAGATGATTTTTCTAGTATCGAATAGTTTTTGAGAAATTAAGAGCGTATACCGGACGTGGGACCCACTAGTGCGAAAAGTTCGGAAAAATTCGGCCAACTAGATTAAGTTTTGGATACTGAAATTAATTTATCGGGTGTTAAGAGATAAGTAGAGGATACTAAGTGGATTGGTATAAGAGAGACAAAAGTTAGGCAAGTCATTAATGAGGTGACAAGTGTCACCATTTGAGTGGGTTTACTTTATAAACACTATTCATGGTCTTACCATTGACCAAATAAATCAAAAAAATAACCAAAACTTTACCATTTTCTCTTCATCTTGGTCGAGCTCCTTGAGCAACAAAAGAAAGAAAACTCTTCAAGTTTTTGGCTTCAATCTTGCTCAAGTTCAACAATCTAACCATTTAATCTTGCAATCTCTCCATAAAACCTCTTCACTTAGTGTTAGTGAGTTGATTTGTGGAGTTATTTGGAAAGCTAAGAGGACCTATTGCTCTCTCTCTCTTGTTTCTAAGGTGAGTTGTGAAGAACCACTTTCCTTCCTCTAATGATGCCTAATTTATGATTAGTGGTGGTATGAGATGAAACTTTATGGATTACATCTTGAGTTTTGGTTGAATTGGTGAAGTTTTCTATTTATTGGTGATTTTTCTGTTTTAATATGAACATGATTGTGTGGTTATCTATGATGATTGGAAATGATGTATAAGGACTCTAGGAGGTGGAAAAAGTGGGTAATTATAACCAATTTCTGTTTTGGAAGCAATTCTGGAAAATTAGGGTTTGATTAAGGTACATTCTGCCCGGTTTTGTATCTCATAGTTAGAGGCCAAATTGGCCTTGTCTTAAAACATGAAAGTTGTAGGGAATGATATTTTAGAGGTACCTACAAAATTTCAGGTCAATCGGAGTAGTGTAGGATGAGAAAAATTGAAATTACCCTTGCTGTCCTGGTTTTATCCGAATGTAAGAATTGCGGCTGTAATTGATTGTTTTGGTTGGGATTGCTTCCGAATTGGTTGTTGAGATCTTCTAATGAAATGTAGCCCTGTTTCTTAGCTTTCCGTTGGTTCTGGAATTTCTGGATTTGGACTTGGATAGCCTGATTTATGATGTTTCCGCTAGAATGCGTTATGTGAATCTATTTTACGGTTTTGGTGTAGTATCTTGCATTTTTGACATGGTTGCACTCCCTATTGGGGTCGTATTTGGCATTGGTTTATGACTCGTTATCGAGTCTCATTGTACTTGTTTGCATGTTTTAGGGCGTGACGTTGGTGCACGACGTTCTTTTGACGGAAGTGCATGAAACCTCATTTGCAAGCTTGGTGAGTGTATTACTCACTTGTGTGTTACTATATGGCTTTGAATGTGAATTCCTTGAAGTGAATTGAATGTGAATTGATTGAAGTGAGAGCGAACTTTATCACTCTCACTTATTGTTTACCATGTTATTGGAATGTTATACGACATGTTACATGAAATGAAAGTACATGGCTTGGTGTCGTTTGGACGAGTATCCAACGACTACAATTGTTATCTTTGAGCTCAACCCCATTGGTAGTTGATTGAATCGAGCCGGCGAGGGATTGGTCGTGCCAATTAATGAACCTTGGGGACTGTTATATGGAATCTTGTAGTATGAGAGACTCTTGATTCCGGTATACTCGAGTAATACCAAAGTGCAAGTGTTTGGAGTTCGGGCCCGGTAGGGGTATGTTAGGTGGAAGGAATGGAAGTAAAGTGGAGTCTACGGTTGGTTACTTTTGAATTGACGGAGAGTCAATGAAGTTCGATCAAGAAATGCAAACGAGGGAAAAGGGCTCTTTAGAGCCACCCGTATCCTTTTATCACCACATGTGATGTGTGCCTTTGCTTACTTTTAATGTATTGAATGAAAAGCTTGATGCTTATATGTACTTGGTTACTTGAGTGATAGTATTCTCACTGGGCAATTAGCTCACCCCGTTTCTTTTGTTTTCCTGACAGGAATTTGACTGCTTTTGGAATGACTTTTGATAATTGGTTGCCGAATGAACTAGATGAATATCTCTTTTGTATAGTTTATGAATTGAAACCCTAAATGTGCCATTGGGGCCGTTTTCACTTTTATTTTGGCAACCGTACATGTATTAATTTTGAGAAATTTTCATATGCCATTTTGGCTTGTAAATGCTAAATTTCAAGATGTGAATGTTTGCTTGATATTTGGTTGGGTTCTGACGGTTCGGTTACTATTCATGGTCGACTCCGGATTTCATTTTTTTTATTTTGGGTTATTTTGCCAGTTTGACTTGTTTACGCGCGTTATAAGTTTCGGAACGCAATAGATCGCTCTAAACTGCACCGTTAGTCCTGGCGAGAGCTGGGCAGGCAGTCCGCTAACCCCTTTGGTTCGCCTTAGGGGAAAGTGGGGCTGTCACAATTATGCTTACAAGCTTCAAATAAGGATTAACGATGAATCATTCCTCCTTCACTTTTCAAGGCTACTCCAACAATACGTAGTAGATCAATACGTCAAATTAGAAAGTCAAAGACTTGACTTCTTTAGGAATCAACAAGAAGAAATACGAAAGGAATTTTTACAGGGAATCATTGATGCTGTTACTACAGGTGAAACACAAGCATCAAAAGTCGGTCAGCGAATCATATTACCACCCTCCTTCATTGGAGGACCAAGGAATATGAGACGTAAGTATATGGATGCAATGACTTTAGTCCAAAAATTTGGAAAACCAGATATCTTTCTGACTATGACATGTAATCCTAATTGGGCAGAAATAAAAGAACATCTAATTCATAGAGAAGAAGCACAAAATAGACCAGATTTACTTGCTAGAGTATTCCACTCAAAACTAGAAGTCTTAAAAGATGAATTACTTAAAAAATATGTTTTCGGCGAAGTGGCTGCTTATACCTATGTAATTGAATACCAAAAGAGAGGAATGCCACATGCTCATTTTTTATTAATATTAAAATCCAAATGTAAACTCTATAGTCCAGAAGAATACGACAGAATTGTGTGTGTAGAAATTCCATGTAAAAAAACCCAACCTCATCTATATGAGATGGTAATTAAACACATGCTCCATGGCCCCTGTGGCCCTGTCAATCCATCAAATGCTTGCATGACAAAGAATGGTCTCTGTCGAAATAACTATCCAAAAGATTTCTGTCAAGAGACCATTCAAACAATAAACGTATATCCTCTGTATAAAAGAGCAAACAATGGTGTGCAAGTAACAATTAGAGGTGCTACTTTGGACAATAGATGGGTTGTCCCACATAACCCATATCTACTGGCCAAATTTGACTGCCATTTAAATGTTGAAATATGTTCAACAATCAAAGCAGTCAAATATATATACAAATATATATGTAAAGGTCATGATAAGACAAGCTTTTGCCTTTCAGCGTCTACTTTTAATGGTGTAGTAGATGAAATCGAACAATATGTGTCAGCAAGATGGATTTCTCCACTTGAGGCTGTATGGAGAAATTTCAGATTTCCCACAACTGAAATCAAACCTGCAATTATCCATTTACAACTACATCTTGAAAACTACCAACCAGTGGTTTTCAAGAAGTGAGCCAATCTAGAAAATCTCTCAAAAAATCCTCACTTTAAGAAAACAATGCTAACAGAATTTTTTCATATGAATAAGACTGATGAGGACGCATAAAGATTAAATTGTACATACTCAGAATTTCCAGACCACTTTGTTTGGAAACCAAGACAAAGAAATTGGAAACTTGGAGAAAGAGGAGACTCTATTGGGCGAATAATGACCGCACATCCAACAGAAGGTGAGAGATACTACCTTAGGCTCCTCCTGTCAGAAGTTTGATGTCCCACTTCATTCAAAGACTTACGAACTCACAATAATGTTACAGTAGACACTTTTAGGGAAGCAACATTAATTCGAGGTTTATTGCAAGATGACAATAGTCAAGAAATTTGTTTAGAAGAAGCGTCGCATTTTAAGATGCCTTATGAAATGAGAAGGCTTTTTGCTACACTCTTAGTTTACTCTTGCCCCAATAACCCAAAACAATTATGGGAAAAATTCAAAGTGTCAATGTTAGAGGATCTTGTCAAACGCTCAACATTAACATTAAAAAACATTGAACATGAAGCACTACAACAAATAGATGGTTTTCTACAAACAATGGGAAAGAGCATATGCTCTTACAATTTACTCCCACCTAACTTGCCATATAAAAACGTAGAAGACCAAACTAGAGAATTGAGAGCAGAGAAAAGCATTATTGTTACACCTCATGATTTAATTACAATTGACATGCTTAAGGAAAAACAAAAACAAGCATTCAAAGTTATTACTGAGAGAATTTATTCAGGAAAAACTGGTGCTTTCTTCATAGATGGTCCTGGAGGAACTGGGAAAACATTTCTTTATATGACTTTATTGGCAGACGTGAGGAGCAAAGGCTTTCTTGCACTCGCAACTGCTACTTCAGGAATTGCAGCCTCTATTTTACCTGGTGGTAGGACTGCGCATTCTCGATTTAAGATCCCAATTCATATCTCTCAGGGTACAACATGTAGAATTAGCAAGCAAAGTTCTTTAGCCTTGATGATTAGACAAACAAAGTTAATAATTTGGGATGAAGCACCAATGTCCAAAAAAATAGCAATTGAAGCATTGAATGACTTATTAAAAGACCTTATGGATTCGGCCGAAATCTTTGGGGAAAAAGTTGTTGTGTTTGGAGGGGATTTTAGACAAACACTACTAGTAGTTCGAAAAGGAACAAAAAGTGAAATGATAAGTACCTGTCTAATCAACTCTCCAATATGGGACAAACTTGAGAAACTACACTTAACAAAAAATATGAGAGCAAGATTAGATCCCACATTTACAGAATTTCTATTAAAGATTGGAGATGGGACGATTCACACAGAACCTAATGATTTAGTAAAAATTTCACCTTCTATCTTAGTTCCTTATACTAACGAATCTGATGCACTTCAAAAACTGATCGAAATAGTATATCTTGAAATCGCTAATGGATCACAGATCTCACCTTCTTTCTTTAACAGAGCAATACTAACTACAAAAAATTCATTTGTTGATGAGATAAATGATGCTCTCATAAATAGATATCCAGGAGAAGCAGTTCAATATTTGACCTATGACAAGACATTAAATGAGAATCACCAAGCTAAATATGTTGATTTGCTGAATACATTAACTCCCTGTGGTCTACCACCACACAGATTAGTTTTAAAACCAAACGCACCAATAATTCTCTTGAGAAATCTTGATCCAACTGAGGGATTATGTAATGGCACAAGACTTGCTATCAAATCCCTCAGTAAAAATATCATTCATGCTACCATATCATTTGGTGAATTCTTTGGAAAAGATGTCTTTATTCATATAATTCCAATGCAACCACCAGTCGATGACCAATATCCAGTCCCATACAAAAGAATCCAATTTCCAATTCGTTTGTGCTTTGCAATGACTATTAACAAAGCACAAGAACAAACCTTAGACTTTGTGGGTATATACTTGAAAGAACCTGTTTTTTCCCACGGTCAATTATATGTTGCTCTTTCAAGAGCAAAAACAGCCTCAAAAGTTAGAATACTAATAAAACCAGCCTATTTTTCCCCTCATCTAACGGACAAAACGAAAAACATTGTCTACAAAGAAGTGCTTTAGCATACAAAATAACTACAAATAAGTACATTCATCACTCATACCTCTTACTATTTTTATAGTCTTTTCCTACTTATCTAGCCCTTGACTTGTTATAATTATTGTTCTCCATTCAAACTAATAGAATTCTCACTATACTCCATCATAATGCAGTTCAAAATGCCTAGACATATCTCGGCTATTCTGGATATCGACAAAGAGTCAAACAAATGGACAGTTCTTATTCAAGTAATTGAGAGGAATCATATCCAGTACACCCGGAAAGCACCACCTAGACGGATCCAGCGATTCGTCCTCACTGATTCTCAGGTATTTCACTAACTACTATTTATATTTATCACCCAATATAAACAATCATAAATTATATCTATCTTATTGGCATATACCTACTGTTCAATTGGCTGGTTGTAATGAAACAGTTTTATCTGGCAATGTTGCATGCTAGAATCTGCACTGAATGTGAGACTTAGGTTAAGCCGCCAAAGTGTTGCTTAGCCACAATACCAAGAGACAGCTTTCTTTTTGTGAGGAGCAGCAGATCTTTGTCATTCTTTGTATTCCTTATTATAATTGGTGTCTGTCCTTAAAAGTCCTTTGCCGCTGAAGTGAGTAACAAACATTCTTGCTGTCTTTATAATTTTTTGTAACATTTTCACTTAATTCCAAGAATAATAATAACAAATAAGTAAAATTTTCCTAAGATATAGCATTTGCTAGATTTGATTGATCTCAATACGAGCTTCTACCTAGAAGAACACCAAATTCTCTTAATGGATATAACTTAGAAGTATTATTCATCATGTTCTTCCTGTTCATACATGTTTTCACACAGTTCCTTGGATTATAAGCATTGACATATGTTAACAGGTATCTTGGGAGGAAAACATCTAGTCAACGTATTATGAGTGACCAACTCGTATTTATAGGAGTACAAATCTAACCAACTATTTACAGGAATACCCTTACTAATTTATTATTTACAAGAATACTGATATTCTCCTAACACTCCCCCTCAAGTTGGAGCATATATATCATAAGCATCCAACTTGTCACAAATGTATTTTACCCTAGAGTCCCCTAAACTCTTGGTAAACAAATCAGCCAATTGATCTACAGACGGTACATGAGATATCTTGATGACTCCGTCAAGCAATTTCTCACTAATGAAGTGACAATCAACTTCAATGTGTTTTGTCCTTTCATGAAACACTGGATTAGACGCAATATGGACAGTCGCCTGATTATCACACACTAAATTCATAGGCTGTTTATGTTCAAACCCAAGTTCAAGTAACATGCTCTTCAATCAAACCAACTCACACACAGTATAGCGCGGTATTCAAATTCTGCACTTGATCTGGATACAACTGTTTGCTTCTTACTCTCCCACGACACTAAATTACCACCAACAAACACACAATATCCTGTGGTCGATCTTCGATCTGAGGCAGAACCAGCCAAATCTGCATCACTATATCCTTCAATATCAGTGTGTCCATGATTTTGATATAATAACCCTTTTTCAAGAGCATTCTTAAGATACTTGAAAATCTGTATAACAGCATCCCAATGATTAGTACGAGGGGTATCAAGAAATTGACTCACAACACTCACTGCAAACGAAATGTCAGGTCTCGTTATAGTGAGATAATTTAATTTACCCACAAGTTTTCGATATTGCATAGGATCATCAAGTAAAGCACCTTGATCTCCTGCTAATTTCACATTGGGATCCATAGGAGTATCCACAGGTCGGCAACCTAACATCCCAACTTCACTCAACATATCGAGTACATATGTCCTTTGACATAAATAAATTCCATATTTAGACCGAACTAGCTCAATACCCAGAAAATACTGTAGATGGCCTAAATCCTTTGTCTGAAAGTTTGCCTGCAGATTGGATTTAAGTTTCTGGATCCCCACAACATCATCACCTGTAATCACAATATCATCCACATAAACAACTAATAAAATTTTACCAGCAAAATGTCGATAAAATACAGAGTGATCTACTCCACATCTTGTCAGACCGAACTCCATGACAACACTACTAAACCGGCCAATCCAAGCCCTCGAAAACATTAGGTTGTACTTTTATAGTGTACACCCATTTATAACCAACAACCGGCTTACCAGAAGGAAAAGGAGCAAGATCCCAAGTACCATTTTTCTCCAAAGCAAGCATCTCTTCCTGCATAACTAACCTCCAACCAGGATCATTGAGAGCATGGGTAATAGACTTAGAAATGGATACCGAATCAAGAGATGCAACAAAAGAAGAATATGGCAGAGAGAGACGAGAATAAGAAACAAAATTAGAAATAGGATGAGAAGTACAATGTCTCTTATCTTTACGTAAAGCAATAGGAAGATCTGACTTACAGGAGGGCGTCATACTTGGATCTGAAGATTGAGAGTTAATTGGTGAAATACGTAGCATATCAGGAGCTTTCTCAACTATGGAACGACGAGAATAAACTTGAAGATTAAGACGAGATAATCAAGTGGTGGAATCTGGTGAACTCGATAACTCAGGTAATAAAGATGAAGGGACTGGTAAAATAGGAGAAGTAAAAGAGGAACACTAGTCTAACTCACAAGACATACCTTGTTTCATAAAATAAGGAGTGGATTCAAAGAAAATAACATAAGCACAAGTGAAAAAATGATTTAAAACTGGACTGTAACATCTATACCCCTTTTGTGCTCGTGCATATCATAAGAAAATACACTTAATGGCACGAGAATCTAATTTATCCACCCCGGGAACAAGCTGATGAATAAAACACACACACCCAAAAATACGAGGAGGTAATTTAAATATAGGGTCATGAGAAAAAAAAATGGAGTGAGGTAGTTGGCCTCCAAGAATATCGGATGGCATGCGATTAATTAAATAACATGCAGTTAAAACTACATCACTACAAAATTGTTTGGGCACATTCATGTGCAACAAAAGTGTCCAAGCAACTTCGATTAAATGTCCAATTTTTTTTTCAGCAACTCCATTCTGTTGTGGAGTGTGAGGACAAGAGGACTGATGGAGAATACCGGACTTAGTCATAAAGGTATCAAAAGGAGTGGAAAAATATTCTTTCGCATTATCACTACGAAGTATACGTACAGGCACACCAAATTGAGTCTTTATTTCTGTAACAAATGCACAAAAGATGGAATATAGTTCTGAACGATCTTTCATTAAGTAAAACCATGTAACTCTGGAAAAATCATCAACAAAGATTACAAAATATTTAAAACCTAACTTTGAAATGACTCAATTAGGATCCCAAACATCAGAATGAACTAACAAAAAGAGTTCCGAAACCCGTTTATTGACCCTAGGGGCAAAAGAAACACGATGATGCTTTTCTAATTGACAAGACTCACATTCTAATGAAGACAACTGACTCAAGGTAGGGACCAACTTTTTCAAATTTTGTAGAGACGGATGACCCAAACGACAGTGAATTTCAAGAGGAGAAACAGTAGCAGGGCACGCAATCGAACCATTAGAGTTGAGAAAATAAAGACCATTATGCTCATGTCCTCCACCAATCATCATCTTTGTCTTCAAATCCTGAATGACAACAAAATCAGGAGAAAAAATAACTGAACACTATAGAGATTTAGTAAGCTTACTAACGAACATTAGATTAAAAGACAAACTGGGAACGTAAAAAACAGAAGGCAGCGGAAGAGATGAGTTAATTTCTACAGTGCCTAGTCCTTTAATTTTAGTTGTAGATCCATTAGTTAAAGTAACATGAGGGAAGGAAGTGGACTCTTGAAAATTAGAAAAATTTTTAGAGGTACCTGACATATGATCAGTAGCTCCGGAATCAATGATCCATGAGTCAAAATTAGATGATGTGGAGAGACAAGTCATAGCATTACCTTTTTGTGCTAAAGAAGTAGAGAGAAGAGATGCGTGATTTGCAGTTTGGTATTGCAGAAATTTGACATAATCTTCCTCAGATATGGTAACAGTCTTCTGGGACCCTTGTGCGAAAGAACTTGATTCAGCTTGGTCAGTGGTAACCGTATTAACAAATCGAGGCGATTTTTCATTTAAATCCCAACAAGTATCACGAGTGTGATTCTTTAAACCACAATTATTGCACTCACGGGTGCCTCGACCTCCACGACCTCCTCTACTTCTTCCTCCACGAGAGCCACGTCCAAAATTAAGCTGCTCTGTCCGATTGTTGTTAGCAGTTAAAGCAGATTTATCATTAATTAGAGCACCGTCACCCTGTGCATTGTCCTTAGATACAGAACGTAAGACCCGAGCATACGCCTCTGCAAAGGATGGTAATTGTTCACTTGCTAAAATTTGAGATTTGATTGGTTCAAATTCTGGTTTGAGACCAGCCAAGAATTTGAGCACAAGCATTTATTCTCTTTGCCTCTGCATAATCGTGATATCACTTGAGAGAGGCATTACAACATTTAATTCTTCTGAAATTCGCTTAAGATCAGCAAAGTATTTAGTTATTGTCTTGTTATTTTGTTGCAATTGAAAATACTCCAAAGAAATATTATACATCCGTGAGAGATTACTGCAATATAATAACCGAACATAATCCCAAACTTCTTTTGTTATCTCACAATGAGAACACATGTAAGCAATTCGTGGCTCCATAGAATTCCATATTGCTCCAAGAATTTGGGCATCCTCTTGAATCCACATTAGTTTCTTGCTGTCCTCCGTAGGAGAGTCATCTGTGAGATAACGTTGCTTTCCTAAGCCTGTCAGATAAATCTTAACAGCTTTTGACCACTGTTGATAATTGGTATCATTCAACTTCCAATTTGTGATTTGAGGCATCACCATTGGCATAATATTAGTGGACGTCACAATTCTTTTTGATAAACTTTCAGCCATAGCGAATAGCACTTCAAACCCAAGAAAGGGTCAAAACTCGAGATGAACAGTACCGCGTGAACAGTGCACCGTGAACAGTACCACGATGAACAGTGCCCGTGAACAGTACTTTTGCTAGATGTTTAACCTGAATCTTAGGACTTTAGCTCTGATACCATGTTAACAGGTATTTTGGGAGGAAAACATCTAGTCACCGTATTTTGAGTGACCAACTCGTATTTATAGGAGTACAAACCTAACCAATTATTTACAGGAATACCCTTACTAATTTATTATCTACAAGAATACTGATATTCTCCTAACAACATACAACTATCTATATTACCTAGACTTAATAAATTTATATTTGCAACTTGTAAAAATTAGTAAGTCTTCAAACGGATACAAATGGGCCCAAATCAATGTCCACCACCTCCTGAAATAAGCATATTGTGAAATCTCAATCTCAATAACAATGATATAAAAATAAAACATAAACAATAGGTTTCCCCTATTTCCCTCCAACCTAAAAATTGAAAAAACCATACAAACTTATCATTCAAAGTTCAGTATGCAATACTATTCTTAAAAACTGAAGATTCCACTATACACAAACACTCAACATTTAAAATTAACTATGCACTGCTACTATCACAAACTAGACTTTCCTTCCATAATCCCATTATCTAGCAAAAAAATCTCTAAAAGTTCCTTCCTCCCACTACTTATTCTAATTCATGAAAGTCTTAAATACATTTACACAACTTTACTCAGTTTTAGTCTCTTAAATACTCATTGAATATATTCAAAATGTTTTTCACCACCCCTACATTAAAAATTTGACTCAAAAAATTCATTAGTCACACAAAACTCTTTGCATTTCACATAACCTTACTTCATCGAACCACTTTATCTCATAACTCTAATTCATTTCAAGCTTCCACCCTACACCTTATCTCAACTGTTTATTATTTACTCTAAAAGAATAAGGACTCCTCCACTCCTATCATGTACATTTATATGCCTTCTTAAAGCAGAGAATTAAAATCTACCCTCACAATTTATTTCCACCTGATTGCATAGCATTATGTCATTAAGTCCTAATAAATTGTAGGACCTCTTTTCTTGTCAAGCTCAAATTTGTCTTTCTCCCTATATCTGTGCTAAATAAACCACATAAGGACATCATGCTCAACCACTTAAAAGTTAAGACTACATAAGAATTTCGAAATCTATGCTTTTTCTTACTAGCATGTAAAAACAGGTTCAATCGATTTACAGTCATTATTCAATTTTAAACTCATGGCACTTTCTTTGGACAACTTGTCTCTCTTCTCTTTCAGACTACATTCAATTCAACTTTCATAAGTATTAGCTCATGGCCTAATGTTTTTATACTAACAAAAATTGCCTCTATTAGATGATTGTGCATATTGAACTAACTTTGTATGTCCAAAGAAAGAAAAACATATTGAATTGCACTTAAGTTTCCAGTCCCAACATGATTGATAACAATAATTAAATCCCAGAAAAAATGTCCCACTGGAAGCTAAACAAACACCATGAAGAACTCCCATTGCTTCATTTCCTCAAGAGGAAACCAAGAAAAAATAAAACTGACATATATGTGAATAAACTTCAGTGTCGTGTCTTTCAACTTTTGACCTCTGAAAATATGTTCTTCCCAATCTGCTTTCACTCAGGTTTAATTTCCAGATTATTCAAGTTTGTTTGAAGGGCTTAAAAATTTTGGTTTATCCCTCCCTATAATTATTACCAATCTATAGGTACAAAACCTCAAATTGACAAAAATCACCCAGCGACCAATTTAATCTGAAAATCAGACTATGTACTTACCTCTCAAAGGAGCCGCTTGCACCAAAAGTTTACAAAGATTATAAACAACCTTGAGCCTCTATGATAATAAAGACTGGTCCTTGACTTCTACCTAATTGCATATTCATTCATGCAAATATCCATATGCAAAATACACAATAATATTACCTTATAATATACTAACTCAACTAGCAACACTAAAAACAGGGAACTAAAGTTTCTGCAGCAACCTATGAAAATTGCATCCGATTGTTCAGAAATTTGTTGGTTCCATACCAACGATACTACATCTCTGGTGCAACTGTTATCACTGCTTTTCCTACATATAAAGTCAGCGAATATCCCTACTCTTGGGTCCTTCATTACTCAACTTTGATTGAGCACTACCTCGAACCAATTCCTCCGACGCTTCCATGTCCTTTCACCTTTGACAGCTTTTCTGATGCACATAAACATGCAGAATCTGACATTACTCTGATAAGTAAGTATTATAAAAAAAAAAACCACATATCTCTGCACAATTCTATCTAGTATTACATTCTTAGATACTTTCATCTTTAACTAACTACTTCAAATTGTAGGTGTCAAGGCATTGGTCATATATGCTTTCCTTCAAAAAGAAACAACCCCGGACTCAATCACAAGAGATTTTGTGATTGTAAATGAAGAGTGAAAATTTTCAGTTCTGTCTATTACTTAGCATATAAATTATTACTTAACATCATCCTTTTTATTGAATCCTTTCTGTTTAAAGGAAAAAATTGATGCTTCTCACCCTATGGAATGAATTCCAAGAATATGAGGGCAACATCCTTGCAAACATCATTGCAACTATTCCTATGATCTTTGCTATGAGAGTGAAAGTCTCTACTTTCAACAGTAAGTCCCTTACTCTAAAAATCCATTACACACTCATTGCATATCACTCATACTTCTTACACATAAAACATTTAATTTTTTGGTTAAACAGCTCTGTCATTAACAACAATAGGATTGTCATCCATTCTCATCAACCCACCACTCCATGATGAATTCCTACTTCGTGAATGGTATAGCATCCATAAAGATGAAGTTAAGACTTTATTCGAAACAAAAGCATATAAAGATCCAGAATTGCTGTTTCCACCTAGGGCTGCAAACGAGCCGAGTCTAGTCGAGTTTTGAGCTAATCAAGCCGAGTCTCGACTAAATTTTACCAAGCTCGAGCTCGACGAGCCGACAATTTTCAAGCTCGAGCTGGACTCGAATCAAGTCGAGCCGAGCTCGAGTCGAGCTCGAAAAAAATAAAAAATAATTATTTTATTTTTTAAAAATAAATAAAATAATATTTTTTTCTTAATAAATAATAAAATATTAAGGATATATACGTAATTTTACTATAAAAATAAAAAATAAAAAATAAATATAATATACGTAATTTTATTATTAAATAAAAATATATATATATATACTCAAGTTCGCAAGCCGGTTCGTTTCGTTAGCAGCCCTACTTCCACCATCAAATCAAGAGGACATTAAGAACATTCATGATGCGTTGATCTCATTCGGAACTGTAAGAACAATACACTCTTTTTCCTAACCAATCAGCATTATCATTTTACACTTCAGCTTTGCAGAAAGTCGAATAATAGTACACTAAAGTTTTAATTCATTTGCAGCAAAAAACAGCATGGATAACCGGTATAGCAGAATTATCATTTGGCCAAACTCACTTTTGGTACACTGCATGCTCAAATTGTTTGAAGACTGTTGAAGCAGACACAGATTGGATCATAAAATGTTCATCATGCAAAGAAGAAGTTGAAGTGGAGCTAAGGTATTCTTTCCTATTTAATCTATCTAAAAACAAGTTTTTCATACTCTACATTTTACAATAAACTAAAACTCTCACATTTCACTAAAGGTGTCGCATTGGAATAACATTCACTGATTCAACTGCAAGCATTCAATGCTTAATATCTGGAAAACAAGCTGAAAGACTAATACAATTCATTGCTGCCAAACTGAAGGATGAAGAGGCACATGTTCAGTAGCACACTTACCTTTCAAATCTACCTTCAACATTTATATACAAAAATACTAATATATAAACACTCGCATTCATTCTTGTCATCTCAGGGAATAACAATGAACCAAGAACTTTCTACCATCATGAAAAAACACAGGCTGATTTGTTTCATCAAAACATATGAGACAACTTTTCAAGGACTGCCACAAAGAAGAAATGCAATCATCAAAGCCTACACAGCAGCTGAAGTTCCAAACATACCACTGCCTCTACAAGATTCACAACAACTCTCCAAGCTTCACCGACTACAACACCATCAAACACCAAGCAAAAGCAGATTGCAGACGAACAAACATTCACACCAAGGGCCAAATTGCTGCTTCAAGAAATAGCTGAATCCACTGCTACTAAAAGAAGCTCCATGACTGAATCAACAGCCACAAAAAGAGCCCTCACATTGACCGACCTGGAAGGTCACCAAATAGCTGCACCAACTGTTGGAACAGAAATGCGCAAAACACTTGAAGACACTGCTACCTCAGCCTCACCAAATGCCACCTCAATCGACAAAATTGCTGCCAGCCCAACAAAGAAACCAAAACAGCAAGAAGGCAATTGACCTCCCCCCAACTCTTACTAAAACCTTTTGATATTGCTAGAGAAGAATTTAGTATTCGAGTGTGTAGGTCTATCATGGCTGAATTGTAGTCTTAGAATCTATTGCTCCAATGTTTTTTGATAGAGCAATGCATTCTAAGACTTACACTTACTAGGACCTCCCTCACCTGCTAATGACTGCTATTAGCAGAGCCATAAAGTTGTAAATCGTAGCTTCATGAGTTGAAAACACAGTATTAGAGTCCACTGCTCCAATATCTTTTGATAGAGCAGTGCATTTTAATACTCATATGTCATATAAGTCTCTCTAGCAATGAATAATATGTACAGTAGTTCTTTACATTCCTTTTCTATATGCTGCAATTTTTGCGCCTGAGTTTTGTTGTATTTCACCTGTTAATCATACTTTTCCAATTGTAAGTTTGTTTGCTTTCACTTATTAACTCGATGTATGCTTTATATGACTGTAATGGAGCTAACTAATCGATAGATTGCTATGTATTGGAAATAAAAGAGTAAGCATTTCTTTCTAGACTCTACTTTTATTACCTTTGTCTAGGGAAATAAGTAAACAGGGACAATTTTTATTTGAAATTCTCCAATTGATGATTAATATTGTTCAATATTTATTGTACCGGAATATTTGCCTTTCGATCTATTTTTTCTTCTGTTTGCATCCTCATATAGCTCACTATACCTGAAGATATTCAGCTTTGGTTCTTTCCTGTTAAAAAAACACATTTCAATATTTTTTACACAATACCTTGGGCATTGGCACAGCCAGAAATACTCTAGTGTCTTTTAGAAGAGTTTTAATAATATGGCATGTGTCATTTTCTAAAACATTTGGATTGTTTTGCTCTTTAATTAATTCTATTAATGTTATCTAATTATTATCAGTTTGTTTAGTTCAAATATTTAAATTACTATATATTTTAGGAAGAATAATATTTTGCTGAGCTAACTTATTAAAAATCTTGTCTAAATAAATATTTTACTTTAACATCTCCTTTAGTTTAATTAAACTAACTTATCAGTAAGCCTCTCTAAGTAAAATTTATTACTTTAACTTTAACGTTTCCCTTAGTTGCAAATGATGAATAGCATATACATACTTTCTCATGTGTTATTTCTTAAGGATTTTGAATTATTTTATTATTTAATTAATTCAAGTAATAATAGCTAATGGTTGTTAGTTTGTTTAATCCAAATGTTTAAATCCCTATATTTAAGGTAGAAAAATGTTTTGTTTAACTAACTTATCAAAAAACTTGCCTTTATTTTAACATTTCCTTCAGGTGAAAAAGTTTAGTTTAATTAACTTATCAATAAGCCTCTCCAAGTAAAATTTTCTACTCTAATCTTTCCTTTAGATACAAATTTGTTATATTGTTATTTGTAAAATGTTTTTGTATATAGGATATTATAAATTTAAATAAATGGTTTAACAAGTTAATAAACATCAATGCATGACTGCCATAAAAATGTCAAAGTAATAAATTTTCCCTCAATCCTGTTATACAAATAAAGACTTTTAGTTATTGTCTTATTACAAAGAGTTTAAGTAAGGATATAATGCTTTTAAACTATATAAAAATTGCTAGTTCCACTATCAAGAGAAGCTTTCTTCAGTAATTTTATTGAGTTTACAATTATTTTTAATTCCTCCTAAATTTAGTATACACCATACGAGTTATCTTTCCAAATTATTAAGAATTTTATAAAAATCTATCATAGTTTCAATTTTCAAAGAATTCTACAAATTCATTACTACCTTAAAATTTAAAAAAAAAGTCTATCAATTTCTTCTCTATATATTACACTGCTCATGTTACAAATCCCTATGTGTACAAACCACAAAGAGTTCTAAAAAATACAATCACATTTAAATTGCATTCAAACTTAACAAAGAAAAAATAATCACTGAATTGCATGTAATTATAACAATTTTGAATAATTTTCTATAATAATAGAGTTGCTAAATACTTTAGGCTAAATTTTAAAGTGTTTTAAGCAAATTATAGTTCCCGTGCATAGCATGGGGCATAAAGCTAGTATTCTCTATACATATTTTTATTGAATAATCCATAGGTTATGTGGCCCAAATAGAGCCGTTGCACTTTGCTCCCCGATGCGGACGACTCATTAGATCACCACTGTGGACGCTGTGCATCCAAATTGTGGGCTCTCCCTATTGTTGCTTTGGAATCGCCAAACGCTGTAATTCGTCAATGCTTGAATTTGAGTTTTACTTGTGTGTTTATGAAATACGCCAGCTCAACTTGAAAATCAATAAGCCCAAAGGCCCCAAACCAATTTACCCTTCAGCCATTTGTTTGGGGGAAAATGACACAAAATGGAACTTAAGGGTCCAAAGATTAATTACTTTCTCATAAAACTGGAACTCCACCATGCTCGGGGTAAGTGTGATTATGCAGTTATGATATTTATTGTTTTCTCCATTCTATTTTTTATAATTTTTTTTCCAATGTAAGTGGAAGGCCATGAACTCCAAACCTCCCACTTAAACTTTCTATTTCTGTACCACCCAACCCACTCTCCTCCCCTCCCTATTTTCACCATTCTATTATTGATGCTATATTTCTCATTTTCTGTAATGTTAAGAGTTATTATTTTGAAATCAACAATTATTTTCTAGTTTTGTTATTTAAAAAAGTAACTTTATGAATTCCAATGCACATCTACCAATTGAATAGTTTGAATTCTAGGGTTACGCTTGCAGATTGGGTTAATTTCATTTTGCACCTCTCAACTATATTTCAATTCTCATTTTGGTTCCTAAACTATCAATTAGGCATTTTAGTCCATAAATTATAAAACTACATAAGGACAGTTGTTAATGAAATTTTCGAAACTAATAGAATACTAGTCAAGATAGCATAAGAAAAGATAAAACAATAACCTAAAAACATCCCAAATTAGACAAAATAAAGGACTTTAGTGACTAAATTGAGAATTGCAGTGCAATTTTGGGGCAAATATGCCTCAATTTAGAGTTTAGGGATCAAAAGTGCAAATCAAAGTATAGTTTAGAAACTAAAATGTCTCAATATAGAGTTTAAAAACCAAAATGAAAATTAGAGTCTAGTTGGAGGATGCCAAATTGAAATTAACTACATGCAAATTCATCCAATGTCACATCATCAAAACATAATGACTATATGCCTCCATGCGAAGTTAATTTTTAGAAAACTACTACAATATATGTACAGATGGAGTACATGATTAATTTAGTGTACACGTATAATCTTGTTTTTATGTGAATTTAGTTTGAGTGAACCAGGAACACGTCTATGCCTATATCTATCTATATACTATCTAAAAAGTATGACAGGTCTTGGTAAGTAGCGTATAAGCATTTTGTGGACTTAATTTTTGCTATATCCAAACTACGCCCTTCTAAATGGACTTAAAAAAATTCGAAAGTGCCCTTATTTTGGGGTCTTTAACTGTGGATTGTTTGATAGACTGTTCAACGAACATTCGAAACATAGCTTGCCTAAGAATATGTTCTCGCTGGACGAATTAGAGTTGACCATGAGCATTCCAATTAGTGATGCAAATAATCAACACAAGTTGATTTGGCATTTTAATAAAAATTATTGTTTTTCCGAGAAGAGTGCTTACCATCTCATCAAGCAACCAACTTCAAGTTGGCAAAACATACCTTCTAGGAGCAGTGACACTTCTAGTAACCATTGGAACTGCTAAACATTCCCAACAAGATCAAAGTTTTTGTTTGGAGGGCATACAAAGACATTCTACCGACAAATTCCAAGTTTAAAAGTTGTGGTTTCTCTGTTTATCCTGTGTATTTATTTTGTGTAGCACCTAATCTAGGTTTGGACACTAAGTTTTCTATCCCGGTTAATTGTGATGAATATGACTCTTTGGAACAATTGAAATTGTGTGGTCTTTGAGAGTTCTTTTAAGGACCCTATTAGTCTTGCTTCCTATTCCTCTAAATTACTTAAACAATTTCAGGAAGCTTTCTCAATCTCTACAAACTTAGCACCTTCATCAACAAGATTGTCAAAGTCACCAACTTAGTGGCAAAAACCTCCCTAGACTTTCTACGAGGCAGATTTTGATGGGGCCAATTTCCTTGCAAAATCATTGTTCTGGGATAGGTGTGGCACTTTGCAATGATCATGGTCAATTTATTGCTGGTTTTTCACAGAAGAATATTGGAGTTTTGACAACTGATGTTTTTGCACCGAGTTGTAATTGAATGTGATGTGCTGAAGATAACCAACAGATTTGGAGTCTTAATTGATAATATTTTGACTCTTGAACGAGGTTTTATAATTGGAATGTTTGCTGGATTCCTAGACGCCTTAATTTGGCTGCTCATCTCCTTGCTAAAAGTACTCTGTCACTTGAATATGATTCAAGTACATGGTTTAATGTACCCCCAAGTTTTATTCTGCTTACTCTCCAGACAGATTTATATTTACTTTAATAAATTCATTTAGTTTTTCTATTAAAAAAAGAAAAAAAAAGTTCTTTTGTGTAATAATTGGAGTTATTGCATCCCAGTTGTGATATTAATTAAGTAACTTTTTCATTTCCCATTAATTCAATAATGTCAGTAATCAAAATGAAAAACTCCCACATTTAAGGCTACCGCATTTAAATTCGATATATCTATAACGAATATTCCATTCATAAGATTAATAGGGAAGAAAATCCTTATTGGTTGTGGTGTTGCATTATATTCAATCAAAACATTAATAACAATAATAAATACTCCAAAAGAAAAACTCGATTATCTTCACAAATGAATTTTGAATTGTTGAAAATAAATAGCTAGCCAGAAATAAAAAAAATGTGTTGGATCCTTAGAAGAAATAACACTCAAAAAGTGCAACAAGTTCATATACATTTAGACTTGTAAATGAGCGAAGTTGAGCCGAAATTTTGGTGTTCAATCTTGGCTCACTAAGTTATCAATCTGAGCTAGGTTTGACTTAGCTCGTATATGTAATGGGCCAAATTTTGTGTTCAAGCTCAATTCATTAAAATTATTCCGAATTCAAACTCGAGTCCGAGCTCAAACTCGACTTATATGACATAAACAAGGAAAGTTCAAACTAAAAAAAAAAAATTAAATGTGTTTGTCTATCATATACAACTTTGCAATTCAAAAAATATAACCAATTTAATTTGCCTATTGAATGAAAAACTTTTCACTAAATATAAGAAGATTCCCAATATTTAAACAAAAAAATACTAAACAATCAAGACAAGGCAAATCTACATAATTACTAAGAAAAATTAGCAATACTAGCTTGAATAAATGTGCAAACGAGCCTAGACAAACTTAAATGACCTATTTCCAAGCCAAGTTTGGTTTGGCTTATTTATAAAACGAGTCTAATTTGATGTTTGAATTCGACTCATTTAATTAAACAAACGAGCTAAACTCGAGCTTATATGATCTGAGCTGAGCTAAGCTCATGAGCCGCTCATTCATTTTACAGTTCTATATACATTGTATATATATTTATTTAAGCTAGAAATACATACAGCTCACTTCACATGGAACAACTGCATAAACACTAACAAATTCAATTCAAATAACATGAAAAATCATAGTGATCTACCATGCAAAGAAAATCTATTCAAAGTATTAGGTTTTTATTTGGGATGAAAGTTGAAGTCATCTAAGTGCAAAGAAAAAGCATGCTGTTCATATACTTTATTAGGAAATAGTCAACCCATTCTCATTGTACGATTACAACTTGTTTGTTGTAGTAAAAAGGGAAGAAAAATAGGGGTATCAATATTGTAATTACCCTACAAAATGTTGATATACGAAAGTGTTTAGTATTTTGCTCAAAATTTGTTGTTCAATTGTTAAAATTCAATGGTTTCACTGGGATCTATCATGAATATGACTTTCAATTTGAGGAAGGCACATTCGGACTCGTGGCTAATAATTCCGAGGCATTAGAGGAGCATGGAGAATGCACAGAAAATAAGTCACCAAGAATGGAAGAAATAGAACAACTAGTTCTATTAGACAACTCATAGTAATTCTATTTCGAATGATTAGCTCTTTTATTAGTTAAATCTTCTTACTTATGACCATCATTAATTGAAAAGCTTCCAAGACTTTATGAGCATAAATTGTGACACTAATTACAGAAGTGAATTATATAGCTTTGAATTTCATCACATGCAAATTCTTTTTACCATCGATTAGTTAGTAATTAATCCATGGTCATCACTTCTGGATTATCTCTTAGCATTAGTTAAATCCTACTCATTTTGTTACTCTACTAGTAGACTTTAACTTCACTCAGCTAATTAAGTTTCCTTTGTGAGTTGTTCTTAACATTTCGCACACGTCTTAATTTATTGAACTTTCTTAATAGCGTAACTTCCAAGCTTAATGATTATTAGGTACAAACAGATTATTACCTTTTTATGTGCTACTTTCTACGGTTACAAATGGAAATGGATCACCTATCAATTTCCCATATATTTTATTTACTTTCTTTTCCCTACTAACCAATATAAGTGTAGTTAATTAGTAGTCATTAGATTGGTATTCATTTCATGCTAAAAAATTCCTTTGTTTATTTCATTCTTATCACTTAACGTAAGAACCTTCTGAACGAGTTAGCATTTCACTTACAAAATAGGACTCTTCGAGAGAGTTGAAGCTGTAGGCATTAGACAAAATTTGAGCCTTGAATGCTCCAAAAGGACTCGAAAATGAAAATAACAACAATTTTCAATTGAATAAAGATAGATGGAAATTTTAAATTGACTGACATAAAAAAAATGATAATCTTGCTGATGAGATGAGGGTAATAGCTAGAATCTCTGAACTTCTGGTGCCATAGCTTTGACTTCATTCCTTAAGTTGATGTTAAGTGAACTAGCTTTCTGGTTCTATAATCTATGTTTATATGTATTGCAGGGAGGGTTTTTAAGATGGTTAAATCATAATGCACATAACTCCTCATACCCTTTTTTTTATATAGAATTTTAAAATTTTTAATTATTATATATCCTTTCATGTCTTTTGAATTTAAAAGTAAAAAGTGGCCCACTTACATAGGAGTTTGATTTGAAATCTATTAATGTGAGGGTAAATAAAGAGGAAAATCACCAACCCTACTAAAAGTAAAAAAGTAAATAATAATATTTTACTCTTCAACTTAGTACTCCTAACTAAAAAGGCAAATTATATAGAAAACAAAAAGAAAATAATATTCATTGGTCATGGATTAAAAATATCAATAATGATACTATTTGTGAATCCTAAATTATAAAATCATCAAATAGAAACAAAGTACTACTAGCCTAAAAAACAAATTATGGATTTAAAGGGTATGGAAGAATGGTGAAGGGAAAAGAATAGGAATTGAGTGGCAAAGGCTAGCTATAGGCAAGAGAAAGACAATAGCAAGGAGTTAAAGAGTTGTGGAAAAAGTCGAAAAAGGAAGGTAAACTACTACAAAATTGGACGAAGAGAAGAGAGAAGAAAGAATTGGATAATAGGGATATGACAGGAAGGATGACACCATGGTAAGAGATCTGAAAGTCATAAGAGGCAGCAGATAGCTAATTAGCAGGTAAGAGAGAATGGAAAGGGTAATAATTTTTAATAAGTTTGAAAACTTTAAAAAAACATCTTACAAAAATTATTTTGAAAGTCATATAAGGCACCGTGGTAAGAGGTTTGAAAGTCATAGAAGACAGTGGATTGCCAATTAGCAGGAAAGAAAGGATGGAAAGGGTGATAGTTTTTAATAATTTTGAAAATTTTAAAAACACATCTTACAAAGGTTATTTTAAATCTATATTAAAATTTATGAAGAACATTATTCTATAAGCACTCAACAATTTTAGGATTACAAGATGAGAAAAAAAATTTCCAAAATTGAGGAAAAAGAATTAGTTATACTTTATATTTTTAATGTTAAAAATTTTGATATATGGATATAATGTGATATATTGATAAATAAGTTTACAATTCTCTATCATGTAAATCGTTATAAATTAAATTATTTTATTCAAATTTTTATCATATATTGACAGACAATAGGTTAACAAAATTTGGTTTCAACTTATTTAAGATATTAAAATTAAGAAATTCTATTTTGTACTTATGAAATAAGTTTTTTTTAACATGTTAATCATACACTTCTTTGAATTTTTTTTTGCCTTTTTCATGTACATTATCATATATTATAATATATAAGTATTGTTTTGAAATGAGATATAATACTGTGCATAGTATACATCAGAATACTAGTTTACTTAGTAATAGAACTCATTGAGAAACTTAACGAGGCAAATGCCTCATATTTATCTAGTCTTAATTTACTTAGTAACAGAACTCATAGTTTTAGTACTTAATTTATACTCATCGTATTACTGGCTAGTATTAGTTCTCATCGCCAATTAATTCTTAAAACTTTTTTAGCTTCCTTTATGACTAATTATATTAAGGTTACATTGCTTTTATTTTTAATTTTAGAAGGCCTATCTTAAATAATGCACAAAAATTCTATGGTACAAATTACATAAATAAATTTGAAAATGTACAACTAACATATTTTTTTGGATCGAGTATTACCATCTAATAAAGGAGCGTTTGGTTTAGTGGTTAAGGTTGAGACATTTAAAAATTCAAATTTCTCTTTCCCCTCTCCGCTTCTTGAATTCCACATCTCCCCTACTACTTAAAAATTCTAAGTTAAAATTATGAAGTGTCAAAATTGTTGTAGATGTGTTTTTTGGAAGGACATTTTAGAAAAACAGACTATCCAAATGGAGCCAAAGCAGAGCACAAGTCAAAATACCTTCCATGTGCAAGCACTTATAACTATGATGATCAATTTATTCTTTTTTCAGTTTTTGTGTGATAGGAAATGTTAAGCACTTGTTAAAATGTAAAAATGAATTCTTGGTCATCAAATTTTTCTTTACATTCAAATTATACTTCTTCAATTTTGAGGGCCAATATAGATTAAACTGTGAACTTTTCCTCTAAAAGCTTTGAATTTGAACTTAATGTCGAAACAGTGAACTAAATGCTCTACCTAATTTTTAAGTTGTATTTTATGTAGGAATTTAGTTTCAAATTTCTATTTACATATGAAATTTGCTTATTAATATTTTGATAATATATGTTTTTGTTTATACGAGATTCAAAATGCATATGGCTACAATGTAACTGTTTTTTCTAAAATTATTTTAGGATAAATTACATTTTGTTGGGAAAGGGGTACCGGTACAAGCACATAATATCAGAGTTAAGTCAGGACAAATTTCTCTTTTTCCAAGTACTAGTTAAAATAAGAATAAATCAAATCACCAAATAATAATACCAACAGTGATAATAAAATGCAAGAAAAATAAAAGGCATAGGACACCGAGAATTTTTACGTGGAAAACCCAAATTAGGAAAAATCACGGGATCTAGTCCAATCAAAATCTCCACTATCACAACAATGGGAATACACAGGTCTACCCGAAATATTCGGATGACAATAATATCACCAATACCAACCAAGTCAATCTGCTACAAAATCACCCCCAAAAATTATAACTGTCAAAGAAGTGGGTTTGGAAAGGTGTTACCAAACGAAGAGAAAATCTGAAATCTAAACCGGTAGATGAGTAGAACCTGACGAGAGGATGGCGTGAGTAAAATTTCGTTTCAATTGGGTTCCGAATCACCCTCCAATCAAGATCTTGAAGTTTCTCTCTCTCTAGTTCTTTCTCTCTCTTCATTTTTTCCCTCAACCAGCAAAAGATGGCGGCTGACTTTTTTCTAACGCACACTAGGACCGAATAATGAATCCTTTATGCGGCTGCTCATTTTTTTTTTTTAAGTCAAATCTTGACTTAAACCTAAAGGTGTTTGGTTATGTGGTTTGGCCCACAAACCCAACAATCTCCCCCTCCAGCTCATTTGAGGGGTTCCACCAAACCTGTTTCTTGTCTGCAAAATAAGAGTTTTTACTTAAGCAATGTCTTGGTAAACATGTCAGCACCATTATCATTTGTATGCACCTTCTCAAGTGTCAATAATTTGGAATTCAGTACTTCTCGAATCCAATGATACCTCACATTAATGTGTTTGGATCGAGAGTAGAATGTAGAGTTTTTACACAAATAAATAGCGTTTTGACTGTCACAGTAAAGACTATACATCTCTAGTTTCATGCCCAACTCCTGAAGGAATTTCTGCAATCAAAGAGTCTTCTTGCATATTTCAGTAGTTGCGATGTACTCCGACTCCGTACTAGAAGGGGTGATATACTTCTGTAACTTACTTTGCCATGACATTGCTCCCCCTGCAAAGATCATCAAGTACCCAGATGTGGACTTCCTATTGTCAAGATCACCTGTCATTTCTGCATCAGTATACCCATCTAGCATAGTTTTACCATTGCCGAAACATAGATACATTCTAGAAGTTCCCTTGAGATATCTGAGAATCCATTTGACAGCATTTTAATGCTCCTTACCAGGATTTAAGAGATACTGATTGACTACTCCAACTGCATGAGCAATATCTGGATTGGTGCAAACCATAGCATACATCAAACTACCAACAACCGAAGCATAAGGAACCTTCTTCATGTTTTCTTTATCTTTCTTACTTGTAGGACAATGCTTGATATTCAATTTAAAGTGACCTGCAAGTGAAGTTGAGACTTCATTGGTTTTGCTCATGTTAAACCTGTTAGTACTTTTTTAATGTATTTTTCTTGAGACAACTAGAGCTTCCCATTTTACCTGCCACGTGAGATTTTCATCCCCAATATCTATCTAGTCGGATCCAAATCCTTCATTGCAAAGGATTTACTTAACTCCTTTTTCAACCTGTCAAGTTTTATAGTATCACGGCCAACAATCAACATATCATCAACATATAGCAAGAGAATAATAAAATCACCATCTGAAAAAATTTTCACATAAACACAGTGATCAGATGTAGTCTTGTGGTACTTATGGTCTGTTATGAATGAGTCAAACTTCTTATACCACTATCTCGGTGCTTGTTTCAATCTATACAAACTTTTCTTGAGACGGCATACAAGATTTTCCTTATCACTTTTTTTGAACCCCTCCGGTTGCTCCATGTAGATCTTCTCTTCCAAATCGCCATGCAGGAAGGCTATCTTCACATCAAGTTGTTCGATCTCCAAATTCAAACTGGCTGCAATATCAAGAACAACTCGAATTGATGACATTTTTACCACAGGAAAGAAGATTTTTTCAAAATCTATATCCTTCTTTTGACTAAATCCCTTCACAACTAATCTCGCATTGTACTTTGGTTGTGAACTGTGCTCCTGACTTTTCAACCTGTAGACCCATTTATTCTTTAGAACTCTCTTACTCTTAGGTAGTTTCACTAAGTCATAAGTATGATTCTCATACAGAGATATCATTTTCTCTTGCATGACTCGCAACCAATCTTCTTTGTTCTCATGCTCTAAAGTCTCACAGTAGGATTCAGTCTCTCCTCCATCTGTTAATAACATATATTCATGAGGATTATATTCGCTAGAAGGTCTCCTCTCTCTGGTAGATCTCCTAAACTCATCTTGTGGTGGTGGTGGAGGAGTAAGTGGTGCCTCATGTTCAGATTCATCAGTAGTAGGATTATCACCATCATTAACATCCTCTCTCTGCTCTGTCTCAACTCCCCTTTGATTAAGATAAATAGGTATTGGAATTGGATCTGGATCTGAATATGAGCTAGCAGGAATGTCATTTGAAGATTTTGAGTTATCACCTTTATCAATGTTTTTAATGGTTTGATCTTCAAAGAAGACAACATCTCTGCTCCTGATCACCTTCTTCTCAAAAGGATCATACAACCTATAACCAAAATCTTCATGTCCATAACTCAAGAAAATACACTATTTTGATTTTTCATTAAGTTTTGACCTCTCATCTTTGAGAATATGAGCAAATGTCCGACAACTAAAAACTCTCAAGTGCTTAAAAGATACATCTTTTTCCGTCCATACTCTCTCTGGGATGTCACCATCTAGAGGAACTGATGGAGAAAAATTAATCAAATCGACTGCAGTCCTCATTGTCTCATCCCAAAAGGATTTTTGGCAACTTAGCATTAGAAAGCATACATCTGACCCGTTCAGTGATGGATCTATTCATCATCTCTGCTACTCCATCTCTTGAGGAGTTTTTGGCACAGTCTTCTCCAATCCGATCCCACGGGATTTGCAATAGATTTCAAATGGTCCTCTGTACTCACCACCATTATCAATGCGTACACACTTTAACTGCTTACCAGTTTCTCTTTCAACTTTGCTACGAAAGTCTTTAAATACATTCAAAACCTGATTTTTGGATTTCAAAGCAAAACACCAAACCTTTCTAGTAAAGTCATCAATAAAAGTTACAAAATAAATAGCACCACCAAGAGACTTATCTTTCATATAGCAAACATCAGTGTGCACCAATTCTAACGGGTTCAATTTTCGAGATGGAGAAAAATTTTGAAATGCAACTCTGTGTTGTTTCCCATAAATGCAGTCAACACAAGGTTTAAGTGCATTATCTCTAATTTCAGGTAGGAGTTTATTTGCGAACAAGTGTTTGAATTTCCTTTTCACCCATGTGTTCAAATCGCCTATGCCAAAGGTCAATTGAGAAATCACGAATTGCATTCACTTCTCCCTTCTTTAACTTGGCTTGCATCACGTAGAGGGTACTATGTTTCTTTTCGAGATTTTCTTTGTTGAGTTTCCATTTGCCTCCACCTTGCGAGCTATAGAGCCCTCATCATCAAGTTTTCCTATACAAATAAGGTTAAGCCGAATATCAGGAACATGTCGAACATTTCTCAATATCAGCTGACACCCGATATCTGTGTCCAAGTATATGTCTTCCATGCCAACAACTTTGCATGAGACCTCATTTCCCATCCTAACATATCCAAAATCTCCTTCGATGTAGGTTGAGAAGAAATGCCTATGAGGAGTAACATGGTAGGATGCACCCGAATCAATTATCCAATCACTGTCATAATGAATGATATTCATCCGACCATCATCACAGAACACAAACATGTCATCATGAGCTGCCACAATTATTGTAGTGTCCTTTTCATCTTTTTCCTTCGCCTTACCCTTTTTTTTCAGCCTGATCTCGTTTTAAAATTCTGCACTCCTTCATATAATGCTCATTCTTTTTACAATAATAGCATGTAATATTTTCTCGCGACTCAGACTTGTCTCTGGATTTGTCATTCCTGTTATGAGGTTCTTTACTTTTGCTTCTCCCTCTTCTTTCTTTTTTTTTTTCTGTCAATAGGGTCTGGGACTCATAGACAATTCCTTGCTCCTTCCCCTGAACTCTTCATTCATCATGGCCTCTTTTGCAATAGCCATGGTCAACACACCATTGAAAGTTGAATTGCTGACAGAGACCACCATGATTTTCCAACTATCTGGTAGTAAACTAAATAATAGTAGAGCCTGCATTTCATCATCCAAATTCAAATTTAATGCAGTTGCCTGATTTATTAATCCCTGAAAATTACTCAGATGTTTAGTCATATCTTCCCCATCCTTATATCTCATATGAATAATCTGCTTCAAACAACTAGCCTTGTTCAAGCCGGTCTTATTTTTATACATACTCTCAAGCTTTTTTCATAATACATTAACTCTAGTGTCATTAGCAAAATGTTGAAAAATACTTTGACCAATCCATTTCCTAATATTACCAACAGTTTTTCTGTGCATAACAGTCCATTTTTCATCACTCATATCACTTGGTTTACCTTTATCAAATAAATTACAATACATGTAGTCTTCCATTCTAGATTTTCAAATCGAATAATTAGTAGCATTCAATTTTATCATGCAACCACTATCCGAATCATCTATTTTTAATCAGTACGAATGGGCAGTCTAACCTGACTGTTCTGATACCACTTGTTGGGAAAGAGGTACCGATACAAGCACACAATATCAGAGTCAACTCAGAACAAATTTCTCTTTTTTCAAGTACCAGTTAAAATAGGAATAAACCAAATCACCAAGTAATAATACCAGCAGTGATAATAAAATGCAAGAAAAATAAAAGGCACAGGACACCAAGAATTTTTACGTGAAAAAACCAAATTGAGAAAAATCACGGGATCTAGTCCAATCAAAATCTCCACTATTACAACAATGGGAATACACAGGTTTACCCGAAATATTCGGATGACAATAATATCACCAAAACCAACCCAAGCCAATCTGCTATAAAATCGCCTCCAAAAATTACAACCGTCAAAGAAGTGGGTTTGGAAAGGTGTTATCAAACGAAGAGAAAATCCGAAATCTAAACTGGTAGATGAGTAGAGCCTGACGAGAGGATGGCGTGGGTAAAATTTCGTTTCAATTGGGTTCCGAATCACCCTCCAATCTAGACCTTGAAGTTTCTCTCTCTTCGTTCTTTCCCTCAACCAGCAAAAGATGGCGGCTGAATTTTTTCTAACTCACACCAGGACCGAATAATGAATCCTTTATGCGGCTGCTCACTTTTCTTTTTAAATCAAATCTTGACTTAAACCCTAAAGGTGTTTGGTTTTATGGTTTGGCCCACAAACCCAACACACTTTACCTCTTGTGATTTAGCTTTTTTCCACATAATTCTCCTATAGTTTTAAAAATTTTACATAACCCCCTTATGATTTGAATTAAAGTGTCGAAGTGATGGAAATGATCCTCTGTAATAGAATCTATGGAAACATCGATATTATCCTTGTCTAGAAGCTAAAATGACTAAAATGATCAAAATATCTAAACATAATATGCATGATACTTTAACCCCTTATTGTTTTAGTGCTTTATTACATAATTTATTTATGGTTTTCAACGTATATACGTAACTCCCCTATGATTAATAATTAATTTTCAACTTTACATATGGATACTTTTGACATTTTAGTTAACTCTATTATGGAATGCAAATTCCGTCACTTTGACATTTCAGTCTGAATCACATGAGGATTATATATAACTTTTATAATTATAAGAGGGTCATGTAGAAAAGTATTAAACCACAGAAGGGTAAAGTGCAATTTAAGAATTATTTTATTTTATTTTTATTGGTACGAGATGCTGATTGTATATGGGCATGTTTAGAATTGAAACTTTTAATAATAGTAAAATTAATTAGATTCATCTTATGCTGGCAATGGTAAATTAATAAGATTCAACTTTGTTTTTAACATGTTCTTAATAAATTCTTGAACTTTTTACCTTTTGCTTTTTATGTAAATTTTTTTACTGTTTCCTTCACAATATAAACCAGTGGTATGCACAGGTCAAAAAAATATTATACTTTACTATAAGAATTATCAAAACTCGTTGGGTATCGTTTCAAATTAAGAAGAAGGCAACGCTTTTGAGATTAGGGAAATCCTGATTAAAATTGAATTATATTGTCCTGGTAATCCTTGACGACGTTTAAGCGAGATTCCAAAATCCTCCATTTGTAGATAATAAAATGTTGCAAATTACTAAACAGTCAGCAAATTAATGCCAGACGTTTTTCCAATTTAATGGTGACAACAAATAATTTTATTGAATTGACGTGAAGTAGCAGCAATACTGGAAACGCATATGCGTTTCGTCAAAGACGATGCATACTTCAACGGAATCGGTATGCCTTCAACTTCTGAAGTTCTTCAGCCAAATCTCAGCCGATGAAATCAATCTCTGTTTTTTTTACGCGATGAAATTAATCTTTGAGCTTCCTCTGTGTAAACTTTTCGATTTTGACTGTTATTTGATCTTAAATTCGAGTGAGATTTTGAGGGAGTTGATGAAGGAAGCTGGTTAATTGCCATAATCCCTTTTTTCTTCTAATTTTTGTGTTTTATTTCAGCAATCTAGCTCTGTTCTGTGAATTTTGTATAGATCGCTGAAGAACTCATTTCAATAGTTGAATGCAAAGCTTTAGAATTTTAACTCTCTAGCTGCTTTTGTTAATTTACGTGCTTTTGTGTTTAAAATTTTAACTTTAGCAAAAAAGGAGTATGAATTTATTTATCTGTATAAAGTTCCAATAAGCATTAGTAGCTCAAGTGTTTCCAATAGTCAGTAGTGAAGAACTCCATAGAAATGCCGTTAAATTTTTTATATGAATTGATTGATACTACATTTTAGCTTAAATTGCATTTAGAAAATGAATTTTCCTTATCTCTGTCATTAGGAAATGAAGTTTATTACCATGTGAAAAATTGTTCTAGGGCATTAAGGAGAAGTTATTGTCAATTAATGTTGGAGTTACGTATTTCTAGGTTTGTGTGTTCTATTTTGTTTGTTGATGTTGCCTTTTCTTTTTCATCTTTATGCATGTGAAGCAAGCTGGAGTTCACCTTCTAGACGGCCTTTTGTTGATCGTGTATCATTAGTTGAAGAGGTTTGATACATCACTTGTTTAATTAATTTATTTGACTAAGCTTAAATGTTTGATGATTGAATTTCTAACCTTTGTTAGCTGATCTCAAATTGAAGAAAACTTCCCAACTTGTGGAATTGGTGGAAGAGAGTAAGGTTGCACTAGTTAATGAAATTGTAATCATGTGCAAGTAAGATGATGCACATGATTCTGTTGTGAGTTCTTTGTTTTTCGGTGAACCATGATGCATATAATACTTATTCCAATTGTTGATGGCTTTTCTGTTATGGTCATAGCTTGAATTCTGTTGTGTCTGAGTCATCAACTCTTTCCATCTTTCCTCCTATTGAAGTTTTGGATATTTATTCTGTCACTAGACAAATTGATGACTATAGAATCGACAAGAATGCTGCCAATGTTAAAATGAGCTACATGATTTCTAAGTAAGCCTTAGAGTTCAATAGCTTTATGAATTTTGAGAAGTTTCATTCATTCATGACTTGAATTCTGAGAAGTTCACCATAAAACTTCTTTTGGTGTTTCAGGTGTCGTAGAGAAATCATGGGAGGCTTTCTTTGAACACTTGTATTTCGAACTTCAGCAGAGGAGGCTTTCTCTGAACACTCGGATTTCAAATTTCAGGTAACTAAGTTTCTTGACCAAGAACTATGTGAAATTGCAAATTCGTTTATTTTAGATCAATTTTTCCTGCAGTAGTTGTTTTGTTTTCACAAAAATACTATCTGAATGAATTTGTTAAATGGAGATAAAATAGTAGACTATTAAGCGGTAGTTTGACCTTTGCAAGATTTCTCTCATTCAAGTAGAGTGAGCATTTCTTGAGTGAGTCATTGGCATTGAAAATCAGTTCACTGATGCAGAGATGTGGCTTTGAGCTTATGAAGTCTCTTTCTGCCAGAAATGGTCATCTATATTCTTAATTTTTCTGGGGGCATCTCTTCAGATTGGTTACAACTGACTTAAGCCTCACGATGATGATTAAGAAAGAAAATAACCTGTTTCTGATGCATGAAAGCTGTGGTTTCATCTGCTGTATCGTGTCTCATATTGAAACAGGTTACAGACATTTTTTGTGTCTCTGGATTTCATACTCTGTGAACGCATAACCATAAGAAGTTGGAAAGTTGGTCAGAGGTATAGTTTTCTGGTGGATACAACTCTTGCAAATAAGAGAGAGGGATTCATGTCTGTTTCCTGGAGTTAAAGAAAAATGCAATACCAGATACTCTGTTTTATAAATGCATCGATCTGATTTTTTTTCATCCTTTGGTTTTGCTTTCTTTATTCAGTTTTACAATAATTTTCCTAATTTGCTGCTGAAATTTTCTTGAGTAAATAAAGAATGATTAAAGATAGAGCTCATAATAAGGACATAAATTCTTTTTAGAATATCAAAACTGGATACTCCGTCCCCCAAAAAATATTTTTGCAAGAGTGCTGCAAAGCAATAACATTAATCACTTCCTCTGAGAGCTCTTATAATTGAAATGCTTTCTAAAGGGTTGTGATATTATAAGTGTTTCTATATTATTCTTGTCAACTAGGGCTCGAAGACCCAAAAGTGGAAGATTATAGCGCAGAATCTCCCATTCAAGGTTTCTCATGCTCATTTTCTTCTCTGTGCATATATATATATTTTTTATATATAATATTAACTATTCTGCAATTCTTATATTCCGTTTATTAACACGTGCCATGTGTTTGACATAATTGAACAACTCTGGCCTATCTTATTAAAAAATAACGGCAGATGAGGATTGACTCTTAATGCTACATTAGCTAACATCTAACTGCAGGCAATAGTGAATGAGATAAAGAACATGTTTTCGGCTGTGGCTTTCATGTGGGACGTTTTTATTCACTTGGGATCCTCGGTTACATGTTTTCTATGCCAATCCAATGCCACCTCTAGTATTGCGCCAAGTGTCCTGTTATTATTTACACTTTAATTTTCTAATAATTCAAATTTGTTTGGTTTAACACAAGTTTTCTCTGCTCTCTAAAACTTTGAACCAAAATTAGCCGATCGGTCTAATTCATATACCAATACTTTTGAGTTAAGCACTCACGATCTGTTGCTTTGGGGAAAAAGAAAAAGAAAATCCTAAATAAAATTGCCTCCAAAGTGTTTCATTGTTGATTGCTTTGAAAGGAAGAACTTTTTACTTATTCTTGATAAATCGAATTCTCAGTGTTTATTTTTTCGATTAAGCAAGTGTTCTCGAGTTTGGTTGCTGATTCTTGAAAAAGGGTTTTCAATTCCAGTCGTTCAAAACTCAAAGAAGGAAGAATTGAATAAAGAGATGGGGAAGAGCGGTAGTAATGATGATGAACGCCGTCTTGATTATTCGGGTATTGAACTGTATCCGAACTGGGGTAAATTTGATATCTTGGTTGCAGTTGCAGAAGTAGAGGGGAACAGATTGGAGGAGGAGGAAAAAGAAAGAAAACTCAAGCGAAATCTTTCCACTTTGTTGAAACTCTTGTTGAAAAAGAAACAGAGGAATCATCAATGGACAATGGTTCAGATGGGGGTCGGTAAATTGCAGCTTCTTCCTGGTAAAATTGATGACAATTTCACAGAAGGGAAAAGATCGTTCAGAAGGAAGACCGGCTCCAACTACACATTATTGTCCGAGGAACTTCCTTCAGCAATATCCCAGTTTGATTTTGAAGGCAAACATCAAGAAGATGATGGTAATCACGTTCTGTTCTCATATGGGGATATAATCAAGAAACCCCAATTGAAGAGACTGAGGTCACCCAGTGAAGAAAATAGTACTGATCATCAAGAAATAGAGATGCCACGTTCGAAGAAAGCAAGAAGGAAGTCTAGATATCCTGATGGACCATCAACATCAACTATCTTTTTCTCCAAAGCAACAGATCGTGAGTGGTTAACTCAAAAGTATTGATATATGAATTAGATCGGTCGGTTAATTTTGGTTCAAAGTTTTAGAGAGTAGAGAAAACTTGTGTTAAACCAAATCAATTTGAATTATTAGAAAATTAAAGTGCAAATAATAATAAGACACTTGTGGCATTGAGTTGACATAGAAAACATGTAACCGAGGATCCCAAGTGGTTTTTATTCCTCAAAATCCTGAGACAGGGTGTGTTTCCTTAAGCTGCAACACTTTACAGTTTTGTTACCTATTTATATTTAAGGTTGATACTTGTCCTGTCTTTTTTCAGGTTGTCGAAGGGATTTGCTTTTGTTAAATTCACATCAAAGCAGGATGCAGAAAATGTATGTATTTAGTCTAATAACATCTTTAATCTTTGAGGCAGTTATCTGCCTTTCCAGTTGAAAAAAGAATAATAATAAGATTAGTGCGTAAAACCGCAATATTTCCCAAAATGTTAAAACCTTCAGAGATGAAAAAAGAATTAGGGACAAAAAATACAAAAAAAATTGTTCAATTACTACCAAGGGAGCATGTCACCAATAGTGTAGCTTATGTCACCATGATAAGAAAATTAACTCATAGCAAGACTTGAAATAACATGACCAAAGTAATTAGTTGATGATTCTCGAGAATTACTTGAATAGTTCAAATTGTTATCGTCTCTTAAAAGGTTTTGAAGTATCTCCTAATTTCTTTGAAAAGAGGAGAAGTAGTTCTATGCAAATAGGTTTTAATTAGATTCTCTGAGCTTGGAATGTCTTTTTTCTTCTTAGAAAGCATTTTTTGTCTGAATGTCATTTGTTCGGTTCTGATATTGTATTTGGTTGTGGGGTTGTGGTCTTCTGCTACAATGTGAAATTTGAGATACATGTCAGTATTTCTTCTATTAGTTATTGCTTATGGAATATGGCCTCAAATTTATTCCTTTTCAGTTTAATTGAGTACGAAATCTCAAGCTTCAAAGTTTGATTTTAACAAGCTTCAGGCAAACGTACCGCTGGGCCAAATTCAGCTGCTAACACTTCGAGTTTTGGTGGACTGAATCATGGTTTTTGTTGCCACCTAGTTTTTTACTCCTTTACAATATTATTTGAAAAAAAATTTGTTTTTTTGCCCTTTTAATACTTCACAGATTATCAAGATGCTCAATGGGAACAATTTTGGTAAAAAATTGATACTTTGTTCTAGTGTACTGGAACTTTAATTTTATTCTGACATTCAATTTTAGTATATTTGAGCAGGATAAGTTTTGTATCATCAAAAGATTGATTTCTAGCTTTATTAGTGACTTTTGTGCGCGACACAATTTTATGTTGCAATAACATTGTGGCGCATTTTTTGTGCCGCAAGTAGAGCGGCGACACTCAAACTAGTGTTGCAAAAAGCGACGCAAATACATGCGACATACCCAAAAATTGTGTCGTTTTCTTTTGTAACGGCTACTTTTGTGACACAATTGAATTCTGTCGCATTTGTGCTGCAGAAAGGTTTTTGCGGCGGTTTTCTGATTTCTTGCAGCAGGATTCTGGCATCTTAAAAAGTCAGTTTTCTTGCAGTGCATTGTTGAATTTGACATTACTGTACAACTCTATTTATATTTTTAAATCCTAAATTTGATTTTACGAGTTGAATGCAAGAGGTCAAACAAAATAAGTTTCCTTGTAAATAGAAAATGATAACCACAAAAAATGAAAAATAAATGAAATAACCACATGTCAATAGGAATTTGAGAAAATACTTATGACATACCCTATAGCCTAGCTGACTATGACACGAGCATTGCCTGTCATTCATTTGCTTAAGGTTTTCAAGAAAAAAAGAAAAACAAAAGAGATTGCATGAGATACATGACCAACTTGGAAGATGTTATCGAAAATTTGAAATTTAATTCGTGAACAAAAATAATTAAAATTTATTTTATTGGTTAAATAATTAAATGGGTTATCCAAATTAAAGTCCATTTATTTACAAAAACAAGTTATTGATTTAATTAAATTTGGCCTAAAGTGAAAGTTAGAATTAATATCAATCACTCTAGCTGGACATTTTGAGCCATGTTAAAGGGTTAACTTGATTGCCTTGTATTTGCTGATGGAAATCTTGAATCACAAATAACCCACTGGAAGTTAGGATACACAAGCTTTCCATAGATATAGGGTATTCTTGCTCTAAATAAAATACACACACATATATATATATAACAGATAGACATAGGCGGCAAGAATTCTTCAAAATTTCTTGGAGTTTTTCAAGCCCTCAAACCCATAATCATGAAATGTTCTTCCTCAAGATCTGCTACGACTCCCGTGGATCTTGAGGCATTCTTTCTCGAGATATACACTCAAGTGTTTTTCTTACAAGCTTTTGGGCATTATTGAGGTAGATTTGTTGTCTATTTTTGTGCCTAAATCTCCATTAGAAGGGAGTAAGAATCAAGGAAGTTTTATTATTCATCTTTTGTAAAAGATCAAACAGATTAGTGTGCCCATCAAATTCGAAATTAATGTCTATGTTTCTTTGTTAATTTGTTCCTACACTTCTACACACTTGAAATTTGTCAGAACAATTTATGGCATGCCTAATCGGACCAAAACAGTCCATCTCTTTTCCTTCAAAAAGCATCATTGCCATTCAAGAAAACTTGTTTGCTCAAAGGAACTTGATCATTGGGGACGATCCGTATGCTGGTCCTATGACATTAATGTACTCGCTGCCAAAATAGCCGAACAAGTGAAATTTCATTTGCAATTGAAAGAAAGTCCGCAATCTTGGAGGGATCTCCTAACAAAATAGCCAATCTTTTGAGAAAGTGGTCCTCTCTTCTTACCACAACAAAATATTTGCTGGGACATCATGCCATCTATGCGAACTAATGCTTGGCAATTGGAGGAGTAAGTTTTAGAGATGTTAAAGGTGATCGACAATTTGAAAAGTATCATAGAAGAGTAATTTAAAGATTCTCAGTGATGTAGAGTCTGACAGCAAAACTTTAGATTTAGGCACCAAGAAAGATAACTGCAAGGACATCAAGGAAAGTCCCCATAAACCCTCATCTCAAGAAGATGAACTGCCAATGTCTATTGCTTCCTTTATGATGTAACAATTGCAACGTATTATTGCTAACTTAGTGAAAGCTTAGTTTGCTAACTCATCACAATCCTCGGTTCTTTACTCAAAACCATATAATAGAAGGATCGACAGTCTAAGGATGCCACTTGATTATCAACCTCCCCAGTTTAGCAAATCTTGCCAATGTTGCTTTGCTACCCACGAGATCTCATTTGTTGGTAGAGAAAGATTTGAGGTCACATACATTGGAGATATGAAAGTAATTAAAATACATATAATGTACTGACTGGGGAGGGAAAGTAAAATATTGTATATGAATTAGGTAGTAAAAGAAATTTAATTGCAAGTGTGTCTCATTTATGTACACTCATACATTTTTTGATGAAAATTAAATTTAAGACAAAATAGTTAGAGCATTTCCTTTCTAACCTTTCGTCCCCTCCTCAAGAATTACAATTAAATGCAAACGACCAAATCCCTCCTACTCATGTATTTGCCTGTCCCTTCCACTCTTCAATCCAAACGATGCCTAAGCAATTTTTCTTTTCTTATCACTATTTGTTTGTTGAGGCCATGGTTAAACGCATTTTTTCTTTTCCTGGTTATTGGTTTAGGCAATTAGGGGCAGGGAAAATGGGAAACGATTCCTAGGCTTATCTTACCTCAATTCTTTTTTTTTTTTAATTCAAGAGAAGACTCTAAACCTTATATCGGGGAAGGGAGAATGGCTTGAGAATTGAATTAGGGACCTCAAGCTCACGTGGCTGTGTTTACCAATTGAGCAACAGGAAAAATAATAAGTCATTGTGCACCAGAATAGATGAAAAATTAGGTGAGAATTATAGTAATGATTGTTATCCACTGTTCAAAAATAATTTGATCCTCCACATCCATGTAAGGTTCCTTTGAATGCACAATTTTGGATCCCATCAAGTCATTGAAAGGCTAAAGCCCTATCAATCTTGAGTTGTTGTTTGGATACTGGATAGCACTTGCTCTGATTCATTCTCACTGACTAAATCATCTTTCATGAACTCCTTCCACAGTTTCTAGACATCAGTTTCTTTTGATGTCTTGACTGAAGCATTTGCCTTCTGATCGTCTTGATCCTTGCGATTGACTCCTCATTTATGGACTTAGCTATGCTTTCGGAGCTTTTGGTGCAATCAATTTTCTTCTTCATTTTCTAATGGCTCTCAGGTTCTTGTTCTACCTCCATGCGCTGAATTATCTTGTTAACTAAGGAGAGGCCTAATATTCGGGCTGAGAACACAATCAACTCTTTTGACTTACTCTCCATTTTCTTGACATTTTGTTTCAAGGTGGCTATGCGACTCTCAGACTGCCCCACGTGACAGTTTAGTTTTGCCATTTCTATCTTCAATGAATTGATTTTATCCTGAAAATTTTCCAGTTTTTCCTCCATTTTAGACCTCTCAGCTGTTAAGTATTGATTCTTCAGTCCTTGTTGTTTTTAGTTGTTGGAAGTTCATCATTCCGCCTGGTAATCTTCATAAGCAAATGTTCATGCCCTGCCTAAAAGCATTTATTCTGGTATTCATATTGACTGAGTCCTATCTTCCTGAACCCCTGCAAGGTTTAGACACAAAATGAAGCCAAATAAGACGCAAAGGAGAAAGCAAAATCAGAAAAGAAACCATGTCTATTTCTTTGGAAACCAAACCTCAAATGAGTACAACAAAAAGGCCTTCACCATGGTTTATGAGTTATGATAGACTTGTCAAATCCTTGCATTGACTAAAATCGTGATCATCCAAGGTTAGTTATAATATGGCATGTGCATATTGTGAAAACTATGTGCTCAAGGGTGTGCAAAAATCAAGAAATGAGTAAACTCACACAGTTATTAAGTTGGTAAATGAAGCTCGAAAAATTTCTATGCATAAAATGTTATAGGTAGAACCTCCGCAGCAAACTTGAGATGGTCCCAGACTATTAAGCTGGTACATTCAGAATTCTAGGATATCATGTTGTTTATTTACGGATCATCTATCATCTTGAAGGTCTTTGTCAATAAGGGGGGTGGAGAAGAACCACATACGCTCTTCACAAATTCCATCTTCTCTGAGGCTTCCGCAGAGGGTAGTGATGATGGCCTAACATTTCCACCATTACCTACTATTCCTCCACCGCATTCTTCCATTGTTCGTTGATTAGTTGGTTCAACTCCTTTGGGGTAGTAGGAAGACTCAGCCAGAGTATTTCTATTTGGAGAAGTTCAAATGGGCACAACAAATTTCCCCTACTTACAGTGGCTGTTCTTAAGTAAAAAATAATCAAGAAAGTTATACACCTTTGTGATGAAATCACAAACGTCAATTTACTATATTTCCCAAACATAAATTAGCAGGAATAATACTGATACTATGTTTCCCAAACATAAAAGATGATTCCTCTTGGAAATCATATGGGTTGTTAACAGAGAAAGATGCCCAAATGGTGTGCTCTAGGCTTTCCTAGATCAACAATTAACTTGTATAGTTTTCTTGCCATTCCAAGTATCAATAGAAAACAAGCAAGTGATTTTGATGTTGACATCTTTTGTGCCAAGGCCTACCTAATCCCTTATTGGGTCATTTTAGTATCTTGATGGCGAACATACCAGATTAAAGATGCTTAGATTTGGGGGCTGAATAATAAAATTATATATTAAAAAAACAAGTGGAGATTGGAATGATATTGGACGAGTTAAATTGGAATGGTATTGGCCATTACATAAATTTTATGGATTTTTTGGTTATCTTATTGATATCCAAATGTAGTATGAAGAAATGGAGAGAGAGAGAGAGAGAGAGAGAGAGAGAGAGATGAGTACAACTTCTATGATTTGTGGATGAGATTATTTTCTGGTACTGTGATAGAAAAAGCTCTGAAATTTAACAATATTTTTTAAACAAGGTACAAATTCATGTATAATTTTACAAGCAACCCTCTCCAGTTCAAACTGATATTGTTGGTCCATGTAATTCATCAAAAGCGTTTGACTCTCTACCCTGGTCAGCTTAGTTTAGAATGTTTATTGCAGTAGGGTACAGACCATTACTTGGGAACATTTTCTCTGAAAAAAGGGAGCTTTTGCAACATTATAAGAGATAGACTGATCAGGATAGAAAGAAACTTACAATCATACTTTGTTTGGTTCAAAGAAAAAGTGCAATGCAACTATAATTGATTGATACATAGTTGTATATAACACAATACTAGCTTTTAGCAATTGAAATTCTGGTATTCAAGTTATCAGTACTGCTATGGTCAATAGAATCCAAACAGATAAATAAAAAGAAGTTTGATCCATAGATTCAAAGCTCTGCAGTTATAAGGCATTCAAAATGAGCTGGAAACAAATGTAGCTTCAACTGATCAAGGCATCGTTACTTTAAAACTAAAGTAGGTCTTGAGAAATACAAATTCAGTGGTGCATCAGTTCAAATGTTCAGATGAGGAAAGAAATACAAGAAAGGAGAAATAAAGAAAAGGAGACAAAATAAAAGCTGAACATAATCTGGTGTCCGTAAAGGAATTAAATTGATCCCGAACTAGTTTTGCACGAGATGTTTTGGCAATCCAATGAACCTTCAAGATTATTCGCCTGACACAAATTAGCAGATAAAAGTGATTTAGAGATATTAGTGTTCACATTTGAGAAAAAGAAATAACAGGATATTTTTTCTAGGTAATACCATTTTAATGAACTCTTAAACTCCTTGCTTTCTTGCCCAGGCCTTTCACAAACTCAGCCCAATCTGCAGATCCTTCAATCAAATCTTCCAAAGCAATGACATGATTTTCCTGAAGCTTTGCTCTTTCCTCCTCAGGCACATTCTCAAAGTTCAGATCATCCATTAGCTGCTTCTTCAGCAACGAATAATCTGCAATAGTGAGATCAGGAAATCGTACATTTTTCCTTTTTGTGAGTCAGAGTGCCTAAGTCAATATTTGACAGTGCCTTTTCCATACCTAATTCTACCCTTGGAGACTTTCCCGAGCTCTTATGTGATGTTTCACCTTCATACAAGTGCCCTTCCAAGCTCTCAGTGCATTTTTGTCCATCTGATCCTTGTTCCTTTATAGCATCAGTGCTCTGTAGGTCGTTTTTGGCCATAATAACTTCTTTGAACATATACTTTCGCGCTTTTTGTTGCTTGAATATAATACTCTCAGCATGTTTCTGAAGGACTAGCATTTCACTCTCTAAAGTTTCTTGCATCTCTTTCAAATTCATCATTTCCACCTTCAATGCATCATGTTCACGCATTAAATTTTTCAATTTCTTCTGCTTTTCCCACAAATTCAAATCCCCTGCATGAATTAAATTCTGTTGTCCTAGGATGATACATGTTTTGAGTTCCTTGATATCTTCTTATAATCTTCTTTAACCAACTCTCTTCCCTTTTTGGAACCATTCATTCTGGTACTCCAACCTATCCTAATTGATCTTTTTAAACCCCAAGAATGTTAAAACAGAACCAATCAGCTATCTCTTAATCTTTCTAATATCAGAAACTCAATTCCAAGAATACTGTGTTAGTGTCTCGTATCACTAAGCAAAAACAAACTGAAAAAGAAAGAACCAAGATACTAGACCATTTAGTGAGAGCAGATTGCACAGAAGATGCAAAAAATGATGCCTCCAAAACATTACATTAATATTTGTAGGCAATTCATTTGGTATTCTAGATTTGTTGCTTCAAATAGGCAACTTTGAAGTGCATATAAGGAGAGAGAACTCTTAATATAACACTACCAATTGCTACTTCAGAAAAGATCGGTCCAGAAAATCACGTACACAAGGCAAAAGATTATTAACTCGTTAAAGAAGAGTAAACGAAAATGAGAAAACGAAAGGAAACAGTAAGAAATATCAGTTCAGGGATGCTCACATATGTGTTTTGAGTTGACAAATGAAGCTTGAGAAATTGTTGTGCCTGAAATATTTTCCAAGAATCTCAGCAACAAATTTGTGGCAATCCCATACAATGAAACTGTTGCCTGTGGAATTCGAAGATATGATGGAACCAGTTTCAGGTTTCCTTACCATATCATAAACCTTCTCCAAAAATGGAGGTGTTGCTCTCCTTCTTGTGGATGCAGAAGATGGACCAACAGGATTGCTTCTGCTTTCACTAACATCAATTTACGTCCGCGTTGTTGGATTGAGTCTACAGTTTGTCACCTCACTTCTCTCTTGGTTTGCTTCCATGGTTCAAATTTCAAAACAAATGTCTTTGCTCTTTTGAACTCAAAAATACAATATCTTTTTTGAGCTGAGCAACTTCTCACATTTGGTGAATGATAACGAACCCAATTTTACTTGATTAACATGATTTTTCCATCATGATAAATCAGATTCAGCTTCCACAAACTTCTAAAATAAAAAAAATGACAAATAGGAATTATCATATCCATATGTCAATTGTCATTCACCATTTATGATACTGCTAAATGTATCAAATTCAAAGGTAGCAAATCACTCCATATTCTTAACACCAAACTATCTTTTACTTGTTCCCCTGGCTAGCAAATAGTAGTACTATTTGTCTTTCATATTCCTTTTTTTTTTTATCATCTTAAAAATTCCAAATGCCAAAGTGTACATAGAAAATCAGTTCATTGGTAGGTTGTAAAAGTTGCACTTTGTCTTATTATTGCATGGTAGTGGAACTCTAGTGCTCCCATGAGATCTAAACCGTTAATGAGCCCCCATCATAGTTGCACTGTATAGTCTGTATTTGAAGTAGGTGGTCAAGATTGCATGGGAGCAATAAAGCTCTCTTCCGACAGACCTGTCAATTTGGCCATCCCGTTCGAGTTTTAATAAGTTCAGATTCAATTCATATAATTAGTAATATTTTCGAGTTTTACACTATGAGTTTCGAGTTGATAAATATGAAATTCATATTTGACTCACAAGATATTTGAACTGTGAACCTAATTTGGATTAATTCAAACTCACTTATTGTTCCTTAATTTCCTCAATATATTTACTATAACCATTAAGTTCTAAAACTAATTTAACATCAATAACCCCTTTGAGTTCCTAATTGTCCTCTACAGTTCTCTATATGACTATTCTTGTCAATTAATCCTATCACTTTCGCGAAGAACATAGAATGTGGAATTCAGGTTTTATGGGAAGTGGGGCGAAATATCAATATCAATGGCCGAGCTAAGCAACTATGGAGAATAAGATATTTTCCATATTCCACTAAGAGATTTTTCGCCCATATTGACTTCTTATTCTCCACGTCTACCGACTACGAGATTTCGCTCTATAGTTCTAAGGATTGTTAATTAATACATGCACCAACCAATATAATTCTTTAGGTGATAAAGCAGCAGTTGTCGGTGACGGTGAGGGGAGAAAGAGAGAGAGAGAGAGAAGCCACAGAAGACATGAGAAAAATCAAGACTTTGGATCGATGCTTATGTTCCCAATATTTTGAATTTATATTTAATATTTCTTATATAGATTAATATAAATTATTAATATTATATATTTAGATGTATAGTTATATATATATCAAAATATGAATATATTATATACAATTATATATATAGATACAAATTAGAGGACCGGGCTTATATTGAATTTGTGTCTAATAAGGTCCAAACTTGGCTCACATTTAATTCGGTCTTAATATTTAAACCCAAACTCAACTTGGCTCAATAAAATGTTAGGCTTATTGGACTTTTTCTCGAGTCGAGTAGGATGAATTCAAATTGGTTCAACCCCGCTGGTAGTCCTATCTTTCGGCCATAACCCAAAAGGTGAATATGATTAAATGAATAAAATCAAATTTTTTCTTTTCTTTTTCTTTTTTTTTTGGAATTAATTCTTAACAATTAAATTTACCCACATATTTAAAATATAGCTCAATACTATCAATCACTATAAAATAAGGATAATCACAAATCACTATAAAATAAGGGTAATCACAAGAAGTCCCACTAAGGTTTGTGTGTTTTGCAATTTATCCCCTAACATTTTATTTTTCTCACTTTATCCCCTCCAACAGTCCACCTCAGCAACTGACCAATTAAAACATTGCAATTAACAAAAATATCCCTCACTTTAATTGTTAAAGGTTTTGATGAAAATGGCACTCTTCATGTTCTATAAAGAGCATTTATAACTAAAACAAAAAAAATGTCTCAAATTTCTTCAAATTTAAGTCGTTGCACTTCCTCTAGATATTGTTCATGTCACCATTTGGAAGAACCAATCCAAAAAACCTGTGAATGTGGTAAAATAGCACCCTAGAGATGACCTTGGACACCGAAAAGTTCTTGAAGGAGATTTCTTGTGTATTTAGATTATAAGGTTTGATTTTTACGATAGACTTATTATTTTTTTTGTATTTTTAGAAAATAATTTGAATTATGAAAAAAATTATCTAGAATCATCATGCATGTGATTATTTCAAATGAATAAACTCGGAACTTTATGCAAAGAAAGAGAAATTATGTAGTATAATGTTTGTTCATTATTTTTTCAGAGATAGCATTGTCCTTTTAATGTCAACTATCAGCATACTAAATGTTTGCTTTGACCACGAGCCAAGGAATAAAATGAGAAAAATAAAATGTTAGAGGATAAATTGCAAAATACACCAAACCTTAGGGGTACATCTTGTGATTAACCCATAAAATAATTGCTCGTAGAATACACTTGTAATGGTATAGCGTAAACGTCCCCTACGCATTTTCAATTTCTTGATTTCATTTGTTGGGCTGGTTGCCAGCTACGTTGTTTTTACCATAGATTCTTGTGGCGCTGTCAGCAAAAAGGAAGATGAGGTTGATAATCATTTTCCCGGGCAACAATTATAAAGACAGAACCATCCTCTCCTTTAAAAGAGTTGTATTTGTCAACCGGATATTGAACTAAGTGGTAAATGTAACAATACACAAACACAATAGATGAAGTTTGTTCGAGAGGTCGCAGTGCAAAAATTATAAGAAGGGGTATTAAAATAAAAAAAAGGCCTACATAAGACGAGGTAGTATTTAGTGAATTTATAACTTTTCTTGGAATATAACGGAGATAATTGGAATTGTCTCGCAATTAAAAAGGGCAATAAAGAATGATAAAAGGATAATGAAGCAAGTTTAATAAAAATAAAAAACCCAACAAAAAAAAGAGGAAAACAAACCACTGGTCACCAGGAAGATAAAAACTGGAGAATTTAACAGGTGAATTACTCCATAATATGCACTACTAAAGGTTCAGAAACCATGACAATATGCAACCATGAAACCAGACAAAAAGTTACGAAAAATGTCTAAACTAGAAGAAGTCAAAAAGCCAGAGTAACTCTCATATCATCTAAATCTGAATACACAAAACTCAAAGCTAGGAAGCAACATCTTCGTCCCCATGATAGCAAGATTGCCCCCAAAGGCTGGCAGGGGGGGGAATTACAGAATTTATATTCATATCCCAGATGATCGCAATTCTTCTTCTCCATGTGCAAAGTGACACCTATCCCCAAAAGTACAAGATCCCTTGGCAAAGTTCTCACAGAGTTTGGTTTTGAAGTTGCTAGCAGCAGCTGAGCCTTTAGGACCCCCATGGTTTTTCAGAGGAGGCCGTGCAGCTGAACTTACATTGGCAATAAGCTCGCGCACCATCTGAGTTGCCAGCTTTATCTGATCGAATGTACCCTCCAGCTCAATGTTCTTTGAGTTAGGGTCTGAATCGTGGTCCCTTATGGCAAGTTTTGCCCCTGTAGTGCGACAAATGTGTTTTGAATTCACACCACCTTTCCCAATAATTGCTCCAGCAAGAGAAGCATCCACACTTATCTTAGCTGTAGCAGAGGCTCCAAAGCTCCCTGCAGCTCCAAAGTCCGGAGGGGTTGACTCCATTCTGCCACCAAACCTACCAGGGAGTGGTCCTGTAGCACGAGGATCTTCATGTACAGGAGCAGTAGGCTTGCCAAGCTCCCATGCACCATGGGCAAAATGGCATTTATCTCCAAATTTACACCCTTCAGCTGTGTTGTATTTGTTGCAGAGACGAGTTTTAACAGCTGGAGGAGATGATCCATCTGGAAATGATGGCGGGACCACAGGATTTCTGGAAGCTGCTGGAAGAGCTGGATTGCTGCCAAGGATTTGTGTCACAGCTTTAATGCCACCAGGTACGTAATGCAAGAAGTGGCATCCTTCACCAAATTGACACCCTGAGGTGCTGCATACGATTTCAAAGGAAAGAATTAGAGAAATGATACATATTTTCCATCTAGCAAAAGTGATACTTGGACAGTCACGTGATGCCAGAGCCATAAACTGGATTTGTATATAAATAAATGCAAGTGAGCTTAGGGATGAAAATAGGTAGATGAAATTTATGATCTTGCTATTTCCACTATACACAACCAGCTCCTGCACTTTCCCATATCAAGACTACAAAAGAGTTCAATTACAGTACAGGATAATTGATAGGGTAAATTGTTGTACCCGAAATCCACAGGAGGTTCCAAACTCAACAATGTGTGTGTAGATACAATATTATATCTTCACAAGTAAAATGAAATACAAAATCGAGGAAACAAGTAAACAAAATACAAAATCGAGGTAACAAGTAGGTCAAACAGCCATCCATTAGGCTCCTGAAGTTAAAAGAGAGCAACTATTCCAATACATGACATCTAGATGTGCAACAACTTCCTTAATGTCTTGGCACACAGTGAAAGCAAGTAGGCAATCTATGATAACAGCAAGTATGGAAAAACAAATTTAACCACAGCATAATTGATGGTGTAGACACTTTGGCCAAAAGGACCTACAAAAGAAAAAAGGTGACCAAATACATGAATGAGGGCTCAAAATTACAAGGACAAAAGTTCTCATAAGACACCGTGCAAAGTGAGACCTCTTACAAATGCTACCCAACAAGCAATCTCTCAAAATTACATCAAATGCCACTAACGAGCAAAGAAGTTTAGGCAATTGCCAATTAGAAGAAAACACGAACTACCTAGCAGGATAATATACACAACTTTCTAGTACACTGGATTACAGTGAGGGATAACAAAATCTGAAAATCACAATTCCATTTGTCAAACTAAACATTAGATTGGTAACAGGACCCATTCACCATAAGATAAGTCATTGAATGATTTACCAACGGCATACATGTTAATATGCATCCAAAAATAACATATTAATCGCAAAAGAAATGAACAATCGAGCATAAAATATATGCAAGCTAGTAAGAGGCCAATTGCTTTCCAGGAGAATAAAAGCTCCCATATTAAGTTTGAAATGACATTCTCGTTGCAACCAATAAACGAGATGAATAAGCACGATAGGCAATCAAATTCTCAGCAATGACACAGAAATCTGGACAGACAAAGAATAAATAGCAACTTGAGAGTGGAAAAGCTAGAACAAAAGGACCCAGATCTATAATCCGCTTTACAGTTTGAAAACCTGTTCCAGATCCCTAACACAGATACGGCCTCATCTAGGATAATATGCTCTTTAATTCACTTCTTGTCCAAAGAAAAGAATTTCCTGGTTCTACTATCAAACTGCTGAAAAGCAGCAGGATGCCAGACAAAACCAGGGGTTGAGGGAGCCAAAAAGAAAATAAAAGTTGCCTTGTAAAAATTGATCAAACATCATGAATGAGTTATTATATGCACTTCAGGTACTATTAACCTAATATACATCATCTTTAAACACATAGACATCTATTATCTTCATGCGATCAGACCCAAAACCTAAATCTATTTTCCCATTCACCTCTTTAGAGCACCCCCGGACCAAACCAACCACAGAAAAAAAAAGGGAAAAAAGACTGGGAATTCTATCCGCTCTTCAATTACTCTCAGTCAATCTCCCAACCTCCACATGATTTCTCAGTCCAACTGCTCAGCAGCTGCCACTGAGTCATATTCAGTAACACTAACACCAGCAAATGATTTTTCACAAGGTCTCTTTGATCTCCTGTCTATAATCCCCAACCTGAACCCTCCAAATCTTCCTGTGTCTTCTCTGTCAGTCTGTACCTCTAAAATGAGCATAAATACAATCAAGAACCAGAACTTGTAGGACAACCTGCCATACCAAACCACATTTAGCATGCTGAAAGGAGGAAAAAAAAGCACTTGTTGCAAATTAATCCATTGAAGTCCCATTGTCTTTCAATTATTTGGAAGAAAATTAATACGGTAGTGAGATATTGGCCAATCTCCATGTGTCCTACACCACATATGATTTTCAAATGCCTGGGATGAGTTTAATGTGATGCATGCTAATGAGAAAGCCATATTCGAACTTCAGATTTCTACAAGCTAATTTTGTCAAAGAGCAAGCTAAAGTTTCTTTGTGAGTAAATTACAAAGTCATGATTCCAGGTACACAAAGATTCAATGAATATGTAGACAATGGGATATAGACACTTTGACATCATAAAGCATTCAAGTTTCCCACTAAAGGAAGACAAGCTCAAGTCTCAGCACATCAAAGCAAGCACAAAATCCAGCCTGTAAATATTGACTTGATCAAACAACACAGTTCCATTGAAGTAAATCTTCCAAAGACAGTCAAACATCAAAGGTCTGCCCAAATTTACATATAATATCTCTCCAAATAGCAAAGCAAGATATGATGTTTTACTCAGTATGTGCTCAAAAATTCATTCTTATCACAAGTACCATATAGAGAAAGAGGTAAAGCATCAGTCCAAATCATCATCTTGACAGGAAAAAGAAAAAACTTCTTAACAGATACAAAAGAGGGCAGGAGGTGGACAAGGAAAAAGAGGAGAAAGAGAAAATACATGTAAATCAACTTGCCCCAAATCTACATGAAAGTACTAGTTGGAAAACAATATACAATAAGCCAATTTAAGTGAGCTACCAGAACATAATTGTCCAATAAGTTACCACTCGCTGCTCTAAGGCTTAAAAAGGCCATAACCATTGCAAGGTCCAACTAGGCCTATACATACCCTATCTTACATAAAAAAAAAAAAAAGTAGCATTTGCATCATGCAAACCAACCAATCTGTGCACATCTGAATCAAGATTTATAGCAAAACATGTAGGAAGCCGGCCTATTCAAAACTTAAAACAAAAATGACAAAAAGCAGCAAAATCCACAGAAATTCCTAGCCAAATAGCTCTACCCCTAAAGTAGCAGCAACAAAGGAAACAATGCAAAATAATGACAGCATCAGAATGATTAATATGTCACACTCGATAGCTGTTACCAAGTTGAATAGATGGCTGGTTATTCATTTACAAACCCAGCACCATTCTCATTCACTAATGGCTATTGGCTTATTATAAAACCAGTGACCTGTATCCAAATTTAGTGTCGATCGCTTAGCCAAATTCCACTGCATACTCTGCATTTTCCAGCATCAGAATGATTAAGATGTCACACTCAATAGCTGTTACCAAGTTGAATAGATGGCTGGTAATTCATTTACCAACCAAACACCATACTCATTCTCTAATGGCTATTGACTTGTTATAAAAACGGTGACCTGTATCCATATTTAGTGTCAATCGCTTAGCCAAATTCCATTGCATAAACTCTGCATTTTCCAAGGAGAGTTCGACAATAATCAACTTAGTTATGTGGGAGACGGCAGACATAGTTCATCAACTGATCAACTTTTGAGTTATATAACCGAGCAAGTGGCTAGTTCAAATTACTCGTTACCCAGCCAATTCCACTCACAGATCGATATAGGTTAAACAAGTATTCCTGTATCAAAACTTCAAATACCCAATTCATTAGTCAAACACCAAAATTTAACTTAGTGACAGTATGCATAATTCTTGGGCTTGCAGCTTATACACACCAGCAAACATAATACTGCATTTTAATATTTAGTTTAAGTGAGTTAAGATTAGAACCTGAAAAACTTTGTGCATGGCTTCGATTTGCTTCCTATACCGGATGAAAAGGACTCCGTTTCTGTTACAGCAAATTATCGTTTTTCAAAGTTAAACTTCCAATGAGTTATTAATCTTAAAATTTTGCGATATAGCTCAAACTCTGAATAACATTTCTTGTCATCATAACTACACCGTACTTGCATTATTCATAGTAAAGATGTACATAATTAATTAGATAATGTAAAAAACCATTGATAATTAGATTATGCTTCTTATGTTTCAAACAGGCCCTTTCAATATTCTTGAAGGATCCTTTTACACATCGACTTGAACCTTAAGACTTAAATTATTAAGTTTACTTGAACATCATTTCCATGTTCACTTTGAAGGCAAAGAGAAAAACTAGTATTCTGCATTCCAAATTCTTAATGAAATGTAATCAAAATAATAATATATTGATTGAAAAATGCGCATGTGATGCATGCAAATAATGTATTGCAAATAATGCCAATCCAAGCACACTCAATATTTTCTTATATAAGCTTAACTAAAGTGGGAGAGAAGTGTACAGCCATAAACACATCTATATTCTCCTATTTAACATGAATTTCTTTTTCTTCTTAGCTTTTTCACTTCAATGCATAGCAAGTAACAAACACCCTAAAGAACTCACACAAAATAATGGAGGATATTATTTTCCTTCAACTAAAAAGTAGCATATAGGCACAAAAACTTGTATTGTTTTCCTTTAATCAGAAATTTGAAGCAAAATTCTTCCATTACGTTTGCTGAGTTTTATGTATGCCAAGTTTGTTTGGTATTTGCTTTACTCTGACAACAGGACTCCTCAAAAATTGCAGATAAATTCTTTCCTGTTTTCATACTAAGTATCTGACAACACAAAACCCCAAAAAATAAAACGTATAGTAAAAAGAATAAAACTTTACATGCTTTCTTACTCCTGAAACAGAAATAAAGAGATTAACCCAATCAATCTTATCAAATATTCCAAGACTTGAATCTTTCAAAATGGCAAAGAGTCTTATTCTTGGAGAGCAAACCAATTTACCATTAATTGGGGAACTTTATTTTTTTAAGGAAAAAGGTAAAGGAGAGAAAAAATAAAGACGCGGACTACAGTCTAAAACTCGAATAGGCAATACACACAAAAGTTAGAAAAAAAAAAAAGGAAAAAAAAACCCTAGGAACAAAGACGATATAAATGTACTCCCAAAAACCGACTTCAAGGATTTACACCGCAGAGATTTTGTTGCAATTCCACAAAAATCTCAAACAAACAATGACATGCTTAAAAATATAACACACATACACATGCATGTAGATAGTAAAAGAAACCAAAAATAAAACCTAGATTCGACAATCAATAATATATACAAAGCAAAGTACAAGTTTAAGGAAGACAGAACAAGGAAACAACCAAACCTTGTTTCGATTTCTTAATGCCGCCATTGCCGTTGGTGGCTGCGCCGCCGTCGGGCCTTCCTCTTTTCCGAGCGCCTCCAAACTCCATAATATTCCAAAAACGAACCTTTTAGCAAAGAATTTCACTGTTTCGAGGAATTCTCAAATGGAAAACCCTTGAAATTCGCAAGCAGAAAAAAGCCCTAATTTTTTGCCTAGGGTTCGAAGCAGAAGAGGATAGAGAGAGAGAGAGAGGGGTAGAGAAAAAGCGGTGACGGAAAAGTAAAGGAGCAGTGGATTTTGGCAGTTATAGAGCTGTCTAGTGTGTGTTGTGCGTGAGAGAGAAGGACATCGAGAAAGGAAAGTAAAGTAAATTCTGGGTGACGTAATTGTAAGTGAGTGTTTTCACGTGCCGTAATAAATTGTTACCATAGGGTAGTACCTTAATAATTACGTCAATGCTTTGGTTTGGGAACTTAGGGTCAAGGAATCATGCCTGCGTTAACCACTGGGCCAATGGCTCAGTGGCCACCAGAGAGGGCTTAAGTCCCTCTTTGGGCATTTAGTTGGGTCTGTATACCCATTAGCTCTCTATCACAGTTTCTTTAGACTCCTCCTCTCCCCTAGATTAGGATACGTTCGTCTACCTTGTAATGCTTTTCATTTTTCATTTTTCATTTTTTTTTGGCAAGCCTGTTTGGATAGCCTTGGATTGATAGTTTTCGCAGAAAATTTTTTATATTTTTCGTAAATATATTTTTTAATTATTTTTTATCTCATATATATTAAATCGTTATGTCACATTTTCTATAAAAACTCCTTAAAAAAATCCAAAAATAAATATTTTCTTGCATCATAAATATTTTTTTAAATTCACATTTTTATATTTCTAATTATCATTTTATTTTACATATAACACATCACAAAAAGTGATACAATAATTATTTCAAATAATATCTCAAATAGTACCTCGATCCAAATACACGCATTGGAAATGGAGGAAGAGGAAGAGTGGGTTATTTTTTTTTTGGGGAAGGAGGGCATTTGAGATTTTGACAATATAGGGTAAATGTAATAGAACTTCATAATTTCTGTTTTTTCTTATTCATAAATTATATTTTCATGTGTATGTGTATTTGTGAATAAAAAATCAAAAAACAGAAATCATGAAGTTCTATCACATTTGCCTGTTTGTATGTATGTATGTATGTATTTGATATTTAAAAGGTGACATTTATAAAGAGAATAAGCTCTACCTTTTTTTGTTTTTCAAATTTTTGTCTAACAAGAAAGGAATAGGATTCGAGAAGGGCATAGGGGAAGGGAGACTTGAATCCTAAAATTTCTAAATCCCGAGATTTTAACCTTAAATGTTAGCCCAAGACAATGTAAACTCATCCCATGCTAATATGAAAACATATTACAATGCATTAGCCAACTACAGTGATTCGTACAAATCACCTAAACGGCACTTTAGTTGACAGTAGAACTCAATAAGTAGGAGTGTGCAAAATCGAAAAGTTCCAATTTATCAATCGAATTCAAATTGAATTCGAAATTTTCAAAATCGGCAATTTGGAATTTCCAATTTCGAATTATGCAAATTTGGTTCATATTCGGTAACGGAGTTTTTGAAATCGAAATTTTTTATTTCGAATTATATTCGGTAACGGAGTTTTTGAAATCGGAATTTTCGATTTCGAATTATGAATTCGAAATCGGAAATAGAAATCGAAATTTTTTATTTTGATTTCGTTTTATAATATATATTAATATATATTTATATATGTAATAATATTTTTTTTATAATATATGTAACATAAAATTTATATTATATAACAATACATCTAACAAAAAAGGAAAAAAAGGGAAAAAAGATTTTCGAATTTGGTGAATTCGGAATTTACCGAATTCCAAATTGAATTCAAATTTGGAACTAGTGAATTCAAAATCAAATTCAGTTGTTAATTCTGCTGCCAAATTTTTGAAAAATTTCGAATTCAAACTTCCAAATTATTAAATTCGAATTAGTTGCACATCCCTATCAATAAGTTCACGCCAATTGAGCTGCAACTACTTGGCACTCTCCCTTCTATCGAGCTCGATCAATATCGAGATCGAGTTGAGTTCAAACTGATAAAGTTGAACTCGAACTCGACTTTGAGTAAAAATTGTTAAGCTCGTGAACTCGCAAGCAGCTCGTGAACTCGATTATATATATGTATATTTTTTTTATTTTAATAGTAAAATTACATATATATCCCTAATATTTTATTATTTGTTAAAAAAAATTATTATTTTATTAATTTTTAAAAAATAAAATAATTTTTTTAAAATTTTTTTAAGCTCTAACTCGAGCTCAATCATGACATTTTGAACTCGTCGAATTCGAGCTCGAGTTCAAGTTTCATAAAATTAAGTTGAGACTCGACTCGATTATGATAAAAGTCGATTCGACTCGACTCATTTGCACCTCTACTTAGATATACTTGTGCCAATATTTGTATTGGTTAATTCCATCATTTAGTTCTGTGAGAAATATTTGATGTACTTTCTTAAATTTTCAAAATTGATGACAACGTTCTCATTTTATCCTTTTGCGATTTCAGCAAAACATAGATGAAGTAAGTTTCAAAATTTTCGCACAGAAATTGCAAGGGACAGAAATATAGCGAATTGAAACTTTGACAAACTTGTACAGTTCATTTTTTGGAATTTCTGTTTTTGTTTCTAACAATTTTTTTTAATTTTTTTCCATTCAACTATTCTGTTTTACATGCATTACATCGCAAACAATGTCACGCTATTATTCTAAAAAATTACACTCGTGTTATTGCCAATGTGAAAAGGTGATTTTTGACCTGACGAGATGGCTCGGAGGTCTAGGGTGTTCCTACTTGAGGAGGTCACTGCACCAGGATCACCTGCTCAGTTGTTTTAAAAGATGGGGCTAAGTCCCCCGATTTATCTCCGAAAATTAAGTTAGTTGAAGTTATATGAGAATGCCAAGAATCATTTTTTAGAGAGAGAATGAGCCATTTTTGTTACCAGAGTCGTCCCCTTTTCCAGTGGAAGGTTCCAGTATTTATAGGGGACAATTTGGAGGGAAGGACCGTGGGGTCCAAGTCCTTAAAAATCCGATTGACACAGCATATCACTCTGATTTTGACCACTGTGCAAGGGACAATGTGTCTAGGCCGTGTGTCAGGACCAGTGTGTCAGAGGTTACACCCATTACTTTTTCAGTTGTCAAACCTTTAGGTGGTACCTCGGCAGTGTGAGTCGTGGCTCCGTCCGAGGTGACAACAGAAGTCAAAATCACCCCGGTCACCTAAGGGCACAGGGTGCCCGAGGCGATTACGCCAAGGGTTTAGCATGCCTGACCAGGGTAAGGCCTCGGAATCTCCGAGTCGAACTGGCCATCCTCACTAAGCCCCCTAAGCTTCGGGAAGAGAGAATTTGCTCGCCGCTTTTCGAGGCTTGCAAGTGGTTCTGTAGCGCGAACCATAGCAATAACATGTCATGCATGTGTAGATGGGACTGGAAGGAAGATGATGCGATGGCCAGCAACTTTAATGATAGATCTATGGGTAGACGCGAAATTTCCGGTCAGATGAACAGCGTCTTCATTAATGAGAAGAGAAAGCGCCCTCTCGAGAATCTCAAGAATATCGTCCTTTCAGTTTCCTATCGCTTGCCTATAAATAAGGGGGTCCTTTTCACCCTTTCACCTTTTGTCACAAAAGTTTTTAATCACCTCAGAGCAAATCTTCTCTAAATTTTCACCTCGACAACCCCCGAAATCTCGATTTCCTTCAAGAGTAAGTTTATCACTTCTTCTCCTTTACTTATGGTTAGAATATCTCGCACATATAAGGAGACGGTGAGACCAAGTTTCGTCGAAGCAGAGAAGCTCGACCCCTCCGAGGAGAGAACTGTCCCCGAGCCCAGGGGAGAGACTGTCAAAGCGTCTAATCAGGCCGGGACGCCCCAAGCGCAGAGCGAAGAAGAAACCAAGGTCCTCTACAACGATGATCTCGGCAACGAAATACCAAGGGACGAGGGCGTGCCAATGCCAGCCACCCCTCCAGACCTATCATCTATTGACTAACAGCCAAGTCCCCATGTTCAGCAGTATCATGGGCCAGACTTTGATAGCCGAGTTGGTTCGCAAGTACCCTTGGCGGAGAAACTACAGCATTTACCCATCTCGGCCGGATCAGTCAGTCGAACTCCCACCAAAATGTAGGGTGGCCATCTACGCTGATCAGCTAGAGGTCAGGCTCAGGATGCCAATTACCAGGTTCCTCCGAGATTGCCTGAGGTATTGAGGGGTGAGGATCACTCAACTCACCCCCAATGCAGTCCGGGTCCTCGTCGGCTTTCAGATGCTGTGCCAACATCAGGAAATAACCCCCACCGCCAACCTTTTCCGCCGTTGTTACACAATCAAAAATAGTGGGAGTGAGAAGGGGTGGTTCTATTTCGGGAACAAAGTCCCGAAATTAGTGGTTGATGCCCCTACTTCTATAAAAGAGTCGAAGCGTAATTTCGTTTTCGTCTCGGCTGATGACTTTCCAAGAGGGTTCTGGTGGAGGCCTCCCACCCCGGTCAAGAATACCTCTCCGGGCAACTTAGAGGAAGAGAACTTCCGGAAGCTCCTGGGGTCGAGTCTCAAGATCAACTGCTGGGTTTTTCCCGAAACATTCCTTGCTAACGGCGGAATCAGCCGAGCTCTGATCAGCCCGGATCGTCTTCCTTTCTTATCTACTAGGCTTCAAAAATCTTGTATCCTTCCATTCCTAATTTCGTTTTTACTCTTCCTTGATTCTAAATAACTCTACTTTTATACTTTGCAGTAGTGAGAATTTTCGATCTAATCACTTCGGGTACCGCCGAGATAGCCAAGAGACCAATAAAACGTAAAGACACCGCCAAGCCATCTACCCTGCCGAAAAAGAAGACTACCGTGGCCACCGCAAGCCGCGATTCCCCAGTGATAATTACGGGAGAAGGCTCCCGAACCTCGATCATTCCAGAGGGGGTCCCCGTACGAGGTGTGACAATAGCATCTCCTCTCCCAGGCTGAGGTGTGACGATCCTTCCCGAGATTCCTGTCACGGGATCGTCACTGTTCAACCTCCACCACGTGCCTGCTCAAGAAGCCGGGGAGGATAAGAGGCACTTCGACGTGCAATGGTGTCCGGAGTGGGACCTCAATATGAACGACCGCTGCAAAGACCCCCGCGTCGCTCAGGGGTTTCTGGTACATTCAATTTTGTCAAGGGACAGCACTTATGCCAGGAATCTCACTCCTGCCGAGCTGATGCAAAGTGCCTCGGTTTCCTGAGTCTCCACTACGGCTTTCCTAGTCGAAATGACCCAACGCTACACCAAACTTGTTAAAAACTATCAGCCGTCCTCCGAGCTCCACAAAAAAATTTTCAAATTAAAAAAAAAAGCTAGAGGCAGCCCAACAAGAACGCAATAAGGTGGTGGCCAACCTGGAGCAAGTCGAGGCCGATGCCAACTCCTTGAGAACAGCCCTAGAGGAGGAAAAAGACAGGAGAGCTCAAGAAGACCAATCAATTCGGGAGGCCATAGAGAGGGCAGGCGTCTCGGCTGTGGAAGCTTTCTGAAAATTCGAGACTTTCACTCATGATCTCGGCGAGTTGACACTGCCGAATTTCATGTTTGGATACATCTCGGCCGTCAACAATGCATCTCCTTTTCTTTCTCCCGAACAACTGGAGTCCCTCCAAAATAAGTCCAACTTCAACGAAGATGTTAAGGAATTATGATACCGCATGGCCGAGGGCATCCAGGCCGGAAAGGACCTGGCTGAGGTCCGGGCGAAATTCAACTGATGGCTTTCTGAATTCGACCTGGAAAGGGATGAGCTTGATGGTGATGAGGTTGGCGGAGAAAATACCAGTGCTGGAGAGACTGGGGGTGACCAAGGCACCGGAGTATGGAATGCTTAAGCATTCCTGCCCTTTTATCATTTTTGTAACCAAGCACCGAGGTAGTGAATGCTTCGAAGCCTCCCAGATCGCGACTTTTTGTAATGGATGCTTATTCTTTTGACTTCTTTCTTTCTCACATTTGATCCCGATTTTCTTCTTCTATACCGGCTTTGTCCCCTTATTTTTTACTTAGGAAGGAATAGTGTTAAGAAAAAACTAAATAACTTTTTGAATAATTTCATTAATTTTTTAATACACCATTCAGAGATGATACAATTTAAGATTCTCTGCATGCCAAGTTCGGGGTACCAAAGTACCATCTTGGTAGGCCAACTTGCAATAGCCATTCTGACTAGCTTGAACTATACGATACGAGCCCTCCCACTTCGGAGTTAATTTGCTCTGAGGTTCAGATCGGTTAACTGAATTTTTTCGCAAGACAAGATCACCTGGTCTGAACCTAAGATGTTTAACACGAGCATTGTAGTAGTTAGTTAGGATATTTTTATATAAAATCACACGGGCTACCGCGGCATCCCGCTTTTTCTCGGCTAGGTCAAGATCTATTTTTCTTTCTTCGGCGTTCACCTTGGCAATGAAGGCCTCCATTCGAGGGTTAGGAGTGAGAAACTCAACAGGGACCACTGCCTCCGATCCATAGGTTAAGGAAAATAGAGTCTCTTGAGTAGCGAACCTCGGCGTGGTCCGATAAGACCACAGCATACTAGGGAGTTCATCTACTCAGGAAGAGCCAAGGTGATGTAACCTAGTTTTGAGGCCATGGAGGAGTGTCCGGTTGAAGTTCTCAACCTGCCCATTGGCTTGATGATGCCCAACCGAGGTGAAGTGTTGCTTGATGCTCAGGTTTTCATACTACTCCTTGAATGGGTTGTCTGCAAATTATTTTTCATTGTCGGAGATGATAACTCGGGGTAAATCGAACCGGCACACTATACTTTTTCAGAAGAATTTCTGAACAATTAGATCGGTTATGCTTCGTAAGGGCTCGGCTTCAATCTATTTAGTAAAGTAATCGACAGCCACCACCATATAGGCATAATTGCCCATAGCCCGAGGGAAGGGTCCAATGATGTCTGTCCCCCATTGCTCAAAGGGTCATAGCGAGGTGATAGGAACCATGAGATTGGTTGGTTCGTGATGCTCCGGAGCATGATGCTGGCAGGACGGGCAATAAAGGACCAAAAGTTGGGTATCTCGCCTGATGGTCGGCCAAAAATAATCGAGAAGTAAGGCCTTCTTGACTAACATCCTATAGCCGACGTGTGCCCCACAGAGTTCCTCATGTATGTTTTGGAGAATTCCCTCCCCGTCTTCAGCCATGATGCACCGTAGTCAGGGGCCGAGGTATGATCTTTTGTACAAGAGGTTGTCTCGGAGAGCGTACCGAGTAGCCTTACGTTGCAACTTCCTGGCCTCAGCTCGATTTTCAGAGAGCTCTCCCTGGCTTAGGAATCGAACTAATTGACTCATCCAAGTGTCTCCAGAGTGAATGGGGCACACGATCTCTTCAAGGTAACCAGTCTCGGACAGGATTTCGACAAGGACTGTCTTATTTAGAGTTGAGAAAGAAGTGGAAGCAAGGCGAGACAATGCGTCAGCCCGTTTGTTCTGTGACCGAGGTATCCTTTGGATTTTGAAGGACTCGAAGTGTGAGATTAGTTGGTGGACCTTAGAGAGGTGGTGTTGCATGACCTCTTCTTTTGCTTCGTACTCACCAAGTATCTGACACACGACGAGTTGGGAGTCACTGTTAACCAATATATGCCGAATGTCGAGCTTACAGGCTAGTTGGAAGCCGGCGATGATTGCTTCGTATTCAACTTCATTTTTAGAAGCGACGAAATCGAACCGAAGGACATACGAGCATAACTCTTCTCGCGGGTCTTCGAGGAGCAAACCTGCTCCATTACCCTCGCTATTAGATGAGCCATCTACATGTAGGATCCATTGCTGATGCTCAGCAGAATTCGAGGTCAACCTTTTGTTTTCGTCAAAAGTAAGCTCGGCTAAGAAATCGGCGAGAGCCTGAGCTTTAATAGCTTTCCGGGGCTTATAGGTTAGACCATATTACCCCAACTCAATGGCCCACTTGGTGAGACGATCAGATGTCTCAGGGCGCAATAAAATCTGCCAAAGAGGCTGGTCCGTTCTTAGGCAAATATGGTGAGCCAAAAAGTAGGGTTTCAACCTACGGGCTGCATAAATTAGGGCCAGCACGAGTTTCTCAGCTTGAGCGTATCTGGTCTCGGGCCCTCGGAGGACCTGACTCACATAATAAATCAGCATCTGCACACCCTCCTCTCGTATCAGTACAGCACTTACCGCTTCATCGGCGGCCGACAAGTACAAGAATAGCTTGTCCCCGGACCGAGGTGAAGTGAGAGTGGGGAGGTGGTGTAAAAACTTCTTTATTTGTTCAAAGGCCAACTGGCATTCTTCCGTCCAGGAGAATTTATCTGCCTTCTTCAGGATCTTGAAGAATGGCAATGCCTTAGAGGCGGATTGGGATAAGAACCGATTTAAAGCCGCAGTCGTCCCGTGAGTCTTTGCACATCTCGTATACACCGAGCTGACAACATCTCCTGAATCACCTTCACCTTATTAGGATTTGCTTCTATACCCCGGCGTGACACGAGTTACCCCAGGAACTTTCCCGAAATTACTCCAAATATGCACTTCTTGGGGTTTAACATCATCCGCGTGTCACGGAGGACTCTTAGGACCTCTCTCACGTCGGATAGGAAAACCGAGGTCTCCTTACTTTTCAGGAGATGTTTCGGCCAATTTGAAATTTGAAAACTCAATTGACCAATCTCTGATATGTTGCTCCAGCATTCTTTATGCCGAAAGGCATAGTTGTGTAGCAATAGACTCCCTGATCCGTAAAGAAGGCCGTTTTCTTCCGGTCCTCTTCACTCATTTCTATCTGGTGGTAGCCTTTAAAAGAATCTAGGAAGTAGAGGATCTCGTAACCCATTGCTAAGTCAACCAATGTGTCGACTTTTGGCAGTGGGTAACAATCCTTTAGGCAAGTCTTGTTTAAATCAATGAAATCCACGCACATCCTCCATTCTCCGGCGTCCTTTCTGATCATGACAGGATTGGACAACCAAGTGGGATATTGCACCTCTTTAATCATCCGTGCCGGTAACAGCTTGTGCACTTCTTCGGCTACGGCTTTGTCACGTTCTGGATCGAAGTGCCTCCTTTTCTGCTTCACGGGTTTAGCTCGCGGGTCAACATTCAGTTTGTGCAGCATAAGATGGTGGGGTACCCCAACAACCTGTTCGGCAGTCCAGGCGAAAACGTCCTGGTACTCTTTGAGGAGGTCGATAATCTCATCCCAGAGTGGCACGGGTAAGCTGGCACCAATGCGGATGGTTTGTTCAGGATTCGCAGGATCCAGAGAAATTTCCTCCACTTCGTCCCCGGTCTCTAGCCTCTTAGGCTTCCCGGGCGATTGTGAATCTGTACAACCAATTGAAAGGATGTTGGATCTCCTTCTTTCGACCCTTGGCTCAGACGTCAAGGTGGATGCGGCTTGGAGGGTGGCGAAGTAGCATTCTCGTGTCGCACAAACATCGCTTTTCACTTCGGCCATTCCCACGGGGATCAGGAATTTGAAACTCAGATGGTACGTCGAATAGACCGCACGTAGAGCATTGAGCGTAGGTCGGCCTACAAGTAGATTGTAGGGAGAATCAGCCTTGACTATAATGAAATTAACAGGGATGGTCCGGCAGCGGGAGTGACGCTCCACAGTGACCATCAATGTGACCATCCCTTCTGGATGTATCACATGTCCCCCAAACCCAACAGGAGGAGTTCTTACTGGGGTCAGCTGCTCCTTAGTCAACTTTAAACTTTCAAAAGTTCGATAGTACATAACATCGACTGAACTCCCCGGGTCAACATACACCTTATTGACGATGTAGTTATTTGCAAGCACTTCGATCACCAAGGTCTCGTGGCTGTTGGAGGCAACAGGGACGGGATTACTCGGGTCGTAGGTTATCACCTCAGAACTCGTCTCTTCCTGGTTCGGATTAGCCTGCCGGTAGGTTCTCTTCCGAGAGTTTTGGCTATCTCCTTCCGTCAGACTTCCAACTGTGGTGTTGATTACCCCAACTATGTTGGGTCCATAACCAGACCCAGCTAAGTTTGGTTCATAACTAGGGGATCCATCTCAGGGAGGTCTTTTTATCTCCCTAGAATCCTCAAAGGGTCGACAGTACTCCTGGACCCCCGCCTATCGTCTCGCCGGGCGTCACCTCGGTTATTATCTCGGCGGGAGTCGCTTCGATTTTCACGGCGAGGGTCATTCCTATTGCGTTCTCCGTTTCTCCGGATGAATTGTTTCAGGTACCCCCGCCTGATTAATTCTTTGATGTCCCTCTTTAGGTCATTGTAATCTTTGATTTTGTGCCCGATATCCCGATGGTAGGCACAGTAGAGGTTAGAGTTTCTCTTTTCCCTTTTTCCAGCCATCCGGGAAGGAACGCGTCCGAGGTGATTCTGTTTCATAATCGCGAGGATGTGGGATCGATTAGTGTTCAAAAGAGTCAAGTCGGAATCCAGAACGGAAGACTTGCTCTTGGCTATTCTATCAAAGACACTTCGCCGATCCAGCCTGGGGTTTTGAAAAGCACCCGCGATTCCGGTCTCACTTCGGTTCAATTCTTTCTTTTTACGGGAGTCCGCCCCTGAACGAGCCACTTGGGCTTCCTTTTTCATCCGGTTCAGGTTTTCGGTTTGTATGCCCTTCTCGACCTTTTGCCAGAATTCCTTTAGGGTTCGGGGGTATTTCTTGTGCACGCCCGTGTTAAAACGTCCCAGAGACGAGCCCATTAGTGAAGGCGGTTATTGTTACCTGTTCATTGGGGTCAGGTATTTGTACGCTCTCATCTTGGAACCTTTGGACATAAGAGCGAAAGAACTACCCCGGATTCTGCTGCATATTTAGCAGATACGCCGAGGTCTTTGTTGGCGTTCTGGACGACACAAAGCGGTGGATAAACCCATCCACCAATTCTCCTAGAGAGGATATGCTCCTAGGTTTTAGACCCCAGAACCATTTTCGAGTTGTTCCCTGGAGAAACACTGGAAATGCCCGACAAATAACCGGATTAGGAACGCAGTATAGCCGGAAAGCCGAGATGAAGGCATGAAGGTGGTCCTCCGGATCACATCGGCCATCATAAGTTGTAGTGCGGGGAGTTTGAAGTTAGGGGGAAAGCTCTCTTCATTTATGTTATCCGTGAAAGGAGTAGCTCTCATATAATCCACCTCCTGCCTTCCAGGGAGCCAAGATTCCTCATCAGGTCGCCTCCTGTCGCGCCCCACTTTTTGATGATGAATGTGTGGTGTGTGAGTAGTGTGGAATATGTGAACGTGTGAAAATGAAAATAAAAGGCCATGGGACTTTAGAATGCGACGATTTGGCCAAATGAAGTTTAAAAAGGGTTTTTGAATGAAAAAAACGGAGTCGCCACTTGGTATAGAGTTAGGGTGTACCAAGTCACCCAAAAAGTGATTTTTCTAAAGGAAAGATAAAAAGAAACCCCTTTTAAACGACTCCTAGTCCACGTAAACCAACGAAAAAGGTTCGGGAGTCATATTTGACGAAGGGGAAGGCAAGGATAAAAAATCCAAGGCACCCCTTCGACCTAGCCAAGGCTAGTTGCGTGATTTAGCCCCACCTTTCCTAATTTTTCTACCCAAGGTATGTATCGCGTGTTGGATATGTCTATATGAATGCAAAAACCTAGACCTAGGGGGACATGGGGGAAATTTCTCTTCAAAGGTTGAGTGGTGCCAGTCACATTAATTGTGAAGCCCAATAATGATCCTTTGGAGAGGTCACACATAATCCTAAATGGCGTAAAATGAGTGGAATGCATGCCATGTGAAAATGTGAGTTTGTGTGAAGTGAGAAAAATGATAAAAATAATAGGATGTAAGTGGAGGTGTGCAAATGTCTTTACAAGGTAAGGTGAGTAAAGAATGATAATGTGAAAATAACATAAAGTGCATGTGTGCGAGGGATATGGTATAAAGTGTGAGTAGTTAAGTGAAAACGTCCAAAAGTGGTGTGAAGTGAGAATGTGGAAAAAGGGATAGCATATAAAGTAGAAGTGTATAGGATAGTGAATAAATGAAATGCATGAACCCTAGAGGAATGCAAGCAAAACGGGTACGGGAACTCCTAATTTTGTGACTTGATTTTTCCTTTGATAGAGGGAATACAAGCGTGTTAAGGCTTAGAAAAAGTCACACTCGTCTATATCCCATATTTAAGGGGACCCTTCAAGCAAATGTACCCTATAACTAGCGTGAAATGCAAAAACCTAAAGTGAGAGGGAAGGGATTAGAGGGGCATGCCAAATGATAGAAAAACTAAAAAAAATGCATGAAAATGTAGTGAGCATGCAAATATGCACTAACGAAAGGGGTCCTAAGGGTCTAGCATTGGACTAGCCCTTTCTAAGGATTTTCCACTAGCGTTGGACTAGTGGAAAACGGGACAATGAATCACAACTAGCGTTGGACTAGTGTGGTGACGAGAAAAGGGGCCACAACTAGCATTGGACTAGCGTGGTGACGTCCATTCATCCATCACATTCATTCATGATTATAAAAAACGAGTAGACATGCGAATCATTTATAAATACGTAGCACATAACACTTAGCATGCTCGACTAGATGCAAGAACCTAATAAAGCACTTCACACATAACACATAGGCATGCAACCAAGCTAATGAACCTATTACATTTGCTAACTTAAAACAAAAGGGGAAGGGGTGAATGGACCAAATTGCTCGCCAAACCCTATCTATTACAAGCCAAGAGGTGTACACATACCCCATAATGAATAACATAAATAAAAGGCGAAAGTAAATGAAATAAATGAAAGAAATTAAAGAAAGGCAAGGAAAGCAACGTAGACATGCAATTCACACTTAGCACGTTGGATCACATAGGAGAAATGAAAATCAAGGAGATAGAGGTTACCTCCCTTGCAATTGGGGCCCAATGAAGTGAAATCACTTATTTATCCTCCAAAATAAAAGAAATGGTCAAGGTACCAATTTATTTGGGAAAATTAAAGGAAATAGGCAAACACAAGCTCATTTGATCATAAAGCCCCTAAAGTTATAACTTAAGCGCAATTGAAACAAAGCATGATAGTTAATTGAAGCAAACAAGCAATGAAGTTGCACAAATTAAAATTATCAAGGACCAATTTGATGAAATTCTTTAATTGATTGGGTCCTAGTGGAACAAGGGGAGACTTGGGGGTAAGGATACAATTTTTGGAAGTCATTTCCATGCAAGCTCATGCGATTTACGTAGGAAATGCTTCTGCTACACTTCCTGTTAAACCATCAGCAACCGAAAGAAAAACAGCACACATAGCTTGCTTTCAAGTTCAGTTCTCAAAAAGCTTTAAACTAGCAGCAAAGTACATGGTCACCATCATCCAAACAGGTAGAAAACTTAGAAAAGTTTCATGTAAAATTCTGGGACAGCATGCAAACATTCGAAGAACCCAAACTGCTGCAACTTTCCATTCCTTATTCGAACTATCGAGACTAGCGCTATTCCTTTAACTTAAACAAACAAATCATTACAATGAGGTAGACAAATGAGTCCCGACTAAAAACCAAACAGGAAACTTTGCTTAGTTATAACAAAATACCAAAAGACCGAACAAGAGAAGCATCAGGACTACATTTTGCTCACTAGTTCCTGATTCGAGAAAAATCTTCTTTTTGCAAGGAAGGATATGTCCATTACATGCCCATTGCACCATGTGATACCCAAAGTAAAAGAAAAGACCACTGCAACCCAGGAACAACAAATGAATCCTTAAAAATAAGCTAATAGGAAAACTTCAGCAACTCTTGGCTATTGGAACTGTTTGCATAGCAACAAGGGAAAGGATACAGCTTTTCAAACAAACCCACGGACGGGAGGGAAAGAGATGAAAACAACGAAAGACAACATCAATATGCGGCTGACGGAATCTAAATCTGGTCAAAATATGCACTGCTCTTTCCCTTTTAATAACCCAAACGAACAATATCAGAAAACATCAGATTCCTGGCTTGAACTTCCCCCCAGATTCATGAATAGCAAAAAGTAAACAACTTTCAGTCATGGGCTTAGAACAAGATCCGAAAAGTAGTTCTAATGATTATCTTACCGAGACAGGGAAACCTGAAGAATCGATGCAAGCTGCGTGGATTTTCTGGAGTGAAACCAGGCGCCCCTTTCGCTTGGCTCAAACTTCAGCAGAGAGATTTCTGAACCTTACTCTCTTCCCTTTCGATGGAGATTCGCGACCGAAGACGGTATCATCACTTCTCACGAGGGTCAGCAGCTTCAATAGAGTCTTGGCTCGCCAAGGAAACAGCACCAGATTCCATCTTCCTTGCCCTCTCTCCCTGTTGCAGATTCTAAACCGTCACTCTCTCTTCTGTTTCTCGCAGCCGTCAAAACCCTCTCCGCTGTTTTCTCTCTTTTCCTCAACCTCCCACAGCCCGTAGCCACCTTTTGCTCAGCCCTTTTTCTTTCTCCTCCTCTTGCTCTCGCTGGTTTCTTTCTATCCGTCCCCTGCCAAAATTTTCCTCTCGGCTCTTTTCTTTTTTCCTTTGCTGTTTTTCTATCCCCCCCCGACTCTTCTTCTTTTGGCTTGACCCGAAGCTCTCCTCACTTCCCTCCTTGGTCTCCTTTGCTTCCCAGATTCTCCCTCAACCTTTTTCCTCAGCTTTTCACTCAGTCCCCCACCCCCAAAACCTCTCCTTTCTCTCGGTGGTTTTGTTCTATATCTGTCATCCTCTCCTCCAAAAAAAAAAACTCCCTTTGCGGCTGTTCTTTCCTTTGCCTTTTATATCCAGCTCTCAACCTTCTAAACCCTCACCCCAATGGTGAGGATGAAAGGCCTGCTTGGCCTCAAAATCCAGCCCTCCAAAGTAGCTTCGTGGCTGTCCTTTGCACGCTGCAAAAAATTGCAGCGTGCATGCCGCACCATTTTTTTTTTAAGTAATTTAACACAAATGATAATAAAAATAAATAACAAAAATAATTTAATTAACACTGGATAAAATAAATAAACTAGAAGCAACAAAGTGCAATTTCCATTTTCCTTTCTTTTTCATTTTCCATTTTTCATTGTTTTTCATCTTTTTTCCACTTTTTCAAAATAACTTAACAAGAATAAATAAAATGCTAAAAGATTGAATTTAAAAGAAATAAACATATTTTGTGAACAATTTTCTTCTTTTTTCAAATTTTATGTTAGAAACTTAAAAATAAAACTAAAAAACTAATAAACTAAAAAATGAATAAAACTTAACACGACAAATAAAAACCAGGAAATAAATAGTAAATTGTGCTAAAAATTTGGTGTCTACACCTCCCCAGCAAACCCCGTGAGAATGCCTTAGAAAGAGTGGCAATTCTAGCGTAGCCTTGGATGAGGCTCGCTTTGGGGTACTCCTGATGGAATGTCTCCCATCAGATTCTTCTCTAGATGGGATCTCGGGAGACCCATCCGATTTCCTTTTAGAGGACTCAGCTTTTTGCTTGTCTTGCCTTTTGAAGTACCTTCCTAACTCTTCGAAAATATTGGGGTTCTCAGCCACAAATTCAGCCATCCTAGTAATGGCTTCTTCGTTTGTGGGTCGAGTCTCATGGGACTCCTGCCCTTCGGGGGCATTTTCCTGTCGGGCTGCGACGCTTGGCTCAGCCCCAATAGTGAGAACCCTCCTGCTTCTAGAACGCGTAGGTTTCATTCTTTAATATCTCTTCGTTTCCCACAAACGGTACCAATTGAAGAGGTGATTTTTGACTTGACGAGGTGGCTCGGAGGTCTAGAGTGTTCCTACTTGAAGAGGTCACTGCACTAGGATCACCTGCTCAGTTGTTTTAAAAGACGGGGCTAAGTCCCCCGGTTTATCTCCGAAGATTAAGTTAGTTGAAATTATATGAGAATGTCAAGAATCCTTTTTTAAAGAGAGAATGAACTATTTTTGTTACCAGAATCGTCCGCTTTTCTAGTGGAAGGTCCTAATATTTATAGGGGACAATTTGGAGGGAAGGACCGTGGGGTCCAAGTCCCTAAAAATCCGATTGAGACAGCATATCACTATGATTTTGACCACTGTGCAAGGAACAGTGTGCCAGGGCCGCGTGTCAGGACCAGTGTGTCAGAGGTCACACCTATTACTTTTTCAGTTGTCAGACCTTTAGGTGGTACCTCGGCGGTGTGAGTCGTGGCTCCGTCCGAGGTGACAACAGAAGTCGAAATCACCCCGGTCACCTAAGGGCACGGGTGCCCGAGGTGATTACGCCAGGGGTTTAGCATGCCTGACCAGGGTAAGGCCTCGGAATATCCGAGCTGAACTAGCCATCCTCACAGTGCACCATGTTTCAGCTACAAGTCAAACGAGAAACCAATGGCAAGAACTATGAACTTAAAGCCTTAAAACAACGATAGCCCAATTTCAAATGAATAGCAGCCAAAAATTAAACAGATCTTGATTTTTTTCCCTCTTGCACTTTTCATCATTCACTTATTTCGTTATTTATTTATTTTTTGAAAATATTGCTTTTTTTTTTTTTTTGGTTCAAGAAAGACTCTAAACTTTCTAGGGAAGAAAAAGAATCGCTTTCAACAAGAAACCCTATCGTTTTAATCTGTAATTAAGTCACTAGATATTAGAAAAGATGGTCTCTTCATACCTACCCAAAAAAAGATTGTCTCTTCAATACAACTCTGTAATCTTTTTTTTATGGTTGTCAGTTTTTAATTAATTGTATCCATTTTTCTAATTGTACGCTTTCTTTTCCTGCAAAATAATAAAGAGTAAAATGCCAAAAACCCCCCTGTGGTTTGTCAAATGTACATTTTATCTCTTTATGGTTTGAAAACCTACAATTTAACTCCCTGTAATTTCAACTAAAGTGAAATCTGACAGAAAACATCTACAATAACGGTATATGAGTTCTACGCACTTCTGCTGAGAGTTGTGGTTGCGATAATATTTTCACTTGCCAAAAATACCCCCGTGTGTTTCCAAACCATAGGGAGGTAAAGTGTATATTTGGCAAACCACATGGGAGTTTTTGGTATTTTACCCATTCTCAAATGCATGAAACATTCTTCCGAGGAATTGACTTATAGAGGGGTAATTCTAGCATTTTTCGTTCAAATGTTAGTTTAGAAGTTTTCTGTTAGATTTCACTTTAGTTGAAGCGGCAGGGAGTTAAATTGTAGGTTTCCAAATCATAGGGAGGTAAAGTGTACATTTGACAAATCACAGAGGGGGTTTTGGTATTTTACCCAATAATAAATGACTAGGGATTCATGCAAAATCCCACTAGATCGAAGTCCCCCTTGAGCTTTTCTTTTTGATCTTTAAGAAAAGTCATTCCGCTAATTGTTGTCCCCTGATAGAAATTTCATCATATAGTTTTAATTTGTTTCTAGTAAGATGGTCAATTTTTCTTTTACTTGATAAACGTTTTCTTAGAGTTTCCCTTGTGCCTGAGGTCATTTAATCTTTGGACCAACTCTACTTTGCACCTCCAAATTTGTACTACTTTTTTATTTTACACCTTAAATTTTAATTTTGAATAATTTGTACTCTATGCTCTCAATTTTGGACATTTTGTATCCTAAACTTTCAAATTTGTCCTATTTAAGTCCAATTAATGACAATATTAGAGAAATTAATGGAATAGAAGACTCTATAAATTAATGACGTTGTGTTGAAAATGATCCAAAGGAGTCTAGTGATCATAGTTAAAATAATATGCTACAGTATCATTAATTTGCACTATCTTCTATTTTGTTAATTTTGATAATAGAATTAGTGATTGGGACCATAGAAAACAATGACAATGTGCCGAAAGTGATCGAAAGGAGTTGCAAGATCACTGTTAGAACAAAATCATACGTTATCAATAATTTGCACTATCATTTATCTCATTAATTTTGCTAATATTGTTATTGATTGGATTTAAATAGGACAACTTTGAGAGTTTAGGATGCACAAGTATCTAATATTGAGAATTTAAGGCGCAAAGTGTCCAAAATTCAAATTTAGTGTGTAAAGCGAAATGTAGTATTCCTAGTAGTCCTCCATCCCAATTTATTTGTGATGGCCAACTTTGTACACAGTTTAAGAGTTTTATTATTTGATTAGCTAGTAAATAACTCTTTCCATGACTACCTCTTCATTTAAATTCAAATTTTGTTATTTGCTTTTAAATTTTTGAATTACACAATGGATAGTTGGAGCAATTAATTTCAAAACATGACTTTGATGCACTTTTTGGAAATTGAAAGAAGGGTAAAATGGAGAGGTTAATCTTTTTCTCCTTTCTTTTTTAGATCAGGACAAATATCAAGGGCCAAATTAAAATGGAAATTAAGACTAATAAAATGGGAAGGAGTACAAGTTTACGAGTGCAAAGCGAAGTTAATCCTTAATTTTTATAGTTCTTCCACCTTCGTTTGAAACAGAATGATCTCTCTCCGTGGAATTCTTAGCATGAAATATTGAAATTTACAATTTGTGCTAATATTATGATCTCAAACATCATGACCATTCAACTTATGATTAACTATATTCAGAGGATAAGTTTATTGAAATCTGCAAAGCATATATGTGATCATGCACGGATGGAATTATTAAAAGTAACATACATAAAAGCTTGGTGGGCATGACAAACATATTCAACAACATAAATATTAGCTTATTAGTGTATTTGACGCTATTCACACCGGAAATAATTGACTGATAAAATAAACTTTTTTTCTATTTATAACAGTGAGTGTCATGTTACATGTTAGCAACGCCTTTTGATTTCATTAGAAACTCTCTTAATCTTTGAGGTCATCTAGCTCGTTTGGAAATTGTATTGTATTTTTTGAGAGTGTTTGCAAGTTTATAGAAAAACTAGTTTTGTACCCGTTCATTGAACGAGATTCTTCAAAAAATAATAAACTATTTAGTCAATTTTACAAAAATGTCGATATAAAATACAAACTTAATGTATAATCTATTATAACCTGTCTTAAGTATATTACTATGTGCGCATTGTAACATAAAGTATTCTTATAATATAAATTTGAACATCTAATTCAGTGAATAATAATTCAAAAATGGAAAAAATAACATTCAACAATACCATAACATTCAAAAACTTGAAAATAAATAAAAAGTGCAGTAAATAGTATTAAATAATATTCTACTCTTCAGAAACTTGTTTTTGTTTTTCTTCTGTTTGATCATTCTCGTCGATTTGTCCGTGCAAATAAGTATTTATTGATTTTCTATTATCACTGCATGATAGCAAAGTAGGATAACTAAGTATAAAAAATAAATGATTTATCATATTTAAAGTTGTGTATAACAACACGTAAAGATTATAATTTAAGAAATTAAAATAGTATATTAAATCTACCTCCTCATGCAAATCTTTTTATGGGGATTCCCTTCCTCTGTGGTTTTTGTTGAACCCTCTGATGAATGATTCATATGAAGTGTATTGCAATGTTGTTGATTAGAATCATCTGTTATACTAATTGAGATCTGGGAAGAAGATGCTTTAGGTTGGTATTGGTTGTCGCTTCCACCAATCTGATAATGATTTATCAAAATTAAAGGCAAAAATATTATGTGAGATATAATATGTGAAACATAAGAGAAATTTAGTACACATTACCTGTGAAAGCATGAAATGTGTTTCCCTTCTGAAATCACAGTGGAACCATCTAGTCACTATAAATCTATTACTACCTTATTCCTGATTGTAATTGTTCAACTTGATTTGGAACACAAAAGGTTGCCACGTGATCTTATTTATAATTGATTACACGATTTCATTGCTAAATCCTTCCTGAAAATGAAATGCATAATAGATTTTTTTTGTTAGAATATTTAACGGCTGAGATATGTGTCAGATTGTCTACTATTATTAAAAATATTTTAGAAAATTATATATAAGTTTACCTTGTTAAATTCTTCAAGAACAAAAGAAAGTTCGTGTTCTATTATTCTTTCCATGCTTTGTTGCCATTATTCTCATAGGTCCATTTTGGTAATGGTATATTGTATGAATCAAATATTTCACTCAATAGAGTCTTGAATGAAATTTTAAAAACTCGTGATTGATTCAAGATTCTTACATAAATACCATTAAATAAATTAAGTGTAAATATAAATGTGCAATGATACAATAATGTTAATTTGAACTAAAATAAAATATTGTACATTTAATTAGCCACACTGTTTATGGTATTTGATGTATTAAAGTAGGTAATAATTTTATAGTAAATTGTATTTGTAGACTTAGTTGACTATATATTATGCCCATGAAAATCTTGTTGCGTTGATGCTTGAACACCAACATACATAAATTTTGCAAAAGGAACCAAAATAAATTTTCCCCTTTGAGTTCATGATCACTCAAGAGGCTTAGGCCAAATGTTTATAATATGAATATTTAACAGCAGTGTCAGACATAGAAAACATAGTTCAACTAAAGCAACTAACAACAATAATAGCTAAAGATAATTTCCTGAAGAAACATCTTCGTCAATTGATTATTAAAAATTTAAGACCAATATGGGACGTAATCAACAATAGCATTTACTTCCATAAAATTCTTACAATTGAAGATGACCATATTTTTTTAAAAAAGAATCTTTTGGCTCGCTGAAAAAAATTTCGTTACAAAAATTCTGGACAACAAAACCCATAAAATCTTGTTTTAGTAGACATTTTGTCTTCGCAAAGGCAACGAAAATTTTTTTTCTCAAATGCTAATAATATGAATGTTTAACAGCAGTGAAAAACAACAATCGTCCAAATAACTATTTTGTTGGAAGAAAAGATGATTTATTAATTGTAATAAGCCAAAAGACCATACATAGTTAGGTGCATTAAATGCCAGTGCATTTTTGAGTACTTGCAACTTTAGCTTGTTTGGCCAGAGCATGAGTTGCGAACTCTATTTCCAATATCAGAAATTGACTTCTGTTATTAATGGTTTCTTTTGAAATTACTTACTTTTCTAATTCTTGTAGTGATAACAGTTCTCATTTACTTCGGTTCCCTATGTAGTACACAAATTATTGGCATGATTTTGGAGATATATCTAATAGAGATATTTATGTCTCCTTTATTTATATCGCATTACTTTCCGGTTTCTTTTTTTTTTTTGTTGTTTTTCTTAAAGGCAAATTAACAAACATCTTAGCATATGATCACAAAAATCAATTAACAAACATCTTAGCAAAAATCCTACAAGAATAACGATGAAAATACTTGTTTAAATCGTATGTCTTCATACAAAACAAACAGAAAATAAAACCCAAAAAACAAAATTCAAGATATGTTACTAAGCTCTTACAATTGAAGATCAACATGTCTTTTTTAAAAAAAAAATGTGTATTGAAGGAAGATGTACCTGATAATCAGGAGGAGTGGAAACCCAAAATCGATGCTTTAATGTGCCAATTGTTTAAATCTTATGTCTTCATACAAAACAAACAGAAAATAAAACCCAAAAAACAAAATTCAAGATATGTTACTAAGCTCTTACAATTGACGATCAACATGTCTTTTTTTAAAAAAAAATGTGTATTGAAGGAAGATGTACCTGAAAATGAAGAGGAGTGGAAACCCAAAATCAATGCTTTAATGTGCCAACCGCTTGCACTGGAAATACCTAACCACGAATTTGATGCATGAAATTCATATATTAGAGGCTATATGTAGTGTAGGCATAAGAAATAAGAATTGATAAGGGTATAAAGAAATATTGATAAGAATATTAAAAGCAGTTTAATCTTGATTTAAGTTGCTTAAAGTACGTAACTTTGGGTAGAAATAAGAATCATATAATATTAAGAATTCTTATAGAAAATAACAATTGATATACATCCAAACAAAAGGAGGAGCAAGCGGCCGCAAATATATGATTACGATAGAATGATAATGGGGCGCAAAAAAAGCACCTTAAAATGCCAAGGACGGTTTTATATTTGTAATTAAATTTAGATAGATATTGACAATTGATTACATGCTTATGCAAGGAGAGAGATGAGCTCCATATAGGGCGTATGTTATTTAAAAAAAAAGTGAAAATCATGGAATAAATGAACAAAGGCAAAAGAAGAGAGAGATGGAAGAGTCTAGATTATTTTATAGAGTGTGTTGAAACCATTTGCCTATCGTTAAGCCACGTAGGAAAGAGAAAGCATAAAGTGATACGAATGACAATACAATTTTATTATATATATATATGATTAAATTTAGATAGATATTGACAATTGATTACATGCATATAAAAGGAGAGAGATGAATTCCATATAGGGCGTAGGTTATTTAAAAAAAAAGGTGGAAATCATGGAATAAATGAACAAAGGCAAAAGAAGAGAGAGATGGAAGAGCGTAGGTTATTTTATAGAGCGTGTTGAAACCACTTGCTTTGTCGTTAAGTCACGTAGAAAAGAGAAAGCATAAAATGATAAGAATGAGAATACGACTTTATTATATATATATATATATATATATATATATATATATATATATATATATATATATATATATATATATATATGATAACACCATCGTACTTTTATTACAATTTGATATGTTTAAAATAAATGGTGACCCAAAAATATATCAAGAAAATATTCTCAAAAAAATTAAAAAATCTACAATAATAGCAACAAAAACAAACTAAAAAGGTCCTTATCTATTCTTTTTTTTTTTTTTTTTTTGGGTGCAAGTAGGATGATCCTACATGTATCCCTTAAAGCATTAATAAATTCTCATTTCTATTAGTAATATATCTGACACGCAAGTAGTTATCTATAATTTAGTCTTTCGCAAACTTCTACTAGTAAAATGATATTTTCCGGGTCTAATATGATATAATTGTTTCATTTACAAAGGTTTTCAATTGTTTACTCAACAAAATGGTGTTTTTGACTCAATGATTTCGAATTTTAAAACAAATTCGCCCTACCCCTACATGCACTTGTCAATACACGTACCTAGGTTTACACTCTTAACATACACTTATCCGAGGATAGAGCATCTTTCATTGTGTGTACGAGAATTTCGGCCATGCATTATACGTAGAACAATAACGACGATATAAATGAGAGGCAAGGAATTAAAGCAAGGAAAGTAGTGTTATCCCATGAAAGCCCCACTACTCTCGACTACTGCTAGTCCTAAGACTAAAAAGCTAGAAGACAATCTTTTTTGGTACGAGGATAAAGTCCTATTCTATTAGGTCAAATTTTGTAAATGCAAAGTCATTATGGAATGATTATTTTGCTCGTATATATATCACAGTCACTCAAGTCAACTTATTTATTTTTTATCTTTCTTCCCATTGTGAGGGATTAATCATAACGGTTTGACGATTAGCCAAGATGTATTTTAATTTTGTGTTTATCTTTAGAAATAATTAACTATAATATAAGAAAGTTAATCATGTCACATCATCAGTCATGCCCCCTTGAACCTAGAAACCTTTCTTTATCTTTTTTTGTATGGAAAGGAAAGAAGAAAGAAATTATTATCTGTGGAACCCAAAAAATTCAACAAAAAACATATAGAAGATAAATTTGATAAAATCAATATATATGGGGAGGCAATTTACACACATATTTTATGTGTGTGAGAAGAAAAATAATACTAATAATAATCTATTAAATTACTTCATAAGAACAAAACTCTCAATTCTTCACTTTTCTCAACTAATACAATAACAAGATTCCCTATTTATAAACTTTTTTTTTTTTTAGTGTAAGTAAGAGAATTTGAACCCGAAACCTCACGCTTACACTCCCCCCCATACCACCCAACCCAACCCTCCCCCCCTATTTATAAACTTTATGTGACTTGGTAAACAAATCTTACAATCATAAGAAATTTCTTAATAAATTAAAAATTGCTAAACAATAAAACTATCATAACTTCACTGAAATAAACTACTAAAACTCGATTTGACTAAATACTGTTGCTAAACAATAATATGGAAATTTCTATTTTTGAACCTTGATATAATATGCCAACATTATCAAAAGTTGAACTTGCATTCTACTACGAAATAAACAACTCCGAATAAGTTATAATTATGCTCTTAGTTTTTTGTATTATTATTATTTTGCCATAAGTATGTATACAATAAAGATTCTACCAATTATGTTTTTTTTTTTTTTGGGATGCTTGAAGGCACTGAATCTCAAATGACTGTTTCAGGGATTTCCAGCTTTTCCAACATCTCTTCTGGTTAATTAACAATCTAATCAGTTTATGAGTTAAAGGTTGATATATGTAACCCTCTGCATGCTCATTCTTTCTCACCATAGGAAATTTCAATCTCATTAGAATGTATGCTGATGTTTAATTAACATTAGAATCAACAAGTCTGGCAGATATTCATCCACGACATAAAGTTTTCATTGAAACCTAATAATACTATACTAGATTAAGTTACTAAGCTAGCCTAATTCTATAGCATTACCAGAATAAGGGCTTGAAATCTCCAACACATTACAGGAGCATATCATCTTTCACTAGTTAAATAAATTCAATATAGTTAGCCGCTACACACAAATACATACATGCATACATACATATACATATACATATATACATATACATAGAGATGTATATATATATTTATATGTATATGTATGTGTATGTATACATATATATGTATATGTATATGTACATATATGTTTATGTAGACATGTTTTAAGTAAAAGTAAATCTTTCCTACACTGACAGTGTATATATTATCATCGTTAGATTCATGACATGTGTACAAAAGTTGAATTTCAAATTCAAATTTTGTATAGTTATCATTCATCCAATGCTGATAGTGTATACACTGTTAGTGTAGGAAAGATTAATCCTTTAATTTAAGTAATGGAATAACAAAATCACAAGTTGAATACAAAAATTCCTGAAGAAAAATACTGGGACAGGAAAAAGATATAATGATATCTCTAAAAGCATCATCACTGTAGTAGTACCATGTGACATTTCATCTTCAAAGCTTTCAGTCCTCCGCAAGGCCACAAGATTGTGGAATGATGTGAAACCTTAAAATGATATGAAATTAGGTCTACACCAGCGTTAAAAACCACATATAGTAAAGTTATATGTCGTAATTGGATTGGATTGCATTATTTAGTAGCCAGTAAGGCTAACAATATTATCATCGATCCCATCGTCAACAAATTGGAGCTTTATTTTTGAGGCCGGGGAGGTGACACTTATCTCCTTAATTATGTTACTTATTTCTTCTCTAATTAGATGTCAACTATTCGGACAGAGAGCAAGAAATTAAATAATTTATCTGTATAATGATTTTGAACATATGAAATTTGCGAGAACATTTCTTCATCAAAATTGGATGAGGATAGCAAAAAACATATAGATAACTATTGTTTTTAATAAATTAATGTAAAAATATATTCAAATTGAATGAACGAGCATGATGCATTGCATTTTAGACACAAGAAATATTTCATGTTTTTACATATCTTGTAAATCTCAAATTGCTCTGTCCTTCTTCTCCATGTCGAGTTGAGTCAGGATTCGTTTCCTTTCATTTCAACTTAGTTAGGTCGAACTGTACATCCCATGTTTGATGGCTATCATCAAGACTTGTGTCATAAATCACCTGCTTTAGTATCTTTTGACCAAGAAGAAAAGACGCTTGAGTTTTCTCCCCCTCATATATACACACAGTCACTATAACTTCAGCTCTATTTATTGGTTTGAAAAAGATACTGCTTATTTAAAATTAAAATGTGAAATGAACGATTAATAGCAGGAACCAATTTCACGGCAGCCTATAGTTCTTACCTGCTCACGAGTAACAGAAATCACCTGCTCAGTATGGGATAAATCAAGAAATATAGACGTCCTTATTAAGTCAGTAAATAGCGGAATGAAACATCAAATACTGTTTGATAAGGCCATAAAACTACCAGAGTGTCCATTAATTAGCAGAATGTCTATTAATTAGCACATGTTGCCAACTTCTAATTACAAAATCCTGGAGAAAGCAAATCACCATCGCAGAAGCAATCATGCCCTTCACCAGATCAAGAAAGTTCTTGCTTATCTTATTCTAGCTAGAACTAATCAATCTACTAGCTAGAAACTAATCAATCTACTAGAGATCTATGGATCTCTCGACCATTGAAACGTTTAAAAGCATTCAAGTATCCCTTGATTTATTTAAGACAAGATTGTTCTTATCCTGATATAATTAACCTCCCCAAATATCAAAACCAGATACTGCAAAATCTAGACTTTGTTGAGCACATCATCTCCACCTTGATCTTCCTCCTTGTTGGATTGTGTAATTGAGTTATCTTCATCAGGATTACCACACTTGTACCACTTTGCACAGAAAATGTAGATCACGAAATCAATTGCACTCAGGCAGGCAATGAGGAAGTAGAATTTGTCCATGTGACCTTCATTCAAGTCCTCAGGGATCCATCCAGGTTTGTCACCCTTAGCAGTTATCTGCATCACCATATTAACCAGCATGCTACTGACAAAGTTTCCAATCGAGATTGAAGCCATGCAAAGGGAGCTTCCAAAACTCTTGATTCCATCAGGAGCTTGGCTGTTAAAGAACTCCAATTGACCAACATACATGAACACCTCTGAAGCTCCTACGAGAACATATTGTGGAACTTGACAAAATATGCTTAAAGAGCTGGATTGTTGTCCAGGGATGACTCTTTTAAGTCTTTCAATCTCTGTTACACCAGCTGCAATCATCGCTAGCATTCCTATGATTATCCCAGCTCCCATTCTTTGAAGCTCAGTTATACCTTTGGGATTTCCACTCAATCTTCCGGCCAAGGGGACAAGAATTCTTTGATAAATTCCAGTGCAGAGTAGGACACTGCAAATGTCAAAAGCAGACATGCTAGCAGCCGGAAGATTAAATTTCCCAAGACTTTTATTCATAACTGCACCTTGCTCTACGAACAATGAAGCCATTTGAGTGAAAACCACAGAGTATATAATAGTGCAGAGCCATATTGGAAGCATTCTTATGATACATTTGGCTTCTTCAACCTGAGTGATGGTGCAAAGATTCCACGCACTTCTCTTGTCAAATTTTTCTTCTTCTGTCATTATTGCTGCCTTGTCCAAAAACCTAGCATTTTCACAAACAGGAAGCCAAAATACTTAGATAATTAGAATTAAAACAGGATTGATAACATGCAAAAAATCCATTGTTATGGAATTAGTTTTGAAGTTAATTGAAGATATGTTTATTTACTCACCCGAATTCGTCTGTGTGCAGAATCTTTCTACTTCCTTTAATTACTGATTCTGATCCTTCTACCTCATACAGTTTATCACTATCAACTTGAGGAAGCTTCCATTTTTTTATTGCAGCAACAAATACTTGAGCAACACGCGGCAAAGGGTTACCAAACGGCTTGATATATCGATAGCATGATGAGCCAAGCAAAAATGATGCCAAGGCTACAACAGCAGCACCTGCGGACACCCAAAATCCTAGTGTCCACTTGCCAGTATCCTCATAATATACCAATATGGTATTTGAGAATAGTGAACCAACATTGAGAGCAAAGTAGAAATAGCAAAAGAAAGCAGCTTTGGAGGATTTCTGTTTTGGATTATTCTCATCAAATTGATCTGATCCAAACGTTGCAAGAGTTGGCTGGTGTCCACCATATCCTAGTGCTACGAGATATATTCCTGAATAAAAGATTGCATTGCCAATTGGTGTAGTGGGATTACAATCTAGTATTCCATCACCACATCCAACAGGTTTAACCAGCATAAGCCAGGATGACAATGATACAATCACCAAGCCCTGAAAATTCACGTTAAACATAAATTAGATCTAACCATATCCATGCAGATATAACAAAAAACATATAATCCTTGAAATCTACAAAATCTGAAGTAGTATAGAGAAAAGTTAATTTACCAGAACAAGAATTACTTGAAAGATTGCACAGGTTAGATATCGACCCCAGTATGAATCACTGAGAAAGGCTCCGACAAGTGAGCACAGGTAAACTGTTCCAGTCCATTTGCTGACATTATTGGCTGCAGAGGCATTATCTTGGCCAAGAACTCTGGTTAAAAACAAAACCAGATTTACACTGACACCAAAGAAAGCTAATGTAGCAAGACCTTGATTTGCTGAAGGATGAAAAAAGTAAAAAACCAAAAAAAAAATCAAGAAGATTAATTGATGGTAAGAAATTCAGGAAGATTGAAGAATTATTAAAAACTAAAGTAGCATTATTTTGTTAATTTGGCAGACTAAAATTACCGAGCAACAGAAATGCCGAACTCCAGCCTCCCAGGTGGTTTCTTATAGGTAAGACTCCTCCAATATTCAGACAAAGTTTCTGTTTCTGATCATAGTTGGCAGACCTTTCAACTTCAGATATTTCTTCAAAGACATAGTTCTTCTTGCTTGCTTGTTCCTGAAGAATAAAGAATCAATATTCTGGATCAGTAAAGTTTAATTTACAGATTCATATTTTAGTAAGAAATACAAAATTATGTCCTGAAACTAATTACTACTTCAAGTATTAGCTATTGAGATTCAACTGAGCCTCAACTCATCTGTTAGGTATTATAGAAATTTTTAACCATCTTGAGACATAGTATGAAACAGGTGTTAGTGAATGCAAATTGGACCTAAGTTGTGGAAAAAAGGCTGAGACGCGGTCACAATTTCAAATTTGTGAATTCTACTTGTATTAGATAATAGACATGCACAAATTTCTGAATGCAACTCAATTTTTTTTAATATTTTTTTTCTTTTTTGTTGTGATTTAAGAAAGGGAATATTCGAAATAAATTACAAAAAATGGTAGAAGAATTCAAGACCATTACTAGATCACAATGAAAAGGACAGTTCGAAAATACTATGAAGAGAATTTTGGACACTATTGTACTCACAAAAAGTGGGTGATATGACACCCGAAAAGCACAACCATGTTTCAGTAACGCTTCAGTGACTGCAACAAGAGCAAATTGACTCATTGATCCAAAAAAAAAACATGAATTCTCCTCCAATATGCTGAAGTGAAAAAAAAAAGATGAAAAAGAAAAGAATGAGAAGGGATATATCCTCTACCTTTTGTGAGATAGCCGTGTTTAGCGAGTCTATCGTAGCCATGTAAGATTTTGTCTGCAAATTCTGCAATAAGAAAAGGAAAAAGAAATTCAATAGTTGCTGCAAAGAAAGACAAAACTATGTCGAAAACTTAGCCAAAATTTCTCTAAGGGTAACAAGCATCAAAGAAAAACCAGTAAGTTATTTTCTAATGAATAATACTTCAGTATTGTCTTTCTTTTTTATTGATGAATACAATACTATATTCAATAGGTTAAGATGATGCTAATAAACTAAGAAAGAAGTGAATCAGGCAAGGTCAAAGTATGAGAAGAATGCCTTATAGACGCCAGCTGACACTTAGGAAGTTGTAAACTTGATCAAGAAAGCAAGTCAGAAAGAAGAAGTTTGATGCACCTTGTGCAAGACATCGCCAATTTATAGCAATGTAAGAAGAAATGGTGATGTGGGGATGACAGTGTGAGTCTTTTTCATAATTATCTATCTTTCTTCAAGAAAAATATTGTTCTTTGGGATAAAAGGAAAAAGAAAAATGCTGACATGTAGCAAGATGGGTATTCATTGAAAACCTTAGTGCTATAAAAAATTGCTGATCACAAGTTTTGCAGAACTGTCCCAATCAGTGGATTTTTATGAGTCCCTACATATAAGAATGAGGTAGACAATGTTCTCTTCTATGGTTTTTTGTTTTACAATTTTTTTAAAAGATTGAAGTGCTTTTTTATTTTGTTAATTAACTTTTTGCATCACCAACCATAACAAACAGTTCAAATTAATAACTCTTCTAGAACAGCATAAAAGTTGCAAAATGGAATCAAACAACTTCAAGGTCCCTCTCATACTTTATGGTTAAAAGCCAACCTTCCATTTATATGATCACAGCAGCCAAAAAAATTCCCATACTAAGCATACAAATTTCAGGTATATGACAAGAAAATTAGGAAAAGATGAAAAGTTAATGGGCTAGAAATTCTGATCCAATTGGCCTAACCTAATTACAACAATGAATTTAAAAATTATTGCAGATATTCTTTACTTAGATCATGCAATAATTGATCAAATAATTCTTCTATTTAGGTGTAACCTAACATATAGTATTTTTTTGCTGGTACAAGCAAAAAAAAAAAAATTTGTCATTTACAGAACCCTCAAATAAAGACACATGCAAAAGCCATAAACAAAATATCTTAGAAAACATTACTTTAAAACATTATCAAGTTCACAAACCTTTTCTTAAATTTGATTACTGAAAGTAATATGAATTCCGGAGTGTTTCCGGACTCCGGCGAAGGCGAAGATCGCGTATCAACTAGCCCAAGTGGCCGTGCAGCCAAGATGCTTAGTCTAGGACCTCCCGGAAAACTATCAAAGCCGGTTAAATCTATTGACATTTACGGGGACAAAAGATTATCAAATTGTTGACACAGATAAGCCTGTGAATCTCCACCACTTTCTCTGTATTTATTCAAGAATTCTATACTCAAAGGAAATTTAGATTAGAGCTATATTTTGAGAGTTTAGGGAAACTGAAACAAGAAAAATAGTGATTGAGACTGGAATTTTAGAGACGAAAGGAAAGGAAGCATATATAGTTATAGACAAAATTATGAACTAACGTTGTTGAATCAGTCTTTCTAAGGATTTTTAGTGTAACAAACTTGCTTAAATTTAGGTCCGGTTGTTCCTGAGATGTCTCAAAGTAAGTAGAAGTAGACTTTGTGTGAGATCAGGACTCCAAAAAAAATAAAAACTTCTCTTCTCATTTTATTTTGTTTATTATTTATTTATTAAGTTTCGTGAGCCTAAAGTTTCTCTATGCCTATGTTCTTCGTATTCTCCTTTTTTTTTTTTCTCTAATACAGTGAGATTTTCCTTCCAAAAGGAGACGAAAAGAAAAGAAATGAAAAGAAAAAGAGCCATGTCACTTCTAAATGCATTTTTTTTTAATCTTCGAACGCGAAGACAAAGAGAATTGCTGTAGTTGTAGATACGAACCATGTAAGATACATTGTCTGTTGATAGGTTAAAATAAATGTACAATGCGTAGATCCCACTTTTTGATAAACTATTCTTGGCCTGATAAGCACTAATAATAACAAATCGTAGTAGTATTGGATACTTAGACAGAATGGTCATTACGCTTATCGAACTCATAAGTAGATCTAAGAACTCGAAATTGAATTGGCTTTTACACATTTATTTTTTGTGAATTGTTATATTCTATTTCCTTTTCAAGAGAGAGTGCATTTCAAGATAAACCTTTTAGAGCATTTTCAACCATCTGTTTCAGAGTTTGAATTTGACAATACACAAAGTTTGAATTTGATAGTACCATGAACCTGATAGTTGGAAATGAAAAGGAGGTGAAGACGGAATAGAGAATTGAAAAATAGTTAAAAAAAAATTCTATTCCCTTTGTATTGAATTAGATATCCAATAATGAGGCTTTAATCATTGAGTATGGTATTATGATAGACAGGTTAAAATTACAAGAGAAAACGTGAAAAAAAAGGTTCAATACATTCGTTTAGTTTTTTTTTTTTTTTTTTCAATTCTATATCTCTAAAGTCAGAAAGTTATGATTGTTTTCATCCTTTAAAAATTTAACTTGTACTTTTTCACCACAAGTTAATACTTATCTCCATTCTTTGTCAAGAAGGAAGCTATATGTCTGTCTTAGTCAACTCTTGCTGAAACACAAAACATGTAAGCACCATGGAGGGGCAAAATTTTGAGCCACATAAGGATAAAAGCAGATACAGTAAATTTAGGTCAATAGTTGAATACTCATATCAAGTTTTGAAGTACACTGCTTATGGAATAAGCAGAAAATGCATTCATAGGAAACCAAAGAAAATGTGATAAGGACAACTCCATATATCACAATTATCAATTACAGGACTTATCAAATCAAACATGGGAAGAGTCCTTTTCTGTTGAGCAATCTCTCGTTGAATCTTGGATGAGAACATGGGAAGAGTCCTTTTCTGTTGAGTCATCTCTCGCTGAATCTTGGATGAGTTGTCTTCCACTTGTAATATTCCCGGGTTTGTAGACGTTAGCTCAAATATTTCAAAATCAAGAATCAGTTGATTTAACTAGTCTCCTGTTTTTTGCCGCAAAAGGTGTAATATGTAAAATGCCAATTAACAATTTTGTAGGAACACAAATTGGTTGAGGTTTTTTTTTTTTTTGAAGGAACAAATTGGTTGAGTTAGTAAGATCGTATTCCTTTTTTACAGTAAACTACTCGTGATTCTTGAAACATGTTTTGACTCGTGATAGTGATTGAAACCGAACCAACTCAATTTTCTCTTACAAAAAAAAATAACAATTTTGTTCAAAAATTTTCACATTGGAAATAATGACCTAAGGCCACGGACACAATACTTAACTTTATTTTTTTTCGAAACGATAAGTTGTTTTATAGAGACACTACAATCGTTATTTTTACATTTGATTAATTACTTCCACAATGAACTTCAAACTTTAAAAAATTTTACCACTTAAGGTCGAATCAAAGAGTGTCTTCAAAGAATTATTAGACTTTTTTTTTTGGTAGGGGAGGAATGAAATTTAAAAGATAGGGAAGAAAAAGAGAAATTTATACCCAGCACTCCTCTAAATAATGGGTTCCAAATATTTTATGTACTTTGAAAATTGCATTAGTGGATAATCTACTTATAATCTCCGAAATTTATCCTAGCAAAAACTTTGAAACCACCAAAACTTTTTCTTACTAGAAAAAGAAAGACAAAGTTGCCAAGATGTTTTTTGGGTTTACAAAAGGTTTTACTATCAAATATCTTTACCTTATAAAATGCTTGATTAGCTTCATCAGTTATCATGCAAATTGCATCTATTATGCTTTTAGCATTTCCTCCACGTCCTGAGTCCTAACCATGAGGTTAACGCTTAACAATCTAATGACTTGATTCGCACACATATTATGTACTTTATCAATTTTGAACTTTACTAAAATTGGTGTTTGGATACCCGTTATTTGGAAATTTATTCATTATAATATTATAATACTTTTTACAATGCAACGTATGTGAAATAAAATAATAGTTAAAACGATAAAAAGATAGTTGGAAATTGGTTTACACTATAGTACTTTTTACAATTAGCCTATAGATGCATATATTAGTCAACGGTGCTATTTCAATCTATCGAATTATTAAGACCGATAAATTTTTTCTATTTATTTATTTTTTGCTGAGAAATTAAAATTGATAATTTTTTCTTGGAGCAACTTGTACATATTGGGAAGTTATTTGTTGGAAAATCTACTTTTGACCATTGAAGTAAACCATGAAAGATTTGTTATACAACCCACACATGCTTTGAGTGAGGAACATGATTTGCTGGATGAACATACACACACACTGCATAAACATGCCCGCGCACAACACACGACACATATTTATTCAAACTATGATCTGGAAAATAGTCATCAAAGATTTGCAACCCTTTGGTTCCTTTTTTTTTTTTTTTTGGTAATATTGTAAACCTATTTTGCATTTAGTAAGCTTTTAGTTTAATTTTCTTTTTTCGTGTTATGCTTTTACTTTGATCAAAAACATTATTTATCATGCTGAAGAATCCACTTTTTAACACCTCGAGGAATTTAATCATGCCAATGACTTGAAAGATGAACTAATTATTGTAGTATTTTTTTTATAATATAATACATGTGATATAAAAATGATGATTAAAAATATTTAAAAAATAATTAAAAATTATGTTTATAATGCAAGCAAAATAACAGCAAATCAAACTTGTCCCTCCAAACACTCTAAGACTATATCTAATATCTCGTCCCATTCTAATTTCTATGTCCTCATTCCATATACATACATATTTTTTTTTTTTTTGGGGACGTCGGCAATATACATGCATATGCATATGTGTGCACTAATAAACATATGTAAATTTGCCAGATAGACCTGTCAGAATCGAATGTTTCCTTTTCTCTTGAAACTTTAGTCAAGCCATGATTTTTGCATGGCACAGAAACTTCAATGCACCAAAGGCTCAGCATTTCGCCCAAGCAAAATTTATTGGCTGACCTAAAATGATGAAATTTTGTACAAGTGCGTGAGCATGTTACTCAGTGGCCAACAGATTTCACTGTTTTGCAGTCTGCCAAATTCCAAATGCATCATATTGCACTGTTCTCAGGTGCGTTAAGGTATCTCCACAACAAGTGTTTCCAGGAGGGCATACCTATCCATGTACATCCTTGATGACAAGGCAGCATTTAATGCTATTTTTGTTGGTAAATGAGGATTTTTAGCCTTAATCATGGGCCTTGTTCTCACTTGTTTTAGATTTTGCAAAACCTAATTATAAAAAGTGATTATAAAAAAATAATCAGTAAAATTTATTATTTAGTTGATTATGAATTTTAACTTTTTTTTCATTAAAATTTTTTTATAATCTGATTATAAAACCAAACGAGTGCATCATAAACTAATTATCTAAAAAAATTATTTATGATTAGTTAACATAATTAATCGGAAAAAGCTCATAGTATATGGAGCTTAAAGTTAATTTGATTATTGCACGTTCCTTTGATTTTTAAATAAATATTTATCTCCCTCATCCTAGTAAAAATATTTCAAAAGTAAATTATTTGAAGCGTGCAAGCTAAATCCTAGTTGCAAATAAGCGAGATCTAATTGTTCACTCCTTAATAGTCACCAGTGCTGTACAAGCACTTATTGAAAGGGTAGGCTTCCCACTTATCCCAACCCCAAGGATGGCAATGGGGGCCGGTGCCCACTGAGGGTTAATGGGGCGGGGGTTGGGGCCGGGGATGGGGCTGGGGCTGGGGGAATTTTTTCCCCCCACTTAAAAACGGGGCGGGGGAGTGTACCCCCGCCCCATCCCCCGTCCCACCACTCGCTTTAAAAAAATAAATAAATGTATGTATATAATTATATATAATATATAATTTAATTAGTTACAAACTTATGATAATAATATTTTTAGTTATATGTATTATATAATATATATTAGTATATGTAATATAATTGATATTATCAATTATATATATGTACTAATACAAATTATTAATTGGTATACTAAATTTACTAATTCATTTATATTAAATTCCTAATTACACTTAATACAATAACATTTTTTTCTCAAAAAAAAGCACAAGCACAATAATGAATTAGTGATTGTGTGTCAAAAGTGAAAACTTGACTACTTTAGTTGTATATATTTCATCATGCTGGATTGTATTTAAATAACTTTTATTTGATTGTTTTTATAAGTTTTAATTGTGAAATTACAATGAATAATAATTTGATGATGTGACGACATTTTAGTACTTGATTATTTGTTAAAATTTAACTATACTAAAATTATATAATAAATTTTTATTAGCCCCACGAGAGCACCTACGAGAGAAGTGGGGCGCGGGGGACGGGCCCCTGCCCCAACCCCATCCCATTGCCATCCTTACCCAACCCCCTGAATGCCGCTTAAATTTCAATTGTCATACTATCAAATGCATATGGTTGCAAGAAAAGGTAGCAAACGAGTCCACTTTAGACTTTGGGCCATAGGCATCGACAATTGAAAATAATGAGGATTTGAATTTTTATATAGGTAGGTCGTGACAACTTTTGTCTGGTTTGTCCTTTTCTTATATTATCGACATTTTTACAATGAAAATTTGATGAATTTTCGTGGCTTCAGAACGCTTAACAGTTAAAAATAACATTAAAAAGTCATCATAACATGCTACATATTTTAATTTAATAAATTTATGTGGTATGAGATTCAGGGTCCTGCCTCTAACTGCGCACCAAAGCCAAAAAGAGAGAGATATGTCATCACCAAATATTCTTTTGATCATTGACAATCAGATAGCATAAACTTGCTACAGCGTTTGCTTCTTCGTGGACTTGGATCCGGAATGGTCATAGATGTTAATGTACATTTTGGGAATAAAACGAATCACCCTTACATCCTAGTGTTCCTTCATGGCAAATTTTGTACTTTTCTAGATTTGAAAGTTGTTACTGACAATAGTTGTTGAAACTTACTGAAATTTCAAATGCATACTTCTCTTGAAACGTGATAGCTAGGCTCCTATCGCCAATAGCCTCTTGTAAGGAAAAAAGTTAAGCAAGATAGACGTACTACCTTCTCTCTCTATATATACATGTATATATATATATATATGTGTATGTATGTACACGCACATATACATATATTTGTATGTGTGTATGCAAGTGTGTGGGTATTTGGGGTTAAAAGATTTGGAATGAGAGGGGTTGGAAGGAAAAAAGTTGTTTTTAAGGGGGGGTGTGTGTGTGTGAAGGGCGTGGTGGGAGGGGTTGGAAGGATTAACCTCGATGCCCGATAACAAGCATGTGCAAATTGCCCAACGTTTTAGAGGCAAATTTATGCTTCTCATTACGGATGGGCAAAAAAACCTGTTGACCAATTGATCTAAGGTCCCCAATTTGATTTGTTTCAACAATTAGGATATCTAACCTGCATTTTTTATACTGGGTCAGAAGAGGGTCGAGTACCTACTTATATACGGAGCAAGTGGGTTAAAGATTTAAGAATCCACGGATATCTATCCACAGACACACATACAAAATATTATTTTTAGAACTAGGTAAGTAATTTCAATGAGCAAATTGCAACCCAAATATAAGAAACTATAATTTGTTTACAAGGTTTATTTGAAGAGTCATGATCTTATTTTTTTTAGAAAAGAGTTTAATCGATATAGAATATATAAAAAAAAATGTAAAGCTTATTACACATTTTAAGTGATTTTGAACTCTTGGGTTTTTTTTGTTCTCTTTGCATATTTGTTGCTGTGCATGAAACATTTTTTTGGATAAAATTTATGTTGAATCTTAGATGAACATGTTAAATACAAAATTAAACTAGTATAAATAATTTTTTTATAAAAAAAGTAAATGATGAGAGGAATGGGGTAGAGATAAGGGTAAAAATATGACTAAATTGTAAAGTCGTAAAAGTGTAGGTGGGTCAGCCAAATGCTCTGCAGGGCAAATACCCAATCCATGTCCATCCCTACTTAAAATGATTTAGGGCTGCAAAGTTTAATTTTTAATACATATGCTTTTTTGGCCTTGAAAGGAAATATAAGCTTTTAGTTTTTATGAGAGGGCTCTATCAAATCCTCCTTGGCTTTGAGAAGACATGATTTTACAGGAAAATTCTATCATATCTTTTGGGTATGATACCCATACCCATGATTCTAATCCAATAAACTCGTCACATTATTCAATAGTTTAAACTCCTCAAATCATTTAAAGGTTGGTATTTTTTTTTTAATACATCTAACAATGAATTGATACTTACGGATATGGTATTCAAAAGATAGCATAGAACAACCAAATTTACATCCTTACCAACGGTCATTTCGGCAAGATGCGGACCTGTGCTGTGATCAACTTCACCAGCTAAACCCACTTTTGGAAACATCTCATTCTATTTCAATTTTCAGTAACCAATCAAATTACTGAACTATGCAGCGCCATCACGTTGATGAAATTATGACTTTGCCATAGTTTATTATGGTTGATGATAATTGCGCTCCAAGAAACTCCTCGAGTGCTCCACTTTGCTAGTCGTACAAACTAAAAACACTAAAATATACTCCTCCATTGTTTGGATTGAAGGAGAGGAAGGGAAAGAAAGGAAATTACACTAGTGGAAAAGAAAGAAAATAAAAATAGAGAAAATTAGTTCCCATCTATTTTCTTTACATTAAATATGGAAGGAAAGGAAAAGAAATATTAAAATTTTGTTTGAATTGGAGAAGGAAAAGAAAGGAAAGAAAAACATGTAAGTATTAGTTGGAAATGAAGGGAAAAAATGGTCTCTTAAAAAAATTAAAATAATTTCTCAAATGTGGTTCTTTATCCCTCAATTTCTACTTGTTTTTAGATAGAAATCATATTTGAATAAAATGACCAGATCCTTTTCTTTCCTTTTCCTTTCCTTTCCCTGATTATCTTCCCTCCTCAAAATTCAATAAAAAAGAAAAACTAAGCTCCTTGAAATCCTCCGCTTTCCTTTCCCCTCCCATCCCATAATCTAAATGGTGCCAAATACACAAAGATTAAATAGAGTATTACACAATTGCTCTTGTCATCATTTTGTCATCCTTTGTAGAAGTTTAGCATGTGTAAATTGCGAGGAGTAGGGATGACACTGAGGACGGGTGCTCGTGGGTACTCGCCTCTCCAGAGGGAGGTATGGGGCAAGAGGTGGGGTGGAGTAGGGGCGGTGACAAGGGTGGGGGGCTTTTTCTTCCTCGCCTTAAATGGGCGAGGGACAGGGGAGTGTAATCCCTCCTCATCCCCGGTTCCGTCCCTTGTATTAATCAAATGAATACATATAAATTTATTAATACATTTATTTTGTTTATATTATGCTAGGTTAAACTATTTGTAGTAGCAGCAATACTAGTTTTTCCTAATAATAATACTATTAGTAGTAATAATGGTATTATTACACAGTGATGAGATCATTTGTGTACCTAAACTTGATTCTAAGCTGGTTCTTTGTGCATGTTTAGCTGTGAAAACAAATTGCTTGCGACGTCTCATTTGACATGTCTAATTGAGATTGAAGTTCATTATCAGGAGCCAGAAAGTTCTGGTTTAGTTGTTTGATCATCCATCTGCTAAGGATTAAGGGAACCTAAACCTAAACGGGGTGGGGGCGTGGGAACCTAAACCTGCCCCATTGCCATCCCCAGGAGGAGGGCTGTAAATATGTATGTACATTTTAAGTTCTTCCTAAATTATTTTTTATAAACCATCCACAACTAACTTCTTTTTACACCTCTGTTTAATAAATATTTTCCTTCAAGGATATTAATAAGGTAAATTCTTTTGATACCATCAAAGTAAAATATTCTTTTACAAGTAATTCTGAATGCATGATAGCTAATTTACTTCAAACTTCAATTCTCTCCATTTGCATATGTAGAGTGCATCTAAATTTGTTCATATAAAAAAAATTCTTATGCTAATGGTGGGAAAAAAGATTAATTCTTTTTAATATACCAAATTGACAACTTCAAGTCGGCTGCAAGAAGGTATTTCTAGGGATTTAAAGCCCTTCCCTTAGTCTAGGCTATAAGTTATTCCTTTCTACGGTGAGTTTCTCCCTTGTATGTCGATCAAATATCCAATTGGCCTACCATGACTTCACTAGCCTCAACCATTGAGCTTGGCTCAATGACCATCAGGAAGGATCTTAAGTTCCTTCTTGGATTATAGGTGAGGGTTCAAATCTTACCTGTAGGAAAAAAAAAATTCAAGAATTGTGCTAAAGCACTCTCTTGATCTAGTAAGGTCTGTGTACCTGCTAGTCCCAATACATAGCCTCCTTAGGAAGAGGGTTCAAACAATAGTTGTCGTTTCCGAAAAAAAAAAGACTTCACAAGCCTCTTCCTATTCGAATGGTAGTCTCCTCTTCCTTAAGTTATACATATATATATACATTGGAAGCTGTTTTTACATTTTAGTTTTGCTGCAGGAACTATTTTCTTGTCGACAATCCACGGAAAATGTCGAAGAGTGATGGTTGTTAAATGTTATGGCAAATTCTTAGTATAAACTTTTTGCAAAAGTCAAATGGAACGCTGGAGGATGAATGTGGACTGGAATATCACTTAGGAGATAAAAAAAAAAAGGGAGAAACACAACTAAATAAAAAGAAAAAGACCCCAGAACATTACTTGAGAGTGGAGGCCAAGTAGATTAGCATAAAACTTGCTCGTTTGTGAACATAATAGAGTCAAATTAAATTGTATATAAGATTAGACTTGTTTAGTCATCCAGCCAAATAGGTCAAATAGGTTTGTGAACACATATATAATTATAAAAAAAATACTAATATAACTACCATGTCTATTCTCATATATATACTCACAAATTTTATACTTCAAAGAAGTAAGTATAAATAAAATTAGTATTATTTATTTTTAGAGCAAACATCATATTAAAATATATATTCTAAATCATTTATTAATACAAAAAAATTACATTTCGAGTTCAAGGTTAACTCTTTAATAATCTTGTTCAAATTCAAACTCAGATATTTATATAAATAGACAAATCAAATTCAAGCGGCACTTCAAATTCGAAACCTACTCATATACATATATATATACATACATACATACATATATATATATATATATATATGAAAAGAGTCTAAACCTTGCTAACTTCTCAACCAAATACTTGATGGCATAGATGTGAGGCACCAAATGCATCAAAGTCAATATACAAACATGTAGAAAATAAAGGGAAAATGACTAGTTTCATCTCTCACAGTTCACAAAAATATTCTTTTAGTCCATCACTTTTAAAACGAAGCAAATTCATCTTTGATATTTAAAAATTAATGGTATTGCATCCCTACAATCAACTTTCAATCTAAATCCAACCATCCAATAATCTGATTACAAATTTTCGGGGTATAATTGGTAAATCACTTGGTTAACTCAACTTAATGTTCACATGAAATTTAATGAATTCAAAAAGAAAAATAAAAAATTATAACATAAAAAAAACCATTAATCTTTCCTATATTGTTATTGTATACATTGATAAGTCTAGATATCTACTACATCATTTCAATTTAAATTTAAACAACAAACTTTGTATGTATGGTATATATCTAGACTTGTAAGTATATATACTAACAATGCATAAAAGGATTTACTCAGAAAAGAAACCCTACTATTTCAAAACAAAAAACGGCCTTTTTATGTTATAATTTTTTAATTGTTTTCCTTTTAGGTTCAATAATTGTCATGTGAATGTGATGGAGTTGACCAAGTGATCTAACAATTCTATCCCTGAAGTTTATTAGTAGGATGTTGGATGGTTTGATTTAGATTGAAAGTTGGGTTCAACAATGTAATAGATTCAATTTTTAAATGTTAGGATCAAATTTATTTCGTTTTTAAAGTGACAGTTGAAAAGAATATTTTTACAAAATGTAAGGAATGAAACATGTTACTTCCTCAAAAATAAATGGTTAGTTAAAAAAAGAAAAAACTCAAACACCTGAAATTCAAAGACAAAAGCAAAACTAGTCAAAATTAAGAGGACAAGACATGCAATTATCTGGACCGTTGCAAGCTCTCAACAAAAGATATAAGCCCAAATCAAAGATAAGAACTACACGTGAGCCCAATTTATCTCTTATTCACTGTTAGCCCAACCTTAAAGAAATATTTTCTCTCTGAGTCCCTCTTCTCCTCTCTTTCTCTCTCTCATGAATCCAAGGCCTCCCAACAGCTACAGATCAATACCCTTCTGCCACTGATAAGTGACCACCAGCTAGTAAAACAGCTTCAAACCCACAAATCTTTTTCAATATTTTTTCACAATTACTAGGAATCAACTGTTAGCATTGGCTCTATCCACCAGTTTAAGGTCTCAGCCTCTTTTCTCCTCTCACTCTAATTTTATCTTGTGATATTTATTTTGGTTAACTTCTATCATTTCAGAATGGTAAAGTTCGAATTTTTGTGGGTTTTATCTTGATTTTCTTCCTCTTTTAATTCCAGCTTTTAGCTGCAGTTGTTCTAGTGCATGTATGTTTAATCATTTTTGCTGAAAAGTTCTGCATTCTGTTGAAATTTAGCTTTATTTTGCATTGTCTGGGATGAAGTTTCTTAATTTGTTCAAAATGTAAGTCTCTTATATGTTGGATTGAGAATAGTTGGGGAGGGGAGAGGGTGGGAGAGAAGGTGGAGGGGGGAGGGTACAGGTGCTTTGTCTCTAACTATGAAGCTTAGTGTTTCGGTGTAAAAGAACTGCTTTTAATTGTGAATTTTAAAACAATGAAATTAAAATTTATGTCGCATTTTGGTTTGTTTAGGTTGGCCGAAATTAGAAATGTGATATAACTGTGTAAGAAGGAAATAGGTGCAATCATATCTTGAAAGATCCGAATTAGAGAAGAATGAAAAGTGAGAAATTGCTTTTTAGTGCGAATGAAGAAATAAAATTTATGCGAATGAAGAAATAAAGTTTATGTAGTGGGGCACAAAAGTGAGAGAAAAACAAAGCAACAAGAGAAGATTGATAGGGTAGGTTCATTACGCCAGAAAATGCCTTGGATTCTTTCTTAAAGTTTAAATTTTATTAAGTTTTTCAGAATTCTGAGTTGCATAGCTTTTAGGAAGGATCACCAGAGAAAATAATGAACAATAGTTACTCAACCGTCAATCCTTAGCCACCTTGGTTGGTTACCCTTGTTGCTTGTTGTCATGAGTATCAATGTAAAGACTTGCTTACAATATAAAAGTTCAAAATGAGAATCATATGTGCTATAGTTTGTTATACTGGAGGAAAAATGGCTCACTAGGAGCTAAGTTGGACTGCTTTGGACAAGTTCCTATAAACTGGTATATCCCATATGTAATTGCTGTGTGAGCGATTTCAATTAGGTTATAACATCATATGCATCAAAATATTTAGCATCCAGCACTGAAGTGCCAAAAATTGAATGAGTAGGCAAGAGGACGAAACTCTGAGTCTACTGTTCTATTTACTAGAAATAAATAGAATAGGACATGGGTATGCCAAATAGCTTGGTTGTTGACAAAAGTTGAGGTTTTGTTTATTCTGTATTTCCCAACCCAGCTGCAACATCTTTTTTTCAGGAGTCAAACAATAACCAGTTCTAGTTTCCTAAAGATCTTTAAAGCCACTGGCATTTTTGGATCACTGCCCTGTTATATGTTCACTATCCAGGATGCTGTATCCAACAGATTGCTTACGACTCGGGCATATTTTACAGGTCTCAGTTTGTTTTCGCAAGATTTTATTCTTTCAAAATGGCAGTAGCTGCAGCTTGCAGCTTGCAGTTGACTGCAGCTAGACCTTCTATTATCCCAGCTCGAAGAGTTTTGGGGCAAGCTGTTGGCCGTGTTGGCTCAGACCCTAATGCAGCATCGTGGATTAAACTTTCAAGTGCTTGTCATACATCATCTTTACAACTTTTCCAGTGCAACTTCATGTCATCTTCTGCAAAAACTGAGAGAATAGTAACGAAGGCAATGTCTGAGGCTGGAGAAAAGCAGTCGTCATCGGGCCTATCACTTAACCTAAAAGGTATAAATGTTGTTTTTTCTTCTTTTTATCGGTAATAGTTGGCATATCAGTTGAGTATTTGTAATGTGCATTATCTGTACAAAAGTTGGTATTGAAAGGAAAGAAGATATCTAGAAGATAATGGTACAAGGGAGGCTCCAAAAGCCAAAACATTTTGGAAAAGCTTGCTTCTTTGGCCTTTATTTTATTGTTAAAATCTTCCAGTGAAGGTAATATACTTGTCGTCCTTAATTAGATAAACCATAATAAGTCTCTAGAGGTTTGAACCGAAGAGTTACCTATCAATATCACCAATTTTTTTTTAATCAGTAGGAAAATGCCCCTGTTTCTTAATCTTGTCTTATGCATACCTTTTCCTAGTTTTTTCTTTTTTTTTTTTTGTTTGATGTTTTTGTTCTGCAAAGTATTGAAATCTTAACCAAATTATGCATATGCTGAATACTACCTTTTCATACCCACTCAACAAAATATAGTTAATATGTATAATCAATTCTGATAGGAGGAGAGATGAATGGGTAGTTATCGAAATAAGAGGGGTAGTATTTGGCATCTGCCAAATGTGGCACCTAACAATTTCCCTGCAAATTGCATACAGAAAAGTAAATTCATTTTTTACGTTAGGTTGCTTTTTGGGATGCTGTTAATAGATCATTTGGTGTGAATGGGTATGATATATGTCTTTGCATTCCTGTGACTTGGATCAGTCTTTCTTTCTTTCCTTTTTTTTGTTCCTTTTTTTCCTTTCTAATGATGTGTTGATCGTCTAGAGTCCTCAATGGACTGTATAGGCAAATTGTAAGGGTCAAAAGTTTTGTTAACCTAAACAGAAGTTGATAAAAAGGTTATCATTTATTTATTTGGTAATTTAATTCTTGATAATAGTATGCCGCATGTATCTTATTTAGCTTAAATGGCAAAAACTGTCACCCTAGGCAAAAGAGCATTTATTGCTGGTGTGGCTGATGACAATGGCTATGGTTGGGCAATCGCAAAATCTCTTGCTGCTGCAGGTGCTGAAATTCTCGTCGGAACCTGGGTTCCTGTAAGTCAGATTGACATTTGTCATAGTGTATCAGTGTGGAGTTATTTTAGAAGGTTTCTTAGCCTCTTCATATATGCTATTCAGGCCTTGAACATATTTGAAACAAGTCTACGACGTGGGAAATTTGATGAATCGCGTGTGTAAGATTTAGAGCTTATGTTTCTTTTCAGCTCCTTTTCTAAATAATCAAGGGTAACACCTTTTCATTTGACTATGCTAATGAAGGATTTAATTGCAGGTTGCCAGATGGTTCTCTACTGGAGATAACAAAAGTTTATCCTCTAGATGCAGTTTATGATAACCCTGAGGACGTCCCTGAAGATGTAATTTAAAATTATATGGTGGTCATCTTTAAGTTTGTATGTTGTAATACTTTTTTAAATCTCTATGGTGTTATCTCAATCAGGTAAAAGCAAACAAGCGGTATGCTGGTTCCAGTAATTGGACTGTCAAGGTACATGATGAGCATCTTGCCACTCAAAGAACTCTATAATTTATTTTGATCTTGTGAACTAATTATGGGTTGGATCAGATGGTTTCAGATGATATATTTTCCATTCAAAGAATCTGTGTGATATCAATCTAATTTCATGAACAATTTATCGGTCTAGCCAAATGGTTTCAGATGCCAGATGTTCAGGGAAAACTTTAAAGTATACTGTGTAAATTCTAGACTGCAGCATTAGTAAGTAATACTCTACCTCTACAGGGCCACCATGTTTACGATTACCATTGTCGAATTATTGAGATTCCATCCACTTCGTGTTTTGTCCTTGAAAAGAGAAGAAGCAACATATCAAACTGTATTTCATTTCATCTCAGCTTCTGTATTAATTGTAAAGTTTTTATCATCCTGTTCTTTGTGTTGGTTTTCTCTGCCTTCTAGAAAGAGGTCAAACATTGGAGTTCCTTGGTTAGGAATTCTACTTTATGAACTTTCATATCCCTTTATATTATTGAACTTTCATATCCTTTGTGTGATACTTGTTTCAATAGCTATCTTGCTGTGTTATTCTTGTTCAATTGAAAAGAAAAGAAAAGAATTATTGTTTTTAATGTTCCACAGGAGGTTGCGGAATCTGTGAAAGAGGATTTTGGCAGCATTGATGTTCTTGTTCACTCACTTGCTAATGGGCCAGAGGTGAGGTACTTAATCATACTATAAATATGTAACTGTTTGATAGATTACCTGACTGAGTCATACTCCATGAGTAGGTGACTAAACCTCTGTTGGAGACTTCACGGAAGGGATATCTTGCAGCAATCTCTGCATCTAGCTATTCATATGTTTCTTTACTGAAGCACTTCCTTCCAATTATGAAGCCAGGCATACTTCTCATGGAGTTCCCTTTTGCTTGACATCCTTTATTAGTCTTTTCTTACAGTTGTATTAGTTCTTAAGGATATCCCATTTAGCACAAGCTTGGCTATTGTTTTGACAGGTGGTTCTTCCATTTCTCTGACATATATTGCTTCTGAGAAGATCATTCCAGGGTATTGATATTTCTTTCTGGGGCTTTTTTAAATTTCATAATAAACCAAGTCTAAAGTTTTAAGATGCACAGATATGGAGGAGGCATGAGCTCAGCGAAGGCAGCTCTTGAAAGTGACACAAGAGTGAGTTATATGATCCAGTTAGAATTATTCGTCTGTTACTCTTTAATACTTGTAGCTGATTTTTTTGAGTGATGCAGGTACTTGCTTTTGAAGCTGGGAGGAAGCATAAAGTCAGAGTCAACACAATATCTGCCGGTACTGTGTCCCATTTGCTGCATTATACTTAAAAATGGAAACTAAATTCTCATATTGGTGGTTCTGATAAACAGAATTTAGTAGACTATGTAGTGGATATGCATCTCTATTCTGCAAGTGTTTCAATTTGGCTCTTGAATTGTGACCAGAGGACCCAAGGCTGTTTCAATAAACTAAGACTAGTTCAGTATTATGTAAAAAGCTGCTTTGGTAGCCAGGTGAAAAACCTGCATACGAGAGTACATTGGGATGTTATCATCGCCATGCCTCCATTTAGTTTATCAAGGCTCCTTTTCTCTTTTATTTTTTAAAATCAAGTCTCAGTCCAACATATGTTTTTATTTTTATTTTTTACTTTTTTTATATGTGTGCAAAATTTTGTTAAGATCCTGCATATTTGCAAGTTATTTTTGGCGTAAATTACCAAAAGAGAGTGGAACCTTAACTTAATTTCTAAAGACAAAAAACAGTTTACCATCACCACAAGTGTGTTCTTCACTTGTCTGAACTGAAGCGAAGGTTTTTTGCCCTCTTTATGAATTTTGATATCTTTCCATCCCTAATAAAAAATACACTTCTATTTTATGCTAACTGAAAATGTTGTTTATCCAGGTCCATTAAGAAGCCGTGCTGCAAAAGCCATTGGTTTCATCGATATGATGATCGATTATTCACTAGCCAATGCACCTCTCCAGAAAGAATTATCCGCAGGTAAGCCATTGAATGCTCTTCTGCTGCTAGCGGCATTTGTCCACTTCTGCTTGCAAAATCTAGAATGCTAAACTCAGAGAACAAATAACACAGATGAGGTCGGGAACACGGCTACTTTCCTAGCTTCTCCACTGGCATCTGCTATTACTGGTGCTGTAATATACGTGGACAATGGTCTGAATGCAATGGGCGTAGGAGTTGACAGTCCTATATTCAAAGATCTTGACATTCCAAAGGCAAATGCCTGACATGATAAATAAGACCGAGGCCTGTTTGTAGATTTGGAGCTTGAAGAATTAGAGTCTCTCTTCAGTTTCTTTTGTACATTCTTAGGGTCAAAACCAACAGTGGGTTGACCACCGGCTTCATCTAAATGTTAGGAGTATTATGCTGAGACTTTTTTCTGATGTAAGTTTTCTCATAAGAATTTCTACCTTGCATGGACTCTGTGACAGTGAGAAGATGATTGTTTCTGGTTTTTGTGGATGTAGTAGTTCTCTTGATTCCAGCACAAGAAACACTAAAACATGGACGATGATCCAAACATCATTTGCTTTAGCACTCCTCTCAAACGGTCTGCTATCCCTCTAGAACTAGATAACTCCTGATTGCACCCTTGACTTCGTTGGGTATTTGTCTCGCTTATTAGCACATTGATGAAATCTAAATCAGTAAAAATTGAAACTCTTATTAAATTTGACAGTAATGTTTGAAGTTGAGCTTCATTTAACTTGCGAAACAGAGTAGATGATAGGCAGGAAAAATTGTGAGAAGTGGAAATGCATATGGTAAGATCAACCATGAGGGAAAAAAATATTAAAGCAAAGAAATTAAAGGTAGATCACAAAATACACAAGTCTAATGACGAATGGCCAACTTACTTGGGGGTATTTGCCAAAATAAGCCAATATTTATTGAAAAGTTGTGAAAGTAGTCCAAACTTTTGAATTCTTTTTAAAGTAGGGATTTTGCCATTGAAAAGAACGATGTCAAAGCCACCATTTTTAAATAGCTACTTTAAAGTAGTCTTATTAAAAAGGTGACTTTAAATGACTTTAAAATAAGCAAAGCAAACTAGAGACAAATTATGATTAAAATAAACCATTTAAAGCCACATTCTCAAATAGCGACTTCAAAGTTACTATCTGAAATAGCGACTTTAAAATTATTATTTCAAAGGGCAAAATCTCTACTTCGGAAAGAATTTTAAAGTTTGGATTACTTTGGAAATTTCCAATATAAATTGGATTATATGGGCAACTCAATTATACCTTCAGCACCAAAAAAATAGAAAGGCATCAGCGCCAATATTTGATCAATAATGACATGGGAACATCTTTTAGCGATATATATGTATTGCAAAAGCTTTATACTTTTACAACTTGCTCCATGAAAGCTATTGGACATTGTATGTTATAGATCTTCAAGCTATACATAACATTAAATTAGAACATGTTATGCTTCAACAGGTGAGCCAATTGAGCTACTTTACACACACAAACCACACCCCCCCCCCCCTCCTCCAAATCTGTGTGCATCAGAATAGCTTTCTCCTGCACGTTGGGTTGCTGGCACGACCAGTTTCAGTCATTTCTGTTCTGGTAGGAGTTGCGGACGTTTTCTTGAAGATTCTGCCGTTTCAAATTCTTTCAATTCACACTCTTCCTGAGATACTCCTGGTGGTGGAGGTGTATCTAATGCCAGCTGAACGTTCTTTGTCTCCAACTCTTCTTCGAACTCTTCATCAGCTGGATTGTCCACATACTTCCTGTGTGGCATGAGCTCTTCACCCCTTGGCACTGAATCCATCATAAGCTGCAACAGAAATTTGAATCTTCGGGAATGAAGAACGTCGAAAATTACTAACAATTATAGAAACCAGGCAGAGCTATAAATTTCAATTAGATTTCCAGTTTTGTACCTTCCAATCAGCAAAGTCAAGTCTGAAAATAAAGTGGCTGTATTTAACCTCCCCTCTCACAACTAAACGGCGAATGGGAGCATTTCTTGGAGCTGGAAAAGAGCAAAAACATAGAAGAAAAGAGTGAAGCCATTTTCTGAATGTTAAAGAAATGAAACTCTATAATAATTCTAAATCGACAAATATTTGGGGGATTTCTTACAAAGTAAATGAGAGCCGTTTTCATCCACCTCCATGAAAACCCGACCATCTCTTACTAAGAAAGAGAGTGCAAACAGATTCTCAACCGTTTGAGCAAAGGAATGCCTGTTAAGTATAAGATTCTCAAGCTTAACAGGATTATTTTTCTTCAGGACACCAAACATTACTGCAACAATCATATCATTAAGCGTCTCCTCCTCTGAATTGACCTGTGGCAAGAAAAATAGGTGAAGTCGAAGCAATTAACTTTCAAAAATTCATGTAGGAGTCCGCGCCAACTTGTTCTGGAAATAAAAGGGAGAAATTTACAAGAAAAACGAGAGTTTTTAACAACAATGACTAACATAAATAACACACTTTGTAAATTGATGACTAGGGAGGCAAGAAACCACATCTCCTTTGGTTTTTCCTTCTCGATTAGCCTGCGATGTCTTCTAACAACTGTACATTTCTGTGGCTTAAACATCAATTCCATTGGCCCAATACTAAGAAAACAGCAATCAAGTTGAAAGCGGATTAGAACAAATTAAGACAAAACAGGAAGAAAAATACAGAGACTTGAGGATTCAACAAGACTTACATGGTCCGACATCCTATTCCTTGCTTGAAAACATGTGCAGCAGCACGGCCAATAGCTTTCCAACTGATTGAATTTGAAGAATTCCCAGATTGTATTCTCTGAGAATCTTCCACAAACTGTCTTTTTAGTGAAGAAACAAAGTTTGCGGGGGTGAATGCCCCAAGACTAAGCGATTCAGTCGAGGTGAGCAACGTGGTTGTAAGATTAAGCATAACCTGTGCATCTGCAACTTGCTCCCTTGGTTTAACAACTGAAGATGAAATAATTAGTGAATTATTACAATGAGCTTATGAGCATAGTTACTGATATTCAACTTCACTAGTAGAATTCAGACACTTGAGTTGCAGCTGTTGCAGAAGTGACGATCTTGTACAGGGGAATTAAGCAACAGCAAACTAGTAAAAGCTGATACCAAGTTCATAATGGCTTTATTAACACGGTGCAAAATAAACAAAATCTTCACAAAAGGTACTCCATAGATGGTGTATAGTCTAAGCAGCACTTCAAGAATCTGACAACTAAATGTTGAACACAGGATATCATTCTTTTGCATCTTTATTACAAATTATTCCTAGTTAAGTGTATCAATCAGAATGAAACCCTGAAAATTACCTCAATAAAGTCATAAAGATCACAATAATTAAGTCTCGACTTTCAAACAGTGTTAGCGCATAAAGTAAAATCTGCTTCCAATAATCTTAGTTCCTGATTTCTTTTCCCACCTCATTTCTTGATGATTACGATGAAGAAAGATCAAAAAATCTTGATGAATCAAAACATGCACATGACCTAGCAAGAATGCCAAGACACAAAACAACATGCCCTTGTAACCATTTTGGTTTCTTGCATTATAGAAAAAAGGCCTCTCTTTGACAGGAGAGTAAAATTGTCCAAAACAACAGCCAGTTACAGTAATACAGGGTGATAATTTTGCAATGCAAGAAAATTAAAACTAGTATGATATCTTCCATCTACCCTTAAATCACAGGGTAAATTGGTACTTTTTTTTTTGTCCTTTTGAACTTAGAATAAGGCACTTATAAGCATCAGAGGCATTGTTCAATTGATAAGTTACTCGTCTTTTTCCCATTTAAGGAAAAGAAGGGAAGATTGTAATGGCTAGGCAAAGTCTTAATGGTCGCATCTTTTTCCTAAAAATATTAGTTATTTGGCCTCATCTAACCAGAAAACAGTTGATAATTAAAGGATTGCTTAGTCATCAACGAATTATTCACTTAAAACTAAGATCTTTGACTAAAAAAGAATTCAATTCCCCACCCTGCCAGTCAATTAAAAATCAACATATCTATTAAATACTGAATTTCAATACATTCCACTTTAGAATCTCTAACCACTAAAACACAAAAACAAGTCATATGTCCCCTTCCTATCAAGGGGGAACAGGTGGACCTTTCACCTAAATCCTAGCACTTAGTCCTGTTTCTTTGTCTTATTATGCTTCTTTCGCCTCATAAGTACAAACAAGTAATGTGATCAAACTATTTTGAGATGGGGTCCAAAAAAGTCTTACCTTGCTGATGCAACTTTTCCACATCTCCGACGATGGTTTTAAACATTGGTGAATCTGCACTTGCTATCTCATCTCTTCCCACTACAAAACAATATTTATACCAAAATCTGTATCAGACCCACGATTCTTCAAGAGAAAACCCATTACAAATCACAAATTCTTGGACCAAAAAAATGAAAAAAAAAATTCACCATTAATCCGATTATGTATGGCATGATAACCAGCACGTATTTCCCTGCGAAAGGCCTCAGACTGCCTTTGATCAGTACTATGCTCAGTACTTTGGTCAGTATTTTGATCAACAGAACCGTCTCTTCTTGTCATTGTTTTAGCTTGTCGCGATCACTTTATCCGCTGTATACATAAATACAAATATAGATAACAGAACTATTTATATATTACCCGTATTAGGTTATTCTTTTCCTGCTAATATTTGGAAACTCTTCATCTCCCACGGCCATTAACATAAATAAATTTCCTAATCTGCAATTTGCTTGTTAGTCAAGTTACTAAGACACTAATGCATCATTACGAAGGTGTCGTTTAGGGTTGAAACATTAATAAAGTTAGTGCTGGTTTTAGTTTTTTTTTTTTGTAATAAAAAAAGAAGTAGGTTTTAGATTTGAAACAGGATTGTGTTGGTTAAAGTTTTAAAGCCCTACTAACTATAAGCGTCTCTTAATTTTCCGATATTAGTTTTGATAATATCAAAACCAATATAATTTGCTACAAAAATTTTAAGTTAATGATTTTGGCACTCTATAGCTATTTTTTTTTTGGGCTATGTCGGCATGTATAGTTATTCTGAACATTCCTCTCTTAAGTGTTTAGATCGTCTAAATGGCTATTTAAAAAAAAAAAACTTAACATCTTAGGCTGTAATATTAACCTTGTATAAGAAAACTACTATTGCATTTGTGCAATATTGTTACATGTATAATGAGGCAATACAAGTATTATGGCTTTTAGTCTCTCCTTTTTTTGGTTAAAAAGGTTTATATTTGTTGTGCACACAGTAATTCTTTCTTTAAGAACACAGTTCTACAGAGTTCTGCTAATTGCTCCTTTTTTAGGTTCTAAAAGTTTATTTTATCAATGCCGCTTCTTCTATTAAATTCGAAAAGTTTACATAAAGTTAAATTTGTTCCATGCCTTTTTGACTTTCTTTTGGCATGTCACTTGAAAATTTAGCCACTAGATATTTGGTCATTTTCGTTAATGGAAGAGAGGAGTAAATTCCCAAAAAGAGTGACTTTTTAATCTAACTTCCCAAAGGATGGTGATTTTTTAGCCTCTTCCCAAAGGATGAAAAACGCATCCAAGAAATGCGTTTTTTCAAATAAAAACGCAATCTTCAAATACGTTATTTTAATTTTCATAACTTTATTTAAATAGAAAAAATTGATCAAAAACGCATTAGTGGAATGCGCTATTTTAAAAAGTCGCATTTAGTGAATGCGTGTTTTGGCCCAAAAACCCATTTCGGAAATGCGTTTATTAGTAAATAAACTCATTTGCTAAATGAGTTTTTAGCATATCTAAGGAGTCTATTCCAGTCCCCGGTACTAAGAACCCTTCAATCCCTCTTTTAAAAAGTCTCATTGTGAAAATTTACCTTTATACTCTAATTATTTGGAGAAACTTAATGAACAAATTTTGCAAAAGAAACTTGTTTCTAGTCAATAAATTAAGTAACTAATTAAATAATTAAATTACTTGTGAGTGTTACTTTCATATAATTAATTTATGTTAAATACAAAATCTACTAGTTTCCCTTTCATAAAAATATGAGAGTAACACTTTTTGAATTTTACTTATAACCATTTGTATATTTAAGATAATTTAAATGATTCAGAATAAAATACTCATCAATAGCTAGTACTTTGTTCATGTAATAGAGGAAACCTATAAAGAATTGGTATGTTATGGGCAGTTTCTTTTTTTTTTTTTTTTTTTAAATTTCACATATTTAATTTATGTTAAATACAAAGCCTACTAGTTTTCCTTTCGTAAAAATATTAATATAGTACTTTTTAAATTTTACTTACAAATATTTATGTATTTAACATAAATTATATGATTCATAGTAAAATGCCTACCCCCATAGCTAGTACTTTTTTCATGTAATAAAAGAAACCAGTAAAGAGCTGGTATAAAGTTGGTAATTTATTTTTTTACTTTCACGTATTTAATTTTTATTAAATATAAAACCTACTAGTTTCCCTTTCGTAATAATATTAGTGTAACACTTTTTGAATTTTACTTTTAAATATTTATAAATTTAACATAAATTAAATGATTCAAAGTAAAATGCTTATAAATAGCTAGTACTTTATTCATATAATGGAGGAAACCCGTAAAGAACTGGTATGTTGTGGGTAATTTTTTTTCGACTTTCAAATACTTAATTTATATTAAATACAAAAACTACTAGTTTCCCATTCGTAAAAATATTTGTGTATCGCATTTTTAATTTTATTTACAAATAGGTGAGTGCTAGTGTCAGCAACCTCAGAGGAGTTCCGTAATTTTCCTTTCGATTAAAGTTTTCAAGATATGTGATTATTCTAACTCATTTTGGGCCATCATATTTTTACACTAAACATGTAGGATTAATTTTTTATGAATCGTAAAATTTTCTTTAGAATAAGTGTTACGGTTTTTAAGACAAATTACCAACATTTAAGATACAAAATATGTGCATGCATATGTAAAATCCAAAGTTCAAAAGCCTTTTAGGCTTTTGCAAACTTGAAATGAAATCTATACCAGATAAATTAATAACAATTATGAAATAACAAATTCTTTGGATCTTGACTTGTGTTAGTGAGCTAAATTAATAATAACTTCGATAAAATAACAAGATAATATTTTTTTTAAAAAAAAAAACCTTACATAACCCAAGTCAAGATCAAAGAAATGAAAAAATGTAGTACATATTGATAAACGCAAAAAGCATTCAAGTCAAGATCCAAAGCAATGAAAAAAAGTGGTACATATTGGTAAACGAAAAACGCATCCATCTAATGCGTTTCTTAATCAATAGCGCATTGCCGCAATGCGTTTGCTAGTGTATCAAAAAACGCATTCCACTAATGCGTTTTTTGATCAATTTTTCCTATTTAAATAAACTTATGAAAATTAAAATAACGCATTTGAAGATTGCATTTTTATTTGAAAAAACGCATTTCTTGGATGCGTTTTTCATCCTTTGGGAAGAGGCTAAAAAATCACCATCCTTTGGGAAGTTAGATTAAAAAGTCACTCTTTTTGGGAATTTACTCTGGAAGAGAGAGGTGATGTTTGAACCTGAACTATGGAATGTTCAATTACTTTTAAAAGCTGTTTGGGTTTTTTTTTTGAAGATTTTATAAAAAAAAATGTATTATAACGATTTAATGTATATAAGTTAAAAAGAAGATTGAGAAATGTGTTCATAAGAAACATAAAAATTTTAGGTTATTATCACGTTACCCCCTTAACGTTTGGTGCCACTATCAATTTTTCCCCTTAACATTATTTTTTAATCACTTTACCCCCAATACTAATGGTCAAATTTAACGGAGTTTGTTACTTAAAGTGAAAAGACATGTTTAACCCTTAAAATTATTATCACTTTACACCCATAAACTATAGTTTCATTATCAATTTACCCCCTAGAGTTATTTTTTAGGCAATTTATCCTATCATTAAACCAACTTAGCAAGTTAAAAAATTTTAGCAGAAAATACCTTCCTCTTTGCATAATAAAAATAATAAAAAATTTAGAGTGGCTCTTCTCTTTTTTAGTATCAAGAAAAAAATCAAAGTAAAAATTACAAATAAGAAAGAATTAAATACTTTTATTATTTTAAAATTATTTCACTTTTCTGTTTACTACCAAATTGACAATCTTAATGTAATACGATAATGTTAGACTTTTCTTTATTTTCTTTCTTTGCAAAATCTAATTTTCTTTCTTCTTGTTTTCTATCTCTTTTTCTTTTCCTTGTATTAATAAGTGTGAAAAAAAGAAATTTGAGAAAACCTTTTTATTTTTATGTTTTTCGATCTCTTAAAGTGAAAAAAAGAAAGAATAACCATTCCAACTTTTTTATTTTTAATTATATATAAAAAAGGGTAAATATATTTAAAATTTTTTGACCATACTAGTTAGATTAATGATGAAGTAAAATGCATAAAAAATAATGTTAAGAACTAAAGTGATTGTATCACTATAATCTAAACGAATAAAGTGATAACAACAATGTAGTAATGCTATAAAATAAAATGGTATTTTTGTCCAAAATTTTTTAACATGTTGAGTTGAATTACTTATAAGGGTAAAGTGATTAAAAGATAATGTTAGGGGGTAAACTAATAGTAGTGATATAGTTTAAAGGGGTAAAGTGATAATAACCCAAAAAATTTTCTTTAAAGAATTGCAATCCAAACAAGGAAAAATCTTCTTTCGAGCTAGACTAGAAAAACTTGAAACAATGATTTCAAATTTTCAAAGAATTGCAACATATCTGAAAAATTGTACTGTTAAAATCTAGTATAACTTATAAATAGAACATTCGCGAATGGTTTTGCTTTTGATGTGACAAAGTAGCAATCATTTAACTCAAGGTACTCTTTGATTTGTTGGGATATAATTGGGTACTAATCACTCAATTATCTATTTATGACCCATCTAATCTTTAGGTTTGTAATTAGTTTAAACTTACTGTACTGTTACGATTAAATTCCTATAGCGAGAGGATTGTTCTTGGCATATAATTGATTGATTTTATAAGAAGGGTTGAAGACAAGGGAAAGAAAAAAACATGAAAATTGGTCTAATGTTTTCAACATTTTCTCCTCATTTTTATGAAACTTAATTACACCCAAATATTGAATCTACTTATCATAGAAGTCCGAGAGTTAATTTTAGTTTGTGAAATCCAAAAAGCTTGTGATAATTATTATTTTTTGACTAATTGTGATAATTATTATTGGTGGCGAGGACGGAAAGTTACAAGTGGGTGGAATTGGGTTCTGGGACTCGCACGAATTTTACAAATTTTGCAAATATAATTGGGCCCCGCTTAAGAAACTCAAATACCCAACCCAATTATTTTGCGCGAGTAGAAATAAAGTGTCAGAATTGGCCGCTGTAGATTCCCCCTAAGGCCCTGTTTGGTCCTAGCTGTTTGGTGTACACAATCAGAGACACAAGTCAACGCCTCGAGCGTTCACTTTTTTGGGGAAGATATATGCAAAATAGGATAATTTCAAAAACCTCCCATGACATTTCTGATCCTGATAGTATCACTTGACACTTTCGAGTCTTGAAAAATCTCACTTGCATCCCCGACTTTCAGAATATAATATTAAAAAATTTTATTTTGGGAGAGAGAATATGATCTCATTCTAAATATTTCCCTTTCTTGTGGTCTCATAATTAGAGAAAAATACTGTTTTGATACCCAAACTTTGACACATGAGCGATTTTAGTCTCCAAATTTTGGACAAAAACAAATTTGGTATCCAAACTTTCAAATTTTGAGCACATTTAGTACCCTTGACGATTTTTTTCCAAATTGCTATCAGAAAAAGTCATGTGACAGTCACATGTCCGACTACTATTGTATAAAAAAAATGCCAACAAAATGTCAAATGCCATTCTAAAACCAAGTATTAAGTTTAAGGACTAATAATGTAATTAAAAAAATCTAAGGACTAAATAACATCACATGAGTCATTTAAAAAATAAAAGAAGAAGAAAACGATGTAAAACTCTGCCAAACTCATTTCATAGGTTTTCTTTTCTTTTAGAGAGAGAGAGAGAGATGGAGCATAGATAGAAAAAGAGAGAGATGGAGCACAGATAGAAATGAGTTTGGCAGAGTTTTACATCGTTTTCTTCTTCTTTTATTTTTTAAATGACTCATGTGATGTTATTTAGTCCTTAGGTTTTTTTAATTACATTATTAGTCCTTAAACTTAATACTTAGTATTAGAATGGCATTTGAGATTTTTTTGGCATTTTTTTATACAATAGTGGCTGGACATGTGACTGTCACGTGACTTTGTTCGGTAGCAATTTAAAAAAAAATCGTCAAGGATACTAAATGTGCTCGAAATTTGAAAATTTGGGTACCAAATTTGTTTTAACCCAAAATTTGGGGACTACAACAGCTCATGTGTCAAAGTTTGGTATCAAAACTACATTTTTCTCTCCTAATTATCATAGCACATTAATTTTATCTCTTAATTTTTGTAAATTTGATTGATGTGGTTATTTAATCAAACTTTAATTGTTGATAATAGGGCCGAAAGAACCTTTAATAGTTTTTTGTATCATTAGTTTGGACAAGAAATATATTTAAAATTATAAATAACTTACAATACTCGTAAAAATAACTTGAAATATTTTACAATAATGAAAATAATTTTTTTACAACAACTTGGAAATGGCACAAACAAGTTTGTATAATTTTCAACATTTTGTATAATTTTATATTTCACACCATCCATTCGGAAAAAGAATTCAAAAACTCAAAAAAATGTGAACAATGTAGAGAACTCTTTAAATTAATTCAAAACACTTTATAGTAAAGAAAATAATACTTTTGTAGCTTACAAAACCCTCAAATGAGCATTCAAATATAAAATCTTTGTACTTTAAAAATGTATTATAATTTGTCCCATCAGAATGAACCATTATGCTTTCCATTTTTATTTTTAAATTATTATTAATATATTCTAGTTTTTGTACTAGAAAGAGAAAGACAACAAAGGGGCAAATTTAAATTATGATCTCTCTCTCTCTCTCTCTCTCCCTCCTCCCTCCCTCCCTCTATCTCAAAATATGAGTTTTTTTAACATTATATTTTAAAATGTGTTGCAAAAGTTTATAAAAGGCTTAAAATAGGGAAGTTAAGTAAGATTTTTTAAAGTTCAAAAGTGTCAAATGACATTATTAGAAACGTCAAGGGAGGCTTCTAAAATAATCCCATCTAAAATTTAAGGATAAGGTTACGATTAGATTGAGAAATTGATTTATATTAGAAATATCTTATCGTAACAACTGTACCTTTATATTAAAAAAAACATTGACAGTTGTACATAAAAAAAAAGAAACTAACATTTGTATTTATTTATGGTTATGGAAATTATCAGAATTTTTTGTAAACTAATCAAGACTTAGACGTCCTTGGTTCAAATCCACTTTTTGTCCATAACTTTTGATGATTACAAAATAATTGGATGTTACTAATATTCTTTGAAGAGATTGTTTCAGGAATTGGAACAAAAACAAGGTCAAAGACTTGAAACCAAAACAAGATCAAAGATTGACAAATTGCTGAAATTGCTGTCGAACGCACAAAAGGACCATATCGGACGGCCGACAACCATTGAGTAACTTCGGATGCATGAAGAACTCACACTCGGACGTCCGAAGATAATAATCCAAGTCTTCTATGATCACTGACCTCGATCGGACACACAATACTTCAGTACCGGACGTTCGACAAACGTTCCGATACTTTGGACGCAATACACTGAGAGCACCGGACGTCCGAAAGAAATGAAGAAGGATTTGCAAGTTTACTTTCGGACGTATATTGTGGAAGGACCGGACGTCCTAAGAATCTCAAGAAAATGTCTTAAACTCACTGTCTTCGTTCGGAAGCAGAAAATCAGAGTACCGGACGTCCGACACCACCAACGGCTAGTTGACTCTTCACCTGCCTTCTATCCGTTGACAGCATTAATTGAAGAATTTTTTGATCTCCTATAAATAGAGAATTGCCAATTACTTCAAAAGAACTTTTACACATTAAGTCTACATCAGATCTTGAGTGATTCAAGTGTAAGAATACTCCAAAAAGAAGATTTGTACTCTTAGTTATGTAATCTTCATTTAGCTTTTCAAGTGTGATTCAGTTTTTTCAATTGTGTAGTTTTGTGAGAGTTGTCTTGAGGGATAGTAAAATTTTTTAACTTGACCAAGTGGAGTTCAGGGCAAGGAGGAGGTGAACCTTCCTTTGTACACAAGAGTGATTGTAATTCATCAACTTGAAGAAACTTGTTTGAATTAATCTACAAGCTCAAGAGGAGTTGGGTAGTTAATTGGTTTGCAATTCTTTCTTTTTTATTTACTTATTGTTACGTTTGTGATCTTTACATTGTTTATCTCTTTCACTTGGTTGTCTTCGATCCTTACAATTGGTATCAGAGCTTGGTTTCCTTGAGATTAAGGTCAATCAGCTTAGGAGTAATAATGACAACCAACAATGCCATATTTTTAGAAGGACATTCTGTCATTAGATCACCTATGTTTAATGGGTCAAATTATGTGAGTTGGAAAGAAAGAATGATTATTTTTTTACAATCTATTGATATTGAATTGTGGTTTATTACTAGTGAAGGTTCATATGATGTCTCTCTTATAGATGAAAATACTCATAGATCTAAACCAAAAATAAGAAATAAACTGACTGCTATGGATAGAACTCATCTCACCTTAAATGCGAAAGCTATGAATGTGTTATATTGTGTTTTAGACTCAAATGAATCTATTAAAATCAAAAGCTGCAAGTCAGCCAAGAAAATTTGAGATAAATTGAGAGAAATTCATGAAGATAGTAAGAATATTAGAAAACAAAAGAAGTTCATTCTAGTTACAAAATATGAATCCTTCAAGATGGAACCTCATGAAAATATTGATAAGATGTATTGTAGATTCAATGACCTCATTAAGAACTTAGAGGTGCTGGAAAATCAATACTCTCTAGGTGAAAAAAACAGAAAAATTCTGAATGCCTTATCCAAGGATTGGGAGAGTAAAGTGACTGTCATTGAAGAAGCTAGAGATCTAAATTTCTTGCCTATTGAATCTCTTATTAATTCTCTAACCTCTTATGAGCTGAAGTTTAAGTCCAAAATGCAGGAGGAAAAGGATGCGAAAGTAAGAAGGAGCATTGCTCTAAAGGCATCTCAAGATGAAGATGATTCTGCCTCCTTAGATGAAGAAGATGCAGAAGTTGATGACAGTGATATAGCTCTCATCACAAAAAATTTCAAGAGGATCCTCAACAAACGAAGGTTCAGAAAAGGAGGAAACAGCAACTCATTTCCAAATCAGTTCAGCAACAGAAGAAACAAAAAGAAACAAGAGTATAATAAAAAGTAAACTGATAAATGCTTTGAATGCGACCAACCTGGACACTATATGGGTGAGTGTCCAATGGTGAAGAAGAAAGAAAGAAGAAAATCAAGATTCAACAACTTTCAATTCACAAGGAATGATTGCAACTCCGATAGTGAAATTGAAAAGAAAAAAAAATCCACTCAATTGGCTTTTATGGCCATTGGAGATGATGGGGTAACATTTTCTAACTCTCAATTTGAAAGTGATGATGAAACTGATGATCATCTTGAATCTTTTATTATAAAATTGCATGATAGTTTGAAAAAATCTTATGCTAGAAATAAGGAATTAAAACATAAACTTAGCTTTTTTCTTCAGGACAATGCATGTCTTTTTCAAGAAAACAAAAAACTGAAAATTGAAAGTGATTTCTTAAAAAAGAGTGAGACTATTTTACACTTTGAGTTTGATAGAAAAACAAGACTTTGTGAAATGTTCAAAAAAGAACAAGGTGATTTGAAAAGAAGAATAGATAATTTAAATGAATTGCTCCAACATAAAAAATAAAACTGTTTTCAAAGTAATAAATCAAAACCTCATTTTGGCACTTATGAGAAGAAGATAAATTCTGCTGTAAATGAATTTGCTATTTATAAGAGAAGACAAGTAAGATTTATTAAACCTGTTCATGTAAATAACTCTTTGGTTATGTGTAATTTTTGTTGTCAAAAAGGTCACATGAAAAGTGATTGTTATGTGAGAAAGAATATGAGAAGAGGCATGAAATGCATGTGGATAGTTAGACATGATTCTATGTGACAGCCCCACATTCCCTTAAGGTGAACCAAAGGGGTTAGCGGATTGCCTGCCCAACTCTTGTTAGGACTAACAAGGCAGTTAAACACAATCTAAAACGTTCCGAAAAATAAAAGCGCGCTCAAATGAATCAGAAAAATCACAAAACGAAAACAAAAATCGAAATCGAACATGAACAGTGTCGGTCACGTCACAATCCGGCCGGATTTTCCGCCGGATTCCTGGCCAGAGAGCAACTGGCTGGATCCAAAAATGTCCAAGGCAATCCGCTAACCCCTTTGGTTCACCTTAGGGGAAGGTGGGGCTGTCACATGTGGTATCAGAGCCTAAATTTGAATTAGTCTGGGCGTGTTAGAAATCTTCGACTTGAGGAGTATATATTTGATTATTTTCCTTCGGCGTTGTGAGTGCCGCCACATCTATACCTATCATAATACGGTCGTTTTGGCCGTGGTCAAGGAGAGGAAGGAGCTAGCAAAGGATAATGAGAGGTTCAAAATCGAAGTGAACCAATTAAGGGAAGCCAATAAGAGGCAAGCCGAGCGAATTAAGGAGTTGGAGTATGATGTGGCCGGCAATGTTCATATTCGGTTTCGATTTTCGTTTTTGTTTTGTGATTTTTCTAATTCGTTTAAGCGCGCTTTTATTTTCTAGAACGTTTTAGATTGTGTTTAACTGTCTCGTTAGTTCTGACAAGAGTTGGGCAGACAGTCCGCTAACCCTTTTGGTTCGCCTTAGGGGAAGGTGGGGCTGTCACATGCTAACTCTAACAAGTAGGAGATATTGATAAGACTGATGAGATTCTTGTTCATAATGCTTTTTTATAATTTTTTTTTGATATTTCTAATATTTTAAATTGAGCTTTTCTTGATATTTTTGAATATTATTGAAGTTTTATGATAATAAAAAGGGGGAGAAATGGATGTTATGTGAAAGGGGGAGTTGTTCTGAGCTTATAAAATTTTTTGACGCAATGAGTGAGGGGGAGTTTATACTCATATGCAAAATCTTTTTCTTTCCTCCATCCATTGTTTTGTCATCATCAAAAGGGGGAGAATGTTGACATTGGTCCCTAGTTTTTTATATTTACAAAATAATGGATAATATTAATATTTTTTCAAGAAATATTTTCAGTTGTGAAGCAAATCAGATTCAAAAATCAAGTGTAATTGAAAGGGACAAAGGCTGCTGAAAGCTGTCGGACGCTTGGATCGGACATCCGACAATCATTGCGTAACTTCGGACGCTGAATATGTCTCCACCGGACGTCCGATAGAAACAAGATGATTTCTCAAATCTCTTTGTTTGCTGTCGGACGCACAAAGAGCTTGCACCGGACGTTCGATAGAATTGAAGAAAATTTCTCAAACTCACTGCCTGCTGTCGGACGCAAAAAATAGGAGTACCGGACATCCGATACTCCAATGGCTAGTTGACTGTTCAGCTACTTTCTATCCGTTGGAAACATTAATGAAGCACTTTCTTGGTCTTCTATAAATAGAGCATGGACAGAATCTTTAAATAACTTTTGTACACTGAAGATACAAAAGATCTAGAGTGATTTTAGTGAGAAAATACTCTCCAAGAAAGATTTGTAGTCTTAGTGGTGTGAGGTTCATTGTAAGCTTTTCATTTGTGAGTGAATACTTCATGAGTGTAGCTCTGCGAGGGTTGTCCTGATGGATAGTAAAACTTCCTAATTTGACCGAGTGGAGTTCGGGGCAAGGAGGAGGTGAACCTTCCTTTGTATACAAGAGTGATTATAATTCATCAACTTGAAAAAGTTTGTTTGAATTAATCTACAAGTTCAAAAGGAGTTGGGTAGTTAATTGGTTTGCAATTTTTTCCTTTATTATTTACTTATTGTTACGTTTGTGATCTTTACATTGTTTATCTCTTCCACTTAGTTGTTTTCAATCCTTACATCCCTCCTCATTTTTAAATCTCATCCTTCCCTTGTTAGATTTTTTTCTCTTTTACAAGGATAGAATTACACTATAACTTTTTCGATTGGTAAAATTGTAAACAGGAATTGATAAAGTCACCAAGCTAGCCTTATCCACCATTAACATAGCCTTTTGTGAGGAATAAATGTAATAGATAAGACTATTTCAGATCAATTTAACAGTTTGTGTATTACATGATACAAACCCCGTTGACGAATCAAAATTCGTGAACAACAAACTTGGGACCTTTGGTGATTGACACAAGTTTTGGTAGCAAAATTCCTATATAATCTTGACCCACAATCAAACGAATTAGCGAATCTTAAGAAAGGTAGTAGGCGCCACAATTAAGGGTGATGTCTTGATTGATAAGTCAGACGACCACCCAAGAAAGTGCAAAAGTATTCAAGGTTGCTCATAGAGCCAAGAGAGCTTTCTCTCAAAGTTATTTGTTAGAAAATTATTCGTGTGTATTGATGAAAGAAACAATGGGTTTTATTGTGTCTTTTACATAAGAAATCCTAACTAAACTTAGACAAACTAAAGCAAAACTTGGACCCTTAAATCCAATCTTTAAATCCTACTTGTAGTAATGGATCCAAGCAACTAAGCTGGACCGTTTATTAGTTAATAATTTAACCCAAAATAATGAACGAGATAATAAGATGGAAGAAATTTGGAAAATTTTGGAAAATTCAAACTTCATTCTCCTTCTTCACACACAACTTGAACTAGATTAATGAAACTTGAGTTCCCTTTGTCCTTCCCTTTGACCATGTTAGGCACTTCAATTGAGTCTTGAACAGCTTGTACCATAGCTTGTAATGACTCGTTAAGTCTCTTGGCTCAAGCATGTGTCATTGGATCCATCGGAACAATCATGGGTTCAACTTGAGCACTTCGATCGACTTGGACAGCTTGTGACACTCCATCAGTCGCCTCCCCTTGAGAAGGATTTATCCTCAAATTGATCTCATCGCCTGCAAGAAAAGGACTCAAGTCAAATTCTTTGAATGTGACACTAACTTTGTACTCACTTGGTAGCTTGAACTTGTAAGCAATGTCGTTGACGCACTTGAGTGCTTGAAATGGTCCATCTCCACGTGGTAGCAACTTATTGTGTCATTGGACTAAAAATCACTCCTTTCACAGGTGATGCAATACCTAGTCACTTGGTTCAAACACTACGTGCTTACGTCCTTTATTCGATTGGATAACATATTGCATCGTCCACTTCTCGATGTTAGCATACTTTCTCATGATGTTGCCTAAAAAATTCTATCTTTTTCTTGCCATCTAAGTTAAATCATTTAGAAGTAGGTAAAGGCACTAAATCTAAAGGTATTAGTGGGTTAAAACCACAAACAACCTCAAATGGCAAATATTGAGTAGCAAAATATACGATACGATTACATGCAAATTCGACAAGAGGTAGGTAATCTTCCCATGCCCTAAGATTTTTGTGTAATATTGCACGCAACAAGGTAGAGAGAGTTTGATTAACTACTTCTATTTGCCCATCAATCTGCAAGTGACTAGTTGTCAAGAATAACAACTTAGTTCCTAACTTAGATCATAAGGTTTTCCAAAAATAGCTAAGGAACTTAATATTTTTATCAGACACTATGGATCTAGGAACACCATGTAATCTCATGATTTCTCTAAAGAACAAATGAACTACATAATGCATCATCAGACTTATGACAAGTAATAAAATAATCTATTTTAGAAAATCTATCAATGACTACATAAATGGAATCATTGCCCCTCCTAGACCTAGGTAACCCAAGAATAAAGTCCATTGAAAGATCTACCCACACTTTCTTAGGTATAGGCAATGGATTGCATAAACCATGCAGACATACCTGAGACTTCACTTGTCAGCATGTGATACACTTGTCAACAAATCGTTCCACATCTCCTTTCATGCGTGGCCAGTAGAAATATTCTTGTAAAATAGCATAGGTCTTAGTTACCCCGAAATGACTCATTAATCATCCATCATGTGATTTCCTCAATAATAACTCATGAATAGAGCAAATAAGAATACACAGCTTATCGATATGGTAAAGGTAACCTTCGGCAATGAAAAACTTACCTTTGTGAGGTACTTTACATGATTCATAAATCACGCCAAAGTCAGCATCATTTTGGTACAAATCTTTAATAAATTCAAATCCTAAAATCTTAGCATCTGAAGTAGTGACTAGGGTATACCTGCATGATAATGCATTGACAACAATATTTGTCTTACCTAACTTGTACTTGATGACGTATGGGAATGATTCGACAAAGGTGATCCACCTAGCATGTTTCTTGCTTAACTTTTGTTGCACATTCAAATATTTAAGGAACTCATGATCTGTGTGAATCATGAATTCCTCAGGCCGTAAGTAATGCTGCCATGTTTCCAACGTTCAAACTAGGGTATAGAACTCTTTATTGAACGTTAAGTAGTTCAATGTTGTCCCGTCGAGTTTCTTGTCAAAATAAGCGATTGGCTTCCCAATTTGCATCAATATGGCACCTATTCCAATGCCTGAAGCATCATATTCAATTTCAAAGATTTTGTTGAAATCAAGTAAAGATAAAACAAGTGTACATGTGAGTTTGTATTTGAAAGTTTGGAAAGCCTATTTTTAAGCTTCTCCCCAAACAAAATTCTTATTCTTTTTGACAACTATAGTGAATGGGGTGGCCAATGTGCTAAGTCCTTCATGAATTGTCAATAGAAGATCGCAAGTCCATGGAAGTTTCGAACTTCACCCACAGACTTGGGTACTAGCCACTCTTGTATGGCCTTAATCTTACTCTCGTCCACCAGTATACCCCGTGTACTAACTACAAAACCTAAAAACACAAGTTGGTTAGTGCAAAAAATGCACTTCTTGAGATTAGCGTACAATGTTTCTTGTCAAAGTACATCAAACACAGATCTTAGGTGACTAAGATGTTCATCTAAGTTACTACTAAAAATAAGTATATCATCAAAATAAACCACAACGAATTTTCCTAAGAAGGTTCATAGTACATGATTCATTAAACGCATAAAAGTAATATGTGCGTTAGTTAACCCAAATGGTATAATTACCCACTCACACAACCATACTTATTTTTAAACGTTGTTTTCCACTCATCACCTTCATTGATTCTAATTGGATGATATCCACTTTTTAAGTTGATTTTAATGAACACTACTACACTATAAAGCTCATCTAATATATCGTCGAGGTTAGAAATAGGGTGACGATACTTTATCATGATGGCATTGATAGCTCGACAGTCGGTGCACATTCTCCATGGTCCGTCTTTCTTTGGCACTAGTATGATCGATACTACATACGAGCTCAAGCTTCCTCTCGCCCAACCTATGCTCAGCAACTCATCAATTTGACATTGAAGCTCCTTGATTTCTTCTGGGTTGCTCTTATAGGCTGACCGATTAGGAATGGCTGCTTCATGGATGAAATTAATTTAATGTTCAATCCCTCTAATAGGTGGCAGTCCACTTGGTATCTGTTTGGAGAAAACATCAAGGAATTCCTGCAAAAGAGACACAACCTCTCCCAACAAAGTTGGGTCTAACTCATTAGTAGACATCAAAATCTCTTTACTATAAAGTACGAGTAAAGACTGCTTCGCACTAAGAGCTTGTCTTACTACCTTAGCTTTCACTAGAAAATTTGATTTCTTCTTAGTTTTCCCTACCTTGGCTGATTCTACATTATGGTTTTAGATTCATTAATCTCGGTCTTAACTGCTAATATCTTCCTCTCATTTTCTTTGTCAAATTCCCTTTGTAGACTAAGTTGGTTTCATGCACTTGTTTGGGTGTAAGAAGTACTAATGTTATTTTCCTATATCTATGCATAAAAGTGTACTTATTAGTAACCCTATTAAAAGTAATTTTCTTATCAAATTGGTACACAAGATTTTATCCTCATATCTTCCAATTTTAAATGAAACAAGTACCTATTTTTACTGCAAGTCCTCTAGCCTCCCCAAGTTGTTTTTTTATTAAACTTGGCAAAATGTGTAATGCTTTTTTTTTTTTTATGGGATCATGACGTAGATTCGTTAAGAATTCATTGGGTGTAATGGGAAAAACTTTGTTTTTCGGTGGAGAAAGTTGGTTTGGGATTTTGTAGTTTTGACGATGTTTCCAAAGCTTTGGCTTGTAAACTCTAGTGGCGTCTATGCTTTAAAGATTCGATTTGGTCTCATTTTATATATGATAAATACGTTAAGGGCCTTCATCCGTCAATGGTATCTGTAACTCAACCATCGCCTGCTTGGCATCATTTGGAGGGGATATGCACATTTTGCAGAGTCAAAAATTCGGTGGTGTTTAGGTAGAGGATTGTTGATTTTTGGTTTGATTACTGGTATTTTGATCAATCTTTGTCAGTGCTATTGGGGGTGTCTGATTTGCCTTATATGCTGCTGGTGGAATTTTATGGTGAAGATGGGTAGACTGTACAAAAGTTGAGCCAGTGGCTTCCGGATTTTTTAGTACAACAAATTCTACAAACTCGACTCTATCCTGATCTTGAGGATGTTATGGTCTGGACCTCATCTTCTTCTAGTTTTTCACTACCAAGTGGGCAAGCGAAAGTCTTTGGTAGAGAAGGAACTTGTCAGTGGTTGATCGAACTATTTGGAATAATGTCTTGCCACTTAAGATTTTCTTTTTTAGATGGTAGTTGTTGCGAGGTTTGTAACCTTTGGATGATAAGTCGAGGAACAAGGGGATTGTACTTCCTTTACAATATGTGTGTTGCTTGGAGGATGAATCCTAAAATCATTTATTCCTCCATGGTTCGGTAGCTTCTCAGGTGTGGAGTCACTTTGTTGGGAGATTTGGTACTCTTACTTCAGACCAAATGTGGACTAATGTTTCTGCGATGTTTATGTCATGGTTATTCTCATCTCCTTTGGTTGGTCTAGTTCACATTAGATCAATTCTGCTGACTGTTATTTGCTATTTTCTATGAAAATAACGTAATTAGATGCACTTTCAAGGAGGGACATTTTCTATTCAACATGTTCCTTGGATGATAGACTCATTTTTGGAGCAATTGGCTAGAGCAAAGGTGTTTGAAGCATCTCATTTTCGTGGAGATATGGAATATTTTTTGTTTCAATATGTTTTAAATCTCTCTAGAGTGGTCTAAAATATTATGATTTCATGGGTGAAACCATCGGTGAATTTTTATGTCGGTGAAACCATCGGTGGTTTCAATAAATTGAATTCTGATGCAAGTGTCGTGAAAGGCATAGCTTCAGGTCGTGGGTTACTTCGTGACCATGAATGATATTTGGTTTTTGTGTATTATAAGAAGTTTGGGGATGTTGATGTAGTATTGGCTAAAAGTCTTTCTCTATTGCATGGTCTTCGTCCTTGCAAGGATAACGGATATCATTTGCTTCACATTTAGGTGGATTCGGAGGCACTAGTTAGCATGATAAAGTCTGCATCCCAAGCTAAATGGCCTCATTGCAATATTTTGGAAGAATTCATTTTTTGCTTAGTTGCACGAATTTGGATATTCAACATATATTTAGGGAAGCTAATTCAGTTGTGGACAAGATTGCTGATTTGATACTTGCTTTGGATTCCTTCTTCATGATGTCTAATCAATTGCCTTCTTCTATTCGGTCGACACTGGTGCTAGATGCTAGGTCATTTCCTTTTGTTTGATCTCAGACTGTGAGGGAGTAGTACTCCTAGTTTACTTTTGCTTAATATTTTCCTGAGATCAGTTTTGGCCCCCTTTGAATTTTTGTATTTTTCTCTTTATTTTTTTCGTAATAAAATTTCAGGCTAGCATCCTGACCCCGTGAATGGAGATTGCCATTGAAGAAAAAATTGGCTCTCAAGAAAGTTGGTAGAAAAGTTGATTTTAACTCCTAGACTAAAAAGGAGCTAGTAAACACTACTTATTAGTCTAAATACCAACAAGAAATCAAATTATTAATGACAATTTTTTAACATTACTACTAATTAGTAAAATTAGTGTCAAATTTTTATTCAAAATAAATCTCCTTTGGTGCATCTTTAATCCAATCTTGAGTACAAATTAATGCTTCAACAGTAGAGGGCAGCAATGAGTCACGAAACTTGTTCAAAACACGTCTCCTATACTAAAAGCACTCTTAGATGCAACTAAAGAAATAGGAACAACTAAGATGTCTCTTGCCATCATGGACAATATTAGAACCTTGGCTGTATGAGCTCTCCAATAATCCAATACATCAAATGATTCTTCTTCATTGGGCTTGCTTGGATAGATCTTTTCCTCCAAATAATAGTCCAACTCTGTCTTGTTACAAGTGTTATCTTCCTCCTTGTCAATATTATAAAAATCATCCATGTAATTCTTCTTTGCTATGGAAGAATTGTTGCTGCTTGCCTTTGAAGTTTTCTCCTTTTGTGAAGCTATATCTTGTTGACACCTCACTTCATGAGCTGTTACATACTCGTTGAAAAGAGCTTAAATTGTTTCTTCAACATGATTTGACATGCATGGTACTAAATAGCTCTTATAGATATTCCTAAAGATAATCATCGATTTTCTCATTTTAAACCTAGAATCTAAAATAAAAGCAACATATTGAAAGGGACGTTCTAACTGATATTTTAATCCTAAAGATATTTGACTTTTTTTCTAACTGATATTTTTCAAACTCAACCAACATATTAGCTGTCATGCTTCCGAGAAAGGGACGTTCCTCTATAGAAGTTTCTCTTAATAACATGAACACATAGTAATTTCATAAAGAAACATATTAGCTGTACAATATTTGTTGCCAGAGAAAATTTTTTTGATGGTGTAAAAGTTTTCTAGAAAACCATGAACAATTCAAGCTTTTCCCAATCTTCAGTCAATGGGGATCTTTGAAGTTCAAATCACGAGTTTTGATGCGATCATAAGCTCTCCTATAATGCAATGTATATTCAAGCATTATATATGTTGAGTTCCACCTTGTACATATATCTTGAGATAACATTTTGCCTCTGGGAATACATTCCTAGTCTGCATAGTGAAAAAGCTCAAGTTTTCTCTTAGCAGACCTTCTAACATATTTCATCGCATTCCTAACCCTGTGAATAATCATTAATCTCATCCAATCCTTCTTTAACAATCAAATTAAGGACATGACCCCAACAACAAACTTGAATATTTCTCCCATTTAGCAATAATGCACCTCTAAATAAATAGTGCTCTTGTAGGCATTTAGCAATGACATTATTAGTTGAAGCATTATTCATAATTATGGTACATATGTTATCAATATTCCACTCTAACAGACAATTTATAATTATATCTGACAGATTCCTAGTCTGCATAGTGAAGAAGCTCAAGTTTTCTCTTAGCAGACCTTCTAACATATTTCATCGCATTCCTAACCCTGTGAATAATCATTAATCTCATCCAATCCTTCTTTAACAATCAAATTAAGGACATGACCCCAACAACAAACTTGAATATTTCTCCCATTTAGCAATAATGCACCTCTAAATGAATAGTGCTCTTGTAGGCATTTAGCAATGACATTATTAGTTGAAGCATTATTCATAATTATGGTACATATGTTATCAATATTCCACTCTAACAGACAATTTATAATTATATCTGACAGATTCTACCCTGATGCCTTCATTGGAACCAAGACAAAATTGATAATTTTTTATTCAATTTCCAATGATTATGTATGAAATAAGCAGTCAATGCCATGAAAGGAAAATCCGTCTTAGATGTCCAAGTATCTATTGTCAAACATAGTCTTGGTTTGGATTGTAAAAAAATCTCCTTCAATTTACTTTTTTCAACTTCATATATTTTCATACAATTAGTTTTTATTGTGTTTTTAGACGCAGATTTAACCTTTGGATTAAGACAAAAAAAAAGGATTAAGACCCAGAGTATACTTCTAAAATGATTTATCTTCAACAAAATTAAATGGTAGCTCTCGATTAATTATAAGTTCTGTTAGATCCCTTTGAGTGCTCTTTTTGATCAAATTTTCAAATAAAATTACTAACTTGATCTGAATTACCTTTGGAGAATCTAAGAAGCGTTTGCCCTTTTGACGATTGTCTCTTTTGTAGGCTATATATATGCCCCCAAATATATGTTGATGCAAATGAGCTGTTACTCCATTACTATGGCAAGAGAAAATTTTCTTGCAATAATTGCAAGTACATTCCTCTTTCTTTGGCACAATCTTGGTGAAATGGGCCCAAACCTTGGACCTCACCTTCACTTCTCTTTTTCTCTTTTCACCTTTATTTGCTTCTTCTCCTTTGGGTTCTTGTTTAGCTGCAGTTTTTGTTGCTTCAACATCTGTGATTGTAATAACAATGTCTTCATTATTTGTATTTGACATCTAACGCCAAAAAAAAGAACATTGTTAAAGACATAAAGTATTTACTAACACAAATAAGAGGAATAGAAAAGTGATCCTTGCATAAAAAATGTTACTATGCAAATACAACAAATTCATACCTCAGAATTTTTAGTTTTGATTTCTAAGAAAGTGTTTCGAATATACATAGCAGTCAAAAAATTGACAGGATAATTTTTTCCTTGATTGAGAAATGAAAAATAATCAATGAGCAAGTTTAAGTTAAAATAAAATTACTAATTGGATATCCAACCCAATTCATTGTAAAAAAGTTGATTATCAAACAAACTCATTGTATAAGTTTATCAAGAATAACTCAGGATCAACCCTTCATCGATGATTTGTTCTTTTATGCCTTTTTTGGTCATTATTAGAATTGAAGATTTTCTGGCTGAAATTCTTTCAAGGCTGTAGCTGCTAACATTAAGATTACTCTTTATTTCCATGGAAAAAATTGGTAGTTCTCTACAAAAAGTAACATTGATTTTCATTGGAACTTGTTAAGTGGCTAATCGTGCATATAATTGGTACATATTATCCCCTTTGTTTTGCTAAAATATGGCATTAATGGATCTATTTCACTCATATTTGAATTTTGGTATTATTTTTAGGAATTGTTGATGAGAATGGAGTAAAAAGGGCATTAAAGCTGAATTTTAGAAGACTGCACTCTATAAGACGTGGGCACGTGAGAAAACCAAGTGACAGACGGAATCCACGGAGTTGCACTTGCCGTGTCTTTGATTGCTACATTAGCCACAAATTGGAAGTGCTGATCAATTGGAACGAAATCTTTGTTTCTTGATTGAGATAAACCCTGTTAATTAGTATTTTAGGGAAAAACATTTGATTTTCTTTTTATTAGTACTATACTTATTAGAATTAGAGTCCAAAGAGGACTCTCCTTTTTGGTGAAAGGAAACGTAGGAGTATAAGAATGAAACAAAGCCTTCGGCTGAGGGGGCGCTCTCGAATCCTTTTTCTCCTTTTTCCTCTTGACAGACTATAAACGCTAGTATTTTGTCGCCGCGAATTCACCATGAGGAGCGGCTAATTTCTTTTCTAGTTGAAGGATAATTGAAGCTTTGGTTCGACAATTCTGTGAGATCTAATTTGATTTATTTGCTTCATCTATTTCTGAGTATTTACATATTCCCTGTCATCCATGTTTATGATTATTTTCTACAGTTAAATACCTGATCAATATTTAATTGTTGAAATAGTCTATTGCCATCTAAAATATCAAATCCGTAATTGTTTGGTGGTTTTAGTATCTGTGGCGCGTGATGTAATTTGATTGTAAAAGAAACTTTCGAATCTATGTCACGGGAATATATAACCTAGCTTAAATGAACCGAGCTTGTGTGCTTGTTGGTTAGAATTGGTAGCTTCTCTAATTATTAATGCTGTCAATAGGTTAAATCCTAAGAGCTTGTTTAGGGTTGCTTAATTGGCAAGAGAAATAGCCACAGAGCGTGTTGTGGTTATCGAAGCAGTAAGGCGAGGCAGGTTGTCAGAGCGTGTTGACGACCATAACCCGTTTATTCATGAATAAGTGATTTCACCTTTGCATCGATGATCAATTAAATGAACCAAAGTGGAGATTAGACCTTCGACTAGAGTGTTGCCTTTTCTTGATTTAGTTTTATTTAATTTTGTGATACTGTCTTTATTTTTATTCAAGTAAGCTATTTGGTTAATTTCTCCTAATCCCCCATTTTTCACAAAGAAATAAATCACTCAGTCCCTGTGAATATGACCCTACTCACTGCTATGCTCGAATTCAAATTTTAGAGTAGGAACTTTTATTTTTGCTGATTTGACACGCCAACAAATTTTGGCGCCGTTGCTGGGGACTTGGTGTCAAAATAAATTTATTTCCTTTGAATTTTATTTTCTTTGTTTATTTTTTATTTTTATTGTTACTGGTTTATGCCTAAATCTTCTCGTACAGGTGAGTTACAATATAATCCTGAGATAGAGAAGACTGCTCGTGCATTGAGAAAAGCAACAAGAGAACGAGCAGAGGCATCCTCCGCCTCTACTGGACATAATTCAATAGTAGATTTTGTGGATTCATTTAGTGAGACGGAAGAGATAAATAGCACCATGGCTAATGAACGAACATTGAGAGAATTGGCTGCAACAGATTTAAATCACTAGCCTCTCTGCATTACTTATCCTACATTAGAGGTTGCATTTGAGTTAAAATCTAGACTAATTCATTTACTTCCTTCTTTTCATGGCTTACCAGGTGAAGATCCCCACAAGCATCTCAAAGAATTTCATGTGGTTTGCTCGACAATGAAACCCCAGGGAGTCACAGAGGAGCAAATTAAATTAAGAGCCTTTCCATTTTCATTAGCCGATAAAGCTAAGGATTGGCTCTATTATTTGCCCTCTGGGTCAATATCCACATGGACAGACATGAAGAAGTATTTCCTAGAAAAATTCTTTCCTGCATCCCGAGCTACAAGCATTAGGAAAGACATCTGTGAAATTCGACAATTCAATGGAGAAACTCTACATGAATATTGGGAAAGATTCAAGCAATTATGTGCTAGTTGTCCTCATCATCAAATTCCTGACCAACTTCTCATCCAGTATTTTTATGAGGGTCTGTCCCAAACTGACAGAAGAATTATTGATGCTGCCAGTGGGGGCTCCTTAGTGAATAAAACACCCACGGAGGCAAGAAGTTTGATATCGAGTATGGCTGCAAATGCTCAACAATTTGGAGACAGGCAGGATAACACAACTCGTAGAGTCAACGAGGTAAGTAATTCTTCAATAGAGCAAAGATTAGATAGTCTAACTTCTTTGGTTGAAAAGTTAGCTGTAGGACAAATGCAGCAATTGAAAACATGAGGAATCTGCTATGGTTCGAGTCATCCAACAGATATGTGCCCCACACTCCAAGATGATTCGACTGAGCAGGCTAATGCAGTTGGATTTCCAGGACCGCCTCAGAGGCGGTATGATCCCTATGCAAACACCTATAATCCAGGATGGAGGGATCATCCTAATTTTAGTTATGCAACAAGGCCACTAGGATTTCAACAACAGCCACAATATCAACCTAGACCTCAACCTGCACAGCAACAATCTGCTCCTAAATCAGGTATGTCACTTGAGGATATTGTGAAATCTTTGGCTACTAACACTCAACAATTTCAACAGGAGATGAAAACTAGCATTCACAATTTGGAGAATCAAATGAGCCAGTTAGCTTCCACAGTCAATAGATTGGAGTCTCAATTATCGGGAAAGCTACCCTCGCAGACAATTGTCAACCCCAAGCAAAATGCCAGTGCCATCACATTAAGAAGTGGCAAAGAGTTGCCTGAGCCGAGCAAGAGAATTTCTGAACAAGCAATTGAGGAAGAGCTCGAAAAGGAGGGGAATGTGTCTCAACCTAGGGCCTTGGAACAACCAGATTTTGGAGAAAAATCAACGCAAGTGGTTACACCTCTGCCTCCATTTCCTAGTCGACTGGCAAAGTCCAAAAAGCAAGAGCAAGAACAGGAGATTTTGGACACTTTTCGAAAAGTTGAGGTAAATATCCCTCTTTTAGATGCAATTAAGCAAATTCCTAGATATGCTAAATTTTTGAAGGAGTTATGCACTGGTAAAAAAAAATTGAAAGGAAACGAGAAAGTGCATATGGGAGAAAACGTCTCGGCAGTTTTGCAGAAAAAATTGCCTCCTAAATGCAAGGACCCGGGTATGTTTACTGTCCCTTGCAAAATAGACAATATTAAAATTGAAAAAGCTATGTTGGATTTGGGTGTTTCGATAAATGTTATGCCTCGTTCTATTTATAATTTGATGAACGTTGGGCCTTTAAAAGAGACGGGCGTAATAATTCAGCTGGCTGATCGATCAAATGCCTATTCTGATGGAGTTTTGGAGGATATTTTAGTGCAAATTGATAATTTGATTTTTCCTGCAGATTTTTATGTGCTTGATATGGAGGATGATAATTCTAATTCATCTCCAATACTGTTAAGAAGACCATTTTTGAAAACTGCTAGAACAAAAATTGATGTTTTCACTGGCACATTGACTATGGAATTTGATGGTGATGTTATTAAATTTAGTATTTATGATGCCATGAAATATCCTGGTGAATCTCATTCAGTTTTTGTTATAAATGTAATTGATTCTTTGGTGCAGCAAAATTTTGAATTTAATAATGATGATGCGTTGAAGGTTGCTATTTCTACTGGTCTCTGTCAGGAAAATTTGCAAAAGATAAAAGGGAAGTTTGTTTTTCCTTTTGAATTGCAGGAAGTTATTTTTGAATTGAATTCTCTTTATCCAGAATTTTCCAATGTGTCTTACTTGGAATTACCTCTGTCTCATTCGCAGCTTTTGTCATCTATTGTGCAACCCCGAAGGTGGAATTAAAGCAGTTACCGGATAATTTAAAGTATGCATTCTTGGGAGATGGAGATACACTCCCAGTAATAATTTCTAGTAAATTGACTGCTTTAGAGGAAGAAAAACTAATTCGGGTGTTAAAGGACCACAAGGAGGCAATAGGATGGACAGTGGCTGACAAAAAAGGATTAAGTCCAGCCACTTGTATGCATCGCATCTTGTTAGAAGATGGTGCTAAGCCTTCGAGAGAGGCTCAAAGGAGATTGAACCCACCAATGATGGAGGTAGTGAAGAAAGAAGTTTTAAAACTTCTTGACACAGGTATAATCTATCCCATTTCAGATAGTAAGTGGGTAAGTCCTGTTCAAGTAGTTCCTAAAAAGACAGGAATTACTGTTATTGAAAATCCTAAAGGTGAGTTAGTGCCCACTCGAGTTCAAAATGGGTGGAGAGTTTGTACCGATTTTAGAAAATTAAATGCATTAACTCGTAAAGATCATTTTCCATTGCCTTTTATTGATCAGATGTTGGAAAGATTGGCAGGAAAATCTCATTATTGCTGTCTTGATGGTTTTTCAGGTTTTCTACAAATTCCAATGGCGCCTGAAGATCAAGAGAAAACCACATTTACTTGCCCTTTTGGTACATTTGCCTATAGACGAATGCCTTTTGGTCTTTGTAATGCGCCTGCTACATTCCAAAGGTGTATGGTTAGTATATTTTCTGATTATGTGGAGAAATATCATAGAAGTGTTTATGGATGATTTTACTGTCTATGGTAATTCTTTTGATGAATGTTTAACTAACCTCACAAAAATTCTTAAAAGGTGCATTGAGACTAATCTTGTCTTAAATTATGAAAAATACCATTTTATGGTAGACCAAGGCATAATTTTAGGCCATGTGGTATCTGCTAAAGGAATTGAGGTAGATAAGGCTAAGGTAGAAATTATCAAATGTTTACATTACCCCGCAAGTGTGCGAGAAGTTCGCTCTTTTCTTGGCCATGCAGGTTTTTATAGGCGTTTCATCAAAGATTTTTCAAAAATATCCCATCCTCTATGCAAATTACTTCAAAAGGATGTGGTATTTCATTTTGATGATAATTGCAAGAGTGCATTTGACACACTCAAGGGATCATTGACTTCAGCACCAGTGGTTCGACCACCAAACTGGAGTCTTCCTTTCGAGATAATGTGTGATGCCAGCAATTTTGCTGTTGGTGCAGTACTCGGCCAGAAAGATGGCAGAGCTTCTTATGTCATTTATTATGCCTCGAGGACCTTGGACGGTGCCCAGTGCAATTATTCGACTACAGAAAATGAGCTTTTAGCTATTGTTTTTGCTTTAGAAAAATTCCGTTCTTATTTACTTGGCACTAAAGTCATTATTTATTCTGACAATGCAACTTTGAAATATTTGCTCAACAAGAAAGAGGCCAAACCACGACTTATAAGGTGGATTCTCCTACTCCAAGAATTTGATCTGGAAATTAAAGACAAAAGGGATGCTGAAAATATGGTTGCTGATCACCTCAGTCGTTTGATCAATAGTGAAGGACCTGCTCCCTTGAAGGATAATTTTTCAGATGAGCATCTTTTTGTAGTTCAAAAGACAACTCCCTGGTATGCTGATTTAGTGAATTATCTTGTTATTAGAACGCTACCTAATGATTTGTCTAAAGCTCAAAAGGAAAAAATTAAAAGTGATGCTAAATATTATGTGTGGGATGAACCATACTTGTGGAAATATTGTTCTGACCAAATTATTCGCAGGTGTGTGTCTGAAGAAGAGGTTCCATCAATTTTATCTTTTTGTCACTCATATGCGTGTGGTGGACATTTTGGCCCTAAGCGAACTGCAAGAAAGGTTTTAGAGTGTGGTTTATTTTGGCCAACTTTGTTTAGTGATGCATACTTATTTTGTAAATCATGTGCAAATTGTCAAAAGACAGGTAATTTAAGCCATAGAGATCAAATGCCTCTTACTCCTATACTGGTTTGTGAAATTTTCGATATATGGGGTATAGATTTTATGGGTCCATTTCCTTCATCTTTTGGTAATATGTATATATTACTTGCAGTTGATTATGTCTCAAAGTGGATAGAGGCTAAGGCAACTAGGACTGACAATGCTAAGGTTGTAGTTGATTTTATTAAATCTCATATTTTTGTCAGGTATGGCACGCTAAGAGCAATTATCAGTGACCAAGGGACACACTTCTGCAATCAAGTAATGGAAGCATTAATGAAGAAATATGGCGTCACTCACCGGGTTTCTACGTCCTATCATCCGCAGACTAGTGGTCAAGCAGAAATCTCCAATAAAGAAATCAAGTCGATACTTGAAAAGACGGTGAATCCCAATAGAAAGGATTGGAGTTTGCGCTTAGATGATGCACTTTGGGCATACCGTACAGCTTTTAAGACCCCCATAGGTATGTCTTCTTACCGATTAATTTTTGGCAAACCTTGTCATCTACCTGTGGAATTGGAACATAGGGCATATTGGGCAGTTAAAAATTACAATATGCGGATGAATGAAGCTGGAGAACATAGGAAGTTGCAATTGCAAGAGTTGGAGGAAATCCGAAATGATGCATATGAGAGTTCTCGAATTTATAAGGAAAAGGCAAAAGCATTTCATGATAAGGCAATTTCAAGGAAAATTTTTTATATTGGTCAAAAAGTACTTCTTTTTCACTCTAGACTTAAACTTTTTCCTGGTAAATTGCGGTCACGATGGACAGGGCCTTTTATTGTCACTAATGTTTTTCCTCATGTTGCAGTGGAAATTCTAAGTCCAAAAACCGACAAGGTTTTCAAGGTCAATGGCCATCGTCTAAAACCTTTTTATGAAGGATTTCAGGCATATACCATCGAGGAGTTGGCTCTCGAAGAGCCTACTTATTTTGATTGAAGTATAATTTTGTCTAGCCAAAGACATTAAAGAAAGGCGCTACTTGGGAGGCAACCCAAGAGTTTCAATTTTTTAGTCATCTTGTTTTTATTTTATTTTATTTTATTTTATTTCGTATTTTTGTGTTAAAGGTGATTTTATTTTGGTTCTCGTTGATCGAAACTTTTTGTTGTAGGTAACCTCTTAGGCAGACGACTTTCTGTTATAAGACGTGCCCACGCTTTATGCTAAATGCAAACCGTTGATTTTCAAGACCTTCTGTTGTAAGACGTGCCCACGCTCTATGTTCGAAGTGCAATGTTGACTTTCAAGTTGGATGGGCAGAAGAGTTTTTGTTATAAGGCATGACCACGCCTTGCAGCATCGTCTTAAGTTTGATTTGGTTTGACAAAAAAAAAAAAAAAAAAAAAAAAACATCATCTCCAATTCGGTTTGGACCCGACTCTCTTATTAGCAAGGGCTGCTATCTCTCCTCTTCCATTTGTTTCAATTGCCCTACTTGTTCCTTTTCCTTTCCTTTTCCCATAGCCGTGACCGAGCCTCCAAGTGCCATCTTCTACCTTGAGTTTCTGCTACTCCATCATCGGCGAACGCAACTTCGTGGGACTACTCACTTGGAGTTCTACCGGGTTCCAATAAGAAACGGGTACTATCTAAGCTGCTTCCCTCTTCATTCATCAATTCTTGGTAGTTCAATTTCATCAATTCAGATTCCTTGCTGCCGATTTCTGTTTTCCCCCAGTTAATTGCTTTAACAACCGCACTGTATTTCTTGGATTTATGGACATTGGGTAGATCTGTAGTTCTTGGTTATTGGTTGATTGTGCCTATCAAAGTAGTATTCGGTAGTCAATTGCACAGGTGCCTTTGTTATAGTCTTGCAATCTTACAACAATAGCTTGCGGGTCCCTCCATTGTTGGTTTTAGGAAGCTTGATTAATCTTCCATCGGTCCACATAGCCTGCCAATTGCATGATTGTTTCCTATTGTTTTCCAAGAAAATTGATAGTGGGCTGTGTGATATCGAGTTTGGCTTCTACTGGGAATCCCACTTGGTTTCTTTCTTTCTTTGATTTGTTCATACTTGACCTTTTGTGGGTGCATTTGACTTGTTGAACTATGGCCAAGAAAAAGACTACTTCAACGAAACCAATTAAAACTCCTTGTGCGCCGCTTAATCCTGCTCCCAAACCTAAGAAACGCAGAGCCCCTGTCCAACCGAAGAAGAGGTCACGTTTGGGGATTCGCAAGAGTATTCTACCACCTGGGGATCACGAGTTGGGAGGTGCACTTGATGGGTTTACTTCCGAGCAACTAGCACGGCTTCAAATGTTGCGAGTCAGGCCTTTTGTTGCCTGCAAATCTGTCCATCGCCCTACACTGGACCACCTGCACATTGCTAGTGACGTGGATCGATTGTTTGCTGCAATCGGTTGGCAACGGTACTTGACAATTGATTATCCTTCTTATAGCGAGTTGTCTTGGGAATTTTATACCACGTTCAGCTTTGAAACACCAAGTAACTTCACTTTGAGTACCCCCGATGTGGTAAGGTTTAGGTTGTTGGGTGTTGATATGCGTCTGTCCCTCAATGAGTTCAATATACTTTTGGGTTTCATCGATCCGGAGGCTATCTCATCTCCAGAGTACATGAACAGTGCCTGTGATTATGGACAGCCGTTCGCTAGGGATTATATTGACATTTGGAGAGAATGGTCTGTGGATAAGTTCACCTATAATCCTAGCAGGTCCAAGAGTTCTTATTTGAAAGATCCCATTTTAAGATACGTTCACAAGTTCTTAGCGTTCAACTTTTCTGGACGGAAGGATGCGTCTTGTGTTTTAAGTAAAGCTGAATTCTATTTTTTGTGATGCATGGTCAATAATGTCAAAGTTAATTTTGGATGTTGGTCAGCTACTCAATTACAGACCGTGCTCACCAAACCACACAAGCCATTAATATTGGGATCTATTATTACTCATATTGCTAACCGGATGTGTGACTCTTTTGGGGCAGATCTTGAACTGCATGTTGCTCGTCCAACAAATCCGTTGGATTTGGCTTGTTTGGAGCGAATGGGAGTTATTCATCGTGTTCAGGACCAGTACCAGTACCAGTTTGCATCTCCGGGGGAGCTACGACTTCGGTCACCAGCTAGTATCACTATGTCCCCTGCTGCTGTCCCCACTGATACTTTATCTGCCGAAGAGGCAGGCCCTTCTACATCCCTGCCAGGCCTACCATCTAAATGGGATGCTCAGTTCCAGAGTTTGCACGCACAGATACAACGTCTAGACAGTCGAATTGCCAATATCGAGCTTCAAAGTTCGCGGATGGCGGAAAACTTGGCGGCTTACTTCGTTTCTGTGGGCTTCTCACCGCCCTTTGCCCCACATTCTTGATCTTCATGTTCAGGGACGTCCCTCTACCTTTCTTTTGCTCTTATTATCTTACATTGCGGACAATGTCATGTTTAGGTGTGGGGGAAGGGTATTTCTTGTATGAAAATTTGTGGCCGTTCCTATATTTGTAATTTTGAGACAACTAAAATGCAGTTTAGGTAGGATGCAAATGCAGTTGAGCTGCAAATATGAGTAGGGCAATGTTACTAGCATGAGTAGGTTATTTTCTTGCAATTGATTTGAATGATGGATGTGCTAGATTTGACATAATTTCAACCATTTTGTGCGCTTTTGAGCCTAATGAGCAATTCATTATAGTGTGCTCTATTTTCTTTTGTTGAGTGATATCACACAAGGTTTGATATTCTAGAACTTGTTTTGTTATACATGTTGAGACCATACTTGAATTTGATGCAATAAAATGACAAGGGCAATTAGGTTTAACCCTTTTGACTTTCTAAATGCCTTCCCTAATTATGTTTACCCATAGTCAACCATGTTTGAGCCTCAATCCTTCTCTTTGTTTAATAGTCATAATTGTTACCGTAAACCTTTCGTTTGAACCTTCTCGTTTGAACCTTGTGTCAAAGGAATACATTAATATTCTTGCATGAAATTTCAAGTGTGTTCAAAAATACATTTATGGGTGGCAAGTGTGATAGTTATGTTGTGCATTTAAAAAAAAAAAGAAATGAAAAAAATACAAAAAAAAGAAAAAAAATATTGAAAAAAAGGAGAAAAATTGAAAGAAGAAAAAGAAAAAAAAAAGAAAAATTTTTGTGGTGAAGTGCACTTGTGTTGTTTTGTGCTAGTTGGGCTAATGCCTAAATTGCGTTTGCACTTGCCAAATTTAGTGAAGTTATTAACACTCTTGGAAGCCAGCTATACATGTGAATGATAAAGGAGTTTGATTTCATGCAGAGTATTATTGGTATTTCCTTTGATATATGTACACCTAAATAATTCCCTTTATCCAACCCTTAACCCAAGCCCCGTTACAACCCTTATAAAGACCCTTTGATTGTTGCATCGAATTCATTTTAAGTGGTGGAAATGTGATATATTAGCAAGGTCATGGTAATGTCATTTCATGGAGTTGATTTGAGTGCTAAATATCCCTTAAACACTAGAGTGCAGAGTGTATTAACTATTATCCGCGTGAGGGCTGTTGAATTTTGTGCATCCTGATTTTGATAAAATTGTTGAGAAGACAGGATACTTGTGTTAGTATGCACTGTGCTATGAAATATTTGCCATCTTGACTGTGATTATTGGGTAGTGAATGCTTGAGGGCAAGCATTGCTTAGGTATGGGGGAATTTGTTAAGTGGCTAATCGTGCATATAATTGGTGCATATTATCCCCTTTGTTTTGCTAAAATATGGCATTAATGGATCTATTTCACTCATATTTGAATTTTGGTATTATTTTTAGGAATTGTTGATGAGAATGGAGTAAAAAGGGCATTAAAGCTGAATTTTAGAAGACTGCACAGTATAAGACGTGGGCACGTGAGAAAACCAAGTGACAGACGGAATCCACGGAGTTGCACTTGCCGTGTCTTTGATTGCTACATTAGCCACAAATTGGAAGTGCTGATCAATTGGAACGAAATCTTTGTTTCTTGATTGAGATAAACCCTGTTAATTAGTATTTTAGGGAAAAACATTTGGTTTCCTTTTTATTAGTACTATACTTATTAGAATTAGAGTCCAAAGAGGACTCTCCTTTTTGGTGAAAGGAAACGTAGGAGTATAAGAATGAAACAAAGCCTTCGGCTGAGGGGGCGCTCTCGAATCCTTTTTCTCCTTTTTCCTCTTGACAGACTATAAACGCTAGTATTTTGTCGCCGCGAATTCACCATGAGGAGCGGCTAATTTCTTTTCTAGTTGAAGGATAATTGAAGCTTTGGTTCGACAATTCTGTGAGATCTAATTTGATTTATTTGCTTCATCTATTTCTGAGTATTTGCATATTCCCTGTCATCCATGTTTATGATTATTTTCTACAGTTAAATACCTGATCAATATTTAATTGTTGAAATAGTCTATTGCCATCTAAAATATCAAATCCGTAATTGTTTGGTGGTTTTAGTATCTGTGGCGCGTGATGTAATTTGATTGTAAAAGAAACTTTCGAATCTATGTCACGGGAATATATAACCTAGCTTAAATGAACCGAGCTTGTGTGTTTGTTGGTTAGAATTGGTAGCTTCTCTAATTATTAATGCTGTCAATAGGTTAAATCCTAAGAGCTTGTTTAGGGTTGCTTAATTGGCAAGAGAAATAGCCACAGAGCGTGTTGTGGTTATCGAAGCAGTAAGGCGAGGCAGGTTGTCAGAGCGTGTTGACGACCATAACCCGTTTATTCATGAATAAGTGATTTCACCTTTGCATCGATGATCAATTAAATGAAACAAAGTGGAGATTAGACCTTCGACTAGAGTGTTGCCTTTTCTTGATTTAGTTTTATTTAATTTTGTGATACTGTCTTTATTTTTATTCAAGTAAGCTATTTGGTTAATTTCTCCTAATCCCCCATTTTTCACAAAGAAATAAATCACCCAATTCCTGTGGATACGACCCTACTCACTGCTATGCTCGAATTCAAATTTTAGAGTAGGAACTTTTATTTTTGCTGGTTTGACACGCCAACAGAACTACCCAATAGAACTAACTTCACCTAGGCTCTTTTTTTGTCAAATTATTAATTTAGGAGAAAATAGCCACTGATCTTCTAGTCTAAAGGGAAAGATTGTGAAGCACAACGTCTTGACATTTAGTTTGGTTGTGCTTTTGATTTTTAAGAATTTTGGATATGTGCTTTAAACCTTATAATGTTAATTTCATGTAGAGTTTACTTCTGAGGAGGAATTTCAACATTCATTTCCCTATCTTCTTATCATAATTTGTCTCTTACATGGTCAAGAGACATGGTTTCTTTCTCACCAAACTCCTATTTCCAATTTAACTTAAAATGGAATCAAAATTGTCAATATGACTAATTCTAAGCATGTTTTTCCTTAGTTTTCTCGTTTTCGTTTAAATTTTCCTCATAATCAGATTCTGTTAATCACATGTAGATGTTGGTGTATAAGTTCAATTATTTCAAGAAAAAAAGCACAAAAAAGTACCCCAAAAAAAATCCTAAACAAGAAACACGTAAAGAAAGGACTTTGCAAATACTATTAGTTTTTTTCCAAACGAAATGCTATTAGTTACCTTCCCTCTAGTTTTGGAGACCAAGATTGAAAGTTACAGCTAGAGAATATGAGGTTCAATCATCTGTGGAGGTGGAGATTAGATCAGAGAGACAAAGGATTGCAACTCTTGGTAAAGTGACCGTGAGGGAAGAATCGGAGGAAAATGAAATTAAGGGCTTTGGATGTTTGAGGAGCTCTTGGATGTCTATGGAGGTGTTCTATAGTTCTGTGACTCTATTTGAAGAAGTGAAGAGAAGAATCAGTGCTTAGAGATGAAGAGAAGCTGAAGCCGTGATCGTGAGGTTTTTTTTTGCATATTTTGTTTTAGTATTTACTAATTATATATTTGGATATATAATTGTATATAATACCAAAATATAAATAATATATATAGTACCTATATATATAATTATATTACAAAAACATAAATGTTATATATATATATATATAGCTATATATATATAGGTAATTATGGGGTCGGGCCTATATGGGACTTGAGCCTAATGAGATCCACGTTCGGCTCAAATTTTATTCAGGACTCAGCCCGGCTCACTAATAGGTTATATATATATATGTGTGTGTGTGTGTGTGTGTGTTATATATATGTGTATATATATATAGGTAATTATAGGGCTAGTCCTATATTGGGCTTGAATCTATTGAGGGCCAAACTGGACTTATATTTAATTTAAACCTAGTTTTTAGGGCCCAAATTCAGCCCAACTCACTAATAGGTTAGGCTCATTGGGCTTTTTATTGGGTCGAATAGGTCAGACTCAGGCTGACTCTATAAAACTTGCCTCTCAATTGTGACCCACATGATTGATTCTAAAGTGATTGATATCCTAATTAATTGATTGACAGTTTGTCAATAACTAATTAGTATCTCCTATTCGTTAATTATTGATTGTTGTATCTTTTGCTAACCGATATCTCATTCAATCAATTAACCAATCAAATGAATCAATTAGTCATTAAAGATTATGGATTATGGCAAGATTTCCTTGATGGAAGGAAACCCTGGGGATTTTGATAATTGCCAGTAAGGGTCCGTAGTCTAACCTATAAATAACTTGTGGTATTCCATCAACACTACACTCTCTGATTAGGTATAGACTAGAAGCTTCTTACTCTAACTTCTTCTTCTACATATTTTTATTTATTTTTAGAATAGACAAGAAGGAGTCAAAGAGACAAGGAGAGACCAACTTATGCTTGACAACAATGGTTAGAGTTAAGTCTACTTAGATTTCTATTGCATAGTACATTCATATGTACATAATTAGTATAACATGAGGTATTAGAGCCAATTTCTAACCATGTTGTTCAACTTAAAACTTCATGGCTTATCGGCAATCTGATAAAAATTTTAGAGATTCACATCAAGTTTGAACAAATTGAATTTAATTTGGAATGGGATCTATGGTCTCATTTTCTCAAGAATTGACATTTATTGACTAATCCCATATAGATGTATCATTCATATGATATCTTATTTGGCTATCTAATTCATTCATATTTTCTCCAATAATATGGTATGACTACAAGTAATTTGAATGTTTCTTGAACTTACATATTTGTAATTGAAAGCATTAAATGTATTGATTTTTGTTATTAATATAATATAACAATTCAAGAAACATATAAAGAGTTGTTATATTCAACAATCAAAAGATTAATATCATATTAATCTATGCAAGATGATTGGCTGACTTTGTATGAATGGATCTTCATGCTTATTGAATCTCTACTGCCGTATTATGAGATAAATTCTGAAGGCATGATTTCAATATCAATTTGCCTCTACATTCTTGTTATTATTTGGAATTATGTAGTGTTTTTGTGCACTACACTTATATTCATTTATCTCATATTATGATGTCAACATTAGTATGGTTGATTACATTTGAATTTCATAGAATTTCCTTTTAAAGTTTTTTTCCATCTCAATTATTTGATGCATAAATATTTTAATCACATAAAAATTGGTGTTTATAAAAGGAAATCAAGAAATTGTTTTGTCAAAATACAGATTGTTTGACTATTTTGATATTCTTATAAAGTTTAGCACACTATATGTTTGAAAGTAGCCATAGCATCTCAGACATTTGTGTATTATAATTTTGGTCACATACAGTTTAGTGATTAAAATCAAGGATTTCTGGTCAACAAGTTGGCTACTTATTTTCTATGAATTAAAAATTTTCTTGTATCATATATTTGGGAGTAGCCACAGCATCTCAAATATACAGTGTAAAGAACTTTAACAACATAAGATTAAGTGATTATAAAAGGAAAGGAAATTTCAATAAAATTCAATCAACATAAAGTTTTTTGACTATTGACAAATAATTAGATGCCATGCCAAGAATTTCACTTTTACATTATATATTTGGGAGCAGCCACAGTATCCCAAATATTTGATGTGAAAAGTTTTTCATCATATACAGTTTGGTGATTGAAATTATGGATTTTTAGTCAACATATTGGCTAGTTGACAATTTTTCTTATAATGCCATATACGTAGGAGTAGCCATAGTATCTTAAGTATATTAGTGTCTGGAGAAATTTTGTATTTTTTCACATATTGTTGAGTGAGTAAAGAAATTAAAAAAAGGAATCTATATAAAGTTGCAATTAATTCACTAAGATAGTTATTCGACCACACAAGGAGGTAATTATTTTGGTGAGATTAATTGACATGAGATGGTAAATTAGAAAGTAAATTAAGAGATATTTCTATGCCCACAGTTACAAATTATTTCTTCAATTTATTGTTTTAGATTACTAGTCTTATGATTAAGGAAAGTAAATTATATGCATTTTTCAGCCTTTGGCCACAGGAAGGTTTGAAATTACTATTTGAATTGACACAAGGTTGATTAAAATCAAGGTACAAACTTCATAGCATTTTTATAATATAGTTTTTGATTGTTAATTTAGTGTTTCATTCCAATGATTTTATGGTTCTTATTAGGTTGACTTTTAAATTCATTCTCCTTTGTTTTGGGTGCAAGTTTTAAATTAGCACTTTTATGAGAATGAACAAACCATTCTCATAATATGGATATATTTGCTAATATAGAGGTTGAGTATGAGAATTAGAAGCAATTTAGTAGTTTGCTCATTCTGTCTCATATTCACATAAAATAGGGTTCAAACCCTAATTATTTATAGTTAAATCTTGCATGAAAGTCATAAAGAAATTATTGCAAGTTTTCACTAGCACCATTAGAAGGCGTGACACTTAAATATTAAAGTGTATTTTGAAAAGATGAGAATTTTGCTATATCATGAATTAAAGTCCCATCAAGTTGAGATTGAGTTATTTCTGTAGCATGTCATTCTTGATTCTTTCATAAATAATTTCTTAGCCATTCAAACCTTTATAATACACATAAAGATATATGGTTAATCACTTGTTTTAACCATGTGTATTAAAAAAGAATAAAGAGGTTAAGAAATAAGAGAAACTTAACCTTTATGAAAGAAGAAATGCAAAGAAAGGTAATTTTGTTCTCAATAAGTCAAACAACAATAAAGACCAATATTGTTTGTAACAAAGTGATACTTGATGCTTTACCTTGAGAGAAAGTAACTCAAAAGAAAATCTCAATTGTTGAGTGTTATAACTTGTGATATATTGGTGAATTGGCTAAAGTCTGTGAATTTGCATTGCTAGTATAATAAGTTTCTGATTATATGCAAAGTGAACAAAAGTTTCTTTATAGCAACTAAAAATATTCACATAAAGTGATGTATTATTGCTCATTTCAAGAAAATTTATTTTTCTAAAACATTATTTTCTTATTACTTTAAAATTTTTATTTTCAAATTAATTACTATCGGGTATGATTATGAACCTCATTATCCAGTGGTAGATTTTGAAAATAGTGAAGTTATTAATTCTAAAGTTTCCAGTACCATCTTTTGAATTGAGCAATATGCTGCACTTGACCACAATAATTATATTGATAGCAAATATGTTTATCACTAGGGGAAATTCCTTAAATTTTGGCATAGGAGATTGAGATATATCTCATTAAAAAAATAAAGAGTTGATAAATCATAAATTTTTAAAGATTTTAGATTTATTAACTATGATATTTTAAGTAGACTGCATAAGTAAAGCAGACTACTCAACTATTATGGATGCCATAAGAGTTTCATTATACCACTAAAATTTTGTGAATTATTTTCTATCCTTTTTTTTTTGTGAGGGATATTTATCTCATTATTAGATAATTATTCATCAAATATAAAGCTCTTTTCTTATTTGATAAAGAATCAATATTTGATACCTATGCAAGTATTCAAACGAGAAAGGAAATTTGAAATTTGAAGCATAGAAAATAAAATGAAGGCACACCAAAAAAAAGGCTATCCTATTTGTGCTCATTAAATAGGAAACATTGCTAATGAGTAAAAGCAATGCTTGATTGGTTTCATCCAATGGTGTACTTTAAGGAAATAATGAGATACTTGTGGATATAGCATATTGGCAATATTTATATCTTGTGCGTAATGCCTTGAAATTGAAGTATATACTTAAACAATTTCTTCCAAAATTATTTAAACACCACTTTGATTATGATATGGATAAAAATCAAGTTTAAGATATTATGTTTAGTTTTGTGAGGGTGATCAACCTACACATAAAGAAACTGTACAAAAGAAACAAGACTATCTTGCTCCAAGAAATTTAGATTCTTTTACACTTCAAAAATTATTAGAACTGGAGATTTAAATTTCTTAAGAGCATGAAGTAAGTAGGAGTGTTTTGACTCTAGAATGGAGTATTGAAAAGGTAAGATTCATATTTGATTCCTTTGAATATGGAAAATTGATAACTTTTCTCAAAATTATTATTTAATTATTTTATATAAGCAATCGAATGAAAAACTCCTTGTCAAATAAACACATGAAGTAAATCTACATTGAACCCACTGGTTGAGTTATCTTATAGACAGCGGGAGGAAAAATGTTCTCTATAAAAAATTGAAGTTCTTTAATTACTATGTTGTATACCTACAAGAGTTTAAGGATGAATTGTGTAATGTTTTCATGAGGTGCAAATGGAGAAATCTCCATGTTCAAGAATAGTGTCACAAATTACCACAAAATCTCTACCAAATTTGAGAGATTATATTTGGGGTAATTATGGCACTAGTAACTCACTATTAGAGGTACATTAGATAAATATGAAAATGAATGTCCTTAACGCAATTCTTGATAATTAGGCATATACATGTGTCACCATGGTAGAGAATGTAATTTAAACCAAATTATTGCTCCTCAATAGTATATTAATTTGTTCTTCATTTGATCTTAGAAGAATTTTTCTAGTAAATTAATATACATTAAGGTTAGTGGGAGTAATACTATGAGAGTTTTTCTCAATCATGATATTTGTGAAACCCTTCTATCATTAGTATTCACAAAATAGAATGTAAAAGATAGTTAATCTGTCTTAGAACCTTCATGCAAGAGTTCTTTGATAATAAAGAACAAATATTACTTTTAAATAATCATAGTGAACAATTGCATAATGTTCACATCATGCATTGGAATGAATATAAATTCACCAAGAATGCTATGAAGTTATACCACAGGCATCTACTGTTTGGCCTAAAGTTTGTCGATATTGTATTTTGGCTAATATAGATATTTGATTTGATTATACCCTTTCATTATGTATACATGAAAGAGTGGGAGTCAAGACATGCAGGTCGACATAAGGTATTCAATAATTATTTAGAAAATAAAATGTAGCTATTGAGTACACAGCAAGGAGTTATTATTGTTGATCAACAATTAATGGTTACCGAGTAAGTTGTTAATGATCAAGTTGTTAATGATCAAATAACTCATATAGAACTCACTAGGTCATTTAGTATTTTGCTATTATTCTAAAACTATTGTTGTTGTCTAGACACTCGAAATACTTATGTTTACATGATTTTGTGCACATTATTGTTCATGTATAAAGTAAAGATCATGTGATCCATAAAGTTGAATCCTGATTAACTTATATGAAGTTATTCATAAAATTTTTTTAAAGCACTTGATTAGAAAGTATAATATATTGTAATAGATAGAAGGAAGTGTTTGCCATGAGAACATAATCGCCATGATTTGTGTATTATTATTTTCTAATTAAACAACTATTACATAATTGTTGAATTTGGTGAGTGACAAACAAAACTTATGGCCATTTTAAGTATCTAGTCACTCATATGTTAACTGACTATTTCATGTGGGTCAAGTGGAAGAAAGTAAAACTTGCCTCTTTTAGAGGCAATTGTGACCCATATGATTGATCCTAAATTGATTGATATTTTCAATAATTAATTAATATCTCCCATTTGTTAATGATTGATTGGTGTCTTTTGCTAATTGATATCTGATTCAATCAATTAATTAATCAAATCAATCAATTAGTCAGAAAAGGTTATGGATTATGACAAGATTTTTTTGATGGAAGGAAACCTTAGAGATTTTGATAATTGCTATTAAGGGTCCCTGGTCTAGCCTATAAATAGCCTATGGTATCCCATCAACACTACACTCTCTGATTAGGTATAGACTAGAAACTCCTTACTCTAACTTTTTCTTTTACATATATATATTGGAATAGACAAGAAAGAGTCAAAGAGATAAGGAGAGACCAATTTGTACTTAATAACAATGGTTAGAGCCTTAGAGGCAAGTCTATTTAGATTTCTGCTGCGTAGTACATTCACATATACATAATTAGTATAACAAGCTCGACCCTATTGACAATTCTATTTTGTATGTATATATTCTTGCTGTGACGACTCTCAATAGTGCACAAGTACCGCGTTTACTCTTGTCAAACTGTGTCTGCAATTAGATTGATTTTGATTACAGAGTTCAGGGGACAATGCGAAAGAAATGCTGTGTAAGGGACCTCTGTATTTTCTCAGTGCAAAATTCATCCAAATGAGCTCGTGCTAGACTCCTGCTTGATTGGATCTTGGTTTTGAGCTGAAATTTAACTCAATTAGTTGGTAAGGCTAGCTGGAATCAGTTAGAGCCATTTATTGGGTAAGCAAAGCTCGGAGTTTTCTAACCAAGACATAAAAAGCATGATAATGCAGCAGAGGACGATGTGTGCTGGCCTCCTTTTGATAAAATCCAACTTTGGTGGGGTAGGGGGTTGGCTAAAATGTAAGTTGAAATTTTGGAAAATGAGAATATAGGAAGATTCAAATTTCATAGGGATAATTTTAGAAACCTCCTCTAAGGTTTCTGATAGCTTCACTGCCTTCCCCTAAAGTTTTAAATATATCACTAACCTCCCTTGAAACTAAATTTTCTTGTAACAAATTAGCGCAATTCAAAAAAATTAATAATAAAAAAATGATTTCAAGAGTGAGAAAAATATTTCATACAAAAGTGCCCCTCAACTAATTACTAGTTGGTTGACTTAGAATCAAAAGGGAATATTAGTTAAGAATAGAAAATAAAAACCATAGTTACAATGTGTCAGTGTAAGTAAGGCAAATTACAATACTAGCATGAGCCCACTAGAATTCAATAACAATGGCTCGCAAAATCAAAGAATTGGAAGGAAATTTTATTAATTTAGAATCAATATTTACACATTGAATTCCTAAATTCTTAGTGGTGAAATTTGGAAGATTTTGAGTAAGAATTAAATAAGACGAAGTATGACCTTTTCAAGAAAAATGCCACATTAAATAAAAAATAAAAAATATGATCAAATATTTTTTGAATTATTTCTTTTACTTACGAGGTCCATTATTTCATATGATTACTAAGAAACTTCTATCATTTGTAACAAAAAAAAAAAAAAACAACTCTCAGGCAATGTTTGCATGAATAGAATGGAAATGACTTTAATGGAAAATACGTAAATCAAAGTGGAGAAAATCATTTTTAACAATCTTTTTGGAATTATGTATACAAAGAAAAAGAAAAAAATATTTTTGAAATATAGGGAGAGAATAGATTATGTGTAGTTACACTTTATCTAAAACTTAATAAAATTTAATTTGTAAACATATTTTACAATTTATCATTTTTGTGCATTTTTGTATTCATCTTGTTATTTTTATTAAAAAAAAACTTATGAAATAATAATATCTCAATAGGAATTTTAATCTTTTTTGGGCGAAGAAATAACAAGAACTACTAAAATTAAAAAAAAGAATTTAAAATGTTAACAATTATTGTTATAAAATTTGGTATTCAAGATTTTCAAGCTTTTTTACATTCCAAATTATGGCAGTACAAGTGGCTCAACTATCTCTCCATACAACTATGTATAATTTCCCAAGTTGTAGGGTAATAAAGTCATTTGACCATTGATGTGGTAAGCATTGGATCCCAATTGGTTGACTCGGGGGAGGGTAAGTGATATTTTAAAAATCTTGGAAGAGGGCAGTAAGATTGCCATTGAAATTATCCCAATTTCATAAGTAGGGCGGAACTTTTTATTAAATTTGTGGATGGGCTATGGGTTACTACTATTCACCAAACGAACAGATTTTTGGCTAAGTAATTAAATCAGACTTGTAACAATGTACTTTGTCAAGAGCAAAAAAAATTCTTTTTTGAAATGTGCATCTTATCGAACAATAATATGCACCTAAATGATAAAAATATGTAGTTTGGTAAAATGTACATAAATCCAAATATGCACATCTAAATTGATAGAGCTGTGTATAGGTATAATCAAATTACACAGATACAAGTCGCAATATGTGCACATAAGGGTAATTTTCTTATTATACTCACAATATTTCTTTTAATAGTTCATAAACAGTAACTTGCACCTCATTCAAGGGGTAGGGATGGGTTGGATGTTAGAAAGAAGGGAATGAAAGTGAAATGTCCTGGAACCAAGAGCTCCCAGCTATACTAAAAAAAAAAGAGAGAAAAAAAAATCAAACCTCATTCATAAATTTTCCAAAACTTACACCTTCTTTTGAATTTTAAATCTTTCTATTCCCTTTCTCCAAATTATCCCAAAATTTAAATTAGTTGGTGGGAACACGAAAAAATAACTACAAACATTAGTTTAAATATCTGATCATGAAGAAGGCAGGGACAACTATTTTTTTTTTTTTTGTCACAACGATAGGATTGTTATAACCTAATCTAATCTAATCTAGGAAGAGGAGACTCGATGTGAGTACAAACTCCATCGAATGGCCACTAAAAATCGTCACATATTGTGACAAATTTTTGTAGGAGGCAAAGGTCGAACCCTTGACCTCCCGCACCACCAAGCCATAGAAGGCTTGGCAGTGACCACTGGACCTGGACCAAAGGCCCAGAGTGGCAGGCAGGGACAACTACTTTTTTGCCAGAAGCTAAAGAGTAATTTCTAACCTTAAACCCACAGTAATACCAAAAGCCGGTAACTTCTGGTACCACTGAGTAGACTATAAACTACACTCACACACCCAACTCAAACGATGTGGGATACGGGGAAGGGAACAAGGGGACTAACCCACTCACTCTGTTTTTAACCCTACCACTGATCTTGTTTCTTTTTTGCCAGAAGCTAAAGAGTAATTTCTAACCTTAAACCCACAGTAATACCAAAAGCCGGTAACTTCTGGTACCACTGAGGAGACTATAAACTACACTCACACACCCAACTCAAACGATGTGGGATACGGGGAAGGGAACAAGGGGACTAACCAACTCAAACGATGTGGCAGGCAGGGACAACTACTTGAATGGGCATTTTCTGAATAGATCTAGACGCCTTCACTTGAATGGGTCAAGGGAGGCCTAATTTGAGTGATGTGATTTTCAGTAGCATGAAAGATAGTAGTGTAACTTCGAAAATTATAAACATATACAAAACTCCCCCAATCATTGAAAGTTATAAACATATATAAAGGTCCCTTAGTCATTACATGTATTGTTCAGAATTTTAAATATTCGTGAAAGTGTATAAAAATCACAAGTCAAATATCTAAGCTATAGGGTTAACGATATAGGATGACGATTGAGAAAAATTACAGTTAGAGTCTTTTGTGGCTTTCAAAATTACATGGTTTTTCACATTCCTATTTTCCTTTTGTTATACACTTAAATCGATGTTGTTTGCCAGGATAAATATAAACGTGGCCCAAAAGGAGTAGGAACTATCTCGTGCACCAGCATACGTAGATTTATTGTATAACTAATACTAATATGTATATTTGTTGGTAGTGAAAGTAGAGAGAAATTTATACTTTCATTCACTAGTTTGTTTGGAGTTCACAAGATTGCAAATGAGGTTGGAATAACATCTATTTTCAGGCAAAGCAAAATGAATAATACATTAACTAACTTTAATACTTATACATGGAATAGTACATCAATATGATAAAATTGAGTTGTTTCATGAGAAGATAAGTGTATCACATTAATCTAGGGGGAAAATACATGTATTAATCCTCTAGGGGAATTGAATGGACATCCACATCTATTTGTATTTGTTTCATAACAAGTTTGGTGTTTTTGCCATTTTTTTTTTTGGGTAATCATGAAAAGTTTCAAGTCTCACAAAAAATGATAACTCTTTTTGTTTTAATCCGTCGAGACGTTGGTTTACACTATTATCTCGCTGCAACATAGTTCCAACATATTTCTCAAAATATTTTCATCTAACTTTGAATTCATGTATATTCCTGTTTGGTTAAGTTACACTGAATTTCTTTAACAATTATCATTCAATTCAATATACTTTAAAATAAGTTACATTAAAAGAACCGTTTTCTCTTAGTCTTAAAAAGAATTAAGTTAGTAATATTCATATTTGAGAACAACACGTTACCCACACTAAGTCTAGAAAAGAATTACTGATGTATCAGAATTATCGTTTTCGAAAAAAAAGATGTATCTGTTTATTCAAAAAAAAAAAATCAGTGTTTTACTAATTTAGATACAAAAAATCAACAAAATTGAGATGCTGTACAGAATATTGAAAAGGGGCCAATTGTGTCAAGACTTCATGTTTTCTCACCAAAGCTATTGGGCACCACTCAAAAAAGTCATATAGAGCCAAGCCAAAGCAAAAAAAAAATAATAATAATAATAAAGAAGGCAACAAACTGGCCTGTGCAGTGACCTTATCCTTTTGGATTCATTTCAGTGGATAAGATTCATTTACACTTATAGTGATATAAATCTGCATCCTTCTTCAAAAGCAAAAAAAACCTCCCCTGTTAATGATCATGGAAGTCATCTATAGCATCCTAGTTCTCAGTTTCTTGGTAGTCTTAGTTGCTATAAAACATCTTCAAGAAAACAAGAGAACGCTAAAGCCTCCAAGTCCACCAGCTCTCCCAATTCTAGGCCATCTGCACCTCCTGAAAGCTGCCCCTCACCGTGCTCTTCAACTTCTCTCCATCAAATACGGCCCCCTGATTTCCCTTCGATTTGGGATTCGTCCTATACTTGTTGTTTCCTCACCATCTCTTGCAGAGGAATGCTTCAGTAAGACTAATGATGTTATCTTTGCTAACCGACCAGGGTCCATTTCTGGCAAAATCCTTGCCTACAACAACAGTACTCTCGGGTTCTCTCCTTATGGAGACCACTTTCGAAATCTCCGCCGTGTTACCTCCATCCATATTTTTTCTTCCGTTAGTCTCCACAACTTTTCCTCAATCTGGACAGAGGAAATCCGTTTCAGTGTCAAGAAATTGTTCTCAATGAACTCTGATGACAAAGTGTGGAAAGATGTAAACATGAACTCTGTGTTCTTGGATTTGGTATTCAATGTGATCATGAAAATGCTTGCAGGGAAAAAATGGCCATCTGATAAAACAGCTGATTTGTTTCCGCTGATCTCCGTCATGGGTATTTGTGATTATGTCCCTGTCTTGAGATAGATTGGATTTCGAGGGTTGGAGAAAAATTTGATCAATTTACAGCAAAAGAGGGACAAATTATTCAGGGATCTCATTGATCAAACTAGGAAAAAGGAAGGTGAAGGTGGCTCATGCTCGACTGAGCAGAGAAGAACTGTTATCCAAGCATTGCTGTCGCTTCAAGATGCTGAACCTGAATTCTTAACTGATGAAACTGTCAAAGGGATCATGCTAGTAAGCCAACTTGCCATTTCTCTTTTCTCCTTAACATATTTTTTGCTTTGGTAATTATTGCTCTTTATATCCGGTTTCTATTTTCATATTTCATTTTTTTTAATGCAAATCAACCTTTTCTCCAATTAGTCAGTGAACTCCTCTTCTAGCTGGTAATCTCTTTCCTCCACTCAAAAAATTTGACTGAATGAGTATCTTTTTCCTTATTAACTTTTGTTTAAGCAATCCTATGGTAACCACAATTTTCCCTTGTAGCTTTCGTTGAAGCAAATCCTATGTGCATATGACACTATGACAGCATCCATGCTATACTAGAATGGTTGTGTGACCTAGATGTAGGTCGAATTTTTGAAAATTCAAAAGAAAATTATCTTTTTGAATTTGTAACGATCTGGCGACTCAGATCGAAACTGCAAATTACCTCATGCAATTAGCTCTTGGTTCTCCACACTGCGGATCCAAAGTGGCAAGAGATGACATAAAAGTATCAAATTCATGTTGCTCTGCATTATTTGCATTTTAGTGAGGTATGAGGTGTAAGGTCATGTCATGTTGAAAGCTCAGCCTACAAAAGGGGTCCAATCAAAAATATATATTTTGACAGATCAAGCGTTTATTTTGTCTTTTTCCTATTAATTGTTTGTAGATTAAATATTTCTTTCTAAAATGTCATCCGAAGGTACATTACCAAATAAAATTTGCTTTTGACAATTTTGAAGATCAAAATAGTCATCAGATTTGTGAACGTCATTGTTTTAAAGAATTACTCATAGAGAACAATTTAGAAACCCATTGCAAAGGAGAACAAGCCACATATAATAACATATCAAAGTAAACTATGGAAACTAAGAAGAAATTTTTTTAAAATACTTTATTCAATCTTTCAAAAATCCTTGTCAGTCGTTCCAATTAAAAAGAATTCTTCCATGATCAATTTATTACAAAAATCTTGTTGAATATCTCTTGGTATCCACTAACTTTAAAATGGTATTCTTATGTTGGGCTTTACATTCATTTTGACAATACATGCCTTGTTGTTTTTCTAGATTATGTTCACTGCTGGAGTACACACTTCAGCTCTGACCATGGAGTGGGCTATGTCCCTTATGCTAAACCACCCCCAGGTATTGAAGAAGGCAAGGAGTGAAATAGACAACAACGTTACACAATCAGGGCAATTGATTGAGGATTCAGATCTCTCCAAATTGCCATATTTGCGTTGCATAATCAAAGAGACACTTAGACTTTTTCCTGCAGCACCAACTCTTTTGCCTCATTATTCATCTGAAGATTGCACCATAGGAGGCTTCAAAGTTCCTAAAGGCACAACTTTGTTAGTAAATGCTTGGGCTATTCACAGAGATCCGAAGGTTTGGGAAGAGCCAGCCAAGTTTAAGCCAGAAAGGTTTGAGGGAATTAATGAAGGGGCTTGCGATGAAGGGTTCAAATTTATTCCATTTGGAAAAGGTAGGAGGGCTTGTCCAGGGGCTGCCTTAGGCATGAGATTTATTAGCCTGACGTTGGGAACAATGCTACAATGTTTTGATTGGGAAAGAGTAGGGCCTCAATTGGTGGATTTAGAAGAAAAATCTGGTATGACTTTGGACAAGGCCAAGCCTTTGGAAGCATTGTTCAGGCCACGCTCATCCATGATTGAATTGGTTTCTCAGCTTTGACTAAAGAACATGACTGGTGGCTTTTGAAGATTGTATCATAATAATATCTGAAATACTTAAAGCTCAAACTACAAAGGTGCACCTATTGCAAAGTGTGAAAAAAAGTGAAAATAAGAGGAAGGAGAATATAAGCATGAAAATCTTTCAGTCTATGCAGTTATTAAAGATTAAATAGGCTTTGAACTAAACCGTGTTTGGCTTTTTCTTTTTGCTTTTTAATATTGGTCTTTTAAATTCACTGTAAGTGCATCTACTGGAGGTCTTTGGTTTTCCACATTTGTAATTATAGAAAATCTTCAACCTTAACTGGGTTTCTTTGTTGGTACATAAAGTGGTTATGGGGTTTCAACAAAACAAGCAAAAAGAATGTCGTTTGAGTAGAGATGTCAATCACAACCCAATTATATTGATTCGTCCAAATCCGCCCACCAATGAATCGCTCAAACTCACCCACTAATTTTGAATGAATTTAAATGAGTACCCAATTAAGTCCATTTAATTAGTGAATGGTGAGTTGACTCGATTCATCCATTTGTATCCATTTAAAAATAATTAGACATTTAAACTCAACTTTTAATTAGTGTTAAGCAAATAAATTTGAATTTCTTATCAATTTAATAATAATAAATACCGTTATTTCTTATCAAATAGCATGCAAAAAAAAGTAGAATTGTAAGTGACTCATAAATAGATAATTGGGTATATCTATACTCATTTATTAAATGGGCATAAATGAATTGACTTAATTATACCCATTACTTAATTATGACTGTCCAAACCCACCCAAATCACTCATTTTAGCACCTCTACTCATGAGTAGCGAGGTTATCGAGCTAACTCGAACCCAATTATGGGTAACTCGAGCTAGACATCAAAGAAAATTAGCTAAGCTCAAAATCAAGTTTAAGTTCGACAGTGAATTTCCTTTCTTTGTCATAACTCAGTGCATGACCATCTTCAATTTATCCACCAAAACCGTTGCTAAGTTAGCTTAAGAACTCTTTTATTGGTATCAGTGTCTTTTATTTCACATTCACTCAAAACTTTTACATGTTTAACTTCCTTTGGCATACTTTTTTCTTTGTCAAAATTTTGTTGGCGGTGTATAAAGCTTTCATGTTTTTCATATATCTGTTTGATGTATTAGACATGCATAATTTTGATGTTGCAAGTAAATTTATGAAGATACAACTCTTTTCGTGAGTTACAGGTGCACATTCACCATTTCGAATCCCAGATTATTAGATTTTTTTTTTGTTTTGCATTTTTTTGAATTTTCAATTTATTTGTGAACTTTTCAAATTTTTGCAAAAATTTGTTCTTTTAGAATGATGACAGGTATTTTAGAAGATGTCTGTAGCTAATTATAAGTTCAATTTATCCACAGTCTCGTGAACGTTGAAGGACCAATACCTGTTAAGATCGCAAAACTAATTTTGGAGTCTCCAGAACACATAATTCTTAAAGAATAGGGTTAATTCCACTTTGTCTCCCCAAACTTTGGACGATTACCCACTTTAGTCCTTAAACTTCAAAATGGGACACTTAAGTTCCTAAACTTATAAATACCTCCCACTTAAGTCCCAAAACTTATAAAATGGGACACTTAAATCCCTAAACCCTTATAAAATGGGACACTTCGACCACCAACGGCATTCAGGATTTGTTAACAATTTTCCTTAAATGGAATGTATTTATAAGTTTAGGGACTTAAGTGTCCCATTTTGAAATTTAGGGACTGAAGTGGGTAATCGTCCAAAGTTTGGGGGGACAAAGTGGTATTAACCCGAAAGAATATTCAAGCCATTTTTTTTTCAGGGTTCGTTGTCACACTCTAATTTTTCAACTCTACATCAGTTAATCAAATGACTTCAATTTATTAGTGCCACTGATTTCAAGGTCAAATTTGCTTAAAATTTTCAGTTTTGCAAGTCCCTGGAAACTTTTATCATCTTCATCTCAAGTATCCCTGTATTCTTGCTTTTATTATTCACCCATGTAATCTTGATTCTAAATGCACATATGCCTCATTGCTAAAGTTTTTATTCAATGTTACTTGATAATAACTCATAAGTATGCCCTTATGAAACAGCAACAAGGAAGATCTTGAATGCGCCTATTCGCAACCCAGGAATAAATTAACCTAAGTACATACCAGTAACATGGAGAATCAAATCATGGTTTCACATAAAATATGATGGACCAAACCTTTTTTCACATATCAAAATAAAAAAATATAACTTGAAGCAACTTGACATAAGTTACCCTGGAATGATAATGCTATAAGGGGAGGGTTGGGTTGGGTGGTACAGGGGGAGGGAGTGTAAGCAAGAGGTCTCGGGTTGAGTTCTACTGTTTACACTAAAAAAAAAACAATAATATCTGCTACATAAACTTCTCAATTATGTCTGTTTTTTTTTTTTTTTAACTTCTCATTTATGTCTAACTGCTTCTAAAAAATGTCAGTGTCAATATAATCATTAAGAAGAATAATATTGGACTGCAAAAGTGGACTTTAAGAGTAGGTTCAAGAAAAAAGGAGACTGTGCAATTAAATGGCAAACATCACTTTGATAACAATACTTGTTTACTTAAGAAGAATTGTATAAAAGAATAAACGCAAAGACTAAGATTGCAATTTTTTTTAAATTTTTTTTTAAATATAAGAATCACCTATTAAGCTCTATAATTAATATTAAATCTAAAAAGTCAATTATTTGGCCTTTAAAACTGCGTTCACAAACTTTTTATCTCTTCATATTCAGATTTTATATAATGTTTTAGCAAAATCAATACGAACACATGAGAAAACTATCTCTAAAAGGCTAAGGCCGTAAAATAAAGAGAATGACCAAGGCAAACAAAGAGCAATAATGAGCAAAATATGACACGAAATATTTGTCTCTAAAAAAGGACAAGCTCAGTGCTAAGAAAGGTATAAAAGTTTCCTAGAAAAAGAAGCTTAGAACCATACAATTTTAACTAACCTATTTCACATTTGAAGTTAGAATAATTAAAAATTCAATGGACCGAACTATTGTCTTGAAATAATATGATGAGTTTTGCAATTCTACGGTAGATTCATAAAAGTGCTTAAGAAACACGTGGGATAACACTGTTGAGAATGATGTGTTCACTGAATAACGAAATATGATTTCATCACAACTCCAAATATTATCATAGAAATTTATAAGTAAGATAATTAAGTAGTATTATCTTAAAGCTAAAGGGAGAAATTTTGTTTCAATGTCGACAAATGCAACGTGCATTTTCTTAGTCTATTATTAAAAACTTGTCCAAGGATTCTTCCATTTTTATAATAGGTGTTATCTCATTTTATATGCTAAAATTACTAAATTAATTTTGAGAGGTCGTTAAGTCTATTCTATATCTAAGGTACCCCTTCAGATGATAAACTATTTAGGGGGAAAAAACTGTGAATTTGAGCATGCCTAAAAGAATTAAGAAATAAATTTACAATAAGGAAAGATAGACTTATTATCATTAGTGGTGACTGAAAGCATTTTTTGTTTGAGTGAGAATGGCCCCTATTTTTTATTAGATAAAAAATTTAAAGAATTAAAGATGCTCATAAAATAAGATGAAACAATAAGGGAAGGAAATAAATTAATCCACTAAGGTTGTAGGCGAGGAACCTTAAAACTTCCTACAAAGATATTCTAGAATAAGTCTGAAAATAATAGAAACAAAGTTGGTTTACATTAATAGCTTGAACAACACAAGAAAATTATTAAAAAATTTTAGTAGTTTGCCATAGAACACAAACCGCCTTATGAATTATACTTGTTTGACAATATCAAAACTCTTTCCACAAAGCACTTAAACACCACATACATCATCACACTTGAGCTCGAATCCAGCTCAAATCTCGGATCGTTTACACCCAATACTTGAGTGGTTGAGTGATCTAGAAGTGGGCCGGATTTTTGAAACTGAAAAAAAAATATTTTTATATTTGTAATGATTTGACAATTTAGATTGAATCATATAAGTCCAGATTTTGGATGTATTGGATGGTACGGTGAAGCGAACGTAGAACAAGATTTTAAAAGAAAAGGTCCTTAGTTAAACTGCAAATTAACTCATGTGATTAGCTCGTGATTGTCCACACGGAGGATCGAAAGTGGTAAGAGATGACACTAAAGTATCAAATTTATGTTGTCCCGTACTATTTGGATTTCATTGAGGTTTATGGAGTAATGTGAAATCTCAGCGTACAAAAAGGGGCCGCAATCAAGAATATTTTGACTGATCAAGCGCTTGCATTTTGTCTTCTTCCTATTTTTTGTTTCTAAAATGCCATCCTAAGGTGCATTACCAAATAAAGGCCCACCTGGCAAATAAGTTTTTTGGATGTTTGTTTAAAATTTTACTGTAATTTACTGTCAAAGTTGTAGAAAAAATTTTTGAAGTATGTAAATTTTTTGATATTTTGATATGTATAGTTTAAAAGTTTTAAGAAATTTTTTGAGATTAATATAGTTAAAATAATTAAAAAACTTGTAACAAACAAATTTGACAAAAAACTTGCTCGCCAAACATGCCCAAAATTTGCTTTGACCACTTTGCAGATCAAAATAGTCTTCAGATTTGTAAACATTATTAGTTCAAAGAATTACTCTAGAGTGCAATTTAGAAATCCATTGTAAGCGAGAACAAGCCATGTAACAAGATGTCAAACAAACTAAGAAGAATTTTTTTCAACAAAAGTCCTTTATTCAATCTTTAAAATATCCTTTTCATTTGTTCCAGTTGAAAAGAATTACTCCACGATCAATTTTTTACAAAAGTCCTGTTGAATATCTGTTGGCGCATACTAAATTTAAAATTGTATTGTTATGTTAGGCTTTACTTTCATTTTGACAATAAATGCCTTGTTGTTTTGCCTGATTATACTGCAGGATTACACACTTCAGCTCTGACCATGGAGTGGTTTATGTCCCTTATGCTAAGCCACCTTGAGGTATTGGAGAAGGCAAGAAATGAAATAGACAACAATGCCACACAATCAGGGCAACTGATTGAGGATTCAGATCTCTCCAAATTGCGTGTTTATGTTGAATAATTAAAGAAACAGTCGGACTTTTTCCGGCAGCACCAACGCTTGTGCCTCATTATTCATTTGGGGATTGCAGTATAGGAGGCTTTAAAATTCCTAAAAGGCAAACTTCGTTAGTAAATACTTGGGTTATTCATAAAGACCCTAATGTCTGGGAAGAACCAATCAAGTTTAAGCCAGAAAGCCAGAAATTCGAGGGATGTGAAGAAGGGTTCAAATTTCTTCCATTTGGAAAAGGTAGGAGGGCTTGTCCAGGGACAGCCTTGAGCAGGAGATTGATTAACCGGTCATTAGGAACAATGCTACAAAGTTTTGATTGGGAAAGACTGGGTCCTCGGTTGTTTGGATTTGGAAGAAAAATCTGGTTTTGACTTTGGGCAAGGGCAAGTCTTTGGAAGCATTGCGCACAAGCCAGCTCATCCATGATTGATAATCATTTCGCAGCTCCGAGTTAGCTTCCCAAGGTAACTAAAGAAACATTTATTTAGTTGTTTATGAAGATTGAATCACGATAAGATCGAAAATCGATGCGCCCAACGCTTCACGAAAAAAAAAAAAAAAAAGATGCGCTCAAACGAAAAAGGGGCACCCAATGCTAAGCGTGTGCAACAGTAAAAATGAGAGCAAAGAAATATAAGCATGAATAGTTTTCAGTCCACGCACTTATGGATTAAATAAAAACATTATAGATAAATAGGCTTTGAATAAAACTATATCTGGTTTTCTTTCATTCTTTTTTATTTTTTCGGCCTTCTGAAATTACTGCAAATATCATCTATTAGTTCTTTGGTTTCCAAATTTGTGATATAGAACTCCCATAGTTCAATAACCTTAAATGATTTTCTGTTGGTAGTCATAAACTGGTTTTGGGGCGTTTTACAACACAAGCAACTGAAAATACATACCGCATGTGTAGGATGCTATCAAGTTGAGTCAAACCCATATGCACAAGGTTCTTGAGTTCGAGTTCAAAAAAAAATTAGTTAAACTTGAATTCGAACTCAAGTTCAACAAATATCATATATTAGTGCTCAATCTTGATTAAAGAAAAATATGAGGAGCTCAATTAGCTTGTTTAAGCAAATTGAGCTCGGCAAAATAAAATTGTAATTTGTCCTAAAAAAACTATTATGTAGATAATTTTACATTTATATTAAAAACATGTACACGGACACACAGATTCACACATATATATTCAACAAGCTTGATGAAATTTTGAGTAGTATTATGTGGAGATCTTGATGTGTTAAGTTCATGAGTAAAGAATTGTATCCCACATTGATTTCAACGAAAGAGAAAGAGTCCTTAATATGTTAGTAAGGGTTTAGAATCTAATAGTTTAAGTTTTTGGGTTAGCGTTCGATTTCTGACTTATATTATTGGGTATCTTTGGTGAGCTCTCACGAGTGTTTCTCCCTAATAAGTTGTATCAGAGTTTCTAGTTACGGAACTAGACTACTTATAGGCAAGTCGACTCTTCTTGAATTTGGACCAGTGAAATTCTCATCTTGGTGGTGGATCAAAGTACCAAGGAATTTGGTTGATGTTAGACCAGATGCACTAGGAGTTTGGTAGGGGATCTAGTTGGTGTTAGATCAAGGAGTTAAGGGTTGGTAGGGTCTAAGATCCGATTTGGATGTTGAAGAAGAGTCGGTCCATGAGTTGAGAAGAGGTGACCTTGAGTGTTAAGGTGCAAGGTGCACTAAGAGTTTGGTAGGGGATCCAGTTGTTGTTAGGCCAAGATGCTAAGGGTTGGTAGAGTTCGATATTCGATTTGGATGTCAAAGAAGTGTAGGTCCATGAGTTGAGAAGAGGTGACCTTGAGTGTTAAGGTGAGTTTTTATTAAGTATTAAAGTGAACTCAGTTGAACTTCTAAACTTGGATTCAATATAAGTGCCACGGGATTTGATTGATGCTGGACCAAGTGCGTCAAGAGTTTGGAAGGGAGTTCAGTTGGTATTAGACTAAGGAGGTAAGGGTTGGCAGGGGGTTCAAGATCCAGTTTGGATGTTAAAAAAGAATGGGTCCAAGAGTTGAAAAGATGTGATTTTGAATGTTCAGATGAGTTTGCACTGAGTATTAAAGTTTCGAAAAAGAACTTGTAAACTTGTATTTAATGTGAATGCCAAGGGATTTGGGTTGTGTTGGACTAGGTGCACTAGGTGTTCCGTAAGGGGTTTAGCTAGTGTTAAACCAAGGAGCTAAAGATTGATTGGGGTTCGAGATCTAGTTTGGATGTTGAAGAAGAATGAGTCCACGAGTTGAAAAGAGGTGACGTTGAATGTTAACGTGAGCTTATATTGTGTATTAAAGTGGAATCAAAATAGATCTTGTAAACATGGATTCAATGTGAGTATCAAGGAATTTGGTTGGTGTTGGACCAAGTTTAGGGGGGGTCCGAGATCCAGTTTGAATGTTGAAAAAGAGTAGGTCCATGTGTTGAGAAGAGGTCACCTTGATTGTTAAGGTGAGTGTACATTGAGTACTAAAATGGGTCAAAGAAGAGTTTGTAAATTTGGGTTCAATGTAAGGAGCTACTCATTAAGGAAAAAATTATTAGGTTCACGAGTAAAGAATTTTGTTTGACATTGGTTTGAAAGATGGAGAAAGAGTTCTTAATATAACTTTATGAGTAAAGAATTGTGTCTAATATTGGTTGAAAGATAGAAAAAAAGTCCTTAATATATAAGTAAGGACCCAAAATCTAGTAGATTAAACTTTTAGGTTAACGTTAGATTCCTAACTTGTATATTAGGTCTCTTTGATGAGGTCTCACAACAAACTTTCAAGTAGTATTATGTGGAGATCAAACTCGATTTATCGATGAACTTGAACTACTTGAATTCGACTTGACTTTTGAATTTCACTGAACATGTTTGAGCCGTTGACTGAGCTGCCTGATCTATTGCCTGCTTTTTTTAAAAAAAAAATCCTAACAAAAAGTCAAGACCTCTAATTTTTGGACCCTCAATTTTAACCACTACACTAAACCAAGGCATCCTTGACCTTTTTTTCTAATTATTTTCCTATCAAAGGAAGGGTAGAATTTAAGAAACGAGAAAGAAGCAGGTGACTAGAATTTAGAACCTCTAACTCTTGGGGCCTCAACCCACTTGGCATTCCATAAGCTCTCCATCAAATACGGCCCCTTGATTTCCCTTTATTTTGGGACCCGCCGCATCCTTGTCGTGTCATCTCCATCACTTGCAAAGCAATGCTTCACCAAGAATAATGATATTGCCTTTTGCAAACCGGCCTGATTCCATTTCCGCTCAGCACCTTGGCTATAACTACACTAGCCTTGCGTTTTCTCCATATGGAGATCACTGGCGTAATCTCCGCCGTCTAACGGCCATCCATATATTTTCTTCACTTACTGTCCAACAATATTCATCAATCTGGAGAGATGAACTACGTTTTGTTGTCAAAAAACTGTTCTCAAGTAGCTCTGATGAGAAAACATGGAAAGTTGCAGACCTGAACTCTTTGTTCTTGGAATTGCTTTTCAATGTGGTAATGAAAATGGTTGCAGGAAAAAAATGGCCATCCGAACAATGAGGGGATATATTTACACCAAGATCGTTCTTGGAAATTTGTGTGTGTTCCAATTTTAAGGTGGATCGGTTTTGGATGGCTGGAGAAGAGTATGATTTACTTGCACAGGAAAAGAGACAAAGTTCCCTAGGGTCTGATTGATAAAATTCGAAAAAAGGAAGGTAAAGATGTTGCATGTTCAACCAAGAGAAAAGATATCATTCAAGCATTGATGTCTCTGCAAGAAGCTGATCCTGAATACTACACCGATGAATGAATGTAAGCCCCTTTTCATTTCAAAAATTTCAATTAGAATTACCCTCAGTTATGTTTTTTAAGCAAGATGATTCACGGCGTGATAAATCTTGTGCCTTGTAACCACATCCAAGGTCATATATCACTTTCCAGCCTGTACTGTCTGTCATTGCAGTTGCAGGTTCAACCGCAGACAGCAATTTGTGGTTTCAATCAGTAGCTAATGTGGCCGGACATAGGCTGCTGATCCCAAATGTTCTTTTATTTCATTTGCTAAATTTGATAATCAAGCAAACATTTTGATGAGGCCGGTGATTAACTTTCACAGTTGCACCTAGTAAGGATCACATTCACTGTGTTGAAATTTGGGGGCATGACGTTAAAATCATTGAGTTTTACAAAATTTCATCTGCATTAACGGACAAATCCTCGTTGTTAAGTGTTGCTAATGGTCAGTAGCTCAGCTTTGAACAACTATGTTTCCTATATACCATTTTATAATTCATGATTTCTGTTTCTGCATGTCTCAAATTATTTTTTGGTGGCTCAAAAGGGAAACAGAAAAATACTAATATCCTTGTTTTTACCCTTATAAAATTTTTAACAAAGAACATTAAATCATGTTTCCACAATAAATACTCCAATAAACCACTTCAGACTTTAACACTCCAAATATAACTACAAAATCTTTTAGATACAAATCGAGGGACAATCAGGAAAAAAAGTAAATTGCAACTCGTCAAACATCAATTTCTTGAACTGTGAGTATAACTAATGAAAAGGAAAGGAAAAATTATCCGTAACCTTGGTCGCGTAAAAAGAGTCAAGACTTCAACTGCTGAGGTTCCAGATTGATATGACTTGATGAAAGATCTCAAAAACTAGGCAGATGAAAGCGTCCAGAAATGAGCTTCTGAATTCTTAGTTCCAGATTGATGTGTGCTGATGAAAAGGGTAAAAAGAGTCAAGACTTCAACTGCTGAGGCTCCAGATTGATATGACTTGATGAAAGATCTCAAAAACTAGGCAGTTGAAAGCGTCCAGAAAAGAGCTTCTGAATTCTTAGTTCCAGATTGATATGTGCTGATGAAAGCTCTCAAAATCTGGGCAGTTGAATTGAAAGTGTCTAGAAAAGAGCTTTGACGCATAAGGAGTCGATTAATTTGGTGCACTAAAGAATTTTTTTTTAAGTGGTGACATGTATAAGCATCTATATTATAGTTTAACTGATAAAATGGATAGATTTTTTTTCTTTTTTTTTACGCAAAAAATATCGTAAAGATCTTAATCATAGTTTTCACAAGAGGAGACCATCAAATACATCAGAGGAATTAAAAACATGGATACTTGAGAGAAATTTCCAAAATTATGATGATTTTTAAAAAATTTCTGCAAAAGGGACACTTTGAGTATGCAATTCCATCAAAGGGGTCTTCGCAATCAGCAAATACGAGCTCCATGAGCTCGCATTTGCTGAATGCAAAGTCACTCTGAATTTTTAGACCCACAAAGTCCAAAAAAAAAAAAAAAGAAAACCAGACCTAGCATTCAAAAAATGCGAGGTCTGGCACCTCGCAACAAATTGAAAGCTTTGGTATTTGCTAAAACGAACTCGTGTTAAGAAGTAGAACCGCTAAAATTTTATTGGCATTGACCTCTCAGTTTGTTTTCTCCTCATTTGCTGTGTTTTATGATCTTTGTGGGAATTCTTTGCCAACATTAGTAGTTCCTCTAGAGAACGTCCTTTTGAAACCAGTTAGGAGATTCTAAAAATTGACCATTACTACAATTGGTGCAAGCCATTTTGCTAAACGTGAGCTCTAAAATTTTTTTTTTTTTTGTTAGAGGTATCATGATATGAAAAATATTTGTTCTGTAAGAGAAAATAAATATTTTTTTAAATATTTATTGTAACTATGATCATTTTGCTCTTTTTGACCACTTTGCATATTGTCATTTACTAAATGCGAGCTCCTAAAAAAATTAAATTTAAATAATATTTGTTTTCTTCTAGCGAGCTTCTACAAAATTAAATTTAAAAAAGATTTGTTTTCTTAACAGTACTAAACGCGAGCTCCTAGCGAATTAAATTTAAAAAATATTTGTTTTGCAGATCTCTCATTTACTAAATGCAATCTTTAGTAAAATCTTATATTTTTTTTAAAATAATTTTTTATGCATTCATTGAGTGTGAGGAGTAAATATTTTGGATTTCGCATTCGATAAATGCGAATTCATAGAAAATTACTTAAAAAAATTGGGGTACCAGATAAATGCAAATTCGATAAATGCGAATTCGATAAATGATCTAGGATGTATTTTGAGTAATTGGGGGTACCAAATGTGATTTTCAAAAGTTAACATTTCTGCAAAAATTTGCATAAGAAAATGCAGTTCTAGTCGCGTATTACAGAAAGTGCGTTTTCAATTCTAGAAGCTTAAGGCATAAAACGCGACTTGAAGGCGCATATTCATAATGGCGCGTTTTCAATTCTGCAAATACAACAGAATACGCGACTTGAAGTCGTGTATTGAATTCTCCAAGGAATAAGTTGCGTATTCTTGAAGTCACGTTTTGAATTCTCCAAGGAACATGAAGAAAACGCGACTTAGCAAAATGTGACTTGAATGCGCGTTTTGTGAAGTCACGTATTGTCTCACTTGTACGAAGCTTTAAAACACGAATTCCCTCTCAGTTTTCTTTTCTCCTTCTTCCAGTCGCGTTTTCTTTCCACTCTTCACACACAATTCACCAAATTCTATTTTTGCTCCATATCTTGGTTAAAAATCATCAAGCCAACAACTTTTGAGCATTATATAGCCTTTCTAACCTATTAAAATCCAATAAAAACACCTCATAATTGGTTTTAAGGAGATTGAAAGCTAGGGTTTCTAGTTTTTAATTTCTTCAATTAGAGGTCAATTAGAGGGCGTTTCATAGGGTTTTTTGCACAGTCATCATCTCCAAACATCCTTCTGCATAATTGAGGTAAGTTTCTTCATCAAATTTACGTATTTTAGAAATTGATATTTTTCAATTTTCTGAGCTTTTTGACATGTTTTAATTTCGAAAGTTTGATGATGTTTATAGATGTTTTTGGCCTCTATTATGCTTGTTGATGGTAATTAAGTATGTTTACAAGTTCAAATGTAGCAAATTGATGATTAATAGTTCTTTAAATTTTTAAGTTGCTATATTTGGCTAAAATTCGAAAGTTGGCTTGGAATGTTGTTGAGCAATTGGTGATCAATGATTATGGTATAAAATGGTTAGTTGATGATGTTTTAACATGTGCATTGTGTATAGAGAGTGATTTGATGAATTTTGTGAGTTATTAGAATACATCTTGCTTAACCATGTTTATAGCTAAATGTCCATTATTGTTGCTAAAATTTGGCTGCTATTATCTTGATTAGTGCCAATTTCACTTATTTGGATATATTTGTGGCCTATTTTGATATATTGATGATTTTAGTAATTTTTGACATTTTGACTATGTCATTTCTCTTATGTCATAATAATGATTGTTTAACTATATTTATTTGATTTCTTATGACATGGAGGGATGTATTTGTGGTAATTTGAATCAATTCATGTTATTTATTGTCAAAAATATGAAATATGTCTTAGTACATGTGAATAATTGAATCCTTCTTATTAGGTACTATGGCTAGGGGAAAACAGGTTGTATATTCATCCTCTAGTAGTGATGATATGGAGGTTAGTGAGAAGGTCGAAGTAAGTGAGGAGGAGAGGTCACCTTCTCCTTAACTGGTTAAAGGACGACTAGGTGAGGGTACTTCTCGTGGTGCCGAAGCGTCCGTCTTTGACAGTGCTAGGTTTTCTACCCTGAGGAATCAAGAGTGGCATGAGGCGCACACTAATTTGGAGTTTCTTTTTGAGATGCACGTGAGTCCAGAAGTTAAAATGGTTGGGTGTCAATCAACTTGGTTGGGTGTCAATTCTCACCTTGCCGATTCACTACTACACTGACTTGGTGCGCGAGTTCTACGGCAACATTGATTATAAAGCGTGCCACAGTGGTGAGATGGTGGAGTCATGGGTGCGTGGGAGACGTATTGTTTTGTCGAGGGAGCGCCTAGCTGCCATTTTGGATTGTAACAACCAGGATCGAGCTATCGACTTGAAGAAGGGATTCGTCGCACCAAATAGGCAGTGGGATCCATCACATGCCATGACTAGGTTTGGTCTTGATTACCAACCTTTTCGGTCCTCGAGGAAGGAGACAATGTTGGCGAGTGTTTTCGAACCTCGCCATCATCTCATTATCTATATGATGGCCCACAATGTCATACCCAAGAAGACGGGACATACGGAGGTCCGCAAAAGTGACATCTACTTTCTTGACTACATGTTTCATAATCGGCGGAACTCCTCCTATGCTTTTGCCGAACATCATTATTAGCCACATAAGGTCTACGGTGAGGCGGAGAGCGACGTCATTCAAATTGGCATTTCCTCGTCTGCTTTCCTTGGTGTTCGAGAATTTTGAGGTTAATTTGCAAGGTATACAGCAGGAATTTGTTACACCTAAAACCGAATTATAGGTTTCTACCCTTTGTCTTCTCGGTATTGGCACGGAGAACATTCCTCGACCTATTCGAGAAAGGGGACAAAAGGTAAGACATGGCCAAGAGGAAGCCGGACCTTCTACTACGGCATCTCCTCCTCCACTGCCATAATCGAATTGGCAGTGACTGTTCACTCGCTTGGACGATATCGAGTATTGATTGGGACGGATGGACACTCGCCTGGAGCGGATCAAGTATCATTTGGGCATTCCTCCACCTCATGATGGTGATGAAGATGAAGATGGCGACTGAAGTTGCACCTTTAGGATGGCTATTTTGTTGCTTCAAGATTTGCTTGTCATTTTGTTTTTAATCTGTTGGATGTAGGGTGTTTAACTTGACCTTTTCTGTTTTCAAGTTTTCTGTTGGAATATGAATTGTATTCAAATGTTGTTAATCTTGAGTCTGCTGGCAGGGAGTTTAGTCCAATTTTAAGCGGAAATTCTATCAAAATTTTTTCAAAATCTTGTCCAAAATTATAAAATTGCCGCAAAAGGTTTCAAATTTTTTCGATTTTATCCAAAGGGCAACAAGTTCCCTACAAGTAGTTACTCATATTCTTTCTACTTTTGAGATAAATATATATGACTTTAAAACTTCTCCATCTATACCCTAACTGTAATAGAGAGTCGCTAATATCGCACTAAAATCAATTGTGCAAATGATTACAAATGAGTTCTGAAGAAAATTTTATCTACTACTAATCCTTTGTATATAAATAACAAAAAGTTATATTTCTTCTATATTAAAAGATTTGATAATTATACGGTTGGAAACACCTAATTTTATTATTAAATAATTTTGTAAAGAAATAACTATACATGTATAATTCTTTATTTTCACAGGTCAATATAAAATACAATAAAAGTGTTAATATGTTAAGTCTTAACTTTTGATGAATAAAATTCTCTTTTTTTATACTTCTCATACGAGAGCATCAAAATTTTTTGTCATATGTTTAATAGAAGAAATTTTTTCTCATAAGAGAGCATCAAAATTGTTCGTGGGAAAAGAGAATTTCTTTGTAATTTTATGAAAGTTTCTAGTTTTGTAAAAAAGGATCGATAAGATATACGTGATCAAGTTTTTCTGCTAATATTTGGGAAAGTAAAAAATATAAACAGGAAATGACACAATAAAGTATTTCAGCCATAATTAGTTAGTTTATACAATAGCTACACAATCAGGGTATCATCAATGATGTCCAAATTTTTCATGAGTACCATATCCTCTGGGTTTGCGTACTCTTTGTGTTTGACGTGGTTGGTCTTGCATTACTGTATCGACTTGAGTAATCTGTGACTCAAGTATAGCATCATGATGTTGGGTACTCTGACCTTCATCTATACCTCCTGCATGTTGTGCAGAAGTGTCATGATGTAAGTCTGTATAGGGCGTAAACTGTTAAAAAGTCACTGGGGACCTAGAATCGCCAATGGATGCACTGTGCAGTTGCATGACTTCAGTCTGAGATGTGACTAAAGAAGATGCGTCAACATGGTGCTCAGTAACCTGTGACCCTCCATCGAATCCAATTTGGATGGTGGGTTCTGGTGATCAGAGTCTACGACGTCATCTACCGCCATACTGACCTCCGTGATTATTCGTAGGAGCTCGTTGAACACGACTTGCATCTACGTGTTGTGGAATGCAAGTCGGGATGACTCTCCTACATGATGCAATGTTATTGATACAAAGTACTTCATTGCATTAAAATAATTCATGTGCTATTCGTCACTATGTGCTAGAGAGTCCTCAGTCATATAATATACCTGAGACATAGCATTCATCTAGAGTGCAAATATTGGAATGAATAAGTATTAATAACGTTAAACCTTAAAAAATTCACTACTACAAAAATATCCTTTTATGACATTTGAAAGCGTCATTATAGCTCCATGTTATGACGTTTTAACTATAATGACGCTCTGTCAGAAGCGTCATCCATTCTAACGTCACTATAAGTTTTATAACAGTTTCTATGCGTCCTAATTTGTAGTTCTTCTGGCACTTATAAATGTCATTAGTTATCGCTATTATGACACTTTGAAATGACAAGAAATGCCAAGGCACAATTGATGTTATATAAACTTAAGTGATGCACATAACTGTCATATTTTGAAACTATCTTGACACTTCTGTCATGTAAGTACAATAAGATATTATAACACACTCACATAAGTAGAATGAAATATTATGATACTTTTTGGTATAACTAGATTAGGTGATTATGACACTTTTTAACATGAAATTTTGTGAATATTATGTACAATAAAAGTCGAAGTGATGACACTTTTAAGTGTTAGTACAGTATGTTGCATTACTCCTATATACCATCCGTGTTTTATACCCATAAGCAGAAATCACATTTCATCCTGCTTGCATATTGTAAATCCTAATTTTTGGAATAATAAAGTAGTTAGTACCATCATATAAAGGAAAACCAAAGTTATTTACATCTTCGTAGTAACTGGTGCAATACAATAATCCAAATTGGTGCAAAAATATATTATCTAAGCAACTCACCTTAAAACTATGTCAACAAATTACATGCTAATTCAGAGATTTCCCACTAGTGATGAGTATTGCAGTAGCATTGTCAATATATATAAAGGAAGCAGTAGCTTGACAGGAACTCGACTAAAAAGCATTAACAATGTCTTCAAAGAAATAGCCATTTGATCCAAGGATCATTTAGTTTTCTTCAAGATTCACCTACATATATCATAAACCAAGCAATTGGAGTTACCAATCACACAGCTCTTCTTTTACAGTTTTAATCTTAGAAAACAAATAAAAACTAAGTTAGAGTAAAGATTACCAAGTTTATTGGCCAAGTAATGGCCACTCCAATTACATCTCCAGTCTTGCGAAAATTATGGTATGGCCTCATCAGCTTTTCATCACTCTCCACAAACACATTCACATAGATTTTACACCAATGCAATCCCAAAGACATGTCACCAAGACAAATCATAGTTTCTGTGAATGCATATTCATGACAAATATTTAGGTAGGCTCATGATTAAAAGAGAACCAAATATTAGATTAGGTATGTCATTAAAGGTAACTTTTCTAGTAGTAAGCAATGTTAGATTGACCCTTAAGTCACAAGGATAACTATGCACATAAGCTAATAACTTAGAAGAGCAAACACAAGTCATAAGGATTTATGTAAAGTTTTATTAAAGAATTCAGTAATACAAATTTAGACATTTAGCGATGATAAACAATTCCAAAATTAGAGCTACAAGTATATATTGAACACAAGTACATGGTTTTGGTCAATCATGTTAATCAGAATAATGATTTTCATCTATATCTTGTTGTAAGATTTCAATTTATGAAGTTAAATGTGCACTAGTGTGTAGTGAACATATATTTCTTACATTGGACTTACATAACATTTAATAGAAATTGGAAAAAAAGAAAGACTAATAGTAATTGAAACAAGGACAAAACAAGAGGGGAAAAGCTAGACAAATATTAGAACCAAGAGTTTTGCCATTTCCTGTCAGTAGTATTCTGGTGACCCTATTGAACAACGTTGCTAGACAAAGACCCAGTGAAAACTAAAGTCATTAGAAATTAAACTAACCACTGGAATTTATAAAAGGTGTACACTTCATCACTGTCTTTGTACCTTGTGCAACGAGAAATTGGGAACAAGAATAGAACAAATTTCATAGTATAATGCACTTTGTCCCAACCATCTAAAATGTCTTTGTCACCTATTAATTTTGTCAAATTAAACTTATGAGATATTTTAGTTATACAAACACATCCATAAGTAGGTCTAATAGCACCAATGAAATTAGAACAACGCTAACATAAATGTAAGATTAGCCTTGCTTATGTCATTCTCCAATTTAACATAAATGTAACATGAGCCCCGAAAGCATCAGCTTGGCACCAAATAGTAAAAGCTTCCTTATGCTTTTCTATAAGCAACATTTTTTTTTCCTCATTCTTGTAACTGTAATATCCAAATCTTTGATCAGTATCTGAATAAAAACAGACAAAGTGATTTCCTAAGTGAAGTGAGACTGTGAGAGTGTCCAAACTTTTTAAAAGGCAAGAAACAACTTTACATATTGTCTTCACTCAATATATATCATGCATAAATACTTAATGAACAAACAATAATATCACATGACAAGAGTTGCCAAGCTACTGCTTCATTAGGCAATGGTCTGAGACAAAAGTAGCTAAATACCTCAAACAGAAAATGCATGTTCAAACTAAAGATCCGAAGAGAAAACATAAAGACACATTCAACCATGTTGCAGTATTTCAGTTCTCTATTCAACTCAAGATTAGTTTATAAAATTAATTTCAAGAAAAGAAGGCAGAGCCTTGGCAAAAAACTAAAGGGCATGCTGCTTGGAAGAATTGAGTAAACTAGAGAGCAAATCCATTTGGCCAGCAATGAAATACTTGTTTAGTCAATTTATCAAACATGTGGTGGGTCATGGATGCTACCAAACTGATGCTAAAGAAGGCTATAACATTTACTCGGAATCTTTTGACGGCATCCAATCATCAAGAAACTTTGATACAACCATCAAGAAACTTTTATTGTCTGCTAAAAAACAAAAAGAAAAAATTTCAAACATGAGAATGAATCAAAACAATGACACATCCAATCAACTGACATTTTGAAGGCATACTCAAATAGCTAAGTAGAAGACAACCCTAAATTGTTGATGCCATCTACCTTTTTGCTTATTTTAGACAAAATTGGAGATGTATATGTAGACCTAAAGTTAAAATTATCTCTTAAATACAAGAAATCAAAAAGAAAACAATCTTGATGTTAACAAAAAATTGAATAATTGATATTCAATAAACTAAACAAACATCTTAATTATCGTACCTCCATCAGTGGGATGAATCCTAGTTGCTTTCTCCTTGAAAAATTAGCTGATTGGCAAGAAAATTGGCTAAATTTGCCCTAAATTGAGAGAAACAAAAGAGGGAGGGACAGGTCACAGTACAGAGAGAGAGAAAATGCAGCGGGTGAGGAGAGAAGTGATTAGATATGGTAAATAAGAAAAGGGAGAAAATATTAGAATTTTGGGTGAAAATAATTATACGCTAAGGCATAGCACCAATTTTCAAAATTAAGGGTGATACGATATAGTTTTGTCTACTTTTGGCACCTTTTTAATGACACTCCTTACTGACTGTCATGTTAACACCCTATTATGACGTTTAGGAAAATATGTCATAATACAAGTGTCATTAAAAGCTATTTTTCTAGTAGTGATTATTTAAATAAATTTTTATAAACGGGTAGTGGTTAGGCAAAAACTTACAAGATATTGTGCTCTAGCGCTATCACCCTAAAACCCCTCCGGAAAAGCGGGATACCTACTTGGATTTGAAATATAAAGCATTGTCTGCTCTCGATACCAATGACGATACTCATCTGATGGATATGTAGGATCTTCAACTACAGCACCGTCTTGTACATGCACACGCCGATCAGTCCACACATCAATACATGCTCTATGCGTAGTTATCCAGTCTTAATTCCCTCTTACCATGATGATCTAGAGAATGTAGGGCTACTTGATTTTCAGTCAACTTAAGAGCAGGCAGGGACTGATAATATCCAAATTGTTGTATAACTGGATGCGGAAGATGCGACTCGACAACTTTTTAACATATAAGATATTGTCACCTCCAAATGTCATGACCTGTAGTACAATATGCAGGCAAAGAAGTGAGAACATCCTCCAAATATGGCTACCATATGAACTGCAAAAAAAATAAATGAATATGCACAAACCACTAAGTTAAATTGGTCTCCACAAACAATTTACTATATGCACCATTGAATATTGTCAAATGAGAAAAGCATAACAAATTTAAGCAAATTTCTGTCATTTTACATATTTTTTAAGAAAATTTTGACAGCATCTCCCCCATAACTGGAAGAAAACTCCCTGCCAACAAATCCAATTTTAAAATAATCAAATACAATCTGCATCTATTCATCTAACAGTTACATATTTTATTAACGTATTCAAAAAAGGTAAAGTATTAGATGTTCAACGTCATTGCACAATTACAATACCTCTTGAGGATGTAGACCTATCAACTGATCTCAAAATATTGACACGACATGTCTTACAACTTTGTATAGATAAAACCCAACATTCCACCTAAATAGAATAAATGAAGAGTTTTTTCAAAACAAATGATTGTTATTTAAATTACAAATTATGGTCACAACTACAATTGATGTATACGCACCGAACTCCATATGGACCAGGATAGTGCTCTAACAGTTGCACTCGATCAGGACGCATTGTAGGTATACGTTCCCATACCCATATCAGTAATAAAAATTGGAATCATTTCATAATTGTAATAAAATAATAAGTAAATAACCTTACTTTTATTGAGTGTAATGTACCTGTAGCAAAACTAATGGTCCTGCAATAGTCGATCTAGAGGGTGATGTGGCTATACACAGGAATCGATAGAGAGTCACTAATATCGTACTACCCCAATTATACTGCCCAATAGTTTTCAAGTCTCGTAGTAAGGGAAGATATATTAACGGGACTTTATTGTCGAATTTATTGGACAATAAATTACCACCTAATAATAGGAGGAGGTATATGCGTGCTCGCTGTCTACATTCGACATCCAAAGCATCGGTTGGCAACTTTGTATCTAATGCTCTGGATAAACACCATAATTTTAACCTTTGTCCATCAAAATCCGACGGGGACGAAGAAAAACTAATAAGCTCCTCACATATGAGTCCCCATTCCTGAACACTATGAGATTTATCTATTCCAGTGATCGGAGGACTATTGATCGGTAATCCCCATAGAACCTCTACATCTTGTAAGGCAACTGTAACTTCTCCAATGGGTAGATGAAAGGTATGAATCTCGGGCCGCCATTGCTCCACTAAACTAGTGATCAGAGCATGATCAATCATCATATATCCACTCTCGAGCACCCCTTCAAACCCAGTCAAATGAAAATAATGCCAAACAGTTTCGGGAATAGGTGTATGCTCCCAAAAATCCTTATCACATCATCTGACATAGAGCTGATTACCCAAAATATGCCAGAAAAATATGGAATGTGCCTGATGTGTAGTTCCTGCCGAGATAATATCGTACACGAATGGCCCCGGATGCAGATCTGCTGGTGCAGGAATGTCGATCATATCGATGTGAATATCTGCAAGAATAAGTACAATAATGCAAAATTTGTCATTCCTTATAATCATAAACTGAATCATCAAATACAAAATATTGAAAGATTCAACTAATATATAAGACTGTATACTATAATGCCTAGAATAGGAGTTTGAGAACCCATACTAACTCGACACTTTAAGAAATACGACCCCTTCAAAATAAAAATATATATATTATTTTCATAATTTATCAATAAATTGTACATAGCAAAATATACTTATTTCATAATGCCTTCTAATAGGATTACATGGGTTCCTATCTCTAAATTATTTCATTCAAGGTCTATAATTCGAGCAATTTCTTCTATTGTGACCTAACTGATGATAATTTGTACATTTTCTTGGTTCCTCTGGATCTCTCTCATCCATCTCATTCCGAATTCTTCTTACTCGTACCCTTCCTGCCCGACATGCAATATATTTACTTTGATCTATATGTAGCTCCCAATCAGGTTGGAGCCAAGTATCTGGATGCGGTAAAGGGTTAAACCTTCCTGAATACTGCACCGGCCACCACCTTTTTGTAAATTAAGGATCCACAAGCAGTCCCAAATTGTCTCCTCGATGCCTGCACATTGTCATCATCACGTGTGAACAAGGAAGCCTATACTACTGCCATTTGGCACAAGAACAAATTTTATCAAAAATTTGACCGTTTGTGTATTATCCCCTTTGCCATCCATATGTCGGTCTGTCACAACTTTGTACATTCTTGTTGAGACATCGAACTCCACAATCCTGTGTAGTCCGGCTTTCTGATCAGAATTTTTAAACCGCCGCCATATCTTTGGAGGAAAAGGGTTACAGTAATGTCTGGCATTCTCACTTCTCGTTTTAAACGACTCAACTGTCCGATAAAATGTCATATTGATACAAGCCCGAATTGGCAAATGATGTGCCCCTTTAAGTACATTATTATAGCTTTCGGATATGTTGATTATAAGAATACCTCAACGATGGCCACCGTCATGTGTTAGACACCACTTTCGGGTCCAATGTCAGACAAATAAGTTCATGCATCAGAAACATGTTTCTTATTTCTCGTTGGAACCCTCGCCACTTGCGCAATTGTCTAGTTTTTTCCATTGCTCAACATAACCTTTTAAGATGCAAGCCTTTGAAGTGTGTCATTAGTTTGCTCCTAACGTGTCGTAGGCAAAACCTATGAAACGCCAAAGGTTCTTTCCAATAATCAAACTGTGTCATGGCATGGATGATACCATTATAACGATCCAAAATGACACAAAGAGGATACCGGTCATGAGCCACATGGTATCTAAATTGTTCCATAAACCATGACCAACTAAAAATAGTCTCTTCATCACCAATGGCATACGCAATTGGAATTATCTTGTTGTTGGCATCTTGCGTAACTGCAACAAGTAGTTTGCCTTTATATTCACCAAGCAAATGAGCGCCATCGTCCAAAAGCCCAGAATACAAACTTAAATGTTTTTACTCGATCTGTGCTTTTCGAATGGTGCTACCACTTGACCATAGTTCCCGGATTTGACTGAACAAGTGCATCAATATATTTTGGTAGTTCAGCAAAATTGGCATCCCAAGATCTAAATACAAGTTCAATAGCTTTGCGTCTGACATACCAGGCCTTTTTGTAAGAAACATCCACCTTCATGCCTTCCTTAATATGACTCATTATATTCTTAATTTTAAATCTAGGATCATCTTCAATGCTACAAAGTATGTGTCTAGCAATAACTGAAGATGTGAGACTTGTATTGCTATTACTCATCAAATCACTTAGACAATTGTAGTTGTTGACCCATTTGGTTATTTGCCACAACCTATGAGTCTTCTTTTTCACTGTTCTAACACACCAGTCGTATGCCGGATACGATGGGACGACTGCAGTGCTAGTACTCCTATCAAATGCAGATTTGCATTTGGCAACCCACGTGTTACTCTTGCTCTCAACCACCCTGAACTCCCTGTTATGATTGATAGACTACATCCTAATAGCTCTACTGAGCTGGTGTTTGCTCTCAAACCTTATATGTAGGCATATATTATTATTCTTCTCACTGAATGTAACAATGTGCTCTAACTCACTTTTATTAGTGTGTTGGTCATCATCATCTATGTTTCCAAGGTCAAAGAAAAATCTAAGACCTCTTGGAACATATGAGAGGCCCATAATTGCATTGTTTGACCTACTATCTCCTCGCTCAGTATTCGCAATGCTCGTACCATTAATGAGCTGTTGGGTCTCGAGATCCGGGTGAAAACCACAAGCTTCATGTTCGTCATCTGAGCTATTGTCGGACGCATCAATCGACTCAGATTCTTCTATGTCTTCTGCGTCATGTTCCGAATCATCATCTCCTCTAAAGCAGGGAGCTTGTCATGTCCACTGGCATACACATTATCTTCAGTTGTTGTTGGATGACTTAGACCAGGGGTGGAATCTAAGCCATAACAAGATAAATGATACGGCGATCCTGGATATCTACAACTTGGAATCGAGTCAAGGTCGTGAACATATTCAACATCACGCCTTAACCTTGATGTGATGCTTGACTCTGACGAGTCCCTATCCCAATCTCCATGTGTATATTGAGAGGCCGATGCAGCCTCTGATACTACTGTACTAGAGTGGGACCGGAACCTTGTTGGATCCATGCATGCATGGACAAGCGACATCATCGGACCAACATTGTTAGTTGATGGAATGATTACGCTACTGACTGGAGGATTTTGGGAAATTTCCTCCCTCGATATAAAGCTCGGCTATGCATGGAACAATTTCGTTCCATATATCGTACATTATCTCCAGAGTTTCATCATCCACCACTGTGAAGACATTATAAGAGGTACGGCCACACGGTTGACGGAAAAATAAATTCAACTTGAATGTCCCCTGATCGACCCCCATATATTGATAAATTATGTCAACCAACTCCTTATATCCAATTCTATGCCGCAATGTGAACGTATGGTTGGAGGTACGAGGCAAGTAACAAATTGACCCATTCTTGTAATGTATTTTACCTCCCCAATAAAGAGACACTCGCAGAAGTCTTTCTACAGACATATGTGCGAAATGAATCCCTATTTTGGAGAAAATAAATTAGAATTTGTAATACAAGAGTATGGAACAAATGACTATTGGATTAGGACTCTCTTCAAAATAATTTTCGCATCATCTCTCCTAAATATTAGCTCAAACTTTTCATTAACCATTGACCAATTTTTTTTAGCTATCAATGCACTGTAAATAATTACTATTTCTTAACTAGCTAAAGAAAACACTATATTAATTATATCATGCATATAATAGAATATGAAACTACAATAATTTGGAGGAGAATTCAATATATCAATGTTAGAAGCAGCCTGCTTGTAAAAGTTAATTTTTTAGTTAATTTTTTATAGAATTTGAAAGCATATTTTAAGTTAATATTCCCTCTAACTCCCTTATAAATTGGCTATAAATTTCGATAGAATGTTATTCAAGAATTCTTATTCTGCAAAAAAAAAAAAAAAAAGATAAGTTGATTAAGTTCAATAGCTTTCCTTGTTTTATTTCACATTTCAAAACACCTCTTTTGAGTCACTATTGTCACCACTCCTCAAAAATACTTTTAAGTTAATAACTAACCAAAAGAGCCCAAAATTATATCTAAGCATGTAAATGTCAAACTTTTTGAACAACTTAGTAGAATTTTTGAAAAAATTTCGACAGAATCTCCCCTATAACTACGCTAAAACTCCTTGCCAACCAATCCAAGCACGTATCAATTTTCAAAGCTATTTTATTTAATCGCCTAAAATATTATGATGCATTCGCCAAATACATCTACATCCACCAAATTCATCAAATTCGTCATCTTTATGGTTCAAAAGTAAAACTACATAAAAGACCATTCAAATAAAATAATAAAGCCAAAACAAAATGGTCAATCAAAATTTTCAAATCCCCGGTAATTTGGTCAAAAAAAGATGTATATCTCATTCTGTCATGTTTGAGACAACCGGAGGGATCAAATAAAACCTACTTGTTCAAGTAAAATGAACTTGTTCATATAGTTGGACAAATATCGTAAATATAAAGAGAGGCAACTTTGTTAAAGTTGTAAACTTATAAATTTACCTAATAATTAGTCTCAGATTCCAGAGATGCACTCCAACAGAGATTTGATCCTACTATTATCAACCAAAGCCTCTTCAACTGATAATGTGCTCGTGTCACCAACTTTGTGTGCATCTGTATGAACATGATGGAGTTAATGACGAAACAAAAAAAAATTTAAAAATTAGTCGTAGCATGTATTTGTCAAAAATTTTTAAACAACTTTGATAGTTTTTAAAGAGATTTTGACAGAATCTCCCCTATAAATGGGTTAAAACTCCCTGCAGCTGAACAAATCACATCAATTTAGAACACTGCAAACTGTGATCTCCTATTTTGCTGTAAGAGTTGATTGCAAGGGTTAAAACTGAAAATTCTGCTAAAATGTCCAGGTTTAACAACATTGCCCCCTCTAGCTTTTAAATTGGACTTGAACTTTTTCATTTGCATAAAAATGAAATTTATAAGTAAAAATTCAACCTACTCGAATGAATGAATTCGATAAACACTCATTCAGGTCCAAAATCCAACTTATTTGAAAAATTATAGCCTTTGGTCATGTCTTTCATAATATCTTCCAATTTTCTATTTTTATTTGTACTTTGGTCCAATAAATCTGACCTTTTATTAGGTCCATTTTAGAGATTTCTGAGTTAAAGTCTTCTTGTTCCTTTTTTTTGTTCCCCCTCGAGGATGATCCTTTGGTCATTGTGACTATCTTACGGCCCGTTCAATTGGATAACATCCACAAACAAGAACTTGTACCAAGCATTCATTACCAGTTTGTATTTGTTTATCATAATAGAAAGTTGAATGGACTCATAAATGGCCCATATTTTTGTCAATTCACCATTGTATTGGCTACCTAAACGTCCTGCATCTCCTCCCACATCTTATAGTATTAGTTAATTGAGTTAATAAAAAATTGGGCCCTGCTTTCTGTTGCCTAATGCTGGATTAGTGCAAACAACTTAAAATCCAAAGATGTCTGTAATCTCTATGATGCACTGTATTTACCTTCAAATCCAAGTTCATGTACAACTTACAAATCTATTAAATTAGGATTGAATGTCCCAAACTCAGGATTTAATAGAATTCCTAATCCTCAACCCATTTTCATCTACTAATACACTGGTATCTCAATTTGTCATTAACCTATTATGTTTGTTCTCAAAATCTCCTTCATTAATTGTCACTCCAGCTAACATTTTCATCAAATATAACCCAACTCAGCAGTCTTGACCCCTTAAACCACTTTCCAGGCTAGGATATACCGCCACAATTAATGATACCAAAACAGAGGGAATGTATTAAATGTCAATGTTGCTTTGTCAAATTTCCTCCACCAAGGCAAATTATGCATCGGACAATTATCTTTTGATGGGACCAAATTTTTGTCAGCAATTGAAATTCTGAGCAGTCAAATTAACTGCCGTGATTCTTGAGAGAGCAGGCCATTAAGGATAGTGATTAAGAACTATATGTTGAGCTTAGTCCCTAGCTTTTGATGTTTACAAAACAATGGATGATACTAATATCTTTTCAAGAAATACTTTCAACTATGAAACAAATCTGATTCAAAAAACAAGAGCATTTGAAAGAGATAAAAGAAGTTGAAAGCTGTCGGACGCTCGCGAAGACAACATCGGACGTCCGATAAACAATGCAGCACTTCGAACACATGAAGAACTCCATCACCGGACGTCCGAAAGAATTAACATGATTTCTCAAACTTACTATTTATATAAATAGCGCATGGTCAGAAACTTCAAACAACTTTTGCACACTGAAGATACAAAAGATATAGAGTAGTTTTAGTGAAAAAACACTCTCCAAGGAAGATTTGTAATCTTGGTGGTGTGAAATTCATTGTAAGCTTTTCATTTATAAGTGAATACTTCAATAGTGTAGCTCTGTGAGGGTTGTCCTGAAGGATAGTAAAACTTCCTAACTTGACCGAGTAGAATTTGGGACAAGGAGGAAGTGAGCCTTCCTTTGTACACAAGATTGGTTATATTTCATCAACTTGAAGAAGCTTGTTTGAATTGATCTACAAGCTCAAGAGGAGCTTGGTAGTCAAATGGTTTGCAATTCTTCATTTCTTATTTACTTATTGTTATCTTGTGATCTTTAAATTGCTTATATCTTCTACTTCTCTCAAGTAATTTTGTTCATTCATTGATTGATTCATTATGTGATCACTTAGAAAAGAGGGTAAATTTTATATTGAGCAAAAAGTGCCCATAATCTGATTAGTTTCTTAATCAACCTAATTCACCCCTCTCTTAGGTTGTCTTCGATCCTTACACTATAAATAAGTGGGATTTTGTAATTTTAACTCCACAATAAGAACATTTGTATTCTCTTCATGTCCTTAAGAACATCTGTACCATTAATGAACATTGATGTTTAACAAAAGAAAAAAATAACGATTATTGGTAGCATTCCTTTTTCACCAGAAAAAGAAACAAAATCAATAACTACGGGCATTTCAGCATCTTCTTCCGTCACTGGCCATAGCATCAGAAAGCTTACCTTGTTCACCGAAAGATGGCTGTAGCTTCAACATTTTCCGGTCTCCATTTTGCAGCTTTTCAGCCCTTCAACTTTCCGGTCTCTGTTTTGCAGCTTTCTGGCGAGAGCTTCCGAGATGACCAGAGTTGGACTCCTTCCCTCCAACGGCTGCATTCTTGATGAATGCTGCTGCTTCCGAGGATTTCAATGGCGAATTTGGGATGCAATTTCCCCTCAATTTGTATTTCCCAATTTTGTTGTTTCTTATGGTTTTCTGGTTAAATGAGTCAAAGAGAGGACGGAGGTTGAAGGAGCTGGGTTTTCGTTTTTGATCGACAGACAAAGGACCTCACATTTCTCAAATGCAAGGTCTATTTAAAAAAAAAAAATGCTACTTGGCTTTTTGTTAGCTCGCATTTGCTGAATGCGAACTAAGCTAGTTCGCATTCAGAAAATGCGAACCACCTAATTTTAGAAATTACCCCACAAATACCATCTCTTGTAGAAAAACTTTTTTTTCCATAATAATTTAAGAATTTACTCGGATAGTTGATTGGTATTATAAGATAAATCCATGACGAAGTAAGGGAAGTGGAGGTCATTCCATGTCATTAGTTAGGCAGCGTTGAAAGATCCCCTAATACTTCTTATATGACAAAGGAGAGTCACAAGGGATAAAGGTGATCAATCAAAATAGGAAGTTGACATTGGACTACAACTACTTTTGTTCCAATAAATACATATTTTTATTTTGCATATATTTTTTAAACTAAACATTAGTAGTTTGTCCAAATTATGTTTACAGCCGGAATACATACTTCGGCCCTGACCATGGAGCGTGCAATGTTCCTTCTGTTAAATCATCCTGAGGTATTGCAGAAAGCAAAGAGTGAAATCAACAACCATGTTACTGATTCAGGGCCTTTGTTGGATGACCTTGATCTCTCCAAATTGCCATATTTATGTTGCATAATAAATGAAACACTAAGACTTTTACCTCCAGCGCCAATTCTTGCACCTCATTGTTCATCTGAAGACTTGGGCCATTCCCAGACCCCAACTTATGGGAAGAGCCAAGCAAGTTCAAGCCAGAAAGGTTCGAGGGTTTGGATGTAGGATTTAAATTTCTTCCATTTGGTAAAGGGAGAAGGGCTTGTTCAGGAGCTGCTATGGCTATGAGATTGGTTGGGTTGGTAGTGGGAAATGTGAGAACCTTGGTTCAATGCTTTGAGTGGGGGAGTGTAGGATCTGAAACGGTAGGCTATAATGAAAAATCTGGCCTCACTTTTGGTAAGACCAAGCCTTTGGAGGCAATGTACAAGCCTTGCCCTCCCATGATCAATATAATTTCCCAGCTTTGAGTTAGTGTTGCAACTTGTTTCTTGGTGTATACCAAAATCAAATGAAAATAGGCAACTTTTTCTAAGGTATATTTGAATTTAGATACATGCACTTGCTAAGGAAATATGCAAGAGACTATAATAATTGAAGAGTAATGTCGTGGAAAGAATTCTCAAACTATGCAATGATGTAGGATAAAACGAAATATTGGTAGTTGTTTATACTTTTTTTTTAATTTTGAGTTTCTCATCATACTACAAAAATAAAAACCTATTTTTATTCTGACGTACCCATAAAATTCCTTAAGGCACAAGTTTGTTAGTAGATGCTTCGGCTACTCATAAAGAACCAAAAGTTTGGAAAGAACCAAACATGTTTAAACAAGAAAGATTTGAGGGAATCAATGAAGGGGATGTGATGAAGGGTTAGTTATACTTTGAATATTTTTACATTTTTAACATTTTATTGGCCCTGGTTATCATATAAATCCAGAAGAATGGCAAGTCGTAATTTAGGCTTTTACAGTGCATTGATGTAGCTGATGGTTTGAACATGTAGCTTTTGCAAGATATTGCTTTGTGGAGTAACTTTTACCTTTACTTGGAAGTTTTCCATTTCTTTGAAAGCTATAAAAAAATTTGTGACAACACAAATTTGTTCCAAACTTTTACCTATAACAACTAACAAATACAAATTTGTTTCAAATACAAATTTTTTTTAAAAAAAAATTATCTAAGATGTCATACTCAATAGGCACTTGCAATGAGGTAATGTAACGTAAAATCAAAGAGCAATTTTAAGTGGATGTGACGAGGCCTAGACGACATTTTTACTCAATTCCTAGGCTGCAGTAAGCAGATCTAAAGGACCGTTCCAAATCCCCTAATTTGGCCTGGAAATATAGCAATCTTGACAATTTTCTCAAAAAATCTGGCAAATTTCACTCATCAGCTAGCAACTCCCATAATATAGCAACCTTGATGATTCTTATCCAAAAATTTACTAGCAATTTTTACTCATCAGCTTGCAACTGTTCCCCAATTCTTGACATAGCTTATACGACATGATGCTGCTTAACCAAAACTGAATGAAGCTGTCAGCATTTACAAGGAACTTGGGTCAGACTTCGACCAAGATCAAGTAAACTACGATCTCGGTTCTATTGTGTCAACAACAAATTGGAACCTAAGCACTTGAACAAATATTGAACATCCCAATATGCTCTGTCAAAGGGATTACTGACCGCATCAATGTGTACGGACCTGGAATGCTGGGATCCCAACCTTCACCACTTTTACTGAAACCTCTATAGTACATGATAACACCATTACAGTAAAATATTTGTGCTCAATACAGCTAGTCAAGTTGTTTCGTCCAGTCAAATGGATCCCAATCTTGGGCAAAAACAGCAACAGCTTGTTTCTGCATCTCCAACGATATATGCTTCTGTCGACAGTGCATGTCTCCAGCAGGCAAGCGTAGCATACCTCTTATCACATTTAGGCCAAAGTTGCTCTTAAATTGCTTTTCATCATCAATCACGTGAACGAATCCCTTGTCTAGGCCAAATTCGACATGAAAGTAAGGGAAGTTCTTTGGAACTGAAGCACGGAGGCCCTTCTGACTGGTATCAATCAGCTTCTTGGCATTATGTTGACTCCACTCCTCCTCTGCCTCATCAATTGCCTGTGACATATCAAAAAGTAGCCAAATGTTAACTATCCAAGCATGAAACTCGAGCAGTTTTTTACTTTAAAGACATCAACATGTTAAACCAAAATAATCAATCAAAAAGATCCGATTCATCAATGACTAACTAATCTATAAACAACAAACAACAGGAGTAAGTACGATTGGTTTAGTAAGGAAATTCTTGCTCTAAAAGGACACAAAAGAGAATTTACTCTCTTCAGTTTTCAAGTACAATCATAAGAATATAGATTTACTTCCAACATGTAACAAACATCTCATATGTCTCCTTCTAGCTGAATCACAACTATCAGAGTTGGATAGAACACCTACACCAGATCATGACAAATTATTTTTAAGGTTTTCTGATGCACAAACTGAGTTATTCATAATCATCATTGCTCTCCATACAAATCAATCAATTTCTGCTTTTTCTTTGCATGCCTTGATCAATCAACAATTTCGTCAAGAACTCAAAGGACTACTTTCACACTTGATTCAGGTAACACCTAGAAAAGCTATTGCAAGACTTCTTAAACAGTTAACACTGTCAATAATAAAAATGAAAAGTGGACACCACCCTCCATGCCCTTATCTACGCAGCAAACTCCATATCGTTAAACACTTTATCATACCAAACTAAACACCACAAAATTTTGGTCTAGAAGGAACCCCATGAGCTCCAATTTATATTTTTCTCCAATCTTCAGCAAGTACTGATTGGTCAAAATTGAAAAAGAATTAAAAAAAAAAACACATTCACACACACGGATAGCCTCCAGAGTCAGGATCACCTTTAAGATTAACCATCAGAATGATGCAAAAAAAAAGAAGAAAATGAAGAAAACTAACCTTCTTGAAATACAAAGGTGCCTGTTTTGCATCTTCATGGGGCAGCGGAATGCAATCCAGCAAACAATGGCGGCGTTGCTGTGCCAAGCCCATCACTGTTTCAAGAAACACAACATCCTTATCCTGCTTAGCAAACATCATTATCAGGCACTTCTTGAAATTCCGGATTTCGTCCCATATATTGTTGTCTACAGTTCTTGTCCGAGACTCATGCTGCACATGTCAAAAACCATTGTTAGTGCTGTGGGATGATGACAATAATTACAAGATCAACTCAGCAGCAAAGTCAACTTTCTTTCGTTTCCTTTTCAACATTATTAGTGCGTAAAAACTTAAATGTCCATCACAAAGTTCTACATGGCAAGCAGAACGATAATCTGGGTTACCAAGGTTTCACATTTTTCAGCAACTAATGAACTGTTAATTTGGAGTATATTACCTTTTGCTGCCCTATGGATTAAGCACAAACACTTGTAAGAATATAGCCTGAACCCCAATTTGGTTTTAAAGATGCAAATGCACAACCTTCACTAGGGCATACAAGTAGCTATAACATATCATGAAACATCTGTAATGCATATCCATTCTGGTTCTCTTAATTGGTTGTTTAACTGAAAAATGCAGACCTAACCACTTTGTTGTATACAGGGTATCTCTAAAAGAAAGGAGAAAGCAATTCCTATGAGTCTAAGTTTGTGAAGCAGAGTGCTGAGATATCTCTAAAGGATTAGGGACATGCATCTTTAACATATAACAGACTAGAAAAGAGGCATTCTTCGTACACGCTCAAACTCCAGAATTACAGTGGAGCAATCCTGCTCTGGTCTAGATATAAACTGTAAATATGGGGAGAGAGAGAGAGAGAGACAGTTCACCTGCATAGTTAAAATGCAGCAATGACCAGGGACAACAGGCTGCCAATGAGGTAATGATAAGTAGGTGAAATTTGCAATGGCAACAACAAGATGCTTTGGTCTCACTGGATTCTCAAAACAAAATTGACACCTCTCTTTCTGTGTCAAGAGGCGATTTGCAATCCTAGTTGCCTGACTTATCTCATTTGGTTTTTGGTCTGTACCCATTCCTTTGTGCCGAGTCTTTTTCCTTGGACCATCATCATAATCATACTCATCATCTGCCTGACCAGAGATGTTATACTGCTGGTTCCACATTATCTTTTGAGCCAGATACAAGTCAGCGTCCTCCTCCTTCATCTTTTGTCGAGCAGATACACCATGCATGATATATCTGCTTGTGCTCCCATCAATCCGTGGTCTGTGAGACTCATCCTCAGCATCTGACTTTGCCTTTGTGTTTTCAGCCTCCACAAGTTTTTCAGCCTCTTCATGCTTCCCTTTCATGTGAAGCTGCATGACTTTGGCAGCCAACTGGTTTGCCGTCAATGCTGGCTTCACAGTTGGACCATCTTCACCATGTCTTTCAACCAAATTTGATTCCACTAGTCTGTCATTTTTTGCATTTGAAGAATTGACAGGATCATTTGAACTATCATTTTTCTTTTGCATAAAGTCACGCATAAAGCTTCCATCATTGGAAAACTTATTTAAGCTAGACACTGCAGCAGAGAGGTTGATATCCTGAGCAGGCATCTTACGCTTTCCCCAGGATAAAGAATCCTGAACTTTTGGTATTCTCATATTAGCATGGCACGAAGACCCATCCTGCAAAAAGTTACTGTTAGGATTCTAAAACTTATCAAGAAAGGGAAGAAAACCATCCATAAAGAAATATGACTGGGAAAATCTGGGAAGTTTTTGAAAAATTACCAAAAACTAATCACATACTTCTTTTGAAATTGGAAAATTTTGTATCATTAAGCCAACGTCTTTCAGAAACAATACAGTCTGGAGAAACCATACCTTCTCAATAAATATTCCCTTGTCTCTATCTGCATCTGTTTGTTCTCCGTCCTTCAGCCCTCTCCTCCGACTTTTTATCGCATGAAGATGAGCATGATTTGGTGCCACTCTATGGGATGCCACAGAAACTGCCAGCTCTCCAAGAGAGCCCCACCGATCTTCAACCACCTGTACAAAGTTAGTTCATTACACAATACTAGCTTGAATGAAGAATCTTCAAATAAGAAGCCTAAGACAATCCCACATACCTCCTCAAGCTTCCGTCCTTCACAGGCTGCTTGCTCCTGAGCTCGTTTCAATGCTTTCAACCTCCAGCTTGCACCTCCATCACCCACAAGTGAAGAAAAAAGAACTTGGTTCTGACGAGCATTAACATCTGAATCTTCTGGATACCCAGTACCATTATTCTTCAAATATGGATTCAAGTCCCTGGGATTCATCTTCTTAGTCTGAACCAAAAAAATATACTAGGAAATAGAATAACCAAACTGTATTTGAAAATGCATGATAACAGCAATTTGGCATCTACAGATAAAATCAGCCCAGAGAACAATCCACAACAGGCAAGATAAACACTCTCAACGTTGACAAGAAAACACAAGTAATGGCAGATCGGTCAAACCAATCATATCAAAAATTACATGAAGACACAACTCAACTGAACAAAAGCCACAGGGCAATGCTTCCTGCAAGAACATGTAGTTTTGTGCATAGACGAGTTGATTTCAGACCCAAAAATAAATAAATAAATCAATAAAGCACACACACACACAAGTTCGGAGAAAAGAACTAAATAAAAATGGAAAAAATCCAGAAGGGAATTTAGATTATCACTTTAAATTGAGATTGACTCATTCAAGGTCATCCAGGATTAAAATGTTACCATTGCTACTAAGCTAATAGCACGTTAGAATATACTACAAAAGAACCAAGTCCTTAATCCAATTACTCCAAGAGAGCCGTTAAAGCCTCTCCAAGTGTCTCTAGTCTCCTCTCTGTCTCATTTTTATAGATCCTAAATGCTTGTTCTGTCTATTATCCATTAACACCAAAGTTCCTCAAACTCCAATTACCAACAGGCAGTCCCTATCCATTTCTCGTCTATTCTTGACAATCAAAAGAAGAAAGCGGGGCAAACGATTGAATCCAAAAATGTCAATGGCAGCCTCCTTTTTTTTTTTTTTTTTTGGGCGAACCAAAGCACATAAAAGTTCCTTTACCAACTGTTGTTCCCAAGGTTTCTCCATCAACAAAATTCTGGCCTTTTTAAACTAAAACGTTGCCGCTACAGTATGTTCAATGGTAGAGAACAAACATCAGATTTACGCGTTTGCAGATTTTACATTAAAAAAAAAAGTCTAAATAATTTGAAAGCTAACCTCTTCAGGTTCAACCTGAACCTCCTGTTGCTTGTCCGAAACCGTTGCCGGAGTCTTTTCCATGGTATCCTTCGGTCGCAGCATCCAGTCCAAACCCATCTCTTTCCTTGAAATATCTCTCAAGTTCTGGGATTCAGAACCTCCACCATTATCTGACCAATTTAGCAAAAGAATAGACAGATTAGTGGAGTCAAATAATTTCATCAATGAATGGAGACTTTCACCATGATTTTCAGATACTTTCAGGGTATAAACAAATTTTTTTTTAAAAAAGGGGGAAAAAAAAAACCTTACCCGTATCCCATTTACACGAGAAATTGCACAGAAAGGCAGCCATAACAAATCAATCTTTAACCCAAATTTAATTCTCTGTTTGAAGACTCTTCACTAAACAGCAAGTCGGTAGCAGAAATTCAAGAGAAGGAGAAGGAAAAATAAAAGGGCGAAGAAAACGAGGAGGCTTTCATATCATATGCGCGGTGGGTGGTGGTGAAATTCGAAGCAGCGAGGGAGAATAGAATAACAGACTCGAGTTGGAAACCTCCCTCGAAGAGGTTTTTGGCGGTGCTTCACAAACCTCCCTTGAAAAAGTTTCCAACGGTATCTTGAAAAAGTTACCAACGGTATTAGTACTTTTTTTTTTGTCAGATTAGACATAGCCTATCTATCCTAAACTACAGGAAATGAGAGCCTAAAAAGGCTTTGTATTAGGAACTAATAGGTACACAAATTTTATTAGATCAAGGGAGTATTTTAGTACAACTCTTCGATTTTTGTGCCGCATGTTAGATTTAAACCCCTCACCTACAGCACAAGAAGGGATTTAACACCTTGCGACTGAGCCAAGCACAGTAGTTTCTAATGGTATTAGTCAATACCCTTAATTTTGAAAAATCTCACTTCTCTTAATTATTTTTGGAAAAATAGTCATTTTCGTCCCTAAACTTTTTTTGTCCGTCAATTTAGTCCCTAACTTTTATTTTTAGCCAATTTAATACATGAATTTAATTTTCGGATCTAATTAAGTCCTTTTACGGCGGCGCCGCCACTTAAAAGTAATTTAGCTCCTAATTTAACATTAAACAAGAGCATTTTGAGAACTTTGAATTATCTCCTCTCCACTACCAGCCTCCGCCACCAACCACCCGCCTCCTCCTTCATGATCGGCGATTTTGGAATGCCAGCAACACCAGTAATCCACACTTTGGCAATTTGGCAACCCCGGCGAGGCCCCTGCAATCTCAAGACCCCACCAACGAAGATGAACCACCACCACCACTGCCACCCAGCAGCTGCCCCTCTCACCACTACCACAGCCACAACTACCCCAAGAAAACCAACCTTCTGTAAGGATCGAAGACAACCAATCGAAAAGTCAATTGATAAACAATTAAAAGATCACAATATAACAATGAATAAATAAAAGGGAAAGAATTTGCAAACCAATTAACTACCCAACTCCTCTTGAGCTTGTAGATTAATTCAAATAAGCTACTTCAAGTTGATGAATTACAATCACTCTTGTGTACAAAGGAAGGTTCACCTCCTCCTTGCCCCGAACTCCACTCGGTCAAGTCAGGACGTTTTACTATCCCTCAGGACAACCCTCACAGAGCTACACTCATGAAAGATTCACTCACAAATGAAAAGCTTAAAATGAATCTCACACCACTAAGACTACAAATCTTCCTTGAAGAGTATTTTCTCACTAAAATCACTCTAGATCTTTTGTATTTTCAGTGTGCAAAAGTTATTTGAAATATCTGACCAACCACTATTTATATAGGATCAAGAAAGTGCCTCATTAGTGCTTCCAACGGATAGAAAGTAGCTGAAGAGTCAACTAGCCGTTGGAGTATCGGACGTCCGATGCTTGTGTCCGATACTGTCGGACGTCCGATTCTTGCGTCCGACATCAGGCAGTGAGTTTGAAAAATTTTCTTCAATTCTATCGGACGTCCGATAGGCTGGTTTTCTGCGTCCGAAGGTATGATGTAAAACTGAGAATTTTTCTTCAATTCCTTAGAACATCCGGTAGGCTGGTTTTCTGCGTTCGGACGTCCGATTCAGTCTTTTTGAGCGTCTGACAACTTTCAGCAACCTTTGTTTTCTTTCAATTGCACTTGTTTATGGAATCAAATAACTTCATAACTAAAAGTATATCTTGAAGAGATATTAGTATCATCCATTTGTTTTATAAACATCAAAAGATAGGGATCAAGATCAACATTCTCCCCCTTTTTGATGATGACAAAACAATGGATGGAAAGAAACAAAAATAAGTATAAGCTCCCCCTCAATCATTGCATCCAAAACTTTCAAGAGTCAAACTCGTAATCTCAGAATAACTCCCCCTTACTCATTACATCTATTTCTCCCCCTTTTTGTCATCATAAGATGAGAGTAAAAATCAGCTACCATAATTCAACAACAATAACAAAGAATCCAATATTTCAAGTAAAAACAGAGAAATGACAGCAATAACTATTATATCACAGAGAATTGATATCAAAAGGAGTATCAAAAAGAGAAATAACAATCAAAATAATTATCAGACCAAATCATCATTAGATCAGAATTGTTCTTTACTCTCTTTTTAACATCATACAGATCCAGTAATATTCAAAAAATATCAGCGAAAACTCAGATCAAAGTATCAGAAATATCAAAAGAAAAAAAACATAATGAACAAGAATTACTGCAATGATTAATAATATCTCCTACTTGTTAAAGTTAACATCATGTCTAACTATCCACATGCATTTCATGCCTTTTTTTATATTCTTTCTCACATAGCAATCACTTTTCATGTGACCTTTTTAACAACAGAAATTACACATAGTTATTGGATCAATCAAATGAACAGGTTTAATAAATCTGACTTGCCTTCTCCTGTAGATATTAAACTCATTTTTGCTATAATTCAATCTTGTCTGATGAGTATTAAGATGAGGTTCAGTGTCATTCTTTTGAAGGCGGTTCTGTTTTATATATTGCAACAATTGACATAAATCATCCATCCTCCTTTTTAGACTGCATTGTTCACTTCTGAGTATGTTACAGAGTTTTGTCCTTTTGTTAAGTTCAGCAAGCACATCAGTTTCAATCCTCTTCAGGTTTTCATTTTCATGCTTAAGACCCTTGTTTTGTCGAAAAAGATTTGCATTATCTTGTAATAGAAAGCTAACTTTCTGTTTTAGTTCCTTGTTTTTAACATAGGATTCTTTCAAGCTGTTATGCATTTTTTCTAGAAAAGAATTAACATCTTCATCGGATTCACTATCACTATCAGTTTGAGAGTTGCATTGAATTACCTCTTCATCTCCAGTGGTCATGAAAGCCACTTGAGCAGATTACTCTTCTTCCTCAACTTCACCTTCTGAGTTGCAATCATTCCAGGTGATCTGGAAATTGTTGAACTTTGGTTTTCGTTCAACCTTGTTCTCTTTCTTTTTCTTCATTGGACACTCATTTGCATAATGTCCTGGTTGGCCACATTCAAAACACTTGTCAGTTTGCTTTTTGTTGAATTCCAGCTTTCCTTTATTTCTGAAATTATTGGACTGATTTGGAAAGGAATTGCTATGTCCTCCTTTTCTGAATCTCCTCTTGTTGAGTATTCTTTTGAAGCCTCGTGTGATGAGTGCAATATCACTATCATCACATTCCATGTCATCTTCACTCACGGAGGCTGTATCATCTTCATCTTGTGAAGCTTTTAAAGCAATACTCTTTCTCACCTTTGTACCTTCTTCCTCCTGCACCTTGAACTTGAGTTTCAGTTCATAAGAAATTAGAGAGTTAATAAGAGATTCAATGGGCAAGGTATTTAGATCTTTAGCTTCCTCAATAGCAGTCGCTTTACTCTCCCAATCCTTCGATAAGGCATTCAGAATTTTTCTGTTTTTCTCACCTAGAGAGTATTCTTTTTCCAGCACCTCCAAATCCTTAATGAGGTCATTAAATCTACAATACATCTCATCAATGTTTTCATGAGATTGCATCTTGAAGGATTCATACTTTGTAACCAGAATAGACTTCTTTTGTTCTCTAACATTCTCACTACCTTCATGAAATTCTCTCAATTTATCCCAAATTTCCTTGGCTGACTTGCAGCCTTTGACTCTAGCAGATTCATTTGAATCTAAGGCACAATATAACACATTCATGGCTTTTGCATTTAAGGTGAGATGAGCTCTATCCACAGCAGTCAGTTCACTTCTTATTTTTGGTCTAGATGTATGAGTATTTTCATCTATAAAAGAGGTATCATATGGACCTTCACTAATAATAAGTCACAATTCAATATCAATTGATTGCAAAAAGATAATCATTCTTTCTTTCCAACTCACATAATTTAAACCAGTAAACATGGGTGGTCTAATCACAGAATGTCCTTCAAAAAATATGACATTGTTGGTTGTCATTTTTACTCCCAAGCCGATTGATGTGAGAACCCGTTTTGCCCTAATATTTTCCTAGGGTTTATTTTCCCCTTAATTGCATGTTTTCTGCATTTTCTGGCTTAGAAATATTTTCTTAGTGGATTTTATGAGTAATTATAGTTTTTAGATGAATTTTCTAGTATTGGAGAGTTTTTAGAAAATTAAGAATATATATTGGACGTGGGACCCACTAGTGCGAAAGGTACGGGAAAATTCGGCCAATAAGGTTAAGTTTCGGATACTGTTAGAAATTTATCGGGTGTTAAGTGATAAGTAGAGTGTGTGAAGTGATTGATGTGAGAGAGAAAAGAAAGATAAGAATGCATTGATGAAAGTGCCACATGTCATCTTCTCATTGGTTGTACCTTAAGAATTACTATTCACCTTTTGACAATTTTTTTGACTTTTACCACTTGAGTTAAATATCTCAAAAATTACAAAAAAACTCACTCTTCTCTCTTCCCTCTTGGCCGGCCATCCCAAGCTCCACAAGGAAGAAAGCTCTTCAAATTTTAAGCTTCCACTTGGTGCAAATCAACCAAAACCAATTGTTTCCATCCATTTCACTCCATAGGAACTTTGCTTCTAGTGTTAATAAGTGTACTAGTGAAGTTGTTTTGAAGCTCTAAGGTGGCCAACCTCTCTATCTTTCTTGTTTCTTGGTAAGTGTTGCTTGAACACTCTACTACCTCTAATAATGGTTATATGATGCTTAGAAGTGGCATGAGTGTGAGAAAATGTGATTTGTTTCTTGATTTGAAGAGTTTTGGTGAAATTTTCATTTTATTGAGAATTTTTCTGGTTTAATATGAAATGAAGGTTGTGGCTTTGCATGATGAATGGTAATGGTTGATGATGACTCTATGAGGTGTATTGGATAGGAAAATGCAATCAATTTTGGATTTGGTGTGAAATTGAAAAGTTAGGGTTCTTAATTCCCAAATTCTGTCCGGTTTTTGATCATAGGGTTAGAGGCCGAATTTGACTTTGCTTAAAACATGAAAGTTGTAGGTATTGATGTGATGGAGATACCTGTAAAATTTCAGGGCATTTGGATTAGTGTGGAGTGAGTTATGACGAAATTACTGTAGCTGTTCTGCTTTGGACAGAATGCGAAAACTGCGATAGTAATTGGCTATTTTGACTGGAATTGGTTTGGATTTTGAAGTTGATGTCTTCTGATGAAATATAGCTGAATGTCTTAGCTAATGTATGCCTTTGGAATTTCGGCAATTGGACTTGTATGGACTGAGATATACTGATTACAGTTTTTGGTGATTTGCAAACCTGTTTTGGTAATTCTGGTTTAGTATTTTGCACTTTTGACCTAGTTAAGCTAGGAACTGGATTGAGTGCCCTTCTACATTGTTGTAGCCCTGTTTCATAGCTTCGAAATGGTGGGTCTTACACCCCCAACCGATAACCGTAGTGAAATTGACGCCATTACCGCATTCTAAGCTCAAACACGGTTTTTCTATCGAGGCTTAAGTTAAGGCCATATATTAATTTCTGGTTTGCTATCTTGCCTACTTATGCATGTGAAACCCTATTGGGGTTGTGTTTAGCATTGTTTGATGACTCGTTCTCGAGTTTCATTGCATTTGTTGTGTGATTCTAGGGCGTGACGGTAGCTCACGGCGTCTTGGTGATCACGGTGTATGAAACACCATTTTCTCACTTGGTGAGTATACTACTCACTTAATTGTTACAACGTGGCTTTGTTATATATGAATTTGATGCCTTGAAGGCTTACTTGGCTATTGGAATTGATAGAGGTGAGGGTGTACTTGATCGCCCTCACCCCCTGGTGATTTTATACATGACTGTCTACTGTTATACCGAAATACTGCACTGGCTATATGAGTTATTGAATTGCAATCTTGGAAAACTGATTTGGTGTTGTTTGGACGATGTCCAACGACCTCACTGTATTACTGAGCTCAACCCCGTTTGGTGGTCATTTGGATCGAGCCGGCAAGGGCTTGGTCGTGATAAGTGGCATACCACGGGGGACTGTACTGGGGAACCTTGTGGTAATGAGACCCTTGGTTCCGGTATACTCGAGTATTACCAAAATGACTGAATGGAGTGCGGGCCCGGTTGGGGTATGTTGGGTGGAAGGAATGGAAGTGAAGTGAGGTCTACGGTTTGGTACTTTTAACATTGACGGAGAGTCAATGAGTGTGGATCAAGAATGTAAGCGTGAAAATGGGCTCTTGAGAGCCGACCGTATCCTTTCACTGAATTGCTTACTTCGAAATTGCATACTTGAATTGAATGGTTATGCTTATGTGATCTTAACTGCTATTGTGATAGTTGCTCACTGAGCTTTAGCTCACACCGTTCCATTTGTTTTCCTTACAGGAAAATGAATACTTTTGGAAAAGGTTGTAATAGTTGAATGACAAGTTGAGCTCATGTACATGTATTTTGAATAGCTCCTTGAGGGTGAAACCCTATGTGTTTTGTTTCACCAATGTTTGGTGTGTAAATGGCTATTGTATGTGAATGAACTAAATGGATCTCTTGGTATGCCAATTTGGCTTGACAATGTTGGATTTCCATGTATATATGTTAAGTTGATGTTTGGATGAACTTCTGAACGTTTCGGCTTTCAAACGGCAAAAGAAAATTTTTGACGGAAAGGCACTGGACTGAATCCGGCCAGGAATCCGGCCAGAAACTGGCCGGATTGTCGGCCGGATTGCTTGGAAAATTTTGAATCCGTGAAGTTGCTCACTGGACAGTATCCGGCCAAGAATCCGGCCGCTAATCCGGCCAGATTCCGGCCGGATTCTGCTGTCCAGGTTACTATTCAGTTTTTCGTTTTTTTTATTTTGTTATTTTGATACTTGTGACCTGTCTGAGCGCACTTTTGCATTCCCGAAACGTATTAGAACGCGTGTAACTGCTCCGTAGTCCTGGCGAGAGCTGGGCAGACAGTCCGCTAACCCCTTTGGTTCGCCTTAGGGGAAAGTGGGGCTGTTACAATTGAGCTTAATCTCTAGGAGACCAAACTCTGATACCAATTGTAAGGATCGAAGACAATCAATCAAAAAGTCAATCGATAAACAATTAAAAGATCACAATATAACAATAAATAAATAAAAGGGAAAGAATTTGCAAATCAATTAACTACCCAACTCCTCTTGAGCTTGTAGATTAATTCAAATAAGCTACTTCAAGTTGATGAATTATAATCACTCTTGTGTACAAAGGAAGGTTCACCTCCTCCTTGCCCCGAACTCCACTCGGTCAAGTCAGGACGTTTTACTATCCCTCAAGACAACCCTCACAGAGCTACACTCATGAAAGATTCACTCACAAATGAAAAGTTTACAATGAACCTCACACCATTAAAACTACAAATCTTCCTTGAAGAGTATTTTCTCACTAAAATCACTCTAGATCTTTTGTATCTTCAGTGTGCAAAAGTTATTTGAAGTATCTGACCAACCACTATTTATATAGGATCAAGAAAGTGCCTCATTAGTGCTTCCAACGGATAGAAAATAGCTGAAGAGTCAACTAGCCGTTGGAGTATCGGACGTCCGATGCTTGTGTCCGATACTGTCGGACGTCTGATGCTTACGTCCGACAGCAGGCAGTGAGTTTGAAAAATTTTCTTCAATTCTATCGGACGTCCGATAGGCTGGTTTTCTGTGTCCGAAGGTATGATGTAAAACTGAGAATTTTTCTTCAATTCCTTAGGACGTCCGGTAGGCTGGTTTTCTGCGTCCAAAGATACTCAATGGTTGTCGGACGTCCAATTCAGTCTTTTTGAGCGTCCGACAACTTTCAGCAACTTTTGTCTTCTTTCAATTGCACTTGTTCATGGAATCAAATAACTTCATAACTGAAAGTATATCTTGAAGAGATATTAGTATCATCCATTTGTTTTGTAAATATCAAAAGATAAGGATCAAGATCAACACCTTCCACCTGCGAAATTTGCATCGAACCCATAATTTCACCAACCCAATTATTCAAAAGCCCAAACAATGAAAAATGCGGGCCCCACCCATTCTGCAAATTGTCAACCATAACAACTATACTACTTCCATGGCGGTAAAAATCACAAAACCTCAAGTCTCCAAGAGTGGAATCCCATGTTTGAAAGAGAAGCCTAGCCACCTTAGGCATGCATGTTTAGAGTAGAAATAGGAATTCCCTCTTCCAGACTCACTGACACAATAAGACAAAATCAAAGCATCTCAAGGAAGGCTGAAGAGTTAACGAAGGCAGAGGCAGCAGCCAAGTTGAGGGAGCAATGGTGACTAGAGGAGAAAGCTAAGGCTCTGGAGGCACTAGAGAGGAAAAAGAGGATCGCAGAAAAAGCGCAAATGAGGGCTGAATTACGAGCACAGAAAGAAGCCAAGCTCAGAGACAAGGTAAGAAATTTTGAATTTCCAATTCATATGCCTGAGTAAGTGTGCTTTTCTTCACTTGGCTTTCCATCAATGATGTCCATTTGATTTGTCTAGGAAAGGGAGAAGAGGTTGAGGAAGAAGGCCGGTGGAGCAGAAGTTCCCGATGGAAACGATATTGGGGAATGCACTCCAAAATCTGAAATCGTACCTGGAACAATAAAGGAATCTGAGGTTAAGTACTGTTTTCCTACCGTTACCAAAAGATCTCAAAAACTATCAGTTGTGGTGAAGCAAAGCAAGACAAAATCTATCCCTCCGCCACTTAGGAACAGAGGTAAAAGAAAAATGCAGCAGTGGATGTGGATAATTTTGACATGCGTGGTTGTTATTGCTCTGTTCTTGCTGGGAAACATTGGCTTCTTCTCCAATCTTTCAAATTTTAGGCCGCGGAGCCATAGTAATCCCTCCGCCGGTGGATTACTGGTGTTGCTGGTATATCTAAAATCGCCGATCATGAAGGAGGAGGCGGGTGGTTAGTGGTGGAGGCTGGTAGTGGAGAGGAGATAATTCAAAGTTCCTAAAATGCCCTTGTTTAATGTTAAATTAGGAGCTAAATTACTTTTAGGTGGCGGCGCCGCCGTAGAAGGACTTAATTGGATCCGAAAATTAAATTCATGTATTAAATTGGCTAAAACTAAAAGTTAGGGACTAAATTGACAGACAAAAAAATTTAGGGACGAAAATGGCTATTTTTCCATTATTTTTTTGGGATAATTTCAGAAACCTCCCTTTCATGCAGACACGACCAAATATCACCATTAGAAACCTTCAAATGATCAAATTTCCCTTAAAAACTTGTGCCAATGAATATTGAAAATATGAGAAAAAGAAATTGTTTTAAAGTATATTTTTTTTCTGCTACTTGGCACCAAATAGTTGGAGGTATATATATGTTTAAAGTGCCAAATAACACTTATAATAGCATTATCTAAGAAAATCCAAAATAGCTTAAAAAAAAACCAAGGAACTAGAGGCTCAACAGTTTGTGATACTTCACTTGGTGAAGGATTTGTGCTAAAAGGTGACAAATATACCACAATTTAGGTTCCATCAAAATCACTAGATGTAAAAAGATCAAAGCTTTTTTTGGTTTATTAAACCTACTTATAAGTTTTCTAAGTATTGATTGTTATTTGTCATATTAATGCACCTAATGCTTGTCATGGATATAATTTAAATTAGAAGATTATTAAGTTTTCTAAGTATTGATTGTTATTTATCATATTAATGCACCTAATGCTTGTCATGGATATAATTTAAATTAGAAGATTATGCTATACTTGTGAATGTGCCTTTATGCTATTTGATGATGGTTACAGATGACTTTGTTTATAGAATATTATCAACTAAAGTTGGCATGAAATTTTCTTTTGGCAATTTTGCTAGCCTTATATGTTGGCATGAAAGATTCATTGCACTACCAACAACTTTTCTTAGGTTTAATGATTAAAAGTGTAACTTATTATATGTTTTTTTTTCTTGCTTTCCTGAGAGAATTAGACTGAGGGCAATCTTTTTCCTTTTGCTATTGGTATTTTCCTCATCAAAAGTATTAATTGTTTTCTTCTAGAGACAAGAAGGGTAAATTTGGAAGAAATTTATGTGTCAGTACTTTTGCTTCACTTTTGAGGTTACTTTTTATGACAAGAACTGACTTTGTTATTAAAAATGTCAATCAAGGGAAGACCAATGTAATTTTTAATATTAGAGAATAGTAATGTGAGATTGTCAGAAACCTCGAGGGAGGATTCTGAAATTATCTCTATTTTTTATAACTTTTGCAATCCATTTCAAAATATGATATTAAAAACTCATTTGGGAATAGAGGATATAATCTCATTTTAAATTTACCCTTTTATTTTGGACTCTTGATTGTCATAACACATTAATTTTCTTTCTTAATTTTTGTAAATGTGGTCAGCATAGTTTTTTAATTGAAATTTAAAAGTTGGTAATGGGGTCAAAAGACCTTTTAATAGTTTTTTACGTCACTAGTTTGGACAAGAAATATAAAGATATTGAAAATTATAAATAATTTAAAATACTTGTAAATGACTTGAAATATTTTATAACAATGAAAATGAGTTTTTGTGCCAACTTGAAAACATCACAAACAAGTTTATATATAATTTTCATCATATTTTATTTTTCTAGTTTTCAAATCATTGATTAAAAAAAAACCTAAAAATTTGAAAAAAAAAGTAAACGATTTATAAAACTCCTTAACTCAATACATACAGTAAAGAGAATAATACTTTTGTAACTTGTAGAAACTTCAAATAAACTTTAAAATATTAACTCTTTGTATTTCAAAAGCGACCTATATTTTGTCCTATTAGAATTCAACTTTCATTTTTTTGATTCTATTTTTTAATATATTCAAGCGTTTAAAATTATTATATTTGTTAATGGGTAGTACTCCTTTTTTATTTGTTAATTTTTATCACATTTATTGAGGTTTTGGTTAAATTCCTCTCTTTCCTTTATTTTTATATATTAATAAAGTAAAGGGCTGGCAAAAATATTTTGTACTATGGACTTAGACAACAAAAGGGTAAATTTGGAATGAAATTATATTATTTCTCTCACAAAATGAGGATTTTAATATTATATTTTGAAATGGATTTTAAATGTTGCAATAATCTTAAAGTAAAGAGGCAAATGAGATTTTCAAAGTTGAAAAGTGTCAAATAATGCTGTTAAAAACCTCAAGGGAGGTTTATAAAATTATCTCAAAGATAAAACTGTATGTCTCTAATTTGCAAGTGGTGGATTAATTAACTCAAGTAAACATGTATATCTCTAATTTGCAAGTAGTGGATTGAGAGGTGACTAATTTGCACTATACTTTGATGAAATATTTTGTTTGTTTTATTCATTTTTGGGAAATTATAGGTTGAAACAAAATAATTTGAGGTTAAAAGGTGATTAATGGTTTTTTATATGGTTTAAGTCCCTTTTACTTGCATTTTGTCTATGTTTCTTGTAGGAGATAGAAATGGACTCCACTTGGGACAAGAAATAATTATTCTTTATGTGATTGAAGTCCTAAAGGTTGCAAGGTTAGTGAGTTTCAAGGGTAGATCGAGGCACAAGAACAAAAAAAATGAGGAAACTTGAAGATGAAGAAAATTGGCCGAATCCCTCTATGAATCCCTCCAAGAACCAGTCAGATTGTCAGAGGGATTCATGGCAAAATGTTGGCTTGAAGTAGAAATGAACAAAAGAAAAATAGAGAAAGAATCTCTCCAAGAATCTGGCCAAGATTCCAATTGGATTGCCCAAGGGATTCCGGTCAAATTTTGCGACTTTCACTTGCGCAACTTGTTTTCACCTCCATTCTTTCACATCTTTTGACGGATGTTTGGCAACTATTTTGCAGCTGTAAAAGTAACATTTGAAGCTTTATTTCTTAACTTGTTTCACTTATAAATAAATCATTTGCTTTAAGAAAGGATAGTTTAGCTTAGTTCATCCTTTCTTGTGTAGTAACTAGATGAAGATGAAGTTGGAGGATGAAGAAACAAGGAGGAAACTCATGTGACAAGGGTTACTCTACATTTCTAACTCTTTATCTTTTTGTAATTGATCCTAAATTTAGTTAATATATAAGTTTGGATTTTATCTTCATTATGTCTTTCTAAAGTTTATGCCTTGAGTTTTGGTTGAACTTTTTGTGATTGTATTGTGTTGATTTCTTGGCTATTTGATGCCAGTATTTTGACGAAGTTATTTAGCACTTTTACTCCTCTAATCATAGTTAACTTGGTACCATTAATTATGATTATCTAAAGGTGTTGTTTTTTTAATAAATATTGAGATTTAACACTAGTTCAAGGAAGTGCTAAACCTAGAGAGTACACTCACAAGAATTGAGGTACACCTTTGTGGCTTTGGTGGATTTGTTCCATATCATTTCATTGAAGTAATGAACTTGTAGCTAATTTCATAATTAGAAAAGTAGGCATGAATTAGTTATATGTATAGGTGATTTGCTACAACAGTATGTTTCACATACATAACGAAATTATGCCATAACTAGCCAAGATAGGAGTGTTCAATTATCCAAATTTTGCATTTGTATGAGTAGTTAGGGATACCATGACCTAAGGAGTTTTTATTTGCTATTTTCTTGTACATTTTAACATAGTTTTATTTTCTTTAATTTGTTGATTATCTAAATAGTAGAGGAATCTTAATATTGCCAATAGTTGTCCATTCTTTCTTGTGGTTCAACCCTTAATACCCTATACTCAATATCGACTCGTATACTTGCAAAAAATTGTGTGTGGGATATTTAAAAATTTGTCAATCTAAAACTTAATTATGGATTGAGCTTAATTTTGTATGCATACCCCGCACTCATCAAGTTTTTGGGGCCATTGTTGGGGAAGATTTGTGGCAATATTAGCATGAAGAGCAACTTCTTTAGTTTAGACATTTTACTTGTTTTCTTGTATTCATTGTGTCTAGTTTGCTTGTATATTTGTTGAGTTTTTGTTTGTGTGCTTTTGTACATGTCAAATTACCTATTTTTCTTGACTAAACTTATTTTTGAATTACTTTGAAGGCATGTTAATGAACTTAAGGAGGGTAGTAAACATGGGTGGACAATGTATGAGAAGTGGAAGTTCAGCAATAAATTGTTACTACATGCAAAGGTCCATGAATAGAAGTAACCAAGCGGTGTTCGAAGATACATCAATGAAAAACAGTATATAGGCAAAACAATTTAATAATTTAAGTAGACAATGAAGTTAGGTCAATGAAGTCCACCTTTAACAATTTAAATAGGCAAAACAGTATATCAATTAAAAACTTAATAAGCACAAGATTTCTTACTGTTTGGAGATCATGGCTGCCTGAAGTACCCTCAATCATATGGGGGCACACACGAATATCGTAAATTATGGGTGTCTCAAACCAAGGAATCATAAAATGAATTCCTTTAGAGTATACCTACAAGATGATGGGGATGTCATTTTTTTCCCTATTTCCCTTCCGTTGCCCATCTATCAACACCCAAAAGGTAAAAAGAAATGGAAAATTGAAGAAGGATGACATAAAGAGATGGAAAAATACAATAGTTGGGTCCATGATTATGATTCTTTTGTAGTCTCTAACAAAAAGAATGCATAGCAAATATGAACATATTTTAGGATGCATTTCTATTAAAAACAAGATGTTAGAAATAGAAGTGATCGATTTTAGTTAAATATGTTGGAGATATTCAGGCAACTGCTTTTTAAGTACCTGATGTAGAATATCTGAAACACTATAGAGGATTAAGCCATTTCACTAACATTTCAAGGCAATAATATGCATATGCTTAGGGTTGTTCAACATTAGCATTGGCATTGATGAGAAAAGGATGAGTCTTTCACTGATTTTTCTTTCTTTTTCTAACTAAATATACAATTTACACCTTGAGGAAAGCTAACATCTATAACATAATTTGCAGGCTATGTAACATCCAGGATGCATCAAACTCATCATCAAACCCAATTCAGAATGAAGCAAGATAGATGCACATGAATAACATTTTGCCATATTAAGAAGAGTTTCTTTCAAGTGGATCAGATTTCTGTCCTACTTCAACATTGCCATGTTGAGTAGAGTTTCGTTCAAGTGGATTAGATTTCTCTGCTATTTCAACATGAGTTGGGACACATAACTCCTAGAAAATAGACAAGTGAATATGCGAAATTTTACATTTAAGAACATTTACCCAATTACTATAGTTATATCTTTGCATAGTGTTAAGAATAAACTTAAGATGTAAATGCATTGCAAAGCAGAATATGACAAAGAAAAGAAGATCTGGCTGCAAAGGAAAATTGGGAAATACAATTTATCATTAACATATAAGGAATGAAACTATTTGACATAATGGCTATTGGTTTAAGTGTACCTTCTTTTTCACACCAACAATACGATTAAATGCAACATCTCTCTAACCTCCTTCCATATTGTAAAGGCTCTCTAACAAAATATATGCTGTAGCAACTCCAAGAACTCCAACTTTTATTAGAGCGAAGGCCCATCCTAGCAACTTGGGCACATTAAGCTTAAACTTGTCAATGTTTGAATTCTACAAGAGCAAGATATTGAGATCAGCATGTAATCATGTGCCAATATTAACACTAAAAAGCTAAGACTAAAAATCAAACTCTTATGACAATGAGGTACCATATGTTCATAGGCACCCAAATTAAACTTACAAAATATAATAAGCTACCGGTCCAAAGGAACATAAAAAGATTAAACAATTCTAAAAATTGTCATTTCTCATACTTAAAGCCAATCCCCTTAGTTTGCAACACAAATTGCCAGTAGTAGAGACAGAGAAACTAATGAACTTAAAAATTAATAACAATCTTCAAAGTCACACAATAGAGTTCAGAATATGCATAAGTATCCCCCAAACCTTTTTATTTTTTGAAAGAAAAACCTCAAATATCCTATAATCAAAACCCAGGTTAAAATTCATGAAAATCAACATATAATAAAAAATAAATAACATCCTATAAAATGCTTAGGCCCAATAGACGTATACACTGCAAAACATAGAACTCATAGCCTCATTTGCTGAAGAAAAAATGATAAGCAAAAGTAAAAAAATACCTTTTTTCTCTTTTTAGAGAAAATAAAAGGCTGCTTTTAGTAGAATGACTTTGGTGAACGGCCCTTCTAAATTGAGTGTAACTTTACCGTTTGGAAAAAAAAAAAGACTTTGGTGAACGGCCCTTCTACATAAACAAGCATAGAGATAATCATAAATCCCTCAATTCCAACCATCAAAATTAGCTCAACTATGACTAAAAGACCTAAAATACACAAACCCCAAACACCAAACTCACCATAATTAACTAGTATTTCACCTCTTCCTAACCCCTATCCCCATTCCACAAAAATGAATTAAAAAAAAAAGGAAAAGAAGAAAACCTCAGCCCATTACAAAATCACATCAATCTGGGGATAGATCCATAAGAGTAAAACAAATAACCAGAGCAAAGTAATTACAAGAATAACTTCAGTCAAAAAAGAAGTTTACAATATTTAAAACAACAATATTACCATAAAACTAACATGTAATGATAGAATTTGCTAGCAGCATTCCAATCCTATGAAGATCATGAAGTTATTTGTCCAAAAAAAACTTTTACTTGACACATAAACAGATAAAAACACATGTAGAAGAAGAGGGCGCAAAAGCCTCCTTGAAGTATAAGGGAAAAACATTTAAAAAAAACTGCATACGAAAATTGAAAAAAAAAATCCATTTCCAATAAAAATATTTAAAAAAGTGAAAAATTTTCCATTTATTTTAATTACTAGGTATGTGAGATTAAAAGCAAAAAGTTTCATAGCTTAAGAGTAGGGAAGAAGTTTTTTATACCTGAGTCTATATATTTGCTCTTTTTTTTTTCCTTCTGTCAAAACCAATGATGCAACCAATAATGTTCATGCTATCTACCCTAATTATACCCCTAATTAAAATGCCCTTGATAGAAGAAGCACCAGGCTTGTCCCCTTTGCCTTTTGAGGAAGCACCAGGTTTGCCCCCTCTGCTGCTTCTCTTATTTCCTTTATTTCCATCCCCATCTTTGTCCTTCTCTTTTTCCTTACTTTTGGAAAGGCCTAGCTCATAAGATTTTACACCCCTATGAATCTTGAATATAAGCTCCCTCTTGATTTTTCCAATCTTATTGTGTCCAAAACCAGTACCCCATGAATTCTTGAATTGAAATATCTCAACCCCATTTTCAACCCAAAACCCCGTCAACAAAATAGCATAGTTTTCCTTAAGACTATCTTCGATATTTTTTCCCTCTTCTGTTGGTCCATGATAAATGCCCTACAGTATACTTAAGATTCAATTTTACATCATATAAAATGTTTGTGCTCGTACTTAATTTTACTGGATTCTATTCCTAACCTTTCCCTTGAGATGGATGAAGCTTGGATATACCCGTATTACACCAGTAAGAGGAAATCATGAGAGTGCCAAATTGACTCCTTTTTTGGTGTGTGGCTTTATAAAACTTTTTGCAAAGAATCTCTTTATCTGTAAAGACAAGGATTCAAAGATTTTTATTTAGTATTAGATATTTAAAAAATTACAAAAAAAATTAACTAGAACAAACTTGCATTATGAGGTGGATTACACCTCCTGTTGATGCGATCCCGTGGGTAATCATCATTCAAACAATATCTTCGAGCACCTGCATATTCAAATACCCATTTATAGGAGTTTCAATTTTCCTTCACATGGCTGAGAACTTGCACGCTATAGTAGTAGTCTCAGCCTCTTGTATAGACAACTGCTGGTGCTCCTCTTTAGGGTGGAGAACTTTATATTATGAAGACATTGCTTCCAATCCAACAATAGCTCAACATATATCTTAAAAATAAATTACAACTACATTAAGATCCAAAACTACTGCTTACTACTCATTACTGCTAAACTAAAATATTATATTATATTATATTATATTATAGGACACATATCTTAATAAACACATTAATATCAAAAACTATTGCTCACTACTAGTAAAATATTATACTAAATACTACTCATTAATAGTAAGCTAAAATATTAAATATTATATTATAGGACACGTATCTTAAAATAGATTAACGAATACATTAATATCCAAAACTACTGCCCACTACTAGTAAAATATTATACTAAATATTATATTGCAGGATAGGAAATAAAGTCATTAGCTAAGCCTAAGTCTTGCTTAATGACTAGTAGCACAACTCTAGCCTCATTTAATCATGCACGATGTTCCTGTACATCATCACATATCATAAAAGTTTCTAGAAACAGAAAAAATTAGAAAAGTTTCCAAGAATGTAAAAACAAATTAAAAGACAGATGTACTAAGTTATACTTTAAAAAATTCAACTTTTTAGTAAAGATGCAAGTTTTACAAATATTATCAGTAACAAAAATGGTGAAAAACACAATTTTTTAGAAAAATAAGTGAAACGAAGGGATTTATGCATCCAAAACCTACTTCTTTTTACCCACGACATCAAAAATTCAAAAAATAAGAGATCCTTATTCCAGGATATCTGATCTGTCATTGGTCGAAAAAAGGAAGTTGAAATATATGACACTGATGATTTTAGATTTGCAGTACGTGCAGCCAAGAACTAGTGAGCCGAATTAAGGTGAAATGCCGGACGAACTAGAAGTGGTTGGGACTAATCCCCTAATTTCACTCCAATATTTAAGTCTGAAGTTGTTAGAAGTTGTAGAGGATAAGTAGGATTGCATACCTTTCAAGTGAAGAAGGTGTTATTATTTATACTAAAAGAGATAAATAGAAAATGAAGAGGTATAATAGTAGTCTAAACTCGTAACAGAAGATATGGTTGCGATGTCAATAGTAAGGCGGAATTGTAGAGTGGGTGAATGTCACATCAATCATGCTAATCACCAACTATATTTTAAAACTCAGCCGAGCAGCAACTTGATCGAGGTCAAGGATCAATAGGTTCCACCGGGATCAAATCCATTTAAGAATCAGATAATGTCATCAGGATGTCATAAGTATAATTAATTTTAAAAATTAATATACAATGTAAAATTTTTTAAAGTATAATAATATAAAGGTGTGTTCATGCATGTTTGATTTATTCAAAACTATTGCCCATTACTAGTGAAATATTATACTAAGTATTATATTACAAGATAGGAAATAGAATCATTAGTTGAACTTGAATCTTGCTTAATAATTAGTAGCACAAGTCTAGCCTCATTTAGCCCCGAACAACATTCCTGTACATCACCACATATCAAAAAAGTTTCTAGAAATAGAAAGAAAAAATTAGAAAGGTTTCCAAAAATGTAAAAAAAAATATATAAGACAAAGATGTATAAAGTTATACTTAAAAAAATTCAACTTTATAATAAAGATTTAATTTTTACAAATGTTTTCAGTGACAAAAATGGTGGTAAACACAATTTTTAAGAAAAATAAGTAAAATAAAGGGATTTATGCATTCAAAACCTACTTCTTTTTTACTCATGACATCAAAAATATTAGAAACAAAATGTACTTATTCTAAGATACCTGATCTATCATTGGTCGAAAGAAAGAAGTTGAAATAAATGATACTATTTCTTGCGATTTTAGGTTTGTCGTGCATGCGGACGAGGACCAACAAGTCGAATTAAGATCGAATCCCGGACGAGTTGGAAGTGTCGGGACTAAATCTCTCAATTTCACTCTGATATTTAAGTCATAAATTGTCGTGAGTTGTATAGGATAAGTAGGATTGCATACCTGTCAAGTGAGGAAGGTGTTGGTATTTATACTAAAAGAGATAAGTAAGAAATGATGAGGTCTAATAGTAGTCTGATTTCGTAGAATAAGATACGGTTACGATATCAATAGTAGAGCTGAATTGTAGGGTGGATGAAATTTACATCAATCATAGTAGTCATTAGCTATATTTTGAAACTCAAACCAGGCAGAGACTCGATAGAGATTAGTAGTAGGGGTGGCAATCGGGTTCAAATCAGGTTGAGACCCGATAAAATAAAAAATTCGCTGACCTGAACCTGACCCGTCAACCCGAAACGGGTCAGGATACCTGACCTGAACCCGAAATTTTCGGGTTGGCAGGTCAAACGGGCTGACCCAAAACTACCCGAAGTTTAATTTCATTTTACTGATTTATTGGTTATGATTTTTAACAGAATAAATTCCAAACTAAAAAAAAAAACACCATAAGAGTAGAAACTAATCCCAGTGGTTCAATTGTTGCATTTGGCTTGCAAATTGCCACTAGCAACAACACAAGGCAGCTAATCAGATACAATGAATTTAAGACCAAATCATCTACCTTGGCTAAGAATAACAACGCCTGTTTCATTTCTTCTTCTCTGAAACAGAGAATAGAAAAAGAAACTAGTTCAACAATATGATGGTCAAAATACTAAAACATGCAGAAGCTAAGCTCGATCTAAATCAGTAAATCTGCATACATTTTTCGCTTCTTTAATAATCGATCTAGATCAGGAATTGCTTGCTGCTCAGACCTCAGAGAAGAAAAGCCGTTGCTTGCTTCTAACCGCCGTCTGCTAGTGACAGGTGAGGACCGTGAGGTGAACTGGTGAACGGCAAGGCGGCTCTTTCTGGTTTTGCCGTTTTGAAGAAAAGGGGAAGAAAGATTTAGGTTAGGTGAAGTAGTGAACTGTTAAGAGGAAGAAAGATTTCGGCTTCGGGTGAGGATCAGGTGACAACATTTGACTATTTGGGCAACTTTTCAAATTTTCTTCCTTGGCTGCTGCTTAAATAGTCCACCTACAAGCTAGACAAATTAATAGGGCCAGCCAAGTCAAGTGAATGTGAATTGTTGTTTTGGTGTGCAGTGATATTTACTATTTAGTCTTAAGATAAGTTTTTAATATTTATTTATTTATTTTTATTTTAGAATCGGGTTAGCGGGTCAACCCGATTTGGACCTGATTTGGACCTGTGTTTTTTTCTGGTTTATTGGGTCTGACCCGATTCTGACCCGAATCCTCAAAATCTAAACTCAAACCTATTAATTTCGTGTTAAGTTCGTGTCGTGTTTTCAGGTCGTATCGGAAATTGCCACCCCTAATTAGTAGTTCTGAGTCAATCGATTCCACTAGGGTCGGACCCATTCAAGAATCAAATGATGTCATCAGGATATCACAAATATAATTAATTTAAAAAATTAATGTACAATGTAAAATTTCTAAAAGCATAATAATTTCAACATGTGTTTATGCACGTTTGATGTATCCAAAAGTATTGCCCACTACCAGTAAAATATTATACTAAATATTATATTATAGAATAGGAAATAGAATTATTAGCTGAACATGAGTCTTGCTTAATAACTATTAGCACAACTCCAACTTCATTTAGCCATGAATGATGTTCATATACATTATCACATATCATAAAAAGTTTTTAGAAATAGAAAGAAAAAATTAGAAAAGTTTCTAGAAATGTAAAAAAAAATTAAAAGACAAAGATGTACTAAGTTATACTTAAAAAAAAATCCAACAATATAGTAAAAATTTAAATTTTACAAACGTTATCAATGAAAAAAAATGGTGGTAAATACAATTATTTAGAAAAACAAGTAAAATAAAGGAATTTATGCATTCAAAACCTACTTCTTTTTACCCACAATATCAAAAATACTAGAAGCAAGATGGACTTATTGTAGGATACCTGATCTGCCATTGATTGAAAGAAAGAAGTTGAAAACAAATTACACTATTTCTTGTGATTTTAGGTTTGCAGTGCGTGCAGACGAGAACCAGCAAATTGAATTAAGGTTGAATGCTAAATGAGCTAAAAGTAGTCAAGACTAAATTCCGTACGTAGTTTCACTCTGATACTTAAGTTAGAAATTATCGGGAGTCGTATAGGATAAGTAAGATTGTATACTTTTCAATTGAGAAGAATGATGATATTTATATTGGAAGAGATAAGTAGGAAGTGATGAGATCCAATAATAGTCTGATTTCGTAGGATAAGATATGGCTGCTATGTCAATCATATGGCTCAATTGTTGGATGGCTGAATTTCACATTAATTATAGTAGTCACCGTCTATGTTTTGAAATTCAAATCGGGTAGGGACTCGGTCGAAATCAGTGGTTAGAGGTTAATGGATTCCACTGGGTCGGAACCATTCAAGAACCGGATGATGTTATCATGATATCATAAATATAATTAATTTTAAAAATTAATATACAATGTAAAATTTCTAAAAGCATAATAATTTCAGCGTGTATTTATGCATGTTTGATATATTCAAAAGTACTGCCCACTACTGGTAAAATATTATACTAAATATTATATTACAGGATAGGAAATAAAATCATTAACTGAACATTAGTCTTGCTTAATAACTAGTAGCAGAACTCCATCCTCATTTAGCCATGAATGACGTTCATGTATGTCATCACATATCATTAAAAAAAATTTTAGAAACAGAAAGCAAAAATTAGAAAAATTTCTAGAAAGGTATGCAAAGATTTACTAAGTTATACTTAAAAAAATCAACTATACAATAAAGATGTAAGTTTTACAAACATTATCAGTGACAAAAATGGTGGAAAACACAATTTTTTAGAAAATTAAGTGAAACAAAGGGATTTATGTATCCAAAACCTACTTCGTTTTACCCCCGATATCAAGAATACTACAACCAAAAGGTACTTATTTTAGGTTACCTAATTTGCCATTAATCGAAAGAAGGAAGTTGAAACAAATGACACTATTTTTGGTGATTTTAGGTTTGTAGTGTGTGAGGACGCAGACCAGCGAACCGAATTAAGGTTGAATGCCAAACGAACTGAAAGTAGTCGGGACTAAATCTCACAATTTCATTCCAATATTTAAGTTAGAAGTTGTCGAGAGTTGTACAAGATAAGTAGGATTGCATACCTTTCAAGTTTCAAGTGAGGATGGTGTTGGAATTTATACTAGGAGATCGAGATAAGTAGAAAATGATAAGGTCTAATAGTAGTTTGAACTCGTAGGATAATATATGGTTGCGATGTCAATAGTAAGGATAAATTATAGGGTGGTTGAATGTCACTTCAATCATACTAGTCACCAGTTATGTTTTGAAACTTAGACCAAATAGAGATTCGATCGAGATTAAGAGTTAAGGGTCAATAGGTTCCATCAGCGTTGAATCTATTCAAGAACTGGATGATATCATAATTACAATTAATTTTAAAATTAATATATAATGTAAAATTTCTAAATGCATAACAATCTCAACGTATGTTCATGCATGTTTGATGTATTCAAAAGTATTGCCCCCTACTAATAAAATATTATACTAAATATTATATAATAGGATAAGAAATAGAGTCATTAGCTGAACCTGAATCTTGCTTAATGACTAGTCACACAACTCCATCCTCATTTAGTTATGAATGATGTTGCAATACATTATCACATATCACAAAAAATTTCTAGAAATAGAAAGAAAAAATTAGAAAATTTTCCAAAAATATGAAAAAAATTAAAAGACAAAAATGTACTAACCTATATAATTAAAAAAAAGTCCATCTTTATAGTAAAGATGCAAGTTTTATAAACGTTATTAGTGACAAAAGCAGTAGGAAACACAATTTTTTAGAAAATAAGTTAAACAATGGGCTTTATGCATCTAAAACTTGCTTTTTTTTACCTACGACATCAAGAATATTAAAAGCAAGTGATACTTATTTTAGGATGTTTGATTTTCCATTGGTCGAAAGAAAGAAGTTGAAAAAAATGACACTATTTTAGATAGTTTTAAGTTTGCAGTGTGTGCGGACGAGGACTAACGAGGCAAATTAAGGTCGAATGTCGGACGAACTAAAAGTGGTCAGAACTAGATCCCCCAATTTCACTCCAATATTTAAATCAGAAATTGTTGGAAGCTGTATAGAATAAGTAGGATTGCATACATTTTAAATGAGAAAAATGTTAATATTTATACTAGAAGAGATATATATGAAATAATGAGATATAATAGTAGTTTGATTTCGTAGGATAAGATATAGTTGCGATGTCAATAGTAGAATTAATTGTAGGGTGATTGAATGCTATATCAATCATACTAGTCACCAGCTATGTTTTGAAATTTAGACCAGGTAGGAATTCAATCGAGATCAGAGTTTAGGGGTCAATGGATTCTATGGGAGTCGGACCCATTCAAAATCGGATGATGTCATAAACATAATTAATTTTAAAAATTAATATACAATGTAAAATTTCTAAAAGTATAATAATCTCAAAGTGTGTTCATGCACGTTTGATATATCCAAAACTACTATCCATTATTAGTAAAATATTACACTAAATATTATATTACAATATAGGACATAGAGTTATTAGCAGAACATGAGTCATGCTTAATGACTAGTATACAACTCTTGCCTTATTTAGTCATAAAAATATTCTTGTACATCATAAGATATCAGAAAAAATTTCTAGAAACAGAAGGAAAAAATTAGAAAAGTTTCCAAAAATGTAAAAAAAAAATTAAAATTAAAAAAAGATGTACTAAGTTATACTTAAAAAAAATTCAATTTTATATTAAATATGCAAGTTTTACAAACATTATCAGTAACAAAAATGGTGAAAAACACAATTTTTTAGAAAAATAAGTGAAACAAAGAGATTTATACAACCAAAACCTGTTTTTTTTTTACCCACGACGTCAAGAATATTAGAAGCAAAAGGTACTTATTTTTGGACATCTGATCTTGTGACGCCCTCACTTCTCCCTAAGGCGAACCAAAGGGTATCCGCAGGACGCCTGCCCATCTCTCGCCAGGACTCGAGACAAATCCAATTCAAACCTAGTCTAATACTAACAATGAAAGTCGGAATAAAGGTACGAAGTCATTTCCATACATAAATATCCAGTCTTACATCACAATTTCAAATTTACAATCACTTTCCCCAAAATATACAACTTCCAAAATGTCTAGTCGATTACAATTACAACACTAATACAAAAGTGTCTCAAGTCGGCATTTGCTTAACTCCTTCCAATCGGGTTCCTGTTAAGGAAAACAAACTAATGGGATGAGCCAATACTCAGTGAGGCCAAGAAACACACATGCAAACATGTAATCCAAGTAGCCACAAATTACATAGTAAGTAAAGTTATAAGTTCGAATAATTCACATTTCGAATAGGAAAAAATAAACAGAAACAATTCAAGGATACTGTAGCTCTCAGGAGCTAAATTCCACGTAGTCGAGTCGAAGTCTTGATCACATCTCATGTTGACACTCCGTCAACCACATAAGTATAAAATCCGTAGATACACCACTTTACTTCGAATCCCGTCACCGTTACACCCCCTTACCGAACCCGCTCATCAAAGTTTTGATAATACTCGAGTATATCATGATAATACTACACGAGTAATGCCGAGCAAGATCTCTCCAATAGATCATACTCTACGAATATCTCATGGTTTGCTAAGCTTATCGACCAAGCCCATGCTGGCTCTATTCGCAAAGTTAACCAACGAGTTTGGGCGTCCCCCGAATACGAATACGAATATAAGTCGATGAGCAACGCTCAAATCGATGATTCCAAATACGAATCACGAATACAAATCACATATACGAACCACAAATTCGAATCACATCCACATTACTATGTACAAATCGGATATGAATTCACATAGCAAAATACGAATATAATTTCATTTGGAAGAGAACGAGTGCGGTAAAGTACACCCTCGTTTCAAAATTTTAAATTCATATAACGGATAAGAAACAGATAACCACTTAACAACAAGTTCATGCACTTGACACTCACCAATCGAAATAAGGGAATAAGTGTGTAAACGAGCCCTTAGGTGTTCCCCTCGAGATCCTCTTGAAGGTCTCCTTGAGCACCTGAGCAAATAGTAATTGTCTATTACACACTATCGTTTAAAACCCCTAATTATTGAGGGAGATTGTACACTTGTACAATCTAAGAAAATTTCACGAAAATGAGCCTTAATTACTCGTAAATCGAGGCTCAAAAATGGGGTTTTAAAACACAAGCGAAATCTGATTTTCATCTCTGAAATCAAGTGTAAAACGGTTTAGCAATATCAAAGGAAAATAGAGAGTTCGCAACCCTCAATTTCCTATAAGTTCAGAAATTTCAGATTTGTCACCCATACTTTGAAAAATTGTATCTCATTCTCTATAAGTCCAAAATTGGAAAACTTGGTGCCTTTGGAAACTACTTCCAAAGTACTAAAAGTTTCTAGAAGACAATTTTCCATGATTCCAAATGGAAAGTATTCAAAAATTAGCTCAAAGTTGCTGTTCTGGGGCATAGAAGACAGGTTTAGGTTGGTTTTTGGTCAACTTTGTAAATTCGGCAAAATTCACTTGATCCGAACTAACCTCTGAAATTTGGAACTCTATTAGAGTTGCAATCCAAGTTTAAGAGAAAACAAATGGAACAAGAATTGGAGTGTTGAACACCAAGATATGATAGCTCAAAGTTGGTGAAAATCGAAACTGTTAAGCAAAATTTCCAGATTTAAACTTCAAACTTTGGGACTTTAGTTAGGTATCGAAATGGACTCGGAATGGCACCAAATTTAGCAGTATAATACTACCATATAGGGACTATTCCTCTGCCAATTTTCATAGAAAAATATGTACGGAAAGTTGGTTAACGAAACCACTAAAGTCCCAAGAAGTTCCTCGGCAAATCTGCCTTGGACTTCCGTTTTTCCGTCTTCAAAACGTTTGGCCAATAAAACACCTCAAACACGGTTCATTTCAGTATATAATGTCTAAAATGTCCAAGGTACATTTGATAGGTGATTTACACTAAGAAACTTCGGATAACAAGTCCCAAATCATTGTTAGTTTCAAATCTGTCCAAATGCGTGGTATTTCTTCACAAGACCAGATTCGAATTTTGATCATAAATCACTCAATTCAACTCGGAATTGAGCGTGGTTGGTAGCGTTGGAAAATAGTCTCATAAGGATATATTTCCTCAGAAGAAACCATTTTCAAAATCTGTCCATAACTAGCTCATTCGTGAGCATCAAGTTACAGCTCAGGTGCTGCCTTCCAGGAAGCAACGAAACAGGACAGCGAATTGCAAACGAATGGTTTGGCTTTCTCAAGTGGAACCAGGACATGTATTTTATACCAACAGAAATCTGGAAGTGTCTAGTTTCCAGTGCCACAAACGGCACTCGATTCCGACATCGGAGCGATGAGTTATAGCCAAAACAAGATGACTGCCTGGCCAGTGACGGGAACCAATTCCAGATTTCTAAGCTTCCGAAATTCCAACATTTGGGTGACCAAATCAAGCTATTTTTCAATGAAACTTTTTACACAATCAATATAACATGTAAACAACATAAACAAGCCATTAGAACCTCAAAATTTCGCACCAAAGTGCTCGAACAAAGCACGGGCAAAATGGTCACTTTTGGTTATTGCACCACCTTGAGTTTCTATCAACAACCCAACATTAATCCACTAGTTTAGGCACTAAATAAATATTATTACCAGTAAAACACCACAAATCAGTCCATATATCCAAGGTGTGAGTTCATAGAGCCCACACAACCATTTTTCCAACATAAACAAGCTACCCATATACATGCATGAGTTTAAATACACTTTATTACTTCCATAAATCGAGTTTCCAAGGGTTGATCGTTTCTTACTTGTTTAGATGAACCAAGCAGAAATTTCGGTCCAAAAGTGCTCAAGAAAAACCACGGACAGCAGCTCCTTTTCTTAGCTAGATGTAATCTCCAAGTGTTGAGCTAACTACGGTTGAAATTTGAGGTGAAATGATGAAGGTTTAGTGAAGAAATTGAGAAGAAATTGAGGCTGTTTTACTCTTCCTCTTGGTCGGCTATTTGGAGCAGAAAAAGAAGAGCTAATGCTGAAGGTAAGCTTCTGTGAGAAGCTTTATAAGTTGTGGCTAAAAGTTGCTTCAAAGTCAACTAGGAATAGTGCGCGCACGCGCGCATTTTGTGCTCGATTCCTCTTAAGTTTGTTGCACTAGTGCACTAAACCTCTAATACACTTGTATTCATATTAATATTATTTACTCTTAATTGTCCCAAAATAAAGGTCTAAAGTCCCTCAATTAATCGCGCGCTTAAAAACGCGTACTTCCGATTTGTGCGCGATAAAGTGAAATTTTCAAGAATTTCTTATAACAATAGTATCACTAACTAATAATTGAATACTTAAACATAAAAATACCTATTTCAAGACTAATGTACAAGTCTCCAATTTTTCAAACTTATTGTATTTTCGAATCGATTATTGTTTCCAAACGTGTATTCACTAATCTCACTTAACAAGTTTTCAAAAATTAAATTTTGAAAGGAGTCATTTTAAAAATATAAGTAAGTCATAGTTCCATGTAATTGGGTCTAAAAAGATTTGAAATAAATTATTCAGAGGAAATGGGTGAATAAATACTTAATTAAGCCAGTAGAATAATATAAAATAAGAAAATTTCGGGTCCTCACAGATCTGCCATTGATCGAATAAAGGAAGTTGAGAAAAATGACATTATCTTTGGTAATTTTAGATTTGCAGGGCGTGCGCATGAGGACCAACGAGCCAAATTAAAATCGAATGATAGAGATTCAATCAAAATCTGGGGTTAGAAGTCAATAGATTCGATCAGGGTCGAATCCATTCAAGAACCAAATGATGTCATCATGATGTTATAAATGTAATTAATTTTTAAAGTTAATAAACAATGTAAAATTACTAATAATCTCAACGTGTGTTCATGAACGTTTGATATATCCAAAACTACTGCCCACAATTGGTAATTATTATACTATATATTATATTATAAGATAGGAAATAGAGTCATTAGCTGAATCGGAGGTTTGCTTCATGACGAATAGCACAATTTCAACCTCATTTAGCCATGAATAATGTTCCTATACATCATCATATATCATAAAAATTTTCTAAAACTAGAAAAAATTTAAAAATTTTTCCAGAAATATAAAAAAATTTAAAAGACAAAGATTTACTAAATTATACTTTAAAAAAATCCAATTTTATAGTAAAGATGTAACTTTTATGAACATTATCAGTAACAAAAATGGTGGAAAACAAAATTTTTAGAAAAACAAGTGAAATAGTGGGATTTATGCATCCAAAATCTGATTCTTTTTACCCACAACATCAAGAAAACTAGAAACAAAAAATACTTATTCTAGAATAGTTGATTTGCCATTGGTCGAAAGAAAAAAATTGAAACAAATGATACTATTTTCGGTGATTTTTTATTTGTAGTGTGTACATATGAGAACCAGCGAGTCGAGTTAAGTTCGAGTACCGGATGAGTTAGAAGTGGTTGAGACTAAATCTCTCAATTTTACTCTGATATTTAAGTCATAAGTTATCGGGGGTTGTATAGGACAAGTAGGATTGCATACCTTTCAAGTGAAAAAAGTATTGAAATTTATACTAAAAGAAATAAGTAGAAAATAATGAGTTCTAATAGTAGTATAGACTCGTAGGATAAAATATGGTAGTGGACAGGGACTCAGGGTTCCACCGGAGTCGGATCCATTCAATAATCAGATGATGTCATCATGAGTCTTGCTTAACAACTAGTAGCATAACTTCAATCTCATTTAGCCACGAATGACGTTCCTGTACATTATCACATATCATAAAAATTTTCTAGAAACATAAGAAAAAAATTAGAAAAGTTTTTAGAAATGTAAAAAAAAAATGTAAAGATGTGTTAAGTTATACTTAAAAAAATTCAACTTTATGATAAAGATACAAGTTTTACAAACATTATTAGTATAAAAAATGGTTGGAAACACAATTTTTTAGGAAAAAAAAGTGCAACAAAGGGATTTATGCATCCAAAATCTGCTTTTTTTTACCCACGACATAAAAAATACAAGAAGCAAAAGATACTTATTTTAAGATACCCGATCTATCATTGGTCAAATGAAGGAAGTTGAAACAAATGACACTATTTTTGGTGATTTTAGATTTGCAGTGCATGCAGATGAGGACCAGTGAATCGAAGTAAGGTCAAATGACATGGGCTTAGTCGAGATCAGGGGTTAAGGATCAATAGATTTGATCAGAATCTGATCCATTAGAGAATCAGATGATGTCATCAGGATGTCGTAAATATAATTAGTCTTAAAAATTAATATACAATGTAAATTTTCTAAAAACATACTCCCTCCGTCCCGTTTTGTTAGTCTTATTTTCCTTTTTCGTCTGTCCCGAATTATAGTCCACTTTCCAATTAAGGAATGTAGTAATCTTTCAAATTGTCTAAAATACCCTTATTAAATATCTTGTTATTAATACATTGTTATTAAATACTAACCCACTACATTGAATACATTGAGCTTTTCCAATACATAGATAAATGAAAAGTCTATCTTTGTTATTTATTGGCACTATTGGCGGTAATTGAAACAATCAAGGTGCACTATTGGCGGTAACTGATATTTATTGGCACCATTAGCTGTAACTGATATTTATTGGCACCATTAGCTGATTAGCATAAGGGTATTTTAGAAAATTATTAATCTAAATTTATGTTTCCAACCAAATTAATTACACTTTCTTAATCTGTGTGAAAAAAAAAATCAAGACTAACAAAACGGGACGGAGGGAGTAATAATCTCAAACGTGTATTCATGCACGTTTGATATATCCAAAACTACTGTCCACTACTAGTAAATTATTCTACTAAATATTATATTACATGATAGAAAATGAATCATTAATTGAATCTGAATCTTGCTTAATGACTGGTAGCATAACTTCGACCTCATTTTGCCATGAATAACATGCCTATACATTATCACATATCATCAAAATTTTCTAGAATAGAAAAAAATTGAAAAAGTTTCTAGAAATGTTAAAAAAAATTAAAAGACAAAGATGTGCTAAGTTATATTTTAAAAAAATCCAACTTTATAATCAAGATACAAGTTTTGCAAATATTATCAGTAACAAAAATTATTAGCAAACACAATTTTTTAGTAAAATAAGTTAAACAAAGAGATTTATGCTTCCAAAACTTGCTTCTTTTTGCCACAACATCAAGAATACTAAAAGCAAGGGGTATTTACTTCAGAATACCTAATCTGCCATTCGTTGAAAGATGAAAGTTGATACAAATGACACTATTTTTGCTAATTTTAGATTTACGATGCGTGTGAACGAGGATCAATGAGCGGGATTAAGATCGAATGCGGGAAGAGCTGGAAGTGGTCGGGACTTAATCCCACAATTTTACTCCGATATTTAAATAAGAAGTTATCAAAAATTATATAGAATAAGTAGGATTGCATATTTTTCAAGTTAAGAAGGTGTTGGTATTTATACAAGGATAGATACGTAGAAAATAATGAGGTCTATGTGACAGCCCCACCTTACCCTAAGGCGAACCAAAGGGTTCGGCGGACCGCCTGCCCAACTCTCGCCGGGACTCACTCACTCACTACGGACAAAATAAGATAAAATCTTAAGGAAAAAAATAAAACAAAAATAATTCCCAAACTTAAAACGCATACTTACATTCATTTCTGTCCCGAAATAAAATACAACCCCAAATATAACAAGAGGTTTAAGTTCCCATACGTTGCACTAGAGCGAGTACAAGTTGCAATAAAATTCAAAAGGACTAGACGATATTATTCTATACAGGTCTCTCGCCCTTGCTCGCGTCCCCTGTTAAGGAAAACAAAACTAACGGGATGAGCTAAAAGCTCAGTGAGATTCCAAACACATAAACAAACAATAAGTACAATACATAACTATAGATAGCAAGTAATTTAAGAAATATGACAATATAAAGCAATAATAACATTCATTAAAAGGATACGTGCTCACATGGAGCCATTCATTCATTCATTCATTCTCCTTTCATTTCCTTATTCCTCCAATCGTTTGAAAATGTATTTTGATAAGTAAAACCCTTCATTTACATTGACATTCATTCATTCATTTCATTTCACCCCCTCTTGGACGTTGGTCAGGCTCCACCAGACTACAAGGTAATACTCGAGTATACCAAACGTTCACCCAGGGTCACTAAATCGCCCGACCGAATCCGCTTCTGGCTCCAGTCGATCAGTAACAAAGGGCAGGGTCCAGTTCAGTCAAGAGTCTTACATTCTTGCACAACTAACATTTAATCACTTAAACATTGAAAATTTCACATTTCATATAGGTCGAGTGCGATAAAGTACACACTCGCCTAGTAAAATTCATTTGTAACAAACATTTATCATTTAATCAAATATCCACAACAAATCATATAGTTCATGGAAACATAACAAACAAAGAACACTCACCTATTTACGCAAAATAACGTCCAAAGTATCCTTTCGGATAATACCCTCAATCACCAAGGAACTCTAATATAATCAAAAGAACACATTATGCTTCAACCATCAAAGATTTAAGTGATGCAAAGAAAATTTGAATACGTACTAGTACAAAGTATAAATATGGTTTTGGTAGTGAAAAGAATACATTTAAACCAACGAACAGAAGTAAAATATTTGTAACACTTATGCTCACTCGTAAAACTTTAAAATCTCCATTTGAGTCGAAGTGACAAAGAAAACGTATTTTCATTAGTCGAAAATTTCATTTTTCCAAGGGTACAAGTTTCGGCCAAATTCTAACTTATATACCTCGATAAAAAAAGACGTAAATACCCTAGATGGTTCACGTGGTATTCGCTCTCAATCCTCACTCAAGTCGCAAGTATATCTACCTAGTTCTTGAGCGTAAATTTGGGCAGCATGCCCTTTGTATTTACCTATTTTTCAGCCATTTATGGCTTCATTCTTTTCCTCAATCAATCCCAAAGTCACACACAAAATCATCTCATTTCAATAGCCATTCCATAGGCTCCAAGTCATACAAGTACAAAATCAAGATAGGAACATGTGCGGAAATGAAGATTGAGTCAAAAAACAAAAGACAGATTTGACGTTGTTTTGCGTAACGGACACAACTGAGGCTACGCTTATTGGATTGAGGTGCAATTTATACCATTTCGAAGCTAAGACAGAGGGCTACAATTTTGATGAAGACCACTTAGTCCAGTTTCTAGTGTATCCAAGTCATATTCCCAATTTATAGAACCAGATTCCTACCAAAAGGCTAGTTAACTGCACTACATTCAAATGGCCATAACTCAAGCTACCGAAGTCCGATTAAGGCGTTCTCAGGGGCGTTGGAAAGCTAAGATATAGTACTACAACTTTTATGTTTTGGCTAAATAGTAGTTCAGTACATATCATGGTGAAAAGACACGACCAGATTGGTAAAATATTCAAAATTGATCACTGGATTCACCTAGGGCAGTCAAGGTATTTCAGTCTTTTCACAGGCTACGTTGCTCCGATTGAGCTGAAATTTTGCAGGCAGCTATTAACATCATTTGCTACAAATTTCAATGTTTTAACCTAAGCTTGATTCGGCCTCTAACATGGTCAAACAGAACCGGGTAGAACAGGGCAAATTGGAACCCTAAAACTGAAATTTCCGCACAAAACCGAAATTTTCCGCAAACAACCACAACTAACATATAAAAGCTTCATTTTACACCATATCAAGCCATCATTCATGGCCAACCAATAACTATCATATAAAAACAGAAAAATTCCCAAAAAAAAACAGAAATTTATCTAACTCTACCTCAAACCATAAAATCTTCCATACAATAACATATTTAACCACCACAAACCACTAATTTGACATTAGCATGAACAAAGAGGAAGTTTGTAAGCAAAGTACCTTAACACCTCAAGAAAGATGATAACTTAGGGTTTTCCTTTCACAAATCCCTCCACTAGAAGCTTTAATCCTCCTTGTCTAGCAACTTTGATGGTGTATTTTGCAACTTACTTGGTTAGAACTCAAGATTGAAGCAAATTGAAGTTGGCAAATGAAGTTTTCTCCCTTGGTTTTTCTCTTCAAGAAGCTCGGCCAAGAAGGTAAAGAATGAAGCAAAAATTGGTCAAAATTAAGGTTTTAGTAAAGGTAAAGAAAGTTAGGCAAGTCCAACTTCCAATCGTGTCGCGACACATGGCACTTTTAATGGTTCAAACTTATCTTCTTTCTTCCAGTGGTTAATCTATCTAGCTAACCTCTAATTATCTCCTAGCACCTTATAAAATAATAACACTTAGCACAAAAATCACTTAGTCACCAAACTTATATCGCACTAGCGGGTCCCACGTCTATAACGCACTTCAAATTAACGTACACTAACTCATACTAGGAAAATGAATTTAAAACTGTACTTGCTTGTAAAAATGCATAGAAATTTTAATATTTCCAAGGAAAGTATAAAATATAGGCAAAGAAATAAAATAATGCTGAGAAAATGTGACAATTTTTGGGTTCTCACAGTCTAATTGTAGTCTGATTTCATAGATTAAGATATGATTGCAATGTCAATAATAGGGATAAATTGTAAGGTGGTTAAATATCATTTTAATCATACTAGTCACCAACTATATTTTGAAACTCAAACCAGATAGGAACACGGTCGAGTTCAGGTATTAGAGTTCAATGCCTTTCATTGGGGTCGGACCCAATCAAGGACTGGATGATGTTATCAAGATGTCATAAATATAATTAATTTTAAAAATTAATATACAATAAAAATTTCTAAAAGCATAATAATTTCAACGTGTGTTCATGTACGTTTGATGTATCTAAAAGTATTACCCACTATAAGTAAAATATTATGCACAATATTATTTTATAAGATAGAAAATAAAGTTATTAGTTGAATCTGATTGTTCCTTAATGACTGGTGGCACAACTCTAGACTCATTTAGCCATGAATGACATTCCAATACATCATCACATATCACAAAAAGTCTCTAGTAACAAAAAGAAAAAATTAGAAAAGTTTCCAAAAATGTAAAAAAATTAAAAGATAAAGATGTACTAAGTTATATATTTAAAAAAAATCTAATTTTATATCAAAGATACAAGTTTTACAAACATTATCAATGACAAAAATAGTGAAAAACACAATTTTTTAGAAAAACAAGTGAAATAAAGAGATTTATGCATCCAAAATCTGCTTCTCTTTACCCACGACATCAAGAATACTAGTAGCAAAAGATACTTATTCTAGGATACTTGATTTGCCATTTGTTAAAAGAAGAAAGTTGAAAAAAAAGAAGAAGAAGAAAGTTGAAACAAATGATACTATTTTTGGTGATTTCAGATTTACAATGTGTGCAGACGAGGACCAGCGAGCCAAATTAAGGTCGAATGTCGAACAAGCAGAAAATGGTCGGAACTAAATTTTTCAATTTTACTCCAATATTTAATTTAGAATTTATCGAGAATATAGGATAGGATTGCATACTTTTCAAATGAAAAAGATATTTGTATTTATACTAGGAGAGATATGTAGGAAATTATAAGGTCTAATAGTAGTCTGACTTTGTAGGATAAGATATGGCTGCGATGTAGGGTTGAATTATTGGGTGGTTGAATGTCACATCAATCATACTAGTCACTAACTATAGTTTGAAAATTAGACCGAGCAGGGACTCGATCGAGATTAGAGTTTAGGGGTCAATGGGTTCGATTGGGGTCAGACCCATTCAAGAACCAGATGATGTTATAAATACAATTAATTTTAAAAATTAATATACAATGTAAAATTTCTAAAAGTGTAATAATTTCAACATGTGTTCATGCACGTTTGATATATCCAAAGCTACTATCCACTACTTACCAAAATATTATAGTAAATATTATATTACATCATAGGAAATAGAGTCATTAGTTGAACTTAAGTCTTGCTTAATGACTAGTAGTACAATTTCAACCTCATTTAGACATGAATGACGTTCCTGTACATCATCACATATCATAAAAAGTTTCAATAAACAATAAGAAAAAATTAAAAAGTTTTTAGAAATATAGAAAAAAAAGACAAAGTTGTACTAAGTTATATTTTAAAAAAATCAACTTTATAGTAAACATTCAAGTTTTACAAACATTATCAGTAACAAAAATGATTGAAAACGCAATGTTTTAGAAAAGAAAGTGAAACAAAGGGATTTATGCATTCAAAACTTGCTTCTTTTTACCCATGACATAAAAAATACTAGAAATAAGAGGTACTTATTCTAGGATACTTGATCTGCCGTTGGTTGAATGAAGGAAATTGAAATAAATGACACTATTTTTGGTGATTTTAGGTTTGCAGTGTGTGAGGACGAAAACCAACGAGCCGAATTAAGGTTGAATGACAGGAACTCGATCAAGATTAGGGGTTAGAGGTCAATGAGTTCGACCGAGGTCGGATCCATTCAAGAACCAAATGATGTTATCATGATGTCATATATATAATTAATTTTAAAAATTAATATACAATGTAAAATTTTTAAAAGCATAACAATTTCAACGTGTATTCATGCATGTTTGATTTATCCAAAACTAATCCTATTACCGATAAAATATTATACTAAATATTATATTGTATGATAGGAAATGGAGTTATTAGTTGAATCTGAGTCTTGCTTAATGGCTAGTAGCACAACTCTAGCTTCATTTATCCATGAATGACGTTTTTGTACATCATTACATGTCATAAAAAAGTTTCTAGAAACAAAAAAAAATTGGAAAAGTTTTTAGAAATGTAAAAAAAATTCAAAGACAAATATGTACTAAATTATAGTTAAAAAATTCAACTTTATTGTAAAGATACAAGTTTTACAAACATTATAAGTAACAAAAATGGTGGAAAACATAATTTTTTAGAAAAACAATTAAACAAAGGGATATTATGCATCCAAAACTTGGTTCTTTTGACCCACGGCATCAAGAATACTAGAAGTAAGAGGTACTTATTTTAGAATACCTAATCTATCATTGGTCGAAAAAGAAAGTTAAAATAAATGACCCTATTTCTGGTGATTTTAGATTTATAGTACATTCGAACGAGGACCAGTGAGCCGAATTAAGGTCAAATGCTAGACAAGTTAGAAGTGATCGGGACTAAATCCTCCAATTTTACTCTGATATTGAAATCTGAAGTTATCGAGAGTTGTATAGGATAAGTAGGATTGCATACCTTTCAAGTAAAGAAGGTATTGATATTTATACTAGTAGAGATAAGTTGAAAATGATGAGGTCTAATAATAGTTTGATCTTGTAGGATAAGATATGGTTGCGATGTCAATAGTAAGGCTGAATTATAAGGTGGCTAAATGTCAATAGTAGGGCTGAATTAGATCGGGCAGGGAATCGGTCGAGGTCAGGAGTTTGTGGTCAATCGGTTTGACCATGGTCAGACCCATTCATAACCGGCTGATGTCACCATAATGTCATAAAATATAACTAATTTTAAAAATTAATATATAATGTAAAATTGCTAAAAGCATAATAATCTCAATGTTTGTTCATGCTCATTTGATGTTTCTAGAATATTTTACAAGAAAATGTAAATAAAATAATATAATCAAGTAGAAATCTATACAATTTAATACATATTCAACAAGTTTGGAATTAAATTGGAGGGATTATTTTAAAAATAATAATAGATTTAGGACAAAAGTTATAAATCATAAAATGTTACTAGCTATACTAATAGTTTTCTAACACTAGGGGTCAAATCATAAATTCAAGAAAATTTTGAAACCCTAAAATTGATTTGAATTCAATGGTGTGGACCTGCGGGGCCCTCAGAGTGAGGTCCAACTGTCAGATTTGACTCACTGAAATGTGGAGTACATACTAGTTATCATAGTGAATGAATTCCTACTTTTTCTCCTTGTTTCTCTCATCACCCATTTTCTTCCTTTCTTGCCTTGTCCTTTCTTTTCCAGCCGCAGTTTTCTTCTTGTATTTCTCACATTTTTTTCTTTTTTACTTCTAAATCTTTGCATATTTTTCTCTATTCACTACAAGAAATCAACTTTTATTATTCATGCTCTTTTTCCCTTTACTTCTCTTCTCTTTTTTTTTTCTCAATTCTTTTAATCCTAACTTTATATTGTTCAATATTATGTTGAAAGAGCCATATGTGGTAGTAGCAGTGGATATGCGCTCAAGGATCGAATGCTATATTAAAAGTTTTAGGAGTAAAAATGTTTGAAATTGAATTTTGGAAAACAATCGAGTTTTCTCGGTTGTTTACGGTTTTCAATCAAACGCAGTTTTGATCAGGTCCTTGTCCACCAGAAAACTCAAACATGACATATTTGATGGGGTTCTTGTCCACCGGATTTTTGAACACACTCAAACATGACATGTATCCGGTTTTTGATCCCACTGGTTGAACCGATTGGTCCAATATGAATTTAAAAATATGGGTCACCAGTCACCAGTTACATTGATGACTAGTCGAAACTTTTGATACCTCGGGTAGATGGTCATCCCGAGATGAATTCCTGTCAAAAAGCATCTAGGCTGAGATATTATCTGCACCAGGTTAACCGAGATGCTTTCTCATTCGAGGTAGATGAGGTATTCACACTGAACCCCCTAATTTCGGAAAGGATAAATAGTTCAGAGGACTGTCTTTTTCAAGGTTATAACTCGAAATGATCATGGAATACACATGACAAATCATAGTGCTACTAAAGAGACAATATGTCAAGATGGAATGACGAATGTTAGCACAGAAAACTAATAGCATTATTTTGTAATGTCACTAAAATTTTAGGAAACATTTGTAGAAAAATAAAAATGTAATCTACGGATGCCAAACCTCCTTTCCATACACAATCAAATGATATCAGAAGTTAGGGTTTCGTAATCTAGAGCAGTTCTTATCTGATCATGCCATCTTGGCTATCTTCAAGAACAGTTACCCGTAATAACTGAAAAAAGAAATTAGGGAAATTTTTTTTCCAAATGCAAAAATCATTCCTGTAGCAGAAGTAGGATACAAAACTAACACATGAAATGGTCTCCAAAGTTCAAGCTCCTGGTGTTAAAGTCAAAGTTATCCAAATAACCTTAATTAAAAATTATATAATAAGTATCTAAGAGGACAAATAAGTAATTCCGAAATGAATTCCCATCAAAGAGCATTTAGCCCGAGATATCCTCTACACTAGATTAATCAAGATGCTTTCTCATTTGAGATAGATAAGGTATTGACACTGAACCCCTTAATTCCAGAAAGAATAAATAGTTTAGAGAACTATCTTTTTGAGGTTATAACCCGAAATGATCATGGAATACGCATGGTAAATCATAATTCTACTAAAGAGACAATATGACAACGTGGAATGACAAATATGTCCCTCTTCTAAAAGGTGTTAGATAAACTGTCAGTCATTTATGAGGGATGAGAGTCAAGCACTTCAAGATTCAAAAAGTCCACCTTTTCACCTTCCTTAACACCTATAAATAGGGGGTAATTTAATTCATCACCCATTTTCACCGTATAATCAAATTGTAATTTTTCATCTAAAATAATCAAACGAGGTGCTTTGACATCTCCATCCTTGCCGAGAACTCTATGAAATAGTATGCCATATTTTGTTGTAATAGTTATGGTTAAAATAGCAAAAACTTACAAGGAAAGAGTGAGCCGAGTTTTTCTGAGAAAAAGAGACCTAACCCTACAGAAGAGGAGACAACGTATACAAAACAAACTTCCAGTTCAGGAGAAGAGTCTGTAGAAGAATCCAAAATAGAGAGGGTAGAAGGATTATCCCGGTCCACCGAGGAGTTAAAGGCATTGTATAATGACGCTTATGGTTCTGAGATGCCTCAAGACGTTGGGATAGTTGTGCCTAAAACACCTCTTAACCTCGGCCTGGTTGGCTTTAGCAAACTTCCCTTATTCAGAAGCACGATTGAGGAGGCTGGGTCGAGAGTCTTGTTATGAGCCTACCTGTTCTGCCGAGATTACAATACATATTGACAGAGCCGAATCAATTAGTGGTCATTTCACCCCAGGACCAAGTGGCAATATATGCTGACCATTTCCAATTCCTCTGAAGGGAAGCACGATCGAGGAGGCCGACTCAAGAGTCTGGTTATGAGCCTACCCATTTTATCGAGATTACAATATATATTGAGTAAAACCGAATCATTCAGTGGCCATTCCATCCTAGGACCAAGTGACAATATATGTTGAGCAGTTCCAATTCCTCTGAGACAACCTTCAGTACTAAGGAACTCGGATTACCTAGTTGACTCTGAATGCCATCCAAATCTTGGTAGGGTTCGAGACGTTATACCGAAAATAAGGCGTGGTTCCCATGGTCAATCTCTTCCAAAGATTCTATATAACTAAGAGTGGTGGAAATGTGGAGAGGTGAATGTAATTTGGCACCCAATCCAAGAATATCGAGAAGTTAGTTGTGGATGCCTTGACTTCCATTAAAAGATAGAAAATTAATTTTGCTTTTGTACCACACGAGAACTTTCCTACGGAATTTTGGCGGAGATCACATAATGCACCAGGCGACCCATCTCTAGGACTCGTGGAAAAGTAGAATTTTTAGAAGATAAAATAGTCAGGTCTCAAGATAAATAGTCGGTTCTTCCCTGAGGCAGTTCTAGTGGATAGGGGCATCAGCCAAACTTTGATTAGCCTCAACAAATCTCCCTAGTATTTTTCTAGTTTTGGCAGTACTTGTAATTTCTTTTTTCATTAAGTAATTTTGTAATTATTCCTATTGCTAAGTAATAATTTGTCTCTTCTTTACAGTGGTGAAGGTATCTGACTTGATCATCTCGTGGGCTAAAATAGTAGCTAAAAAGCAGAAATGCAAGGCCTCTAATGCATATTCTGGAGCGGGAAAGAAGCAGAAGAGTGTCTCAGCCATTTCCAACTTTAGCACATCATATATCTGTTCCTAAGGGCATTGCTACCTAAAGTTTCACTATTATCTTGGTTGGGCATGAGAAGGAGAAGCTTCTCCACTCCTATCCTTTAGTTATTGTTGGGTCATCTCTGCGGAATAGACATCTTATCCCTTTTCTGAAGCCTTCCTGTCCTGAGATAAGGCACCTTGAGGAGTACTTTGGCTCACCTTGGCAACTTACCATCAATAACTGATGCCAGGATCTAGGTCAATCTCGGGAATTGCTTCTTAACTCGGTACTGCCATAAGATGTTGATTGGTCCCGAGCTGATTGACCACCTGGCCATTGCTTGGGTCTCGTCCAACATCTTTGTAGCCAATATGATTCAATGGTTTGGGGTCATGTAGGGTGCCCAATTGTCAGCTGCACCTCTCCTAAAGAATGTGAAGGTTTTAGAAACGGAGCTGGAAGTGGTCAAAGATGAAAGCGACCATGCTATTATCGAGGCCAACTCCCTAAGAATGACCTATAAGGAAAGCAAAAAAGACTTCAAGAAGAGAGAACGGCCAATGAGATAACCTTGGAGAAGGCTTGGATCTCAGTGGTAGAGGCCTTCTTGAAATCCACAAATTTTAATAAAGACTTGGTGAGCTGACTACCTCGAGCTTTATGTTTGGCTTCACTACAATTATCAATAAGGTCAACCATCTGCTGTCTGAGGAGGAACTTGAAAGGATCAAAACCAATACCAACTACAACGAGGATGCCAAAGAGTTGTGCGATTAGATGGCAGCTGGTATCTCTCATGCTATTGACCTCTTCTCTTGTCAATTGTCTTTGTAGCAAGTTCTTCTCCCCCTTTCTCTTCCTACCTCTAACAGCCTAGCCTAATTGCACAACTCCACCTGGCACGACCTTCTGCAACCGATAATTTGCCTTATAGGTACTGAGCAATGGCTAGTTTTGATTGTGTACAAATGTTAATTCTTTGAAAAAAATTCATTTTGGAGTATCATGTTTGCTAAATTCTTTCTGCATTTCCACATTTTTAGATGATTAATTATGGAGTATGTGCATAGTGTTCCGATTTTATCTAAATTTCGCTATGTTAGGCTGATTTTATGGAAAGGGCACTACTGACTGTCATGAACAATTTAGATGAAGGTAGCCTCTACAAAATGGAGACAGATAGAATAAATAATAGCATACTTGCATTAAAAAGCATTTATGGCCTGAGGTTCCTAAATTGTTGAAGTATTTATCCTTTAGTTCTCTATTTCTTAAACCATCTGCTATTGGTAATATAACTATGACTATGAATTTCCAGTTTTTACATACATCATATCGTTGTTTACAAACTACATAGCGATAAAGTTGCAAATATTAGTAGATGAGAAACCATAACTGCATATGAAATTTATTGGAACGTGTTCTATTGCTTGACTTCAAATTTTTAGATATTTTCACCTTGAGCAACTGCATCTGGATTAAGTTTTCTATAGTTAAATATCTGTAACATTAGGTTTTATAATCTATGATGGAACCAAAACGGTTGCTTTAAGAAAGACTTTGGAGTGAACATATGAGTTTTTCAAATTATTGTGGCAAGGAAAAGTTTAATTTTCGAGGACACTTCTAAAAATTCTCAAATCTTTAAGGGGAAAAACCATGGATTACTAGGACTTGGGGTGCATTGGTCCCTGCTTGCCTCCCCTTAGTTCTCATGTTAAGTGTAATTTGTATATTTACAATTTTGAGTATGCATATGCTTACAATTGCTTAAAGCCAGGAATCTAGTGGTAAGGAATCTATGCCTCTTTTTAGAAGATAAATTTGGAAGTGCATATACTTACATGTCTTCTGTTGTTTTGTGAAAATTCTAGGGTGTATAATCGATTTACATTCTGTAGGATGAAAGTCTCAATTCATTCTTTTGTCAGTTGTTATGGGCTCTGTGGCTTTTTAGGAAGCAAGATCATGCCACAGTGCTTGAGCTAAACCAAAGTTTTAGTTAGGTGAACGATGTTGATAGTGCACTTTTCAAGAGATATATGTACAATGACTTTTTTTGTCGATATGTTTTAATTTCTTGAAACCATTTCCTTTGGAAAGATAATTGAGCTTTTTTTCTATTGTTGGAAACGATAATAGGTTGTTGACATAATATTGTAGTTGGAGATGACTGGTGATTAAGTGTGAATTCAGTTGATTTGCAGTCTTCAGAAGTTTATCACAAGGTTGAACTTATTCATCTAGTCCTATCTGGTATACAGTATCACAACAAATGGCTTCTAAAGGTAAAAGTTTTATAGGTAAAATGAAAAAAAATTTCATCTTCACATTAATTGTTAAAGATACTCAATGAAAGATGTGTCCAGATTATGGTATGTTATCCATTGTAAGATCTAATGCAATATTTTTCATTTTTCTTCCATTTGTGGTTTACCCTTTCTAAATTTTGTATCTGGTCCCTTCCATAAACTTTCTTTGAATCTACATTGAAAAATTTTAGGTTAACAATGTAGTTGTTGTGAGCAAGCATACAAGTCCACATCAATTCAGTGTCAAAGGAGAGGGGGATTGCAAAATAGCAATCAAAAGTCCCTCATCTTAGGAAGTCTAAATAATTTACTCTTTTCTATTTGTGGTTGCAAACTTATAGCAACCTATTATTTTGTGATAGGTGAAAAAGAAATAGCTTGTTATATTTCTCCCGATATAATTATTAGGAATGCGTATGTGTTACATTGATGAATCATGTTGATTTGCTTCAGGGTTAGATTGCCATGCTGATGCCTCATGAAGAAGCTTCCAATTCCTTGAAGCAGTGCGAGTTCCCTTCTTCAGAAATATATGTTATGGGAATTAACAATATGGCTCTACAAACACAGCTGAAGTATCATTCATTTATGTGCGAGGAGTTTGAGCATCCACATATGGCAAGGTTATCTCATGCGGAATTCTACCGATTACCCAAATTCTTGGTAAAATGCTCTTGTCCTCTACCTGCTTCTATTAAAACCAAAATCCACGCTTTAGGATTGTCTTAGACTTGCTCAAAGGTCAGCATGATGTTAAAATCATCAATCTTATGATGGAACTGTTGAAATCAGTGCCTTTGTGTTTTGATAGAGTACTTTGATCCCTCTATTCTTTAAGGGCAAAGTGAACAATCCAAAGGTAAGAGCCACTATGAGATTGCAATGGTTATGGCTGGCATGAGTATGGAAGCAAGCGTTGAGTGTACATGGTAGGGTGAAGGAATTAACACGGGACCAATTACCAATGATGAGCAGAAACATCTACGAGTATCAGATTATGCTTGTGCATATTAAAAATGTGATATCCAAGATCACTAAGAATGAAAACAGTCCAATGATAGAATACATAACAATTCAGCTGCTGAGCTTCAAGGCAAATCGGCAAAACTAGCTGTCGGATTTAAAATAGACAACCAAAGTAGTGTGAGGTATGCTGAGGCTAATTCTTAGGTTGAAAAGCCTATTTATTCTGCTTTGAATTCAAGATACCTCCACAAGTAGAAATGATCGTGCACTATGTTGAGTTGACAATGCAAGTGTTGATAATATTTTGAAGTTGTTAAATGTGGATGCGTTTGGCATGATAGGTAGTACTTCTATTGTACATCAATTGCAATATCCCATGTACTCCTGGGCTAATTGGTTGATGTTTGAATTTTTTTTTTTGTTTTGTTTGGCATCACATCATTTGGTATTGAATCCGTTGACAGGAAACCTAGTATCTCATACTGTAGTATCATCCAATAATTGATTTTTTTTGAAATGTAGTGACAATCACTTGTTTGTTCTTATTTAGTTCTAGCATCACTTGTAACTTCTTGAAACATTTGTAATTGGTTACAGGCAGTTAACTTGGTTTACTAGCATCCTATAGGATGATGGACACTAGTGCATTATTTCTCATAGTATTTGATGTATCAAAAGCACTTGATGTTTGCATTTCTTTTTAGAAATTAAGTTAGTGAGTCTTACAAAAGAAAATTTCTGAAGTGCATGTATTCTGCTTTTAGTTACTAAATTGCAAGAATGGTTTCTTCTTATCATGGAGCTGGTTGTTGTTGTGAAATTGGAGGACTAGGATGATACTGCTGCTAGTGAAATTTCGGTGGCCTTGCAAATATAACTAAAATTCAGATGATCCTTCCACCCTGGATTGTAGGTGTTTGAATAAGGATCATAGTGCCTTTGAGGTGGATCAGGAAATCCCTCATCTGCATTCGCATATTCATTCAAATCATCTTGTAGTGTAGGGCACATGTCAGTTGGATGATCCGAAACATAGTAAATTCTATATGTTTTATCCTGTTGTACCTGTCCTACAACTAATTTTTCCACTAAAGAGGTTAGAGAATCTAATTTTTGTTCAATAGAAGAAGCACTTACCTCATTGACTTTTCTAGGGACATATTCCTATCTATCACCAAATTGTTGACCATTGACTACCATACTTGAAATTATTTTCCTTGCTTCCATTGGCGTTTTATTTACCAATGCTCCTCCACTAGCAGCATCAATAATTTTCCTATCTGTTACTAATAATTCCTTATAAAAATATTGAATGAGAAGTTGGTCAGGGATTTGATGGTAAGGGCAACTTGCACATAACTGTTGAACCTTTTTCAATACTCGTGCAAAGCTTTTCCATTGAATTGTCTAATCCCACAAATATCTTTCCTGATGCTTGTAGCTCGGGAAGCAGGAAAGAATTTTTCAAGAAACTCTGTCTTCATCTCAGTCCAGGTGGTGATTAATCTAGATGGTAAATAACATACCAGTCCTTTGCTTTATCAGCTAAAAAAAATGGAAAGACTTAATTTTATTTGCTCCTCAGTGACTCCTTGGGGCTTTATGGTCGAGCATACCACATGAAGTTCCGTGAAGTGCTTGTAATGATCTTCACCTAGAAACCCATGAAAAGAAGGAAGTAAGTGAATTAAACCAGATTTTAACTCAAATGGTACATCTAAAGTAGGACATCTGATGCAAAAATGTTGCTGATTTAAATTAGGTGCAGCTAATTCTCTCAAAATTCTCTCGTTCTCGTTCGCCATGCTTTTAATCTTCTCTTTAGATTCACTGGAAGATTCAACTAAGCCAGATGCCAGTTTTAGCCCAGGGAATGAAGATGATAGCTTTGCCGTTGCTTAGTTTCCCTTTCCAATCTACACGCTGTCTACTCTATCTCAAGATTGTATTGCAATTCACCTATATGAGAAGATCGAAACATAATCTAGCAACAAAATAAAAATGAAAATCCAAAGAAAATAAATCAACAAAGGTACCAATCCCCCACGATGGCGCCAAAATTTGTTGACTGTCAAATCAACAAATATAAAAATTCTACACCAAAAATATAAATTCAATAGTGGTAAGAAGGGTAGTATCCTCAGGGATTGGGTGATTTATTTTATTAAAAAAACAATGACAATAAAATAAGATGGGGGATATTGGAAAAATTAATCTAAGTAATTTAATCGACGAAAAATAATGATGCAAAATTAAATAAAAATAATCCAATATGAAAAAAGTCTCTAGTCAAAGGTTAATCGCCACTTTGGTTCATTTACTGATCATCTATGAAAAGAAATAAATCATTTATTTATAAACAAACCGGTTATGGTTGTAAACAAACTCTAACAACCAGCCTCTCCGTACTTCTTCGATAACCACAACAAACTCTATGATTATTTCCTTTACCAATTAAACAATCCTAATCAAGCTCTTAGGATTTAATTTATTAACAGTATTAGTTATTAGAAAGACTACCAACCTCAACCAACAAACACATAAGATCAGTTCATTTAAACTAGATTGTATATTCCCGTGCTAATAATCCGAAAGTTTCTACTACAATTAAATTATATCACTCGCCACAGATACTAAAACTATCAAACAATTACAGATTTGATTTTTTTAGATGACAGTAGATTATTCTAACAATTAAATAGTGATAAGGTATTTAACCGTAGAAAATAATCGTATCAATAACAAACATAGAATATACAAATCTTCATAAATAAATGTAACCATAAGAACAAATTAAATCTCACAGTATTTGTCAAACCAAAATTTTGATTATCCTTTGACTAGAACAGGGATTTAACCATGCCTAATGGTTGAATTACAGGCAAAGACATGATTAGGGTTTGTTATTGTAAAGGAAAGAAAGAAAAGAAAGTATCTTCTACTTTATTCTAATGAAGGATAAGCTAAAGCCAAAAAAGTCAGTATTTTGCTCCGACTTGTGCTCTCCTAATCGTTTTTAAAAGTCACCATCATCCTCTACTAATACTTGCCTCCTTGTTCTCAAAAGGATGAGAATCCTTTTATATATAATACTACCAATAATACTAAATAAAAATAAAAGATATTATTCCTAAAAATTAATCAATATGAAACTTCGAAAAGGAAATAAATCTCTTGATTAGTAGAAAAAATTTGAGCAGGGCCCACTTCCAATCTCGAGATGTCCACACTTCACAACAAGTTAAGACGTGATCGCGGCATTTTGGAAATTCAGCTTTTAATACCCTTTTTACTCCCTTTTCACAATAAATTCCTAGAAATAACACCAAAAATCAAATATGAGTAAAATCAAGCAATTAATACCATATTTTGGCAAAATAAAAAGGAAAAATATATACAAATTAAGTGTACAATTAACCATCTAACACCTTCACAAAATTTTTTCTTCCCTGCTTGAATTTCTTGGCCTGCTTAGCGTCGAGCTTGATCAAACACCACTATGACAATCAACAATTTGGCAAGACTTTTTTCCCTAATCAGTGCACAACACCAACAATCTCAACAGAATCCCTCTTTTTAGACTTCTATCTAATTAGGATCACTTCTCCCTAATTCCAACTAATGAACGAGTACTCCAAGACCAACTTCCGTGGCCCAATTTTTCAATACACGAGTACTTTAGCATAATCTCTACACCCTTCTATGGTATAGGCATCTCTATCACAAACTCTGCACATCCTTCAGACACCACAGATACCCTAAGATCAAACTCTTGAACATAGAGTTCTGATACCACTTGTTAGGATAAAAAATCATGCAGCGGAAGAAACGTGAAATCTTCACAAATAACAAAGAATAAGAAAGGCACAGGAGGAAACAAAATATTTTGCTTCAATTCAACTACAAACTTAGGATTCCAAGTCTTTAAATAGAGAAATATAACCACAAATCCTATTCTAATTATAATACCAAAACATGACTCAACTCTATTTCCTAAACCAACTATGACACCAAATCTAATATAATTACCAAATAACAAATCAATTTCTAAAACTATTAAAATTCTAAATACGTTTGATTTAAAATATATCAACAAATTGCATATCTCCCCACGTCTATGATTAGTTAAGGGATAATTTCAGAAACCTCCTGTAAGGTTTGTAGCAATATTACTTGGTACCTATGAATTTTGAGAAATCTCACCTACTTCCCTTAATTTTAACATTCTGTATCATTATCAACCCAATTCGAAACATTATCAAGAAACTCATATTTGGAGATAGCAAATATTTTCATGCCAAAATTGCCCTTGTATTATACTAATATTTTTCCAAAAGTGAACATATATTATTGAAAGCATGAAAATAAAGACAAATAGTGTGAAAGCATAGTTCTAATAGAAATTATATCAGTAGGTGTTTTTAAGGTACAAAAGATTATTATTTAAAAGTATGTTTAAGATGCTTCGAGTTAAAAAAATTATTTCATTCACTATTAGGTGCTTTCGTTAATTTGAGGAGTTTTAAAATTTTAAGAATTTTGAACTTTCTAAATTTTTTTTGTATAAACCGATGAGTTGAATATTAGAAACAGGCACAATATCTAAAATTATATTTACAAAGTCATTTGAGGTATTTTCAAAAACGTAAAAATAACTTTCTTTATTACAAAATATTTTTGAATGAATTTAGAATATTATAAATTATTTAGAATTTTTTTAATGCTCTAACTTTTTGCCCAAATTGATAACTTGACAACAAGAGAATGATAAATTATTAACAATACATTTAGAAACTTATTTTATGTATTTTCACTATGCAAAATGTTATTTTTTACAAATTATAACAAAAATTTTTCTTTTGCATTTCTTGTCTAAACTGATGACTTCAAAAATTGCAAATGATCTTTCAACCTAATTAATATGTTGTAATTCTTAAGCATTTAATTTGGTTTGTTATGAAAAATTAAGGTCTACAAGAAAAGGACAATTTTGAAATAGAAATGTTTTATCTCTCTCAAAATGAGTTTTCAAATCACATCTTTTGAAATGGGTTGATAAAGTTAGAAAAAGTTAAAAATAAGGGTGGTAGATGAGATTTCTTAAAATTTAAGAGTACAAAATGATATTGTCATAAACCTCAGGGGAGGTTTTTGAAATTATCCCATTAGTTAATTACGACCACTATTTCTTTGGCTTTGCAATTAGACATTCATGCTCGTCTCCATGATAGTATTTTGACAAAGGAGATTTGGAACTATATGAACAAATTAATGTTAAGAGTGTGACATTTTTTTAACGTAGTTCAATTTCCCGACCTCTACCCTCAAAACCACCTTTGAATTGTGCTTTCTCCTATTTTGAAAAGCTAACAAGATAACGGTCAACAAGGCATCGTTTGATAATATTAAAATCTAAAATCTGAATTCTAAAACCTAAAAATTAATTACTGAAAACATTACATTGCTGAATTGATGAAGTTATATCTGTTTGATAGCTAAGTGTATTTAAGCATTGAATTGAAATATCACACAAGTACGGGAACTTTATTGTTAAAAAAATTGTCTTTATTTGTGTATTGGTGAAAACGAAAAGTATATGTGGGAGAGAGAAAACATTGAAATAATTGAGAGGTGGTCTTTAAGTATGGTTATTTGAGTGTGAGAATGTGTATATTTAAAGAGAAAAAGAGAAAAAATGTACTTTATATGAGATCATATATAAGAGTGTATTGTGTATATGAGAAGGATAATATATGTAGCCAATTCAGAAAATTTAGTGAAAATTTTTCACTTAAAATTTTGAACAAAAACTATATAGTGCGGGATGTATTAAATGGTAAGACATTTCCATTATCAAACATGCTAAATTTAAAAAATTCTCAATAAATTACTTTTCAACAGATCCAAAATCTAGTTTGTACACGAATTCCCTGAATTCAACCATAGTTTGTGCCTGCGTGTGTGCTCGTCGGATGCACTGATGATCATGGGAGAAATTGTATTTCCCAGTTGAAGAGGATTGTTTTAGTTTAGATCATTTTCGAGTGTAGTTGATGCTTTTAAAATGAAACTAGTTGAATTGGGCATCACGCGCAGCATGAGGTTACCCAGGATTTCAGTGTTTTTTTTTTTGGTTGTTATTTCTATCGATAAGAGCACAAATGATGGATGCCTTGGTTGTTAACATAATTGGTGTAGTATTTTGACTTGCATAATGAACAGTCTAGCAAACACAGTTTTAAATGATTGAGTTTAAAATTTTCAGATTTGGCCAAAAAATTAGCAAGTTCTGACCTTGACTGTGTGTTGTTTTATTTCTAAGTGCAAGTTAATAATTCCCGACTGTGTGTTCTAACCATGACCGTGTGTTGTTTAGTAAGCTGCAATGTAGCCTCCCGGTAAAGCTTGGTTTTTTGTGTCCTAACGTAATATCCATTTTGTTTTATCATATAATTTAATAAATCAAAATTATATCAATACGATTAATAAAAAAAGTAAAATATGATTAATATTTCTCAAAAACATTTAGTCATTAATCCAAAACAAAATTTCCACGTGTCAACAGATTAGAAAAAAAAAACCAAAAATCCATTGTTTTCACTAAAGAATGCAAAATGGCGAAGGGCTGTGTTTACTACCAAGAGGGTACTCATCACTTTTAACGTCCGTTGGTGCAGCCATGCAGTAATAAAGTGCATTTTTGTTATTGCAAATCCATCATCTAAAACTGATATGATCCCGTCAATGGACGAAACTCGTATGTGATCAGTCTAGAATCTATGTCCTATGGATCAAATTTGCACAACACTCTGACCGTGGTTGCATATGACTTTAAGTCTAATAGATTTTTATAAGTTTAATTTGACAAAACAACATAATTTTAGTGCATTTGAGAAATGCTCACTTAAACAAGCTTTTATCTATATATTTTTATTGCATTTTTCATCACTATTCAAGGATCTACATCTCCCGCTGGTTCATTCCCAGGGATGTTCCTATAACTCAAGTCATGCACTCTCTAATCAATCAGAGGAAAGTAAACAATGCTAGCATGATTTGTTGGGAAAAAAGGAAATCAATTAAATGTCTAGTTAGAAATTAACAAGGACCAAAGTCCGGAAGAATCCAGTTTGGACAACCATTTTCTGCTTGCGTTGTTTTCCGTGATCACATTTTCCTATTACCTTTTTTTCTCACATACATCAAATCGCTACAATAATTTTTCTTCAAAAAATCCTAGAAACTGCAATCCAAACAAGGCCTAAAAATCCAAACAAGGCCCTTCCGGAACTTGCAATTTCTTTACTACTTTTTGCCAAAATTGATCATAATATGAAATGCTAATACAAATAAATGCTAGTCAAATAAGAGTTTAGCAACAAATAGGGACCATAGACAAAGAACAACTGCAATTTCCGGTAGCAAGTTGCTGGCATTTTACCAAAGAACATATGTGCAATAAATGATAAACTCAACTTTCAACAATTGACTGAACACATTAACTTCGTGCATAAGCTGTGAATGAAGCATTTCAATACTTTAAAGGGGTAAAAAAAAAAAAAAAGTTTCTACTTCTCCTAGCAAAGCTTTCTTTAACAAATCCATTTAAACAAACTTTCAAACTACACAGTGGAAGTATTATGTTGAATTGATTGCCAATTTAAGAATTTGAAAATCATTCTCATACTCAATTGGAGCTGCTACTATTTCTACTGAATGGCAAAAACCATATCAGAGAAGAAAAAAACCTGGCTTAAGTTCTACTTGTCTAAATCTGATGGTACTTAACTTGTTATAGCAGTTACCAACAAACTAAAATACAAATATATATATATATATATATATATATATATATATATATATATATATATCCATTAACAACTTTAAAATTTAAATCAACTACAATCCAAAAATTAAAAGCTGAAGAAATTAGGCCGATTAGAAGACTTCTAGAAAAATTTGGTCATCCTACCTAATATTCCATGAGTAAGCTGAAGAACTTAGGCCGATTCAAGCTTTCCATGAAAAGACAACCATACCACACCTCATTAAACCAAGTTACAATCATAATTGAGGGCTATAAAAGAATTACATGAGCAATATTTTTGTCATCACGCAAAATCAACCTCACACTTACCAGCGAGCTGGCCACATACAACCATTCATGCCACCAAATACCATAAAAGTCCATAATCTTGTCATCCAATCAGAAGAGAAATAAGAGGACTAAACCAATCCCAATTGAAAATTCCCTCTTAGATTAGTCAAGATAGAAGACACTACAAACATTACGGTTGTCACATCATCAGTGACAAGGAAAGGCAAAACACGGTTCATCAATAATTGAAATGACTATTCAGGGCTTCGGATAATTAAAAAAATACAGTAAAACTGAATATAATAATTGGGGCAGCTCGTAGGAAGAAACTGGACGGATCTCATGAATCATTTATAAAGAATTCCCAAAAAAAAAAATTGTCAATTATTACATTTCCTTGTTGAATTCATAAAGTTGGTCTGAAGTGTTTATTGTCTTCTACCTATGAGCCTTCAGCTAAGAAGCTTGATTTCTCCTGCAAAAGATTCTGCAATAATCTTAAAATAGTCAAAACAGCCAAAAGAAAAATAGTAAAGAAATGAAACTACTGGCCCCGGATATCCATTCAATCATTCATACAGGAAAATTGGAGTGAAACACCAAATTCCTCTCCCTCTTGCTTCTTGATCATGGAGATTCTATTGAGTGTTCTGATTCTGATCTTCTCCATCTTGATTGCTCTAATACTATACCTCCAGCGAAAGGAGAACAAACAGCCTCCAAGTCCACCAGCCCTTCCAATTGTAGGCCATCTCCACCTCTTGAGAAATACTGCTCCTCACTTGGCATTTCATAAGCTCTCCATCAAGTACGGTCCCCTGGTTTCCCTTCGTTTTGGGATTCGCCGCATCCTTGTTGTGTCTTCTCCATCACTTGCAGAGGAATGCTTTTCCAAGACTAATGATATCGTCTTTGCAAACCGGCCTGAGTCCATTTCCAGTAAGCACCTTGGCTATAACCACACTACTCTTGTTTTCTCCCCGTACAGAGATCACTGGCGTAACTTACGCCGACTGACCGCCATCCATATCTTTTCTTCAATCAGTCTCCTCCAGTCCTCCTCAATTTGGACAAATGAGATGCGTTTTATTGTCAAAAAACTGTTCTCAAGTTGCTCTGATGAGAAAAGTTGGAAAGCTGTGGACCTGAATTCTTTGTTCTTGGAACTGGTTTTCAATGTGGTAATGAAAATGATTGCTGGCAAAAGATGGCCATCCGATCAGTCAGGTGATGCATTTACGCCGAGTGCATTCGCGGATATTTGTGATTATATTCCAATTTTAAGGTGGATTGGTTTTAGAGGGCAGGAGAAGAGTTCGATTAACTTGCAGAGAAAAAGAGACAAAGTTTTGCAGGATCTGATTGAAGAAACTCGGAAAAGGAATGGTGAAGATGTTTCATGTTCAACTAAAACAAAAGAAATTATTCAAGCGTTGTTGTCTCTACAAGATGCTGATCCTGAATACTACACAAATGAAACAATCAAAGGAATAATGCAAGTAAGTCTCTTTTTGAGTCTTTTCTTTTCAAAGGATATATCCCTCTACCAGCGCCTTTTTATTATTTTATATATATATATATATATATATATATATATATATAGGGAAAACAAAATTGTTCAATATGGTATTCGTACATGTAGCATCATCCAAGATATGTAGTTCTAGGTTGCCCCATACTATTTGGGGCACAGGTTCAATGTGCACTAGAGGCGAAAATTGAGTACTTGATATGAAATTTAACAACTTTGGACTTTGCTGTCGACTCGTAGGTCCTTGGAGGGCTAAAAGGAAATTTAGTGGAATCACTGAATAGCCTTCTATTTTATAATGGCCTATACAGGGTCCCGGCTGATGTTGCCTTAACAGGGCGGCTGAGATCAAATTTTTCTTGGTTAAATACAAAAGACTCCCTTATGGTTTAATTGAATGTTAAACTTAACTCTTTATAGTACAAAAGCATACAATTTATTTCTCGTAGTTTGTGAGTTTTTGAAATACCTACAACAAGATTCATTAAACTTAACCCTAGCAACATGTCACAATTTTCCCTGTACAAATAAATGAGTTAAAAACCAAAGATCCTACTGTAATAAAGAGAATGTTCAACTCAACTCTACCATCACAACTGCAATTACAGAATCCCCTGATCCGTCAACCCAATAGACCTCATATTCACATATTTGAAGATGCGGCCACGCAATAAAATGATTCGAGACAAAATATTGTCAGCGTTGAATAAATGATAAATATGCAAAATTTGAATTTAAAATTCAATTTTTGCACATATGTCATAGATTCAACAGTGATAGTGTATATTCACATATTTGAAGATGCGGCCACGCAATAAAATGATTCGAGGCAAAATACTGTCAGTGTTGAATGAATAACAAATATGTGAAATTTGAATTTAAAATTCAATTTTTGCACATATGTTATAGATCTAACAGTGATAGTGTATACACTGTCAGTGTATATAATATTTACTCTAAAGTATTTCATGTACATTTGTGGATATATGATTGTTGTCTAGTGTTGTGAACGGTCAAAATATTACTCGACTACACAATTGACTTTCTCCCTGCGTGCCATTTTGTTAATCATAATAACTATTTTTGCATGATTAAATACTTTCCAATCAAGAACACTTAATTCATATTACTACATTAAGTACTTTAACAAACCACTGCAAAATTTAAAACTGCAACACTTTCAATTCAAATTGAGGGACAGTTATGAAACGAGTAATTCTCTGTTTAGTCAAATAATCATTTTTAAACTGTCTATGATGTATACTCTTGGCAACCAACTATTGTAAAGGCCAGGACTTCAACTGCTGAGGTAATTCATATATATATACCTTGGCGTTAGCTCTAAAAACCTGGCCCCTTGAAGGTTTCCAGGACTGAGTTTTGATGCACAAGGAGCTGCCTAACTTGGCATGTCAAAAACATTTCTTTTTGTGTGGTTAACATGTAAAACTACTATGTTTTTTTTTTTTTTGTGTATGTCTAACAATCTAGATTTTGATAAACAATATTGATAGTTTTTTGGTATTATAATGTAATTTTCCATAATAGACGAAAATGAAGGTCATTTTGTAATTAATCTTGTAATGTAGAAACATCCCGTGGTACTTCTTATATGATTCGAAAAGTCTCAATGTACAAAGTTTATCTTCACTGATGATTAATAAAAGAAATTGACATCATACCGCAATCAATTCTGTTTCTAAAATCAGAATTTTTTCCTTGGAAGTGGAACTAACAATTACTATTATTTCTGAGCATTTATTTCGATTTTGCTTTGATTTTGACTAAACTTCAGTTTGTTTGTCTAGATTATGTTTACAGCAGGAACACACACTTCAGCTTTTACCATGGAGCGCGCAATGTCATGCCTGTTAAATCATCCAGACATCTTACAGAAAGCAAAGAATGAAATCGACGACCAAGTCACATACTCCGGGCGTTTGCTGGAGGATTCAGATCTCTCCAAATTGCCATATTTACGTTGTATAATTAACGAAACACTTAGAATTTTTCCTCCTGCACCAACTCTTGTACCACATTATTCATCTGAAGATTGCATCATTGGAGGCTACAAAATTGCTAAAGGTACAAATCTGTTTGTTAATGCTTGGGCCATTCACAGAGACGCCAACTTATGGGAAGAGCCAAGCGAGTTCAAGCCAGAAAGGTTCGAGGGTTTGGATGAAGGATTTAAATTTCTTCCATTTGGAAAAGGGAGGAGGGCTTGTCCAGGGGCTGCAATGGCTATGAGATTGGTTGGATTGGCGGTGGGCACTTTGGTTCAATGCTTTGAGTGGGAAAGTGCAGAATCTCAAATGGTGGAGTTTGATGAAAAATCTGGCGTCATTTTGGGCAAGACCAAGCCATTGGAGGCATTGTACAAGCCACGCCTTTCCGTGATCAACTTAATTTCTCAGCTTTGAGTTTATATAATAACTAGTTTTGTACCCGTTCGTTGAACGGGAATCATCGAAAAATAATAAACTATTTAGTTAATTTTATAAAAATGTCGATATAAAATAAAAATTTAATTTATAATCTATTATAACTTATCTTAAATATATTACTATGTGCGTATTGTAATACAAAGTATTCTTATAATATAAATTTGAACATCTAATTCAGTGAATAATAATTCAAAAATAGAAAAAATATCATTGAACAATACCATAACATTAAAAATTTTGAAAATAAATAAAAAGTGCAGTAAATAGTATCAAATAATATTCTATTCTTCAGAAACTTATTTTTGTTTTTCTTCTATTTGAACATTCTCCTCAATCTGTCCGTGCAAATAAGCATTTATTGATTTTCCATTATCGCTACATGATAGCAAAGCAGGACAACTAAGTATTGGAAAAAAAATGATTTATAACATTCAAGATTGTGTATAACAATACGTAAAGATTATAATTTAAGAAAGTAAAATAGTATATTAAATCTACATTCTCATGCAAATCTTTTTATGATGATTCCCTTCCACTGTGGTTTTTGTTGAACCCTCTGATGAATGATTCACATGAAGTGTATTGAAATGTTGTTGATTAGAATCATCTGTTATACTAATTGGGATCTGGGAAGAAGATGCTTCAGGTTAGTATTGGTCGTCGATTCCATCAATCTGACAATGATTTATCAAAATTAAAGACAAAAATATTATGTGAGATATAATATGTGAAATATAAGAGAAATTTATTGCACATTACCTGTGAAAGCATGAAATGCATTTCTCTCCCGAAATCACAGTGAAACCATCTAGTCAGTGTAAATCTATTACTACCTTGTTCCGGATTGTAATTGTTCAACTTGACTTGGAACACAAAAGGTTTCCATTTGATTTTATTTATAATTGATGACACAATTTCACTACTAAATCTTTTCTGAAAATGAAATGCATAATAGATTTTTTTTGTTAGAATATTCAACGGTTAAGATAAGTCTCGGATTGTCTACTATTATTAAAAATATTTTTAAAAATTAGATATAAGTTTACTTTGTTAAATTCTTCAAGAACAAAAGAAAGTTTGTGTTCTATTATTCTTTCAGCCTCTTGATCAAATATAACAAACCAAGCACTACCTGTTGCATCACTTGCCAAGACTTTTAACATACACCTATATAAATACACATATTCTAAAAGTTATGTTTATGTAGATATTTTACCAATTAAATGATAAAAAGGTTAACACCTACGACATACCTCATTTAGGATACTCCACATTTTGATTGCAAGCATTGCACACAAAATTAGATCTTTCTAATGTCACTTTTCTCTGACATTTTGGACATGCTTTGTAGTACAGTTGACTATTGAAATCAACCTTCACATGGTGGAGTTTGATGAAAAATCTGACGTCATTTTGGGCAAGACCAAGCCATTGGAGGCATTGCTCAAGCCACGCCTTTCCATGATCAACTTAATTTCTCAGCTTTGAGTTTATATAATAATTTGTTTTTAAGGTAAAACAGAGACGAATTTAATACTTTATCAGGTATAATTACTAGTATAGATGGCAAATGGGCTGGACGGACAAACTTTGGACAGGATTCAAATGGGATCGAAACATATGGTATATATCAAAGCAGTCTCATATTACTCACGGCATTAATATGGGCTAGTCCCATTTTGATAATGGACCACACACCTAACAAATTGCTGTTACTTTTTTTTTTTTAGGAAACTTCTATTCTCAAAAATTGGTTGTCCTTGAAATTTTCTATTTACTTTGTTTTTAATATTATTTATTTTTTTATTCGTGAAAGCTCCATACTTCTTTTTATTCATCACACAATGATTTTTAAAGTAAACATTTATATTGAATATCATTCATTCTTTTCCTTGTCTCATTGAACCCAAAAAGTTAACATAGATGTTGATTTGATAAATTAATGTAAAAAAAAAAACATGCTGAACAATAAAAAAGCAAACAACTAAATTATAAAAAGACAAATCTGTACTACTACTACTACTTTCTATTGTGTAAAGTCAAAACTTTAGTTTTAACACTGGAAAAGAGTATTATATTCTTTGTTTTTGGAGTAAACTGAAAAATAGAAAAGATCAATCATATATATATATATATAAGTCGTACCCTTATTCTTATCCCTTCATGTTTTTTCTTTCCTACGTGGCTTAACGAGACGGTAAGTAGTTTTCTACGTGGCTTGCTCCTTTTTGTTTAGATATATATCAATTTTTATTTCCTATAAGAATTCTTAATATTATATGATTCTTATTTCCTACCCAAAAAAGGAACTGAAAAGTAATGCGATATAAATAAAAGAGACATAAATATCTCTATTAGATATATCTCCAAATTCATGCCAATAATTTGTGTACTGCATAGGGAACCGAAGTAAATAAGAATTGTTATCACTACAAGAAGTAGAAAAGTAACTAATTACCGAAATAAATTATTAGATGTTCAAATTTATATTATAAGAATACTTTATATTACAATGCACATATAGTAATATACTTAAGAAAGGTCATAATAAAATAGACATTAAGTTTGTATTTCATATCGATATTTTTATAAAATTGATTAAATAGTTTATTATTTTTTGAAGATTCCCGTTCAACGAACGAGTACAAAACTAGTTGGTACATAAAAGTGGAAGTTGTTAAATCGGAAGTGGGCCACACCTCCCAACACTGCACCAGTACTACTATAGTATTTCAAGTTTCTCATCAATAAAAACTTGAGACATGAAGATGGTACTCGTAACCACAGAGCTCTAGCTCAGTGGCCACCACCACTTTAGGTGGCAGTCTTAATTGACTTTTTTCGATGGAGTCTTTACTCACATCGAATCCTCCTCCCCTTCCTCCTAGTACTAGAGTATATTAAAAAAAAAAGTAAATCTTATATACACTATCACCGTTAAATTTATGATATTTGTGCAAAAGTTGAATTTCAAATTCAAATTTTTACACAGTTATCACTCATTCAACACTGAAAGTGTATACACTGTCAGTGTAGGAAAGATTAATTCTATTAAAAAATGAATTCTTTTTTTTTTCTATTAAAGTAGATCAACGCTATAAATATAGATGACCATGCTAAAATGATTAATAAACAACTAAAAAAATGAAAATCTTGTAAATTGTCACTTTGGAATCTCAAATAATATCCAAGCATTCCCATTTATAGTTGGGTATTGTTGGGATTGACCTCATTTAAAACCCAACCTCCATCACTTAAGCCCATTCCGTCCAAAATTCTTTTGGACACGGATAGCTCCATTGGAATTTGAGATCAATGCACTTGATAAAAAAAAAGAAAGAGCTAAAGAATAAATTAGAAAATCACAAATGGCACAAAAAGAAATTTTAAGCAATGTCAATGATGAATTTTGCAAACTGACAGGTAGAAATATTTTAACTTTTTTTTTATCGTTTTGTTTCTCATCACATGGTCAGTAAAATTATTAGCAATACTTACGCATATTGTAGGAATTAAGTATTTAATTAACTGCTCAGCCAAGATTAGTCTCAAGTCTTAACAGTTCTACAGGCTTGACCAAATTTTATGGAGCCCCCTGGATTCCTTTTAAGATCAGGCCTTAAGTCTTAAACTTCGATTTAGTAAGTGCGTTTAAAGTATTGGGGTCAAAATTCAAAATGTAAAGTATAGCATACGTGGGAAGTACATGCATCCTAAGACATCTTTATTCAATAATGAACAACCTAAAATCATATAAAAAAAAAACACCAAAAGGTAAAAATCAGCAACAAAAAAAAAAAAGTGTCTGGCATAGAGTGTATCTTGATTATGATAGAATTATTCCTTTAATGGAACAAGAATATTGAAACAACTATAATCTTCTTTATCTTAAAGGCTCATAATTGTATCGTATTCTACCCTGTTTCCCAGCGTTTGTCATAATTAGTTAATTATGTCTTCGGCTTTAGAATTAGAGATTAATGGTCTCATATTAGGTTCGATAAGAAAAATATCGAATCGAAAGAAAGAAAATTGTTAAGAGTTCAGTATTTTGCAGATAAAGGTTAGAAAAGAGGTAAATTACTCATAACTAGGGGCAGAGGTAAATGTCCATGAGGGTGGGCAATTGCTACCACTCGAATATTTTAAAATTGCTTTGTTACCCAACAAACATTTTTAGTCATGCTTTAAATTAGTTATGATTTTGTTGTTTGCACCCCTTAAAATCACAAAAAAAAAAAAAAGTACTTGGCACCCCTTCAAACAAAAATTGAAGGGCAAATCACTAAGGTGGCGTTTGGTTCGCACATCGGTATTGGATTCGGATTCGGAATTGGATATCTTGGGTTTGGAATGAGGTCATTCATTCCAATACATTTGTTTGGTTCAAGTACCTGGAATGTGTATCATTACTATAGTTGATGTTTGGTCGTCGACTCTTTCGGAATGGAATATAATAAATATATTATAAAACCCCATCGTAAATGATAGTTATTGGCTCTTTGTAAATGGGATATAAGAAATCTTCACTAATTAAATATATTAGTATAAATGTATTAGTAAATTTAGTCTAACTAATTAATAATTTCTATTAGTAAACATGTATAATTATTAGTATAATGGATAATATTAATTATATTACATAAATTAATATACATTATATAATACATATAAATAATAATATTATTATTATAAGTTTGTAACTAATTAAATTAAATATTATATATATAATTAAATATAAATATACAAATGTTATAATATAAATATATAATTATATAATTATATAATATATACAAATATTAATTATAATAATATTTTATATAAATATAATATATATTACATATTAAATATAGTTATTATTATATATTATTATATTTAAAATAATTATTATTATAATTATATAACTTATTAATATTACATACATGTATATATTATAATTATATGCACATATAATATACATTTATAAATATACATATATATTATAAATATAATATTATATAATATTAATAAATTTATAATATATATTATATAAGTATAATTATATTTAACTAAATAATTATAATATATAATTATATAATACAATAACATCATTATTATAAGTTTGTAACTAATTAAATTAATTATTATATATATAATTAATTATAATTATACAAACGCTATAAAATAAATACATAATTATAATTATATAATATATAAATATTAATTGTACTCATATTTTATATAAGTATAATGCATATTAATATTAGATATAGTAATTATTATATATTATTGTATTTAAAATAATAATAATAATTATAATTATATAATTATATAATTTATTAATATTATATACATGTGTATATTATAATCATATGCACATATAATAAGCATTTATAAATATACATATATATTATAAATATATTATTATATAATATTAATAAATTTATAATATATATTATATGAATATAATTATATTTAACTAAATAATTATAATATATATTTATATAATGTACTAATATTATAATTATAATATATTATATATATGTATATATTATAATATATAATATATATAAATATTAATTATATCATTGTATAATTATAATATGTAATTGGATTTGTTTCTTGGAATCAAACTTGGGAATCGGACAAAACCCACCAAAATACTTGGGAATGGAGAAACACCAAATTTTTAGAAATCATTCCAAGATTTCAATTCCCATTCCAGTGAACCAAACACCATTTATGGGGTTCATTCCATTCCCCGAATCCGATACCCTCTTACCAAACGCCCCCTAAGTAAAATCAATTGAAACCCAATGTATTATAAGAAAGAAGTTAAGAGAAAACAACAATTGAGAAAACAAGTTGATATAGGCATATATAAAATCAAGCTACCATATTGGATTGAGAGCAACAATTTAGGAATGCATTGACAATTGACAAAAACAGTTGATGTCTTTAATGAAAGAAACAAGTTAATTACGTGGAAAGAAATAAACAAAATGAGAGAAAAGACTAGAAAAAGGAAACATAAAAGTTTTGATACTATATATGGAACAAAATGTACATAAGATATTTCTTTTTTTTTTTTTAATTTGATTTACTCCTAACTCTTACCATCATTCATTTTTGTAAATTAGCAACAAGGTTTTACGCCGATGATTTTTAATTTTTCTAACCGATTTAGATATTAAATAGTTTACAATTCAATCGGTGACAAATTACAAATTCATTTGTGGAATAGTATTATTGTACTAATTCACTATGTGAATGAAGATGCCAAATTCTATCACTTTACGGACAAATTATCCATATTCTCCACCATGGAGATCCTCGAAAGCTGTTTGGTCCTGAATTTACCCATATTCTCAATTACTCCGAACTCCGATGTACTTACTTCAAGAAATTTAGAAAATCTAAAAATCGTTTCCCCAAGTCCACTTGCACTTCAAATGAATTTTTATATTGCACGTTTCATTTTACTTTTCTTTAGCTTTATGTTCCATCTATTTTCTTTCATAATGGTACCACGCTAGCAACCTTGGTATTAACAAAGTGGAATATACATAGGCAAGAAAATCAATGTTTTTAAATTCGTATTGGTGAGTGAATTGGATGAACTTTTGATCCTGATTTAATAGTTTGGTCAAATGTTTAACTTTTTTTATTTTCTTTAATATCAAATAATTTGGATGATACTGAAATATATATTAAAAAAATTCAGTGGTAACTGGGTCAATGGTCTGGATTTTGATCAATTTAATCAGTTTTTGACTGAGGTTAATAGAGTTTTTTTTTTTCATTTTCTAAGCTTAGCAAGTAATTGGACCAATGCCATTACTAGTTCGCAGTCCAACAGGTCGAACCACTTAATCAGGTCTGGTTTTTAAAATACTTAAATGAGTTTATCAATCCATTCGTGAAGATTATTGTAAACGCATGATTGATTACCACCATCTTTTTTTTTTTTTTTTTGCTTTGCAAGGAAATACATCACATGGAGTTGAGGATTATAAAATGAAATGATAATGTTTGATCTTTTGAATGAGCAAGAAAGACCTGCAAATAAGTTTGATGTCTGCATCACAGTTTTTGAAACGATAAATGGGTGAAAATGGTTGCTATTAGGCTGCAATTTAAAACACATTCTTCCATTTTTTTATTTTTATTTTTTTCTTTTGATATAATCTTTTACTCTTGGGATAATATAAGCTAAGCCATCTTATTTGACAAAAACATGCTATGACAGCGCAACAAGACAGAGAAATAAAATATGCCTTTTCGTAAGCAAATTGAATTAAGCTCATTGTGACAACTGACAGCCTTTGTTGATGCCACTACAATATCGGGGCAGGTCATAACATGAATATGTAATTTTTTCAGAAAATATCTTTGGTAAAATGTACAAAAATTTGATTAGTGTGTAAATCTTTGCTGACTATTCCATTTCTGATTGTTTTTTATTAGTGTGGCAACATCTTATTTTCCATTAGCAGACCAAGAAGTTTGCACTATTATAGTCGATCTTATTTTGCTTTTTAAGAGTAAAGTACGTCAAAGGTTATCAAACTTTTCAACAGCTTCATTTTACTCTCGTAACTATTTTTGTACTAAATAGTCCACTAAATTTTTTAAAAGTCTCATTTTATTCATTGAACTATTTTTTTTTATAAGAAATTGCTCACTAATTTTTGTTAAAAATTTTATTTTACCCATTCAACTACTTTTTGTACCAAATAACCTACTAAACTTTTAAAGTGGTTATCTGGATCGTTCTGTTAGATTCTACCATTAAGACAGATAAAAGTTTGCCAAGTAGTCCTATTTTAAATGAATTATTTTGTCATTTCACACCCAGAATCTATATATCCAAATCAATTTAAAAATTTTATAGCTTCAAAAAAACCACAAATTCTAATTTGGATAGGGCCAAAAATAGTTTCTATGAGGATCGAGATTTTATTTTGGGATTTAGGTATTTTAAAAAGTGATTGAATAGTTTAATCCATTGGGGCAGATGGATTTTAGACGCGCAATGATGAAATTGTCCATTTAAATCGGGCTCACATGACAAACTTTCGTCTATCTTAATGGTAGAATTTAACAAAATAGTCAAGATGAATCACTTTCAAGAGTTTAATAGGTTAGTTGGTACAAAAAGTAGTTGTCTGGGCAAAATAAAACATTTAAAATGTTTACTATGCAGTTTGATAGAAAAAATAGTTCAATGAGACTTTTAAAAAGTTTGAACGTCTTTAATCAACAATTAGCAACCTTATATTGTTTTCTAATGGTTCATAGAAAGGACTTAAAGTCTAAAACTGTCCCTTGTCATAGTCTTATCTACTCTTGTCTATTTTCAGTTAACAATCGTCTAATAGTTGCATTAAAAGAAAGGGATAATTTCAGAAACCTCCCCTGAGGGTTCTGACAATTTCACTGAGTTCCTCTGAAGTTTGAAAAATTATACATATCTCCCTTGTCATTTAAAATGACAATACTATCCTGAAATATTTTAATGAAATTCCCTTGTTTGGTATGCTTATACTTAGAATGACTTTTAAATTAATTTTTCATTCTTTTTCCTTTTTATTTTAATTTTTTGCTAATAAAATTGTAAAATTACCACTATTGTCTCTAATTTCTATTGTAACCAAATGTCAAACTAGTGATTTTTTTAATGAATTAACTTTATACGTAATTCAATATTTTTTGCTAATCTTTATTTTCTATTTTTTGGTATTAAAATTAACAATAAAGCAAAAAAATTGCCCAAAACCACTACTAAATTATGATAATCTTACTACTCGAAAAATTCATAAATTCTGAATCAATTATTTCAACGTTTTATTTTCTATCTTATAAATCTAAATCCATAATAAAATACTATCAAAGTATCGTATCATAGTGATAAAATTATTATTAGAGTTGTTTATCAAATATAGGTATGGAAATAAAAAATTAGGTACATTTTCCTTATAATTACATTAGATAATCTTATAATTCTATAGAGAAGTAAATTAAAACTCATTACATCAGGGCATTTTTAGGTATTCATTTAAAAATTTGACCAAGTCAATATTATTTTAATATTTTGTTACTAAAACTATCAAATTAAGGGAGGTATGTGTAACTTTTTAAATCTCAAAGGAGCTTAGTGAAATTATTAGAAACCTCAGGGGAGGTTTCTGAAATTATCCCTAAAAGAAAATCCACACATGAAAAATGAAGTGTTAAACCTTAACTTATTCAGTATAAAGTCAACACCAAACTTCTCTCTTTCTTCTTGCCAGTTGCATTCTGAATCTTGATTATGTAGTTACTCTACAGCATCCTAAGCCTCATTTTTTTCCGTTTTCTGGATTGCTGTGAAGTTTCAGTACTACTTCTCACAGAAAAACAGGAAATTTCCCACAAATTTGATATTTTGTCTGGTATATTACCAGATACATGCACTTGGCAAGAGAAGTGCAAATGGCTTGAAGGAGTTGTTTAAGCAAATGCAATGATGGATTAACTTAGCAGAAGTTGGAAATATTTCAACTTTTTATGTTTCTGTCTTGTGCTTTCACATCAAGAATTTCCATGTGTTATAATTTTTCTTTCTACACAGAGCAACTTGACCCCATGTCTCTCTCTTTTTTTTTTTTTTTTACAGTCGTCACTTATGATTTTTATATCTACTCCTATTCTTACTCTAATATATTTTAAAGAAAGGCCAACTAAACCCACAAGGGAATCGACGGGAATTAAACCATCGTTGAACTAGACGTGTTCACTATGCACCATTATAGATCTAGAAGAAGCCACTTAAAGCGGCAAGAGACGTGCACCCCATGTCTAATAGTAACGTGAATTGTGAATTTTAGATGCTTATCAAAGCTCGGAAAGAGGGTGCTGCAGCCGGACCATATCGTTTGCCTTAAATAATGAGTTTCCAATAAATTGCATATTTCGCCAGGTTAAGGGCACAAATGGTTGCCATGTGGACTGTTTCGGAATGATTTTGTCTGTTTTGAACGCAATGTAAATCATTTTGAACCCAATGAAAGATCTAAGCCTTTCATTCAGTCATGTAAATCATTTTGAACGCAATGTAAATTTAAAATAAATTTTTGTGAATTCGATAAATATGGTGTGAAAACGATTTACACCACATGATCTCAGCCTTATCTATATTTTGGGTTAATCCTGATTCTCAAACCACTCCAAAACTTCTACTGCCCCAGTTGTATTTTTCCATGGTTTGCTATGACTAGTTTCTTACGAGGACTGATAGAGATTTATGCTAATCTCCATATTAGTTTTGACAAAGAAGAATTTGAATTAAATTACAAAATAATATTAAGAGAATAGTTAATAAAATACGGAGTGAGAATAATACGAAGTGTTATGCGTACCCGCATTTCACAAGTTTTTCCTCAAAAGTATAAATAGAAGTTCAATTGCAAATGCGAGCTTATTATATTTACACTTAAAATTACACACTTATTTACCATAAATTTTAGATCTTATGCTCTATTAACACTAGTTTTCAATTGTATTTTTGTACGTGAATTGATTATAATTTTATCGAATAGTTATAGATGCAAGTATATGAAAGTACCATGTGAGTCTGTTATTTTTTTTATAGCTCATAAAATACATATTGTTTGAATGGAAATTTTAAAATTTTGTCATGAATTGATGTTTTTTCTGAAGTATGATATCATAAAAGTTTATTAGGTGCTTTTGTTGAAAAGTATGAGTAATTTTTGTTGGAAAATAGTATTCAAGCCCTTGCGTTTTCAGTCACTTTTGTATTGTTGGGTAATAAGGGTGGTCACATAGGATCACATCCCATTGGATTTATAAACTAGAAGTAGCGAAGACATTGGTTTTCTTTGTAAGCCGCATGGAGTTTTTATTGTTGGAAAATAATATTCCATACTAACACAACTTTATGATATAAAAATAGAATAAAAGATGATCCACCTTCGATTTCTTAGATTGCCTAATTTGAGTTGCTTTTTGTAACTGAATTCTTTGTTATTTAAAGTGTCACTTTCACATTTCTTTTGGGTTGTTGCTGGAGCCTTCACTTATTGTTAAATTGAAAAAATTATTCTTAAAACTTAATTTAGTTGGTAGGCACATTTTTTGAGGTGATACAAGTTATACTTTGAAATGAAAGAAAATTCCAAATCCGCTTTGTCTACTAACAAGGAAGTTATAAGTAATGTAACTATGAATCTCATGGAGAGTTTAATCCTGATTTAGGATGAACGTTGACGGCAAGATTTTTAATTTGACTTTCAAACATTTCTCGTGTAAGATTTTGAGTCTTTTCTTGAACCAAATAAATAATTAAATAATATAACATAAAACATTTTTCCCTTTGCATCTTATGGATTTTCTTGAGAACTCTTGCTATGAACGCGTACTATTCGATATAATACGAGTTTTTCTACACTATGATCGGTAGGATCGTACTCTCGGTGGGGGAGAAAGCCAAGGAAAGTTGATTCAAATTCCTAACCTCTACCTTCGACCCTCAGTTTTGCTTTAATAGTCCCTACCCAAATGATTAAAATAGTCCCTCAACTTTTTTTGTTCAAAAGTTTGTGTGCCCCAACTTTAGTTCATTAGCTGATTAAGTCACCAGCTATTTAACACTCAGTTACTTTGTTTGGATAGTGAATTATTTAAAAATTTATTTGCTTGTATCAATACATTTTTTAATTATTTTTTTATTTTATATATATCACATCAAAAAAGTGATACACCATTATTCTATCTCACATACATCACATAAAAAAGTATTACAATATTTGTTCAAAAAATTATCCTAAATAATCTACTATCCAAACACATAGCTTTGGAGCATCAATGAAATCTCCTTGCAAGGTTGGCATTTTTCCAAGAAGTTTTTATATGTGTTATCTTAGAACAATGGCAATAAGCAACTCGATTTGCCATGATCTGGTGCCCCAACCATGAAATTCCAAACTCCAATTATTGGTCATTGTACAAGTTGATTTATAGATGACGGTAGCATCTGATTCTCGAAAAAAGGGTTTCTACCAAATATTCCTATTTTCTTTGCCTTCGATCATTTTTTTTTAACATTAACAAATATGTGCTTCGTCCAATTAAGGAGGATGGCAAATTTGCTTTTTAATCGGAGCCTCGGTGTTCCCCGAACATGCCTTTCGAAGATGGCTTCCTCGTAAGCTCCCGAAGTAGATGGCTTGGCCTCTCCCTCTACCCCCGAAAATATCATATTTTTATTAAGTTGAAATCAGGGAAAAATTATCCCACACGCATGGATGTTCCAATGGCCAATACCGAAAAAAAAAATAGTTTGTTGGGTGTGGGCTAGCCCATTTGTGGGCCAACCCATTTGTGCAAGTAAACAACACTTGAGGGCTTCTCAAGTTTAACTACAAAGTGGCCCGCATGAGGTAATTTCAATTCTTCGGTCCTTATGCGACAGAAAAAAAAAGGACAGTCGCCATCTTTTGCTGGTTGAGAGAAAAACGAAGAGAGAGAAAGAGCTAGAGAGAGAGAAACTTCAAGATCTTAATTGGAGGGTGATTTAAAACCCGATTGAGACGAAATTTTACACACGCGATCCTCTTGTCAAGCTCTACTCATCTACCGGTTCAACTTTCAGATTTCTTCTTTGTTTGGTAACACTTTTTCAAACTCACTTCTTTGACAGTTGTAGTTTTTTGGGGTGATTTTGTAACAATTTCACTTGATTGGTGGTGGTGATATTATTATCGTCCGAATATTTCGGATAGACCTGTGTATTTCCACTATTGTCATAGTGGAGATTTTGGCTGGACTAGATCCCGTGATTTTTTCTAATTGGATTTTTCACGTAAAAATTTTGGTGTCCTGTGCCTTCTATTTTTCTTGCATTTTATTATCACTGCTGGCATTATTACTTGGTGATTTGATTTGTTTCTGTTTTAACTGGTACTTGAGAAAAGAGAAATTTGTTTTGGGCTAACTCTGATATTGTGAGTCTGTACTGGTACCCCTTTCCCAACAAGTGGTATCAGAGCAGTCAGGTTAGGCTGCTCATTTGTACTGGTTAAAAATGAATGATTCAGATAGTGGTTGCATGATAAAATTGAATGCCACTAATTATTCAATTTGGAAACCCAGAATGGAAGACTACTTGTATTGTAGAGATTTGTTTGAACCTATTCTAAGGGATAAAGGCAGACCAAGTGATATGAGTGATGAAAAATGGGCTATTATGCACAGAAAAACTGTTGGTAATATTAGAAAATAGATTGGTCAAACTATTTTTCAACATTTTGCTAATGACACCAGACCTGATGTATTATGGAAAAAGTTTGAGAGTATGTATGAAAGGAAGATCGGTTTGAACAAAACTAGTCATCTGAAACAGATTATTCAGATGAGATATAAGGGTGGGAAAGATATGAATGAACACCTGATTAATTTTCAGGGATTGATAAACCAGACAACTACGTTAAATTTGAAATTGGATGATGAAGTGCAAGCTTTATTATTATTCAATTCACTACCGGATAGTTGGGAAATTATAGTGGTCTTTGTCAGCAATTTAGCTCCAAATAGTGTGTTGACTATGGCTATTACAAAAGAGGCCGTGATGAATGAAGAGTTCAGGAGGAAGGAACAAGGAATTGTCTATGAGTCCCAAACCCTGGTGACAGAAAAGAAAAAAAGAAGAAGGAGAAGCAAAAGTAGAGGACCCCACAACAGGAATGACAAATCCAAAGATAGGTATGAGTCACAAAAAAATGTTGCATGCTATTATTGTAAAAAGAATGGACATTATATGAAGGAGTACAGAATCCTAAAACGGGAACAAGCTGAGAAAAAGGGTAAGGCGAAAGAAAAAGGTGATGAAGAGACTACAGCAGTTGTGGCAGCTCATGATGATATGTTTGTGTTCTGTGATGATGGTCAGGTGAATATTATTCATTATGACAGTGATTGGGTAGTTGATTCGGGTGCATCTTGCCATGTTACTCCTCACAGGCATTTCTTCTCAACCTACACCGAAGGAAATTTTGGATATGTTAGAATGGAAAATGAGGTCTCATGCAAAGTTGTTGGCATGGGATACATATATTTGAATACAGATACCGGGTGCCAGCTGATATTAAAAAATGCTCGACATGTCCTTGATATTCGCCTTAATCTTATCTCTACAGGAAAACTTGACGATATGGGTTACCATAGCTTGCAAGGTGGAGCCAAATGAAAACTCAGCAAAGAAAATATAATTGTTGTTAGAGAAAAGAAACAGAGTACTCTCTACTTGATGCAAGCCAAGTTTGGGAAGAGAGAAGTCAATGCAGTTCGTAATTCATTAATTGACCTGTGGCATAAGCGACTTGGGCACATGGGTGAAAAAGGAATTCAGATACTTGTTCGCAAATAACTCTTACCTGAACTTAGAGGTAATGCACTTAAATCTTGTATTGACTGCATTTATGAGAAACAACACAGAGTTGCATTCAAAACTTTTCTTCCATCTAGAAAATTAAATCCGTTAGAATTGGTGTACACTGATGTTTGCTATATGAAAGATAAGTCTCTTGGTGGTGCTATTTATTTTGTAACTTTTATTGATGACTTTGCTAGAAAGGTTTGGTGTTTTGTTTTGAAATCCAAAGATCAAGTTTTGGATGTGTTTAAAGATTTTCACAACAAAGTTAAAAGAGACTAACAAGCAGTTAAAGTGTATTTGTGCTGATAATGGTGGTGAGTACAGAGGATCATTTGAAATCTATTGCAAGTCCCATGGAATCAGATTGGAGAAAACTGTACCAAAAATTTCTCAAGAGAATGGAGTAGCAGAGAGGATGAACAGATCCATCATTGAGCGGGTTAGATGTATGCTCTCTAATGCTAAACTGTCAAAACCCTTTTGGGGTGAGGCAATGAGGACTGCAGTTGATTTGATAAATCTTTTTTCATCAGTTCCTCTAGATGGTGATATCCCAGAAAGGGTATGGACGGAAAAAGATGTGTCCTTTAAACATTTGAGAGTTTTTTATTGTCGGACATTTGTTCATATTCCCAAGGATGAAATATCAAAACTTGATGTAAAATCAAAACAATGCATTTTCTTGGGTTATGGACATGAAGATTTTGGTTATAGGTTGTATGATCCTATCGAGAAGAAGGTGATCAGGAGTAGAGATATTATCTTCTTTGAAGATCAAACCATTGAATACATTGATAAAAGTGATAAGTCAAAATTCTCAAATGACATTCCTGCTAGTTCAAATTCAGATCCAGATCTAATTCCAGTACCTATTGATTTTAATCAAGGGGGAATTGAGATAGAGCAGAGAGAGGATGTTAATGATGGTGATAGTCCTACTACTGATGAATTTGAGCATGAAACACCATCTACTCCACCACCACCACCACAAGATGAGATTAGGAAATCTACCAGAGAGAGGAAACCTTCTAGCAGATATAATTCTCATGAATATTTGTTGTTAACAGATGGAAGAGAGTCAGAGTCCTACAGTGAGGCTTTAGAGCATGAGAACAAAGAAGATTGGTTGCAAGCCATGCAAGAGGAGATGGTGTCCTTGCATGAGAATCATACTTATGACTTAGTGAAACTGCCTAAGGGTAAGAGAGTTCTGAAGAATAAATGGGTCTACAGGTTGAAGGCTCAGGAGCACAGTTCACAACCAAAGTACAAAGCAAGATTGGTTGTGAAGGGATTTAGTCAAAAGAATGGTGTAGATTTTGAAGAAATCTGTTCTCCTGTGGTAAAAATGTCATCAATTCGAGTTGTTCTTGGTATTGCAGCCAATTTGAATTTAGAGATCAAACAACTTGATGTGAAGACAGCCTTCCTGCATGGTGATTTGAAAAAGAAGATCTACGTGGAGCAACCGGAGGGGCTCAAAGAAAGTGGTAAGGAAAATTTTGTATGCCGTCTCAAGAAGAGTTTGTATGGATTGAAACAAGCACCAAAACAGTGGTATAAGAAGTTTGACTCCTTCATGACAGACCATGAGTACCACAAGACTACATCTGATCACTGTGTTTATGTGAAAAATTTTTCAAATGGTGATTTTATTATTCTCTTGCTATATGTTGATGACATGTTGATTGTTGGCCGTGATACTATAAAAATTGACAGGTTGAAAAAGGAGTTAAGTAAATCCTTTGCAATGAAGGATTTAGGTCCGGTTAGACAGATACTGGGGATGAAAATCTCACGTGACAGGCAGAATGAGAAGCTCTGGTTGTCTCAAGAAAAATACATTGAGAAAGTGCTCAATAGCTTTAACATGAGCAATGCTAACGAAGTTTCAACTCCACTTGCAGGTCACTTTAAATTGAATATCAAACAGTATCCTACAAGTGAGAAAGATAAAGAAGACATGAAGAAGGTTCATTATGTTTCGGTTGTTGGTAGTTTGATGTATGCTATGGTTTGCACCAGACCAGATATTGCTCGTGCAGTTGGAGTAGTCAATCGGTATCTCTCTAATCCTGGTAAGGAGCATTGGAATGCTGTCAAATAGATTCTCAGGTATCTCAAGGGAACTTCTAGATTATGTCTATGTTTTGGAAATGGTAAAACTATGCTAGATGGATACACTGATGCAGATATGGCAGGTGATCTTGATAATAGGAAGTCCACATCTGGGTACTTGATGATCTTTGCAGGGGAGCAGTGTCATGGCAAAGTAAGTTACAGAAGTGTATCGCCCTTTCTAGTATGGAGGCTGAGTACATTGCAACCACTGAAACATGCAAGGAGACTCTTTGGTTGCAGAAATTTCTTCAGGAGTTGGGTATGAAACAAGAGAAGTATAGTATTTATTGTGACAGTCAGAGTGCTATTCATTTGTGTAAGAACTCTAAATTTCACTCTTGATCCAAACATATTGATGTGAGATATCATTGGATTCGGGAAGTATTGGATTCTAAGTTATTGACACTTGAGAAGGTGCATACAAATGATAATGGTGCTGATATATTTACCAAAGCACTGTCTAAGGAAAAACTTTTATTTTACAGACAAGAAACAAGGTTAGTGGAACCCCTCAAATGAACTGGAGGGGGAGATTGTTGGGTGTGGGCCAGCCCATTTGTGGGCCAACCCATTTGTGCAAGTAAACAACACTTGAGGGCTTCTCAAGTTTAACTACAAGCGGCAGCCGCATGAGGTAATTTCAATTCTTCGGTCCTCGTGCGAGAGAAAAAAAAAAGGACAGCCGCCATTTTTTGCTGGTTGAGAGAAAAACGAAGAGAGAGAGAAACTTTAAGGTCTTAATTGGAGAGTGATTTGAAACCCGATTGAGATGAAATTTTACACACGCGATCCTCTTGTCAAGCTCTACTCATCTACCGGTTCAGATTTCAGATTTTCTCTTCGTTTGGTAATACTTTTCCAAACTCACTTCTTTGACAGTTGTAATTTTTTGGGGTGATTTTGTAGCAATTTCACTTGATTGGTGGTGGTGATATTATTATTGTTCGAATATTTCGGATAGACCTGTGTATTCACATTATTGTGATAGTGAAAATTTTGATTGGATTAGGTCCCGTGATTTTTTCCAATTGGATTTTCCACGTAAAAATTTTGGTGTCCTGTACCTTCTATTTTTCTTGCATTTTATTATCACTGCTGACATTATTACTTGGTGATTTGATTTATTTCTATTTTAATTGGTACTTGGGAAAAGAGAAATTTATTCTGGGCTAACTCTGATATTGTGAGCCTGTACTGGTACCTCTTTCCCAACATAGTTATACACTATTCAGCACACTCTAAATAAAATACAATCTAATTAGTCAACTACAACAGTACACCACTAGCAAATGACTCGAGCAAAAAATTTCCGATCTAAGTCTCAACTGGTACTAATCTTCCAATTCTTGCTAAATCTATCTACTTATAAGGGTACAATTTACAGCATGAACAATTCATTCCACCACTATAGAGCATGCATATTTGACGGTTGGCTAGCTAGTCTATGCAGAAAATGTAACATTTGGGTAGCTCAATCACACAAGGACAAAATTGGCTACCACAAAATACTTCGAGGACTTAGTTAGCTAAAGTTAGGAGTTGAAGCACTAAAATGGTTTAGTAAAAAAGTTGAGGCACTATTTTGCTCATTTGCTCTATTTCCTCCAACAAATTTAGGGAAAAAAAAAGAGATTATTTCGCCCAATTAAGTCCACTGCCACTGGCACTTCCAGTAACTTATTGTGTTGGTAAGTTCTTTTTCTTCTTCTTTTTTATTTCTTTTCCTTTTCTTGAAATTTGATGTTTGACACACTTTCTTTGGTAATGTCATACTGCCAAGGTTTGTATTAACAGAGTTGAGAATATAAAGGCAAAAAAAAGTTTATCTATCCACAGATGGAAATTTGTGAATGGTGATTACCATACAAAATTTTTTTATTTATTTATTTTTTTGGTTAACATTACCTGGAATTCAGGCTTTTTGAAATATAGTCATGATGTTTGATCTTTTGCATTTTGAGCAAGAAAGACGTATACTTTTTTGGATTTCTGACGGTAGAGTTTGTTGTCTTTGGCAGGGTTCATCAAACCATAGCTCTATTATCAGACTTTAAAATAAATTTCGAAAGCAAATAAAATTAAGACAACTCACAACCTTTGTTTGATGCCACTGAAGTATTGGGGCTGGTCATATATACTATATAAATTTTGGGTACTGCCAGCAAATATCTCTGGAAAGATGCACAAAATTTAGATTATTACATGCACATGGTTTAAACTATTTCAATTTTGATTATTTCAGGTTTGTACCACTATTACACTTTTGCGCTCTGACTTTGATTATGTTCAATCAAATGCTATTAACTTAAATTAAAAACCCACTGATTTCTGAATTAAAAATGTTAAATTACATCATGCTTCCCAAAATGTCTTTATTCAACAATCAGCAGCATAAAGAATTTGGAAAGCACCAAAATGTAGAAACATGATAGAAGGAACTAAAACTCATAGGCCCACGTTTCAATCTTATCCACTCTCTGTATTCATTTCAAAATTGCGCAGCTATTGCCTTAGATCTACTTTTACCCACACATGAAAAATGAAGTGAAACATGATAGCTGCAAGGACTCTCTTCAATGGTCTCTTGTCAAAGCAACTCCACTATGCAATAATTAATTATGGGGTGAACTTCAAATTAAATAAATGATATTTATAGTAAGACAAGTATTAATGAGGGAAAGAATTACTTCCTCCGCCTTATTTTATTAGGTTTGCTTTCTATTTTAGTTTGTCCCAAATTATTTGTCATAGCCTAAAAGAGAAAAATGAAAAGAGACCAATTTGCCCTTTTTTACGCTTCATAAAAAAGAGTATTAATGTCATGTTTTAGCATTAAACGCTTTAACAAACTATTATAAAATTCCCAAAATCAAAAGCAACAAACAAAATTTAAATTCAAGTTAAGAGGTAATTATGGAAACATTTATTTGTTGGTTGGTCAAAAATCAAATTCCTTAACGTATGTGCAAAATTATACATGACAAGTCAAATGAGACGGATAGAGTATTATGTGTTTTAATGATGTCATCTTAGTGCCTAGATTTGTTGGTTTATTGTCCATATTTTTTGAATTAATGTTGTAACTTTCAGTAAGTAAGTTAGAGATTTTGAATCAGAATCTCTTACTCATGATCCTTCCATTTTATTATCTAACCCGACCCGACCCATCCCACCCCCTATTTATTGAATCAATATTGATGCTCATGTATGAAACAACTGATACTGGTGATCAGAGAGTGCCCAAATGCAAAATTACTACACTGCACATAAAGTCAACGACAAACATCTTTCTCCTTGCTTCTTGCATCTTGAGCCTTGATCATGGAGTTACTCTACACCATTCTTGGTCTCTTCATATTCTTGATGGCTGTAAAGTATCAGTATCTCCGAAAAAAGAACCGAAAACTGCAGCCTCCAAGCCCTCCAGCTCTTCCAATTTTGGGCCATCTTCACCTTGTGAAAACTGCCCCTCACCTTGCCCTGCAAAAGCTCTCCATCAAATATGGTCCCCTGATTTCACTTCATTTTGGGATTCGCCCTTTCCTTGTCGTTTCCTCACCATCTCTTGCAGAGGAATGCTTAACCAAGACTAATGATATTATTTTTGCGAACCGGCCTGAGTCAGTTTCCAGTAAATACCTTGGCTACAACTCAACTGCTCTCATAATCTCCCCTTATGGAGATCACTGGCGAAATCTCCGCCGAGTCACAACCATCCATATGTTTTCTTCGATTCAACTCCAGCGTTTCTCCTCCATCTGGACTGAAGAAATCCATTTCATCATCAAAAAATTGTTTTCCAGTAACTCTGATGAGAAAACCTCGAAAGTTAAGGACATGAGTTCTTTGTTCCGGGAGTTATTATTCAACGTGATAATGAAAATAGTTGCTGGAAAAAGATGGCCATCTGATCAGCCAGGTGATATATTTTCACCGCGAGCACTCACTGATCTTTGTGATTATATTCCAATCTTGAGGTGGGTTGGCTATGGAGGGTTGGAGAAAGGTGTAATCAGTTTGCACCAGAAAAGGGACGAGTTTCTTCAGGGCCTGATTGATCAAATGCGGAAAGAGGAAGCAGAAGACGGTTCTTGTTCGACGGAGAGAAGGAAAACAATTATTCAAAAATTGTTATCTCTACAAGAAGCAGAACCCGAATACTACACTGACGAAATTGTTAAAGGAATTATACAAGTAAGTCTCTTCTACCTGAATCTCTTTTACAAATTGGTCTATAATTCATTAGGACAAGGTCATCTCACCCATGTAGCAGCAGCACAAATTGTCTAGCCATATTTAGTGGTAGGGCTAAGACTAGTGACGAGGGATGCAATGCTTCTGAATTTTGAAATGATCAAATCAAATTGTAGCTTGATGTTGTGGTCAGATCTGAACTGTAGAAAACACCTCCGACAGCACAAAGGCACCGGATCTAGTGGTGAGTGGGGAAATGGTATATGCCACTAACTTCAGTGTTGGTGTCTAGGGAAGAAATTTAGTCAAAGTCTTTCCAAAAATTTGGTTTTGTTTGGGTGTACACATGATTTCAACATTAAATGTGCCAATATCTAGTGGTGACTGGTAAGTTGGGGCATCCATCAACATGTAAATTGGGTAAAATCTTGTCGTGGTTCTCTAACGTAACGGGAGAGGGGCTAGTGAGGTTGGAGTTTGGTATTACATTTTTTACATTGTTTGGTGTATAATTACATTATATTATTATATTTGAAGTAAAAGTAGTGTACATTAATAAAATATTTGACACATATTCAGTACAATATTACGATGTATTTGTACACTAAAAAATTTAAACTTGTACAAGAATTGGACGAAATTATACAAAATATAATTGTACCGAATTCTTGTCCCAAAGTAACATATCAATTTATGGCTGTATCTATCATTTTAAACCATAAAATAATCAAAGAATTTTTAATGGTATGTGACAATATATAAGGTTTTAACAATCTTTTCCGCTAATATAATTTAGGAATCTAGTTCACAAAATTTATGGACACATGAGGATAACTTAAACGAACGAAAAAGATCATTTTACAAATTACCTTTAAAAGTTTAGAAAGAGTTGTCAATATAACTATCTAAAAAATGTACAACACTTGTAATAAAGTAAAATTCATCACAAAATAATCTGCACAACTTTATTACAAGAATGTTAAAAATCAGTCTCCTCTTAACAAAAAATACATGTAATTGTATCCTACTATTGGTTGTACATTTTTTAAATTTTGTTTTGTTGGCCAAATTAAGGCCTTTAAAATTTGGGGAAGGTATCCCTACCCCTGATGGAGGTGATATACTAACAATTGATACACGTGATAATATTCAATAACGGACAACAGAAGCAAATCGGATGAGATAAGATAACAGCCACTTGAACAATTGGTCACCACAAAAACTTTAAAGTAAAGTCTTGGTGAGAGTGATAGATCAAGTTCAACCCTTACTTTCCACCATATACTTGCCATTTAATTATTGCGCCTGACACTTTTAATGACTTTCTCCCCTAAATTAAAATAGAGTAGATTATAAAAATATATAAAAAAAGATGAGATAAGATAATGAGACCTTAACCAAGTTACTCGTGGTTGGGGCTAAGTCAACGGTGGAGGCTGTGAGACATTTTAAAAAGTGTTCATTTGAGCATAGATATTAAGTAATACTTATGGCACAATATTTTAACTGGTTGTCTCTAACAAAATATTTTTATTTTCATTGAAACATTCCACATCTTTAAATCTTACCTCTCTCTTGTTATAAAAAAATAAAATGTATATATTTTATTAGTAATACTTTCGTTTACATAACTATATATATATATATATATTATGTGCCTCATTGATGTTCCATAACGAATACTTTATTTTCAGATTTTTAGAATGTAAGTGGTTGCAAATGTTTGCACCACATAATTGCCCTAGCAAGTTTGGTTTGATGTGCGTTGTTGACAAATGTCTGAACCGAACTCCCGCAGAATTAGCTCAGTTAGTAAGACTATTAGGCAGATGATCGTGAAATCTTTGTTGAATTCTCAAATCTCCCTTTTTCTCTTTATAAGGCTTTGAATCTCTCTTAAAAATAAAAAACAGAAATCTCGATTACGAACTCATCTAGTGAGGCTCCTAATTTAGAATCAGGGAACTCGATATTTGTTTGGTGCCACTTCTACGGAGGCCAATTGACAGCCAAGAATCGGGGATAAATTAACTCAACAAAAAGGGTTGCTTTCAATTTATACCCGTGTTTAAGGGTTAAATGCATAAAACTCCCGCGAACTAGAACACTAGTTGCACTTTACACTCTAAAGTATTTTACTAAGCACTTTACACCCTTAGTCAACTAAAATATTACACGAAAATTAATTTCATCCAAATAATTGATGAAATGATTAATTTATCCTCCATTAAAAACTTTAAGTGATATGAGATTGGCTACCCTATTGGAAGACATTCATCATTTAAAGTTGTTGTTTTATATATGCTCCTTTTGTTAAGTTAGCAAGGATCATAATCATATTAGTAATAGGATTATCTCATATGCTTTAGCATCATTTAAGATGAGAAACTTTGATTCCTCCGTGTTAAAATACACTGATTGTATAGTTCCATCGAACCCTAACTCGAAACGGTAAAGTTTTTGTTAATCTATAAAATCACTTATCGTTTTTAAAAAAATTAAAATCTTAAGTGATAAAAATACTATTTTGGTGGGGAAGATTACTACTTTAAATAGACTAAGTTTCACTTTATATCAAAAAGTCTAATTGGTAACACATAAAAAATTATTTTGAGTGATGATTAGGACTATTGGGGTCAAAATAGGGGCAAAATATAGAAATATTGAGTGCTCACTATTGCAATTTTTAAAATCTCATAATTTTCTTCAATGCATCATAATGCTATAACTTCATATAATCAGCAAAATTTCACTCGGAATCTTCACAAGCATAAAATTGGAGTAGAACCCCAAAATTTTCATATGAATTTAGCACAATATTTGCAATAAAATTCAATACTGAACCAAAATTAGACGCTGTATATTAGGAAACAAAATATTGAGCTCAAAAATTTTAATAAAACACCTAAATCATTTACTTTTCCTTGACAACAATCTTTTCTTACATAGGCTAACTTGAAGTACGTAGGAAAATAGGGTTGATGAGATTCTTGAATTGAATTTATTCCTTTTCTTATTTTTTTTCCTACTTCTTTTGTTTTAATTGTCATTTAAAGTGATCATATATTTTATTGTTATATGTTTTCAATTAGAAATTTATTATGAAGTGAAAATTAATCCATTTAAAGTGACATTTTTTTCTACCAAAAGGGTATTTTTGTCACTTAAAAGCTTTTAATGGACGATAAATTGGTCATTTCATCAATTATTTAGATGGGGTTAATTTTCTTATTATTTTATAGTTGACCAAGGGTGTAAAGTAGGAATGGCAATGGGGCCTCTCCCCCGCTCCCGCCTCGCCCCCCCCTACCGGCGGGGAAAAAGTTTATAATTAGTAAAAATATATATTTAGTAAAAAATTTAATTAGTAATTTAATATAAATATATAGTTAGTAAAAATTATATAATAAAATAAATGCATAAATAGTAAAAAATATAATAATAATTTAGTATAAATATATTAGTATAACTAATCAATAATTTGTATTAATATAAATATATAATTATTAGTATAACTAATAATATTAAATATGTTATGTATATAATTAATGTATATGTATATATATACATATATTATTTTGTTTAAGTGGGGGATAGAGCAGGGGATGGGGCGCGGGTATAGTCCCTTATACCCCACCCCATTTTTAACGGGGGAGCATTTTATCCCCCACCCCTATCCTCCACGGGGTGGGGTGCCCGCGGGACTCGCCCAATTGTCATTCCTAGTGTAAAGTGTCTATTAAAATAGTTTATGGTGCAAAATGCAACTAGTGCAATAGCTGGTGGGGGAGGGGGGTTTACATTTAACCCCTTATTTAATTTTGGCTTTTCAGTTTATACTGTGAACTATGAATTGTGACACTTAAATATAATATATTATCAATTTTGGGGCACATCGTCCAAATAAGATAAAACCAATTAATTCTTTTAACAACTTTAGAATGAAACATTTTAATACCACTAAATGAATTAGAGAATTTGGACAAACAACAAATTAAGGATATGTGAAGCCTTCTAAGCTAACTATAGAAAAAGTTATTTGGATTTGAGTTGATTTGACCAATGGGCCAACAAAAGAATAGTATAAGATACTAAAGTTCTAAAATTAGCAATTTAGAGAGTAACAAGCAAATTGGTGATAATTTAGGAGTGCATATTGGAATTAACCCAAAAAAAGTAGTTCCTTCATGCCTCTACATATAATTGAGGTCTATAAATATCACATGCCACAATATATGGTTCCCTTCTTATGTTGACCATTGGACATTCATTTGCGATCAATGTCAAAAGTGTAAAGTATTGATTCATGATCTACATCAAGAGAAATGACATTATTTGTCAACAACCTAATTCTAAAAACTAATTCATATTCTTTTCTTATTCATTCAAAAAGTTCCATTGAATTTGACTGTACATTACTTCTTGTGTAGATAATGTTCTCAGCCGGAACCCATACTACATCTCAGACAATGGAGTGGGCATTGTCCAGCCTATTAAATCACCCTAATGTACTGCAAAAGGCAAGAGATGAGCTAGAAAAAATGCAGCCTGGCCATCTGCTAACTGATTCCGATCTCTCCAAATTGCCTTATTTACGCTGCATAATCAACGAGACACTAAGGTTATTTCCTGCGGCCCCGACTCTTGTGCCTCATTTTTCATCTGAGGTTTGCACCATAGGAGGCTACAAGGTTCCTAAAGGTACAACTTTGTTAGTGAACGCTTGGGCCATTCACAGGGACCCCAACGTTTGGGAAGAGCCCAACAAGTATAAGCCAGAAAGATTTGAAGGAATGGGTGAGGGAGGGTGGAATGAAGGGTTCAAGTTTCTTCCATTTGGAAAAGGCAGGAGAATTTGTCCAGGAGCTGCCATGGCCATAAGGTTGGTTGGGTTGACATTGGGCACCCTGATTCAATGTTTTGAATGGGAAAGAGTTGGGCCTGAAATGGTGGATTTGGAAGAAAATCAAGGAGCAACTTTGGGCAAGGCCAAGCCTTTGGAGGCATCTTACAAGCCACGCCCATCTATGATCAAAACAATTTCTCAGCTTTAAGTTAGATATGTTGTTGTATTAAGATAAATTGGGATTTCTTTTTTTTTTTTTAAACTTAAATATCAAGAAATAAGTGTCTGTTTTTTTTGGTTTTGAGCTCCTCTTACAATTTCAGATTTGTTGTTGTAACTATCTTTCAATACAAGTTAATGCTAAAATTATACAAACTTAAATATTTTACGTGAAAATGTGGAACATTAAATGATTCCAATTCTACATTGTGAAGGAGGAGATGGAAAGCACAACCCCACAAGCCTAATTAGGCGTCTTATTTATTCACCAATCCATTTGAACACCAGGGAGCCTGAAAACGGTATGAAGAACCAAAACGAAACAATCATTATATCAGTACAGTGGTAATTGCACTGCTTTTAAATTGAATATCATAGTTTGCCCAAATTGCAGAATTCAAATAATAAGAGTTGAACGTAACAATGACCGGAGAAAACTGGGATCCATGGTGACCCTAATGTTTGGGAATAATGGAAGGGGGATGCAATGAAGGGTTCAATTTTCTTCCATTTGTTAATGGGAAGAGAGCTTGTCTAGGAGCTGCTTTGGCTATGAAGTTAGTTGCATTGTCATTCATGTTCGCCGTCACGAGTTGCTGTTGCTGGTGTTCCACGTCTGTCACAGTATATTGGTTGAATATTGGGTAATATGTATATTATAGCACATGAAAATTTTCAAAAAATCTGAAAAAATTATTAAAATTAGATAAAGCCAAAAAAGGCACAATTTGAAAAAAATATTCGAGTTGATTCCCAATGGATTCGAATATATTGGTCGATACCATACATCACGGATTTGAATTGGTCGAGTCAAATCGAGTCGCCACAGATATATTGTTATCCACAATTCAGCGATCAGTATCGTGCCTGTTTCCTCCGTTCTGATTACGACTTGGCTGATTAAAATATTCCTATACACTAAGGGCTTGTTCTAAAACTGCTTAAAATATGGGAATCCCTTCCCACATCGACAGTTTCTTGGCTTTTTTTTATCAGTGGTCACATATTGAATATTCCTAGTATTTAATGTCGCATTCAAACATTTCAATTTGACAAAAACATGCTATGACAGGGCAACAAGACAAAGAAATAAAAGATGCCTTTTCGTATGCAAATTGAATTGAGCTCATTGTGACAAGTGACAGCCTTCGTTGATGCCACTACAATGTCGGGGTAGGTCATAACATGAATATGTAAAGTTTTTTCAGAAAATATCTTTGGTAAAATGTACAAAAATTTGATTAGTGTGTAAATCTTTGTTGACTATTCCATTTCTGATTGTTTAAGTTTTGTACTCTTGCACGTTTGGCAAGATTTTATTTTACATTAGTAGACCAAGAAGTTTGCTGCATTATAGTCGATCTTCTTTTGTTTTTTAAGGGTAAAGTATGTCGAAGGTTATCAAACTTTTCAATAGTTTCATTTTACTCTCGTAACTATTTTTTGTAATAAATAGTCCACTAAATTTTTTAAAAGTCTCATTTTATTCATTGAACAATTTTTTTTAATAAGAAATGGCTCACTAATTTTTGTTAAAAAATTTCATTTTACCCACTCAACTTCTTTTTTTTTTTTTACCAAAAAACCTACTAAACTTTTAAAGTGATTTATCTGGATCGTTTTGTTAGATTCTACCATTAAGATAGATAACAAGTTTGCCAAAGTAGTCACATTTTAAATGGATAAATTTTTCATTTCACACCCAAAATCTATATGTCCAAATCAATTAAAAATTTTTATAGCTTCAGAAAAAACCACAAATTCTATTTTGGATGGGCCAAAAATAGTTTTTGTGGGGATCGAGATTTTATTTTGGGATTTAGGTATTTTAAAAGTGACTGAATAGTTTAATCCATTGGGGCAGATGGATTTTAGGCGCGCAATGACGAAATTATCCATTTAAATCGGGCTCACATGACAAACATTCGTCTATCTTAATGGTAGAATTTTAACAAAATAGTCTATTTTGTACAAAAAGTAGTTGACCGGGCAAAATAAAACTTTTAAAATGTTTAGCATGCAGTTTGATAGAAAAAATAGTTGAATGAGACTTTTAAAAAGTTTGAACGTCTATAATCAAAAATAGCATTATTTTCTAATGGCTGATAGAAAGGACTAAAAGTCTAAAACCGTCCCTTGTCAGAGTCTTATCTACTCTTGTCAATTTTCAGTTAACAATCGTCCAATACTTGCATCAAAAGAAAATCCACACATGAAAAATGAAGTGTTAAACCTTAACTTTGTCAGTATAAAGTCAACACCAAACTTCTCTCTTTCTTCTTGCCAGTTGCATCTGAATCTTGATTATGGAGTTACTCTACAGCATCCTAAGTCTCATTTTTTTTTTCGTTTTCTGGATTGCTGTGAAGTTTCAGTACCACATCCCACAGCAAAACAGGAAACTTCCCACATATTTGATATTTTGTCTGGTATATTACCAGATATATGCACTTGCCAAGAGAAGTGCAAATGGCTTGGAGGAGTTGTTTAAGCAAATGCAATGATGGATTAACTTAGCTGAAGTTAGAAATATTTCAACTTTTTATGTTTCTATCTTGTGCTTTCACACCCGACGTCTAATTTTTTTTTTGATAGTCGTCACTCATCTTTTTTATATCTATTCCTATTCTAACTCTAACATATTTTAGAGAAAGGTCAACTGAACTTATAAAGGAATCAAGCGGAAATGAACCATCGTCGAATTAGACGAATGCACTATACATCCTTATTGATCTAGAAGAAGCCAGTTAAAACTGCAAGAGACATACATCCCATGTCTAATAGTAACGTGAATTGTGAATTTTAGATGCTTATCAAAGCTCGGAAAGAGAGTGCTGCAGCAGGACCATATATCACTTGCCTTAAATAATGAGTTTCCAATAAATTGCATATTTCGCCAGGTTAAGGGCACAAATGATTGCCATGTGAACTGTTTCGGAATGATTTTGTCTATTTTAACAAGATCTAAGCCTTTCATTCAGTCATGTGAATCATTTTGAATGCAACGTAAATTTAAAATAAATTTTTGTGAATTAGATAAATATGTCGTGAAAACTATTTACACCACGTGATCTGAGCCTTATATATATTTTGGGTTAATCCTGATCCTCAAACCTCTCCAAAACTTCTACTGCCCCAATTGTATTTCCCCACGGTTTGCTATGACTGGTTTCTTGCGAGGACTGATAGAGATTTAAACTAATCTCCATATTAGTTTTGACAAAGAAGAATTTGAATTAAATTACAAATAATATTAAGAGAATAGTTAATAAAATACTGAGTGAGAATAATGTGAAGTGCTATGCGTACCCGCATTGTACAAGTTTTTTCTCAAAAGTATGATTAGAAGTTCAATTGCAACTGCGAGTTTATTATATTTACACTTAAAATTACACACTTATTTACCATAGATTTAAATCTTATGCTCTATTAACAGTAGTTTTAAATTGTATTTTTGTATGTGAGACGTGACATTGATTATAATTTTATCGAATAGTTATAGATGCAAGTATGTGAAAGAAAGTATCATATGAGCCTGTTATTTTATTATAGCTCATAAAATACATATTGTTTGAATGGAAATTTTAAAATTTTGTCATGAATTGATGTATTTTTCTGAAGTATGATATCATAAAAGTTTATTAGGTGGTTTTTTTGAAAAGTATGATTAATTTTTGTGGGAAAATATTATTCAAGGCCTTGCGTTTTCAGTCACTTTTGTATTGTTGGTAATAAGGGTGGTCACATAGGATCGCATCCCATAGGATTTATAAACAAGAAGTAGCGAAGACATTGGATTTCTTTGTAAGCCGCGTGGAGTTTTTATTTTTGGAAATAATATTCCATACTAACACAACTTTATGATATAGAAATAGAATAAAAGATGGTCTACCTTCGATTCCTTAGATTGCCTAATTTGAGTTGCTTTTTGTAACTGAATTCTTTGTTATTTAAAGTGTCACTTTCATTTCTTTTGGGTTGTTGCTGGAGCCTTCACATATTGTTAAATTGAAAAAATTATTCTTAAAACTTAATTTAGTTGGTAGGGACATTTTTTGAGGTGATACAAGTTATGCCTTGAAATGAAAGAAAATTTCGAATCCGCTTTATCTACAAACGAGGAAGTTATAAGTAATCCAACTGAGAATTTCATGAAGAATTTGATTCTGACTCAGAATGAATGCTGGCGGAGAGGTTTTTAATTCGGCTTTCAAGCCTTTCTCGTGTAACACTTTGAGTCTTTTCTTGAACCAAAAAAATTAAATAAATAATGTAAAATAAAACATTTTTCCCTTTGCATATTCATTGATTTTCTTGAGAACTGTTGCTGTGAACGTATACTATTCGATGTAATACGAGTTTTTCTACACTATGGTCAGTAGGATGGTATTCTCGTGGGGGGAGGAAGCTGAGGAAAGTTGAATCAATTTCCCAAGCTCTACCTTCCGACCCTGAGTTTTGCATTAATAGTCCCCACCCAAATGATCAAAATAGTACTTCAACTTTAGTTCATTAGCTGATTAAGTCAACAGCTGTTTAACACTCAGTAACTAGTTACTTTATTTGGGTACTGAATTATTTTTAAAAAAATTTATTTGCTTGTATCACAACACATTTTTTAACAATTTTTTTATTTCATATACATTACAATAAAAAAAATTGGTACATCACTATTTTATCTCGCATACATCACATCAAAAAAGTATTATATTATTTTTTCAAAAAATTATCCTAAATAATCTACTATCCAAACTCATAGATTTGCAGCATCGATGAAATCTTCTTGTGAGGTTGGCATTTTTCCAAGAAGTTTTTATATGTGTTATCTTAGAACAACGGCAATAAGCAACTCGATTTGCCATGGAAAATTTGCTTTTTAATCGGAGCCTTGGTGATTCCCGAAGATGGCTTCCTCGTAAGCTCCCGAAGTAGATGGCTTGGCCTCTCCCTCTACCCCGAAAATATCATATTTTTATTAAGTTGAAATCAGGGAAAAATTATCCCACACGTTCCAATGGCCAATACCGAAAAAAAAAAAGAATAGTTATACACTACTCAGCACACTCTAAATAAAATACAATCTAACTAGTCAACTACAACAGTAAACCACTGGCAAATGACTTGAGCAAAAAATTTCCGATCTAAGTCTCAACTCGTACTAATCTTCCAATTCTTGCTAAATCTATCTACAAGAGAAGTATAGTATTTATTGTGACAGTCAGAGTGCTGTTCATTTGTGTAAGAACTCTAAATTTCACTCTTGATCCAAACATATTGATGTGAGATATCATTGGATTCGGGAAGTATTGGATTCTAAGTTATTGACACTTGAGAAGGTGCATACAAATGATAATGGTGCTGATATATTTACCAAAGCACTGTCTAAGGAAAAACTTTTATTTTACAGACAAGAAACAAGGTTAGTGGAACCCCTCAAATGAACTGGAGGGGGAGATTGTTGGGTGTGGGCCAGCCCATTTGTGGGCCAACCCATTTGTGCAAGTAAACAACACTTGAGGGCTTCTCAAGTTTAACTACAAGCGGCAGCCGCATGAGGTAATTTCAATTCTTCGGTCCTCGTGCGAGAGAAAAAAAAAAGGACAGCCGCCATTTTTTGCTGGTTGAGAGAAAAACGAAGAGAGAGAGAAACTTTAAGATCTTAATTGGAGAGTGATTTGAAACCCGATTGAGATGAAATTTTACACACGCGATCCTCTTGTCAAGCTCTACTCATCTACCGGTTCAGATTTCAGATTTTCTCTTCGTTTGGTAACACTTTTCCAAACTCACTTCTTTGACAGTTGTAATTTTTTGGGGTGATTTTGTAGCAATTTCACTTGATTGGTGGTGGTGATATTATTATTGTTCGAATATTTCGGATAGACCTGTGTATTCACATTATTGTGATAGTGAAAATTTTGATTGGATTAGGTCCCGTGATTTTTTCCAATTGGATTTTCCACGTAAAAATTTTGGTGTCCTGTACCTTCTATTTTTCTTGCATTTTATTATCACTGCTGACATTATTACTTGGTGATTTGATTTATTTCTATTTTAATTGGTACTTGGGAAAAGAGAAATTTATTCTGGGCTAACTCTGATATTGTGAGCCTGTACTGGTACCTCTTTCCCAACATAGTTATACACTATTCAGCACACTCTAAATAAAATACAATCTAATTAGTCAACTACAACAGTACACCACTAGCAAATGACTCGAGCAAAAAATTTCCGATCTAAGTCTCAACTGGTACTAATCTTCCAATTCTTGCTAAATCTATCTACTTATAAGGGTACAATTTACAGCATGAACAATTCATTCCACCACTATAGAGCATGCATATTTGACGGTTGGCTAGCTAGTCTATGCAGAAAATGTAACATTTGGGTAGCTCAATCACACAAGGACAAAATTGGCTACCACAAAATACTTCGAGGACTTAGTTAGCTAAAGTTAGGAGTTGAAGCACTAAAATGGTTTAGTAAAAAAGTTCATTTGCTCTATTTCCTCCAACAAATTTAGGGAAAAAAAAGAGATTATTTCGCCCAATTAAGTCCACTGCCACTGGCACTTCCAGTAACTTATTGTGGAGGTAAGTTCTTCTTCTTCTTCTTTTTTATTTCTTTTCCTTTTCTTGAAATTTGATGTTTGACACACTTTCTTTGGTAATGTCATACTGCCAAGGTTTGTATTAACAGAGTTGAGAATATAAAGGCAAAAAAAAGTTTATCTATCCACTGATGGAAATTTGTGAATGGTGATTACCATAAAAAAAATTTTTATTTCTTCTTTTTTTTTGGTTAACATTACCTGGAATCAGGCTTTATGAAATATAGTCATGATGTTTGATCTTTTGCATTTTGAGCAAGAAAGACGTATACTTTTTGTCTTTTGGATTTCTGAAGGTAAGAGTTTGTTGTCTTTGGCAGGGTTCATCAAACCATAGCTCTATTATCAGGCTTTAAAATAAAACACACTTAACTTTTTCGAAAGCAAATAAAATTAAGACAACTCACAACCTTTGTTTGATGCCACTGAAGTATTGGGGCTGGTCATATATAATATATAAATTTTGGGTACTGCCAGCAAATATCTCTGGAAAGATGCACAAAATTTAGATTATTACATGCATGATCCCAAATTTGGGAAGCACCAAAATGTAGAAACATGATAGAAGGAACTAAAACTCATAGGCCCACGTTTCAATCTTATTCATTTCAAAATTGCCCAGCTATTGCCTTAGATCTACTTTTACCCACACATGAAAAATGAAGTGAAACATGATAGCTGCAAGGACTCTCTTCAATGGTCACTTGTCAAAGCAACTCCACTATGCAATAATTAATTATGGGGTGAACTTCAAATTAAATAAATGATATTTATAGTAAGACAAGTATTAATGAGGGAAAAAATTACTTCCTCCGTCTTATTTTATTAGGTTTGCTTTCTATTTTAGTTTGTCCCAAATTATTTGGCATAGCCTAAAAGAGAAAAATGAAAAGAGACCAATTTGCCCTTTTTTACGCTTCATAAAAAAAGAGTCAGACGGTATTAATGTCATGTTTTAGCATTAAACGCTTTAACAAACTATTATAAAATTCCCAAATTCTAAAGCAACAAACAAAATTTAAATTCAAGTTAAGAGGTAATTATGGAAACATTTATTTGTTGGTTGGTCAAAAATCAAGTTCCTTAATTATGTGTTTTAATGATATCATCTTAGTGCTTGGATTTGTTGATTTATTGTCCATATTTTTTGAATTAATATTGTAACTTTTAGTAAGTGAGAGATTTTGAATCAAAATCTCTTACTCATGATCCCTTCCATTCTGCTATTCAATTCAACCTGACCCATCCCACTCCCTATTTATTGAATCAATATTGATGCTCATGTATGAAACAAGTGATACTGGTGATCAGAGAGTGCCCAAATGCAAAATTACTGCACTGCACATAAAGTCAACGACAAACATCTTTCTCCTTGCTTCTTGCATCTTGAGCCTTGATCATGGAGTTACTCTACACCATTCTAGGTCTCTTCATATTCTTGATTGCTGTAAAGTATCAGTATCTCCGAAAAAAGAACCGAAAACTGCAGCCTCCAAGTCCTCCAGCTCTTCCAATTTTGGGCCATCTTCACCTTGTGAAGACTGCCCCTCACCTTGCCCTGCAAAAGCTCTCCATCAAATATGGTCCCCTGATTTTCCTTCATTTTGGGATTCGTCCTTTCCTTGTTGTTTCCTCGCCATCTCTTGCAGAGGAATGCTTAACCAAGACCAATGATATTATTTTCGCGAACCGGCCTGAGTCAGTTTCCAGTAAATACCTTGGCTACAACTCAACTATTCTCATACTCTCCCCTTATGGAGATCACTGGCGAAATCTCCGCCGAGTCACAACCATCCATATGTTTTCTTCGATTCGACTCCAGCGTTTCTCCTCCATCTGGACTGAAGAAATCCATTTCATCATCAAAAATTTGTTTTCCAGTAACTCTGATGAGAAAACCTGGAAAGTTAAGGACATGAGTTCTTTGTTCCGGGAGTTATTATTCAACGTGATAATGAAAATAGTTGCTGGAAAAAGATGGCCATCTGATCAGCCAGGTGATATATTTTCACCGCAAGCACTCACTGATCTTTGTGATTATATTCCAATCTTGAGGTGGGTTGGCTATGGAGGGTTGGAGAAAGGTGTAATCAGTTTGCACCAGAAGAGGGACGAGTTTCTTCAGGGCCTGATTGATCAAACACGTAAAGAGGAAGCAGAAGACGGTTCTTGTTCGACAGAGAGAAGGAAAACAATTATTCAAAAATTGTTATCTCTACAAGAAGAAGAACCCGAATACTACACTGACGAAATTGTTAAAGGAATTATACAAGTAAGTCTCTTCTACTTGAATCTCTTTCTCAAATTGGTCTATAATTCATTAGGACAAGGTCATCTCACCCATGTAGCAGCAGTAGCACAAATTGTCTTAGCCATATTTAGTGGTAGCGCCAAGACTAGTGGTGAGGGATGCAGTGATCCACAACCGCATGCTTTTCATGGTTGAAATTGGATCATATTAGCTCGATTTGATCTGAATATTGAAATGATCAAATTAAACCGTATCTTGATGTTGTGGTCTGATCTGAACTGTAGAAAACACGTCCGACTGTAGATAGGCACCGGATCTAGTGGCGGTGAGTGGGGAAATGGTATATGCCACTAACTTCTGTTGGTGTCTAGATAAGAAATTTGGTGAAAGTCTTTTCAAAAATTTGGTCCACATGTTCGTCAACTTGCAAATTGGATAAGTCTTCTTGACGGGAGAGGGGAGAGATTTGGCGTAGTTTGGCCCAATTGTTATATTTTTTATATTATTTGGTGTGTAATTATATGATATTATTTTATTTAAAATAAAAGTGATATACATGAATACAATATTTGATATATATTTAATACAATATTATGATATATTCGTACATCAAAAAATTTAAACATTAACTGTGATGATATTTGACAGCGGACAATAGAAGCAAATCAGATTAAGTGATGAGACGTTAACCGTGATACTTGTGGCTGGGTTTAAGTCAACGGTGGAGGCTGTGAGATAGTTTTAGAATTGGTCGTTCTGAAGGCTCTTTTTGAAAAATATACAGAAAAATGTGCACAAATCCAAAATTTAATCATGTACAACTCAAGCCACGTCAAGTCGGAAATTTTTGGACTTTTTTTTTTTTAAAAAAGAACTCTATCAATTACTAAAGACATTTTAAAAAGGTATTTAAGGCTTAAATGCATAAAACTCCCATGAACTAGTTCACTGGTTGGACTTTACACTCTAAAGTATTTTAATAGGCACTTTACACCTATAGTTAACTAAAAAAAAACATGAAAATTAATTTCATCCAAATAATTGATGAAATTATTAATTTATCCTCCATTAAAACTTAAGTGATAAAAATAATATTTTGGTGGGGAAGATTACTAATTTAAATAGACTAATTTTCACTTTATATCAAAAAGTCTAATTGTTAACACATAAAAAATCGATTTGAATGAGGATTAAGACTATTGGGGTCAAAATGGGGGCAAAATATAGAAATATTGAGTGATTACTCTTGCAATTTTTATAATCTCATAATTTACTTCAACGCATCATAATGTAGCAAAATTTCATTTGAAATATTCACAAGCATAAAATTGGAGTAGAACCCAAAAATTTGCATATGAATTTAGCACAATAATTGCAATAAAATTTCAATACCGAACCAAAATTAGAAGCCATATATTAGGAAACAAAATATTGGGCTACAAAATTTTAATAAAACACCAAAATTATTTACTTTTCCTTGACTACAATCTTTTCTTACCTAGGCTAACTTGAAATACATAGTAAAATAAGGTTGATGAGATTCTTGAATTGAATTTATTCATTTTCTTGTTTTTTCCTGCTTCTTTTGTTTTAATTGTCATTCAAAGTGATCATATATTTTATTGTTATATGTTTCAAATTAGAATTTTATTATGAAGTGAAAATTAATCCATTTAAAGTGACAAATTTTTTCTACCAAAAGGGTATTTTTGTCACTTAAAAGCTTTTAATGGAGGAAAAATTGGTCATCTCATCAATTATTTAGATGGAGTTAATTTTCTTATTATTTTAAAGTTGACTAAGGGTGAAAAGTGCCTATTAAAATAGTTTAGGGTACAAAATGCAACTAGTGTAATAGTTCATGGGGGTTTTCTACATTTAACCCCCTATTTAATTTTGGCTTTTCAGTTTATACTCTGAACTATGAATTGTGATACTTAAGTATAATATACTATCAATTTTGGGGCACATCGTCCAAATAAGATAAAATCAATTAATTCTTTTAGCAACTTTAGAATAAAATACTTTAATACCCCTAAACGAATTAGAGAATTTGGACAAACAACAGATTAAGGATACTTGAAGCCTTCTAAACTAACTATAGAAAAAGTTATTTGGATTTGACCAATGGGCCAACAAAAGAACAAGATACTGAAGTTCTAAAATTAGCAATTTAGAGAGTAACAAGCAAATTGGTGATAATTTAGATGTGAATATTGGCAATAACACCCAAAAAAAGGTAGTTCCTTCATGCCTTTACATATAATTGAGGTCTATAGATATCACATGCCATAATATATAGTTCCCTTCTTATGTTGACTGGTGGACATTTATTTGCGATCAATGTCAAAAGTGTAAATTATTGATTCATGATCTATAGCAAGAGAAATGACATTATTTGTCAACAACTTGATTCTAAAAACTAATTCCTATTCTTTTCTTATTCATTCAAAAAGTTGCATTGAATTTGACTGTACATTACTTCTTGTGTAGATAATGTTATCAGCCGGAACACATACTACATCTCAGACAATGGAGTGGGCATTGTCCAGCCTATTAAATCACCCTAATGTACTGCAAAAGGCAAGAGATGAGCTAGAAAAAATGCAGCCTGGCCATCTGCTAAATGATTCCGATCTCTCCAAATTGCCTTATTTACGCTGCATAATCAACGAGACACTAAGGTTATTTCCTGCGGCACCAACTCTTGTGCCTCATTTTTCATCTGAGGATTGCACCATAGGAGGCTACAAGGTTCCAAAAGGTACAACTTTGTTAGTGAATGCTTGGGCAATTCACAGGGACCCCAATGTTTGGGAAGAGCCCAACAAGTATAAGCCAGAAAGATTTGAAGGAATGGATGAGGGAGGGTGGAATGAAGGGTTCAAATTTCTTCCATTTGGAAAAGGCAGGAGAATTTGTCCAGGAGCTGCCATGGCCATAAGGTTGGTTGGGTTGACATTGGGCACCCTGATTCAATGCTTTGAGTGGGAAAGAGCAGGGCCTGAAATGGTGGATTTGGAAGAAAATCAAGGAGCAACTTTGGGCAAGGCCAAGCCTTTGGAGGCATCTTACAGGCCACGCCCACCGATGATCAAAACAATTTCTCAGCTTTAAGTTAGATATGTTGTTCTATTGAGATAAATTGGGATTTCTTTTTTTTTTTTTGAATTTAAATATCAAGATATGAGTGTCTGATTTTTGGTTTTGAGCTCCTCTTACAATTTCAGATTTGTAGTTGTAACTTTCTTTCAGTACAAGTTGACGCTACAATTATACAAACTTAAGTATTTTACATGGAAATGTGGAACATTAAATGATTCCAATTCTACGTTGCGGAGAAGGAGATGCAAAGCACAATCCCACAAGCCAAAATAATGAAAACGGTGTGAAGAACCAAAAGGAAACAATCATTATACCAATACAATGGTAATTGCACTACTTTCAAATTGAGTATCTTAGTTTGCCCTCATTGAAGAATTCAAAGAATAAGAGTTGAAAGTGACAATGACTGGAGAAAACTGGCATCCATGGAGACCCTAATGTTTGGGAAGAAGCAAACAAAACGGTGTGAAGAACCAAAAGGAAACAATCATTATACCAATACAATGGTAATTGCACTACTTTCAAATTGAGTATCTTAGTTTGCCCTCATTGAAGAATTCAAAGAATAAGAGTTGAAAGTGACAATGACTGGAGAAAACTGGCATCCATGGAGACCCTAATGTTTGGGAAGAAGCAAACAAGTTTAAGCCGGAAAGATTTGAAGGGATTTATGATGAAGGGTTCAATTTTCTTCCATTTGGAAATGAGAAGAGAGCTTGTCCAGGAGCCGCTTTGGCTATGAAGTTAGTTGCATTGTCATTGGGCACTTTGATTCAATGCTTTGAATGGGAATGAATAGGGCCTGCAATGAAGGATTTGGAAGAAAATATAGGCTCAAATGGGGGCCGAGGCCAGCCTTTGGAGTCATTATACAAGCCATGCGAGTGTATGATCAACTTGATCTCTCAGCTTTAGTTAAGTTAGAGATCGATGTAGTATAATCTGTTCTTCTCTTCACTGAAATAAAAAGATTGAAATATTTCGTTCCAGAACATAAAACTGCAAGTGGGGTAAGAATGTCTAGGAACAAAGAGGAATATGGCATGAAGAATTAAATGCTTGAAAGCGAACATCCTATGCTCTGCAGTTCAGGCTTTTCAATCAGTAGATACAACAAGGTCATGGAATCCCTTCCCATATTGGCAGTTTCATGGCATCTCTTATCAGTGGTCACATATTGAATATTCCTAGCATTCAGACATTCCAATTTGACAAAAACATGCTATGACAGGGCAACAAAACAAAGAAATAAAAGATGCCTTTTCGTATGCAAATTGAATTGAGCTCATTGTGACAATTGACAGCCTTTGTTGATGCCACTACAATGTCGGGGCAGGCCCACATATTTTTGGTAAATGTTGGGATGAAGAATCCCCGTGCACACAGCGGAAGCAATTCTAACACATAAAAAATATATGTGAAGAGGAAGAGAACAAACACTCAATAATTTATTTAACTCAAAATAAATACTAAGTCGTAGCCTTTCGGTCACAACAACTTACAAATCTCAACTATGAAATTTTCTCTCAGGTCTAATCTCTAGACTCAACTCAACTCTCCACACAATAACCTACTAGACTATTAGTATTTATAGACTCCAAAATTTCCTAAAACAAATACGGTTGTAAACCAAAACTTATTTGAAAACTAATTTGAGATTTCCTAATCTAATATGAAAACTAAACAAATAAGATACCAAAACGAATTAGGAAACTAAAATAACTTGGTTTATTTTCCTACATTGCCTCCCTTAAACTAAGCTCTTCAAATTTCACCATGCTGAGCATTTTCTTCAATTTCATGAACCTCTCCAATTTGAGTAGTTTTGTCAAAATATCAGCTACTTGATCTTCACTTCTGCAATAATCAATGACAATTTCTTGCTGTTGAACGAACTCACAAATAAAATGATACTTGATGTCAATATGTTTGCTGCGCCCATGAAAAATTGAATTTTTTGTCAACTCAATCGCAGACAAACTATCACAAAATATTTTGGTAGGACCATCTTGCTTGTGTTGTAAGAATCCAAGCATTCTCCGCAACCAAAGTGCTTGAGTAGCACTACTTGTGGCCGCCATGTACTCCTCTTCTGCTGTGGACAAAGCAACCACCTATTGTTTCTTTGAGGACCAAGAAAATACACCAGATCCCAAGTAAAATGCATAACCAGAAGTGCTCCTCCTTTGTATTATGTCACCAGTCCAATCAAAGCTTGCAAGTGAGACTGGCGCAGAGATTCCATGAATCTGCTAATCAAACCAACTCCATAAGTGATTCAGGTCTCGTGAAAGTTAAATACTTGAGACTTCCTACCAACGTCCTAAAGTAAGTAGCATCAACAAAATCACCAGTACCATCTTTGGTTAATTTCAATATTTCTTCAACCAGGGTCATCATTGGTTTAGCCACATCCATCTTAAACTTCTTTAGAATATCACTTGCATACTTCCTTTGTGAGATAAAAATTCCACCATCCAACTAATGAACCACAATACCAAGAAAATAAGACATCAATCCCAAATCTGTCATCTCAAATTGACTAATCATGGCCTCCCTGAATTTAGAAATTAGTTTGGGATTATTGCCTGTAAATATCAAGTCATCCACATACAAGCATACAATAAGGACATCTCTTCCAAGGTTGAATTTGATGTACAGAGTATGATCATATGGACATCTCAGAAAACCATGCTTAATAAAATAAGAATCAATGCAAGTATCCTAAGCTCTAGGAGCTTGTTTCAACCCATACAATGCCTTTTCCCATCTATACACTTTGTTTTATTGACCATTTCTAACATAACCAACAGGCTGCACAACATATACCTCTTCTGCCTTTTGCTTATGGCCTTTGACGACCCTACCTCCTCCTAAGGCGAACCAAGGGGTTCGGCGGACCGCCTACCCAACTCTCGTCAGGACTCGTTCACTCACTTATAGCTTCAAGAGCAAGTAAGATGTGCCAATCAAACTTAACATATATACAATCATTAACACAGATATACAATCCTCAAGGTTAAGTACAAAAGCTCAGGATCCAACCAACTACTAATACTATCACTATTACACAACAAAAGTTCTAGTCAAAAGTTTAGTCTTTCTCTAATCACCCGTCCTTGCTCAAGAACCCTGTAAGAAAAACAAAAACTAAAGGAATGAGTTAAAACTCAGTGAGGTTCCCATGCACATAATCAAGCAATTGAAACAAGGATATTATTCAGTTAATAACAATCAATCGAGAAAACATTCACAATATAAAAACAATGAGAATACACTCATTAAAAGGATACATGCTCGCGTGGAGCTATTCGTTCAATTATTCATTCATTCAGCTAGTCATTCTCCTTCATTTAATCATTCATTTCTTCCCTTATAAATTCAACATTTCCATTCATTCATTTCATTTCTCGCCACTAGCCAATTCACTGGCCAATTCTCCACCAAATTTCGTGGTCATACTCGAGTATACCAAAAATTATCTCAAGGTCACCAGTCGCCCGATCGAGTCCATTTCTGACTCAAGTCGACTGGCAACAAAGGGCAAGGGTCCAATTCAGCCAATGCGGTACCATACAACCCACATAGTTTACATTCATGCACAGGTAATGCCCAATCAGTTAATCATTAGAAATTCACTTTCGCTTAGATCAAGTGCAATAAAGTACACACTCGACCATTGAAAATCCATTTAACAGTCATTGGAAGCCATTTAACACTCAATCGAAGATTCACAACAAGTACACAGTCATTTAATACACAAACATGCAAGAAACACTCACCTTAAACAAGTCACGTTTTATCAAAATTTAGTTCAGGGCCGGCATCTTGGCCACTCCCGAAATCTGCAGTCAAATATTATCTACAAAGAGCCAATCATATACGAGTGCAAGCTACATAACTTATATTTCTATATGAAAGTAAAAAGGCCAGAAAAGGATAGTAAGTCATATAGGCAAGGTGCACGCATAATTTGTAAAAGAAAATGATCAAAAGCGGTTAAGTTCAAAACCAATATGTGCAACTAAAAATCATGTTTCGAATACTTGTTTAGAATGTTGGAAATCAGGTTTAGAACACTTGAGAAGTAAATGTTAAGTCAGATCAAGGAAACGAAAAACAAGAGAAATGCAACGAGAAACAATGAAGATAGCAGCTTTACCATCCTTTGGTGTTTTGATCACAACTGAAGCTACACTTATCGGCTCGAGAAAAATTTTATGATGTTTCAAAATAAGACCTAGACTTACATTTTCTATGAAGACATCGACACCCAATTCTCACATTTTCAGGGTAAAAAATGGACAGTCAAAAGCACATGAAAAACAGGTCAGAAAAATTAGAGTTTTTGCGCAGTCAGGAGTGCTCTGGCCAAATTATAAGCTAAAATGATTCAATTGATCTAAAATTTTGCAGGTAGAAAGTTAACTCAAATCCCAATAACTTTCATGTTTTGTCTAAAAGCTGATTCAGTCTAAAACATGGAGAAATTCGCAGCACAAATTGATTCCAAAAATAGGGCAGAGCTGAAATTCACCAAATTGTCTAGTTTTCTTTAAAGTTTCAACTCCCAACTCAAACCCAATCAAGATTACATCACTACGCTACCTCCTGTTAACTTAACCCTGGATACAAAAGTTTTGGCAGCACCTCTCCTATTTTCAATCCTTTTCTCCTTGAAAATCAAGGTGTAAACCACAGTAATCCCAACACAATCAAAGCCACAAGATATTACAAGGCTTATTCTAGTCTATCAAAACCCTTCAAAATTCACACAAATAGAAATTAACCGAAAGACATCAAAGCTGAAATTTCCCAATTCAAGTAAAAAAATCACTTATTGAAGTTGTAAACATGCATATCAAAGCTCAATCACCTTCTAATACGATTGGACAACCTATATCAAAATTACAAACTTAACAAAAATTAAAATTTCACTTCTTAAGGTAAACTTTGCATAGAACTATCACTAATTGCGATTAAAAGTTAGAAATTCCACCTTAACACTAAACTAGCTTCTACTAATCATATACATGCCAAATCAAAGATGAAATAACTTATATAAAATCTGAAAAATATCAATAAAACTGAAATTTATCATCCCAACCCTAAAATCACAAGAATCTCCAAAAAATCAATAAAAATCAAGTTATCCAACAACTTAATCACAAGATTAAAGAACAAAAGGAGCTTCTAATGATTACACCTTCCAACACCCTGAAAACAAGCAAAACAAATCCTTTTCTTCTCAAAATACTCCACCCTTAGTTTGCTATCACCTTAGATGCAAAGTTAATCGGAGTAGTTTTTGGCAATTGGAAGAAATCTCTCAAGATTTGGTAAAGGAAATCAAAGGAAAAATGGACTTAACTTGCTTGGTTTTACTCCTCTTGAGGTTCGGCCAGCTCGGAGAAGAAAGAATGAAGAGTTTTTGTGTTCCAAATGAAGTGATAAATATAAAGACTTAAGTGTTCCAAGACTAAATAAAAATGCGACACGTGGCACTATTTTGATTATTACTTATCTCGTGATCTTTTTTCTTAGTTTTTTATCAATCATTTATGTGGTGCTCCTCTAACTCACTCTTAACACTTCTAGGCATATATTTCTTGGTATATAACATCCGTTCATGTCCACTAAATTTAATATACACTTACTAGTGAGTCACACTACCAAAATGTAATATAACTAAACACGCACCACAATATAAAGTAAACAATTAAAATTTAACACAACCATAAAAATACCTTATAAATTAAAGGATTTAAACTAGAGTATGTCAAAATATTATTGAACGCATGCAAAACGAGAAAAGAATTTAAAATTTTTTTTTTCAAAATTTCATAATCTCTCCCCTTAAAAAAATTTCGTTCTCGAAATTCTAACCTTCATAAGATTTTGGAACGGGTTGTTGATCCAAAGAGTATACTCTAGTTGATGCCCTGGATCTATTTCCTCTTTCTTGGTTTGGCTTAGAAGTAATCAGATCTCTTTATTGTTCATTCAACCTTCTTTGTTGCTTTTTCGGACAATTGTGAAGTACTTGATGATCAACACTTTCACATATCAAGCATTTCTTTCCCTTTATCCAGCATGCATCCTAAGTATGATTTATTTTTTCACAGTAACCACAAGCTAATCGAGGAACTTCTATTGGATTTTTTAAAGAGACTTCCTCTTGTCGTCCTCTTCCTACCTGACTTTCCATTGTTGAACTTCTCTCATATTATCCTTGCATCCATGGTGGGTAAGATAGAAGGATTACTCTTCTAGCTTTGGAAGGTGGTAGGGTGTCCTTAAGTTCTTCAGACTCACTATTCGGTGCACTTCTTTTTCGTGTTTGAAATACTTTTACTTGCGCCCTTGCAATTTCAACCCTTTGAACTTTCTCAAGAACTTTTGTGAACGTAGTGATTTGAGCCGCCGCAACAGCTTTCTGGATTTTCACATTTAATCCCTGTACAAACTGCCTTACTCTTCTTTGCTCCGGAGTTACTAATTCAGGGATAAATTTAGATAATTTAGTGAATTGAGTTTCATATTCTGACACACTCAAGGCTCCTTGACGTAATCTAATGAAATCGTCCTCCCTTTTTTCTTGGACTAAGGGCGGAAGGTATTTCTCATTAAATTCCCATATTAAATGTACCCAAGTTCGCGCTATTTGTTCCCTCTCCCACTTAGCTCTAATCACATTCCACAAAGCACGAGTTGACCCTTCAAATTGAAATACCGCAAAAGTCGCCTGTCTCCCCTCTGAATAATTTAGCGCGGCAAAAATATTAATCATTTGTTCTAACCAATTCTTGGTTGCCTCCGGATTAGATCCTCCAAGAAATTTAGGAGGAGAAAACTTCTGAAAAGACTCTAGGGCCCTATCCCCTCCCCCCTCAGATTCTCTGGGTTGGTTAACAGGTGCTTGCCCTTGTTGTTCCACTAAACGCGCCAAAATATCGGTCATTCGTTGTATGGCTGTTGCTACCTGATCCCCTGTTTCAGCCTGTGGTTCATGTTGTTGTTTAGCTGCCACTTTTCTTTCTTCTCTTGGTTCTTGAGCTTGCCTAACCCTACGTCCATGATTAACCCCTCGTCCTCGGTTTCTTCGTCCATCCATACCTTTTTTTTTATAAACTATATACATGTATGAGCAAAAAAAGATCAGCTATATATATAGAATAAGAATAAAATAACATAGGCCAAAAATGAGAAATACCCTTAGAATGCATAACACAAAAAATTCACAAGCTAAATCACAAAAATATTGTACATATCATCCTACCAAAATCAAGTTCACAAAACATGTCTAGTATACTATACATATCAGTCCGCAATATGGCAAACACATACATACATACATGCAGAACAAAACAAGAGACAACGATTTTTCAATTTCTCCAAGGGTAAATTCTAAACCCCAAGTTCATCCGTCAAAGAAAGTTCAAAAGATCTCTACTAAAGCAATCGCCCCAAAAATTATATCTAATTTCTTATAAATGCAAATGAATATCAAAACTCTAAAGGATACCTTAATGATCTTTAAAGTCAAAGTCAGTCCCATAGTTGTTCAAATAGTATCGTTGTTCAAGAAACTGATCCATTACTCTTCAAATCAATCTCACACAATTCTCTTCTCTTCTCGCTAATCCAATATAAAAACCCTCAAACATCAAATCTTGTTATCCATCAGGAACATAACTGCTTAATATTGCACTTAAACTTTACAATACCCCACAGTCCAGCATTTTAAACTTTAATCTTATGATACACTACAGAGATCTAAAATCTAAACTCTGATACCAACTGTGACGACCTCATCTCCTCCTAAGGCGAACCAAGGGGTTCAGCGGAATGCCTGCTGTGGAGACCCCACTTCCCCCTAAGGCGAACCAAAGGGTTGGCGGGCCGTCTGCCCAGCTCTCGCCAGGACTCACGCAAGCATTCTAGCTTAAAATCCTCCAGGGATTAACCTAAACTACTACAAAAATAATTCTTCCGAAATAAATCAATTTCTATCACCTCATTAGCTTCAGAGATAACGGCATACAACTTAGCCAAACGACGGCTCTTAACCACTTCACACGTTACTCGCAAGGTTAAAGACATACTATACTAATAAAAACATACAAACCGAATATTAGAATTTGGGATTACATTTTTCCAGCTTCAAGTGGCAACCAAAATAAAAGGTACAGTACTTAACGTAGAATTCATTACAAACCGAAATCTAAATTCAAGCTATTCAAATACATTCATAGGAAATATAAGCAGCTCAAATTCTTTCAACTTCCAGACCTGTAAGGAAAACAAATAATCGTGGGGTGAGCTAAAGCTCAGTGGTGCCCCAAAACATGCATTCACATAAATCAAACAGCGAGAAATAACTTAAACAAATTGAACAGTTAGGAAAGCGTATAACAACACAAGGTAGGATACAAGGGCTCTCAGGAGCCATTTTCCTCGCTTGATCGCCATTCATCGTAGTTGACCCTCCGTCAACTCTCACTACTTATAGTCCATGTAGATCCACTCATTTTAATCCTAACCCGTCACCATTCATACCCCGGTCTTGGGCCCGAACGTCGACTAAGGACGCAGTATACTCGAGATATACCCGTAGATAATTGGTCGAGGGATTCACCCAACGACTTTTTTTTTTTTTTTTGTAGTTCGATTCAAGTGCCGAGGGATTCACCCAACGACGTAACTACTTTTAGATTCAGGGATTCACGAGAAAAATGATTCACTCAAGTCACCACTCGAACGGCTAGTGCGATAAAGTACCCACTGCTCACTTCGATGGATCAAAAACTCGTTTTGCAATTTATCATATATCGAGTCAAGAAAGCACTTAATTCAGGTAGGAAAAGAACAGGTAGGGACACTCACCAAGAGTGGAGTTCAGATATCAGGTTGGGAATCGAATTCCGCGTCCTCGCGATATCCTAAAAACCAGATTTTGAAACTATAAGTTTCTATTCAGTTTTTAAACTTATTCGTATAAGAATTTATTTAATATAATATTAGTTTACTTCCTCAAGAGATTTTCAAAAATCTATTTAGATTGAAACTTGACAAAAGTAGTAAAAGTGTTCCTTATTTTTATCCTTAGAGGTGGGTAACTAGTATCCTTTTCTTAAAATAAGTTGACAAATCTTTAAACAATAATGTTAGAAAGTTACTTTGAACATTCCCTAAAGTTACGGCTTTTGTAAAAATTATCCTTAAAAACTATTTTTCTTAAAATAGGGTTTCTTGCTGAGCAAGTCTCCCAAGCTTTTCACTAAAATTGGTAAAGCTCGTATTTTGGAACTTTTCCTATAGTTAACTATTCCAAGTGCAAAGCTTAAAGAAAGAAAAAGAATTAAAATAAGACTTAGAGTTTCCAAAAACTATTTAACTTATTTACTATAGCGATCAAGGCTAATTTGAGCTAAAGGAATTTATCGAGTTGGAAAGTTTTAGGCAAAACACTAAATATGGAGTTTTATAGTATAATGCTAGCTGGAAAATATTTTTGATTAATTTTGATCACAACTACTCGAGTTCGCAAGGTCGATATAACTTCCACAGCTCCGATTCCTTTTCGAAGACATATTATGGACCAAAATATGGCAAAAATCACATAGCAAATTACTAGGGCTTCGTCAATCATTAGCCCTAGCTTTAGGCAATTGAAATTCTGAATAAAATAAAATGATCAACCAAGGCTTCATCAATCATTAGCACTTGGTTTCAGCAAACCCATCATAAGCAAGTAAAAATAAAAGTAAAGCCCCAAGACATTCCAGCAATTAACTTCCATCATTCAGTAGTACTTTATAAATTCATTCCAATGGCCAAGGGCTTCATCAATCATTAGCCCTGGACAACATCAATCACTCCCAACCACAATTTAGCCAAGAATTTAAACCACAAGTAAGCTAAAATCTCAGTCCAAATCCAACTTTAGTTTCACAAGGAAATCAGACATTCATACCAGGCAATCTACTTTGAGGAGTCACGAATAGCAGTATACATGGCGGAAAAATATAAAATTTTTACAGAACAAAGGCCCATGAGTCTATTTTCATATGCCACTGACGGCACCTCAATCGGATTTTCCTACACCAAGATATATGCATTTTGCCTAGACTGGTCAGAAGTTCCGAAAATCTGGAAGCTCTTGATCACATGTGGAAAAGCTCCTTTTTCTCTTTTTAAAACCACAAGGCTTTTAGTCTAACCATCCATACGACTCTAGTAGAATTTTAGCACCACATTTTCTAGACAATTTCAACCATTATAAATTCAAAGAAAGTTTCACAATCAAGCTGGAATTTTTAACTCAAACTTTGGCGATCACAAGGAAAATTTCCAACAGTTGTATATCCATGTTTTTGGTTAAATCTTTCAAAATATCAAATGACTCATTGCCAAATAGCTTTCACAGATTACATGTACATTTTGTCATGCATTTCGAGATCCTAACATCCCAAGGAAAAAAATTCCAGGAACCACTTAAAAAAATTCCAAGTTCAAGTTCACTGCGTTTCACAAAGAAATTCCAGCAATAACAATGGTTCTAAACAGAATTTTCTTTGGTTAAAACAGAATTTTTTTTTGGGTACTCTATTAGGACATGCAAACACGTAGTTAGCTAGTAAAGGTTTCCAAATTCAAACTACAATTACACACATCTAACACAAATCCAGAAATTATATCAGCTAGTCTCGAATGATCATTCATGAACCAATTTTTCTGCTTTCATTTTATTTTCTTGATTAGCCGAACTACTTGACCCTATGCAAGCTTTAATTAACATGTTGTTAACTAGTTAATCGTATAAATCAACTCATATCATCACCATAAGACAGATTGATAATTAAATATCAAATTTAAGGTCTCGGAAATTTTCAGCTCATAAGAATTTCCAATTCATCAAACCATAATTTCTTAGGTTCCTTAATTCATCAATCAACTTCATAGAATTAACATGCAGGGTCCTAGACATCATAAACATTAAGTTCCACTCGGCTAATTACACTTGAGTGCTCAGGTTATCACAAGAAAACATAATTTCAGTTGCACTTCCAAACCATTCTCTCGGCAGAATCATTCTCAACAAAACAGAATTTTCTAAGCTCCTTAGTTCATCATCCAATATTTTCTTCAGTTAAAGCCTTTTATTTTGCCCTTAATTCTCACATGCACAATTGCTGAGTTAATTAGCTAACATCCAGACCAGAAAATCAGCTCGGCAGCAGCAAAACACATTCATAATTCCAGAATTTGGTGAGACTACACTCGGATGAGTTTGCATGTGAAAAGTCCTGTTTCATTTTTATTTCCAAGGTAATCCAGGCTAATTAAATTCATGCATGACCCTAATCATAATAATCATCCAAGATTTGATTAGTTAATCACCAAAGCATGCTCAAATCATTTCCGGAAAACACATTAGAGCTGCAATTCCAACTCAGCTATTCGGCAGGGACATTTAACCAAAACAGAAATTTTTCTAATAACTTGATTTCATCAACCGATTGTACCACAATACATGCATGCTTCAAGATAGCTCAAACTACCTCTGATTAGTCCTAAAATGATCCAGAATTTTACCTCACCGCAAGCTAATCTTTCACACGAAAATCTGGAAAATTTTTCTTCCTCTCGGCTCTCACGCACGCGGCAGTGATTGTGGTTGTGGTTGTCGGTGGAGCTGGTGGTGTCGCAGCCGTGAAGTTGGGTGCAATGGAGGTGCAGAATGTGTGGAGCTTGCTCACGGTTTCTCTCTGCCTTCACTCCAGCTTACGGCCAGAACCAAACAGAAAGAAGATTGCAGTTCGCGTTCTTCTTTGTCGATGATAGCGAGACGGAGAGGGAATGTGTTTGTGGAGAGGAAATGAGATTGTGGCTTGAGATATGAAAGGGAGAGAAAGGTGTATGGTGCCGGTTTAGGAGAAGAGGTTGAGTGTTAGCAAAGATTGTGTACTGTAGTGGTGAAGATGCCGGTTGGTCAGCTAAGGTGGTGGTATGTTGAAGTGGTGAAGGATGGGGTTGGCCGGCTGGGGTGGTGGCTGATCATGCTGTCCGAGGAGTTGTTTGGCTGTGCATGGAATGGTTGTGGTGTAGTGGAGGGTAGTTTAGTCTTTTCACTTCTCCTCCTATTATTCACTTAAGTCCTTAGTTCTAACTTAGCTCCAAAAATTATCCCCAAGTGTGATTTGAACGCCTAATGATTCGCTAATCTTGCAAAGCTTTGGTTATCGAAATTTTATGTCCTAAATATGGTTAGAGTACTTGTATTGATTTTATCTAGAATTTACCGGTTGCATAAACATATAGAGATATCTAGCTACACTTAACCTTATTCGAAATTAGAATTAGCTATATAACAAAATTAAGGAATTATTTTCAAGGAGTAAACTTAATATAACTCAAGAATTATTAACTTAGTGTAGCAAAGCTAAGTGCTTTAATAGTTAGCACCGTTATATTATTTTGCTCACGAAAATTATTTTTATTTACTTGTTTAAAACAAATGAAATAGTGTGGTAGATTGGAATAAGAACTACGAATGAAATATGCACTAGTATATAAAAGCGAGTGAAAGTAATACTAGAATAAAGAATACGAATGCTAAATAAAAGTGAAATTGAAGTATGCATTGGTATTTCTGCAAAATTCAAGGTTCTCACACCTGCCCAACTCTCGCCATAACTCGTTCACTCACTTTTCGCTTCAAGAGCAAGTAAAGATGTGCCAATCAAACTTAACATATATACAACAATTAACATAGATATACAATGATCAAGGTTAAGTACAAAAGCTCAGGATCCAACTAACTACTATTACTATCACTATTACACAACAAAAGTTTTAGTCAAAAGTGTAGTCTTTCTCTAATCACCCGTCCTTGCTCAAGAACCCTGTAAGGAAAACAAAAACTAAAGGAATGAGCTAAAGTTCGGTTCCCATGCACATATGAAAACAAGGACATTATTCAGTTAATAACAATCAATCGAGAAAATATTTACAATATAAAAACAATGAGAACACACTCATTAAAAGGATACATGCTCACGAGGAGCCATTCGTTCAATCATTCATTCATTCAGCCAGTCATTCTCTTTCATTCAATCGTTCATTTCTTCTCTTATAACATCAACATTTCCATTCATCCATTTCATTTCCCGCCACTAGCCAATTCACTGGCCAGTTCTCCATCAAATTTCGTGGTCATACTCGAGTATACCAAACATTATCCCAGGGTCACCACTCACCCGACCGAATCCATTTCTGGCTCGAGTCACTGGCAATGAAGGGCAAGGGTCCAATTTTGCCAATGCGGTACCATACAACCCGCATAACTTACATTCATGCACAAGTAATGTTCAATCAGTTAATCATTTGAAAATTCACTTTCGCTTAGGTCAAGTGCGATAAAGTACACATTCGACCATTAAAAATCCATTTAATAGTCATTGGAAGGTATTTAACACTCAATCGAAGATTCGCAACAAGTACATGGTCATTTAACACACAAACATGCAAGAAACACTCACCCTAAACAAGTCGCGTTTTATCAAAATTCAGTTCAGGGCCAGCACTTTGGCCACTCTAGAAATTTACAGTCAAATATTGTCCACAAAGAGCAAATCATACACCAGTGCAAACTGCATAACTTATATTTCTATATCAAAAGAAAAAGGCATGAAAAGTATAATGAGTCATATAGGCAAGGTGCACGCATAATTTGTAAAAGAAAATAAAAAAAAACGGTTAATTTCAAAACCAATATGAGCAACTAAAAGCAATATTTTGAATACTTGTTTAGAATGTTAGAAATCAGGTTTAGAACACTTGAGAAGTACATGTTAAGACGGACGAAGGAAACGGAAAACAAGAGAAAGGCAACGAGAAACAATGAAGATGACAGCTTTGCCATCCTTTGGTTTTTTGAACACCACTGAAGCTACACTTATCGGATCGAGACAAATTTTATGACGTTTCGAAACTAAGACCTAGACCTACATTTTCTATGAAGATATCGACACTCAATTCTCACATTTTTAGGGTAAAAAATGGACAGTCAGAAGTACATGAAAAATAGGTCAGAAAAATTAGAGTTTGTGCGCAGTCAGGAGTGCTATGGCCAAATTATAAGCTAAAATAATCCAATTGATCTGAAATTTTGCAGGTAAAAATTTAACTCAAATCCCTATAATTTTCATGTTTTGTCCAAAAGTTGATCCAATCTAAAACATGGAGAAATTCGTAGCCCAAATTGATTCCAAAAACAGGGTAGAACTGAAATTCACCAAATTGTTTAGTTTTCTTCCAAGTTTCAACTCCCAACTCAAACCCAATCAAGATTACATCACTACGCTACCTCTTGTTAACTTAACCCTGGATACAAAAGTTTCGGCAGCACCTCTCCTATTTTCGATCCTTTTCCCCTTGAAAATCAAGATGTAAACCACAGCAATCCCAACACAATCAAAGCCACAAGATGTTACAAGCCTTATTCTAGTCTATCAAAACCCTTCAAAATTCACACAAATAGAGATTAATCGAAAGACATCAAAGCTGAAATTTCCCAATTCAAGTAAAAAAATCACTTATTGAAGTTGTAAACATGCATATCAAAGTTCAATCACCTTCTAATACGATTGGACAACCTATATCAAAATTACAAACTTGAAAAAAATTGAAATTTCACTTCTTAAGGTAAATTTTGCATATAACCATCACTAATTGTGATTAAAAGCTTGAAATTCCACCTTAACACTAAACTAACTTCTACTAATCATATACGGGAAAGTGCTGGTTTTCATCCCCAAACTTTGGGGTAAGTACACATTTCGTCCCTCAACTTTTGGACACGACACATTTGATGTCTGAATTAATAATTTTTTACCAATGTCATCCTCAAACGGCAATTTAGCCAATTTTTAACGGAACTGGTCACGTGAAAATCACATGACCGTTAAGTAAACTTAAATCACATTTTTAACAAAACCTACCAGTTTTTCATAAAGAGCTAGTATGTTATGGGCAATTTATTATTTTTTTTAAATTTCACATATTTAATTTATGTTAAATACAAAACATACTAGTTTTCTTTTGAGCGCTATTTAACCAATTTTTCCTATAAAAAGTTGGTATGTTTTCCATAAAGAGCTGGTACAAAACATACTACAAAACCTGCCAGTTTCCCATAAAGAACTGGTATGTTATGAGCAATTTATTATTATTTTTTTAACTTTCACATATTTAATTTATGTTAAATACAAAACATACTAGTTTTCCTTTGAGCGCTATTTAACCAATTTTTCCTATAATGATCTGGTATGTTTCTCATAAAGATTTGGTACAAAACATACTACAAAACCTGCCAGTTTCCCATAAAGAGCTGGTATGTTATGGCAATTAATTTTTTTAAATTTTCACATATTTAATTTATGTTAAATACAAAACATACTAGTTTTCTTTTGGACGCTATTTAATCAATTTTTCCTATAAAGAGTTAGTATGTTTCTCATAAAGAACTGGTACAAAATATACTACAAAATTTGCCAGTTTTCCATAAAGAACTGGTATGTTATGGGCAATTTATTATTCTTTCTAACTTTCACATATTTAATTTATATTAAATACAAAACATACTAGTTCAATGGGTAAAAATATGTTATGAATCACTCAAAGTTTATACTTTTAATAGTTCAATGGGTAAAAATATGTTATGAATAATTGAAGGGCCAAATTTTTACTATTCAAATAGTTCAATGGCTGTTCAAATAATTTGCTCTTATATAAATAGTAAAAGTATGCAAAGTATATGTAATTTTTAAATTTTGAGAGGAGCTTTTTGTAACTATTAAAATCTCAAGGGATGTTTGTGAAATTATCCCTTTTCATTTTTCATACTAATTATTTCTTTTCTTGCCAATTTTTCATTTTATCCTTATTTTTAACTTTTTCCCCCCTTACGTACGGGACGCAAGTGTTTATTGATGGATGCTTAGTTAAAATTGCCAAAAGTTGACTGATTGCATGCAGGAAACTGGCAGGTTTTGTTAAAAATGTGATTTAAGTTTACTTAACGGTCATGTGATTTTCACGTGACCAATTTCGTTAAAAATTGGCTAAATTGCCTTTTGAGAATGACATTGGTAAAAAATTCTTAATTTAGACATCAAATGTGTCGTGCCCAAATATTGAGGGACGAAATGTGTCCTTACCCTAAAGTTTGAGGATAAAAATAGGCATTTTTTCAATCATATACATGCCAAATCAAAGATGAAATAACTTATATAAAATCTGAAAAATATCAATAAAACTGAAATTTATCATCCCAACCCTAAAATCGGAAGAATCTCTAAAAAATCAATCAAAATCAAGTTATCCAACAACTTAATCACAAGATTAAAGAACAAAAGGAGCTTCTAATGATTATACCTTCCAACACCTTGAAAACAAGCAAAACAAACCCTTTTCCTCTCAAAACACTCCACCTTTAGTTTGCTATCACCTTAGATGCAAAGTTAATCGGAGTAGATTTTGACAATTGGAAGAAATCTCTCAAGATTTGGTGAAGGAAATCAAAGGAAAAATGAACTTAACTTGCTTAGTTTTACTCCACTTGAGGTTCTGCCAGCTTGGAGAAAAAAGATTGAAGAGTTTTTGTGCTCCAAATGAAGTGATAAAGATGAAGACTTAAGTGTTCTAAAACTAAATAAAAATGCGCCACGTGGCAGTATTTTGACTATTACTTATCAGCACTTCCACATATCAAACATTTTTTTCACTTTACCCAACATGCATCTTAAGTATGATTTATTTTTTCACAGTAAACACAAGATAATCGAGGAGCTTCTATTGGATTCTTTAGAGAGACTTCCTCTTGTCGTCCTCTTCCTACCTCACTTTCCCTTGTTGAACTTCTCTCATATTGTCCTTGCATCCATGGTGGGTAAGATGGACGGATTACTCTTCTAGCTTTGGAAGATGGTAGGATGTCCTTAAGTTCCTCAGACTCACTACTCGGCGCACTTCTTTTTCGTGTTTGAAATGCTTTTACTTGCGTCCTTGCAATTTCAACCCTTTGAGCTTTCTCAAGAACTTCTATGAATGTAGTGATTTGAGCTGCCGCAAGAGTTTTCGGGATTTTCACATTTAATCCCTGTACAAGCCTTACTCTTCTTTGCCCCGTAGTTACTAATTCAGTGGTAAATTTAGATAATTTAGTGAATTGAGTTTCATATTCTGACACACTCAAGGCTCCTTGACGTAATCTAATGAAATCGTCCTCCCTTTTTTCTTGGACTAAGGGCAGAAGGTATTTCTCATTAAATTTCCATACGAAATTTACCCAAGTCCACGCTATTTGTTCCCTCTCTCACTTATCTCTAATCACGTTCCACAAAGCACGAGTTGACACTTCAAATTGAAATACCGCAAAAGTTGTCTGTCACTCCTCTGAATAATTTATCGCGGCAAAAATATTAATCATTTGTTCTAACCAACTCTCGGCTGTCTCCGGATTAGATCCTCCAAGAAATTTAGGAGGAGAAAACTTCTGAAAATACTCTAAGGCCCTATCCCCTCCCCACTCAGGTTCCCTGGGTTGGTTAACAGGTGCTTGCCCTTGTTGTTCCATTAAACGAGCCGAAATATCGGTCATTCGTTGTATGGCTGTTGTTACCTGATCCCCTGTTTCGGCCTGTGGTTCATGTTGTTGTTTAGCTGCCGTTTCTCTTTCTTCTCTTGGTTCTTGAGCTTGCCTAACCCTACGTCCACGATTAACCCCTCGTCCCCGGTTTTTTCGTCCATCCATACCTTTTTTTTTTTTATAAACTATATACGTGTATGAGCAAAAATAGATCAGCTATGTATATAGAATAAGAATAAAATAACATAGGTAAAAATGAGAAATACCCTTAGAATATATAACACAACAAATTCACAAGCTAAATCACAAAAATATTGTACATATCATCCTACCAAAATCAAGTTCACAAAACATGTCTAGCACACTATACATAGCAGTCCGCAATACGGCAAACACATACATACATACATGCAGAACAAAACAAGAGACAACGATTTTTCAATTTCTCCAAGGGTAAATTCTAAACCCCAAGTTCATCCGTCAAAGAAAGTTCAAAAGATCTCTACTAAAGCAATCGCCCCAAAAATTATATCTAATTTCTTATAAATGCAAATGAATGTCAAAACTCTAAAGGATACCTTAATGATCTTTAAAGTCAAAGTCAGTCCCATAGTTGTTCAAATAGTATCGTTGTTCAAGAAACTGATCCATTACTCTTCAAATCAATCTCACACAATTCTCTTCTCTTCTCGCTAATCCAATATAAAAACCCTCAAATATAAAATCTTGTTATCCATCAGGAACATAACTGCTTAATATTGCACTTAAACTTTACAATACCCCACAGTCCAGCATTTTAAACTTTAACCTTATGATACACTACAGAGATCTAAAATCTAAACTCTGATACCAACTGTGACGACCTCATCTCCCCCTAAGGCGAACCAAGGGGTTCAGCGGAATGCCTGCCCAACTCTCGCCATAACTCGTTCACTCACTTTTCGCTTCAAGAGCAAGTAAAGATGTGCCAATCAAACTTAACATATATACAACAATTAACATAGATATACAATGATCAAGGTTAAGTACAAAAGCTCAGGATCCAACTAACTACTAATACTATCACTATTACACAACAAAAGTTTTAGTCAAAAGTGTAGTCTTTCTCTAATCACCCGTCCTTGCTCAAGAACCCTGTAAGGAAAACAAAAACTAAAGGAATGAGCTAAAGTTCGGTTCCCATGCACATATGAAAACAAGGACATTATTCAGTTAATAACAATCAATCGAGAAAATATTTACAATATAAAAACAATGAGAACACACTCATTAAAAGGATACATGCTCACGAGGAGCCATTCGTTCAATCATTCATTCATTCAGCCAGTCATTCTCTTTCATTCAATCGTTCATTTCTTCTCTTATAACATCAACATTTCCATTCATCCATTTCATTTCCCGCCACTAGCCAATTCACTGGCCAGTTCTCCATCAAATTTCGTGGTCATACTCGAGTATACCAAACATTATCCCAGGGTCACCACTCACCCGACCGAATCCATTTCTGGCTCGAGTCACTGGCAATGAAGGGCAAGGGTCCAATTTTGCCAATGCGGTACCATACAACCCGCATAACTTACATTCATGCACAAGTAATGTTCAATCAGTTAATCATTTGAAAATTCACTTTCGCTTAGGTCAAGTGCGATAAAGTACACATTCGACCATTAAAAATCCATTTAATAGTCATTGGAAGGTATTTAACACTCAATCGAAGATTCGCAACAAGTACATGGTCATTTAACACACAAACATGCAAGAAACACTCACCCTAAACAAGTCGCGTTTTATCAAAATTCAGTTCAGGGCCAGCACTTTGGCCACTCTAGAAATTTACAGTCAAATATTGTCCACAAAGAGCAAATCATACACCAGTGCAAACTGCATAACTTATATTTCTATATCAAAAGAAAAAGGCGTGAAAAGTATAATGAGTCATATAGGTAAGGTGCACGCATAATTTGTAAAAGAAAATGATAAAAAACGGTTAAATTCAAAACCAATATGTGCAACTAAAAGCCATATTTTGAATACTTGTTTAGAATGTTAGAAATCAGGTTTAGAACACTTGAGAAGTACATGTTAAGACGGACCAAGAAAACGAAATGCAAGAGAAAGGCAACGAGAAACAATGAAGATGACAGCTTTGCCATCCTTTGATTTTTTTTATCACAACTGAAGCTACACTTATCGGATCGAAGCAAATTTTATGATGTTTCGAAACTAAGACCTAGACCTACACTTTCTATGAAGATATCGACACTCAGTTCTCTCATTTTCAGGGTAAAAAATGGACGGTCAGAAGCATATGAAAAACAGGTCAGGAAAATTAGAGTTTTTGCGCAGTCAGGAGTACTATGGCCAAATCATAAGCTAAAATAATCCAATTGATCTGAAATTTTGCAGGTAAAAAGTTAACTCAAATTCCTATAATTTTCATGTTTTGTCCAAAAGCTGATTCAATATAAAACATGGAGAAATTCGCAACCCAAATTGATTCAAAAAATAAGGCAGAACTGACATTCACCAAATTATCTAGTTTTCTTCCAAGTTTCAACTCCCAACTCAAATCCAATCAAGAGTACATCATTACGGTACCTCTTGCTAACTTAACCCTAGATACAAAAGTTTCTGCAGCACCTCTCCTATTTTCGGTCCTTTTCTCCTTGAAAATCAAGGTGTAAACCACAGCAATTCCAATACCATCAAAGCCACAAGTCATAGGATATTACAAGCCTTATTCTAGTCTATCAAAACCCATCAAAATTCACACAAATGGAGATTAACCGAAAGCCATCAAAGCTGAAATTTCCCAATTCAAGTAAGAAAATCACTTATTGAAGTTGTAAACATGCATATCAAAACTCAACTACCTTCTAATATGATTGAATAACCTATATCAAAATTACAAACTTAACAAAAGCTGAAATTTCACTTCTTAAGGTAAACTTTGCATATAATCATCACTAATTGCGATTAAAAACTAGAAATTCCACATTAACACTAAACCTGTTTCTACTAATCATATACATGCCAAATCAAAGATGAAATAACTTATATAAAATCTGTAAAATATCAATAAAACTGAAATTTATCATCCTAACCGTAAAATCGCAAGAATCTCTAAAAAATCAATCAAAATCAAGTTGTCCAACAACTTAATCACAAGATTAAAGAACAAAAGGAGTTTTTAATGATTATACCTTCCAACACCTTGAAAACAAGCAAAACAAACCCTTTGCTTCTCAAAACACTTCACCCTTAGCTTGCTATCACCTTAGATGCAAAGTCAATTGGAATAGATTTTGACAATTGGAAGAAATCTCTCAAGATTTGGTGAAGGAAATCAAAGGAAAAATGGACTTAACTTACTTGGTTTTACTCCTCTTGAGGTTCGGCCAACTTGGAGAAGAAAGAATGAAAAGTTTTTGTGCTCCAAATGAAGTGATAAAGATGAAGACTTAAGTGTTGCAAGACTAAATAAAAATGCGACACGTGGCACTACTTTGACTATTACTTATCTCGTGATCTTTCTTCTTAGTTTTAAATCACTCATCTATGTAGTGTTCCTCTAACTCACTCTTAACACTTCTAGGCATATATTCCTTGGCATATAACATCCGTTCATGTCCACTAAATTTAATATACACTTACTAGTGAGTCACACTACCAAAATGTAATATAACTAAACACGCACCACAATATAAAGCAAACAATTAAAATTTAACTCGACTATAAAAATATCTTATAAATTAAAGGATTTAAACTAGAGTAGGTCAAAATATTATTGAATGCATGCAAAACGAGAAAATAATTTAAATTTTTTTTTTCAAAATTTCACAATCTCTCCCCTTAAAAGAATTTCGTTAAATTTTTTTTTTCAAAATTTCACAATCTCTCCCCTTAAAAGAATTTCGTCCTCGAAATTCTAACCTTCATAAGATTTTGGAATGGGTTGTTGATCCAAAGAGTATACCCTAGCTAATGCCCTGGATCTGTTTCCTTTTTCTTGGTTCGGTCTAGAAGTAATCGGATCCCTTTGTTGCATATTCAACCCTCTTTGTTGCTTTTTCGGATAATTGTGAAGTTGATGATCAATACTTCCACATATCAAGCATTTCTTTCCCTTTACCCAGCATGCATCATAAGTATGATTTGTTTTTCCACAGTAACCACAAGCTAATCGAGGAGTTTCTATTGGATTCTTTAGAGAGACTTCCTCTTGCCGTCCTCTTCCTGCTTGACTTTTTCTTGTCGAACTTCCCTCATATTGTTCTTGCATCCATGGTGGGTAAGGTGGAAGGTTTACTCTTCTAGTTTTGGAAGACAGTACAGTGTCCTTAAGTTCTTCAGACTTATTACTTGGCGCATTTCTTTTTCATACTTGGAATGCTTTTACTTGCACCCTTACAATTTCAACCCTTTGGACTTTCTCAAGAACTTCTGTTAATGTAGTGATTTGAGCCACCACAAGAGTTTTCTGGATTTTCACATTTAATCCCTATACAAACCGCCTTACTCTTCTTTGTTCCGTAGTTACTAATTTAGGGGCAAATTTAGATAATTTAGTGAATTGATTTTCATATTCTGACATACTCAAGGCTCCTTGATGTAATCTAATGAAATCACTCTCCTTTTCTCTTGGACTGAGGGCGGAAGGTATTTCTCATTAAATTTTCGTAAGAAATTTACTCAAGTCCGCGCTATCTGTTCCTTCTCCCACTGATCTCTAATCACGTTCCATCAAGAACGAGCCGACCCTTCAAATTGAAATACTGCAAAAGTCACCTGTCTCTCCTCTGAATAATTTAACGCTGCAAAAATATTAATCATTTGTTCTAACCACCGCTTGGCTGCCTCCGGATTAGATCCTCCGAGAATTTAGGAGGAGAAAACTTCTGAAAACACTCTAGGGCCCTATCCTCTCCTCCCTCAGGCTCCCTGTTTGGTTAACACGTGCTTGCTCTTGTTGTTCTACTAAACATGCCAAAATATCGGTCATTCGTTGTATGGCTGTCGTTACCTGATCCCCTACTTCGACCTGTGGTTTATGTTGTTGTTTAGCTGCCGCTTCTCTTTCGTCTCTTGGTTCTTGAGTTTGTCTAACTCCACGTCCACGATTAATCCCTCGTCCTCGGCTTCTTCGTCCCTCCATACCTTTTTTTTATAAATTATATATGTGTATGAGCAAAAATAGATCGGCTATATATATAGAATAAGAAGAAAACAACATAGGCCAAAAATGAGAAACACTCTTAGAATATATAACACAACAAATTCACAAGATAAATCACAAAAATATTGTACATATCATCCTAGCAAAATCAAGTTCACAAAACATGTCTAATACACTATACATATCAGTCCGCAATACGGCAAACATATACATACATACATGCAGAACAAAACAAGAGACAACGATTTTTCAATTTCTCCAAGGGTAGATTCTAAACCCCAAGTTCATCCGTCAAAAAAAGTTCAAAAAATCCCTACTTAAGCAATCACTCCAAGAATTATATCTAGTTTCTTACAAATGCAAATGAATGTCAAAACTCTAAAGGATACCTTAATGATCTTCCAAAGTCAAAGTCAGTCCCATAGTTGTTCAACTAGTATCATTGTTCAAGAAATTGACTCATTACTCTTCAAATCAATCTCACACAATTCTCTTTTCTTCTCGCTAATCCAATATAAAAACCCTCAAACATCAAATCTTACTATCCATCAGAAACATAGCTGCTTAATATTGCACTTAAACTTCACAATACCCACAGTTCGGCATCCTAAATTTTAAATCTAGAATACATTACAGAGATCTAAAACCTAAACTCTGATACCAACTGTGACAACCCCACCTCCCTCTAAGGCAAATTAAGGGGTTCAGCAGACCGCCTGCCTAACTCTCGCCAGGACTCGTTCACTCACTTATCGCTTCAAGAGCAAGTAAAGATGTGCCAATCAAACTTAACATATATACAATCATTAACACAGATATACAATCCTCAAGGTTAAGTACAAAAGCTCAAGATCCAACCAACTACTAATACTATCACTATTACACAACAAAAGTTATAGTCAAAAGTTTAGTCTTTCTCTAATCACCCGTTCACGCTCAAGAATCCTGTAAGGAAAATAAAAACTAAAGGAATGAGGTAAAACTCAGTGAGGTTCCCATGCACATAATCAAGCAATTGAAACAAGGACATTACTCAGCTAACAACAATCATTCGAGATAACATTCACAATATAAAAACAATGAGAACACACTCATTAAAATGATACATGCTCACGTGGAGCCATTCGTTCAATCAATCATTCATTCAGCCAGTCATTCTCCTTCACTCAATCATTCATTTCTTCCCTTATAATTTTAACATTTCCATTCATTCATTTCATTTCCCGCCACTAGCCAATTCACTGGCTAGTTCTCCACCAAATTTCGTGGTCATACTCGAGTATATCAAACATTATCTCAGGGCCACCAATCGCCTGACCGAGTTTATTTCTAACTCGAGTCGACTGACAACAAATGGCAAGGGCCCAATTTAGCCAATACGGTACCATACAACCCACATAGCTTACATTCATGCACAAGTAATGCTCAATCAGTTAATCATTTGAAAATTCACTTTTGCTTAAGTCAAGTGCGATAAAATACACACTCGACCATTGAAAATCCATTTAACAGTCATTGAAAGGCATTTAACACTCAATCGAAAATTCACAATAAGTACACAGTCATTTAATATACAAACATGAATGAAACACTTACCCTAAACATGTCACGTTTTATCAAAATTCAATTCAAGGCCGGCACCTTGGCTACTCTCGAAATCTGCAGTCAAATTTGTCCACAAAGAGCCAATCATACACGAGTGCAAGCTACATAACTTATATTTCTATATCAAAGGAAAAAGCCATGAAAATTATAGTAAGTCATATAGGCAAGGTACACGCATAATTTATAAAAGAAAATGATAAAAAACGGTTAAGTTCAAAACTAATATGTGCAACTAAAAATCATGTTTCGAATACTTGTTTAGAATGTTAGAAATTAGGCTCAGAACACATGAGAAGTACATGTTAAGTCGGACCAAGAAAACGAAAAACAAGAGAAAGGGAATGAGAAACAAGATGGCAGCTTTGCCATCCTTTGGTATTTTTATGACAACTGAAGCAACACTTACCGAATCGAGGTAAATTTTATGGCGTTTCGAAACTAATACCTAGATCTATATTTCCTATGAAAACATTATCACCCAGTTCTCGCATTTTTGGGGTAAAAAATGGATGGTTAGAAGCACATAAAAAATAGGTCAGGAAAATTAGAGTTTTTGTGTAGTAAGGAGTGCTCTGGCCAAATCATAAGCTAAAATGATCCAATTGATTTGAAATTTTGCAGGTAGAAAGTTAACTCAAATCCCTATAACTTTCATGTTTTGTCCAAAAGCTGATTCAGTCTAAAACATGGAGAAATTAGCAGCCCAAGTTGATTCCAAAAACATGGCAGAACTGAAATTCACCAAATTGTCTAATTTTCTTCCAAGTTTCAACTCCCAACTCAAACCCAATCAAGATTACATCACTACGCTACCTCTTGTTAACTTAACCCTAGATAGGAAAGTTTCGGCAGTACCTCCCCCATTTTCGATCCTTTTTTCCTTGAAAATCAAGGTATAAACCACAGCAATCCCAACACAATCAAAGCCACAAGTCATAAGATATTACAAGCCTTATTCTAGTCTATCAAAGCCCTTCAAAATTCACACAAATAGAGATTAACCGAAAGACATCAAAGCTGAAATTTCCCAATTCAAGTAAGAAAATCACTTATTGAAGTTGTAAACATTCATATCAAAGCTCAACCACCTTCTAATATGATTGGACAACATATATCAAAATTAAAAACTTAACAAAGGCTGAAATTTCACTTCTTAAGCTAAATTTTGCATATAACCATCACTAATTGCTATTAAAAGCTAGAAATTCCACCTTAACACTAAACTAGCTTCTACTAATCATATACATGCCAAATCAAAGATGAAATAACTTATATAAAATCTGAAAAATATCAATAAAACTGAAATTTATCATCCCAACCCTAAAATCGCAAGAATCTCCATAAAATCAATCAAAATCAAGTTATCCAACAACTTAATCACAAGATTAAAGAACAAAAGAAGCTTCTAGTGATTATACCTTCCTACACTTTGAAAACAAGTAAAACAAACCCTTTTCTTCTCAAAACACTCCACCTTTAGCTTGCTATCACCTTAGATGCAAGGTTAATCGGAGTAGATTTTGGCAATTGAAAGAAATCTCTCAAGATTTGGTGAAGGAAATCAAAGGAAAAATGGACTTAACTTGCTTAGTTTTACTCCTCTTGAGGTTCGGCCAGCTTGGAGAAGAAAGAATGAAGAGTTTGTGTGCTCCAAATGAAGTGATAAAGTTGAAGACTTAAGTGTTCCAAGACTAAATGAAAACGCGACATGTGGCACTACTTTGACTATTACTTATCTCTTGATCTTTCTTCTTAGTTTCTAATCACTCATCTATGTGGTGTTCCTCTAACTCGCTCTTAACACTTCTAGGCATATATTCCTTGGTATATAACATCCGTTCATGTTCACTAAATTTAATACACACTTACTAGTAGGGATGTACGCGAGCCGAGTCATAATCGAGTAGCTCGCGAGTAGCTCGGTCAACGGCTTGGCTTGAACTCGGGTTGACCGAGTTCGAGCCGAGTCTCGAGCTACTCGATTGTCATTCGAGTCGATTTTCGAGCCAATATTTTGAGGCTCGAGACTTGTCGAGCTACTCGTCGAGTCGGGGGTATTTAAATAATATATTTATAATTTAAATAATATATACGTATTATAATTATAAAATGACCATTATGGGTATAAGTTTTACGGAATTTACAATAAAATCTTCTTTATAATAAAATTTCATAATGGCAAAAAAGTAATAACATAATTGTAAAAAGACCTAAAAAGAAAAAATGTCTAAAAAAGGGAAGAAAAGACGAAAGTGTGTCAAAAAGCTTGATTAGGCTCGACTTGATAAGGTTTGACTAAAGGTCGAGCCTTATTGAGTCGAGTCTCGAGGTTAAAACGAGTTTCTCGAGTCAAATTTCGAGTATCGATTTTTTGTACTGGGTCGAGCTCGAGTCGAGCTCGAGCCTAGGTATATATGAGTCGAGTCGAGCTCGAGTATAGCAATACTCGAGCTTGATTTGACTCGATTACATCCCTACTTACTAGTGAGCCACACTACCAAAATGTAATATAACTAAACACGCACCACAATATAAAACAAACAATTAAAATTTAACTCTACCATAAAAATACCTTATAAATTAAGGGATTTAAACTAGAGTAGGTAAAAATATTATTTAACGCATGCAAAACGAGAAAATAATTTAAATTTTTTTTTCAAAATCTCACAGCTTTGAAGCGATCCATCTCTCCTGTTGGCTTATATTTGGTCTTATATACCCATTTCACTCCAATTGGCTTCCTTTCAGGTGGGATAGTGGTCAATTCTTGTGTATCATTTTTCGCAATGGCATGAATTTCTTCATCCATTGCACGAACCCAATGATCATCTTTGGCAGCTATGAGATAGGCTCACAATCTGAAAAAAGAGAAAAATTCACAATCTCTTCATCAGTTAAATCATTATCTTTACCAACAGCATAATCATCAAATCGGGCTAGCATGTGGCGTTCTCTCTATGGTCGACTGGATGTCTCAACCTGAATAGTGGAAGGTGAGGGATCACCATGAGGCTGCACAACTTGCTCCACTGCTTGCTTATTAGCACTCGGTCCTATAATGGGAGAAATGGATGGATACTTTGGCGATACTTCAGGGTCTTGTTTGGACCAATCCCAAACTCCATGTTCATCAAAAGTCACATCTCTGCTAACAATCACCTTTCCTGTGTTTGGATTGAATAACTTATATCCCTTAGTCTCATGACTATATCCAATAAAAATACACTTCTCTGCTTTGTCATCCAATTTCTTCCTGAAATGATCTGGAACATGCGCATATGCAAGACAACAAAATACCCTGAAATGAGAAATATCCAGTTTCATACCAATCCAAACTTCTTGTGGGGTCTTCCCAAAGTTGCATCTAGCAGGGCACTTGTTCAAAACATAAATAGCACAAGATACTGCTTCTGCCCAAAAGGATTTAGGAATACCTTTGGAGTGCAGCATAGACCTCACCATGTCCATCACAGTCCTATTCTTCCTTTTAGTCACACCATTTTGTTAAGGTGTATATCTGGCTTTCAATTGATGTTTTATGCCACTTTCCACCAAATAGTCATCACAAAAAAGATACTCAGTGCCTCTGTTAGTTCTCAAAGTTTTAATAAAATAGCCACTCTGCTTCTCTACATAATATTTGAATTTTTTAAACACATCACATGCATCATATTTATTTCTTAAAAAAATACACTCATGTCTTCCTGCTGAAATCATCAATGAAGGTAATAAAATATTTACTACCACCATTGGAAGGAACTTCAACTGAGCATAAATCTAAATGAATCAATTCAAGTGGTCGATTAGCCCTCCAAGCCTTGCCTTTTGGAAAAGGATCACTGTGCTTCTTTTTCAAAATACAAGACTCACACTTGTTGTCAGGAAACTCAATAGAAGGCTACTCAATAACTAATTTCTTTTTTTCAAGAAATTTCAAACTCCCAAAATTCAAATGCCCAAAATGCATATGCCATAACTAAGAATTATCACAAGTCACGGAATTAAAGCAAGGTAAATCATCACAGTTAAGGGAAAGAGGCCACAGACGACTACGATTCATCTTTATCTTGGCAATTAATCCCAATTTTCCATCACTTATGGTGCCCTCACCATATTTAAAATGAGGATCATAACCTTTCTCAAATAATTGTCCCAAACTCAACAAATTATGATATAAACTTGGCACATAGAAAATATCAGAAATAAAATTCGAAGACCTATCTTGCAAGATAATTCTGATTTTTCCTTTTCCAAGAACATGCACTTTTTCATTGTTTCCAAATCTCACAGATACATGAAAAGATTCATCTAGGTCAGAAAACATCTCCTTTTTACCGCACATATGATTACTACAACCAGAATCAATAAACCAATCATTCTTCATAGACTCTTCAGATGTAGAACTAGAAAACAACAAGGTCTCCTCTCTATCACTACAATTTTCAGCCACTTTAGCATGCACCTCTTTATTGGACCAACATTCATTCTGATAATGACCAATTTTATCACAATTATAATATTGGACATTAGATCTATCACGCCTTTGAAAATTATTTCTTTGACTTTACTGTTGATTGTTTTCCTGATCCCTATTAGAATTATTTCTGGGTTGGTGAGAATAATTACCTCTTCCACGACCACGAAAGTTACCTCTACCTCCATGCCCTCTACCTCTGAAGTTCTGGCCCTTTTGATTTGTGTCCATGTGATTTACCTCCTCTTTTCCTTTTGGGTGATCCACCTTGGCTTGTAACACCTCTTCTACTATATCCGATGGCTGCTGATTCAGGGACATCTCATACGTCAGCAATTCACCTTCCAATTCAGCAAGTGGCTAATTGTTAAGGTCCTTTGTGGCTTCAAGGACTGTCTTCTTGGTGTGAAATTTAGCAGCTAGAGATCTCAAAACTTTTTCAACAACTCTAACCTCTTCCAAATTCTCACTATTGGACTCCATATCATTGACAATTTCTTTAATTGTACCAATGAAATCTTTAACTGACTCCGTGGATTTCCTCTGGGCCAACTCAAATTGTCTCCTAAGTTCTTGCAATCTGATTTTTCTCACGTTAGCACCTCGATTTGAGTTCACTAAAATTGTCCAAATGTCTTTTGCCAACTTTGCATGTATAAATTTTTTGCAACGTGCAACTGGACTTAAGTGTTGAGATAGTACATTGCCTTGCAATCCAACTGTCTATTTCTCTCTAATTCTTTAACTGCATCGCTTGATAATTCTATATCTACCACCGGTTCCATATATCCTGTCTCGACAATATTCCAAACTCTAATATTTTGGAAAAAAATTCTTCATCATTGACCTCTAAGCCTCAAAATCGCTTTAACCATCGAAGATAAAAACGTGACAATTGTACAAATAATGTGGATCCACACTTTAATTTCATGAACAAGCTCCAAGCCCCGATTTTGCAAACAAGGCCCAGGATCAAAGCCTAGGGCTCTGATACCACTTGTTGGGACGAAGAATCCCCATGCACACAGCGGAAGCAATTATAACACATATAAAAAATATATGTGAAGAGCAAAAGAACAAACACTCAATAATTTATTTAATTCAAAACAAATACTAAGTCGTAGCCTTTCGGTCGCAACAACTTACAAATCTCAACTATGAGATTTTCTCTCAGGTCTAATCTCTAGACTCAACTCAACTCTCCACACAATAACCTACTAGACTATTAGTATTTATAGACTCCAAAATTTCCTAAAGCAAATACGGTTGTAAACCAAAACTTATTTGGAAACTGACTTGAGATTTCCTAATCTAATATGGAAACTAAACAAATAAGATACCAAAAAGAATTAGGAAACTAAAATAGCTTGGTTTATTTTCCTACAGTAAAATGTACAAAAATTTGATTAGTGTGTAAATCTTTGTTGACCATTCCATTTCTGATTGTTTAAGTTTTGTACTCTTACACATTTGGCAGCATTTTATTTTACATTAGTAAACCAAGAAGTTTGCAGTATTATTATACTCGATCTTTTTTTGTTTTTTAAGGGTAAGTTACGTCAAAGGTTGTCAAACTTTCAATAGCTTCATTTTACTCTTGTAACTTTTTTTGGTACTAAATGGTCCACTAGTTTTTTTTAAAAATAAATTTATTGTACCCATTCAACTACTTTTTGAACCAAATAACCTACTAAACTTTTCAAGTGATTTATCTGGATCGTTCTGTTAGATTCTACTCTTAAGATAGATAAAAAGTTTGCCATGTAGTCCTATTTTAAATGGATAATTTTGTTATTTCACACCCACAATCTATATGTCCAAATCAATTAAAAAAATGTATAGCTTCAGGAAAACCACAAATTCTGTTTTGGATAGGGCCAAAAATAGTTTCTATCACGATCGAGATTTTATTTTGGGATTTAGGTGTTTTAAAAAGTGATTGAATACTTTAATCCATTGGGGCAGATGGATTTTAGGCGCACAATGATGAAATTGTCCATTTAAATCGGGCTCACATGACAAACGTTCATCTATCTTAATGGTAGAATTTAACAAAATAGTCAAGATGAATCACTTTCAAGAGTTTAATAGGCTATTTTGGTACAAAAAGTAGTTGACTGGGCAAAATAAAACTTTTAAAATGTTTGGCATGCAGTTTGATAGAAAAAACAGTTCAATGAGACTTTTAAAAAGTTTGAACGTCTATAATCAACAAGTAGCAACCTTATATTATTTTCTAATGGCTGATAGAAAGGACTAAAAGTCTAAAACTGTTCCTTGTCACAGTCTTATCTACTCTTGTCTATTTTCAGTTAACAATCGTCCAATACTTCCATCAAAAGAAAATCCACACATGAAAAATGAAGTGATAAACCTTAACTTATTCAGTATAAAGTCAACACCAAACTTCTCTCTTTCTTCTCGCTAGTTGCATCTTGAATGGAGTTACTCTACAGCATCCTAAGTCTCATTTTTTCCGTATTCTGGATTGCTGTGAAGTTTCGGTGCTACTTCCCACAGAAAAACAGAAACTTCCCACAAATTTGATAATTTGTCTGGTATATTACCAGATACATGCACTTGACAAGAGAAATGCAAATGGCTTGAAGGAGTTGTTTAAGCAAATGCATTGATGGATTAACTTAGCTGAAGTTAGAAATACCACAGGATTTATAAACTAGCAGTAGCGAAGACATTGGTTTTCTTTGAAAGCCGCATGGAGTTTTTATTTTTGGAAAATAATATTCCATACTAACACAATTCTATGATATAGGAATAGAATAAGGGGCAAATTACACTTTATCGCCCTGTGGTTTAGTGTTTTTGTATATTACCCCCTATGATTTTAAAAGCTATATATAATCCCTTCATGGTTTGGATTAAAGTGTCAAAATAACGGAATTTGCAATCCATAATGGAGTCACCTAAAATGTCAAAAATACCCCTATGTAAAGTTGAAAGTTATTTATTAACCACAGGAGAGTTATGTGTATATTTTAAAATCATAAGGGGTTATATAATAAAATATTAAATTATGAGGGGGTTATATTTTAAAACATAAAATCATATAGGGTTATTGCGTCGGTATATTATATTTATATATTTTGATCATTTCACCATTTTAATTTTTAAACAAGGGTAAGTTTGACATTTTAAAAGGTTCCGGAGTTAATGATCATTTTCATGATTTTGACACTTTAATCCAAACTATGAGGGAGTTATATATAGTTTTTGAAACTATAGAGGAGCTGTGTACAAAAATACTAAACCATAGAGAGGTAAAATGTAATTTGCCCTAGAATAAAAGATGGTCCACCTTCTATTTCTTAGATTGCGTAATTTGAGTTGCTTTATGTAACTGAATTCTTTATCATTAAAGTGTCACTTTCATTTCTTTTGGGTTGTTGCTGGAGCCTTCACATATTGTTAAATTAAAAAATTATTCTTAAAACTTAATTTAGTTGGTAGGCATATTTTTTTTTGAGGTTTCTAATTCGACTTTCAAGCCTTTCTCGTGTAAAACTTTGAGTGTTTTCTTGAACCAAAAAAATTAAATAAATAATATAAAATAAAACATTTTTCCCTTTGCATCTTCATTGATTTTCTTGAGAACTTTTGCTATAAGCGTATACAATTCGATATAATACGAATTTTTCTACACTATGGTTAGTAGGATGGTACTTTCGTTGGGGGAGGAAGTTGAGGAAAGTTGATTCAGTTTCCCAACCTCTACCTGCCGACCCTCCTTTTTGCTTTAATAGTCCCTACCCAAATGATTAAAATAGTCCCTCAATTTTTTTGTTCAAAAGTTTATGTCCCTCAACTTTAGTTCATTAGCTGATTAAGTCACCAGCTGTTTAACACTCAGTAATTAGTTTGTTTGGATAGTGAATTAATTAAAAAATTCATTTTCTTACATCAATGCATTTTTCAATTATCTTTTTATTTTATATATATCACATAAAAAAAGTGATATAGCATCATTTGATCTTTTGCATTTTGGACAAGAAAGACGTATACTTTTTGTCTTTTGGATTTCTGAAGATAGAGTTTGTTGTCTTTGTCAGAGTTCATCAAACCATAGCTCTATTATCAGGCTTTCAAATAAAACACATTTAACTTTTTCGAAAGCAAATAAAATTAAGACAACTCACAACCTTTGTTTGATGCCACTGAAGTATTGCGGCTGGTCATATATACTATATAAATACTGGATACTGCCAGCAAATATCTCTGGAAAGATGCACTAAATTTAGATTATTACATGCATATGGATTAAACTATTTCAATTTTGATTATTTTAGTTTTGTACCACTATTACACTTCTGCGCTCTGACTTTGATTATGTTCAATCAAATGCTATTAACTTAAATTAAAAACCCACTGATTTCTGAATTTAAAATGTTAAATTACATCATGCATGATCCCAAATTTGGGAAGCACATGCTTCCCAAAATGTCTTTATTCAACAATCAGCAGCATAAAGCATTTGGAAAGCACCAAAATGTAGAAACATGATAGAAGGAACTAAAATTCATAGGCCCACGTTTCAATCTTATCCACCCTCTGTATTACCGCACATGAAAAATGAAGTGAAGCATGATAGCTGCAAGTAAAGACTCTCTTCAATGGTCACTTGTCAAAGCAACTCCACTGTGCAATTTATGCTCCTTAATTATGGGGTGAACTTCAAATTAAAGAAATGATATTTATAGTAAGACAACTATTAATGAGGGAAAAAATTACTTCCTCCGTCTCATTTTATTAAGTTTGTTTTCTATTTTAGTTTGTCTCAAATTATTTGTCATAGTCTAAAAGAGAAAAACAAAAAGAGACCAATTTCCCCCATTTTACCCTTCATTCAATTTTCCAAAAAAAAGAGTATTAGCATAATGTTTTAGCATTAAATCCTTTACAAACTATTATAAAATTCTCAAATTCAAAAGCAACAAACAAAATTTGAATTCAAGTTAAGTGGTATTTATGGAAACATTTACTTGTTGGTTGGTGAAAAATCAGATTCCTTAATCTATGTGCAAAATTATACATGACAAATCAAATGAGACGGATGAGTATTATGTGTTTTAATGATGTCATCTTAGTGCCTAGATTTGTTGGCTTATTGTCCATATTTTTTGAATTAATGTTGTAACTTTCAGTAAGTAAGTGAGAGATTTTGAATCAGAATCTCTTACTTATGGTCTTCCCATTTTATTATCTAACCCGACCCCACCCACCCCACCCCCTATTTATTGAATTAATATTGATGCTCATGTATGAAACAACTGATACTGGTGATTAGAGAGTGCCCAAATGCAAAATTACTACACTGCATATAAAGTCAACGACAAACATCTTTCTCCTTGCTTCTTGCATCTTGAGCCTTGATCATGGAGTTACTCTACACCATTCTAGGTCTCATCATATTCTTGATGGCTGTAAAGTATCAGTATCTCCGAAAAAAGAACCGAAAACTGCAGCCTCCAAGTCCTCCAGCTCTTCCAATTTTGGGCCATCTTCACCTTGTGAAGACTGCCCCTCACCTTGCCCTGCAAAAGCTCTCCATCAAATATGGTCCCCTGATTTTCCTTCATTTTGGGATTCGTCCTTTCCTTGTTGTTTCCTCGCCATCTCTTGCAGAGGAATGCTTAACCAAGACCAATGATATTATTTTCGCGAACCGGCCTGAGTCAGTTTCCAGTAAATACCTTGGCTACAACTCAACTATTCTCATACTCTCCCCTTATGGAGATCACTGGCGAAATCTCCGCAGAGTCACAACCATCCATATGTTTTCTTCGATTCAACTCCAGCGTTTATCCTCCATCTGGACCGAAGAAATCCATTTCATCATCAAAAAATTGTTTTCAAATAACTCTGATGAGAAAACCTGGAAAGTTAAGGACATGAGTTCTTTGTTCCGGGAGTTATTATTCAACGTGATAACGAAAATAGTTGCTGGAAAAAGATGGCCATCTGATCAGCCAGGTGATATATTTTCACCGCGACCAATCACTAATCTTTGTGATTATATTCCAATCTTGAGGTGGATTGGCTATGGAGGGTTGGAGAAAGGTGTAATCAGTTTGCACCAGAAGAGGGATGAGTTTCTTCAGGGCCTGATTGATCAAACACGTAAAGAGGAAGCAGAAGACGGTTCTTGTCCGACAGAGAGAAGGAAAACAATTATTCAAGAATTGCTATCTCTACAAGAAGCAGAACCCGAATACTACACTGATGAAATTGTTAAAGGAATTATACAAGTAAGTCTCTTCTACTTGAATCTCTTTTACAAATTGGTCTATTATTCATTGGAACAAGGTCATCTCACCCATGTAGCAGCAGCACAATTTGTCTAGCCCTATTTAGTGGTAGGGCTAAGACTAGTGGTGCGGGATGCAGTGCTTGTGTGGTGCAGATGCAACTGCATGCTTTTCACGGTTCAAATTGGATCACATTAGCTCGATTCCATCTGAATTTTGAAATGATCAAATCAAATCGTAGCTTGATGTTGTGGTCTAATCTGAGCTGTAGAAAACTCCTCCGACTGCATATAGGCATCGGATCTAGCGGTGGCGAGTGTGGAAATGGTGTGTGCCACTAACTTCAGTGTTGGTGTCTAGATAAGGAATTTAGTCAAAGTCTTTTCAAAAATTTGGTTTTCAAGAATTTAGTACACGTGATTTCAACATTAAATATGCCAATATCTATTGGTGACGGGTGAGCTGGGGCATCCGTTAACGTGTAAATTGGGTTAGTCTTGTTGTGGTGCTCTAACGTAGCGGGGCAGCCCGTCCCCCGTCCCCCGTCCCCCCTAATAAAAAATTATTATATAATTTTATTATGGTTAAAATTTAGCAAATAATCAAGTACTAAAATATCAACACATCATCAAATTATTATTCATTGTAATTTTACAATTGAAACGTATAAAATCAATCAAATAAAAATTATTTGAATACAATCCAACATTATGAAATAAATATAACTAAAGTAGTCAAGTTTTCACTTTTGGCACAAATACAATCACTAATTCATTATTGTGCTTGTGCTTTTTTTAAGAAAAAAATGTTATTGTATTAAGTGTAATTAGGGATTTAGTATAAATGTATTAGTAAATTTAGTATAACCAATTAATAATTTGTATTAGTACACATATATAATTATTAGTATAATTAATAATATCAATTATATTATATATACTAATAGACATTATATAATACATATAACTAATAATATCATTATCATAAGTTTGGAACTAATTAAATTATATATTATATATATAATTATATACATATATATTTTATATATTTATTTTTTTAAAGCGGGTGGCGGGGCGGGGGTACACTCCCCCGCCCCCCCGCCCAGTTTCTAAGCGGGGGGAAAAAAATTCCCCCGTCCCCGCCCCAACCCCCTCCCCATTAGCCCCCCGCGAGGCGGGTGCCCGCGGTCACCCGCCCCCATTGTCATCCCTAGTTTGGTACAATTGTTATACTTTTCACATTATTTGGTGTATAATTATATTATATTATTTTTTTTAGAAATAAAAGTGATGTACATAAATAAAGTATTTGACACATATTCAATATAATATTATGAAGTATTTGTACACTAAAAAATTTAAACCTATACAATGGTTGGACGAAATTGTATAAAATACAATTGTACCAAATTCCTATTCCAAAGTAACATATCAATTTATGGCTGTATCTATCATTTTACACCATAAAATAATCAAAGAATCTTTAATGGTATGGGGCAATATTTAAGGTTTTAACAATATTTTCCGCAACCGTAGATTTAGGAATCTAGTTCACAAAATTTATAGACACATGAGAATAACTTAACAAACAAAAAAGATTATTTTAACAAGTTACTGTCCTTTTTTTCCTCAAAAGTTTGGGATTCAATATAATGGATGTAATAGCCTTAAGATGCCCTTATAGTTTGGCTTGGCAACATGGGATGGAAGCAATTGCCAATATAACTATCTCAACAGTGTTGAACTTTCGTAATAAAGTAAAATTTATCACAAAATAGTGTGCACAGCTGTATTACAAGAATGTTAAAAATCAGCCTCATCCTAACGAAAAATACATGTAATTGTATCCGAATATTAATTGTACATTTTTTAATTGTTGTTTTGTTGGCCAAATTAAGGCCCTTAAAATTTGGGGAAGGTTGCTGCTTGCTCCCAGTCCCTACCCCTGATGGAGGACAAATAGGTAAATTCACATTGCTGAGGTGATAAACTGACAATTGATACACGTGATGATATTCGGCAACGGACGATAGAAGCAAATCAGATTAGATGATGAGACATTAACCATGACACTTGTGGCTGGGTTTAAGTCAACGGTGGAGGCTGTGAGATAGTTTTAGAATTGGTCGTTACGAAGGCACATCAATGTTCTTTAACCTTTGTCCTGGCTCTTTTTGAAAAATATACAGAAAAATGTGCACAAATCCAAAAATTAATCATGTACAACTCAAACCACGTCAACTAGGAAATTTTTGGACTTTTTTTTTAAAAAAATCTATCAATTACTAAAGACATTTTAAAATGTGTTCATTTGAGTACAGGTATTTAAGGTTAAATGCATAAAACTCCCACGAACAAGTACACTAATTGCACTTTACATTCTAAAGTATTTTAATAGGCACTTTACACCTTTAGTTAACTAAAAAATTACATGAAAATTAATTTCATCCAAATAATTGATGAAATGATTAATTATCCTCCATTAAAACTTAAGTAATAAAAATACTATTTTGGTGGGGAAGATTACTAATTTAAATAGACTAATTTTCACTTTATGTCAAAATGTCTAATTGTTAACACATAAAAAATCGATTTGAATGACGATTAAGGCTATTGGAGTCAAAATGGGGGCAAAATATAGAAATATTGAGTGATTAATGTTGCAATTTTTAAAATTCCATAATTTTCTTCAATGCATCATAATGCAACAAAATTTCATTTGAAATATTCACAAGCATAAAATAGGAGTAGAACCCAAAAATTTGCCTATGAATTTAGCACAATAATTGCAATAAAATTTCAATAACGAACCAAAATTAGAAGCCATATATTATGAAACAAAATATTGGGCTAAAATTTTTTAATAAAACACCTAAGTTATTTACTTTTCCTTGACAACAATCTTTTCTTACCTAGGCTAACTTGAAATACGTCGTGAAGTAAGGTTGATGAGATTCTTGAATTGAATTTATTCCTTTTCTTGTTTTTTTCCTACTTCTTTTGTTTAATTGTCATTCAAAGTGATCATATTTTTATTGTTATATGTTTCCAATTAGAATTTTATTATGAAGTGAAAATTAATCCATTTAAAGTCACAAATTTTTCTACCATAACGGTATTTTTGTCACTTAAAAGCTTTTAATGGAGGAAAAATTGGTCACTTCATCAATTATTTAGATGGAATTAATTTTCTCATTATTTTATAGTTGACTAAGGGTGCAAAATGCCTATTAAAATAGTTTAGGGTACAAAATGCAACTCGTGTAATAGTTCGTCAGGGTTTTCTGCATTTCACACCCTATTTAATTTTGGCTTTTCAGTTTATACTCTGAACTATGAATTGTGATACTTAAGTATTATATACTATCAATTTTAGGGCACATCGTCCAAATAAGATAAAATCAATTAATTCTTTCAGCAACTTTAGAATGAAATACTTTAATACCCCTAAACGAATTTCAGAATTTGGACAAACAACAAATTAAGGATATTTGAAGCCTTCTAAACTACCTATAGAAGAAGTTATTTGGATTTGAGTTGATTTGATCAATGGGCCAACAAAAGAGTAGTATAAGATACCGAAGTTCTAAAATTAGCAATTTAGAGAGCAACAAGCAAATTGGTGATAATTTAGGAGTGCATATTGGCAATAACCCAAAAAAAGTAGTTCCTTCATGCCTTTACATATAATTGAGGTCTAAAGATATCAAATGCCATAATATATAGTTCCCTCATGCCAGAATAGGGGTTCATTTTTTCGAATATCACATGTAATTCTCATATTTCGCTTGAACCTTCTTATGTGACTAGTGGACATTCATCTGCGAGCAATGTCAAAAGTGTAAATTATTGATTCAGGATCTATAGCAAGAGAAATGACATTATTTGTCAACAACTTGATTCTAAAAACTAATTCATATTCTTTTCTTATTCATTCAAAAAGTTGCATTGAATTTGACTGTACATTACTTCTTGTGTAGATAATGTTGTCAGGCGGAACCCATACTACATCTCAGACAATGGAGTGGGCATTGTCCAGCCTATTAAATCACCCTAATGTACTGCAAAAGGCAAGAGATGAACTAGAAAAAATGCAGCCTGGCCATCTGCTAAATGATTCGGATATCTCCAAATTGCCTTATTTACGCTGCATAATCAACGAAACACTAAGGTTATTTCCTGCGGCACCAACTCTTGTGCCTCATTTTTCATCTGAGGATTGCACCATAGGAGGCTACAAGGTTCCTAAAGGTACAACTTTGTTAGTGAATGTTTGGGCCATTCACAGGGACCCCAATCTTTGGGAAGAGCCCAACAAGTATAAGCCAGAAAGATTTGAAGGAATGGATGAGAGAGGGTGGAATGAAGGGTTCAACTTTCTTCCATTTGGAAAAGGCCGGAGAATTTGCCCAGGAGCTGCCATGGCCATAAGGTTGGTCGGGTTGACATTGGGCACCCTGATTCAATGCTTTGATTGGGAAAGAGTTGGGCCTGAAATGGTGGATTTGGAAGAAAATCAAGGATCAACTTTGGGTAAGGCCAATCCTTTGGAGGCATCTTACAAGCCGCGCCCATCTATGATCAAAACAATTTCTCAGCTTTAAGTTAGATGTGTTGTTCTATTAAGATAAATTGGGATTTCTTTTTTTTTTTCTGAACTTAAATATCAAGAAATAATTGTCTGTTCTTTGGTTTTGAGCACCTCTTACAATTTCAGATTTGTAGTTGTAACTTTCTTTCAATACAAGTTAATGCTCAAATTATACAAACTCAAGTATTTTACATGGAAATGCGGAACATTAAATGATTCTAATTCTACACTGTGGAGAAGGAGATGGAAAGTACAACCCCACAAGCCTAATTAGGCGTCTTATTTATTCACCAATCTAATTGAACACCAGGGAGCCTGAAAACGGTGTGAAGAACCAAAACGAAATAATCATTATACCAGTACAGTAGTAATTGCACTGCTTTTAAATTGAATATCATAGTTTGCCCAAATTGCAGAATTCAAATAATAAGAGTTGAACGTAACAATGACCGGAGAAAACTGGGATCCATGGTGACCCTAATGTTTGGGAATGATGGAAGGGGGATGCAATGAAGGGTTCAATTTTTTTCCATTTGTTAAAGGGAAGAGAGCTTGTCTAGGAGCTGCTTTGGCTATGAAGTTAGTTGCATTGTCATTCATGGTTCGCCGTCACGAGTTGCTGTTGCTGGTGTTCCACATCTGTCACAGCATATTGGTTGAATATTGGGTAATATGTATATTATAGCACATGAAAATTTTCAAAAAATCTGAAAAAATTATTAAAATTAGATAAAGCCAAAAAAGGCACAATTTGAAAAAAATATTCGAGTTGAAATCAGGGAAAAATTATACCACACGTATGGATGTTCCAATGGCCAATACCAAAAAAAAAAAAAAAGAATAATTATACAATCTAACTAGTCAACTACAACAACAAACCACTAGCAAATGACTCAAGTGAAAATTTTCCGATCTAAGTCTCAACTCGTACTAATCTTCCAATTCTTTCTAAATCTATCTACTCTTAACAGTACAATTTACATCACGAACAATTCATTCCACCACTATAGAGGATGCAGATTTGACGATTGACTAGCTAGTCTATGGAAAAAATGTAACATTTGGGTGGTCCAATCACACAAGGACAAAATTGGCAAAATACTTCGAGGACTCAGTAAACTAAAGTTAAGAGTTGAAGCACCAAAATTGTTTAGTAAAAACGTTGAGGCACTATTTTGCTCATTTGCTCCAATAAATTTACGGATAAAAAAAAGATTATTTCACCCAAGTCCACTGCCACTGGCACTTCCAGTAACTTATTGTGGTGGTAAGTTCTTCTTCTTCTTCTCTTTCATTTTTTTGGTTTTTCTTGAAATTTGATGTTTGACACACTTTCTTTGGTAATGTCATACTGCCAAGGTTTGTATTAACAGAGTTGAGAATATAAAGGCAAAAAAAAGGTTTATCTATCCACTGATGGAAATTTGTGAATGGTGATTACCATAAAATTATTTATTTATTTTTGGGTTACATTACATGGAATTCAGGCTTTATGAAATATAGTCATGATGTTTGATCTTTTGCATTTTGAGCAAGAAAGACGTATACTTTTTTGTCTTTTGGATTTCTGAAGATAGAGTTTGTGGTCTTTCTCCTTGCTTCTTGCATCTTGAGCCTTGATCATGGAGTCACTCTACACCATTCTAGGCAATGTTTTGAAAACCGGACCGGACCGGCCGGTTCGACCGGTTGAACCGCGAACCGGCCATGCACCGGTCCGGTTCAATGACATTGTTGACTTTGCTAGAAAACCGGTCAAAGACCGGTTGAACCGTGAAAACCGCCGAACCGGATTGAACCGGCGGTTTTTCGGTTTTCAGCTTTCCTTTTTTTTTTTTTTTTTTTTGCAAAATGCAACTATCAAGATTCGAACCAAGACCTTTGTAATAAAAGACCAATGTATTAACCGTTGCACCATCACATTTTATTAGTTTTTTTTGATAACTTATTTATATAAAGCAAACACTTATATTTCTTTTTTCCATTTTTCTTACAAAATCTCATGCTCTCATGGCTCTTTCTTTTTAATTTTCAACTCTCTCTCTATTCTCTTTTCTTTTGTCACTCCCTTTTTAATCAAAGCTCTTTATTTTTAATTTATTGATGTTTTCTTCCATCTTTTAATTTTGTTTTTATCCATTAAATTGAAAAAGGTTAAAAAAGAATTTTTTTTTAACCCAAATTATTTAATGCCACAACCACTCACTTTTATCTTATTTTTTGTTTCTTATCAAGTTTACATTTCTATTTTCAATTTTCTTGACTTCCTTCGAATTCCAAATTTTCTTTTTTAAATTGCAATATCTAAATTCCAAAACGTAAATTAAAATTTAAGTTCCTAATATCTAAATTCTCAGAGACATGAATTTTGTATAATTTCAAAATATTGTGATATTTTGGGGTTGGATTTAGATATAATTGAAATTGAGATGAAATTTATTTGTTTTAACTTATAATTTAAAAAATTTATTTTTAAAAATCCAAGTTATTAAAAAATAGTAAATTTTTCATCATATAAAATATTAAATTAGTCTATTACATGTCTTATTTTGTACATATATATATTTATATAAATTATTTTTTAAAAAATTCATTGAACCGAGGTTGAACCGGTCCGACCGGTTGAACCTCGACCCTTTCACTTCACCGGTTCAATTAACGGTCCGGTTTTTAAAACATTGATTCTAGGTCTCTTCATATTCTTGATGCCTGTAAAGTATCAGTATCTCCGAAAAAAGAACAGAAAACTGCAGCCTCCAAGTCCTCCAGCTCTTCCAATTTTGGGCCATCTTCACCTTGTGAAAACTGCCCCTCACCTTGCCCTGCAAAAGCTCTCCATCAAATATGGTCCCCTGATTTCCCTTCATTTTGGGATTCGTCCTTTCCTTGTCGTTTCCTCACCGTCTCTTGCAGAGGAATGCTTAACCAAGACGAATGATATTATTTTCGCAAACCAGCCTGAGTCAGTTTCCAGTAAATACCTTGGCTACAACTCAACTGCTCTCATAATCTCCCCTTATGGAGATCACTGGCGAAATCTCCGCTCACAACCATCCATATGTTTTCTTCGATTCAACTCCAGCGTTTTTCCTCCATCTGGATGTTATGGTATTGGACCAATAAGCGCAATGGTGACAGATTACTTGCAGCAGAAAGAATTAACCCTTGACACTTTTGAATGGAACAGGAACTAGTAATGAGTATTGGAACTTAAGTTTCTGATTGACAGTAGGTAGGTCAATTACAGAATAGAATCAACGGATGTAGGATTGGAAAGGAAAGATTGAAGGAATTGAAAGAGAGAAGAGAGGGAAATTGGCAGAGCCAATTTCTGTTACAATCAATGGAAATGATATGACTAAAATCTATCTAACTCCCGAATTCTTCAGCCTTTTATGGCCTTTTCCGGACTAACTAACTTCTAACTAGCTAATCAGGTGAGGCCACGTGGAAGTTCTGGAATCATCAGCTCCACTTGTGCCAAACAGAAGCATAATTCTGTTATATCAGGTAGAAGGCGTGATTTGTAAGTCACGCCTTTCTTCCTCAAGTTGAGCAGCTGCGCCTTTCACATAAACTGGAACACGCCTTCCTCCTTCTTCAAGCTGGAACACGTTTTTCATGTATTCCAAATCACGACTTCCGTATATCCTTCATACTCTATGACAGAGCCTCCCTCTTTAAAGAATCTTGTCCTCAAGATTGGAAATGAGGAAATTGCCTCCTAATTTCGTCTGCAAATTCCCATGTTGCCTCTGCTGGATCTGTTCCCCACCAATGTACCAGCCATTGAACAGCAGCTGCATTCTTTCTCTTGACTGTTCTTCGTTCTAGCACTGCAACTGGTTCGATCCTTAAGTGCCCCCTCCCATCTGTTTCTGGTAGTTGTAAGACAGGTGTGGTCTGGTTCCCAACCTTCTTCTTCAGCAGAGAGACATGGAAAACAGGATGAATTTTGGAATCTGCTGGTAATCTGAGCTTGTATGCAACCTCCCCCATCCTTCCTATTACTTCATATGGTCCATAGTAACGTGCTGATAACTTAGTGTTACCTCGCATGGCCACTGAACTCTGCTTGTAAGGCTGTAACCTCAGGTACACCCAATCACCTATATCAAACCTTCTTTCACTCCTGCTTTTGTCTGCGTACTTTTTCATCCTCTCCTGAGCTAGCTTTAGGTTCTGCTGCAGTAAGATGTCAACCTTGTGTCTCTCCCTCAAGTAGTCCCCAACAACAGCTACCTTGGCCTGAGTATATGGCCCTATAGCTAATTGGGGGGGTGCCTGCCCATATAGAGCCTCAAAAGGGGTCATTTGGATGGCTGTGTGGTAGCTGGTGTTGTACCACCATTCAGCCATAGTCAACCAATGATTCCACTTCTTTGGTTCCAAATGTGAAAAACACCTGAGGTACATTTCCAGTACCTGATTGACCCTTTCAGTCTGGCCATCAGACTGGGGATGGTAGGCGGTACTGTGGTCCAGTGTAGCTCCCAGGAATGTAAACAGTTCTCCCCAGAACTGACTGGTGAAGACCCTGTCTCTGTCTGATAGCATACTCTGAGGTACTCCATGCAACTTGACCACCCCATCTAGAAAAATCCTGGCGATCTTTGGGGCATCATAAGGATGTGAAGTGCTCAGAAAGTGGGCATACTTAGTGTATCTGTCCACTACTACCATGATGGTATCCTTTCCTTCAGAGTTAGGTAATCCTTCGATGAAATCCATAGTGATGTGGCTCCAGGGGTACTGTGGAATTGGCAGGGGTTGTAGGAGCCCTGGATAGGATACATGCTCATCCTTACACTTCCTGCAGACATCACATTCCAGGATTGCTGTCTTGATGTCTCTGTGCATTCCTGGCCAATGGAACAACTGCTTGGCTCTCATGAAACTGGCCTGGATCCCAGAATGTCCCCCCAATTGGGAGTCATGTAAGGTGTTGATCAGCTTTTTCCTTATCTCTCCTCCTGATCCCACTACTACCCTTCCTTTAAACTTCAGTATACCATTCTGATAGCTGTGATTGGCAATCAGGTCTGGTTTAAGTAGAACTTCCCTGATGATATTCTGTGCCCAGTCATCTCCTTGGTAGCTACTAATCACCTCCTTGATCCATTCTGGTACTATGGTAGTTATTGCAGTGCACTCCAAGCCTGATTTTCTCCTGGAAAGGCCATCAGCTACCACATTCTCCTTTCCCTTTTTGTAGTGGATCTCATAACTCATCCCCATGAGCTTAGTTAACCACTTCTGCTGCAGTGGTGTGGTGATTCGTTGTTCCAGCAAGTACTTCAAACTCTGATGATCAGTGTTGATGATGAAGTGTTGGCCCTCCAAGTAGTGTCTCCATTTGGAAATTGTTGTAACTAAAGCTAGTAGCTCCTTTTCATAGATAGATAGCCCCATGTTTCTTGGCCCCAAACTTTGACTGATATAGGCTAAAGGTCTTCTGTTCTGCATTAATACTGCCCCTATCCCATTGTAACAGGCGTCAGTTTCTACTACAAAGGGTTGGTTGAAGTCAGGTAGAGCCAGGACAGGTGTGTCACACATGGCCCTTTTTAGCTTTTGAAATGCCTCCTCTGCTTCTGTTCCCCAATGGAAGCTGTCTTTCTTCAATAGTGCAGTCAATGGTTTGGCTATACTACCATATCCCCTAACAAATCTCCTATAGTACCCTGTCAGGCCTAGGAACCCTCTCAGCTGTTTCACATTTCCTGGTTTAGGCCATTTCACCATACCTTCAATCTTCTCAGGGTCAGCTTTTACTCCTTCAGCAGTTATGATGTGTCCCAGGTACTCCACCTGTGTTTGGCCAAAGGCACATTTGCTCCTTTTGGCATACAGTTGGTGTTTCCTGAGAATGTCCAAGACTTCTGTAACATGCTTCAAATGTTCCTTGAACTCGTAGAGCCCTTGATGGGTTCTAAATGCAGTCTTGGAAATGTCTGCTGCTTTCACTCTGATCTGGAAGTAGCCTGCCCTCAAATCTATCTTGGTGAAGTATTTGGAACCTGTCAATTCATCCAAAAGTTCATCAATAAGGGGTATAGGGTATTTGTTTTTGACTGTCAGCTCATTTAGCTGCCTATAATCAACACAGAATCTCCAGGTGCCATCCTTCTTTTTTACCAGAAGTACAGGGGATGCAAAGGGACTGGTATTGTGCTGAATGATACCATTTTCCAACATTTCTCGCACCAGCTTCTCAATCTCAGTCTTTTGAATATATGGACATCTGTATGGCCTGATCTGGAAAGGTTTGGACCCTTCTTTAAGGGTAATGGTATGATCATGACCCCTCTCAGGGGGTAGCCCTTGAGGTTCCTTGAATATCTCCTCAAAATCCTGCAGTACCTCCTCCATCTCTGGGGGTGTAGTAGCATTGGTATGTACCTCCTCCTGGACTGCACTGAGTTGAGCCATAATTCCATAGGCCTGTTTCCTGGCCCACTTGTGCAATCTGCTCCCCTTAATCAACCTTAGCTGCACCTGATCACTTTCCCCCTTCAATTCTACCTGCTGTTTTCCCTTCCTGAACTTCACACTTAGTCCCTTGAAATCAAATTCCATAGGACTGAATCTGGCAAGCCAATCCACTCCCAGCACCATATCACATCCCCCTAGCTTCAGTGTATTAAACTGGTGCTGGAATTCATAGCCTTGCATCTTCCAGACTACAGGCTTAGCTAGGCTGTTGGACTGTACCTTTTCCCCATTAGCTACCTTGACAACTAGGGGTGGACCACTACTAACCAGTTTCAGGTTGCTAGCCAGTTGTGCATCCATAAAACAGTGAGTGCTACCACTGTCAATAAGTGCAGTGATAGTTCTCCCTTTTATTAACCCCTTTAGTCTAATAGTTTTGTGCTCACTACCCCCTGCTAAAGCATTGATGGAGATTTCCATATGTTCATCCCCAATTTGGCCCTCAATGCAATCGCAGAAAACTTCAGATTCAGCCTCCTTCCCTCCCTCACTGGTCACAGGGTTCTCACTGTCATCATGTGCTAGCAGAAGATGGATGTGGGATTGTTTACATACGTGGCCAAGTGTGTATGGTTCAGCACATTTATAACATAATCCTTTCTCCCTCCTTAGGTTGAACTCACTAGGGGTGATCTTTTTGAACTGGTTAGTGTTGCTGTTTGGGGTCCTGTAGTTGTCTGTGGGAGGTTTATCTGAGGTTCTGGATGTGGTGGGGTTCCATTTGTTATGGCTCTGGGGGTGGAAAGGGGTTCTGTGTGTCTGGAAGCTGTTAGGTGGGGGTTTGTGAAACTTTTGCATAGCTTTTAGGTTCTTTTCTTGTAGCTTGGCTGCTTCAATTGCATCTGCCAGGGTTAGAGGTTTGGCCATTTTAACCATATTGACTATTTCTTCCCTTAAACCACTCAGGAAGCATGCTTTATAATAGGAATCAGACAAATGTGGGAGGGAAGGCATTACCAGTGCTTTGAGCAGCTCGAACTTTTCCAGATAGTCTGCTATGGATCCCTCCTGCCTAAGCTTGTTGAATTCTTCAATAGCTTCCTCTGGTGTACCTTCCCCAAACCTTTTACACAAAGCAGTAGCCAGTTCTGTCCATGGTATGTTTCCCCTGCCACTGAATACCCCGTGGAACCAAGTATCAGCTCTGTCCCTCAGGTATAGCTCAGCAATCTCAGTTTTCATGTTCTCCTCCACTCCATTGATCTTGAAGAACTTGTTAGCCTTACGGATCCATTCCCTGGGATTATCTCCTGTGAAGTTAGGTAACTCCACCTTAGGCATTCTGGTGTAGGATCTAGTTTCTTTCCATTCTGATCTGCCACAGCCTCCTTCCTGAGTTGCTTCCTTCTTAGGTCCTTCAATGGAGCTACTGCTTTCTGCCTCCTTGTCCTTGTCATTGAATTTTGCCATCATCTGAGCCATCATAGCCATCATACTTTCATATTTCTGATCTAGATTTTTGAGAGTTCGTTCTGTGCTTTCTTGTCTATGCCCCAACACTTTGACCACACTGCCTAGCTCAGAGATATCCTTCTTTAGCACCTCCTCCTGAGACTTTGTCATCCCAATGGCTCGTAGCTAAGCTCTGATACCACTGTTATGGTATTGGACCAATAAGCGCAATGGTGACAGATTACTTGCAGCAGAAAGAATTAACCCTTGACACTTTTGAATGGAACAGGAACTAGTAATGAGTATTGGAACTTAAGTTTCTGATTGACAGTAGGTAGGTCAATTACAGAATAGAATCAACGGATGTAGGATTGGAAAGGAAAGATTGAAGGAATTGAAAGAGAGAAGAGAGGGAAATTGGCAGAGCCAATTTCTGTTACAATCAATGGAAATGATATGACTAAAATCTATCTAACTCCCGGATTCTTCAGCCTTTTATGGCCTTTTCCGGACTAACTAACTTCTAACTAGCTAATCAGGTGAGGCCACGTGGAAGTTCTGGAATCATCAGCTCCACTTGCGCCAAACAGAAGCATAATTCTGTTATATCAGGTAGAAGGCGTGATTTGTAAGTCACGCCTTTCTTCCTCAAGTTGAGCAGCTGCGCCTTTCACATAAACTGGAACACGCCTTCCTCCTTCTTCAAGCTGGAACACGTTTTTCCTGTATTCCAAATCACGACTTCCGTATATCCTTCATACTCTATGACACTGGACTGAAGAAATCCATTTCATCATCAAAAAATTGTTTTCCAGTAATTCTGATGAGAAAACCTGGAAAGTTAAGGACATGAGTTCTTTGTTCCGGGAGTTATTATTCAACGCGATAATGAAAATAGCTGCTGGAAAAAGATGGCCATCTGATCAGCCAGGTGATATATTTTCACCGCGAGCACTCACTGATCTTTGTGATTATATTCCAATCTTGAGGTGGGTTGGCTATGGAGGGTTGGAGAAAGGTGTAATCAGTTTGCACCAGAAAAGGGACGAGTTTCTTCAGGGCCTGATTGATCAAACGCGGAAAGAGGTAGCAGAAGACGGTTCTTGTTCGACAGAGAGAAGGAAAACAATTATTCAAAAATTGTTATCTCTACAAGAAGCAGAACCCGAATACTACACTGACGAAATTGTTAAAGGAATTATACAAGTAAGTCTCTTCTACTTGAATCTCTTTTACAAATTGGTCTATAATTCATTAGGACAAGGTCATCTCACCCATGTAGCAGCAGCAGCAGCACAAATTGTCTAGCCATATTTAGTGGTAGGGCTAAGACTAGTGATGAGGGATGCAGTGCTTGTGCGGTGTAGATGCAACCGCATGCTTTTCATGGTTCAAATTCGATCTGAATTTTGAAATGATCAAATTGTAGCTTCATGTTGTGGTCTGATCTGAACTGTAGAAAACACCTCCGACAGCACAAAGGCACCGGATCTAGTGGTGAGTGGGGAAATGGTATATGCCACTAACTTCAGTGTTGGTGTCTAGGGAAGAAATTTAGTCAAAGTCTTTCAAAAAATTTGGTTTTGTTTGGGTGTACACATGATTTCAACATTAAATGTGTCAATATCTAGTGGTGACTGGTAAGTTGGGGCAACCATCAACATGTAAATTGGGTAAAATCTTGTCGTGGTTCTCTAACGTAACGGGAGAGGGGCTAGTGAGGTTGAAGTTTGGTATGGTTCAATCTAGTTATTACACTTTTTATATTTGGTGTATAATTACATTATATTATTATATTCAAAGTAAAAGTGGTGTACATTAATAAAATATTTGATGCATATTCAGTACAATATTATGATATATTTGTACACTAAAAAATTTAAACTTGTACAAGGATTGGACGAAATTGTACAAAATACAATTATACCGAATTCTTGTCCCTAAGTAACATATCAATTTATGGCTGTATCTATCATTTTAAACCATAAAATAATCAAAGAATCTTTAGTGGCATGTGACAATATATAAGGTTTTAACAATCTTTTCCGTTTATATAGATTTAGGAATCTAGATCACAAAATTTATGGACACTTGAGGATAACTTAAACAAACGAAAAATATCGTTTTACAAGTTACTGTCAAAAGTTTAGGATTCAACAACGTGGAAGTGATGGCCTTGCGATGCTCCATGGGATAGAAAGAGTTGTCAATATAACTATCTCAAAAGTGTACAACACTTGTAATAAAGTAAAATTCATCACAAAATAATCTGCACAACTTTATTACAAGAATGTTAAAAATCAGTCTCTTCTTAACAAAAAATACATGTTATTGTATGCTAATATTGGTTGTACATTTTTTACATTTTGTTTTGTTGGCCAAATTAAGGCCTTTAAAATTTGGGGAAGATTGCTACTTGCTCCCTGCCCCTGATGGAGGTGATATACTAACAATTGATACACGTGATAATATTCAATAACGGACAACAGAAGCAAATCAGATGAGATAAGATAACAGCCACTTGGACCGTTGGTCACCATTAAAACTTTAAAGTAAAGTCTTGGGGGATGGTAGATTAAGAGTTCAACCATTGCCTCTCATCATATACTTGTCAGTTAATCGTGCCTGACACTTTTAATGGCTTTCTCCCCTAAATTAAAATAGAGTAGATTATAAAAATATTATCGTTACGATAAAACAAAAAGATGAGATAAGATAATGAGACCTTAACCAAGTTACTCGCGGTTGGGGCTAAGTTAACGGTGGAGGCTGTGAGACATTTTAAAAAGTGTTCATTTGAGCATAGATATTAAGTAATACTTATGGCACAATATTTTAACTGGTTGTCTCAAACAAAATATTTTTATTTTCATTGAAACATTCGGCTGGAATAAATCCTACCTCTCTCTTGTTATAAAAAAATAAAATGTATATATTTTATTAGTAATACTTTCGTTTACATAACTATATATACATATATATATTATGTGCCTCATTGATGTTCCATAACGAATAGTTAATTTTCAGATTTTTAGAATGCAAGTGGTTGCAAATGTTTGCACCACATAATTGCCCTAGCAAGTTTGGTTTGATGTGCGTTGTTGACAAATGTCTGAACCGAACTCTCAGAAGTTTGGGCCACAAACTATCCCACAGAATTCACTCAGTTAGTAAGATTATTAGGTAGATGATCGTGAAATCTTTGTTGAATTCTCAAATCTCCCTTTTTCTCTTTATAAGGCTTTGAATCTCTCTTAAAAATTAAAAACAGAAATCTCGATTACGAACTCAACTAATGAGGCTCCTAATTTAGAATCAGGGGCCTCGATATTTGTTTGGTGCCACTTCTACAGAGGCCAATTGACAGCCAAGAATCGGGGATAAATTAACTCAACAAAAAGGGTTGCTTTCAATTTATACCCGTATTTAAGGGTTAAATGCATAAAACTCCCACGAACTAGTACACTAGTTGCACTTTACACTCTAAAGTATTTTAATAGGCACTTTACACCCTTAGTCAACTAAAAAATAACACGAAAATTAATTTCATCCAAATAATTGATGAAATGATTAATTTATCCTCCATTAAAAACTTTAAGTGATATGAGATTGGCTACCCTGTTGGAAGACATTCATCATTTAAAGTTGTTGTTTCATATGTGCTCCTTTTGTTAAGTTAGCAAGGATCATAATCATATTAGTAATAGGATTATCTTATATGGTTTAGCATTATTTAAGATGAGAAACTTTGATTCATCCGTGTCAAAATACACTGATTGTATAGTTCCATCGAATCTTAACTCGAAACTGTAAAGTTTTTTTAATCTATAAAATCACTTATTGTTTCGAAAAAAATTAAAATCTTAAGTGATAAAAACACTAATTTGGTGGGGAAGATTACTAATTGGTAACACATAAAAAATCATTTTGAGTGATGATTAAGACTATTGGAGTCAAAATAGAGAAATATTGAGTGATTACTGTTGCAATTTTTAAAATCTCATAATTTTCTTCAATGCATCATAATGCTATAACTTCATATAATCAGCAAAATTTCACTTGGAATCTTCACAAGCATAAAATTGGAGTAGAACCCCAAAATTTTCATATAAGTTTAGCACAATATTTGCAATAAAATTTCAATACCGAACCAAAATTAGAAGCTGTATATTAGGGAAAAAAATATTGAGCTCAAAAATTTTAATAAAACACCTAAATTATTTACTTTTCCTTGACAACAATCTTTTCTTACATAGGCTAACTTGAAGTACGTAGTAAAATAGGGTTGATGAGATTTTTGAATTGAATTTATTCCTTTTCTTTTTTTTCCTACTTCTTTTGTTTTAATTGTCATTCAAAGTGATCATATATTTTATTGTTATATGTTTTCAATTAGAAATTTATTATGAAGTGAAAATTAATCCATTTAAAGTGACATTTTTTCTACCAAAAGGGTATTTTTGTCACTTAAAAGCTTTTAATGGAGGATAAATTGGCCATTTCATCAATTATTTAGATTGGGTTAATTTTCTTATTATTTTATAGTTGACTAAGGGTGTAAAGTAGGAATGGCAATGGGGCCCCTCCCCCGCCCCCGCCTCGCCCCATCCCACCCACGGAGAAAAAGTTTATAATTAGTAAAAATATATAATTAGTAAAAAATTTAATTAGTAATTTCATATAAATATATAGTTGGTAAAAATTATATAATAAAATAAATGTATGAATAGTAAAAAATGTAATAATAATTTAGTATAAATATATTAGTATAACTAATCAATAATTTGAATTAATATAAATATATAATTATTAGTATAACTAATAATATCAAATATGTTATATATGTAATTAATATATATGTGTGTGTATATATATATTATTTTATTTAAGTGGGGGATAGAGTGGGGGATGGGGCGAGGGTATAGTCCCTTATACCCCACCCCTATTTAACGGGGGAGCATTTTATCCCCCGTCCCATCCTCCGGGGGATGGGTGCCCTCGCGGGACCCATCCAATTGTCATCCCTAGTGTAAAGTGCCTATTAAAATAGTTTAGGGTGCAAAATGCAACTAGTGTAATAGCTCGGGGGGGGGGGGTTTGCATTTAACCCCCTATTTAATTTTGGCTTTTCAGTTTATACTGTGAACTATGAATTGTGATACTTAAATATAATATACTATCAATTTTGGGGCGAATCGTCCAAATAAGATAAAACCAATTAATTCTTTTAGCAACTTTAGAATGAAACATTTTAATACCCCTTAATGAATTAGAGAATTTGGACAAACAACAAATTAAGGATATTTGAAGCCTTCTAAGCTAGAAAAAGTTATTTGGATTTGAGTAGATTTGACCAATGGGCCAACAAAAGAATAGTATAAGATACTGAAGTTCTAAATTTAGCAATTTAGAGAGTAACAAGCAAATTGGTGATAATTTAGGAGTGCATATTGGCAATAACCCAAAAAAGTAGTTCCTTCATGCCTCTACATATAATTGAGGTCTATAGATGTCACATCCCATAATATATAGTTCCCTTCTTATGTTGACTAGTGGACATTCATTTGCGATCAATGTCAAAAGTGTAAATTATTGATTCATGATCTATAGCAAGAGAAATGACATTATTTGTCAACAACTTGATTCTAAAAACTAATTCATATTCTTTTCTTATTCATTCAAAAAGTTAAATTGAATTTGACTGTACATTACTTCTTGTGTAGTTAATGTTATCAGCCGGAACCCATACCACATCTCAGACAATGGAGTGGGCATTGTCCAGCCTATTAAATCACCCTAATGTACTGCAAAAGGCAAGAGATGAGCTAGAAAAAATGCAGCCTGGCCATCTGCTAAATGATTCTGATCTCTCCAAATTGCCTTATTTACGCTGCATAATCAACGAGACACTAAGGTTATTTCCTGCGGCACCAACTCTTGTGCCTCATTTTTCATCTGAGGATTGCACGATAGGAGGCTACGAGGTTCCTAAAGGTACAACTTTGTTAGTGAATGTTTGGGCCATTCACAGGGACCCCAATGTTTGGGAAGAGCCCAACAAGTATAAGCCAGAAAGATTTGAAGGAATGGATGAGGCCATAAGGCTGGCTGGCTTGACATTGGGCACTCTGATCCAATGCTTTGAGTGGCAAAGAGTTGGGCCTGAAATGGTGGATTTGGAAGAAAATCAAGAAGCAACTTTGGGTAAGGCCAAGCCTTTGGAGGCATCTTACAAGCCACGCCCATCGATGATAAAAACAATTTCCCAACTTTAAGTTAGATATGTTGTTCTATTAAGACAAATTGGGATTTCTTTTTTTTTTTTTTTTAGAACTTAAATATCAAGAAATAAGTGTCTGTTTTTTTTTTTTTGGTTTTGAGCTCCTCTTACAATTTCAGATTTGTAGTTGTAACTTTCTTTCAATACAAGTTGATGCTAAAATTATACAAAATTAAGTATTTTACGTGAAAATGTGGAAAGTTATATGATTCCAATTATACGTTGTGGAGAAGAAGATGAAAAGCACAACTCCACAAGCCTAATTAGAATTCTTATTTATTCACCAATCTAATTGAGCACCAGGAGCCTGAAAACGGTGTGAAGAACCAAAAGGAAATAACCATTATTCCAATACAATAGTAATTGCACTGCTTTCAAATTGAGTATCTTAGTTTGCCCTAATTGAAGCATTCAAAGAATAAGAGTTGAAAGTGACAATGACTGGAAGAAAACTGGCATCCATGGAGACCCTAATGTTTGGGAAGAAGCAAACAAGTTTAAGCCGGAAAGATTTGAAGTGATTTATGATGAAGGGTTCAATTTTCTTCCATTTGGAAAAGGAAAGAGAGCTTGTCCAGGAGCCGATTTGGCTGTGAAGTTAGTTGCATTGTCATTGGGCACTTTGATTCAATACTTTGATTCAATGAAGGATTTGGAAGAAAATCCAGGCTCAAATGGGGGCAGAGGCAAGCCTTTGGAGTCATTATACAAGCCATGCGAGTGTATGATCAACTTGATTTCTCAGCTTTAGTTAAGTTAGAGATCGATGTAGTATAATCCGTTCTTCTCTTCACTGAAAAGAAAAAAGATAGAAATATTTCTTTCCAGAACATAAAACTGCAATTGGGGTAAGAATGTCTAGGAACAAAGGGGAATATTATATGGCATGAAGAATTAAATGCCTGAATGCAATGGTGGATAAAGTAGACGAACATCCTATGCTCTGCAGCTCAGGCTTTTCAATTAGTAGATACAGCAAGGTCATGGAATCCATTCCCATCTTGACATTTTTATCGCTTCTCTTATCAGTCAACGAAAATTTTCTTTGCAGGGACTTGTCACATGTTAGTGGTCACATATTGAATATTCCTAGTAGTTAATGTCGCATTCAGACATTCCAATTCACTAAGGCTTGTTCTAAAACTGCGTAAAATTAAAAATTAAACATTACTTCCCAGTCAGCTTTAAATAATATATACACGAGAGAGAGAGAAAGAGAGAGATTGAACAAATATTTTCTCTGAGAGGGATTGAACACATATTCCAATAGACTCAGGGCTTGTTCTAAAACTGCTTAAAATTAAACATTAACATTCGCTTCCCAGTCAGCTTTAAATAAATAAAAAAAGGATTGATCATACTATGTCCCTTCAAGGTATGGTTTAGTCACTCTTTATAACGCAACATCAGAAATATATACTTTACCCCTCTCTTGACTAGTCAAAATGTTAAAAATGCTTAACACTGTTAAAAAAAAAAAGTGTTGATAAGACTAAAATAGCCATGATTTGGTACTGAAGGTATAATTGTAGCCTTGTTTTGGTGGAAAATTAAGCATGCAGTGCATATGACCTCAAAAAAAAAAAAAGACATTAAGTTTGTTTGGATTGACTTGATTTCAGATAAAATAATTTACTTCACAAATTTCAACCACCTTTTTATCTTCCCAATCATCTTTTTATCTTACATACATCACATCACAAAAAGTGATACAGTAACTATCTCAAATAAATCATCCAAATAAACTCCTATCCAAATGCTAAGTGAAAAAAAAAACTCATAGTTGACAGCAAGTATGGTAAAAAACCCTTGAAGCATCGAGAGAAACTAGAAAAATTTGCCAAGATGTGCTAAAGGGCTCATTTGGGTTGTGATGACTTATCAAAAAACATTTAAAAATTGTTTAGGGTTGTGGTTCTTTTGTTAAAAAAGTGTTTTTGGGGGATAAAAACACTTTTAATGTATTTGATGGAATTGCTCGAATTTAGGAGTAGAGCTTTTCGCCATAAAAGAGCTTTTAGCATAGGTTTTAAATTTTGAACTTTTAAAGTAACTTTTATGTTTCAAAAAAATAAAATTTAACTTTAATAATTTTTTTTAAATTTTGAGCTAAAAAAAGAGATAAATAATTTATAAACTCAAAATTGCATATTATTAAATAGAAAAAGTACTTATATAAGTGTATGCATCTAAACAATATGATTAACAACTTTGACTAAAAAAGTCTGTTTGGAGTTGCAGTAGTTTATTAAATAACATTTCAATTAGTAGAACTTTTCGTTATCAATGTACTTATAAAGTGTTTAATCATATTATTTGGGTGTGTACTACTCCCTCCATCTCATAAAATTTGTCATGTTTGACACTTTTTCTTGTGCAAAATTAATTGTCATTTTAGACAAGTCAACCCATTTTTTTATGAAATTTTATTTTTATTCTTCATGTGACTCACCACTTATTCAAATAAAAGATGATCTGCCACTAAAGATATAAAAGGAAAGTAAAAATTCTCTTTCCTACTAATATCACTATACATAAATTACACATTTTTTGAAAATAGAATAATACTTTTTCTATTTGATAATGTGCCCTTTTGAATTTGTAAAACATATTTATCTTTTCATTTAGTTTAAAATTTATAGTGAGATTGTTAAATTGATTTTTTGTTTTTGAAATACAAAAGTTGCTCTAAAACACTTAAAAATTCTACTCCTAAATTCAACAAATTACACTCACCAAACATATTAAATGCACTTTTATCCTTCAAAGTACTCTTTTAGTAAAAGCACCCAATCCCGGACGAGCCTACACTTTCACTTGATTAATGAAAAGGACGAATTAGGCAACAAGAACAGTGCGCAAAACCAAAACCTTTCGCTACCACTTCCCCTTAGGCGGCTAAGAACTGCTCACTTCGGAAATGTCCATCGTTCTAGAGAGGAGTCTGTTCTGTTTCATGGTCAGAAGAGCTTGGCTTCTGCGAAAGTGTTGCGATCTGCTAGTCCAAGGTGGGGCGGATCTTGTGCTTATGAAGGTGACCAAGGACGGCATTGCCTTGCAAACTGTAGAGGAGAACATACATGCCTCCGTCTTGAACTCTAAGTTCTTCCCTATTTTCGTCCTAGATAGTGACCAATTCATGATGTAGATGCCGTACAATGGCTGATCAAACTTTTCAATTGGATGGTAGATGGAGACTTCATGAGCTTCTTCTATTGGAAGACTGGATCGACGTAATTCTTGTTCGATCTATATCAGGAACCCTGTTGGTAACTGGTGGACATCTGGTCGAGGCATCCTATTTGCTGAATGGCTTTTATGTAACATATTGAGAAAGATTAGAAGACTGATTCATGATTTCTCAGCTTTTAGACGGCGTATTTTTCAGGAGGTCAATTCCTCTGCGAATAGGTTAGCGGCTATTAGAACATCTGGTGAATTGATATTTGATCATATGCAGTAGTTGCCTTCTCTAGTTGGAACTCATCTTGTTCTAGTTTCGCAAGATTTGTCATCGGTTCGTATGATATTGTCTTCATTCGGTTGAGGTCAGATTTTGGCTGTCAGTTCTTTTACTCTTTCAATTTTATGGTAATAAAAAAATATTATTTCCCGCTAAAAAAAGATTAAAATACAAAGTATAAGTATAAAACTCTCTTAATATCTTGTCCAAGAGGAAAAATCCAATTTTGACCATGTCCACGACCATTTTGATGCTGTGACCTACAAAATTCATAAAGACGCATATTAACTTAAGAAATACAAGAAGCATACTAAACACTAGAAAAACACTAAATGGTTGGATTACCTTCCAACAAGTGCTTTGTTTAAAATCGTTATACTGCAGTTTTCACTATTTATTTTAATGAAGAGAAGAAGCCCCTGAGTAAACTACCCCTTTTGGGGCTATTTCACTTGTTAAATAAGTCTTTAAACTCTACCCATTCACCTTAAAAGATTCATTTTTACCATTTGTTATGTCTACCGATTCATAGGAAAGTACTCTTGTCAGTTCAAATGGATTAGAGCACCTAGATTTTAACTTGTCTGGAAAATAATTTAAGGTATGAATTGTACGATAACACCTTAACGTCCAATTTCAAATTGTTCATGAAGGATGCTTGTCATGTTGAAACTTCACATTTTTCTTATATATCTTGGCATTCTCATACAAAGTCAAATGAAATTCCTCCAATTCACTCAATTCAAGCAATTTCTTCTCACCTGCAACATGAAAATCCATATTAATAGCCTTCATAGCCTAATCTGCTTTATGCTAGATGGCATATTTTTCAATAAATTAGTCGATAAGGCGACATTCCCAACAGAGTCTTAAATACCATGCTATAGTTCCATAATACATCATCTAACTTATCGTCTAATCCTTCCTTGACTTGTTCACTATTTTCTCTAAAATGAGTTTGAGCTCCCAATTAGCAAACTTTGCTTGGCCATTCACTTGCAGGTGATAAGGAAGTGAAATTTTGTGCTTGCAACCATATTTAAGCAATAAAATGTCAAATGATTTATTACAAAAAATGTTTGCCTTTGTCATTTTTAATGGTTTTTGAAATTCCAAACCTGCAAAATATATTACTTTTAAGGAATTTAATTACAACTTTAGCATCATTAATAGGCAATGCAATAACTTTTACCTATTTCGACATATTGTCAACTGCTACAGGAGTCATTGAAGTTTCCTTGAATCTCTTCTTCTGCTTTCTTTTTTGCTCTAAAATACTGCATGTAAGTTGATCTAACATCATACTTTTTCATCTTAGCTCCTATCCCCTCGTTAGATATGATAAGATGATCTCTCATCAAAGGAATCAGTTTTTTTATAATCTAGTCAGATGTAGTCTCAATATTATTCCTATCCATCGCACAAGTGTGTTTAGGTTGGTAGGCTTTAATCATAAAAGTGATGGAATCAGCCACTGGTGATGCATGAATCCTCCATTTGCAACCATCCACATCATAAATAGCAGTCACTCTAGTTTTCTCATTCTTCAAACTAAGTATTGAAAATCGTTTTTGAATTACATAATCTTTCAAGATTGCTATAAACGAATCCACATTAGTGAAGAATTGAACTTTTTCAAATTCTATATCATCTCTATGGTTGTAAGTCCACATTTTTTATCTCAACACTTCTATCATAGGGTGAGACTCTTGATCAAATTCAGAATTAAAAACAATCTCACCATCTTCATTTTCTTCAAAATTAGAAAAATTGGCATCACTTGATTCACTACTATTCACTAACATAGCATTAGCATTTGCATCAACTTCATTGTCACTGTCAAGCATATGTTTTCATGAATCATTAAAACTAGAATCCTCATATTCATCATCAGATATTTCAAGGTTAGTAATCATCCTTTTAGAAGTCTGATCAAGACCTAAATTCTCTTGAGTGTTTTCAAAATTTTTATCAGCATTGGTATTACCATATTCAGTTGAAATAATTTTTATGTCATATACATGTAAATTGATTACAATTTCAAATTGATGCATTTTGAACATGTCGACAACTGCATCATCATCATTAACATCGCACATTTTATTTTCACCGGGAATTTCCTTCCTTGTATTTATCAGCATATTTACATTTTCTGACATTTCTCTCAATACTTTTTAAATCACATCATATAGCAAGTTACTGTACAAGTATTCATTAGGATCAACATTCGGGATCCTGACTTTCTTTCCCTTGCAGTGCACAACTATGTCATAAGTACCAATGACCATCTTACATTATTCACAATAATTGTTAATTACTAACAACTACATGTGAAAATTCTACCATACACATACAATTTTACTCAACAAACCAATAATAAATGCACAATACAAATTTACAAATCAATAATCAGAATAAACAACTTATGTCTCGCATATGCACTAAAATTATTTATATAGTCATCTGATCAATGAGTCTATCAAATAACTTTTCTTATAAACACATATGACATACATAATTGTACTGCCTAACATTGATAAAATAATGTCACCATCTATCCATATATAGAATCTGTAAAGACTCACAAAAAAAAAATATCTATTTTAAACTCAAAATTCTAGCTTATTTAATTATTTATTTGGCCAAATGCTCCGATTATTATTTTCTAACCTTTTTAGACCTAATGTGATGGATCTATAGCTTAGTTATATTTTTAAAGTGTCTCGTTTTAAAATTTAATTTCTAAAGGCTCGTTAAGTGAAAATAGTTAATACGCGATTGGAGTAAATAATCGATTCGAGGATACAATAAGTTTGGAAAATTGGAGACTTGTACATTAGTTCTAAAATAGGTATTTTTATGTATAAGTGTTCAAAGGTTAGTTAGTTATATTACGGTTATAAGAACTTCTTAGAAATTTCACTATCTCGCGCTTAAATTGGAAATACGCGTTTTTACGCGCGCGAGTAATTGAGGAGCCTTAGACCGTTATTTTGGGATTATTAAGAGTGAATAATAATAATATGAATGTAAGTGCATTAGAGGTTTAGTGCACTAGTACAATAAAGTCGAGAGGAATCGAGTAAGAAACGCATGCGCATGTGCATTATTTTAGTGGACAACTTTGAGCAAATTTGAGCCACAAGTTTTAAGCTTACCTTAGAAGCTAATAACATTAGAATTTCCTTCCTCACATACACTCAAACAGCCGAGCAACAAAGGAAGAACAGGACAAGAAAATTCTTCCACTCTTTCTCCTCAATTCCTTGCTCAAATTACCTCCAAATTTTACACACAACACTCAAAGCACTTGGTGATCAAGATAAGCTAGGAAAGGAGCTGCCTCTCACGATTTTTCTCCAGCTCAAAGTGACCGAAATTTCTGTCTTGGCTCTCTAAGAAAGTAAGTAATGATCAACCACTTAATTCTTGATTTATGGAAGATAGATTACACTCATGAGCTCTTGAATTCTCATGGGCAGCGTTAAATTGTTAGAAAATTGGTGAGTGGGCTCTATGAAATCCCACAATGACTTTGATGATCTGATTTGATAAGATTGGATGTTAATTGTGTTGATTAGGTGTTAATTTAGTAGAGTTAAGTGATAAAAGTGAAAAGGAAGTCAAATGAGGGGTTGCATGTGAAGGTGCCGATTCTGCCCTGCCATTTTTGTGCATTTTAGTGTACTTTCTTGAAGTCCAATTGACTTGTTTCTAATGCAAATGTGTAATATAGGTTGTGTATAAAGTTTTCTCAAAATTTTACGTGATTTGGGTGAGTGCATGTTGAGATTTAGAAAATTTGCCAAAACTGGAATTGTGTCCCGTATTATTCTGGCAATGATTTTGTTTAGACTATAACTCTTTGTCCCGATGTCAAAATCGAGTGCCGTTTGCGGCACTGGAAATTAGACATTCCCAGCTTTCCAACATTATAAAATACACATTCTGATTCCACTTGAGTGAACTACACCAACCGTTTGAACTTGGCTGCACTGTTTCGTTGGTTCACTGGAAGGCAGAACATGAACTACAACTTGATGCTTAAATGTGGGCTAGTTGTGGACAGATTTTGAAAATGGTTTCTTCTAAGAAATTGTAGCTCTATGAATGTGTTTTCTAATGACACAACCATGCTCAATTCCGAGTTGAATTGAGTGATTTATGACCAAAATTCGAATCTGGTATTGTGAAGAAATACCATGCATTTGGACAGATTTGAAACTAACAATGATTTGGAACTTTGTTATCCGAAGCTTCTTAGTGTATATCACTTATCAAATGTACCTTGGACATATTTTAGACATTACCTACCGGAATGGACCAAGTTTCAGATGTTTCTTGACCAAATGCTTGGAAACGGCAAAACGGAAGTTCAAAGGCAGTTTAGCCTTAGAATTTCTTGTGATTTCAACGGTCTCGTTAACCGATTTCCGAGCATATTTTCCTATGAAATTTGGCAAAGGAGTGGCCCTTATACGGTAGTATATTCATACCAAATTGGCTCTGTTCCGAGTCCGTTTTGATACCTAACTAAAGTCCCAAAGTTTGGAACTTAAATCTGGAAAATTGGCTTAACAGTTTCGGTTTTTCACCAACTTTGAGCTATTGTATCTTGATGCTCAAAACTTCGATTCTCGTTCCGTTTATTTATTTTTAAACTTGGATTGCAACCCTAATAGAGTTCCAAATTCCAGAGGTTAGTTCAAATCAAGTGAATTTTTCCGAATTTTCAAAGTTGGCCAAAAACCAACTTAAACTTGTCTTCAATGTCCCAAAACAGCAACTTTGAGCTAATTTTTGGATACCTTCCATTTAGAATCCTGGAAAGGTGTCTTCTAGGAACTTTTAGTACTTCCTAAGAGGTTTCCAACAGTACCAATTTTTCCAATTTTGGACTTGTAAAGAGTGAAATACGATATTTCAAAGATCTCGTATCAAAACTGAAATTTCCGAATCTTAAGGAAATGGAGTTTTTCAAATTCTCCTTATTCCTTTGATATTACTTGAACGTTTTATATTTGATTTCAAAGATGAGAACTCGATTTCTTTTGTACTTTAAAACCCCACTTTTGAGCCTTAATTCGCAAGTAATTTAGGCTCATTTTAGTGAAATTTTCTAGGATTGTACAAGCGTGCAATCTTTCTTGATAATTGGGCTTTATAAGTATTTGTTCACTATTAATTGCTCAGGCTCGCACGAGAACCTTCAAGAGGATCCTACTGTAGATGCTTGAACTTCAAGTAACAATTCTCCTTGGTTGACTTGGTGAGCGTCAAGTGCATGACTACTTGAATTCCTGTGGACTTGATACACGTTTACTTGTTATTCATGACTTGAAATTTTGAAAATGGAGTCGAGTGTGTACTTTATCGTACTCGTTCTCATTTGAAATAAATAACTCATGATTAACTTGCTTGACATGAAATAAATGACCTGCTGGACATCACCTGAATGCTTGAATACATCAAATGCTTGCTTGACTTGAAATAGTATGCTATGGCTGCATACGTCACTGAAGTAAATCTCCTTGACACTCAAATGCACATGGGGGACGCCCAAACTCATAGGTCGACCTTGGAACTCGAGCTGGCATGGGCTTGGACGGGAACCTCGGTGTGCCATGAGAATCACATGATAAGCTTGATCTATTGGAGAGATCTTGCTTGGCATACTCGTTGAGTACCGCCTCATAAATGACGTGCGGGCCCGGTTGTGGTATGTACGGTGGACGGACATGAGAAGTAAGTGGAGATCTACGGATTTGAAATACCGACCTGGTTGACGGAGAGTCATCGCGGGAAGGTATACGAATGACCTTGGCAAAGCAAGTGAAACTTAACTCCTGAGAGCTACCATATCCTTGAATTGTTTCTGTTTACATTTCATTGGAATTGACAATTACTTGTACTTTATTATGTGACCTGTTAATTGGGCTTGTTATTTGGACTATGTCCTTGCATGTGTGTCCTTGACCTCACGAGCGTTTTGCTCACCCTGTAGATTTGTTTTCCTTAATAGGATTGGGCATGGAATGATACTTGGAGGAACTCTTTTGATGCATTTTTGGCTTAGTGTTTCTAATATATTTTGGGCTAGACCTTTTATTGGTTGTACTATTGGGAACTTAATGTATGATTTGGATATTTGATGTACCTAGATGTTATATATTTTGGGTATTGATGTAACTTTTGGGAATTTAATGTAATGATTGGATAAGCGTTATATATATATTGTTAAGTTTGGAAGTTTTCCGCACTTTCTTACTTATCTAGTATTGTTGAATAGTTTTACATTAAGCTTGAACGGAAATTGCTTGAGTCTTGGTGAGAGTTGGGCAGGCGTCCCGCGGATACCCTCTGGTTCGCCTTAGGGAGAAGTGGGGGCATCACAGTTGGTATCAGAGCACTAGGTTAGAGATCTATATGGGAGACATACTAGATACTTTACCCTTAAGACCTGAGACCGGACGATTTAGTCATACCTTAAGTGATATTTGGGCAAACTAGTGACTATGTTAGACATACCCTAAGTGACATCTGTGCGAGTGAGTGATTAAGGTTCTAACCTAAAAAGTGTAATTGTTTTGCAGGGATGGAAAATAGAAACGAGACTTCGGCAACTAATGGGAATGGCCATGCTAATGGTCACGTAGAGTTTTCTAGGCCCATTTACTACCGAGTTCTGAGTGGAGGAGTTCACGTGCGATATGCACCTTATGATGGATATCCTCGTTGCCCATGTAGGGTGATATTTGCCTACCCGAATCATATTGTGCTAGCATTGGACGATGAGCGTCGTCAGTTGGTGACCGCCAACTTAGACTTACAGGCCGAAGTGAACGAGTTTAGACAGATGGTTAGTGCTCAGGGCGAGAGGATCGCTGAGGTTGAGGAGGTAGTAGAGGGCGAGGTGGCTACAGCTGCAGTTGTTCGTGAGGAGCTCCAGAGTATTAGAGCTTGACTTACTAGATTAGGAGGAGAGGTCCGTGATCGGGCTTCCAGGATCTTGGCTGATGCCACTGAGATGATAGAGGGAGTGGCGGATATAGTTCAGAGCCCGGTCCAGGAGGAGGACCCTGAGGAGGAGATTCCGCCTGGTAGTCCTGCTGTGGACTAGGTCCCTAGTGATCGACTCTTTTAACCCTTTTGACTGGTGTAGATAGGATTAGCAGGGGTGATGCTACGTGCTGAGGCCATTGTATTTTGCATGACTGTGTAACCAACTTTTGTGGCACTTGCTTTTACTTTAGTCTTCTGTGACTAAAAGTACTCTTGTAGCACTTGCGTGCTATATTTTTATGATTTTTCCATGACTTGCTAATTGTATGAACTTGAAATGATAATGAATGTAAATTATTGTTATTTTCAATGCTTTCGTGATTGGTTCTTGTTTTAAGTATTTTCTCACGAAATTGATTTATTTCTTGCACTAGGCACATCTAGGATAATGGACGGACAAAGAAGTGGTCGAGACCGTGATCGAGGCCGTGGGCGATGGACTGGACAGGCCAAATCTCATGGAGATGATCAGGGATCGGCAACTGGACCGACCCAGGGACAGGAAAATATAAAGGGAAATCAAGTGGCTACTGCCATCAATAGGAGGACTGATATCCTAGAACGCTTAGCTGATAGGCAAGGTCCTGGACCACTTAACCAACCTGGGGGACGGGAAAGAGGAGAGAACTGAGCCTTAGAAAGATTTTTGAAGTTTAATCCGCCTAAATTCGTTGGTGAACCCGATCCTGAGGTAGCGAAGAATTGGTTGGAAAGAATGACTAATATATTCGCCGCCTTAGACTATACCGAGAATAGGCAAGTGAATTTTGCTGCTTTCCAATTTGAGAGAGTGGCTCGTGCTTGATGGGACATGATAAAAGGAAAACGAGAGAGAGTTCAAACCCTTTGGACTTGGGAGAATTTCACGAGGGAGTTTAATGAAAAATTTCTTCCACCTCTGATTCAAGAAAAGAGGGAGGATGAATTTATCAAGTTGAAACAAGGGACCCATAGTGTAGCTGAATATGAAGGAAAATTTACTAAACTTTCTAAGTACGCTCCTGAATTGGTAACCAATGAGCGAAAGAGGATAAGGCGGTTTGTGCAGGGACTTAATGTAGAAATCCAAGAGGGCTTAGCTGCACCTCAAATCTCCACCTTTATTGAGGCTTTAGACAAAGTACAACGGGTAAAAAGTGCAAGAATGCAAGTTAAAGACTTTCACAATAAGAAGAGAAACTTTTCTAGTCGTACTTCTGGACAGACTAGTAAGAGTTCACAGCCTTCTAAAGTTGGAAAAGGAATGGGAGGAATAAGGACTACTGGACCTCTTAGTGGAGCTTTATCCAGAGGAGGTCATAGTGGACCGGTTCAGACTAGGGGAGCGCCTTCTAGTGGTTCAGCCGTGACCCCTCAAGTCACTTGTGGATACTGTGAAAAATCCAACCACTCTGAGAATGAATGCTGGAGGAAGTTTGGGAAGTGTTTAGCTTGTGGTAGCACGGAGCACCAACTCGTGAACTGTCCAAGTAAAACGAAGATGGGAGGTAACACTCAGAAGCCAGAAAAGTCAACCTCTAAACAGACTAGTGCTGGAGGAAGTCGACCGAAAGTACCGGCTAGGATCTATGCACTGGACTATCAACAGGTCCCTGAGGCGACTGAGGTGGTTGAATGTACAATTCCAATTTTTCACCGTTTAGCTAGGGTTTTAATTGATTCGGGTGCAACACATTCTTTTGTAAACCTTAACTTTATGAGTGTGATAGATTTGAACCCAATTAAATTACCATATGACTTGGAGGTTAGAACACCTACTGGAGACAAAAGTTTAATTGCTAACCTGGTGTATAGGGATTGTGAAATCTGTTTTGGGGAACGAAAATTGTTGGCCGATTTGATAGGTTTAGCAATTAAGGGATATGATGTGATTTTAGGGATGGATTGGCTAGCCCGTTATAATGCCCAGTTGAATTGTAGGACAAAAATTGTAGAATTGTGTATTCCAGGAGAAGCAACCCTGAAGTTGGATGTGAGGGGTAAGTTGGTTTCGTCTGCACTTATTTCAGGAATTCGGGCTAGAAGATTATTAAGTAAAGGAGTTCAAGGTTATTTGGCCTTCCTTATTAACACCCCTAGTGATAAGGTGAATTTGGAGGACATGCCTGTAGTAAAAGACTTTCTAGATGTTTTTTCTGAAGAGTTAGAGTCTTTGTCCCCGGAACGGGATATAACTTTTAAGATTGATGTGACCCCGAGAGTAACACCTATCTCTAAGATGCCATATCGAATGGTTCCAGCCGAATTGAAAGAATTAAAATTACAACTACAGGATTTGTTGGAACATGATTTTATAAGGGAAAGTGATTCACCGTGGGGAGCCCCGGTTTTATTTATTAAGAAGAATGATGGGAGTTTGAGACTGTGCATAGATTACCGAGGCTTAAATGATGTTACAGTTAGGAATAAGTACCCACTGCCCCACATTGATGACTTGTTTGACCAATTTTAAGGGGCGGTAGTATTCTCGAAATTGGGTTTGAAACAAGGTTACTATCAATTGAGGATTTTGGAGAAGGATATACCAAAGATTGCTTTTAACTCAAGATACGGGCACTTTGAGTTTGCCGTAATGCCGTTTGGGTTAACAAATGCACCTGCTGCTTTCATGGATTTAATGCATAGGGTTTTTAAACCTTACTTGGACCAATTTGTCGTGGTCTTTATTGACGATATTTTGGTGTATTCTAAAAATATGGAGGATCATGAGAAGCACTTGAGGATTGTTTTGCAAACTCTAAGGGAACATCAATTGTATGCTAAGTTTAGCAAGTGTGAGTTTTGATTAAAAGAAATGACTTTCTTGGGACACATAATTTCTAAGGAAGGGATTAAAGTAGACCCGGCCAAAGTTGAAGCTGTTTCAAAATGAAAACGACCGGAAAACCCTACTGAGATCTGAAGCTTTATTGGATTAGCAGGGTATTACCGGAGATTTATTCAAGATTTTTCTAGAATTGTTGGACCCATGACCGAGTTAACCAAGAAAAGTAAAAAGTTTATATGGAGTTCTAAGTGTGAAGAAAGCTTTCAAGAGTTAAAAAGACGTTTGACTAAGGCGCCAGTGTTACCCCTATCGAACGGAAAAGATAACTTTGTGGTCTACACAGATGCTTCCAAGGAAGGATTAAGTTGTGTTTTAATGCAAAATGACAAAGTGATAGCCTATACCTTTAGGAAATTGAAACCGCATGAAGGAAATTACCCGACCCATGACTTGGAGTTAGCAGCGGTGGTATTTACTTTAAAGAAATGGAGGCATTACCTGTACGGGGTGACGTTCGATGTTTTCACTGACCACAAAAGCCTTAAGTACTTATTTTCTCAGAAGGAGCTGAATTTAAGGCAACGTAGATGGATGGAATTTCTAGAAGATTATGATTGCACGATAAAGTATCATCCAGAAAAAGCCAATATAGTGGCTGATGGTCTAAGTCGTCAAGTACAAGTGGCCGAATTGATGATTAAGGAGCTTCATTTGTTAGAAGAAATTAGTTATTGGAATCCTCGATTGGAGCCGAGAAAAATAATCTTTGGGAACATTGTAGTGAATTCCATTTTGATAGGACGTATTAAAGAGTCTCAGGAAAAAAATCCTGTAGTGCAAAAGTGGGTGGAAAGTGTCGAAAAGGGAGAAAAGTCGGATTTTAATTTGGGATCAAATAGTATTGGGTAAACAACAAAAAAACCCCTTGTGGTTAAGCAATCATACATAAAAATCCCCTGTGATTTCATATCATACCAGTCGATATCCCGTGGTTTGAATTAACCTGAAAAGTGGACGGAAATCGTCAAAACAGACGGAGCTGAGTGAATAGACGAAAATATCCTTTTGATATAAGCGAAAATTGCAGAAGTAATTTTGCACTTTCATTCTATCGAAACCAACGAAGAGAGAGAGAAAGAAATAGAAAACCCTAGAGAGAGATAGAGCAGCCCCTTTTCTAGCCAATTTTCAACAAAATGGGGCGTGATTCAGCGGACGACGTTCAAGGACAAGACGTTTCCGGAGTCAGACGATCAAACGGGGTTGGCTTATCTGATCCTGAAAGAGAGAGAGAAATGGGGGAACAAAATTTACATGGAGGATGTATATTATTTTGAGGGGTACTGGATGGAAATCGTGGGGACGCTGGAGAGCATCACCGACACATACACGGGGATTGAGAAGCAGGAGAGGAGACTGAGGAGGCGGCATGCAGAGAGAGTGGGGGAGAGTTATGGTAAGGTGTGGGAGCAGCACCTTAAGGACGCTGGGTATGGGAGGGGGAGTTGGAGGAGACCGTTCATGACTCACTTCACGGGGTGTCAGCCTTGTAGCTGGGACCACAACCAGATGTACTCTGGCCAGTCTTGCTGGGATGCAATGCAAATTGCTTTGAATTTTGCTGATAATCAGGTGCTTAGGAGATATGGGTTCGTGCACCGGGATTTATTGGATACGTCCACCGTCTTGCCTCTGTCGTTCGATTACCCAGCATCGGACCTTGTTGAAGGCGCTTCCGAGAAATATTTTATTCTAACCAACTGTTTCCTACCATCATCGGAGGCTTTACTAGTAGTATCATTATTGATTTATGAAACGATTAGTGTCATATAGAAAGAACCCACATTCATTTTTTTCACACATAAAATATAACAATCCTTTCGATGGCTTTTCCGACTCAACAATCTTTAGCTTTGCTTTCCTTCGACAATTACATACCTTGTACTGGTATCGAAGACCTCTGCCTCCATTTCCCCCGCTTGTTGGTCGAGAGCTTGAGGAAGACATCTTAGGGTACTTTTTGCACTTTTCCTTTAGAATTTGCAGACCGAATATATACAAATATAGTTCACATTTTTACCTTAAAGCTTTGTTTCCTGCAATTCCTTTGCTAGCCTGCAAGCTCTGCACAGGCTTCGAATGTTGCCTTCAATCTTCAATTTTGGCCGAACTTGAAGACTCGGAAGACTTGGAAGCTGGTCTCTTATTATTAAAGAGTGAAGGGTAAAGTAGGTATATCAGGTGAAAGTTTGTGGTGGAAATCTATTTTTCGCATATGCACGCCCCTTTGCAGTTCGTTTAAGACACACGCCGAATATTTGACGATTTCCGTCCACTTTTCAGGTTAATTCAAACCACGGGGTATCGACTGGTATGATATGAAATCACAGGGGACTTTTATGTATGATTGCTTAACCACAGGGGGCTTTTTTGTTGTTTACCCAATAGTATTTTGAAGTTTCAGAATCAGATAGTAGTGCCAAAAGATGAAGGGTTTAAGAAGAAAATTTTAGAAGAGAAACACCAATCGAAGTTTACGGTACACCCTGGAGGGAATAAAATGTACCAAGATTTGAAGAGTTTGTACTGGTGGGAGAGCATGAAAAAGAAAATTTTCCAATTTGTCCAAACCTGTTTAATTTGTCAACAGGTTAAAGCCGAACATTAGAAACCATCAGAAATTTTGCAACCTTTGGAAATACCTGAGTGGAAATGAAAGAACATCACTATGGATTTTGTATCAGAATTACCGAGGACACAAAGTGTCCATGATGCCATTTGGGTAATAGTGAATAGATTGACCAAATCGGCTCATTTTCTGTCGATTAATATGAAATACCCATTGGAGAAGTTAGCTAAACTGTACATGGATGAGATTATCAGGTTACATGAAATACCGGTAAGTATTGTATCTGATAAAGATCCAAGATTTGTTTCGAGATTCTAGCAAAAAATGCAAGAGGTGCTGGGGACTAAATTGAATTTCAGTACTACTTACCATCCCCAAACCGATGGACAGTCCGAGCGGACGATTCAAACACTTGAGGATATGTTGAGGACTTGTGTTTTGGATTTTGGGGAGAGTTGGAGTAAATTTTTAACACTAGTGGAATTTGCATATAATAATAGTTTTCACTCTTCTATTCAAATGACTCCATATGAAGCACTTTATGGTCGGGAGTGTAGATCACCGATTTATTGGGACGAAATAGGTGAACGAAAGATTTTAGACCCGACTACAGTGCCCTGGATTGAGGAAGCTAATGAGAAAGTAAAGTTAGTACGTCAGAGAATCCAAACTGCACAAAGTCGTCAAAAGAGTTATACAGATAATCGGAGAAAGGACTTGAAATTTGAAGTTGGAGATCTAGTATTTCTCAAGATTACACCTCTGAAAGCAAGTTTAATGTCTGGGAAGGGAAAGAAATTACAACCAAGATTTGTAGGACCTTACAAAGTTATCCAACATGTAGGAAATGTAGCCTATAAGTTGGAATTGCCACCGAGGCTGTCTCGGATTCATAATGTTTTCCATGTGTCCAAGCTTAAGAAGTACCATCTAAACCCTTCTCATATTTTGCAACCTGGAAAGTATTGAGATTGATAAGACTGTGATCTATGAGGAGAGACCGGTGAAACTTCTGGATAGAAAGGTAAAAGAATTGAGAAATAAGCAGATACCTTTAGTAAAAGTTCTCTGGAGGAACCACGAACTAGAGGAAGCGACCTGAGAAGTTGAAGAGGCAATCCGAGGAAAGTATCCAGGCCTGTTCGCAGATCAAGGTAAATTTCGAGGACAAAATTTTCTTAAGGGGGAGAGGATGTAAAGACTCACAAAAAAAATATCTATTTTAAACTCAAAATTCTAGCTTATTTAATTATTTATTTGGCCAAATGCTCCGATTATTATTTTTTAACCTTTTTAGACCAAATTAGATGGATCTATAGCTTAGTTATATTTTTAAAGTGACTCGTTTTAAAATTTAATTTCTAAAGGCTCGTTAAGTGAAAATAGTTAATACGCGATTGGAGTAAATAATCGATTCGAGAATACAATAAGTTTGGAAAATTGGAAACTTGTACATTAGTCCTAAAATAGGTATTTTTATGTATAAGTGTTCAAAGGTTAGTTAGTTATATTACCGTTACAAGAACATCTTAGAAATTTCACTATCTCGCGCTTAAATTGGAAATACGCGTTTTTACGCGTGCGAGTAATTGAGGAGCCTTAGACCATTATTTTGGAACTATTAAGAGTGAATAATAATAATATGAATGTAAGTGCATTAGAGGTTTAGTGCACTAGTGCAATAAACTGGAGAGGAATCGAGCACGAAACGCACGCGCACATGCATTATTTTAGTGGATTTGAGAAAATTTGAGCCACAAGTTTTAAGCCTACCTTAGAAGCTAATAACATCAGAATTTCCTTCCTCACATACACTCAAATGGCCGAGCAACAAAGGAAGAACAGGACCAGAAAGTTCCTCCACTCTTTCTCCTCAATTCCTTGCTCAAATTACCTCCAAATTTTACACACAACACTCAAATCATTTGGTGATCAAGATAAGCTAGGAAAGGAGCTGCCTCTCACGGTTTTTCTCCAGCTCAAAGTGACCGAAATTTCTGTCTTGGCTCTCTAAGAAAGTAAGTAATGATCAACCACTTAATTCTTGATTTATGAAAGATAGATTACACTCATGAGCTCTTGAATTCTCATGGGCAGCTTTAAATTGTTAGAAAATTGGTGAGTGGGCTCTATGAAATCCCACAATAATTTTGATGATCTGATTTGATAAGATTAGATATTAATTGTGTTGATTAAGTGTTAATTTAGTAGAGTTAAGTGATAAAAGTGAAAAGGAAGTCAAATGAGGGGTTGCATGTGAAGGTGCCGATTCTGCCCTGCCATTTTCGTGCATTTTAGTGTACTTTCTTGAAGTCCAATTGACTTAGTTCTGATGCAAATGTGTAATATAGGTTGTGTATAAAGTTTTCTCAAAATTTTACGTGATTTGGGTGATTGCATGTTGAGATTTAGAAAATTTGCCAAAACTGGAATTGTGTCCCGTATTACTCTGGCAGTGATTTTGTTTAGACTATAACTCTTTGTCCCAATGTCAAAATCGAGTGCCGTTTACGACACTGGAAACTAGACATTCCCATCTTTCCAACAGTATAAAATGTACATTCTGATTCCACCTGAGTCAACCACACCAACCATTTGAACTTGGCTGCACTGTTTCGTTGGTTCACTGGAAGGTAGAACATGAACTACTTCTTGATGCTTAAATTTGGGCTAGTTTTGGACAGATTTTGAATATTGTTTCTTGTAAGAAATTGTAGCTCTATGAATTTTTTTTCTAACGCCACCAACTATGCTCAATTCCAAGTTGAATTGAGTGATTTATGATCAAAATTCGAATCTGGTATTGTGAAGAAATACCATGCATTTGGACAGATTTGAAACTAACAATGATTTGGAACTTGTTATCCGAAGCTTCTTAGTGTATATCACTTATCAAATGTACCTTGGACATATTTTAGACATTACCTACTGGAATGGACCAGGTTTGAGATGTTTCTTGACCAAATGCTTGGAAACAGCAAAACGGAAGTTCAAAGGCAGTTTAGCCTTAGAATTTCTTGTGATTTCAACGGTCTCGTTAACCGATTTCCAAACATATTTTTCTATGAAATTTGGCAAAGGAGTGGCCCTTATAAGGTAGTATATTCATACCAAATTTGGCACTGTTCCGAGTCCGTTTCGATACCTAACTAAAGTCTCAAAGTTTAGAACTTAAATCTGGAAAATTGGCTTAACAGTTTCGGTTTTTCACCAACTTTGAGCTATTGTATCTTGGTGCTCAAAACTCCGATTCTCGTCTGTTTATTTTTTTTTAAACTTGGATTGTAACCCTAATTGAGTTCCAAATTCCAGAGGTTAGTTCAAATCAAGTGAATTTTTCCGAATTTTCAAAGTTGGCCAAAAATCAACTTAAACCTGTCTTCAATGCCCTAAAACAGCAATTTTGAGCTAATTTTTGGATACCTTCTATTTAGAATCCTGGAAAGGTGTCTTCTAGGAACTTTTAGTACTTCCTAAGAGATTTTCAACGGTACCAAGTTTTCCAATTTTGGACTTGTAAAGAGTGAGATACGATTTTTCAAAGATCGCGTATCAAAACTGAAATTTCCGAATCTTAAGGAAATGGAGTTTTTCGAATTCTCCTTATTCCTTTGATATTACTTGAACGTTTTATATTTGATTTCAAAGATGAGAACTCGATTTCTCTTGTACTTTAAAACCCCACTTTTGAGCCTTAATTCGCAAGTAATTTAGACTCATTTTAGTGAAATTTTCTAGAATTGTACAAGCGTGCAATCTTTCTTGATAATTGGGCTTTATAAGTAATTGTTCACTATTAATTGCTCAGGCTCGCACGAGGACCTTCAAGAGGATCCTACGGTAGACGCTTGAACTTCAAGTAACAATTCTCCTTGGTTGACTTGGTGAGTGTCAAGTGCATGACTACTTGAATTCCTGTGGGCTTGATACATGTTTACTTGTTATTCATGACTTGAGATTTTGAAAATGGAGTCGAGTGTGTATTTTATCGCACTCGTTTTCATTTGAAATAAATAACTCATGATTAACTTGCTTGACATGAAATAAATGACCTGCTGGACATCACCTGAATGCTTGAATACATCAAATGCTTGCTTGACCTAAAATAGTATGCTATGGCTGCATACGTCGCTGGAGTAAATCTCCTCGACACTCAAATGCACATGGGGGACGCCCAAATTCATAGGCTGACCTTGGAACTCGAGTCGGCATGTGTTTGGTCGGGAACCTCGGTGAGCCATGAGAATCACATGATAAGCTTGATTTATTGGAGAGATCTTGCTTGGCATACTCGTTGAGTATCGCCTCATAAATGACGTGCGGGCCCGGTTGTGGTATGTACAGTGGACGAACATGAGAGTAAGTGGAGATCTATGGATTGGAAATACCGACCCGGTTGACGGAGAGTCATCGCGGGAAGGTATACGAATGACCCTGACAAAGCAAGTGGAACTTAGCTCCTGAGAGCTATCATATCCTTGAATTGTTTCTGTTTACATTTCATTAGAATTGACAATTACTTGTACTTTATTATGTGACTTGTTAATTGGGCTGATTACTTGGACTATGTGCTTGCATTTGTGTCCTTGGCCTTACGAGCGTTTTGCTTACCCTGTAGATTTGTTTTCCTTAACCGGATTGGGCATGGAATGATGCTTGGAGGAACTCTTTTGATGCATTTTTGGCTTAGTGTTTCTAATATATTTTGGGCTAGACCTCTTATTGGTTGTACTATTGGGAACTTAATGTATGATTTGGATATTTGATGTACCTAGATGTTATATATTTTGGGTATTGATGTAACTTTTGGGAATTTAATGTAATGATTGGATAAGCGTTATATATATATTGTTAAGTTTGGAAGTTTTCCGCACTTTTTTACTTATCTAGTTTTTTTGAATAGTTTTACATTAAATTTGAACGGAAATTGCTTGAGTCCTGACGAGAGTTGGGCAGGCGTCCCGCGGATACCCTCTGGTTCGCCTTAGGGAGAAGTGGGGGCGTCACAGAATCAAAATTTGTACCCAACTATCATAACTTTGTAACTAACTATTTTTTTTTATAGCATATCATTAGATCATACAATACCATTACTCATTAAAATAGATGATCATTTTTTTCATTTTTCGCTGTTTATAAGTTAGTTAAGTCAATAGTTTTCATAGGCCTGTTTAACTTCTCATCATCAACTCACAAATTTTCATGATCTAGAACTTATATTGACTTTTTAATATTAGATTGAGACAACAGAAATTGCTAACCTGTATTCTGTGTCTTGTTGCAATTTACAACAGAAAAATACCATATGTTGTTTTTTATACTCCTTTCTTTCTCTTGCAAAGTCAAAATAAATACCATCACAACCACGAAATCAGGTGCTGTATTTTTCAACCTTCATTCTCTCTTGCATTCTTCCTTAATTTTCTTTTTTGGACGAGATGCATTCTTTTTATTTTGCAATCCAGTACTGATTTGATATGTTTGTCACTAATGTCATTCAATAAATGGCACCAAATTGGTGTAGAATTGGTAATACAATATATAAGCAATTGGTGTCATTTGTCTAATAGCTATTAGGAGCTTTCTGATGGTACTTTTAATCGTTAATCAAGTTTAACTAATTTATTGTGCCATAAGTACTAATTGTTATATATTAGCCTTTGCATACTTCAAAATCTTATGGGTATAACAATAAATTCATCTCATGTGATGTAAAGAGGTGGGTTCAAAATTCTACTATAGAAGGTTAGTGTAATTTTGAAATCCTTAGGGGAGGTAAGTGAAATATTCAGAATCTCAGGGGAGGTTTTTTGAATTATCCCTTATTTAAAGTCGTTATATTGGACTTTTCACTATTCATCTTAATGAAGAGAAAAATCCCCGACTAAACTACCTCTTTTGGGGCTATTTCATTTGCTAAGTAAGTCTTTAAGTGCTACCCATTCACCTTAAAAGGCTCATTTTTACCATTTGTTATCTTTACCGTTCCATAGAAAAATAGTTTTGTCAGTTCAAATGGACTGGAACACCTAGATTTTAGTTTATCTAGAAAATAATCTAAGGCGTAAATTATACAATAACACCTTTCCTTTTTGGCAAATTTTAGTAAGTGCTATTATATTTCAGTAGTGAGAAAGCGAGGCCATTTGATAATCAACAAAGAATCTCTATCCATATAGTAAAAACTAATACTCGCTCAAACAAAGATTGAAAAAATCAACTTGGTAAATAGAACACAAAGAGCAGTCAACTCGAATTCTTTTTTCTAATTCTAAAATCAAAATATGGCAGTCAACTCTAATTCTTCCTTCTAATTTTAAAATCAAAATATCACACCAGACCACTGTTAAAATAACATATAAGAGACTATAGATGTCTCATATCCTTAAATGCAACTCTTTCATAGATGGTCAACTGATAATCGTCATTCAATTGATTTGCCAATTCAAAATTTAGTTCTCCCATAGATGGTAAATTGGCTGTCGAATTGTTGATTGCATCCCGATATCTTTTAAGCATATTCTCCTCGACTACATGAACTTGAAAATATCTAAGAAATGCAAGTTAAGAGGACCGAGTATCTATGTAATATAGAGAAATAATCACTGGTGTTGATTTTATCTTTTTCTATTCTTCCTTCCACTCTTTATTTTCTTGTTTAACTCCTCCTTTAACTGCATATTTTTCTACCTCCGCTTCTCTTTTGGATAATCAAAGATTATGTCACAAATGGATTTAGGCTTAATCTTTTAGTCCAATCTCTCTAATAGGTTGAGTATGTATCCAACACAGGTATCCGACCCGATTGAGGTCTAACCATTAACAACATGTAGATACAAGTTGGAAAAGCCAGCCTCTCTACATGACTGAATAGGAACAGATGATAGTACGTTCCTTCATTCGCATAGTTCTTCTACAAGTAAAAATTATCGCTCTCGACAGCTAACAATGACTTAGTCGGTAACAAAGAATCAAACATTCGTTGGCGGCATATGCTGTCATTAGTCCTCACTGTCTCATTCCATTTTGTTCTATCCATGATTCTGTGATAGTATTTTACAAGCAAATGCCTAACCTCCTCCCTCTTCTTGATTAAAAAAATGTGTTTAGCAATCATATCATCGTGTTCAATCTTTTTTTTATCCAGTTATTGAAAACAAGTTAAGACTCCGCGTATTTTCTCGGTAATCTAGGGCAATAGCACATCATAGGCATCATATATTCATTCTCATTTAGCTGCAATGTACGAGTCTAGGCTATGATTGATTCTCTCCATGATGATTCTATATTTTTCCTTCCCATTCTCACATTCCATGGCTGTACCCATCACACGCAGAAAACACCTTCCTCTTTTCGTTGCAACTTCGACTGTCGCATCAAAATCAGTCTTAACTGAAACATCGATGATGGAACAGGGAATCTCTCGATCGATGGAATCGCCCCTAAAGAAGCCATGGTGAAGCTACTCTTCAACGTTAAACTGTTGAATCTTATATTAGATGCCGGTTGCAGGTCTAAACATTAGCAAAGTAGGAGAGTAAAAGAGAAGGCTCGAAAACAATGAAAATGAGGGAATTGGACAAAAGGTATAGTAGGAGAATATTAGGGTTTGGAAGTCTTAAGTTTGGAGGAGGAGATGATTATGCTTTGGAAAGGAGACATGAGCCGTCATAGAGAAACGGGAAATGTGAAGGGAAAAAGACGGCATGGAACAAGAGAAAAAGTTTAGGGTTTTAGGACTCTTGATGCTTACATAAGTATATTAAATAACCATCGTAGTATCTACAATAATACCTTTTGTCCAGTTTCAAATTCTTTAGGAAGGATGCCTGTCATGCTAAATTTCACCTTTTCCTTATATATTTTGACATTCTTATACGAAGTCAACTGAAGTTCTTCCAATTCACTTGATTCAAGCAAGCTCTTCTCACTTGTAAGACAAAAATCTATATTAATAGCTTTTATAGTCTAATCTGCTTTATGTCCAATTTCAACAGGTAGATCGCATGCCTTTCTATAAATTAGTCGATAGGACAACATTTCCAATGAAGTCTTAAATACCATCCTATAGTCTTATAATGTATCATCTAACTTTTCATCCAATCCTGCCTCGACTTGTTCACCATTTTTTCTAGGATAAGTTTGAGTTCCCGGTTAGCCAACTCCATTTGACCATTCACTTGCAGGTGATAAGGAAGTGAAATCTTATACCTGCAACCATATTTAAACAAAGTGTCAAATGATTTATTACAAAAATGCTTACCTTTGTCACTTTTAATTGTCGTTGAGATTCTAAACTTACAAAATATATTCCTTTTAAGAAATTCAATTACATCTTTTGCATCATTAATAGGCAATACAATAGCTTCTACCTTTTTCGACATATTATCAATTGGTATAAGAATGTACTTATTATTATAGGAATTAGGAAAGGTCCCATAAAATCTATACTCCACATATAAAATAATTCAACTTTCATAAAAATAGTTAAAGGCCTTTTATTTTTCTTAGAAATATTGTTAGTTCTTTGACACTTATGGCATTTGATAAAATTTCTAATATTTTGGTGTATAGTTGGCCAATAAAAACCTGATTACCATACTTTCGTCACTATTTTTGATGTACTAAAATGTCCTCCCATTTCAAAGCAGTGACAATACAATAAAATACTATATATCTCTTCTTGCAGTACATACCTTCTTATCATGCCAATAGGATAATGTTTGAAGAAAAATGACTCCTGGCAAAAATAATGTTTGGCATCATGAAAAAATTTCTTCCTTTGGTGGTTGTTTAAATTTCCTGGAATGACTTTACTAACTACAAAGTTAATCAAATCGGCATACCATCTTCATTTTCTTCAAAATTAGAAAAATTGGCATCACTTGATTCACTACTAACCACTAACATCATATTATGATCTGCATCAACCTTGTTGTCACTGTCAAGCATATGTTTTTATGTCACTGTCAAGGTTAGTAACCACTCTTTTAGAAGTATGATCGAAACATAAATTCTGTTGAGTGTTTTGAACATTTTTGTCAGTATTGATATTTGATAGGGTACATTTTAGTGGGGTATTTTGGGCATTATTGCACAATTAATTGACTAAATATTTTTATTAATTGGGTGGATTCTACTGATATTTTGTTTTGGTGCTAACTGCAGGAATTGGTACCAAAAAGAGCTTGAAATCGAAATTTAGAAGATTCGTCGAACGGGAGCCATTTCAAGTACTGGGGTCCGCTCGAGAAGTTGAAGAAACTTAATTGTAATAGATATTATTTTATTCTATTTTTGGAGGGAGGCTTGTTATTTTATTTTGGGAAAAAAAAGGAAAAACACAACTGCCTGGAACTTCGGTCGACAACAGAGGCGAGAGTTAGTTTTCTTCGGCTGGCTTAGGTTTTTAGGGAGGCTATGCGTTTAAAAGGGAGATTGGCCGCAGCTTTGAAGGGGGAATGAGCAGAGACAAGAGCCACCATTCTTGACTTCTGTACTTTTCTTTCCATCTTTTGTGGACTTGAAAACTCAAATTCTAAGTTTGGTTGACCGAAATTGGAAGAACAAAAGAAGCAATTGAAACCTTTCTCTCGTATGTTTGTTTTGTGAGGGACCAATATGGGCCACCATTGTTGACCATTTGGCACTTACTTTACTCTTTCATTTTGACCGAATTAATGGAGAGAGCATCAGACAATTTCTTTGCTTGGTGAGAAACAACTGCAGATCGATTCCTCTCGCTCTTTTCTAACTCTCTCGGTTGACCGATTCCCAACGCAAGAATTGGCGGCCCTTGTCAACTACGTTCGCATGGCCTGTTCACTAATGGGGAACTAAACCTCTATTTCTAGTCAAGGGAGCAACTGATGAATTGGTTCAACTAATACTGTGAGATCTAAATCATTCTTTATTATTTTTCTCATTTATTGATACTTATATGTTCCTGGCTTTTAATCGCTATAGCCTTGTGTATGATTGGTTAGTGCGCAATAATTAATTATTCATATAGGCTATTTTGCTAAATATGGGTAATTGAATCCGTAATTGTTCGTTACCTCTGTGTTAGTAGCAACTGGCGTAATTGGCTTTATGTCAGGGGAACATATGATCTATCTTAAATAAACCCTCGTAGCGTGTTTGTTAGTTAGGATTGGGCATTTCTAATTATTAATGCAATCTAGAAATTAAATCCTACGGTCGTACCTAGGGTTGTTTTTGGGTTAGAGAAATAGCTAACGGTCGTACCTTAGCTGTCGAGAAATTAAGGAAAGGTTGGTTGTTTATCGCGTGCATGACAACTATAACTAATCTGTTGATAAATGTTGGAATTATTTCTGCATCAATGATCAGTGCATGAACCATTTCTGAAGTGTACCCTTGGCTAGAGCTTCTCTTAATTATTTCTTTAAATTAATTATTCTCTGCAGTTACTTTATTCTTAGCATTTAATCGTGAAAACCCCCCATTTGTCTTGATTCGAAAAGGAATAAATTTCTCTCCAGTCCCTGAGGAGACGACCCTGCTTACCACTGTCTACTAGTTAGTGAATTCAGTTAAATAATTAATTCAGGTATATCGGATTAAGTAAACTCTTCGGGAACAGGGTGAATCAAGTAACCCATTGCACACCTAGGGTCCCTGCTCCAGTACTCGAATTAATTATTGACTGCTTTAGGTGGTAGTTAGGTTTTATTTATTATTATTGCACAGGTTCGGCACCTGTCAATTTTTGGCGCCGTTGCCGGGGACTGGCATCTGAATTATTTGTTTCTTTTTGAATTCAGCCTTTTATTTTGTTTTATTTTATTTTATTTTTCTTGATATTTTTGCTAGTTTATGCCCAGTTCTTCTCGCACAGGTGAATTGATATACGAACCTGAGGTTGAGAAGGCAGCACGTAGGCGAAGGCAAGAGACCAAGAGACGAAAAGAAGGGCACTTATCTTCTGCAAACGAGTCAGTAGAAGATGAATTTAGCATGGCCAACACCCAGACATTAAGGGAGCTGGCTACCCCGAAGCTGACTCATCAGCCCTTGTGCATCACTTTCCCAACTCTGTCTGAGAATACCTCCTTCGAGCTGAAATCGGGATTGATTCAGCTCTTACCTTCGTTTTATGGTCTTTTTGGTGAAGAACCTCACAAACACGTCAAGGAGTTCGAAGTGGTTTGCTCTAGCATGAAACCTCCTGGGGTCACTGAGGAGCAAATAAGACTTAGAGCTTTCTCCTTCTCTCTCAAGGATGCAGCGAAGGATTGGCTATACTACCTACCTGCAGGTAGTATCACCACGTGGGCACAATTGAAAAAGAAATTCCTAGAAAAGTTTTTCCCCGCATCCCGGGTTGCGAGTTTGAGGAAGGAGATATGCAGCATCAAGCAGTACTCCGGGGAGTCCTTGTACGACTATTAGGAAAGGTTCAACAAGTTGTGCACTAGATGCCCACAGCATCAAATTAGTGAACAATTGTTGATCCAGTACTTCTATGAAGGGCTCCAGTCAATTGACAGGAGTATTATTGACGTTGCGAGCGGAGGAGCCCTGGCGAATAAGACAGCGAAGGAAGCATGGGACCTGATCGAAGCCATGGCAGAGAACTCCCAACAATTTGTCTTCCGTGAGAGCAACCCTACCCGTAGAGTCAACGAGGTAGAGACTTCATCCATACAGCAGCAACTGTCAGAGTTGACGTCTGCTTTCAGGCAATTAACCATGAGAGACACGCCGCGAGCTAGAGTTTGTGGCATCTGCACTAGCATGGACCACTGCACGGACACGTGCCCCCTTTTGCAAGAGGACGGGGCAGAACAGGTAAACATGGCCGGAGGCGTGCCCGCACCCCGCAGGCAGTATGACCCGTATTCCAACACATACAACCCCGATTGGAGAGACCATCCTAATTTCAGTTATGGGAACCGACCGCAAAATTCACTCTCAAATCGTCCACCAGGGTTTCAGCAACCATGGCAACCGAAACCGCAACCTTCATCCTCCAACGCAGGAAGTTCCTTGGAAGATATTGTCAAGAGTCTGGCTACGACTACCGCCCAGATCCAGCAAGAGACTAGACAGCTCCAGCAGGAGACCAGGTCATTGACCACGAATATGGCTCAACTCCAGCAAGAAACTAGAGTTTTAACCATGAGCACCACTCAGTTCCAGCAGGACACCAGAGCAGGCATGAAAGATATGGATGCTCGAATAAGCCAATTGGCAACTGCCATCAATCCCCTGGAGTCCCACGCTCATGGAAAATTGCCATCTCAACCTGAGAAAAATCCTAGAAATGTAAGTGCCATGACGCTGAGGAGTGGTAAGGAACTGGAAGGGCCTAAAGTGGAAAATTCAAAAAGCAAAAGTGAGGAGGAGAAAGAAAAGGAAATCGAAGAGGAAGGACACATTCGCGAAGACCCTAAGGTAACATCTATTCCTACAATCCCTATTAAATCTAATCTAGCTCCTTTTCCTTGCAGGTTGGAAAAGACAAAGAGGGCAGAAAGGGAAAAAGAAGTCCTGGATGTGTTCCGCAAAGTTCAAGTAAACATCCCACTATTGGATGTGATTAAGCAGGTACCCAAATACGCAAAGTTCTTGAAAGACTTGTGCGTTAACAAAAGAAAGCTAAGGGGTGATGAAAGAGTGATGGTAGGAGAGAATGTATCAGCTGTACTTCAAAGGAAACTTCCACCCAAATGCGGGGATCCAGGTATGTTTACTATTCCCTGTAAGATTGGACATTCTAGTATCAAAAATGCCATGATAGATTTAGGGGCTTCTATTAATGTGATGCCTAAGTCAATCTATAATTCCCTAAATTTAGGACCATTAAAAGAAACGGAGATAATAATTCAATTGGCTGATCGTACATGTGCTTACCCGGATGGGATAATTGAGGATGTTTTAGTGCAAGTAGATGGATTAATTTTTCCTGCTGATTTTTATGTGCTTTACATGGATGATAGAAGTGCCCCAAATCCATCACCCATTATATTAGGAAGACCATTTTTGAGTACTGCCCAGACTAAAATTGATATTAGTAAGGGTACTCTCACGATGAAATTTGATGGAGAAATAGTCCACTTTAATATCTTTGATACAAAGAAACATCCTGTTAACTTTCAGTCTGTATATGCTATTTATGCCACTAATCCCTCTGTACAAGAATTTTCTAAGTTTGCTGGTAGGGGTAAATTCAAGGTTGCTGCGAACAAGTCCTATAGGATGAAAGCAGTTTATGAGGTGAAAATGGAGAGAAAATTTAGGAAAAAGGGTGCACTCAATGGCCACGTGGATCCCGGAGGAAGGCCACCAATTACAAGGAAAATTCAATTACATCCAGACTAAAGAGTGGTGCAATGTCTAGCCAAAGACATTAAAGAAAGGCGCTACTTGGGAGGCAATCTAAGACTTTGTTTCAGTTTTCATACATTTTTGAAGTTTTAGTTAAGTGTTAGTGTCAATTAATAGTTTGATTTTTTGTGGCAGGAAATTGGCAGTTAGACGTGCCCACGTTAAGTGGTCACGTCTGAGGAAAAGGGTTGGAAGGTGACGGTCAGAAGACTCTGTAGCAATTAAGCGTGCCCACGCTAGGTGGTCAGGCTAAAGGATCAAGAATTTTCGTCGGATGGTCAAAAGACTAGGGGCAGTTAGGCGTGCCCACGCCTAAGACAGGAGTTCTTCGTTTACCCGAAAAAAATAATAATAATAATAATAATAAAAAATAAAAAGATGAAATTGCCCTAATCCAAAAAGAAAAAATATATATATTTCAAAGGACCCGCAACCCAACTCTTTTTTTCTTCTTCTTTCTTTTCTTTTTCTTTCTTCTTCTTCCTTATTTTCTTTCTTTTCTTTTTTCCCCTCTTTTGCTTCGTCCGCCGCCGCTCCTCACCGCACCGCACGCCACTCATTGCTGTTCGACGCCGCCGCCCTCCAGCTCAGATCCTCCGCCAGCGGCCACCCTGCTTCAGCGCGCCGCTGAGCGCGCCCTCTGCGCAAGTTCCTTGTGCGCCGCCCAGCCCGCGCGCAGCGCGCGACCGCTCCACCTGGCACGCCTGGGCCCCAGCGCAGTCCAGCGCAACCCAGCGAGCCCAGCAGCTCGCGACAGCCACGCCAGCGTACTACCCAGCGCACGTCACCCGTGCGCCTCCCCTTCGTAAGCTCCAGCCTCTGCCCATCGCGCGACCAGAGCACCAGCACCAGCAGCCAGGCGCGCAGCTCAGGCGCGGCGCAGGGGCGCGCTCGACCAACGCAGCAGCAGCAGCAGCCCACGCGCGTGGCTCTCACGCGCGTCGCACCTTTCTCCTCCGTGCCGCCTCTTCTCTCTTCACTGTCATCCACTGCCTACTCCAAACCTCCGGTGAATTCTTTCTTTATTTTTCTGTCACTAAGTAGCTGAGGCCAGATTACTAGTTTTCATTAGCTGATGCCAGATTTTAATTTCTTAGCTGAGGCCAGATTGTTGACTTGCTAGCTGAGGATAGAAATTTTGTGCTTGTTTAGGTGCTGTGGTATATATCTGTGGTTGATTGCTGACTAATAGTTAAATTTTGTCTTCAACCAGTGATATTTGGGGGATGTTCTTATTTGGGTTGCTAATTTAATTGATTTTTTGGGGAATGTTGCTGCGGTTTTCTAATTAAGTGATTTTTGGGTTGATCTGGTAGTGTTTGGGGAAAATTTTGCTGTTCACAGGATTAATTAGCTTTTAGGGTAAGTTTATTGTCTGTTTTTGCACTTGTCTGTGATTGGAAGCTGTGACTGGGAATCATTTACTTTGCTAGCTGTTTGTTGACCTCTTTGGAATATCATTCCCTTGCCTTTGCCCTGCCCTCTGATTTCAAATGACTAAACCAAAAAATAAGGGCAAGAACAAGTATTCCACCTCCACCCCACAGGCTACGGTCCCCTTGAGTGGACCTGCCCCCTCGACTGGGCCGGGAGGGCCCCGGACCGTACTCTTCGGTGCCTCCACCGTCTTCCTCCGCCGATAGCCAGGGTACAGCCCTTCGATTCCAGATGCAGCACATGGACACTCGTATGGAGCGGATGGAGCGTCAGATGGGCGGGATGGCCCAGAATTTAGCGCAGTATCTCCATCATGTGGGTTTCCGCCCGCCTTTTCCTCCACAGCTGTAGTCCATTTCTGTCCTCCTCCATTTTTAAGGGAAGTGTCGTTGCCCCAATACCTCTGTTTTGATCTTTCTTTGCTTACATTGAGGGCAATGTAAGGTTTAGGTGTGGGGGAGGGTTAACTATGCTTTAGTTGTGTTTTTAGTTGTCTGATTAAATTTTCCTTGCCTTAGTAGTTTTCTTCTTTAAACGGTGATGAATGAAATCGGGATATGAGTATAAGTAGTAAGTTCATACCATGGGGTGTTTCATTTTTCCTCGATGATGTGTTGATTGATGAATATGCCAAACTTGACAAAAATTTGATCACTTGTGCAATTTTTGAGCATAATTTTTCGTTTGTTTGAGTGGTTAGTGCACATGGTTTGTCATTCTAGAACTTGCTTGGTTATGCATGTCAAGACCACATTTAAATGAGTTTAATGCATTAAAATGATAGGGCACCTAGGAATGAGCCATTTTTGGACTTTCTTAAAACCAACCCTCGGATTATTTACAACCATTTGGGAGCCAAGTTGAGCCTTAACTCCTATTCTTCACTTGGGACCCTAGTTTTTAGCCGTAAAATCTCTTTTTAGACTTTCTTTTGAACCTCGTGTGAAGAAGTGCTTTGATTTCATTATACAGAATTTTGGAGTATTAATTGAGAGGCATTACACCTATCCCGTACAAAAAAAAACACAAAAAAAAGAGAAAAGTGAAAAGAAGACAAAGTGCAGGAAATCAGCAAGTAAAGTTGATTTTTATGGTGCTGGTTGGGAGTTATTGAAAATCTTTCTCGGAAAAAGAAGAGCAAAAGAAAAAAGAGGAGAAAGAAAAGTCGAAGGTTGTGGCAAATGCCAATTTTTACTTCGCTTGAGGGATGGTTGAGGTGCTTTGAAGTTCCCAATGTGCAGGAATCTGTGTAATGAGTTTCTGAGCACTTTCTTTATACTTTTACACCCTTTTGAATCCTTTTTATCCGACCTCCTCACCCTAGCCCCATTACAACCTTGCAAAGTCCCTTGATTGTTGCATTTAAATTCACAAGTAAGTGGTGGCGATATGATATAAGAGCAAGCTTATGGTAGTGCCATCCTATTGTGTTGAATGAGGGCCATTTTATATACATATCCTATACACCTTGGAGTGAATGAGTGCACTTTGAACTGTGAGCATTATTGATTTGGTATATTTTGATTTCAATGAGGTTATTGGGGAATTTGGAGTGCCATTCTTGGTATGGACTGTTGTAAACTGCTCAGTATCTTGTTTGCACTTCTGAGTTAATTATGCTTGAGGGCAAGCATAGTTCAGGTGTGGGGGAGATTGATAGGGTGCATTTTAGTGGGGTATTTTGGGCATTATTGCACAATTAATTGACTAAATATTTTCATTAATTGGGTGGATTCTACTGATATTTTGTTTTGGTGCTAACTGCAGGAATTGGTACCAAAAAGAGCTTGAAATCGAAATTTAGAAGATTCGTCGAACGGGAGCCATTTCAAGTACTGGGGTCCGCTCGAGAAGTTGAAGAAACTTAATTGTAATAGATATTATTTTATTCTATTTTTGGAGGGAGGCTTGTTATTTTATTTTGGGAAAAAAAAGGAAAAACGCAACTGCCTGGAACTTCGGTCGACAACAGAGGCGAGAGTTAGTTTTCTTCGGCTGGCTTAGGTTTTTAGGGAGGCTATGCGTTTAAAAGGGAGATTGGCCGCAGCTTTGAAGGGGGAATGAGCAGAGACAAAGAGCCACCATTCTTGACTTCTGTACTTTTCTTTCCATCTTTTGTGGACTTGAAAACTCAAATTCTAAGTTTGGTTGACCGAAATTGGAAGAACAAAAGAAGCAATTGAAACCTTTCTCTCGTATGTTTGTTTTGTGAGGGACCAATATGCGCCACCATTGTTGACCATTTGGCACTTACTTTACTCTTTCATTTTGACCGAATTAATGGAGAGAGCATCAGACAATTTCTTTGCTTGGTGAGAAACAACTGCAGATCGATTCCTCTCGCTCTTTTCTAACTCTCTCGGTTGACCGATTCCCAACGCAAGAATTGGCGGCCCTTGTCAACTACGTTCGCATGGCCTGTTCACTAATGGGGAACTAAACCTCTATTTCTAGTCAAGGGAGCAACTGATGAATTGGTTCAACTAATACTGTGAGATCTAAATCATTCTTTATTAGTTTTCTCATTTATTGATACTTATATGTTCCTGGCTTTTAATCGCTATAGCCTTGTGTATGATTGGTTAGTGCGCAATAATTAATTATTCATATAGGCTATTTTGCTAAATAGGGGTAATTGAATCCGTAATTGTTCGTTACCTCTGTGTTAGTAGCAACTGGCGTAATTGGCTTTATGTCAGGGGAACATATGATCTATCTTAAATAAACCCTCGTAGCGTGTTTGTTAGTTAGGATTGGGCATTTCTAATTATTAATGCAATCTAGAAATTAAATCCTATGGTCGTACCTAGGGTTGTTTTTGGGTTAGAGAAATAGCTAACGGTCGTACCTTAGCTGTCGAGAAATTAAGGAAAGGTTGGTTGTTTATCGCGTGCATGACAACTATAACTAATCTGTTGATAAATGTTGGAATTATTTCTGCATCAATGATCAGTGCATGAACCATTTCTGAAGTGTACCCTTGGCTAGAGCTTCTCTTAATTATTTCTTTAAATTAATTATTCTCTGCAGTTACTTTATTCTTAGCATTTAATCGTGAAAACCCCCCATTTGTCTTGATTCGAAAAGGAATAAATTTCTCTCCAGTCCCTGAGGAGACGACCCTGCTTACCACTGTCTACTAGTTAGTGAATTCAGTTAAATAATTAATTCAGGTATATCGGATTAAGCAAACTCTTCGGGAACAGGGTGAATCAAGTAACCCATTGCACACCTAGGGTCCCTGCTCCAGTACTCGAATTGATTATTGACTGCTTTAGGTGGTAGTTAGGTTTTATTTATTATTATTGCACAGGTTCGACACCTGTCAATATTACCATATTTAGTTGAAATAATTTTCATGTCATATACATGTAAACTGATTACAATTCCAATTTGATGAATTTTGAACATGTCAACAACTGCATCATCATCATTAACATCACACATTTTATCTTCATTAGGAATTTCATGCCTTGTATGTATCAGCATATTTACATTTCCTGACATTTCTCTTGAAGATTTTTCAATCACAACATATAGCAAATTAATGTACAAGTATTCATTAGGATCAACATTCAGGATCCTGACTTTGTTTCCCTTGTAGTGCATAACTATGTCATAAGTACCAATGACCATCTTACGTTATTCACAATAATTATTAATTATCAACAACTACATGTTGAAATTCTGCCATACGCATACAATTTTGCACAACAAACCAATAATAAATGCACAACACAGATTTGCAAATCAACATTAATCAAAACAAACAACTTATATCTCTCACATGCACTAAAATTACTTATATATTCTTCTGATCAATAAATATATCAAACAACTCTTCTTATAAAAATATATGACATACACAATTGTACCACCTAACATTGATAGAAAAGTCATCATCTATCCACATATAGAACCAAAATTTATACCCAACGATCATAGTTTTACAACTATATTTTTTATAGCATATCATCAGATCATACAATACCATCACTCATTAAAATAGATGATCAATTTTTTCATTCTTTACTATTTATAAACTAGTTAAATCAATAATTTTCACATGCCAGTTTAACTTCTCATTATCAACTCACCAATTTTCATGATGTGAGACTTTCTAATATTAGATTGAGACAACAGAAATTGCTAACCTGTATTTTGTGCCTTGTTGCAATTTACAGCAGAAAAATATCAAATGTTGCTTTTTATACTCATTTTTTCCTCTTGCAAAATCAAAATAATACCATCACAACCATGAAATTAAGTGCTGTGTTTTCAACCTTTATTCTCTCTTGCATTCTTCCTTAATTTTCTTTCTTGGACAAGATGCATTCTTCTTATTTTGCAATCCAGTACTGATTTGATATGTTTGTCACTAATGTCACTCAATAAATGGCGCCAAATTGGTGCCACAATATATGAGCAGTTGGTGTCATTTGTCTAATAGCGATTTGGAGCTTTCTAATGGTACTTTTGATCGTTAATCATGTCTAGCTAATTTAATTGTGCCATAAGTACTAATTATTATATATTAGTCTTTCGATACTTCAAAATCTTATGGATATAGCAATAAATTCAATCTCATATAATGTAAAGAGATGGGCTCAAAATTCTATTAAGGGAGGTCAGTGTAATTTTGAAATCCTTAGGAGAGGTAAGTAAAATAGTCAGAAATTTCAGGGGAGGTTTTTGAAATAATCCCTTGTTTAAAGTCATTAAATTGAATTTTTCACTATTCATTTTAATGAAGAGCAGAATCTCCTAAGTAAACTACATCTTTTGGGGCTATTTTACTTGCCAAATAAGTTTTAAGCGCTACCCATTCACCTTAAAAGACTCATTTTTACTATTTGTTATCTTTACTGCTCCCTAGAAAAATAGTCATATCAGTTCAAATAGATCGGAACACCTAAATTTTAGTTTGTCTATAAAATAATCTAAGGTGTGAATTGTACAATAAAATCTTTTTTTGACAAATTTTAGTAAGTGCTACAATATTTCATTAGTGAAGAAGCGAGACCATTTGATATTCAACAAAGAACCTCTATCTATAAATTAAAAACTAATACTTGTTCAAACAAAGATTGAGAAAATCAACTTGGCGAATAGAGCATGAAGAGCGGTCAACTCTAATTTTTCCTACCAATTTTAAAATGAAAACATGACAGTCAACTCTAATTCGTCCTCTTAATTCAAAAAACAAAACGTGAAATTTAATTCTAATTTTTTTAGCGTATCATTTTCGACTACATGAATTTGAAAAATTTTAAGAAATGCAAGCAAAGAGGACTGAGCATCTGTGTAATCTAGAGAAACTGTCACTGGTGTTGGTTTTATCTTTTTTCTATTCTTCCCTTCTCTCGTTATTTTTCTTGTTTAACTACTCCTTTAACTGCATATATTTCTACCTCCATTTCTCTTTCGTGTAGTAAAAAATTACACTACAAATGGATTTAGACTTAATCTTTTTAGTCCATTCTTCCTGATAGGCTGAGTGCGTATCCAATACATGTATCCAATCCGATTGAGACCTAACCATCAACCATGTCTAGATACGGATTGGAAAAACCGGCCTCTCTACATGATTAAATAGAAACGGATGATAGTACGTTCCTTCATTCGCATAGTTCTTCTGCAAGCAAAAATCACCGCTCTCGGTAGCTCACAATGACTTAGTGGATAACAAAGAATCAAACATCCGCTGGAGGCATATGCTGTCATTAGCTCTCATTTTCTCATTCCATCTTATTTTACCAATGGTTCTATGTTACGAGTAAAAACTTAACCTCCTCCATCTCCTTGATTAAAAAAATGTGGTTAGCAGTCACATCATCGTGTTCAATCATTTTTTATCCAAGCATTGAAAACAAGTTAAGACTCCATGTATTTTCTTGTCAATAGCACATCATAGGTATCATATATCTGTTCTCGTTTGGCTGTAATGTACAAATCTATGCTATGATTGATTTTTTCCATGATGATTTGGTATTTTTTCTTTCCATCCTCACATTCCACGTTTGTATCCATCATGCATAGAAAACACTTTCCTCCATCCGTTGCAACTTCGACTGTCACATCAAAATCGGCCTTAATTGGAACATCGATGATGGAATAGAGAATCTCTCGATCCACGGAATAATCCCTGAAGAAGTTATGGTGGTGCTAATCTTCAACGTTAGCCTGTTGAATCCTATAATAGAGGATAGTTGCAGGTCTAAACATTAGCAAAGTAGGAGAGTAAAATATAGGGACCGAAAACAGTGGAGATGAGAGAATTGAACAAAAGGTATAGGAGGAGAATGTTAGGTTTAAACAGAGTGTTAGGGTTTGGAAGTCTTATGTTTAAGGGAAGAGATGATTACGCTTTGGAAGGGTAACATGGGCCATCATAGAGAAACCGAAAATGTGAAGGGAAAAAGAAGGCATGGAACAAGAGGAGAAATTTAGGGTTTCGGGGCTTTTTATGCTCACATAATTATATTGAGTAACCATCGTAGTATCTACAATTAAACCATTTGTCCAATCTCAAATTGTTTAGAAAGGATGCCTGTCATGCTAAAATTTCACCTTTTCCTTGTATATTTTGACATTCTTATAGGAAGTCAAACAAAATTCTTTTAATTCACTTGATTCAACCAATCTCTTTTCACCTGTATGACGAAAATCTACATTAATAGCCTTTATAGGCTAATTTGTATTATGTTGAATCTCAACAGGTAAATCATATGCCTTTCCATAACTTAGTCAATATGGCAACATTCTCAATCCTTCGTCGACTTTACTAGTTGCATAGTTAATCAAATCGCCACACCATCTTAATTTTCTTCAAAATTGAAAAAATTGGCATCAATTAATTCACTATTATCCACTAACACCATATTATCATCTACATCAATCTCATTGCCACTGTCAAGCATATGTTTTCGTGAATTATCAAAATCAGAATCCTCATATTCATCATCAGATATTTCAAGGTTAGTAACCACTTTTTTAAAAGTCTGATCAAGACCTGAATTCTGCTAAGTGTTTTGAACATTTTTGTTAGCATTGGTATTACCATGTTTAGTTGAAATAATTTTCATGTCATATACATGTAAATTGATTACAATTTCAAATCGATACATTTTAAACATGTCGACTACTGTATCATCATCATTAATATCACACATTTTATCTTCAACAAGAATTTCATTGTATGTATCGGCATATTCACATTTCCTGACATTTCTCTCAATGATTTTTCAATCACATCATATAGCAAGTTAATGTACAAGTATTTAATAGGATCAACATTCGAGATCCTGACTTTGTTTCCCTTGTAGTGCACAACTATGTCATAAGTACCAATGACCATCTTACGTTATTTGAAACAATTATTAATTATCAATAATTACATTTGAAAATTCTGCCATACGCATACAATTTTACTCCACAAACCAATAATAAATGCACAACACATATTTGCAAATCAATATTAATCAGAACAAACAACGTATGTCTCTCATATGTATTAAAATTACTAATATATTCATCTAATTAATGAGTCTATCAAATAACTCCTCTTATAAACACACACGACAAACATAATTGCACTGCCTAACATTAATAGAAAAGGTCACCTTCTATCCACATATAGAACCAAAATTTTTGGCCAACTATCATAACTGTACAATAATATTTCCTATGACATGTCATCAGATCATACAATACCATCACTCATTAAAATAGATGATCATTTTTTTCACTCTTTGCTGTTCATAAGCTAGGTATGTCAATAGTTTTTACATGTTGATTTAACTTGTCATCATCAACTCACAAAATTTCAGGATGTGAAATTTATGTTGACTTTCTAATATTATATTGAAACAACAAAAATTGCTAACATGTGTTCTGTGCCTTGTTGCAATTTATAGTAGATAAATATCATATGTTGTTTTTTACTCCTTTTTTCTTGCAAAGTTAAAATAAATATCATCGCAACCACGAAATCAGGTGCTGTATTTTTCAACTATCATTATCTCTTACATTCTTTCTTAATTTTCTTTCTTGGATGCCCTCTTCTTATTTTATAATTTAGTACTGATTCGACATGTTTGTCCCTAATATCACTCAATAAATGGCACCAAATTGGTGTAGAATTGGTGCCACAATATATAAACGGTTGGTGCCATTTGTCTAATATCTCTTAAGAGCTTTATAATGGTACTTTTGATTGTTAATCAGGTCTAACTAATTTTATTGTATCATAAGTACTAATTGTTATATATTAGTCTTTGCATATTTCAAAATCTTATGGGTATAGCAATAAATTCATCTCATGTGATGTAAATGTGAGGACCCGAAAATTTTCTTATTTTTATCGAATATTATTGGTTTATTCAAATATCTATTCACCCGTTTTCTCCAAATAATTTATTTCAACCATTTTAAATCCATTCGTATGGAACAATGTCTTCCTTGTGTTTTAAACGTCCCGTTAGCAAATTTAATTTTTCGAAGGTTCATTTAAGTGAGGAATAATGAGTACATGTGTTTTGACGTGATATTCTATCCGAGAGTGCAATTATCTTGGAAAATTAAGAATGATTAATAGTAGATTAAGAAAAGTTAATTGAGGAATTAAAGGTGAATGAGTTCTAATTAAGCGCATACCGCTCGCGCGTCGATAGTTTTTCGAAAGACGCGCTGATACAAATTAATTAGAGATTTGACGAAGTAATACTAAACTCATGTGAGGACTCATGTTTTTGTTACTAAAATAGGTAAATTTTATGTCTAATTACCCTAGTATTAGTTAGTTATATCATCATTATAAGAATTTCTTAGAAATTTCGCTTTATCGCGCACAAGTTGGAAATTCGCGTTTTCGCTCGCTTGACTAATTGGAGGATTTTAGAAATTATTGTTAGACTATTAAGAATGAATAATAATGGTGATAAAGGGAGTGCATTAGAGGTTTAGTGCACAAGTGAAATAAACCCGAGAGGAACCGGGCACGAAACGCGCGCGTACGCGCTAGGAAGAATTGACTTTTGTGCACTTAAAGTCACCACCTACCAAGCTTCTCCAAGAAGCTTTCTATATCAGATTTCATCTCTCTCTTTTCTCTCTCAAAGCTGCCGGCCACCCCAAGGAGAAGAAGAAGGAAACTTTCATCATCTCACTTCAATTTCTTCCATCAAATTCACTTCAAATTCACCGTACAAACTCAAAACAACTTGGAGCTTCACTTGGACTAGGAAGAGACCATCATTTCCACGATTTTCTTGGAGCTTTTAGTGGCCAAAATTTCTGAGTTTCTTCACTCAAGAGGTAGTGAATCATCCAACCTTTGAATCTTAGTTTTAGTGAGTTAAATTGCACTTAGAAGCTTGTAGCTTCATGTGGGTGGCTTTGGTTCGTTGAAAATCACTCGAGTGGGCTCTATGAAATCCCACAATGGACATGTTGGACTGATATGATGATTTTGGATGTTGTTTATGTTGATTAAGTGTTAAATAAGTGGTTATAAGTTGAAAAAGTGGAAAGAAAATCAAAAGAAAGTTGAAAGCTAAGAAGTGCCGAATCTGCCCTGTCCTTGCCGCAACCTTAGTTCTATTTTTTAGTGATAAAATTGCCTTTATTTTGATGTAGATATGTTGTATAGCTTGTGTGAAAATTTTTCACAAAAATCACTTGATTTGGTTGGGTAAAAATTGCATTTTCAAAAATCCTTCAAAGCTGGAAAACGGGTAACAGGGGTTACCTGGCAGCGAAATTTAAACGATCATAACTCTTTGCTCCGACGTCAAAATCGAGTGCCGTTCATGGAATTTAAAACTAGATACTTCCAGTTTTCTAACGGTATAAAGTACATCCCCAAATTCGAACTGAGTGAGCCGTACTAGTTCTTCAAATTTACCTGTTTTGTTTTATTGTTGTGCTTGAGAGTTAGTGATGAGCTGAGGATTGTTGCTTGAATTTGAGCTAGCTATGGACTGAATCTTAAAACATTTTCTTCTGAGAAATTGTAACCCTATGAATTTAGTTTCCAACACCACCAGCCATGCCCAATTTCAAGTTAAATTGACCGCGTTATGGCCAAATTACAGACCTACATCAGAGAAAGAAAACCCTAATTTTGGGCTACCCAATGGCTTAGCTCGAATTGGGACTTGTTATTTTGAAAATTTTGGTGTAAATCACCTACCAAATATATTTTGGATGTTTCTTAGACCTTTGTTTTATAAATGAACCAGATTTGAATTGATTTCATTGGCCAAATGTTCGGAAAGGAAAACGGAAACTTGAAGACAGATCTGTCTTCGGTTTTCCTTAAAACTTTGGTAGCTTAGTTAACTACCTTCCCTTGTGAATTTTTAAGTGAAATTTGGTATAGGAATAGTCATTATATGGTAGTATAATCATACCAAATTTGGTGCCATTCCAAGTCCATTTAGATGCCCAACTGAAATCCCAAAGTTTATGTTTCAAATCTGGAAATCCTTGTTCCGTGAGAAAATTTCAGCAACTTTGACCTGCTATATCCTGGCACTCAAAACTCCGATTCTTGTTCCATTTGTGGTGTTTTAAACTTTGATTTTAACTCTAATTGAGTTTCAAATTTTAGAGGCTACTTCATATTCTGTAAAGTTTGCCGAATTTTCAAAGTTTACCAAAACCAACCTTGAATCTGTCTTAGAAGTGCAAGTCAGTAGTTTTAAGCCGAAATTTAAGTGTCTTCCATTTTGAATCATGGAAAAGTGCCTTCTAGGAACTTTTAGTACTTCAGAACTAGTTTCCAACGATATCAAGTTTTCCAATTTTGGACCTACGGAGTGTGAGATATGATTTTTCAAAGATTACACCTCAAATCTGGAATTTCTGAACTTAAAGGAAATTGGATTTTTAGAACTCTCCATTTTCCTTCGATATTTCTTGATCGTGTTACACTTGATTTCAAAGATGAAAATCAGATTTTTGTTGTATATTTAAATCCCACTTTTGAGCTTCGATTTACGAGAAATTAAGGCTCATTTTCATGATATTTTCTTAGATTGTACAAGTGTACAATCGTCCTTGATAATTAGGATTTTTAAGTGATAGTTAATTATTGTTTGCTCAGGCACTCAAGATTTTTAAGTGATAGTTAATTATCGTTTGTTCAGGCACTCAAGAAGACCTTCAAGAGGATCTCACTGTGGACGCCTAAACCCTTGAATTGCGCACTACTTCCTATATTATTTGGTGAGTGTCAAGTGTATGTGAATTTGTTACGTGCTTAATTGTTATTAGTGATTGGAGATTTTGAAAATGTTGAGTCGAGTGTGTACTTTACCGCACTCGTTCTCACTTGAATGAATAATGATTGAAATGAAATGAATGAATCATGATTGAATTGATTGAAATAAAGTGAATGGATTGAAATATATTGAATGGATTGAATGAAATGAATGGTATGCTATGGCTGCATACGTCGTTGGAGTAAAGCTCCTCGACTCATAAATGTTAAATGGAGGACCCCCAAACTCATAAGCCGACCCTGGGACTGGAGCCGGTATGGGATTGGTCGGGAACCTCGGTGACCCATGGGAAAAAAATGATAAGCTTTATCTATTGGAAAGATCTTGCTTGGCCTACTCGTGCAGTAGCGCCTTTATCGAAGTTCGGACCCGGTGGGGGGGGGTTGTAAGGTGGAAGGAATTGTGAAGTGAAGTGGAGTTCTACAGACTTAAAATACCGACTCAGGTGACGGAGTGTCATTGTGGGAAGGTATTTAATCGATGTTGGCAAAGCAAGTGGAAATTAGCTCCTGAGAGCTACCATATCCTTGAATTGTTTCTGTTTAAATTTCATTTGAATTGTTAATTACTCGAATATTATTGTTTTACTTGTCAAATGGAATTGTTACTTGGACAACATGCTTGCATGTGTGTTTCTTGGTCTCACGAGCAATCGCTCACTTCGTAGATTTATTTTCCTTAACAGGAACGGACATGGAGTGAAACTCGAAAAAACCCTTGGAATGTACTTTTGTGTTAGGGTTTCAAATGTAATCGACTAAACACCTTTTGGCAGTTGTATATTTTGGAAAATTGATGTATTTTGAACTTGTGGTGTAAGATCGAATATTATTTATGGAAGCATCTGCACTTCTTCTTTTGTCTTGTCATGATAGCTATTATTGTATTAAGTTTGAACGGGAATTGTACCGAGTCCTGATGAGAGCTGGGTAGGCGTCTCGCGGATACCCTTTGGTTCACCTTAGGGAGAAGTGAGGGTGTCACAGTAAAGAACTGGGGTCAAAATTCTACTAGGGGAGGCCAGTGTAATTCTGAAATCCATAGGAGATTCAGAAATCTCATGGGAGGTTTTTCAAATTATCATATTGTTGAAATACGTTAAATTGGACTTTTCACTATTCATCTTAATGAGGAGAAGAATCTCCTAACTAAACTACCTCTTTTGAGACTATTTCACTTGTTAAGTAAGTCTTTAAACGCTGTCCATTCACCTTAAAAGACTCATTTTTATCATTTGTTATCTTTACCATTCCGTAAAAAAATAGTCTTGTCAGATCAAATGGATCAGAACACTTAGATTTTAGTTCCCTGGAAAATAATCTGAGGCGTGAATTGCACAATAAATCCTTTTTTACCAAATTTTGGCATGTACTATTATATTTTAATAGTGAGAAGCGAGACCATTTGATGTTCAACGAAGAATCTCTATCCATAAAATAAAAACTAATACTCGCTCAAACAAAGATTGAAAAAATTAACTTGACAAATAAAATATGAAGAGCAGTTTGCTCTAATTCTTCCTTCTAATTCTAAAATCAAAACATGGCAGTCAATTCTAATTCTTCCTCCTAATTCTAAAATCAAAACATCACACAAGACCATTGTTAAAATAACGTATAAGAGACAACAGAGGTCTCATATCCTCAAGTGCAACTCTTTCATAGATGGTCAACTGATAATCATCACCTATTTGACTTGCCAATTCAAAACTCAGTTCTCTCATAGATAGTAAATTGGCTGTCGGATTGTTGATTGCATCCAGATATCTTTTAAACATATCCTCCTCGACAACATGAACTTGAAAATGTCTAAAAAATGCAAGCCATGAGAACCGAGCATCTGTGTAATTTAGAAGAATCATCACTGGCGTTGGTCTTATCTTTTTCTATTCTTTCCTCCATTCGTTATCTTCTTGTTTAACTCCTCCATTAGCTGCATATATTTCTACTTTCACTTCTCTTTCGGATAGTCAAAAATTACATCACAAATGAATTTAGATTTAATTTTCTTAGTCCATTCTTCCTGATAGACTGAGTAAGTATCCAACACACGTATCCGATCCGATTGAGGCCTACCATCAATTGCGTGTAGATACGGGTTGGAAAAGCCCGCCTCTCTGAATGATTGATTAGGAATGGATGATAGTACGTTCCTTCTTTCGTATAGTTCTTTTGCAAACAAAAACCATCGCTCTCGACAACTAACAATGATTTAGTGGGTAACAAATAATCAAACGTCCGCTGGAGGCATATGCTATCATTAGCTCTCACTGTCTCATTCCATCTTGTTCTACCTATGGTTCTGTGATACTATTTTATGAGCAAAAGCCTAACCTCCTCATTCTCCTTGATTAAAAAAATGTGTTTAGCAGTCATATCATCGTGTTTAATCTTTTTTTATCCAGATATTGAAAATAAGTTAAGACTCAGTGTATTTTCTCCACAATCCGGGCAATAGCAAATCATAGGCATCATATATCTGCCCTTGTTTGGCTGCAATGTATGAATCTAGGCTATGATTGATTCACTCCATGATGATTCTGTATTTTTTCTTCCCATCCTCTCATTCCACGGCTGTATCCAGCATGCGCAGAAAACACTTTCCTTCTTTCATTGCAAGTTCGATTAGCACATCAAAATCAGTATTAACTGGAACATCAATGATGTAACAGAGAATCTCTCGATCGACGGAATCGCCCCTGAAGAAGCCATGGTGGAGCTACTCTTCAACGCCAGTCTGCTGAATCCTACAATAGATGCTGGCTACAGGTCTAAACATTAGCAAAGTAGGAGAGTAAATGAGAAGAACCGAAAACAGTGGAAATGAGAGAATTGGACAGAAGATGCAAGAGGAGAATATCAGATTTAAGGAGAGTGTTAGGTTTAAGGGAGGAAATGATTACGCTTTGGACGAGTGACATGGGCCATCATAGAGAAACTGGAAATGTGGAAGGAAAAAGACGGCATGGAACAAGAGGAGAAATTTAGGATTTCAGGGTTTTTTATGCTCACATAATTATATTGAGTAACCATAATAGTATTTACAATAAAACTTTTTGCCCAATCTCAAATTGTTTAGGAAGGATGCCTGTCATGCTAAAATTTCACCCTTTCCTTATATATTTTGACATTCTTATACTAAATCAAACGAAGTTCGTCCAATGCACTCAATTCAAGCAATCTCTTCTCACCAACTAGACTGTTTATCTCAGTCCGTAACTTTTAATGATTACAAAATAAATAGATGTTACTGATACTCTCTGATTAGACCTTTTCAGAATTGGAGCAAAACAGGTTCAAAGGCTAACATATGCTAAAATAGCTGTCGAACGCACAAAAAAAATGCATCGACCGTCCGACAACCAATGAGTAACTTCGGACGCACAAAGAACTCACCCTCGGACGTCCGAAGCTGATAAACCAAGTCCTCTAAGCTCACTGATCTCGATCGGACGAACAACACCTGAGCATCGGACGTCCGACACATGTTGCGACACTTCGGACGCCAAGCATTGGAGGTACCGGACGTCCAAAGGAATTAAAGAAGAATTTTCAGTTTTACATCATACGTTCAGACGCATATTTTGGAGGTACCGGACATCCTAAATATTTCAAAAAAACTTCTTGAACTCACTGCCTGCATTCGGACGCAGAAAACTAGCCTACCGGACGTCCGACACCACTAAAGGCTAGTTTACTCTTCAACTGCCTTCTATCCGTTAGTAGCATTGATTGAAGAACTTTTTGGTCTCTTATAAGTAGAACAAAGTCAACCACTTCAAACAGACTTTGAACATTGAGACTAAATCAGATCTTGAGTGATTCAAGCGTGAGAATACTCTTTAAAAAAGATTTGTACTCTTAGTTATGTAACTTTTTCGATAAACTTTTCAGGTGTGCTTCAATTTTTTCAATAGTGTAGCTTTGTAAGGGTTATTCGAGCGATAGTAAAACTTCCTTACTTGACCAAGTGTGGCTTGGGGTGAGGAGAAAGTGATCCTTCCTTTGTTCACAAGAGATTGGTTGTAAGTTGATCAACTTGAAAAAACTTGCTATATAAAGTGTTTTTCAAGTTCAAGTGGAGTTTGAAACTTGGTTTGCTACTCTATCCTTTCACTTACTGTCTTGCTGTGACGCCCCCACTTCTCCCTAAGGCGAACCAGAGGGTATCCGCGGGACGCCTGCCCAACTCTCACCAGGACTCAAACAATTTCTGTTCAAGCTTAATGTAAAACTATTCAACAATACTAGATAAGTAAGAAAGTGCGGAAAACTTTCAAACTTAACAATATATATATAACGCTTATCCAATCATTACATTAAATTCTCAAAAATTACATCAATACCCAAAATATATAACATCTAGGTACATCAAATATCCAAATCATACATTAAATTCCCAATAGTACAACCAATAAGAGGTCTAGCCCAAAATATATTAGAAACCCTAAGCCAAAAATGCATCAAAAGAGTTCCTCCAAGCATCATTCCAAGCCCAATCCTGCTAAGGAATCCAAATCTACAGGGTGAGCAAAACGCTCGTGAGGCCAAGGACACACATGCAAGCACATAGTCCAAGTAACAAGCCCAATTAACAAGTCACATAATAAAATACAAGTAATTGTCAATTCCAATGAAATGTAAACAGAAACAATTCAAGGATATGGTAGCTCTCAGGAGTTAAGTTCCACTTGCTTTGCTAGGGTCATTCGTATACCTTCCCGCGATGACTCTCCGTCAACCGGGTCGGTATTTTGAATTCGTAGATCTCCACTTACTTCTCATATCCGTCCACCATACATACCACAACCGGGCCCGCACGTTATTTATGAGGCGATACTCAACGAGTATGCCAAGCAAGATCTCTCCAACAGATCAAGCTTATCATGTGATTCTCATGGCTCACCGCGATTCCCGACCAAACCCATGTCGGCTTGAGTTTCAAGGTCGGCTTATGAGTTTGGGTGTCCCCCTTGTGTATTTGAGTGTCGAGGAGATTTATTCCAACGACGTATGCAGTCATAGCATACTATTTCAGGTCAAGTAAGCATTTGATGTATTCAAGCATTCAGGTCATGTCCAGCAGGTCATTTATTTCATGTCAAGCAAGTTAATCATGAGTTATTTATTTCAAATGAGAACGAGTGCGATAAAGTACACACTCGACTCCATTTTCAAAATCTCAAGTCCACAGGAATTCAAGTAGTCATGCACTTGACACTCACCAAGTCAACCAAAGAGAATTGTTACTTGAAATTCAAACGTCTACCGTAGGATCCTCTTGAAGGTTCTCGTGCGAGCCTGAATATTTAATAGTGAACAATCACTTATAAACCCCAATTATCAAGAAAGAATGCACGCTTGTACAATTCTAGAAAATTTCACTAAAATGAGCCTAAATTACTTGCGAATTAAGGTTCAAAAGTGGGGTTTTAAAGCATAAGAGAAATCGATTTCTCATCTTTGAAATCAAGTATAAAACGGTCAAGTAATATCAAAAGAATAAGGATAATTCAAAAAACTCCATTTCCTTAAGATTCGAAAATTTCAGTTTTGATACGAGATCTTTGAAAAATCGTATCTCACTCTTTACAAGTCCAAAATTGGAAAACATGGTACTGTTGGAAACCTCTTATGAAGTACTAAAAGTTCCTAGAAAACACCTTTCCAGGATTCTAAATGGAAGGTATCCGAAAATTAGCTCAAAGTTGCTGTTTTGGGGCATTGAAGACAGGTTTAAGTTGGTTTTTGGCCAACTTTGAAAATTTGGTAAAATTCACTTGATTTGAACTAACCTCTAGAATTTGGAACTCTATTAGGGTTGCAATCCAAGTTTAAAAAAAAAATAAACGAAATGAGAATCGGAGTTTTGAGCACCAAGATACAATAGCTCAAAGTTGGTGAAAAATCGAACTGTTAAGCCAATTTTCCAGATTTAAGTTCCAAACTTTGGGACTTTAGTTAGGTATCGAAACGGACTCGGAACAGTGTCAAATTTGGTAAGAATATACTACCGTATAAGGGACACTCTTTTGCCAAATTTCATAGAAAAATATGTTCGAAAATCGGTTAACAAGACCGTTGAAATCACAAGAAATTCTAAGGCTAAGCTGCCTTTGAACTTCCGTTTTACCGTTTCCAAGCATTTGATCAAGAAACATCTCAAACCTGGTCCATTCTAGTAGGTAATGTCTAAAATATGTCCAAGGTACATTTGATAGGTGATGTACACTAAGAAGCTTCGGATAACAAGTTCCAAATCATTGTTAGTTTCAAATATGTCCAAATGCATGGTATTTCTTCACAATACTAGATTCGAATTTTGGTCATAAATCACTCAATTCAACCCGGAATTGAGCATGGTTGGTGGCGTTGGAAAACACATTCATAGAGCTACAATTTCTTAGAAGAAATCATTTTTAAAATCTGTCCACAACTAGCCCACATTTAAGCATCAAGTTGTAGTTCATGTTCTGCCTTGTAGTGAACCAACGAAACAGTGCAGCCAAGTTCAAACGGTTGGTGTGGTTCACTCAGGTGGAATCAGAATGTGCATTTTATACCGTTGGAAAGCTGGGAATGTCTAGTATCAGTGCCACAAACAGAACTCGATTTCAACATTGGGACAAAGAGTTATAGTCTAAACAAAATCACTGCCAGAGTAATACGGGACACAATTCCAGTTTTGGCAAATTTTCTAAATCTCAACATGCACTTACCCAAATCACGTAAAATTTTGAGAAAACTTTATACACAACCTATATTACACATTTTCATCAGAAACAAGTCAATTGGACTTCAAGAAAGTACACTAAAATGCACGAAAATGGCAAGGCAGAATCGGCACCTTCACATGCAACCCCTCATTTGACTTCCTTTTCACTTTTATCACTTAACTCTACTAAACTAACACTTAATCAACACAATTAACATCCAATCTTATCAAATTAGATCATCAAAGTCATTTTGGGATTTCATAGAGCCCACTCACGAATTTTCTAACAATTTAAAGCTGCCCATGAGAATCCAAGAGCTCATGAGTGTAATCTATCTTTCATAAATCAAGAATTAAGTGGTTGATCATTACTTACTTTCTTAGAGAGCCAAGACAGAAATTTCAGTCACTTTGAGTTGGAGAAAAACTGTGAGAGGCAGCTCCTTTCCTAGTTTATCTTGATCACCAATTGATTTGAGTGTTGTGTGTAAAATTTGAAGGTAATTTGAGCAAGGAATTGAGGAGAAAGAGTGGAGGAATTTTCTGGTCTTGTTCTTCCTTTGTTGCTCGGCTGTTTGAGTGTATGTGAGGAAGGAAATTCCGATGTTATTAGATTTTAAGGTAGGCTAAAAACTTGTGGCTCAAATTTTCTCAAAGTTGTACACTAAAATAATGCACGTGCGCGTGCGTTTCGTGCTCGATTCCTCTCGAGTTTATTGCACTAGTGCACTAAATCTCTAATGCACTTACATTCATATTATTATTATTCACTCTTAATAGTCCCAAAATAATGGTCTAAGGCTCCTCAATTACTCGCGCGCGTAAAAACGCTTATTTCCAATTTAAGCGCGAGATAGAGAAATTTCTAAGAAGTTCTTATAACGATAATATAACTAACTAACCTTTGAACACTTATATATAAAAATACCTATTTTAGGACTAATGTAAAAGTCTCCAATTTTTCAAACTTATTGTATTCTCGAATCGATTATTTACTCCAATCGCGTATTAACTATTTTCACTTAACGAGCCTTTAGAAATTAAATTTTAAAACGAGTCACTTTAAAAATATAACTAAGCTATAGATCCATCTAATTAGATCTAAAAAGATTAGAAAATAATAATCGGAGCATTTGGCCAAATAAATAATTAAATAAGTTAGAATTTTGAGTTTAAAATAGATATATTTTTTTTGTGAGTCTTTACATCCTCTCCCCCTTAAGAAAATTTCATCCTTGAAATTTACCTTGATCTGCGAACAAGCTTGGATACTTTCCTCGGATTGCCTCTTCAACTTCCCAGATCGCTTCCTCTAGTTCGTGGTTTCTCTAGAGAACCTTTATTAAAGGTATCTGCTTATTTCTCAATTATTTTACCTTTCTATCCAGAAGTTTCACCAGTCTCTCCTCATAGGTCAAAGTCTTATCAATCTCAATACTTTCCGGTTGCAAAATATGAGAAGGGTCTGGATGATACTTCTTAAGCATGGACACATGGAAAACATTATGAATCCGAGACAGACTCGGTGGCTATTCCAACTTATAGGTTACATTTCCTACACGTTGGATAACCTTGTAAGGTCCTACAAATCTTGGTTGTAACTTCTTTCCCTTCCCAGACATTAAACTTGCTTTTAGAGGTGTAATCTTGAGAAATACTAGATCTCCAACTTCAAATTCCAAATCCTTTCTCCGATTATCTGTATAACTCTTCTGACGACTTTGTGCAGTTTGGATTCTCTGACGTACTAACTTTACTTTCTCATTAGCTTCCTCAATTCAGGGCACTGTAGTCGGGTCTAAAATCTTTCGTTCACCTATTTCGTCCCAACAAATCGGTGATCTACACTTTCGACCATAAAGTGCTTCATATGGAGCCATTTGAATAGAAGAGTGGAAGCTATTGTTATAGGAAAATTCCACTAGTGTTAAAAATTTACTCCAACTCTCCCCAAAATCCAAAACACAAGTCCTCAACATATTCTCAAGTGTTTAAATCGTCTGCTCGGACTGTCCATCGGTTTGGGGATGGTAAGTAGTATTGAAATTCAATTTAGTCCCCAACACCTCTTGCATCTTTTGCCAGAATCTCGAAACAAATCTTGGATGTCTATCAGATACAATACTTACCGGTATTCCATGTAACCTGATAATCTCATCCATGTACAGCTTAGCTAACTTCTCCAATGGGTATTTCATATTAATCGGCAGAAAATGAGCCAATTTGGTCAATCTATCCACTATTACCCAAATGGCATCATGGCCTCTTTGTGTCCTCGGTAATCCTGATACAAAATCTATAGTGATGTTCTCCCATTTCCACTCAGGTATTTCCAAAGGTTGCAAAAGTCCTGATGGTTTCTGATGTTCGACTTTAACCTATTAACAAATTAAACAGGTTTGGACAAATTGGGCAATTTTCTTTTTCATGCTCTCCCACCAGTACAAACTCTTCAAATCTTGGTACATTTTATTCCCTCCAAGATGTACAGTAAATTTCGATCGGTGTGCCTCTTCTAAAATTTCCTTCTTAAGCCCTTCATCCTTTGACACTACTATCCAATTCTGAAACTTCAAAATACCATTTGATCCCAAATTAAAATCCAATTTTTCTCCCTTTTTGACACTTTCCACCCACTTTTGCACTACAAGGTCTTTTTCCTGAGACTCTTTAATACGTCCCATCAAAATGGAATTCACTACAATGTTCTCAAGGATTATTTTTCTCGGCTCCAATCGAGAATTCCAAGAACTAATTTTTTCTAACAAGTGAAGCTCCTTAATCATCAATCCGACCACTTGTACTTGACGACTTAGAGCATCAGCCACTACATTGGCTTTTTCTGGATGATACTTTATCGTGCAATCATAATCTTTTAGAAATTCCATCCATCTACGTTGCCTTAAATTCAGCTCCTTCTGAGAAAATAAGTACTTAAGGCTTTTGTGGTCAGTGAAAACATTGAACGTCACCCCGTACAAGTGATGCCTTCAAATTTTTAAAGCAAATACCACAGCCGCTAACTCCAAGTCATGGGTCGGGTAATTTCCTTCATGCGGTTTCAATTTTCTAGAGGTATAGGCTATCACTTTGTCATTTTGCATTAAAACACAGCCTAATCCTTCCTTGGAAGCATCTGTGTAGACCACAAAGCTATCTTTTCCATTCGGTAGGGCTAACACTGGCGCCTCAGTCAAACGTCTTTTTAACTCTTGAAAACTTTCTTCACACTTAGGACTCCATATAAACTTTTTATTTTTCTTGGTTAACTCGGTCATGGGTCCAGTAATTCTAAAAAAATCTTGAATAAATCTCCGGTAATACCCGGCTAATCCAATAAAGCTTCGGACCTCAGTAGGGTTTTCCGGTCGTTTCCATTTTGAAACAGTTTCAACTTTGGCCGGGTCTACTTTAATCCCTTCCTTAAAATTATGTGTCCCAAGAAAGTCACTTCTTTTAATCAAAACTCATACTTGATAAACTTAGCATACAATTGGTGTTCCCTTAGAGTTTGCAAAACAATCCTCAAGTGCTTCTCATGATCCTCCATATTCTTAGAATACACCAAAATATCGTCAATAAAAACCACGACAAATTGGTCCAAGTAAGGTAAAAACCCTATGCATTAAATCCATGAAAACAACAGGTGCATTTGTTAATCCAAACGGCATTACGGCAAACTCAAAGTGCCCGTATCTCGAGTTAAAAGCAGTCTTGGGTATATCCTTCTCCAAAATCTTCAGTTGATAGTAACCCTGTCTCAAATTCAACTTCGAGAACACTACCGCCCCTTGCAATTGGTCGAACAACTCATCAATGTGGGGCAGTGGGTACTTATTCTTAACTGTAACATCATTTAAGTCTCGGTAATCTATACACAGTCTCAAACTCCTATCCTTCTTCTTAACAAATAAAACCGGGGCTCCCCACGGTGAATCACTTCCCCTTATAAAATCCCGTTCCAACAAATCCTGTAGTTGTAATTTTAATTCTTTCAATTCGGTTGGAGCCATTCGATATGGCGTCTTAGAAATAGGTGTTACTCCCGAGGTCACATCAATCTTAAAAGTTATATCCCGTTCTGGAGGCAAAAACTCTAATTTTTCAGGAAAAATATCTAGAAAATCTTTCACTACAGGCATGTCCTACAAATTCACCTTATCACTAGGGGTGTTAATAACGAAGGTCAAATATCCTTGAGTTCCTTTACTTAACAATCTTCTAACCCGAATTCCTGAAATAAGTGCAGACGAAACCAACTTACCCCTCACATCCAGTTTCAGGGTTGCCTCCCCTGGAATACACAATTCTACAATGTTTGTCCTACAATTCAACTGGGCATTATAACGGGTTAGCCAATCCATCTCTAAAATCACATCATACCCCTTAATTGCTAAGTCTATCAAATCGGCCAATAATTTTCGTTCCCCAACACAGATTTCACAATCCCTATACACCAAGTTAGCAATTAAACTTTTGTCTCCAGTAGGTGTTCTAACCTCCAAGTCATATGGTAACTTAATTGGCTTCAAGTCTATCACACTCATAAAGTTAGGGTTTACAAAAGAATGTGTTGCACCCGGATCAATTAAAACCCCAGCTAAACGTTGAAAAATTGGAATTGTACCTTCAACCATCTTAGTCGCCTCAGGGACCTGTTGATAGTCCAGTGCATAGACCCTAGCCGATACTTTCGGTCTACTTCCTCCAGCACTGGTCTGTTTAGAGGTTGACTTTTCTGGCCTCTGAGTGTTACCTCCCATCTTCGTTTTACTTGGACAGTTCACGAGTTGGTGCTCCGTGCTACCACAAGCCAAAAACTTCCTAGACTTCCTCCAGCATTCATTCTCAGAGTGGTTAGATTTTTCACAGTATTCACAAGTGACTTGAGGGGTCATGGCTAAACCACTAGAAGGCGCTCCCCTATTCTGAACCGGTCCACTACGACCTCCTCTGGATAAAGCTTCCCTAGGAGGTCCAGTAGTCCTTAATCCTCTCATTCCTTTTCCAATTTTAGAAGGCTGTGAACTCTTACTAGTCTGTCTAGAAGTACGACTAGAAAAGTTCCTCTTCATATTGTGAAAGTTTTTAACTTGCATTCTTGCACTTTCTACCCGTTGCGCTTTCTCTAAAGCCTCAGTAAATGTGGAGCTTTGAGCTGCAGCTAAGCCCTCCTGGATTTTTACATTAAGTCCCTGCACAAACCGCCTTATCCTCTTCCGCTCATTGGTTACCAATTCAGGGGCATATTTAGAAAGTTTAGTAAATTTTCCTTCGTATTCAGCTACACTAAGGGTCCCTTGTTTCAACTTGATAAATTCATCCTCCCTCTTTTCTTGAATCAGAGGTGGAAGAAATTTTTCATTAAACTCCCTCGTGAAATTCTCCCAAGTCCAAGGGGTTTGAACTCTCTCCCATTTTCCTTTTATCATGTCCCACCAAGCACGAACCACTCCCTCAAATTGGAAAGCAGCAAAATTCACTTGCCTATTCTCAGCATAGTCTAAGACGGCGAATATATTGGTCATTCTTTCCAACCAATTCTCCGCTACCTTAGGATCGGGTTCACCAACGAATTTAGGCGGATTAAACTTCAAAAATCTTTCTAAGGCTCGGTCCTCTCCTCTTTCTCGTCCCCCAAGTTAGTTAAGTGATCCAGGACCTTGCCTATCAGCTAAGCGTTCTAGGATGTCAGTCATCCTATTGATGGCAGTAGCCACTTGATTTTCCTCTATATTTTTCTGTCCCTGGGTCAGTCCAGTTGCCGATCCCTGGTCATCTCCATGAGATTGGGTCTGTCAAATCCCTCGCCCACGGTCTCGAGCACGGTCTCGACCACTTCTTTGTCCGTCCATTATCCTATATGTGCCTAGTGCAAGAAATAAATCAATTTCGAGAGAAAATGCTTAAAACAAGAATCAATCACGAAAGCATTGAAAATAACAATAATTTACATTCATTATCATTTCAAGTTCATACAATTAGCAAGTCATGGGAAAATCACAAAAATATAGCACGCAAGTGCTACAAGAGTACTTTTAGTCACAGAAGACTAAAGTAAAAGCAAGTGCCACAAAAGTTGGCCACACAGTCATGCAAAATACAATGGCTTCAGCACGTAGCATCACCCCTGCTAATCCTATTTACACCAGTCAAAAGGGTCAAAAGGGTCGATCACTAGGGACCTAGTCCACAGCAGGACTACCAGGCGGAATCTCCTCCTCAAGATCCTCCTCCGGATCCTCCTCCTGGACCGGGTTCTAAACTATATCCGCCACTCCCTCTATCATCTCAGTGGCATCAGCCAAGATCCTAGAAACTCGATCACGGACCTCCCCTCTTAATCTAGTAAGTCGAGCCCTAGTACTCTGGAGCTCCTCATGAACAACTGCAGCTGTAGCCACCTCGCCCTCTACTACCTCCTCAAGCTCAGCGATCCTCTCGCCCTGAGCACTAACCATCTATCTAAACTCGTCCACCTCGGCCTGTAAGTCTAAGTTGGCAGTAACCAACTAACGACGCTCGTCGTCCAATGCTAGCACAATGTGGTTCGGGTAGGCAAATGTCACCCTACATGGGCAACGAGGATATCTATCATAAGGTGTATATCGCACGCGAGTTCCTCCACTCAGAACTCGGTAGTAAATGGGCCTAGGAGGTTCTACGTGACCATTAGCATGGCCATTCCCATTAGCTGCCGGAGTCTCATTTTCATTTTCCATCCCTGCAAAATAATTACACTTTTTAGGTTAGAACCTTAATCGCTCACTCGCACGGATGTCACTTACAGTATGTCTAACTTAGTCACTAGTTCGCCCAAATATCACTTAAGGTATGACTAAGTCGTCCGGTCTCAGGTCTTAAGGGTAGAGTATCTAGTATATCTCCCATATAGATCTCTAACCTAGTGCTCTGATACCAACTGTGACGCCCCCACTTCTCCCTACGGTGAACCAGAGGGTATCCGCGGGACGCCTGCCCAACTCTTGCCAGGACTCAAGCAATTTCTATTCAAACTTAATGTAAAACTATTCAACAATACTAGATAAGTAAGAAAGTGCGGAAAACTTCCAAACTTAACAATATATATATAACGCTTATCCAATCATTACATTAAATTCCTAAAAGCTACATCAATATCCAAAATATATAACAACTAGGTACATCAAATATCCAAATCATACATTAAATTCTCAATAGTACAACCAAAAAGAGATCTAACCCAAAATATATTAGAAACCCTAAGCCAAAAATACATCAAAAGAGTTCCTCCAAGTATCATTCCATACCCAATTCTGTTAAGGAAAACAAATCTACAGGGAGAGCAAAACGCTCGTGAGGCCAAGGACACACATGCAAGCACATAGTCCAAATAACAAGCCCAATTAACAAGTCACATAATAAAGTACAAGTAATTGTCAATTCCAATGAAATGTAAACAGAAACAATTCAAGGATATGGTAGCTCTCATGAGCTAAGTTCCACTTGCTTTGCTAGGGTCATTCGTATACCTTCCCGCGATGACTCTCCGTCAACCGGGTCGGTATTTTGAATTCGTAGATCTCCACTTACTTCTCATATCCGTCCACCGTACATACCACAACCGGGTCCGCACGTTATTTATGAGGCGATACTCAACGAGTATGCTAAGCAAGATCTCTCCAACAGATCAAACTTATCATGTGATTCTCATGGCTCACCGCGATTCCCGACCAAACCCATGTCGGCTCGAGTTTCAAGGTCGGCTTATGAGTTTGGGTGTCCCCCTTGTGTATTTGAGTGTCGAGGAGATTTACTCCAACGACGTATGCAGCCATAGCATATTATTTCAGGTCAAGTAAGCATTTGATGTATTCAAGCATTCAGGTCATGTCCAGCAGGTCATTTATTTCATGTCAAGCAAGTTAATCATGAGTTATTTATTTCAAATGAGAACGAGTGCGATAAAGTACACACTCGACTCCATTTTCAAAATCTCAAGTCATGAATAACAAGTAAACATGTATCAAGTCTACAGGAATTCAAGTAGTCATGCACTTGACACTCACCAAGTCAACCAAGGAGAATTGTTACTTGACACCCATGTCTACAATTTCCCCCTAGCATTGGACTAGTGAGAAAAGTCGGAACAAATGACCACAACTAGCATTGGACTAGTGTGGATTCGAGAAATTGACCACAACTAGCATTGGACTAGTGTGGTGAAGTCACACATCGGTTACAATCAAATAAATCATGTGAGACCTAATAAAAGCATGTAAACATATAAATCACACATAACACATAACACATAAGCATGATATCTAAATCCAAGACCCTAAGAAAGCGGTAACACATAGCACATAGACATGCAAAACACACATAAGACAAATAAAGCAAATAAAGCCCTAACTATTACATTCGGGGGAAGCCTACTACAATCTAAGAGGGGAAACAGAATAAAATAAATAAAATAATAACCTAACTATTACAATTTTGGCATTCAAGTGCCTTTCAAATGATCGAAATTGAAAATAACTATACAAAACTAAAACAAATAATGTGGATAAATAAATAAATAAATAAAATGAAAACATTCAAAAGGCATGCAATTAAGCACATAAATCACATAGACACATAGGGTCAAATAAAGTGAAAATAAGGGATAGAGTATACCTTCCTTGCAATGGTAATCAAATGAGGGAAAAATAGCTTCAAAACAATAAAAGGGTCAAGACACCAATTAAATAGTAAAGTATAAACAAAATCACCAAATCCCTCCCAATTGCAACTTAAATGAAATCAAATAATGCATAATTTCCAAGAAAAGTAAATTATTGATCAAATTTCTAAAATAGAAAAACTACCAAGGACCCAATTGCAAATATTAACTAATCACTCAAGCCCAATTAACACATTTTGAAAAATTCACGGGTCCAAAAGCAAAGAAGGGGTCAAGTAATGGTTCAAATTGCAATTACTCTAGGACCTAATTGCAAGAAATCAAAACATGATTGGGCCTTTGTAGCATTAGATAGAAATTGGGGGGCCAAAGTGCAAATTTTTCATGCATACATATGAAGCTTTCTTTATTTCTGCTGGTTTCTTTTATTTGCAACAGGTTGAGCTTCTCAACATGCAATCTCCCATCCTTCCTAACACAACTAACATCTCCGCCAGCCAAACATTCAGATTAAACAACAAGACAACCAAACTTTCTTTTCATCTTTAAACACAAAAATCCAGAGAGCAAGAGCATGCAAATCTAGCCAACCAAACTTCTGAGAAAAAGAACGTGAAGCAGGATAACACACAGAGAATCATTTCAACATTCTGCAAATCTCAATGCTTCCCCCCTTACCCAAAGCTGAACCCAAAATAAGCAAAAGAAAAGAGCCTACATACACACGAAACTGGTATTGCCTATGAACACCAAATTCTGCAAACCCATCTTTCGGCCGAACAAAATCTCAAACAGATCAAGAATAACGATAGCTACAAACAATGTCATTGTTGAGACCAACTGTTATGCTACACTTTGCTGCAAATAAATTGCAGCAAACGCATACAATGGCATCGCCATCCAACAACAAACAGACCCAACAGACAAAAACAAATCAAATCAAGGTCTTAATTCCCAAAGCAACCCGTTTTGCCGACCTCGCTGCAACAAGCCAAAGCTTTGAGGTTGTTGCAGCAAATTTTATGTGCAAAAAACAGTTAAGCAACATTTAAGTTCAGCCAACAAAATCCTCAATCAACCTTCCTACTACACAATCGTAAAACCTTTGGATTTAAACACAAAAGGATCGAAGCATAGGAACTTGCCAATTTGGAAATTTGTTTTACAGCTTGTGTATTCATTTTCTCAATTGCGGGCTTCATTACCAAACACTCGCATGGTGAAAATCAATTCCAATCCAACCAAACATGCACACATTATACTTATTACTGCTAAGAAACCAACGCAAGCAAACGAAGAAAAATGAGACAGCAATGGACGAAGCATCAATGAAAAGATTTTGCCGACTGTGTGGTATCCTTCTGGGTTTCGTTCATCATATGCACAACAACCATGAACCTTAAGCAAGAACCGATGATTCAACCTCATAGATAACCTAGATTTCTACCTCAAAAACCCTAATTCAAACTCATCAAATCTTCTACTTCCCCCCCTCCGACCAGATTCACACAGAAATAAACATAAGGAGGATAACTTCAGTACGTCCCATATGCAGTGAGCTAAGAACAAACCCAGTGGAAGATGTTACCTTTTATCCCTTTCAAGGGAAAATCAAGGTCTGGGATGATGGAATAGGGGGTCTTCGTTCAACCGGAGAGTCTAATCTTCCCGGCTCGCAAGCTGTCCTTCTTTGGCTTCCTCAGCAGAATACTTGCTCCCTGGTTTTTCTTCTTTTTTTTCTATCTCACCGTCTTTCAATCTACTATGTTTCTTCCTTTCTTAGTTGCTTGCCCTCTATTCTTTCTTTTCCTTCTATCTCCAGTCCGCCCCCAGATTTTTATCCGCCGCCTCTCTCTTGCTATTTCTTTCCTCGGGTTTTCTCATACCCTAGCTCACCTCCAGCCGTCCCCTCTGTTTTCTTTTTTCTATCCCTCTGCCCTCTGTTTCTCAACCGCTAATCTTTTCCTCTCCCCATTTTTTCTCTCCAGCCCCAGACCCCTTTGGCCGTCCACTTAGCTTTCCTTTTATATCCTCTCTTTATAGCTACCAAAACTTCTAAACCTACATCTAATGGTGCTGCTGAAATCATCTTTTCTTGATGGTTTATGAACCCTTAGATGAGTTTTGTCCATGATGATCTTAGTGTAGGGATCAAAGCCAAGTGGTTAGGGAGAAAGTGATCCAATGGCGATGAAAAAAAATGGTGGGAAAAAGAAAATAGGATTGTGTTGCATTTCCTTGTATTTTCGCTTCATGTTTCTGCTCAAAAACGAAATATGGAGATAGAGTTCGGATCACATGAAGTTCACACAAGCGTGAGCTTGGTCTGACACCTCTTCTCTCTTTTTTAATTTTTAATGCTAAAAATGCCTAACGAGATAAAGGATTAAATAAAAACAAATAAAGATAAATAAATTACTATCTAGAATGCCAAAATGAAAAAATAAAATCATGAGATTAATAAGGTAAAATAAATGACAATTATCAATAAATAAATAAAATAAAATAAAATAAAAAATTTGGTGTTTACATTTTGCCCCTCTTTGTCTGAGTTTCGAAGAAGCTCGAAACAAAGAAGTAGACACCAAATGCTCACCTGTGGCTATTCTGCTGCAAATTAATCGAACGACTGACATTCTTGAAATGAGAACTGACCCCGACAAAATTTTTTAAAAATGGAACTGACTCAGATGAGAAATTTAAAACGAGACTGACCTCCTGAACAAGAAATTTAAAAGGGGACTGACCCCGACAAGAAATTTAAATCATGGGATTGACCTGAACAAGAAATTTAAATGGGACTGACCCCAACAAGAAATTTAAAAGGGGACTGACCCGAACAGGAAATTTAAAAGGGGACTGACCCCAACAGAAAATTTAAATGGGACTGGCCCGAACAGAAAATTTAAATGGGACTAGCCCGAATAGAAAATTTAAAATCATGGGATTGACCCGAATAAACTTTAAATCATGGGACTGACCCGAACAAAATTTAAAATCATGGGACTGACCCGAACAAACTTTTAAATCATGAGACTGACTTGAACAAACTTTAAAATCATGGGACTGACCCGAATAAACTTTAAATCATGAGACTGACCCGAATAAAAATTTAATGCTCACTAGTGGGACTAACCCATGTTCAGTGGCAGTGGAAATGAAATGCTCACTGGTGGGACTAACCCATGTTCAGTGGCAGTGGAAATGAAATGCTCACTAGTGGGACTAACCCATGTTCAGTGGTGATGAAAATAAAATGCACACTAGTGGGACTGACCCATGTTTAGTGACAATGAAAATGAAATGCACGTTAGTGGGACTGACCCATGTTTAGTGGCAATGAAAATAAAATGCACGCTAGTGGGACTGACCCATGTTTAGTGGCAATGCAAATGAAGTGCTCACTGGTGGGACTGACCCATGTTCAGTGGCAATGAAAACGAAATGCTCGCTAGTGGGACTGACCCATGTTTAGCGGCAATGAAAATAAAATGCACACTAGTGGGACTGACCCATATTTAGTGGCAATGAAAATAAAATGCACACTAGTGGGACTGACCCATATTTAGTGGCAATGCAAATGAAGTGCTCACTGGTGGGACTGACCCATGTTCAGTGGCAGTGAAAACGAAATGCTCGCTAGTGGGACTGACCCATGTTTAGCGTCAATGAAAATAAAATGCACACTAGTGGGACTGACCCATGTTTAGTGGCAGTGAAAACGAAATGTTCACTGGTGGGACTGACCCATGTTCAGTGGCAATGAAAATGAAATGCTAGTATGGATGCAGAAACTGTATAAAATTTACTTGAAAAATCATCCAAAAATTTGCCCCAGTGATGAATTGGTCAGTGGGATTAAACCCGAGCCTGCCGTGAAAATTGGTCAGTGTGATTAAACCCAAACCTGCCTTGAGAAGCGGTTAGTGGGATTAAACCTGAGCCTGCCTTGATAATAAGTCAGTGGGATTACACCCGGGCCTGCCTTTGGCAAATTGGTCAGTGGGATTAAACCCAAACCTGCCTTGAAAATCGGTCAGTGGGATTAGACCCGAGCCTGCCATAAGAATCGGTCAGTGGGATAGCACCCGAGCCTGCCGTGAAATTAGCCCCAAAAATTAAGTGTGATTGTCAAAAGGGGAAGATAGAAGGGAGCGCGGCGGACGCTGAGACATCGCCAACAAGAATTCAATTTGATTTTTCAAGAAATAAGAAATTGAATTTGATTTTTTTTTATTTTTGATTTTTCTGATTTTTCTGACTTTTGATTTTTATTTTTTTTTGGATTTTCTAATTTTTTGATTTTTTTTTGGATTTTTTCTTTGATTTTTTTTGGAATTTTTTTTTGAACTCTTTTTGGAATTTCTTTTGAAAAATTTTTGATATTTTCGAGAGAATCTTTTTCAAAAATAATTTGCCCCAGTGTAGGGCCCTTCTTTTTTTTCTTTTTCCGGTATCGGTCTTCCACATTACTTGATGTTTCTCCATCGATTTCAGCCATGAATACCTGCACAGGGGGCTTGTCAAAGTACAACATGCACTTAAATTTCTTATTTTATTTTAAAATCAATGCAACTACTACTCATGAAAAGAGCAGCGTGTTTGGTTTGACATCCTCAAATGTATTTACAAACAATTTGCCCTAACGTGGGCTTATTTTGTGAAATTTCAAAAATAAAAATTTGCCCCAGTGTGGGCCTATTTAATTTGCAAAAACTTTGTTTGGATGACGTTCCATTTGTTTGAGCAAAGTAAGAAACTATGTTTCCTATTAGAAAATTTCATGATGAATTTCTCGAAATAATACCAAATTACAGAAGATTTCTTCCTCATCTTAGTATCGATGCTTAGAGTAATGGGTCCCCAATTCTTGTTAAATCGTCTTTCAAGACCAATCAAGTGATCTTATTTCTGATTTTGAGGTGGCTAAGGAAAATGAGAAGTCAAGATTTGTCTTGTTCTTGTGCCCAAAATTGTATGTAATCCATTCAATATCACATCTTAGTGAAAGCAAATAGTTTGTCACCCTCATTTCTTAAGAAAACTTAGTCAACATATAAGCTTTTAGGCTTGTAACGTATGGGCAGAAACGATAGCTAAACATGTGAAAACTGGTTATACCCTTATAATTACAAATGATTGATGGATTTCTTATGAGTATAATCCTCACTTTGGATTGTCATGAAGGATAAGTCAGCGATGGACTTTATAAGCTTATAATGTGGCTTGAAAACGATAGTTAAAGAATATGACTTCAAGGTCATTGCACCGAAGATCGCATTTTTCCAAAATTGCCTCTATTTTGAACTCAAAGATCTTAGATTTGGTGACTTTCCTCATCACTTAACGGGGACTTCACCATCAAATCTTTTCATTTTCTTTGCATTTATTTTTGCTTTTTCCATTTCATTTCAAAGGTGCCCTGGCGGATTTTTAGATGATGAGTAATGTTAATTTCACAGCTAATCAATTCAAAAATACATCTAAAAAATTTTCTAACATCAGAATATGCGCATCACTTGCCAATTAATTAGAAAGTTTCTTAACAGAGATATTGTAAAAAAATGGAAGTCAGGACTTTTAGCTTTTGTAATGGGGTCTGGTGGGGTGCTTAGAAAAGTTAAGACTTGAAAGCGGATTTTCAAAAGTGGTTTAAATGATTTGAGACCGCATTATTGCGCCAACCCTATTTTAGGGTTAAATCAAAGTTTGCCCCAATTCAATCTACATTGAGGTTTTTTTCTCTTTCATTTGTTTCTTTTTCGGCCTTGTGCCATTCTTTTCCAAAAATTTGCCCCAGTTTATGCTCAACAGTGGTTCTCTTTTCTTTTCTTTTCCTTTTGATTTTGTTGCTTTATCACTTTTCATCTCTTGGGACTTTTCTTTCTTTTCAACTCAAACTTGCCCCAGTGTGGGGTTTGCGATTCTCAGGGGTTGCCAAACGAAGTAATTTATTCTGAAGGTTCAAAAGGAATAACTAGGGATAGAATGTCTGATTGGAAAAGAAGAGGGCCTGACTTTTATTCCGTTCCTTACATTAACTCTGAAAGGAAACTTTCATTAATGGGAAATTCTTGCTTGTATCTGAATTAACTGACTGAGAAAGACCATTGTTCATCCATATCTGTGAAACATAGGTGATCCGCCGGACAAAACTCTTCCTTTTCTTTTCTCTTCTTCTTTTTTAAAATTGAAACCCAGGTGGAATCAAATTTCCCCAATTTGCGGTTCCCTCCTTCTTCTTGAATTTTAGCATTTTTGCCCTCTTTTTTTTCTTTTTTTTTTCCTCTTTTGAAAAATCCTCCAATTTCCTTCCCCGGTGTGGGGTACGATCATAAGTGCTTTTGAAAAGAACCATCTATTTTAGCTCAAAGGGGGATGCAAGGGATAAATAGTGTTTAGATTGTAGAAACGATGGCCAAAGCATCATTCTTACATCTCATGACAACCAAAGGAACGACATGCTTATTGAGAATCCATTCCCTTTTGATATTTGAAAATCTTCAAATGTAAGATAGTGGTCATTAAGGCTCTTATTTGAAACAAAATTATTCTTCTTTATTCTTTATTCTTTTTTTTTTAAGGCTCAAATGGGGGAGCAAATGATAAAATCTATGTAGATAGAGAAACGAACGCTTGAAGTGTCATTCCAAATTTTCAAAACAAACAAGAATAATGCACATTTTTGCTTTCACTGAGATGTGAATTGAATATAATTAGACACAGTGGACATTTTTCAAGCAAAGATTGCTCCAATTTGTAATTTATCAATCAATGTGACTGATTTTATTTTGGGATAATAGAAGTGGGCAAAAATATGAATTGTACAGTGAAGGAGAAAAGATATCTCATTGGATTTTTCGAGTGACCTCTTTTAATTTTGAACACTCTTATTGTACAGTTCGGATCACCAATCTAGTGTACGTAAAGATTTTAGAAAGCATACACTTGTGAATTTTCAGGCTAGAGGTTAAAAAAAAAATCCCTATTTGGTCTTATTTCTTAAAATTCATCATGAAACCTCCAATGAGCAACAATTAAAGAATGAAATGTACATGAACATACACAAAACAATAAGTGTCCAAAAACTTTACTGCTGGAAAAAGTTTAAAACAAAATTTTTCGTTCAACTATAATACAATAAGAAAAGAAAACTTCTAACAAGCTCCACATATATACACTTTTTGTCTCCCTTTCTTTTGGAACAAAATGTATTAACAAATCAAATAAATAGAATTTTCCCTTGAAAAAACAATTATAAAGTCTCTCAGAAACCTTAACCTAGAGCTTTCAGATGGATTTTTCATGTTTTCATTGTAAGGTCTGCCCAAGAATCAAGTAATACTTGTAATTTTCAAATTTTATCAGACATAGAAAAATATTTTCACCTTATTAAAGCATTTTTTATGAATGCAGGGGAGGGGAAAACAAAAGAAAAAATACCCCGAGTTAGTAAGCAAGACTATAAAATCGGTATGCATGTCCTATTGGGGAACCCTTTTATGCCAAGGGTAGGCCTAGCATGAAAATGCAATCCTCTAGGGTATGCACCATACAATACCTGATGAATCCGATCCACTGATTGGGTAAAAAAATGATTTGAAAAACTTGGCCAATTGGAGTGAGAAGAGACGTTTGTCCTAAAAAATGAGGACGAAGTCCGAATGGATTGCTTGTTTTGATCGACACATAAAATGATGTGAGAAAGAGCCTACTCTTGACAGGATTGCAATGTTTAGATTAGGTCATTCAGTGAACCTTAGACCAAACCCTAAGAGAGGAAAATCGGGTCAAATGGATAGGATGAAGTTGATGATTTATTCAAAATTGACTAGATTACCTTAAAAAGGGTAAAATGGTCAAATGTATTGAATTAAATTTGATTATTTATTCAAAATTGAATGGATAACCCTAAAAATGAATTAAACTAATCAAATGAATTGAATGAAATCAATTGATCAAACAGATCGAGTGAAATGATGATTTATTCAAAATCGATCGAACTGCCCTAAAACTAGGCAAATTGGTCAAATGGATCGGACGAAATTGATGATTTATTCAAAATCGATAAGATTGGCCTAAGAATAGGTAAACTAATCAAATGAATTGAATGAAATTAGTGATCTATTCAAAATCGACTAGATTGCCCCAGAAATGAACAAATTGATAAAATGGACTGGATGAAATTGATGAATAAAATGGTCCAATGGATTGAATGGAATTGACAGCTTATTTAAAAAAAATCAATCTATCCATTGGTAGTTTCAAAAAATTTATTGCGATGCGTTAGTCTATTAGCCTTCTAATATCAAAATTTGGCCTCAATTTATTTACCGTCTCAACAGTGAGGAAAATATTGGTGAATTTCTTCAAGTTAATGTCCTCTAACCAAGGGAATTTTACCAAATATGTAAAAATGGCCAACAGATGATTGTTAAATGGCCATATCCTAATGTGCCCAAAGTTGTTGTGTTATCAGGGAAAAATTGGATCCTATCTTATCTCGTGCACTACCCCTTTGGATGGTACAAAATGTAAACGTGCAAGTCTCCTTGGATTAAATATTCGAGACACGAGGTGGCTTATTCCTAACATGGGATCCCCTAAATGGCATTCCCTTTCTAGGGTTTATGCATGATGCCATTTTATCAAAGCGCATAAATATGCAGTACACAAATGAAACGTGACCTAAAGGGAACCTCCTTTAGTATGCCGGGGTGAGCCTAAAATAAAATGTATTCATGCTGCAAATACGAAGCATTGAATTTAAACGTGTCATACCAAATAAAGTAGGCTCCTAGAGAGTACCATGCCAGGACTCTTATTTTCTAGGGCTTATGAATGCAATAAAGACAAAAACCAAGAAAAGTTAGTTCAATAAATACACATAACACATTGTAGCAATGCAATACAAAGAGATAAAGCAATAAGAGGGGTTGGATCCCTCCCCTCGTGAATAGTGTCCCTAATAGGGTAAGGCAGACTCTACCCTAGGTAAACTATCGTGGATGCATGAGGTTGGGTTTCACTAATGCATCTAGACTCGATAGGTTTTAGGTCCCCGAGCCTTCAGATTTGGAAATCAAGGGTCATCAATCCCAAGGTTCTTTGTCGGTGGCTCGAGCGATTCCCCAGACATTGCTACGCACACATCGTGTCACGGCTACATGTCATGAGTGAATCTATCAAAAATCCTCGACTTTCGACTAAAAGTTAAAGACTATCAACCCCAAGCTTAAAATGGAAGATTGAATGACCTCTCAGATCATGCTGCGCACATATCGTGTCGCGATCACACGTCCAAGTGGGTCACCTAATCCTAATAGGGTGGAGTGACGTGACAAGCCACTAAAAGAAAAATAAAGGAGGGATAAATAATAAAGCGTATGCACGTATGCTAGTGCTCCTTTTTGGAGGGGAGGGATCGAGAACCAATGCGAGGCTCTAGGGTAATGACCCCCCATCCCAATGCAATGCAAAACGCGGGATAAAATAAACTATCCATTCATCAAATCAAACGTAGGCGAATGGGTGAGGAAATGAGTTGATACGCGCGAAATGCAAAAATCCTAAAAAGAAAAAAATGCAATGCTAAACATCCAAATGTAATATATAAGAAGGTTAAAAGAAGAAAAGAATCGACTAAATCAAATGCTCAGACTCTCTAAGTCCCCAGTGGAGTCGCCAGCTGTCGCGCCCCATTTTTTGAAAACATAAATAAATGGTTTAAAAAGTGAATTTTGATTCAATTTTTGGTTGGAAAATGAATTTTTGAAAAAACATGGGTCTAAATGGGACATGAAAATGCGACGATTTGACCCAAAATATAATTTAAAAAGCGTTTATTGAATGAAAAATGAAGTCACCACTTGGTATAGAGTTAAGGTGTACCAAGTCACCTAAAATGAAATTTTAAAGAAAAAATGGAAAAACCCTTTTTAAATGACTGCAAATCCACGTAAATCAAAGAAAAAGATTCGAGAGTCACATTTGAAGAAAGGGAAGGCAAGGATAAAAATCCGAGGCACCCTTTCGATCTAACCAAGGCTAGTTGCGTGATTTAGTTAAGGATTTTCTTATTTTAACCAAAAGATTTATCACATATGGACGTGCTATATGAATGCAACCCTAGACCTAGGAGGGTATCGGGGGGTCAAAATTTCTCTTCAAAACTCAATTGATGCTAATCACATTAATTGTGATGCCCAATGCGGATTCTTTGGAGAGGTCACGAATAATGCAGAAAATATGAGACTCTAAGAAAAGAAATAAAAAATAATTATAGAAATATGCATGTCTTAAAGAAGTGCATCATGTCGGGTACGGGGGGCTAATGTTCGTGATTCAATTTTCCCTTTTAGTAGAAGGAATACGGGCGTGTTAAGGCTAGAAGAGCCAAACTCGTCCATATCCCATATCCAAGGGGGTATTCCCTAATCTAATCAAGCAAATGCACTACCCTAATCCTAATTTTAAAATAAAATGCAATTCTAATGTTATGTTTTCATACCAAAGGGGTAAGGAATATATATATAAGGGAAAATACGTAATAAGGGATATGAGTAGAAGGGAATACGGGATAAATGATGTACATATATAAGAAAGTGTCATGCAACATGGTAAAACCCTAAAAAGTAAAAACATGCATGAGATGAAGTGATTTTATCACACGACCATGATCTAACGCTCGAGGGGCTCCTAAGGGTCTAGCGTTGGACTAACCCATGTCTACAATTTCCCCATAGCATTGGACTAGTGAGAAAAGTCGGAACAAAGGACCACAACTAGCGTTGGACTAGTGTGGATTCGAGAAATTGACCACAACTAGCATTGGACTAGTGTGGTGACGTCACACATCGGTTACAATCAAATAAATCATGTGAAACCTAATAAAAGCATGTAAACACATAAATCACACATAACACATAACACATAAGCATGATATCTAGATGCAAGACCCTAAGAAAGCGGTAACACCTAGCACATAGACATGCAAAACACACATAAGGCAAATAAAGCAAATAAAGCCCTAACTATTACATTCGGGGGAAGCCTACTACAATCTAAGAGGGGAAACGGAATAAAATAAATAAAATAATAACTAACTATTACAACTTTGGCATTCAAGTGCCTTTCAAATGATCGAAATTGAAAATAACTATACAAAACTAAAACAAATAATGTGGATAAATAAATAAATAAATAAAATGAAAACATTCAAAAGGCATGCAATTAAGCACATAAATCACATAGACACATAGGGTCAAATAAAGTGAAAATAAGGGATAGAGTATACCTTCCTTGCAATGGTAATCAAATGAGGGAAAAATAGCTTCAAAACAATAAAAGGGTCAAGGCACCAATTAAATAGTAAAGTATAAACAAAATCACCAAATCCCTCCCAATTGCAACTTAAATGAAATCAAATAATGCATAATTTCCAAGAAAAGTAAATTATTGATCAAATTTCTAAAATAGAAAAACTACCAAGGACCCAATTGCAAATATTAACTAATCACTCAAGCCTAATTAACACATTTTGGGAAATTCACGGGTCCAAGAGCAAAGAAGGGGTCAAGTAATGGTTCAAATTGCAATTACTCTAGGACCTAATTGCAAGAAATCAGAACATGATTGGGCCTTTGTAGCATTAGATAGAAATTGGGGGGCCAAAGTGCAAATTTTTCATGCATGCATATGAAGCTTTCTTTATTTCTGCTGGTTTCTTTTATTTGCAACAGGTTGAGCTTCTCAACATGCAATCTCCCATCCTTCCTAACGCAACTAACATCTCCGCCAACCAAACATTCAGATTAAACAACAAGACAACCAAACTTTCTTTTCATCTTTAAACACAAAAATCCAGAGAGCAAGAGCATGCAAATCTAACCAACCAAACTTCTGAGAAAAAGAACGTGAAGCAGGATAACACACAGAGAATCATTTCAACATTCTGCAAATCTCAATGCTTCCCCCCTTACCCAAAGCTGAACCCAAAATAAGCAGAAGAAAAGAGCCTACATACACACGAAACTGGTATTGCCTATGAACACCAAATTCTGCAAACCCATCTTTCGGCCGAGCAAAATCTCAAACAGATCAAGAATAACGACAGCTACAAATAATGTCATTGTTGAGACCAACTGTTATGCTACACTTTGCTGCAAATAAATTGCAGCAAACGCATACAATGGCATCGCCATCCAACTACAAACAGACCCAACAGACAAAAACAAATCAAATCAGCGTCTTAATTCCCAAAGCAACCCATTTTGCTGACCTCGCTGCAACAAGCCAAAGCTTTGAGGTTGTTGCAGCAAATTTTATGTGCAAAAAACAGTTAAGCAACATTTAAGTTCAGCCAACAAAATCCTCAATCAACCTTCCTACTACACAATCGTAAAACCTTTCGATTTAAACACAAAAGGATCGAAGCATAGGAACTTGCCAATCTGGAAATTTGTTTTACAGCTTGTGTATTCATTTTCTCAATTGCGGGCTTTATTACCAAACACTCGCATGGTGCAAATCAATTCCAATCCAACCAAACATGCACACATTATACTTATTACTGCTAAGAAACCAACGCAAGCAAACAAAGAAAAATGAGACAGCAATGGACGAAGCATCAATGAAAAGATTTTTCCGAAACTGTGTGGTATCCTTCTGGGTTTCGTTCATCATATGCACAACAACCATGAACCTTAAGCAAGAACCGATGATTCCACCTCATAGATAACCTAGATTTCTACCTCAAAAACCCTAATTCAAACTCATCAAATCTTCTGCTTCCCCCCCTCCGACCAGATTCACACAGAAATAAACATAAGGAGGATAACTTCAGTACGTCCCATATGAAGTGAGCTAAGAACAGACCCAGTGGAAGATGTTACCTTTTATCCCTTTCAAGGGAAAATCAAGGTCTGGGATGATGGAATAGGGGGGTCTTCGTTCAACCGGAGAGTCTAATCTTCCCGGCTCGCAAGCTGTCCTTCTTTGGCTTCCTCAGCAGAATACTTGCTCCCTGGTTTTTCTTCTTTTTTTTTCTAGCTCATCGTCTTTCAATCTACTATGTTTCTTCCTTTCTTAGTTGCTTGCCCTCTATTCTTGCTTTTCCTTCTATCTCCAGTCCACCCCCAGATTTTTATCCGCCGCCTCTCTTGCTATTTCTTCCCTCGGGTTCTCTCATACCCTAGCTCACCTCCAGCCGTCCCCTCTGTTTTCTTTTTTCTCTCCCTCTGCCTTCTGTTTCTCAGCCATTAATCTTTTCCTCTCCCCCTTTTTTCTCTCCAGCCCCAGACCCCTTTGGCCGTCCACTTAGCTTTCCTTTTATATCCTCTCTTTATAGCTACCAAAACTTCTAAACCTACATCTAATGGTGCTGCTGAAATCATCTTTCCTTGATGGTTTATGAACCCTTAGATGAGTTTTGTCCATGATGATCTTAGTGTAGGGATTAAAGCCAAGTGGTTAGGGAGAAAGTGATCCAATGGCGATGAAAAAAAACGGTGGGAAAAAGAAAATAGGATTGTGTTGCATTTCCTTGTATTTTCGCTTCATGTTTCTGCTCAAAAACGAAATATGGAGATAGAGCTCGGATCACATGAAGCTCACGCAAGCGTGAGCTTGGTCTGACACCTCTTCTCTCTTTTTTAATTTTTAATGCTAAAAATGCCTAACGAGAAAAAGGATTAAATAAAAACAAATAAAGATAAATAAATTAATATCTAGAATGCCAAAATGAAAAAATAAAATCATGAGATTAATAAGGTAAAATAAATGACAATTAACAATAAATAAATAAATAAATAAAATAAAATAAATAAAAATTTGGTGTCTACAAGGAGAATTCGAAAAACTCCATTTCCTTAAGATTCGGAAATTTCAGTTTTGATACGAGATCTTTGAAAAATCACATCTCACTCTTTACAAGTCCAAAATTGGAAAACTTAGTACTGTTGGAAATCTCTTAGGAAGTACTAAAAGTTCCTAGTAGCCATCTTTCCAGGATTCTAAATGGAAGGTATCCGAAAATTAGCTCAAAGTTGCTGTTTTGGGGCATTGAAGACAGGTTTAAGTTGGTTTTTGGTCAACTTTGAAAATTTGGCAAAATTCACTTGATTTGAACTAACCTCTCGAATTTGGAAATTTGTTAGGGTTGCAATCCACGTTTAAAACAAAATAAACGGAACGAGAATCAGAGTTTTGAGCACCAAGATACAATAGCTCAAAGTTGGTGAAAAATCGAAACTGTTAAGCCAATTTTCCAGATTTAAGTTCCAAACTTTGGGACTTTAGTTAGGTATCGAAATGGACTCGGAAGAGTGCCAAATTAGGTATGAATATACTACCATATAAGGGCCACTCCTTTGCCAAATTTCATAGAAAAATATGTTCGTAAATTGGTTAACGAGACCGTTGAAATCACAAGAAATTCTAAGGCTAAGCTGCCTTTGAACTTCCGTTTTGCCGTTTCCAAGCATTTGGTCAAGAAACATCTCAAACCTGGTCCATTCCAGTAGGTAATGTCTAAAATATGTCCAAGGTACATTTGATAGGTGATATACACTAAGAAGTTTCGGATAACAAGTTCCAAATCATTGTTAGTTTCAAATCTGTCCAAATGCATGGTATTTCTTCACAATACCAGATTCCAATTTTGGTCATAAATCACTCAATTCAACTCGAAATTGAGCATGGTTGGTGGCGTTGGAAAACACATTCATAGAGATACAATTTTTTAGAAGAAACTATTTTCAAAATCTGTCCACAACTAGCCCACATTTAAGCATCAAGTTGTAGTTCATGTTCTGCCTTCCAGTGAACCAACGAAACAGTGCAGCCAAGTTCAAATAGTTGGTGTGGTTCACTCAGGTGGAATCAGAACGTGCATTTTATACCGTTGGAAAGTTGGGAATATTTAGTTTCCAGTGCCGCAAATGGAACTCGATTTCGACATCGGGACAAAGAGTTATAGTCTAAACAAAATCACTGCCAAAGTAATACGGGACACAATTCCAGTTTTGGCAAATTTTCTAAATCTCAACATGCACTCACCCAAATCACGTAAAATTTTGAGAAAACTTTTTACACAACATATATTACACATTTGCATCAGAAAGAAGTCAATTGGACTTCAAGAAAGTACACTAAAATGCACGAAAATGGCAGGGCAGAATCGGCACCTTCACATGCAACCCTTCATTTGACTTCCTTTTCACTTTTATCACTTAACTCTACTAAATTAACACTTAATCAACACAATTAACATCCAATCTTATCAAATCAGATCATCAAAGTCATTGTGGGATTTCATAGAGCCCACTCACCAATTTTCTAACAATTTAAAGCTGCCCATGAGAATCCAAGAGCTCATGAGTGTAATCTATCTTCCATAAATCAAGAATTAAGTGGTTGATCATTATTACTTTCTTAGAGAGCCAAGATAGAAATTTTGGTCACTTTGAGCTGGAGAAAAACTGTGAGAGGCAGCTCTTTTCCTAGCTTATCTTGATCACCAAGTGATTTGAGTGTTGTGTGTAAAATTTGGAGGTAATTTGAGCAAGGAATTGAGGAGAAAAAGTGGAGGAATTTTCTGGTCTTGTTCTTCCTTTGTTGCTCGGCTGTTTGAGTGTATGTGAGGAAGGAAATTCTGATGTTATTAGCTTCTAAGGTAGGCTTAAAACTGGTGGCTCAAATTTGCTCAAAGTTGTCCACTAAAATAATGCACGTGCGCGTGCGTTTCGTGCTCGATTCCTCTCGAGTTTATTGCACTAGTGCACTAAACCTCTAATGCACTTACATTCATATTATTATTATTCACTCTTAATAGTCCCAAAATAATGGTCTAAAGCTCCTCAATTACTCGCGCGCGTAAAAACGCATATGTCTAATTTAAGCGCGAGATAGTGAAATTTATAAGAAGTTCTTATAACAGTAATATAACTAACTAACCTTTGAACACTTATACATAAAAATACCTATTTTAGGACTAATGTACAAGTCTCCAATTTTCCAAGTTTATTGTATTCTCGAATCGATTTCCTCCTGAGGAGCGTTTTTATTTTCTTTGTTCCAAACCATCCATGATGTTCCGTCGCTCTAGGTGGACTAAAACCATACAGAGCAATTCTCCTGAAAATACAGCCTGTTCCGACATACATTGGACCTTGTAATCCATCAAAAGCCCTCATACTCACATCAAAAAATACGGTGTTGTGGTTTGCATACCGATCATTTGGATCAATCCCCTCGAATCGTTGAGGGAATTGTACGTAACAAATTCTGTCACCACCTCGGTCTAGCATAAAACACATTCCCTCCCTCAATGCCAAGAGTTATAGATATAGTGGTCACAGTCCAAATTAAGAATGAAAGGGCCGTTGGACATAATTGCCCTGGCACGGACTAGAGCATTCATGGCTCTAGCTTTCTTGTTGTGTTCAAAACCACGCCGCTTCTCACGAGAGACATAAACCAGCATTGGCAGCCGGATATCAACTTCTGCTGTATCAATCAAGTTGTCCTTATCAGCTTCAGTCCCAAAAACTGGCTCTGAATTAGGCGGCATCAACATCATCTGAAAGAGCGAAACAAGATATTAGCAATGAAGAATCACATCAGACTAAAGGAGGAAAATTGCACCAAAGCCAAGAAGTAAAAATGCAATTTACCTGAATAATGCCCTCATGATCACCTTTTGAATGACCTTCCTCTCCCGATGTCCAAGTTCCGGGCCAATGAGAGCCATTGAACATCCAAGTAGCCTTTGGGGCCTTAACGGCTTCTGAAAGATTGTCCCCAAGTTCAAGCTGTTTCTTCCTAGCCCTTAAGCTCTGCTTGAGCATTGTATGCATTCGATCTTCTCCTTATTGACTCCGGCAAGGCATTTATCCTGACTTTGAATTCATCATACTCTCTTTTCACTCTTCTCCTGTCCCTCACAAAATCAATTTTCACTTTGTTCTTGAGAGGATCACTCTTCTGACTAAAGTATGCCTCCGGATTGCGAGGTACAATGTTGTGTTTCCTACAGAAGGGAACCCAAGATTTTGAAAAGCTTGCAGCCTCGGCAAGAGCCTCAAATGTCACCAGAGAACTTCCATCATCAGATAGATAACATGTCACCTTCTCCATCGGATAATCAACTGCAAGTATAGAAAGAATAGTGTTTGCAGTAACTAGAGGTGGCTCTTTGTCTGGATCAGCTGTAGAGACAAATACATCAATCCCTGGAAGGTCAGATAATGTTTTGGGATTGTTGAGGTTTGGATCGGATGATTCAAATCTCTGCTTCAGAACCGACAGGTCGGTCACCCTTTTCACAGGGCAAAGCTTAGGTAGCTGATCAAGAAGCCAAGACAGTGCAAACCAAAATTCACAGACAACAGACATTATCCATAACCACATTGCTTCATGATTAGGATGTGACACCCTCCATGTAAGGAAACAGGCAAGTGCAGCAAGACGAAGAGCCATCAGTAATCTACACAGCCAAGCCAACATAAGCTTGCGTCAATTTGAATTTTTCGGTAACAATGTCCTACTAACTATATATATATGCACAAGTGGAGGAATAAAAGGAATTTGCATTTCTTAAACTATTCAAGGTCCTAGAGCGTAGCAAAGATGAAAAAGTCAGAGCAACAGTGGACTGAATCTCATACGACATAAATTAGTCAATGATCAATCGCAGATTAGAGAAACATATCCTTGTCCGATAACATGCTAGTAAATTCTTCAAAGTAAGATCTTTTTCATCATGGAAAAACCAAAAAATGTATAACAATTGAGCAGAACAAGTAAACAAGAACTAGAAAACAAAACTCTGGTTGGTTTTGGTTCTGACCTGTAGGGACTGATTATTGCAGTAGAAATTCCAACTTTCCTAGTTAAGGGCTTGTTTCTCCGGTCCGTGAAATCGGGAGGATTTTGATGTCGCTCAGTTCCCATTCCAGACACGTATCCATCTCTAGGCCAAACTGCATTTCCATACCCATAAGTTCCTTTGGTCTCAAACAGCCATTGTGCATGATCAAAATCATGGTTTGGATTCTTGAAAGACTGAACCAAAGAGTAATTCTCTCCCACTCTGATTCGCGGTTGGGACCGTGGCTCATCCTGAATTTCGTCATCAATAACATCTCCCCTGTAAGGCTCTTTGCAACCGGGGCATCTTCCGGCTCCATTTTCAACGCAATCAAAGAAGCAATCCCTGTAAATCCTGAAACCACACTCGCACTGCATTTTGGAATTCCTATCAAGAGCTTTCTCATCACAGCCCTCGATTTCACATACCAGATTTGATTTTGTCTTCACATTTGGTAGCTCAACTTCCTCGGAGCTTTTCCTGACGTGAGCTCGAGTCACCGAATTGTGTCCTCCGGTAAAAATGGTATCTTTGATGAAGCCTGCACTAGGAATTCCCCTGCTTTTGCTTCTGTCTAGAGGGCTGTTCTGAGATCCAGCGATTATCCGGTTATTAGGGGTGGGAGGAATGTGAACTGTGTAGGCGACAAACTCCTCGGTGCTGTCTTTGGAGAAAGAAAGATACCTCGCAGTAGTATTGGAAGAAGAAGCTTTGCCTCCACTGGAAGCCCTCAATCCTCTTCCACTCAGGGGTGAATTCGGATTGTTTGATAAGGAATGACGCCGGATTGGACTAGTCAAGGCGATTCCATGGCCCCCACCACCACCTGAGGTAGAGACCGTAATTGTCATAGGAGATGAGGATGGAGAATCAACACCCATTTTCACCAATTTTTTGTTCTCCTTTTCTTCGGGGAAAACGGGTATGACAAGAAGGAAACAGAAATCGGCAGCTGTATGAGAACAAAGATCAGAAATTCATGGTAAGCAGAGAAAGCTGATGGGTATTTTTGGGGGGCAAAAGAAGAAGAAGGAAGGTCTGAACTCTGGGTAGGGAAGCTATGGTATAAATTTGAAATTTTGTGGGGTTTAGACAGATATGGATTTCCATGTAACGGTCGACTGATTATGGTCGTTGGTTAGGAGAAATCGGACGGCGCTTCTTTGGACTTAATAAAATGCCCGTTTGTGACGCTGAGATGTCCGAAAGTTTTGAAGAAAGTTAAAAAAAAAAAAAAAAAAAAAAAAGGTCCTCTGCCCTGCCCACAATGCAAGGATCAAAATGGGCCCGACTTGAATTTCAACGGCCGGTCCAGTTTTTTTTTTAGTATAGCAGTCTCATGATCGTAATAATTTACAAGAGCCTCCGTGAGCTTTGGCATATTCGAAACAAGCCCCTCTAGGGTGGGTTTTCTTGCATTCTGTTCAATAACAACTTATGCTTCCTTCATTTCACTTTGATAGTTTTGTTTTCCTTTTTCATCCATCCTAAATTATAGTTCATTTTTTTCAATTGAAGAATATAGTTAACTTTAATTTCTCTAAACTACCCTTATTTAATATAGGGTAAAAAAACAAAAAAGCCATTTTTGGTTAAGTGAACATACAGAATAACCCCCGTGATTTCAAAATACACAATCCGACACCTTGTAATTTGAACTAAATTGAAAAGGCAATGGAAATCGTCAAAACGAATGTATTTGAAGCACACACACTTGTGTTTTACAACTAGTGATACCTGATAACAGTTTTTTATGATTAATTTTCATTTAATATACCTATTCTACCCCTTACAGAAATGCCCCCTGTGGTTAATTCAACCTATAGAAAAAGCCCTCCATAGTTGTGAAACATATAAGTTGGATTTAATGGAAACTTTCAAAAAATATATTGAAAAGAGAGTAAAGCTTTTTGAGATAAATCAACCACCAGTCTTATGCTTTGGCGTATTTGAAACAAGCCCTTTGAGGGTGGGTTTTATACTATTTTCTTGCATTTCTTGCATTCTGTTCAGTAACTTGGACTCCTTTTATCACACTTTGATAGTTTTATTTTATTTATTTTTTATCCGTCTCAAATTATAATCTATTTTTTTAATTCAAAAATATAGTTAACTTGTAACTTCTCTAAAATACCCTTGGATTCATACCTTGACTAGTACATTTTTCCATAGATTGTTGTTGTAATTAAGATAAAGGTATAGTGATTAGTCATACTCCTAATATCAATGTAAGGGTATTTTAGAAAAATAATAGGCTAAATTTACTCTTCCAACAAGGTTAACTAGTAATTTTTCCTAAACTGTGTGAAAAAAAAATCAAAACTATCAAAATGAGATGGAAAGAGTAGAAGAATTGGAATAATGATTACGAGTTATAGAACCTTGACATTATATTGAAATAGAAATCCATAATTGTTGGTATTTTTGCTCGATCTGTATATGTATATAACTACTAGCCTATTGATACATATCAATTAACATGTGTATAATGATATGTATATTTCGAAAATCAAACAATTGAACTGAAAAAAAGTAATGTTGGATGACATTTTATGATACTGTTGTAACGACAGGACAAGAGAAAACATGGGAACAATTTGAGGGCAACTAAAATTCTGCGAGATCTAGATGTCTCCCTCAAGGTTTTTGACATTCCTACTATCCTCCCTCGAGGTTTTTAAAATATCAGAAATCTCCCCTATTAGGTTATTAAGGCCCATTCATTGCATTACTCATGGAGAAATGACTGAAAGAGTTTCCTATCTCCACCATTTTTATTAGCTTACAGTTTTATCTTCTAAGTCGATTTGTGGAATTCTCTGTTTTTAGACCTTAAAATGGGGAACTTCATCTTCATACATGTTTCGACTTCTTTCTTCTGATGCCATGTTCATCACTCCTGCTGCCTTTCCTGCTAAAGTCATGTAGAGGGTCGGTGATATTTTACTGATTCCAGCTGTTCTTTTGCTCTGTCAACCTTCCGATTTTCAACTCTCTACAATGATACATAGACAAGAGCATTAAGTTCTTCAGACACTTATCCCATAATTCACCAAATAATTCACTAGAATCTGCACCCACAAGGGCCTTATTATCATAATTAGCAATTTGTTGCTTGCAAAGCCTGAGCTCCATCTCAAGTGCACTAATCCGAGACTCAACAGGTACATCATATTGCTCAACCGTCTGCTTTTGCATACCTCGAACTACCTCTGGTTGCCAAACTTTCAATGCATCTGATGCTTGTCTGATGGTATGCAAGCATTCCAATAGCCAGTGCATGAGCCCATGGTTCGCCATATCGACCGAGTCGTAACTGGAACGGAGGGCCGAATCACGAATATTACCATATCCGCGACGACTCGCTCTGATTCGGCTGATATTGAATGATTCGAATCCGTGATACACGATATCGGCCAATATATCCGAGTCAACTCGGAGTCGATTCGGATATTTTTTTACATTATGTCTTTTTTGGTATTTTCTAATTTTATTAATTTTTTCAAAATTTTTGGAAACTTTCATGTGTTATAATATGCGTATCACCCGATATTCATCCGTTATGCCGCGACGGATGTGGAACAATCGATACCGCGACCGCGACCGCGACCCACGATGACGAACCATGCATGAGCCTAAAATGTTCCAATTTCAGAGAAAGCATTAAACTTTGAAGATTCTCCACCTTTGATGTCTAGAACAGAACAGACACATATGTCATTAGATTGAAGGGCACCAGCAATGAAAGAATTTTCGTAAGCAGTCATATGGAGATATGTTTTGCTACCAGGACACTTACTTGGTTGTAGCCATGGTTCAAAGACTCGGCCGAGTCGTCACTGGAACGGGGCTTTCCGATTCGATACTGGGACGAGATGACTTTGAAATAATGAATCGTCGAGAACTCGGCCGAGACGTCTCCGAGACGGATAGAAGCGGCCGAGTCGCGCCCAAATCATCTCGAGTCAGCTCGATATTTTATTATTTTTGCTAAATTTTTAATTATTTTTTTATCATAATTTTTTACAAATTTTAGAATATTAAATATTTCAAAATTTTGTGTCTCGCAGAGACCGTGACGGATAAGTCGAGACCGATGTGGAACGGTCCGGATCGCGACCGCAACCGCAACCATGACTTTGAACCATGGTTGTATCACATTCTGAACACTCACTGTAGAGGAGATGGCTATCTAGCCCTACTACACCTTCAACACCAATAACCATCAGAGGCAGCAGCAAACCATAAAAGCTGCTTCTAATATCCATGTTCCAGGTGCTTGTAATGTGTCCTACCCTGCTCTTGTCTAAAAATCTATCCGAAGTCTCAGATTGATCGCAAGTAATATAAAAGTCTGTCTGAATTCCCGGATTGATCACCAAGTAATATATAATTTGGCCATTGTTCCTTGGTCGTTTCAACTCTATTCAATGAATACGGAGTTAACTAGCTAAACTTAAAGAAGATTAAATTTTCAATACTGAAAGAGTCAGCTTTCGCTAATATCTGAAATGTCACCGTAGTTAACTAACAACCTTGAAGCAGTTTGGAAGCAGTTGCAATTCATTTGTTCTATCAGGCAAACAATAACACAATCGTTTTAGGTTGCTTTTCTTTTCTTTTACACCTTTGCAAGTCATCCCAAAAAACCCAATTGCTGGAGTTGAATAAAAGACCAACAACAAACTCAGCACAGGCTTTAAGATTCTCAATTTCTCAAGCCCGTATCAATCATGATTCATCTCAACTCTAATGTACGCCTGCCTGCCTGCAGATGCTAGGGACTGTAGAAAGTAGAAACTGATTAACCTTCGAGTTTATCCCTTTAATTATGACAGTCCATTTCAACTTGCATACGTATGTCCCTACTTTGTCTATTAAGTACTTTTATCATGTTTGAACTAGTGATAGACATGTCCATCCTGCTATTCGAAATCAAAACTAACATTTCCTACTACCAACCAATAAGAAGAGTCGCGTGATCAAGTATTTCTGGGCTCTTGAAGAGAGGAATATCCCATCGCATATGCCTCCCTTTAAATGAGTGTATGGAGGGCTGCAGTGAATTTGAACAACATTAACACAGCTTTCATTCAATATCACTCAAACTTGAAACTCTAGCATCTTGGTACCAGTACAGGCGTGAATGTGTTTGTTGATGGTCATCTGACCTTCATGTAGTCAAGACCATGATTCAAAGACTCGGTCGAGCCATCACCAGAACAGAACTCTTCGTTCCGATACAGAGGCGAAATGACTCCGAAATACATTAATCACCGAGAATTTGGCCGAAAAGTCACCGACACTGTGTCAACCTGAGTTCAGCATATTTTGTCTATATTATTTTGTTTCTTTTGCTAATTTTTTATTATTTTTGTTTAGCATATTTTTTTAATATTATTACAAACAACTTTTAGAATATTAAATGGTTCAAAACTTGTGTTTCGTCGAGACGGTAATCGATACATCGAGACCAATGATGTAAAACAGTCAGAACCGCGACCGCAACTGCAACCGTAACTTTGAACCATGGTCAAGACTCAAGACTGAGTTTTGTCCTTGGTCCTTGCCAGATTCTGGTTAGATGATCATCAACAAACATATTCAGAGCAACCTGCAAATCAGCTTGCTTTGACACTTAATCCAAATCAACAATTTGTTGGATCAGATTGCAGCACGATAATAAATTTCTCGTGATAACCTTATCTATCAGCTATTGCATGAATTTGTAATTCATCCATACCGTTTCTTTTTGCAGGCCTGCCATATTTTTCTCTAAGTTGGGATGTAACGCAAGCCCAACAAATCATGCTTGTTCAGATTCAAATGTGTACCTGCATACTTCCAGCTCTTGGTTAACATGCAGTATAACAAATCTTAAAGCTTCAATATCATTTTACTAGTGGATCACTCAATTACTTGCTAAATTTTAATTTCATGCGGTACCATCAAGCTCTTACTAAGTTTTCAGTGCATTTTTTGCATCTGGATCAATTGCTGCTCAGTCGTCCTTTCTTTCACCTTCTCTTGCACAATTGCTGCTGTTCCTTCTTCGAAACAAGTTTGGCCTAAAGATCAGGTATGGAATTAGTTTCCTATTCTTTCATTCTTGGGTTTTCCTTACATTGATTTTGTTCCATGGATTTTGCTTATGAATATGTTTTTTTTTTGTGGTCCGAGGGCGATTTGGCTGCAAATTTTGATTCACTGATACAATAATAAACTCATAACTCTAAGGGTCTGTTTGGTTGGACAGAAAACATTTTCCAAAGTTTCTACTGTTGAGATATGATTTCTGACGGCATCTCCAGAAATCACACCCTTTTCTTTTCACAGTCTGTAACTGAAAAAGACGATTGAAGACTATCCATAAAAGACCATCGGCAGCGACATCTCATCGGCAAACCAATCCCTTCTTCGCCGACTGCATCTCCAGCTCCGGCGGAGACCCACTTTCAGAGCTAAGCTACTCCTCCAATAAGGTTATTCTTCTTTTAAAAATCAGCTACAATTATTATCTCTCTCTCTCTCTCATTTTTTTCCTTTAAAAGCAGCCAATATCAAGGCTCATCCCCACTCTGGGGGCGATATCTCATCCCTGTTCCTGCAACAGCATCTCCAACAGGGGTGAAGACTCCTTAACTATTTCTAGAGGTATGATGATCTCTAATTAGTTTTTTTTCCGCCTTTTTCCTTTGAAAAATTGTCTAGAATTTCTGGTGTAGGTTCTTTAAGTTGGATTGGAATGAATTTTTGTGGGTTGCTTTTGTTTTAGTTTGCTCTTACCTGATTAGGGTTACATTTGATTTGATTGATGCTAATGAATTAATTTGGCTGCTGAATTTTGGGCAATTTATGATTCTTGGAATCTGATTATTAATCTTGGTGCCCTTGTCTCGACCCTCTAACTTGCTCCGAATCCAGGTAGGGGACGGTAGTGCTTTTCTTACAATCTGGTGAGATCATTTGTAAAAGCTTTAGTGCATTCATTGAGTTTGTGAAGCCACGGGCTGATTCTTGCCATAGGTGCTTGATTGAAAAGGGGTTAATTAATAATATAAGTCAAAACTTTGAAACCAAAAAAAAAAAGATCTTGCCACCAAGTCTATCTCAGCAACCTTAAACTTTTCAGTTCCATTAACTTAATATAACCGTGGAAAAACATAACGCTTTGGATATATTCCCAAATCAGTGAATGTTTTGACATAGCAGCAAGCAAATCACCAAATGGCAATGACGACTCTGTCGTAAAATGATCACTGAGGTTTGTCATCTTGGCAAATACAGGAAACGACAAATAAGTACTCTACAGGTTGTTGGTGGCCATTTTCCATGGAAGTCTAGAATTGGGTGCAATGGGCACAATATACGGCCCTCAATAAATCCCCACCACAAGCCTTATTTGAAAAAGAATCTAAATGCTAGCCATAGATGTCATTGAGGTTCAGCTTCGTTGATCTTTCTATGACCAACCTTTTTGAAATTTGAATAGAATGTTTTCATGCTGCAGGACAAAGTTGAAGCAAACAGAAGTTGACTACCAGAATTTTGATAATGCCTGAATCACTTACTTTAAAAAAGAAAGTTTGTACTTGATTACACTAAAGTTTTACTGAATTATAATATACAGTAATTAAGGGGAATTATTAAAGTGTTACTTCAATATGCAAGTGAGGTATGTATAAACATTGATATATGAGATATTCATTGAATAATAAGTTGAGATTCATGCATCCTTGCCCTTTCAACTTACTTGGATTGCACTCTTTGAATGACTTCCTTCTAAAAGACTTCTCGTCCTTTTCTGAAAGTATTTGGCACTAAAAAAGACCTCAATGATTGTGCATTGCACTGCCATTGAACTTCAACAAATATATTGCCATCATGAATTCATACACTTACTAGTTCTTTATTTTTACATAAATAATATAGTCAAAAGCTACCTTCTTGGAATCTGATTATTAATTGCAGTGGCTTTTATCCATTGGGAACTTGCACTTGCAATTCTAACTATCTTTAAAGATTTGGGGTGGAGAGTTGCTTGACTTAGGCGTTCAGTTTGTTCATTTGGAGCAGAGTTTGTCCTTTCGGATATGGACTATCCAGGAAGTTGTAATTGAATATGTTTGTTGCTGTTGTTGATGGATTATCATTTTTTCCTCCTAAGCTTCTTGTGGATTTCAATTGTTGGCATTTGCTGGTGTTCTAGTATTGTATACTAGTTTGTTTAGAGCAATGTCCTTTAATGATTTTGCGAAGCTGCACAATGGACATGGGAACTTGGACTGTTTCATTACGCTTACATTCTTGTTTTTCGTTGTAATCAGTGATTATTGCTTGTAGTATGATCAGATGAACAAGATGTTGATTGTGACTATTTAAAGACACTAAGCAATTTTCTTTTGGTGGAAACTGACCCTTGGAGAGTGCTCTGTTTCTTCTGTCTAGAGCCATAGTTGTCAAAAGAAGACATAGTTGTTAGAATCAATGTTGCAGACCTGACTGCATAATGTTGGCAAGTTGTGTATTGATGTAAATTCCTAGGATAAAGGTTTCAGTTGTGATTATTTTCTAATTCAAAGGGTGTAGGTATTGGTAATGGTTGTACTGAGGTATTCTGCTTGGCTTGTTGATTAAGTTGATCATCTGCTTACAACAAAGAACAATTATTCTTTCTTCAATTTTGTGTCTTAAATGACTGCATGTTTTGTGGCATTCTGCTTGGCTTGTTGCTTAAGTTGGTCCTTAAAGAAGATGATAATTAATTTTAGTTACCTGATACCAAATATCAAGTTGGTTGATGACCTGGATGCACATTTTGTGGCAAAAATTATTTATGGATTCTAGTTTGTACAGCATAAAAAAAGGTTGATTCGGAGATAAAATTGCACAGCTTGCTAAGTTTTGGATTTAGGAGAAGACGGTGCAGCACTTGAAGAACTTAAGTTTTGTATACTTGGACCATGAAAGTCGCCTTCTAAATTTCTTGGATTAGTCTTTACATATCCAGAGATAAAGCTTTTGAGAATGGGAAAATATTTGCAACATTGCCAACAAACACTAAAAAAGGAAGTCAGAAAATATTTTCACTGACAAACCAAACACCAAAAAATTATGAAAAAAGGAATTTGGAAACTATTTTCACTAAATAACCGAACACCGGAAAATTATGGAGAAGGAAGTGATTTTCCAGGAAAATGACTTCGATGGAAAATATTTATTTTCCGTCCAACCAAACGGACTCTAAGCTATCTGATTTTTCCATGCTTTACATAACTCAAACTAAGAGAGATCAGTTGGCGATTTTGCTTGTAGACTGTAGCACCAGTTAAAATTACCTTGAACAACTACAGGTTGACATCTTATTTGTTTTCTTTGGTTTTTCTTCTTAAAATACACTATGGAAAGAGGAAACAATTGGGTTATAGAAATGGGAAAAAATCAAATGTTAGTAAATATGTTTCCTCAAGTTGATATTTAATGAGTTGCTATTACTCTGGATGTGGAATTGATGAACAAAGCAGCCAGGAGGCATAGATGCATAAAATTGTTGATGGATACAAGTCCTTTCAAGTTGCAATCTCTTCCCCTTTTGTCTTAGCTCTTCTATATGGCAAATTGTTGATCAAATCTACTGAAACAAGCATTCTTTTGCCTTGAACGATCTGGTTCTATCAGGATCAATCTATTTATCCTCTTTGTTTTTTTCCCCTCTAACAAAGCCAGTGTGGTGCCTTGTTCTATTTGGATTCTACTTGTGGTTAGATTGTGCTTAGTTGAATTCACTTCTAATTCTTTTTTCATTTTGGGATGATTTAGGTTTTGCTGAAGGTGAAACTAAGTGCAAAATGCTCTAGAATGTTCCACATCAGATTGTGCAATCTCCAGCTCGGCTAGGGTTACCAAATCCAAATTCACCTTCTCTTCAAAACACTACTCCGGCTAAGTTTGCCTCCCAAGCCCAACAATCTCATCCGCCAAATCAACAGTCAAATGCATCAAGCATTATTTCAACTTCTTCAACACTGCTTCGTCTCCTTCCCCCTCTGCCAAGAGCTCAGTCTATTCTTCTGCAAATGTCCTCACTTGCCTCAAGACTTTTTGATGTCTCACCTAATAGGTCGCATTGGATTAGCGCATTTCGAGGTTCCCTACCCTCCTTCTTGTCTTCCCAATCCCAACCTTTGACATCAACTGCACCAGATTCCTACCCTTCTTCCTCCAAAGAAATTCTCGCTCTTTTCACAAACCTTCAAACTCAGCTATTTGAAGCTGTTGCAGAGCTCCAAGAAATTCTTGATCTTCAAGATGGAAAACAGAAACTCTCGCACGAAATCAGGTCAAAAGATACTGCAATTCTTGCACTTGCAAGCAAGCTCAAAGAAGCTGAGCAGGTTCTTGACAACCTTGTGGATGATTACTCGGATTATCGCCGTTCAAAACGGTCCAAGTCAGAAGATGTTGCAGAAGATTCTTCAACCACCACTGTGGCATCTCAGCTGAAGCTTTCTGATATATTGTCATATGCCCATAGGATAAGCTACACTACTTTTGCACCACCAGAATTTGGTGCTGGACAGGCTCCTCTCCGTGGGGCACTCCCCCTGCTCCACAGGAGGAGCAAATGCGGGGCATCCCAACTGTACGCTTTTGCTGATCATGATGTTGGTTTACCAAAAACAGATGAGGATAAGAAGAAAACTATAGAGCCATTGATCGAAACTCCTGTTGGGCAACCAGCAGAGCCAAATCCATTGGCCAATCTTGCTGGAATGCAGGGTCTACTTCCACCTAATATTGCTGTGCCACCAGGATGGAAACCTGGAATGCCCGTGGAGTTGCCCAATGATCTACCTATTCTTCCTCCACCTGGTTGGAAGCCCGGTGATCCAATGGCACTGCCCCCATTGGATTCTCTTCCTATACATCCTGGAATTGAAGAGCAACAACCTCAGCATATCTCCCCTCCAATGCTTACAAAGACACCCGAGCCTATACAAGTTCGGCATGTGCAGCTTGACATTGACGATGATAGTAGTGATTATAGCAGTGATGTTGGTAGCTCTGACAGTGAAGATTAGTCCTAGACTCCAGTGCTTTTATGTCGATGTAAATTCTGAAATGCTACGTAGAGCATCTTTCAAAGAGGATTGAAGTTGCTATCTCTAGCCTGTACTTTCTGCTGATGAAATTGAAGTTTTACTAGAATTCTGCAATTCCTCAAAGATTGTCTAACTGTGTTTGCATACCTAGAATATTCTTTCAATTTGCTGAACATTTCTCGCAATCCGTTCTAGTACTGGTTTTGATTCTAAGGTGTTATTGGAAGCCTAGTTGAGTGAGCATGATCTTTTAAATTTGTGACAATATGGACCAGTACACTGATATTACACACTTATGTAATGTTTTTATGTAGATTCTGAGGCAATAGATTTTAATGTTTTACCTTTGACATACTTTTGTGATAGTTGATCATCTTCTGGACAGTCGTACATATATTGTGTCTTCCGCAAGATGAGGAACGAATGAAAGCAGAAAAGCTGTACCTTTTCCTCAGTCAATACATCTAAGTACTTCCTATTTGGGCTGATAGGTGGGAATTTACTTAGGTTACTCCAGACATCCTAACATAGGAATATTGTACTCAGGTTCGTAACACGCTGTATAAGGGTACCGATTTGTGTAGCTGTAAACATAAAAGCATTTTTCATCGCAGTCGCTCTAGAATCTTAATGCTTGATGATTGACAAACGTTTGTTAAATGAGATGTAAAGTTATCAATGAATATGTTGTAAAGAATTAAATCAACTGATGTAAGAAATGTTGAAGTAGCAGGTGTTGGCAAAAGAGAAAAAAAAATTGCTTGTTTTAAAGGGAAACTGAAGCATAATTCCCTGCAAAGATCACAGGACAAATAGGAAAACAAGTTGAGGAGGAAAAAAATTCACAAAATTTTCAGATACTTGTCAGCCCTTGTGAGGTCGCGGACATTATAGCAGAATCATCTAAGAAATGAAAATCCAAGTTACAGATTGATGCAGTACAGAAATTACAGTTTTGGCAATGGAAAAAAATTCAAGGGTTGGCTGCAATAGAAGTTTTCTTCTCTGCCATGACAAATTCATTAGATTTTAGTATAGGCATTGCTCTTCTGGTGTTGGTTGTTGCTTGTGCCCTGAATGCTCTGATGTTTCTGACAGCAAGGTTTATGAATGAATGAATCCCTATTATATGTTGTCATAGTCAAATCTTTACGTGACGTGAGAGAAGTACAAATCCTCTGATACATGCAATCCAATCCTCACTACTAATCTGACATCTAAGCTAATTTGACTGAAATAAGAATGTATTATTAATGATGATGAAGAAGATGATATGTACAATTTTACATGGCACCGAGCAGCAGCCTAAAGAAATCTAACTTAATAATCGCGAATATTACCACATCCGCAACGACTCGCTCTATTGAACGATTCGAATCCGTGATGCATGATATCGGCCGATACATCCGAGTTAACTTGGAGTCTATTTGGATATTTTTTTAAATTGTGTCCTTTTTGGTATTTTCTAATTTTATTAATTTTTTCAAAATTTTTGGAAACTTTCATGTGTTATAATGTGCGTATCACCCGATATTCATCCGTTATGCCGCGATGGATGTGGAACAATCGATACCGCGATGCTACCGCGACCCGCGATGGCGAGCCATGCATGAGCCTAAAATGTTCCAATTTCAGAGAAAGCATTAAACTTTGAAGATTCTCCACCTTTGATGTCTGGTACAGAACAGACACATATGTCTTTAGATTGAAGGGCACCAGCAATGAAAGAATTGTCGTAGGCAGTCATATGGAGATATGTTTTGCTAAGAGGACACTTACTTGGTTGTATCCATGGTTCAAAGACTCGGCCGAGTCGTCACTGGAACGGGGCTTCCCGATCCGATATTGGGACGAGATGACTCTGATATAATGAATCGTCGAGAAATCGGCCGAGACGGATGGAAACGGCCGAGTCGCGCCCGAATCATCCCGAGTCAGCTCGATATTTTATTATTTTTGCTAAATTTTTAATTATTTTTTTATCATAATTTTTTACAATTTTTAGAATATTAAATATTTCAAAAATTTGTGTCTCGCCGAGACCGTGACGGATAAGTCGAGACAGATGTGGAACGGTACGAACCGCGACCGCAACCGCAACCATGACTTTGAACCATGGTTGTATCACATTCTGAACACTCACTGCAGAGGAGATGACTCTCTAGCCCTACTACACTTTCAGCACCAATAACCATCAGAGGCAGCAACAAACCATAAAAGCTGCTTCTAATATCTATGTTCCAGGTGCTTGTAATGTGTCCTACCCTGCTCTTGTCTAAAAATCTATCCGAAGTCTCAGATTGATCGCAAGTAATATAAAAGTCTGTCTGAATTCCCGGATTGATCACCAAGTAATATATAATTTGGCCATTGTTCCTTGGTCGTTTCAACTCTATTCAATGAATACGGAGTTAACTAGCTAAACTTAAAGAAGATTAAATTTTCAATACTGAAAGAGTCAGCTTTCGCTAATATCTGAAATGTCACCGTAGTTAACTAACAACCTTGAAGCAGTTTGGAAGCAGTTGCAATTCATTTGTTCTATCAGGCAAACAATAACACAATCGTTTTAGGTTGCTTTTCTTTTCTTTTACACCTTTGCAAGTCATCCCAAAAAACCCAATTGCTGGAGTTGAATAAAAGACCAACAACAAACTCAGCACAGGCTTTAAGATTCTCAATTTCTCAAGCCCGTATCAATCATGATTCATCTCAACTCTAATGTACGCCTGCCTGCCTGCAGATGCTAGGGACTGTAGAAAGTAGAAACTGATTAACCTTCGAGTTTATCCCTTTAATTATGACAGTCCATTTCAACTTGCATACGTATGTCCCTACTTTGTCTATTAAGTACTTTTATCATGTTTGAACTAGTGATAGACATGTCCATCCTGCTATTCGAAATCAAAACTAACATTTCCTACTACCAACCAATAAGAAGAGTCGCGTGATCAAGTATTTCTGGGCTCTTGAAGAGAGGAATATCCCATCGCATATGCCTCCCTTTAAATGAGTGTATGGAGGGCTGCAGTGAATTTGAACAACATTAACACAGCTTTCATTCAATATCACTCAAACTTGAAACTCTAGCATCTTGGTACCAGTACAGGCGTGAATGTGTTTGTTGATGGTCATCTGACCTTCATGTAGTCAAGACCATGATTCAAAGACTCGGTCGAGCCATCACCAGAACAGAACTCTTCGTTCCGATACAGAGGCGAAATGACTCCGAAATACATTAATCACCGAGAATTTGGCCGAAAAGTCACCGACACTGTGTCAACCTGAGTTCAGCATATTTTGTCTATATTATTTTGTTTCTTTTGCTAATTTTTTATTATTTTTGTTTAGCATATTTTTTTAATATTATTACAAACAACTTTTAGAATATTAAATGGTTCAAAACTTGTGTTTCGTCGAGACGGTAATCGATACATCGAGACCAATGATGTAAAACAGTCAGAACCGCGACCGCAACTGCAACCGTAACTTTGAACCATGGTCAAGACTCAAGACTGAGTTTTGTCCTTGGTCCTTGCCAGATTCTGGTTAGATGATCATCAACAAACATATTCAGAGCAACCTGCAAATCAGCTTGCTTTGACACTTAATCCAAATCAACAATTTGTTGGATCAGATTGCAGCACGATAATAAATTTCTCGTGATAACCTTATCTATCAGCTATTGCATGAATTTGTAATTCATCCATACCGTTTCTTTTTGCAGGCCTGCCATATTTTTCTCTAAGTTGGGATGTAACGCAAGCCCAACAAATCATGCTTGTTCAGATTCAAATGTGTACCTGCATACTTCCAGCTCTTGGTTAACATGCAGTATAACAAATCTTAAAGCTTCAATATCATTTTACTAGTGGATCACTCAATTACTTGCTAAATTTTAATTTCATGCGGTACCATCAAGCTCTTACTAAGTTTTCAGTGCATTTTTTGCATCTGGATCAATTGCTGCTCAGTCGTCCTTTCTTTCACCTTCTCTTGCACAATTGCTGCTGTTCCTTCTTCGAAACAAGTTTGGCCTAAAGATCAGGTATGGAATTAGTTTCCTATTCTTTCATTCTTGGGTTTTCCTTACATTGATTTTGTTCCATGGATTTTGCTTATGAATATGTTTTTTTTTTGTGGTCCGAGGGCGATTTGGCTGCAAATTTTGATTCACTGATACAATAATAAACTCATAACTCTAAGGGTCTGTTTGGTTGGACAGAAAACATTTTCCAAAGTTTCTACTGTTGAGATATGATTTCTGACGGCATCTCCAGAAATCACACCCTTTTCTTTTCACAGTCTGTAACTGAAAAAGACGATTGAAGACTATCCATAAAAGACCATCGGCAGCGACATCTCATCGGCAAACCAATCCCTTCTTCGCCGACTGCATCTCCAGCTCCGGCGGAGACCCACTTTCAGAGCTAAGCTACTCCTCCAATAAGGTTATTCTTCTTTTAAAAATCAGCTACAATTATTATCTCTCTCTCTCTCTCATTTTTTTCCTTTAAAAGCAGCCAATATCAAGGCTCATCCCCACTCTGGGGGCGATATCTCATCCCTGTTCCTGCAACAGCATCTCCAACAGGGGTGAAGACTCCTTAACTATTTCTAGAGGTATGATGATCTCTAATTAGTTTTTTTTCCGCCTTTTTCCTTTGAAAAATTGTCTAGAATTTCTGGTGTAGGTTCTTTAAGTTGGATTGGAATGAATTTTTGTGGGTTGCTTTTGTTTTAGTTTGCTCTTACCTGATTAGGGTTACATTTGATTTGATTGATGCTAATGAATTAATTTGGCTGCTGAATTTTGGGCAATTTATGATTCTTGGAATCTGATTATTAATCTTGGTGCCCTTGTCTCGACCCTCTAACTTGCTCCGAATCCAGGTAGGGGACGGTAGTGCTTTTCTTACAATCTGGTGAGATCATTTGTAAAAGCTTTAGTGCATTCATTGAGTTTGTGAAGCCACGGGCTGATTCTTGCCATAGGTGCTTGATTGAAAAGGGGTTAATTAATAATATAAGTCAAAACTTTGAAACCAAAAAAAAAAAGATCTTGCCACCAAGTCTATCTCAGCAACCTTAAACTTTTCAGTTCCATTAACTTAATATAACCGTGGAAAAACATAACGCTTTGGATATATTCCCAAATCAGTGAATGTTTTGACATAGCAGCAAGCAAATCACCAAATGGCAATGACGACTCTGTCGTAAAATGATCACTGAGGTTTGTCATCTTGGCAAATACAGGAAACGACAAATAAGTACTCTACAGGTTGTTGGTGGCCATTTTCCATGGAAGTCTAGAATTGGGTGCAATGGGCACAATATACGGCCCTCAATAAATCCCCACCACAAGCCTTATTTGAAAAAGAATCTAAATGCTAGCCATAGATGTCATTGAGGTTCAGCTTCGTTGATCTTTCTATGACCAACCTTTTTGAAATTTGAATAGAATGTTTTCATGCTGCAGGACAAAGTTGAAGCAAACAGAAGTTGACTACCAGAATTTTGATAATGCCTGAATCACTTACTTTAAAAAAGAAAGTTTGTACTTGATTACACTAAAGTTTTACTGAATTATAATATACAGTAATTAAGGGGAATTATTAAAGTTTTACTTCAATATGCAAGTGAGGTATGTATAAACATTGATATATGAGATATTCATTGAATAATAAGTTGAGATTCATGCATCCTTGCCCTTTCAACTTACTTGGATTGCACTCTTTGAATGACTTCCTTCTAAAAGACTTCTCGTCCTTTTCTGAAAGTATTTGGCACTAAAAAAGACCTCAATGATTGTGCATTGCACTGCCATTGAACTTCAACAAATATATTGCCATCATGAATTCATACACTTACTAGTTCTTTATTTTTACATAAATAATATAGTCAAAAGCTACCTTCTTGGAATCTGATTATTAATTGCAGTGGCTTTTATCCATTGGGAACTTGCACTTGCAATTCTAACTATCTTTAAAGATTTGGGGTGGAGAGTTGCTTGACTTAGGCGTTCAGTTTGTTCATTTGGAGCAGAGTTTGTCCTTTCGGATATGGACTATCCAGGAAGTTGTAATTGAATATGTTTGTTGCTGTTGTTGATGGATTATCATTTTTTCCTCCTAAGCTTCTTGTGGATTTCAATTGTTGGCATTTGCTGGTGTTCTAGTATTGTATACTAGTTTGTTTAGAGCAATGTCCTTTAATGATTTTGCGAAGCTGCACAATGGACATGGGAACTTGGACTGTTTCATTACGCTTACATTCTTGTTTTTCGTTGTAATCAGTGATTATTGCTTGTAGTATGATCAGATGAACAAGATGTTGATTGTGACTATTTAAAGACACTAAGCAATTTTCTTTTGGTGGAAACTGACCCTTGGAGAGTGCTCTGTTTCTTCTGTCTAGAGCCATAGTTGTCAAAAGAAGACATAGTTGTTAGAATCAATGTTGCAGACCTGACTGCATAATGTTGGCAAGTTGTGTATTGATGTAAATTCCTAGGATAAAGGTTTCAGTTGTGATTATTTTCTAATTCAAAGGGTGTAGGTATTGGTAATGGTTGTACTGAGGTATTCTGCTTGGCTTGTTGATTAAGTTGATCATCTGCTTACAACAAAGAACAATTATTCTTTCTTCAATTTTGTGTCTTAAATGACTGCATGTTTTGTGGCATTCTGCTTGGCTTGTTGCTTAAGTTGGTCCTTAAAGAAGATGATAATTAATTTTAGTTACCTGATACCAAATATCAAGTTGGTTGATGACCTGGATGCACATTTTGTGGCAAAAATTATTTATGGATTCTAGTTTGTACAGCATAAAAAAAGGTTGATTCGGAGATAAAATTGCACAGCTTGCTAAGTTTTGGATTTAGGAGAAGACGGTGCAGCACTTGAAGAACTTAAGTTTTGTATACTTGGACCATGAAAGTCGCCTTCTAAATTTCTTGGATTAGTCTTTACATATCCAGAGATAAAGCTTTTGAGAATGGGAAAATATTTGCAACATTGCCAACAAACACTAAAAAAGGAAGTCAGAAAATATTTTCACTGACAAACCAAACACCAAAAAATTATGAAAAAAGGAATTTGGAAACTATTTTCACTAAATAACCGAACACCGGAAAATTATGGAGAAGGAAGTGATTTTCCAGGAAAATGACTTCGATGGAAAATATTTATTTTCCGTCCAACCAAACGGACTCTAAGCTATCTGATTTTTCCATGCTTTACATAACTCAAACTAAGAGAGATCAGTTGGCGATTTTGCTTGTAGACTGTAGCACCAGTTAAAATTACCTTGAACAACTACAGGTTGACATCTTATTTGTTTTCTTTGGTTTTTCTTCTTAAAATACACTATGGAAAGAGGAAACAATTGGGTTATAGAAATGGGAAAAAATCAAATGTTAGTAAATATGTTTCCTCAAGTTGATATTTAATGAGTTGCTATTACTCTGGATGTGGAATTGATGAACAAAGCAGCCAGGAGGCATAGATGCATAAAATTGTTGATGGATACAAGTCCTTTCAAGTTGCAATCTCTTCCCCTTTTGTCTTAGCTCTTCTATATGGCAAATTGTTGATCAAATCTACTGAAACAAGCATTCTTTTGCCTTGAACGATCTGGTTCTATCAGGATCAATCTATTTATCCTCTTTGTTTTTTTCCCCTCTAACAAAGCCAGTGTGGTGCCTTGTTCTATTTGGATTCTACTTGTGGTTAGATTGTGCTTAGTTGAATTCACTTCTAATTCTTTTTTCATTTTGGGATGATTTAGGTTTTGCTGAAGGTGAAACTAAGTGCAAAATGCTCTAGAATGTTCCACATCAGATTGTGCAATCTCCAGCTCGGCTAGGGTTACCAAATCCAAATTCACCTTCTCTTCAAAACACTACTCCGGCTAAGTTTGCCTCCCAAGCCCAACAATCTCATCCGCCAAATCAACAGTCAAATGCATCAAGCATTATTTCAACTTCTTCAACACTGCTTCGTCTCCTTCCCCCTCTGCCAAGAGCTCAGTCTATTCTTCTGCAAATGTCCTCACTTGCCTCAAGACTTTTTGATGTCTCACCTAATAGGTCGCATTGGATTAGCGCATTTCGAGGTTCCCTACCCTCCTTCTTGTCTTCCCAATCCCAACCTTTGACATCAACTGCACCAGATTCCTACCCTTCTTCCTCCAAAGAAATTCTCGCTCTTTTCACAAACCTTCAAACTCAGCTATTTGAAGCTGTTGCAGAGCTCCAAGAAATTCTTGATCTTCAAGATGGAAAACAGAAACTCTCGCACGAAATCAGGTCAAAAGATACTGCAATTCTTGCACTTGCAAGCAAGCTCAAAGAAGCTGAGCAGGTTCTTGACAACCTTGTGGATGATTACTCGGATTATCGCCGTTCAAAACGGTCCAAGTCAGAAGATGTTGCAGAAGATTCTTCAACCACCACTGTGGCATCTCAGCTGAAGCTTTCTGATATATTGTCATATGCCCATAGGATAAGCTACACTACTTTTGCACCACCAGAATTTGGTGCTGGACAGGCTCCTCTCCGTGGGGCACTCCCCCTGCTCCACAGGAGGAGCAAATGCGGGGCATCCCAACTGTACGCTTTTGCTGATCATGATGTTGGTTTACCAAAAACAGATGAGGATAAGAAGAAAACTATAGAGCCATTGATCGAAACTCCTGTTGGGCAACCAGCAGAGCCAAATCCATTGGCCAATCTTGCTGGAATGCAGGGTCTACTTCCACCTAATATTGCTGTGCCACCAGGATGGAAACCTGGAATGCCCGTGGAGTTGCCCAATGATCTACCTATTCTTCCTCCACCTGGTTGGAAGCCCGGTGATCCAATGGCACTGCCCCCATTGGATTCTCTTCCTATACATCCTGGAATTGAAGAGCAACAACCTCAGCATATCTCCCCTCCAATGCTTACAAAGACACCCGAGCCTATACAAGTTCGGCATGTGCAGCTTGACATTGACGATGATAGTAGTGATTATAGCAGTGATGTTGGTAGCTCTGACAGTGAAGATTAGTCCTAGACTCCAGTGCTTTTATGTCGATGTAAATTCTGAAATGCTACGTAGAGCATCTTTCAAAGAGGATTGAAGTTGCTATCTCTAGCCTGTACTTTCTGCTGATGAAATTGAAGTTTTACTAGAATTCTGCAATTCCTCAAAGATTGTCTAACTGTGTTTGCATACCTAGAATATTCTTTCAATTTGCTGAACATTTCTCGCAATCCGTTCTAGTACTGGTTTTGATTCTAAGGTGTTATTGGAAGCCTAGTTGAGTGAGCATGATCTTTTAAATTTGTGACAATATGGACCAGTACACTGATATTACACACTTATGTAATGTTTTTATGTAGATTCTGAGGCAATAGATTTTAATGTTTTACCTTTGACATACTTTTGTGATAGTTGATCATCTTCTGGACAGTCGTACATATATTGTGTCTTCCGCAAGATGAGGAACGAATGAAAGCAGAAAAGCTGTACCTTTTCCTCAGTCAATACATCTAAGTACTTCCTATTTGGGCTGATAGGTGGGAATTTACTTAGGTTACTCCAGACATCCTAACATAGGAATATTGTACTCAGGTTCGTAACACGCTGTATAAGGGTACCGATTTGTGTAGCTGTAAACATAAAAGCATTTTTCATCGCAGTCGCTCTAGAATCTTAATGCTTGATGATTGACAAACGTTTGTTAAATGAGATGTAAAGTTATCAATGAATATGTTGTAAAGAATTAAATCAACTGATGTAAGAAATGTTGAAGTAGCAGGTGTTGGCAAAAGAGAAAAAAAAATTGCTTGTTTTAAAGGGAAACTGAAGCATAATTCCCTGCAAAGATCACAGGACAAATAGGAAAACAAGTTGAGGAGGAAAAAAATTCACAAAATTTTCAGATACTTGTCAGCCCTTGTGAGGTCGCGGACATTATAGCAGAATCATCTAAGAAATGAAAATCCAAGTTACAGATTGATGCAGTACAGAAATTACAGTTTTGGCAATGGAAAAAAATTCAAGGGTTGGCTGCAATAGAAGTTTTCTTCTCTGCCATGACAAATTCATTAGATTTTAGTATAGGCATTGCTCTTCTGGTGTTGGTTGTTGCTTGTGCCCTGAATGCTCTGATGTTTCTGACAGCAAGGTTTATGAATGAATGAATCCCTATTATATGTTGTCATAGTCAAATCTTTACGTGACGTGAGAGAAGTACAAATCCTCTGATACATGCAATCCAATCCTCACTACTAATCTGACATCTAAGCTAATTTGACTGAAATAAGAATGTATTATTAATGATGATGAAGAAGATGATATGTACAATTTTACATGGCACCGAGCAGCAGCCTAAAGAAATCTAACTTAATAATCGCGAATATTACCACATCCGCAACGACTCGCTCTATTGAACGATTCGAATCCGTGATGCATGATATCGGCCGATACATCCGAGTTAACTTGGAGTCTATTTGGATATTTTTTTAAATTGTGTCCTTTTTGGTATTTTCTAATTTTATTAATTTTTTCAAAATTTTTGGAAACTTTCATGTGTTATAATGTGCGTATCACCCGATATTCATCCGTTATGCCGCGATGGATGTGGAACAATCGATACCGCGATGCTACCGCGACCCGCGATGGCGAGCCATGCATGAGCCTAAAATGTTCCAATTTCAGAGAAAGCATTAAACTTTGAAGATTCTCCACCTTTGATGTCTGGTACAGAACAGACACATATGTCTTTAGATTGAAGGGCACCAGCAATGAAAGAATTGTCGTAGGCAGTCATATGGAGATATGTTTTGCTAAGAGGACACTTACTTGGTTGTATCCATGGTTCAAAGACTCGGCCGAGTCGTCACTGGAACGGGGCTTCCCGATCCGATATTGGGACGAGATGACTCTGATATAATGAATCGTCGAGAAATCGGCCGAGACGGATGGAAACGGCCGAGTCGCGCCCGAATCATCCCGAGTCAGCTCGATATTTTATTATTTTTGCTAAATTTTTAATTATTTTTTTATCATAATTTTTTACAATTTTTAGAATATTAAATATTTCAAAAATTTGTGTCTCGCCGAGACCGTGACGGATAAGTCGAGACAGATGTGGAACGGTACGAACCGCGACCGCAACCGCAACCATGACTTTGAACCATGGTTGTATCACATTCTGAACACTCACTGCAGAGGAGATGACTCTCTAGCCCTACTACACTTTCAGCACCAATAACCATCAGAGGCAGCAACAAACCATAAAAGCTGCTTCTAATATCTATGTTCCAGGTGCTTGTAATGTGTCCTACCCTGCTCTTGTCTAAAATTCTATCCGAAGTCTCAGATTGATCGCAAGTAATATAAAAGTCTGTCTGAATTCCCGGATTGATCACCAAGTAATATATAATTTGGCCATTGTTCCTTGGTCGTTTCAACTCTATTCAATGAATACGGAGTTAACTAGCTAAACTTAAAGAAGATCAAATTTTCAATACTGAAAGAGTCAGCTTTCGCTAATATCTGAAATGTCACCGTAGTTAACTAACAACCTTGAAGCAGTTTGGAAGCAGTTGCAATTCATTTGTTCTATCAGGCAAACAATAACACAATCGTTTTAGGTTGCTTTTCTTTTCTTTTACACCTTTGCAAGTCATCCCAAAAAACCCAATTGCTGGAGTTGAATAAAAGACCAACAACAAACTCAGCACAGGCTTTAAGATTCTCAATTTCTCAAGCCCGTATCAATCATGATTCATCTCAACTCTAATGTACGCCTGCCTGCCTGTAGATGCTAGGGACTGTAGAAAGTAGAAACTGATTAACCTTCGAGTTTATCCCTTTAATTATGACAGTCCATTTCAACTTGCATACGTATGTCCCTACTTTGTCTATTAAGTACTTTTATCATGTTTGAACTGGTGATAGACATGTCCATCCTGCTATTTGAAATCAAAACTAACATTTCCTGCTACCAACCAATAAGAAGAGTCGCGTGATCAAGTATTTTTGGGCTCTTGAAGAGAGGAATATCCCATCGCATATGCCTCCTTTTAAATGAGTGTATGGAAGGTTCCAGTGAATTTGAACAACATTAACACAGCTTTCATTCAATATCACTCAAACTTGAAACTCTAGCATCTTGGTACCAGTACAGGCGTGAATGTGTTTGTTGATGGTTATCTGACCTTCATGTAGTCAAGACCATGGTTCAAAGACTCGGCCGAGCCATCACCAGAACGGAACTCTTCGTTCCGATACAGAGGCGAAATGACTCCGAAATACATTAATCACCGAGAATTTGGCCAAGAAGTCTCCGACACCGTGTCATCCTGAGTTCAGCATATTTTGTCTATATTATTTTGTTGCTTTTGCTAATTTTTTATTATTTTTGTTTAGCATATTTTTTTAATATTATTACAAACAACTTTTAGAATATTAAATGGTTCAAAATTTGTGTTTCGTCGACACGGTGATATATATATCGAGACCGATGATGTGAAACGGTCAGAATCGCGACCGCAACCACAACTTTGAACCATGGTCAAGACTCAAGATTGAGTTTTCTCCTTGGTCCTTGCCAGATTCTGGTTAGATGATCATCAACAAACATATTCAGAGAAACCTGCAAATCAGCTTGCTTTGACACTTAATCCAAATCAACAATTTGTTGGATCAGATTGCAGCATGATAATAAATTTCTCGTGATAACCTTATCTATCAGCTATTGCATGAATTTGTAATTCATCCATACCGTTTCTTTTTGCAGGCCTGCCATATTTTTCTCTAAGCTGGGATGTAATGCAAGCCCAACAAATCATGCTTGTTCAGATTCAGCTGTGTACTTGCATACTTCCTGCTCTTGGTTAACATGCAGTATAACAAATCTTAAGGCTTCAATATCATTTTACTAGTGGATCACTCTCAATTACTTGCTAAATTTTAATTTCATGTTGTACCATCAAGCTCTTACTAAGTTTTCAGTGCACTTTTTGCATCTGGATCAATTGCTGCTCAGTCGTCCCTTCTTTTACCTTCTCCTGCACAATTGCTGCTGTTCCTTCTTCGAAACAAGTTTGGCCTAAAGATCAGGTATGGAATTAGTTTCCTATTCTTTCATTCTTGGGTTTTCCTTACATTGATTTTGTTCCATGGATTTTGCTTATGAATATGTTTTTTTTTTGTGGTCCTAGTGCGATTTGGCTGCAAATTTTGATTCACTGATACAATAATAAACTCATAACTCTAAGGGTCTGTTCGATTGGACAGAAAACATTTTCCAAAGTTTCTACTGTTGAGATATGATTTCTGACGGCATCTCCAGAAATCACACCCTTTTCTTTTCACAGTCTGTAACTGAAAAAGATGATTGAAGACTATCCATAAAAGACCATCGGCAGCGACATCTCATCGGCAAACCAATCCCTTCTTCGCCGACAGCATCTCCAGCTTCGGCGGAGACCCACTTTCAGAGGTAAGCTACTCCTCCAATAAGGTTATTCTCCTTTTAAAAATCAGCTACAATTATCATCTCTCTCTCTCTCATTTTTTTTCTTTAAAAGCAGCCAATATCAAGGCTCATCCCCACTCTGGGGGCGATATCTCATCCCTGTTCCTGCAACAGCATTTCCAACAGGGGTGAAGACTCCTTAACTATTTCCAGAGGTATGATGATCTCTTATTAGTTTTTTTCCGCCATTTTCCTTTGAAAAATTGTCTAGAATTACTGGTGTAGGTTCTTGAAGTTGGATTGGAATGAATTTTTGTGGGTTGCTTTTGTTTTAGTTTGCTCTTACCTGATTAGGGTTACATTTGATTTGATTGATGCTAATGAATTAATTTGGCTGCTGAATTTTGGGCATTTTATGATTCTTGGAATCTGATTATTAATCTTGGTGCTCTTGTCTCGACTCTCTAACTTGCTCCGAATCCAGGTAGGGTAGGGTAGTGTTTTTCTTACAATCTGGTGAGACCATTTGTAAAAGTTTTAGTGCATTCATTGAGTTTGTGAAGCCACGGGCGGATTCTTGCCATAGGTGCTTGATTGAAAAAGGAGTTATTTAATAATATAAGTCAAAACTTTGAAACCAAAAAAAAAAAAAAAGATCCTTCCCCCAAGTCTATCGGAGCAGCCTTAAACTTTTCAGTTCCATTAACTTAATATAACCGTGGAAACACAGAATGCTTTGGATATATTCCCAAATCAGTGAATGTTTTGACATAGCAACAAGCGAATCACCCAATGGCAATGACGACTCTGTCGTAAAATGATCACTGAGGTTTGTCATCTTGGCAAATACAAGAAACCACAAATAAGTATTCTACTAAAGAAGATGCGGCCAGAAGTAAAACCGGACTTACACAGGACATAGTCCATAGACATCATCGGGGAACTGGGGACAAAATCACTAAAACAGAAAAAGGTACTTGCTGGGTTTATCTTGTTGGGTTGTTAAGCAATGCTAGCTTCTATAAGGGCTGCACAAATCTTTTATTTATAGCAGTACTTATCAGCGTTTAATTTCGGATAGACTCATGAATTCCTTTGGTCCTTTTCTCGAGCAACGAATATATTGATGGAGTTCTTGTTTGTTGGCAAATTTCAAAGTCTTCATTCCCTGTCAAGGTTAGACTTCGTAGTTCTCTAAAACGTCAAGATTATTTGGAAATGTTGCAGCATCTTTCCCTGTTTCTGATGATATCTCTATCTGCCCTAAATCATTTAATCTTATCATTTATCACATGTATTCTGCTTGCTTCATCACTTGACTTTATTTCCAAGTGCCAAGTTCCAACTTGTTGAATATCAAGAAAAAAACCTTATTCTGGTCCCATTTTGGCATTTTCAAGTTAGAAGCTTTTGTTTTTCTAAGGAGTAATACTTGTACACATTTAGCTGAGGTTATGTCCCTAATTTTAGAAGCATGTAAATCTAAAGTCACATTGTTTAGACATTTAAAATAATAAGCCTAGAACTTTTAGACCAGGACAAACAATGAGGGAGAGCACCTGTTCAAATTAATCTTACAATTTGGTTCCTCCCATGTTTAAGATATCTGTCAATTGAAACCCATGCTTGAGTTAGTGTTTCCCCAGATTAACATACTCTCTAGTAAAACGACAACATCAAATCTTAGCATTGTAAAGTTTTTTATTGGATGAGCACAATATAGCCAGGTGTACCAACAGTCGAATAAGCCTGTAATGTACCAACATTGATTACTCAAGGAACTTAAAAGATTCATGCATCCTTGCCTTGCCCAGTTTCTACAAGATGTTATAGCAACTCTTTAAAGATGGAGCTATGTAGCATTTGTTGATCTTTTAACATATTTAATGAAGTGCAAAGGATTGTAATTTCCTCAAGTTGGTCGTTTACTAGGATTTCCAAATAGTAATGGTTGACAAGGACAGACTAGTAGCAAAGAAGTAAATTTCATAACCTTTTTTTTAATCTCAATTTCAGATATAAAAATTACTCATTGGATGGATTTTGTGTAAAACCAGACTGGTCATTGCATTCTCAAACTTCAGTTGTATAGGAGTAACAGACTTGTGTACTTCCATCAATATGGCTTTTTCAGCACTTAAATTCGTAAATTGCCAAAAAGCTCAAATCTTCTGCTATCTATTTCTTTGTGTTGCATTAGCCTAAAACTTATGGATGATGGATTAGGAAAGGAAATAGACATTTAATTTTCATATCAAAGTTACAAGTTGTTGGTGGCCATTTTCCATGGAAGTCTAGAGTTGGGTGCAATGGGCACAATATACGGCCCTCAATAAATCCCCACCACAAGCCTTATTTGAAAAAGAATCTAAATGCTAGCCATAGATGTCATTAAGGTTCAGCTTCGTTGATCTTTCTATGACCAACCTTTTTGAAGTTTGAATAGAATGTTTTCATGCTGTAGGACAAAGTTGAAGCAAACAGAAGTTGACTACCAGAATTTTGATAATGCCTGAATCACTTGCTTTAAAAAAGAAAGTTTGTACTTGATTACACTAAAGTTTTACTGAATTATAATATACAGTAATTAAGGGGAATTATTAAAGTTTTACTTCAATATGCAAGTGAGGTATGTATAAACATCAATGGTTTCAAACTCGGCCGGACTGGCCGGTTCGACCGCGACCCGACCATGTGTCCGGTCCGGTTCATAGCCTATGGTGACTTGGTCCAAGAACCGGTCAAACTCGTAAAAACCGTTTAAATCGGAATGAACCGTGAACCGCGGTTTTTTAATTTTTGGCAAAATTGACTGAATTTTGACGAGTAAATTCCCAAAAAGAGGGATTTTTTAATCTAACTTCCCAAAGGGTGGCGATTTTTGAGTCTCTTCTCAAAGGGTGAAAAATGCATTCAAGGAATGCGTTTTTTCAAATAAAAACGTAATTTTCAAATACGTTATTTTAATTTTCATAAATTTATTTAAATAGAAAAAATTGGTTAAAAACGCATTAGTGGAATGCATTGTTTGATAGAAAACGCATTTCGCTAATGCGCTATTGTTTAAGAAACCCATTAGATGAATGCGGTTTTCGTTTATCAATATGTACCACTTTTTTCCATTTCTTTGATCTTGACTTGGGTTATGTAAGGTTTTTTTTTTAAAAAAAATATTATCTTATTATTTTATGGAAGTTATTATTAATTTAGCTCACTAACACAAGTCAAGATAAAAAAAAAAATTTATTTCATAGTTGTTATTAATTTATCTGGTATAGATTTCATTTCAAGTTTGCAAAGGCTTAAAGGTTTTTGAACTTTGGATTTTACATATGCATGCACATATTTTGTATCTTAAATGTTGGTAATTTGTCTTAAAAATCGTAACAATTTTTCTAAAGAAAATTTTACGATTCATAAAAAGTTAATCCTAAATATTTAGTGTAAAAATATGATGGCCCAAAATGAGTTAGAATAATCACATATCTTGAAAACTTTAATCAAAGGGAAAATTGCGAAACTCCTCTCATTTTTCCTCATTTTCAACTATTTATATCACATGTTAAGCAAAAACTTGCATATTCAAATATGTCATAAGGGGATATAATGTCACATCTAATTTTATATACTATGTTTACTTGGTTTTCAATCCAAATTTTCTTATACAATAAGAATTCTTATAACAAGACAAGTACCGGGGATTAGAATAGATTCCTAGATATGCTAAAAACTCATTTAGCAATCAGTTTTTTTTTATTAATAAACGCATTTCCAAAATGGGTTTTAGGCCAAAAAATGCATTCATTAAATGAGACTTTTTAAAACAGCGCATCCCACTAATGCATTTTTTAACTAATTTTTTCTATTTAAATAAATTTATGAAAATTAAAATAACGTATTTAAAAATTACGTTTTTATTTGAAAATCATTCGGGGAGAGACTAAAAAATTACCGCCCTTTAGGAAGTTAGATTAAAAAATCCCTCTTTTTGGGAATTTACTCGAATTTTGACCGATTTATCTAAACCTAATCTCCGGTTCACTCTTCAATCTTCATTCAGTCTTCTTCTTCGCTGCGCCGCTTCGCCGCTTCGGTCTTCCCACTTCCCCTGCAATTGCCAAAATTGCCTGCCGTCCCTAATCCCTTATCCAAACTCCAATCTTTGATCCAGTGCTATTTCCACACTTGCTCATCGATCAATACCCAATTTCTTCCCGTTAGATTTTCCTCCAGGAATTTGGGCGATAACCAGTTCACTGACCTACCTCACTGTCAAAGAATAGCGGCTTAAATTTAGTGTAAGCTTGCTCAAACTTTAATCTCATCCTCGTTTTGGTTCCATTATATAGAGTTTTCTGTTAGATGGATAAACTGCTTGGTTATAAAAGTTTAGAAACTTTTAGAGGTAAGTTTAGAGGTAAGCAACTTACCTCTGGATTGCTGCTTGTCACTGGTAAGTTTAGAAATCTTGCATTTCTTTACGTGATTTTGTTTTTGGTTTTTAGTCTTAATTTAAAAAAATTTGTGGGGTTCTGAGTCCTTGGTGGTGTTTAATGAATTGCCGTAAAAAAGATTTGAAAGTAATTTTAATTGTTTCCTTTGTGTTAAAATTTCAAGTTTCTTGCTGATGATATAATGCAGCGATTGAGTTGTAAACTTGTGGGATTCTGTGGAAATAATTGCATCTCTAATTTGATGCCTTTTCTAAGGTCAAATGGTTTTTGATAAACAATTTGATGGTTGTCTGATGAGTATTAGGTTACATTATATGGAATTCGTATGGTTAAATTTGGGCAGTTGTAGCATATCTTCTTAGGTCCAACAGCTACTGATTGGCTTAGAATGGAGGTGCTACTGACAAAATGTTGGAAGGATGAAGATAAAACAATGGTTTTAACTTAATTAATGTAGATGAGATTTTACTTAACCTAATGTAGATGAGTCTGTTTTGTCTTCTGTTGGACGTGAGCTGAGTATATGGTTTCAAAGGGCTTCCATATTGACGTGCTAATCCAAAGTCACAGATCTTCAACTCACCACAATTATTTAAAAGTATATTTGATGTCTTTAAATCTCTGTGCAAAACCCAGTTATCATGAAGATACTTAACACCCTCAAGAAGCTGAAGCATGAGGCACTTAACTTCACTCTCCCTAAACGGTTGTTTCATTGTCTCCATTAACCACTTCAGATCTTTGGTGACAGTTTCAGTTCCCAAATACAAATAGTCTTAAGCATCATTGATTCTACTAAAATTATTGCATTGCATCAAAATTTATATCTTATATTGCATTGCATCATTGGTGACAGTTTCAGTTTTTTTGTTAATTCTAATATTTAGACAATTGGACATATAAGTTGGATAACTATGATATTGCTCTTATTTTAATTGTGGTTTATCATTTATATCTTATTTTGTGCATAGGTGTGTGTGTGTGTCTATATATATATATATATATATATATATATATATATATATACATATATATATTTATTTATTTATTTATTGAACCGGGGTTGAGCCGGTCCGACCGGTTGAACCTCGACCCTTTCATTTCACCGGTTCGATTAACAGTCCGGGTTTTAAAACATTGATAAACATTGATATATGAGATATTCATTGAATAATAAGTTGAGATTCATGCATCCTTGCCCTTTCAACTTACTTGGATTGCACTCTTTGAATGACTTCCTTCTAAAAGACTTCTCGTCCTTTTCTAAAAGTATTTGGCCCTAAAAAAGACCTCAATGATAGTGCATTGCACTACCATTGAACTTCAACAAATATATTGCCATCACGAATTCATACACTTACTAGTTCTTTATTTTTACAGAAATAATATAGTCAAAAGCTACCTTCTTGGAATCTGATTATTAATTTCAGTGGCTTTTATCCATTGGGAACTTGCACTTGCAATTCTGACTATCTTTAAAGATTTGGGGGTGGAGAGTTGCTTGACTGCTTTTATCCATTGGGAACTTGCACTTGCAATTCTGACTATCTTTAAAGATTTGTGGTGGAGAGTTGCTTGACTTAGGCTTTCAGTTTGTTCATTTGGAGCAGAGTTTGTTCTTTCGGATATGGACTATCCAGGAAGTTGTAATTGAATATGTTTGTTGCTGTTGTTGATGGATTATCATTTTTTCCTCCTAAGCTTCTTGTCGATTTCAATTGTTGGCATTTGCTGGTGTTCTAGTGTTGTATACTAGTTTGTTTAGAGCAATGTCCTTTAATGATTTTGTGAAGCTGCACAATGGACATGGGAACTTGGACTGTTTCATTATGCTTACATTCTTGTTTTTTGTTGTAATCAGTGGTTATTGCTTGTAGTATGATCAGATGAACAAGATGTTGATTGTGACTATTTAAAGACACTAAGCAATTTTCTTTTGGTGGAAACTGACCCTTGGAGAGTGCTCTGTTTCTTCTGTCTAGAGCCATAGTTGTCAAAAGAAGACATAGTTGTTAGAATCAATGTTGCAGACCTGACTGCATAATGTTGGCAAGTTGTGTATTGATGTAAATTCCTAGGATAAAGGTTTCAGTTGTGATTATTTTCTGATTCAAAGGGTGTAGGTATTGGTAATGGTTGTACTGAGGTATTCTGCTTGGCTTGTTGCTTAAGTTGATCATCTGCTTACATCAAAGATGAATTATTCTTTCTTCAATTTTGTGTCTTAAATGACTGCATGTTTTGTGGTATTCTGCTTGGCTTGTTGCTTAAGTTGGTCCTTAAAGAAGATGATAATTAATTTTAGTTACCTGATACCAAATATCAAGTTGGTTGATGACCTGGATGCACATTTTGTGGCAAAAATTATTTATGGATTCTAGTTTATACAGCATAAATAAAGGTTGATTTGGAGAGAATATTGCACAGCTTGCTAAGTTTTGGGTTTTGGAGAAGACGGTGCAGCACTTGAAGAACTTAAGTTTTGTATAAAATTGTTGATGGATACAAGTCCTTTCAAGTTGCATTCTCTTCCCCTTTTGTCTTAGCTCTTCTATATGGCAAATTGTTGATCAAATCAACTGAAACAAGCATTCTTTTGCCTTGAACGATCTGGTTCTATCAGGATCAATCTATTTATCCTCTTTGTTTTTTTCCCCTCTAACAAAGCGCCAGTGTGGTGCCTTGTTCTATTTGGATTCTACTTGTGGTTAGATTGTGCTTAATTGAATTCACTTGTAAATCTTTTTTCTTTTTGGGATGATTTAGGTTTTGCTGAAGGTGAAACTAAGTGCAAAATGCTCCAGAATGTTCCACATCAGATTGTGCAATCTCCAGCTAGGCTAGGGTTACCAAATCCAAATTCACCTTCTCTTCAAAACACTACTCCGGCTAAGTTTGCCTCCCAAGCCCAGCAATCTCATCCACCCAATCAACAGCCATATGCATCAAGCATTATTCCAACTTCTTCAACACTTCTTCCTCTCCTTCCCCCTCTGCCAAGAGCTCAGTCTATTCTTCTGCAAATGTCCTCACTTGCCTCAAGACTTTTTGATGTCTCACCTAATAGGTCGCATTGGATTAGCGCATTTCGAGGTTCCCTACCCTCCTTCTTGTCTTCCCAATCCCAACCTTTGACATCAACTGCACCAGATTCCTACCCTTCTTCCTCCAAAGAAATTCTCGCTCTTTTCACAAACCTTCAAACTCAGCTATTTGAAGCTGTTGCAGAGCTCCAAGAAATTCTTGATCTTCAAGATGGAAAACAGAAACTCTCGCACGAAATCAGGTCAAAAGATGCTGCAATTCTTGCACTTGCAAGCAAGCTCAAAGAAGCTGAGCAGGTTCTTGACAACCTTGTGGATGATTACTCGGATTATCGCCGTTCAAAACGGTCCAAGTCAGAAGATGTTGCAGAAGATTCTTCAACCACCACTGTGGCATCTCAGCTGAAGCTTTCTGATATATTGTCATATGCCCATAGGATAAGCTACACTACTTTTGCACCACCAGAATTTGGTGCTGGACAGGCTCCTCTCCGTGGGGCACTCCCACCTGCTCCACAGGAGGAGCAAATGCGGGCATCCCAACTGTACGCTTTTGCTGATCATGATGTTGGTTTACCAAAAACAGATGAGGATAAGAAGAAAACTATAGAGCCATTGATCGAAACTCCTGTTGGGCAACCAGCAGAGCCAAATCCACTGGCCAATCTTGCTGGAATGCAGGGTCTACTTCCACCTAATATTGCTATGCCATCAGGATGGAAACCTGGAATGCCCGTGGAGTTGCCCAGTGATCTACCTATTCTTCCTCCACCTGGTTGGAAACCTGGTGATCCAGTGGCACTGCCCCCATTGGATTCTCTTCCTATACCTCCTAGAATTGAAGAGCAACAACCTCAGCATATCCCCCCTCCAATGCTTACAAAGGCACCCGAGCCTATACAAGTTCGGCATGTGCAGCTTGACATTGACGATGACAGTAGTGATTATAGCAGTGATGTTGGTAGCTCTGACAGTGAAGATTAGTCCTAGACTCCAGTGCTTTTATGTCGATGTAAATTCTGAAATGCTACGTAGAACATCTTTCAAAGAGGATTGAAGTTGCTATCTCTAGCCTGTACTTTCTGCTGATGAAATTGAAGTTTTATTAGAATTCTGCAATTCCTCGAAGGCTGTCTAACCTTTCAATTTGCTGAACATTTCTCGCAATCCGTTCTAGTACTGGTTTTGATTCTAAGGTGTTATTGGAAGCCTGGTTGAGTGAGCATGATCTTTTAAATTGACATTACACTGACATTACACACTTATGTAATGTTTTTATGTAGATTCTGATGCAATAGATTTTTATGTTTTACCTTTGACGTACTTTTGTGATAATTGATCATCTTCTGGACGGTCGTACATATATTGTGTCTTCCGCAAGATGAGGAACGAATGAAAGCAGAAAAGCTGCACCTTTTCCTCAGTCAATACATCTAAGTACTCCCAGAAAATCAGCTGAATCAGTGCCTTCATAAAAAAGCATTTCAGTCTTCGCAGCATCAAGAGGAAATTGGGATTGTCACAGGGAATTGGGGTTGCGGTGCTTTTGGTGGAGATCCTCAACTTAAAGCTATTATTCAGTGGCTTGCTGCTTCTCAGGTGATGCCTTCTACGGGCTTCATTTTCAGCTTCTTTATGTGGTGCAATGCACCAAGTGTGATTAACTGATTCCATATTGGACATTATGACATTTTGCTAGTCTGGAAAGATTTATTTACTGTGTTCTGTTTTCTGTTCTAATTCTTCTTTCTCAGTCTTATATTCCTAGTAAATATTAGATATCCATGTTAATTGTCAGGTGAACCATTTCTATATGTTATTTGATAATACTGAGAAAGTTGCTGAGCTATTTTGAGCTAATGTATTGCCTTGCGGAAAAAATGGATCTGTCATGATGTTGTGTTTAGTCCAAATTTATTCTGAGATTGCTTCTTGATATATGCTGCTCTTTACTTACGTCTTCGTTTCTGTCATCATGATTGAATTCTTGAAAGAATTGCAAACATGTGACTTACTAAATCCTTTCTACTGCTGTTGTAATGGAATCTGGTTTAGGAATGGATGCTTGGCCCGTATCCTATTTGTGTAATACCATAATTATTTGACATACAATATGGACATTCTTTCTCTTTCCGAAGACATCAGTTCATAGATTTCGTGCATTTTGTTATCAACTGGTTTTATTTAGTCTTCTCCTTTCAGTTCTTCTATGATTTTTCTGATATTGTCCTATGTTCCAGGCATTAAGACCTTTCATCTTGTACCACACATTTGGTTTGGAGACATTGGAGGTGCTAGATCAGGTACTTAACTTCTGCCAGCTGTAAATGATGTTTAACGTATTGATTTGAATGTATATGAGATTTTTTCTCTTTTTTTTTTATTGTTTTTCTGCTGAATAATGGATTTCTGTTTTAGGAGCACCAAAATAAGTAAAGGACAAGTGGTCTTGGTTACTTTGTCAGCTTTAAGTATGTGGCCTTAAAAAAGGATGATCTTTGGAGTATTTCTTTGTATTCAGACACTTACCCCCTCCATCATAATTTGTTCTTCACTTCTGGGTCCCAATTCCTATTGCACTTACCTGCACAATTCTCATGTATATCCACATGCACTTGTAGTCAGCTTCTTCAAGGCCAAGCTATAAAAAGTACACGATTGACCACTATTTGTGCATTGTTATTTCGAAAGGGGTTTCCTAAAAGTGAAGAACAAACTGTATTCTAGTCCTGCAATCTTCTTTTAGAGATGTGATCAAATGGTCAAATTGTGACTAAGTGTGGTGTCTCCTCCAAGCATTTTCTTAATGCTAATCTTAAAAGGCAAACTATCCTTTGGTTGGTTACCTTTGCCAAGGTTTAGTTTGCCCCTTTGACTCAAATTCATTTGGTCCATTTATTAACTATAGCTCAAAGATGGTTGCCATTATCTTTTGGAGTTCTTCTGTTAAATTTATTATCATTTCTTGAACAAGGAACTTCCCTTGTTTTTAAGGTTGTGGCAGACTAAGTTCAAATTCAAAAAGTAACAAATCGGTGGTGAAGGAGCACGGTTGAAACTTTACCAAATTTAGTGCTCGATGATGTGGCTGTTGCATTTCAAATACTGAAATAATTTCTTGTCAATTGTTTATGCTGCTGGATACTGTGTCTCCTGCACTTTGCGAATTATAGGTCTAACACGCGGCCTATTATTCATTAGATTCTTAGATCTGACTGATTGAACTTTGGACCACCTTTCATTATTTTATGGATGGACACTTTCTTTTCATGCCCATTGGTTGTTGACAATTTCTCTTTTAGGTGACTCGCTGGATTATATCCCATGAGTGGACTGTTGGAGAACTTTGGAATATGATGGTTGAGTACGGATCCAAGAGATTAAAAGGTGAAGCCAGAGTTGGCTTTTTCAGTTGGCTCCTTCCCTTGGTAGATTCCAATGATGCATGAGCTGTTGGGCATCACCTCAATCTTCATGAGATTTACTGAGCATTGACCAAAATTTCTTCTTTGGTGGGCACTTTCTTGGCTTGGTGCGGCTCATATTTGATTCACTATGGAAGACTAGCATAGTGTAAATGCTTTCACTGTTAGTTGCACTGTGGAAATATAGAATACTCGGCATAATTTTTCCCTATAGGGGTGCGTGGTCTGTGTATCTGAGGGACATTTTATTGTTCGTTAGTGACAAAAAAGAAGTGCATCTGGAGTTGCTCTGCGCCAATGGTTGATTTTGTCTGACCCAAGATCTCCTTTGCAATTCACCTGTAAGGGAGAATGGATGAGCTCAAGGGCAGGTAAAATGAAGGCATTCTAGCTATTCATTGAACAAGAAAATGACAGGAGAGGGGGGGTTGCATGCACGGAGATGGAGGGTATTTACTATCTGCTGCCCACTGCCCCGGATTTGAAACTGCTGTGGAAGCATATGCGATCAAACTCTGGCTTGCGACAGCAACTCTGCTGCTATCAGAATTTGTTGGTTAGAAAGCTTTGTCCATAACCAACCTAGTTATGAGGATCTAACCCGCATTCATGTAATACCTTTCTTTCTTGTTTAGTGAACGGAGGCTCGTAGAATTCGCTGAAAGATAGGATCAGCTGTTTGGTACGTCTCCTTTTGTACCTATAATTAAGTCTATACACGTTAGGATGAGGTTCAAAAGTTACCATTCATACAAGGACCATTAATTTGACATATCTTTTACTTCCACAAAATAAAATAGGGGAAAAAAATTCTCATTACTGAAAATTGGTCTACACAAACTAGGGCTGTTCACGAATTGGATTGCGAGCGCCTCGAATACGAGCTCGACTCGAGCTCGGTCAATATCAAGCTCGAGTCGAGCTTGAGCTCAAAAACATTAAGATCGTTGGCTCGCGAGTTCGATTATATGTATGTATCTTTTATTTTTTATTTTAATAGTAAAATTACATATATATTCTTAATATTTTATTATTTGTTAAGAAAAATTATTATTTTATTTATTTTTAAAATAAAATAATTATTTTTTATTTTTTAAAAATAAAATAATTATTTTTTATTTTTTAAAAATAAAATAATTATTTTTATTTTTTAACCTCGAGCTCGACTCAAATTTGAGTTCGTTGAGCTCGAGCTCGAGCTCGAGTTCCAGTTTTGTAAAATTAACTAGAGGTTCGGTTCGATTAGATCAAAACTCAATTCGACTCGATTCGTTTGCACCCTTAACACAAACACAAGCATTGGGTAGAGCGGGATTAATTTAATGCATGTCTAGACTTGTAAGAGGGTGGTGGATAAACTTGCCCTGATAATGACTTTAGGGGATTAATTCTTTCTTTGTGCTTGATGTTTCATGATGAACATCAATTTTTTTGTTTGGGGTGGTTTTGAGAGTTCGAGTTTGAAAATATTTTTTACCGTTCCAATGATTAGCTTATTGTAATTTTCCCATTCCAGGGATTATTTTACCTACTTATATCCTTTTTTTTTCTTTTTCAATGCTCTTAGTAGGCCAGATGCTCTCGTGCTAACTATCCCATAATTTGAAATTAAAAAAAAAATCTAATTTGGCATCTAAAAGAGGATCCAATATTAGGCATCTTTTTTCCAATTTATGCACTTGATAAATAAAAGGAACCAAATATAAAAAGATTTTAGTTGAGCTAAATTTTCTTATAATTGTGGTGACAGCAAGAATCTTAAGGTATGAAAAAAAAATGTTTTGTTAAATTTTGGAAGTTGTTATTTTTTGTATGAATAATGGATATATTTTAGGGTTAATTACATTTACCTCCCCTGAGGTTTGACCATATTACCAATCAATCCCTGTAATTTGTCCAAATAACGGTCTCACCCTTTGAATGATCAAACATTTAACAAAAACCCCCTTAATGCCGAAAATGCCCTTATTGAGGCCATATTGCATTAAAAAAAGAATATATTTTTATTTATTAACCTTCAAGTAATCCAAAAAAATAGAAAAAGTTTTTGCTTATTATTTTATAAAAATCACATCTTTACTTCCATAAATAGTTTTGAATCAATAATTATTTTAAATCTTAAAAATGAATATTAAAAATTATATAAATTGAAAGAAAAATAAAAAAGAAGCAATTATTTTAAATCCTCAAGTATGGTTCGAATTTGTGGTTCAAGGCATGTTGCGGAGAGCACAAGGCATGTTTTCCTCAATTTGAACCATACTCTAGGAATTAAAATAATTTCTTCTTTTTTTATTTTTCTTTCAATTTATCTAATTTTTAATATTCATTTTTAAGATTTAAAATAATTATTGATTCAAAACTATTTATGGAAGCAAAGATATGGTTTTTATAAAATAATAAGCAAAAACTTTTTTCTATTTTTTTGGATTGCTTCAGGGTTAATAAAATAAAAATATGTTCTTTTTTTAATGCAACATGGCCTCAATAAGGGTATTTTCGCCATTAAGGGGGTTTTTGTTAAATGTTTGATCATTCAAAGGGTGAGACCGTTATTTGGACAAATTACAAGGATTGATTGGTAATATGGTCAAACCTCAGGGGAGGTAAATGTAATTAACCCTATATTTTATTGACCCTGTATAGTAATGGCCCCATAAGTAAATTAACAAGTTAGATCAAATATTTAATGTAACTAGTATAATAATTGAGGGGCAATTTTGGCATAAAAAAATCTTCTCACATCTGAAATTATTTTCTTATTGTTGCTTTTTTGAATTGGATTAAATTGTTACAAGAAAATTAGTTTTAAGGGAGGTTAGTAATATTTTTAGAACCTCAGGGGAGGGGCAGTGAAACTATTAGAAACCTCCCCTGTTATCCCTATTATTGTATCATCCTTGCTCCGGAAACCTGCCTTTCCACTGCTAGTGCTGGAGTAGAAAACAGTCGCAGGATACCAAGTTTTCGGGTTAATTTCACTTTATCCCCCCAAACTTTGGACGATTACTCACTTTAGTCCCTAAACTTCAAAATGGGACACTTAAGTCACTAAAACTTATAAATTTGGACACTTAACTCCCTAAACTTATAAAATCGGACACTTAAATCCCTAAACTCTTATAAAATGGGACACTTCGACCACCATGGCATTCAGGATTTTGTTAACAATTTTCCTTAATTGGGAGGTATTTATAAGTTTAGGGATTTACTTGTCCTATTCTAAAGTTTAGGGACTAAAGTGAATAACCGTCCAAAGTTTGGGGGGACAAAGTGGAATTAACCCCCAAGTTTGCTGTCTTTTGTAGTCCGTAAGAACTAAGAAAGAATTGAGGAGACCGGTTTCCATCGGCAAAGCAAAGAACTTCAGCACTCCACCTCTCTATCTCTCCTTCTCTGGATTCAAGCTTTTCACAGTACCAAAACAAAATACTATTGTAAGTGGTAAGAAGCCCGCATTCAAATCCCTTTCTTGGTTACCACTAAACTTTTGTACCTTCTATGTGAGTCCTTCTGGAGTTAGTAGTAGTACAAATATATGCAAGTCCTCCCTGCTGCATGTTGCCTTTTTCGTTTTTTTTTTCCCCAAATCAAAGTTTGAATCTTTCTCTGTGATTTCAATTGAAAAGTGGACAGCATCTTTTCCACTGGGGAGTGAGGGGTTGTGGGAGTTTTCCTATGGAGATAACCTTGAGACATCTTCTCATGTAATTGTAATTTAAAGCTTCTCTATTGTTATCTATTTGTCCTTTTCTTTTCTTTTAATCCTTGGAGAATTGCACATTTCCATTTTTCTGCTACAAAGGAAGGGGTTGCTCTATGGGGCTTTGTTTGTTAATTCCACATTTTGAGGCTCTTGGGTTGGCTGTTGAAATAAGTAGTCTGTATTTAGCTGGTATCCCATTTTTCAGCACTCCACTGCTGTTGGCGTTTGCTAAATTCTGATTTTTTTTCAAAAGGATCTTTTAGTTTCATGCCCTTTTATATATATCTAGCAGCAGAAGAGATGTCTGTGGCGGCTTCGGCTGCTGCTGCTGCTGTTGGGGCTGGGGCGGTCGCCTTGTTCAGACTAAACAGGTTGCCTTCTTCCCCCTCCACCTCCTCCTGCTCTTGTCTTCTTCTCAAAGGACTCCGAGCTTTTGCACCATTTCCATACCGATACCACTTCGCTTCTTATTCTACTTCTTCTTTGCTTTCACAAGAAGCAGCAGCTGTTGCTTCCCAACTTCCACGCTCACACGCCGCCAATACCTCCTCCAATGTGGTGGAAATTCTTGAACAGAGAGGCCTGCTGGAATCTCTCACCAGCGATAGTCTCAGGTCGGTCTGCTCCTCCTCTGCCCCTAACCAAGCACCTCTTCGAGTCTACTGTGGTTTTGACCCCACCGCTGATAGCCTCCACCTCGGCAATCTCCTTGGCATTATTGTCCTCTCTTGGTTCCTCCGCTGCGGTCATCGTGCTGTCGCTCTCATTGGGGGAGCCACCGGCCGCGTAGGCGACCCTTCTGGCAAGAGTTCCGAAAGGCCTGAGCTTGACCTTGAAACCCTCCATAAGAACATTTCTGGGATTTCCGCCACCATTTGCCACATTCTTAGCAGGGCTGCTCCTATCCCTGATTCTGTTTCTATCCTGAATAATTATGAGTGGTGGAAAGATGTTAGGCTGCTGGATTTCCTCAAGGATGTTGGGAGGTATGCGAGGGTGGGCACCATGATGTCCAAGGAAAGCGTCCGCAAGAGGCTTGAATCTGATCAGGGCATGAGCTACACTGAGTTCACCTACCAGATCCTGCAGGGCTACGACTTTGTCCATCTCTTTCGCCAAGAAGGAGTCTCTGTTCAGATCGGTGGCAGCGATCAATGGGGCAACATCACTGCCGGGACTGACCTTATCCGCAGAATTCTTCGCGTTGAAGGGGCAGCCCATGGACTCACATTCCCTCTCCTCCTCAAGAGTGATGGTACTAAATTTGGAAAATCAGAGGATGGTGCCATTTGGCTTTCCCCTTCCAAGTTGACCCCTTATAACTTTTACCAGTATTTCTTTTCAGTTCCTGATGATGATGTTGTTAGGTTCCTCAAGATACTTACTTTCTTGAGCTTGGAGGAGATTGCACGGCTGGAAAGGGACATGGATACCCCCGGCTATGTTCCCAACACTGCCCAGCGTAGGCTGGCTGAGGAGGTTACTCGCTTTGTACATGGCCAAGAGGGTCTGGACGAGGCTCTCAAGGCCACTGAGGCTCTGAGGCCTGGGGCAGCTACCAAGTTGGATGCTAAAACCATTGAGGGGATTGGAGAGGATGTTCCTTCTTGTTCGCTGCCTTACGATCAGGTCCTGAGTCTGTCTCTGTTGGATCTCTCCGTTTCAAGTGGATTGCTTGAGAGTAAATCAACAGCACGGCGTCTACTCAAGCAAGGAGGGCTTTATCTGAACAACGGTAGGGTTGACAGTGAGGCGAAAAAGATTGAGGCAAATGATATTATAGACGGAAAAGTTATCCTTTTATCTGCTGGAAAGAAGAATAAGATGGTTGTAAGAGTTTCTTGATTGCCTTTGCCTTGGATTATTTTTCATTTATTTTACATCGCAGAACGTTCATCATTGCAAGTTTTGGATTTGTCTAGATTAAACATATGGACTTAGATTTTGGTGGAGTTAATGCTATTTGGAATATCTTTTGTTCCTCTTTTCCGTGATTATTGTATTCTATTATAGATATTACTTATCATTTCAGCAGCTTCACTCTGATCTGAATTTTTTCACTATTAATCATTTATAGTGGAAGTACCTTTCGAAGGCATTCTCAACTACTGAGATCGCTTAAGTCTCTTGTTTTTGAAATTCTCATTTTGTTTGTTATCTCAAGAAAATAGATATAGAATCAACATAGTCTGTAATTATGCACTAAGCATAGCTCAAGATGAGGAATGGGATAATCCTCAGTGTTAGGTACATTTTTGTAAAGCGAAATTTGGGCCGTTGCCCAACAATTGTACACTTTTACCTGATCAATATATATATATATCTTATCGTTTCTGGAAAAAAAAATTATACTTCATAATGTATAATATATCATCTATTGTTAATAAAATTTGCAACTTTCTGGACTTCTTGGTTCACTACACTAAATTGTTTAATTCAGTGGAGACTGATGTCGATCACAGAATACCTCTTTTCTACAGCAAATATTCTCAAAGATAATAAGAGATGGAACGAAGCATGTGCTGGGTAAAGGAGTTAAAATCTATAGCCATGCCTTGCAGTTCTTCAGAAGGGGTGACTTGATAATTCAACTTATACAAACCTAAACTTTCCCAAGCTGCGGAGAAATTTTTAATTTGTTTTGGGCTACATTAGCTTTTGTTGTCAAAGGGAAGTTTTGATTTTGAAAGCTATTGAGAATTTGGGGGTTGTGGGAAGGTATGGAACTGCTGTAAATCCCCTTTACCTACCAATTTGCCCCGCATAGCAATGGCTTTGGCTTGTCTTGTTGGTTTGTCTGTTTAAATGACATAAAACAAATAGAAGTTTTCATTCTTGATGGTACAATATGTGTCATGTAATGGTAAACATTCAATATTCTCCACTCCCTTTAAGGACAAAAGATTGGTGCCCTATTTTGGCAGCATCATTTGGTGGGAACAGAGAAGCAAGTTTCTTTTAGTTATTATCTGAATTTATGCTCCCGGATGATTGTTGAAATGATGTGAGTCAGCTGATTCTCAGTTGAAGGATAAAAATTTGTTATGAATATTAGTTGCTAGTTCTTCAATGGTAAAGGTTCGAATGCTAAATTAACATGCTTCAAAAAAGTTCTTATAATTCCTCTGAAGACATATTTCCTAGTATTGATAGCAAGAAACAAAAAAGCTTAATGGTCTGAAATGTTACTACAAATCTTTCCCGATATGTCTACTATGTCTGGACTTAAGACACCTCAAGCCCCCCCCCCCCCCCTCCTCCCCAAAAAAAAAAAAAAGAAAGTGTGAGGTGGTTTGACTAGGTCTTCCAACGATGGCTGATTTGCTCTTGAATTTGCGGTCCCTTTTGGAGACCAACTATCAGCAGCAGCAGCAGCAGCTGCTTAAGAGTATGCCTACTGTTGCCTCTGCTTGTTAGACACTCTCAAGTAAGAATGTCAACTCTTTATGGAGTACTATTAATACTTACTACTATTAATTATTTGTACCTAGTACTAGTTTATAAGCACTTATAGACGGTTTAATCAATTATGTGTGAGAATACAGCTACTCCATTTGATTACATACTGTTCTTTGACAATGCATTGATTCATGAAAACTTCTTTTGTTCTGCTCCTGCTTTACCATTTACATCTGTTTGTTTGTTTTATACGACAACAGGAGTTGATTTCTGCACTGTTTTACAAAACTTGCATGCAGCAACACACTTAAAAGGGTAAAATTAGTACTGGTCAAGGTAAAACTTATCCTGGCAATTGCCAAACTATGGAAAATTGTTGGTACCAAATTGCAAATCGTACCCATGCTCATTGCTTAGTTGTCCTACTTCGACTATAGGAGAAATGCAAGTTTAGTTCTCAATATTTAGCATGTGTGCTAAATTGGTCCTTAATATTTCAACTAAAAATGAGACCCACTATCGGCGCCAGCAGCAGCAGCCCCTTGATAGTAATACAACTTGCCTCCGCTTGTTGGACTCCCAGCAGCCTGGCCTTGTGCTTCTCTCTCAAGTAAGAATAAGAAGCAAATTCCTTCACTCTTTACGGACTTCTTTTTATGCTTGTTTCTATTGGCCGTTTGTTCCTACGATTAGTATAGCACCAAATGTTGCTACTTTAACCAATTAAATGCCAGAATGCGTTTATTCTGTTCAATTTTGGATTGATTGTTCTTTCTCTAGGCATTTTGATTCATGGAAACTTCTTTTCTTCTGCTCCTACTTTACAATTTGCATTTCTGGTTAACATTGATGGTTGTTGTGCTTGTTTTATTTCACAACAGGAGTTGATTGCTGCTCTGCTTTCTTGCGCTTTCTTTTCTTTATTTCCTGCTGCTAATAGAGGTGCCACATATCTCCCAGCGATCAACTTTCATCATTTATTTGCGTATGTTATCATTCCATCAATCAGCATCATCATCAATTGTGCATACCCCTTCATTATTAACTACTCTGCTATTCTTGCACTCTTGCTTGTCCTTGCAAACTGACACCTTTTCCCTGCCATATTACCAGCAATGTTCTATGGGCCCTTTTTGTTCATATCAAGGACCAACCGGCTTGGGCAACCTTATTGAAAACTGATGATTTTTTTTTTTCTTTGAAACTGATGGTCACAAGGTTCCTATGGGTCTGAAGTTTCTTTGGGCTGTTTTGTTAACTGTGTCAAGACTTAGTCTTTCTTCAATTTAGCTTTTCTATGACAACATTTTCCTGGTGTAAAGCTGGCCTTTGAGTTTGTAATTAAGCGTGTAGATCAGAAAGCATGAAGGAGAATACACTTAGTGTACCGCATGTGTGTGCTTAATTTAACATAACAAGGAAGGATTATAATGCATAAGAAGTTGACGACCTACTACTACTTACAGTTTCATGTCTCCATCTCTTATTTTGATCTGTGCACTTCAGTCATCGTGGTCGGATCACAGTCAAACCTTGAAAGTGTAGGATAGTGGCAACTTAAAGAGAGAGAGAGAGAGAGAGAGAGAGGGGGGGTTGGATCTACAATCTCGAAGCTTGTGGAAGAGAAGCTATAAACTTTGGGAGTGATTATGCATATTGTAACTTCATCAATCAAATCTAATGAGTGCTGTTGATTCTTATCTGAATTTTCAGTTCAGTCGGCAAGTGGATATATCTGATACTAATGTTGTTTCAGGTCTCTATACGGGTGTTATGAGGAGTACCAGGAAAGCAAAATAAAGTACATTGATTTGAATGTATATGAGATTTTTTCTCTTTTTTTATTGTTTTTCTGCTGAATAATGGATTTCTGTTTTTGGAACACAAAAATAAGTGAAGGACAAGTGGTCTTGGTTACTTTGTCAGCTTTGAGTATGTGGCCTTAAAAAAGGATGATCGTTGGAGTATTTCTTTGTATTCAGACACTTGCTCCCTCCATCATAATTTGTTCTTCACTTCTGGGTCCCAATTCCTATTGCACTTACCTGCACAATTCTCATGTATATCCACATGCACTTGTAGTCAGCTTCTTCAAGGCCAAACTAGAAAAAGTACACGATTGACTGCTATTTGTGCAGTGTTATTTCAAAAGGGGTTTCCTAAAAGTGAAGAACAAACTGTATTCTAGTCCTGCTATCTTCTTTTAGAGATGTGATCAAATGGTCGAATTGTGACTAAGTGTGGTGTCTCCTCCAAGCATTTTCTTAATGCTAATCTAAAAAGGCAAACTATCCTTTGGTTGGTTACCTTTGCCAAGGTTTAGTTTGCCCCTTTGACTCAAATTCATTTGGTCCATTTATTAACTATAGCTCAAAGATGGTTGCCATTATCTTTTGGAGTTCTTCTGTTAAATTTATTGTCATTTTTTGAACACGGAACTTCCCTTGTTTTTAAGGTTGTGGCAGACTAAGTTCAAAGATAAAACGTAACAAATCGGTGGTGAAGGAGCACGGTTGAAACTTTACCAAATTTAGTGCCCGACGATGTGGCTGCACTTCGCGAATTATAGGTCTAACACGCGGCCTATTATTCATTAGATTCTTAGATCTGACTGATTGAACTTTGGACCACCTTTCCTTATTTTATGGATGGACACTTTCTTTTCATGCCCATTGGTTGTTGACAATTTCTGGAGATGCTCTGCACCAATTGTTGATTTTGTCTGACCCAAGATCTCCTTTGCAATTCACCTGTAAGGGAGAATGGATGAGCTCAAGGGCAGGTAAAATGGAGGCATTCTAGCTATTCATTGAACAAGAAAATGACAGGAGAGGGGGGGTTGCATGCTGGAGGGTATTTACTGTCTACTGCCCACTGCCCCGGATTTGAAACTGCTGTGGAAGCATATGTGATCAAACACTGGCTTGCGACGGCAACTTTGCTGCTACCAGAATTTGGTTAGAAAGCTTTGTCTATAACCAGCCTAGTTATGAGGATCCAACCCACATTCATGTATTCCTCTCTTGCTTGTTTTGTGAACGGAGGCTCGTTGAATTCGCTGAAAGATGGGATCGGATGTTTGGTCTAAAATTGTTTTGTCCGCTTCCATGAGTATGGCTCTTTTCGTCAAGTTGATTTCTCAATCTTTGTGCCTATAATTAAGTCTATATGCGTAGTATTAGGTTCAAAAGTTACCGTTCATACAAGGACCATTAATTTGTCATATCTTTTACTTCCACAAAATAGGGAAAATTTTGTCTCGTTACTGAAAATTGGTCTACACAAGCATTGGGTAGAGCGGGATTAATTTATTGCCCGTCTAGACTTGCAAGGGTGGTGGATATGCTTGCCCCGATGATGACTTCAGGGATTAATTCTTTTCTTTGTGCTTGATGTTTCATGATGGGGTTAAAACGAGGGAAAAAAATTCCCCTCATCCCGCCCTATTACTTCCCCCGGGATGAGCGCGGGTACGCGCCCCTGTTGCCATCCCTAGATATTATTATATGGGATTAAATATAGAAAATTCTCATGAACTTTTATAGCTGTTGCACAATATACTCCAAAGTATGTTTATAGGCACTTTGCACCCTAAGAAAACTATCGTTCACAGATTTCATGACCATACAAAGCGCGTGTCTTGCAAGCTCTGTCCATTGAAATTTCTTGATATAATTGTCATCCTTTCAAACAAATATAAATGGCTATCTCCAGCTATCGTTACTTGTTCATTCTACTCATTTATTATCATTTTCATCATAGTTTTTCCCCTTTTATTTCCTCTTTTTCACAAATGCTGCACAATTTCTACATTGAGCATAGTCCTAATAATTGCAGCTCAAGCGATGCATATGAAGCAACAAACTTCAACTCAAGATGCAGGTGTGGAAGAATGGCACCTCTATGCACTTCATGGACTATTCACAATTCAAGAAGAAAATTAATTGGAATAACTAATGTAGTATTTTTTGGGATGTGATCTATGCAAAAAAAAAAAAAAAAAAAAAAAAAAAGATGGTTCGAAAGATAAAAAGTTGATTGCAAATTGTATTTGTGATGCAAGTAAAATATTATTCGAAATAATTTTGTTATCCAAAAAGAAAACAAAAAGTACGAAAATTTTATCTTCTCAAATGAGTAAAAAATTTCTAAAAAAAAGTCATTAACCAATAATATACTACTACTAATATTTTCTTTTTTATTTTAATCTTATTATTTGTCACTTTACTATTAATAATTAGATTTATTATGGGCTCATTTGTTTTTGATGTATCTAAATAATTTGAATACTATACAAAATATGCTTTGCACATAACTAACATATATTTGCAATTATTATTACTAGTAATAACTGAACATAAAAAAGAGATGAAAAGAGAATAAGTTGAAGTTCATTAAAAATAATAGATAAATAATGATAGTAAAAAATTGAAATAACTAGTCACACAAGACAGAAAAGAATAAGAAAAATGTAAAATGGAACAAGGTAAAGAGTAAAGAAAAAAGTACCAAAAATAATTGATATATAAATAATATTCCAAACAATAGTTTTTTTTTACATACATCATATTCCAAAATTATTTAGATACTTTATGGACCATCACATCCCACTCTATGCAACACAATGGCCAATCGGACATGAAGGATGCTTTTATCTGTTCAATTATTATTTGAGAATACAGTTATCATTTCAGTGATAAAGTGAACGATACATAAAAATTAGTTACTTTTCAGTGGATTTTGGATGCAAATTACCTATAAACATACTTTGAAGTGTGTCGTGCAAGTGCAACAGCTATAAAAGTTCACACGGGCGGTTTCTGAAATTATCCCTATTATTGTATCATCCCTTGCTCCAGAAATTCGCCATGCCACTGCTAGAGTAGAAAACATTAGCAGGATACCAAGTTTGCTATCTTTTGTAGTCCGTAATACTAAATACCAGCAAGAAGAACTAAGAAAGAATTGAGGAGACCGGTTTCCATCCGCAAAGCAAAGAACTTCAGCACTCCACCTCTGTATCTCTCCTTCTCTGGATTCAAGCTTTTCACAGTACCAAAACAAAATACTATTGTAAGTGGTAAGAAGCCCGCCTTCAAATCCCTTTCTTGGTTACTACTAAACTTTTGTACCTTCTATGCCATCGGGAGTTAGTAGTAGTACAAATATATGCGAGTCCTCCCTGCTGCATGTTGCCTTTTTTCGTTTTTTTTTTCCCCAAATCAAAGTTTGAATCTTTCTCTGTGATTTCAATTGAAAAGTGGACAGCATCTTTTCCACTGGGGAGTGAGGGGTTGTGGGAGTTTTCCTATGGAGATAACGTTGAGACATCTTCTCATGTAATTGTAATTTAAAGCTTCTCTATTGTTATCTATTTGTCCTTTTCTTTTCTTTTAATCATTGGAAAATTGCACATTTCCATTTTTCTGCTACAAAGGAAGGGGTTGCTCTATGGGGCTTTGTTTGTTAATTCCACATTCTGAGGCTGCTGGGTTGGCTGTTGAATGAGTAGTGTGTATTTAGCTCGAATCTCATTTTTCAGCACTCCACTGCTGTTGGTGTTTGCTAAATTCTGATTTTTTTTTTCCGAAGGATCTTTTAGTGTCCTGCCCTTTCATATATCATACTTTCTTTATCTCATGCTTCTGCCCTGATGGTTGAGAAGAACGCGATCGCACAAAGTCAAGTACAGACGAAAAGTTTCGTGAAATATATTCTTATTTTCGTTTTTTTTCCTGGAAGACTGGAAAGAAGGAATTGCTAACTGTGTTTCCGTGGAATAAAGATAAGATAGCCTGTTTAACCATTGACATTTGCCATTGTAATTTAGGAGTAAAGCTTCTACCTTTACGTGGATATTGAGATTGGATTTGTTTTGGGTTCTTTTCTGCATTTGTATTGCACACGCGTCTTTTCTTGTCTATTGAGGCCACTATTGCTGCTACTCAAGTTGAAAAAGTTTTCACTGTTATTTTGCAGCACTGGTTGCAATTAGAGGACCTTGCAGTAAAGGTTGTTCTTCAGCTACTAAGATAAAAGGCAGTCGTGGTTACAACAAATGGATGCATTGAGGCTGCAGTCTTGGTTCTCACCTATTAAAATAAAAGGCAGAAAAGATTCTTCTTCATGCTATGGTGATCTCTCTATGAGGAGAAAGAAACAGAACCAAACTGTTATATCATCAACCTGGATGTCTATGAACAGCCTATCCAGATCGCCTTCATGGGTACGTGCATCTGATTCTCATTTCCCTTCCGTGTCTAATGTCTATTTCTACTTCATAATATTCATTTGTGTGTCAATTCATATCATTGTGGAGGTCTTAGTGGTAGGGGTTTTTGATCAGGTTCATGGGTTCAGAGAATATAGGTTAAAGACTACTAAAGCAGTGGGTGTATCAGAGGCGGAGGATGGGAGGGAGAAAGGAAGCAAAAAATCTGGTGAAAATTCTATACCTGATGATGCCTTTGATATGGATGATGAAGAGAGGCAGGCATGGAGGAAAAAAATTAGGGAAGTGATCAGTACGAACCCTGCCATTGATGAAGAGGTAGATCCTGATGAATGTAGAAAAAAGATGCAAAAGCTTTTGGCGGATTATCCTCTTGTTGTTGAGGAAGATGACCCCGATTGGCCAGAAGATGCTGATGGTTGGGGTTTCAGCTTAGGTCAATTCTTCAACAAGATTACCATTAAAAATGTCAAGAAGGATGATGATGACAACTATGATAGTGAAAATGAAATTGTGTGGCAAGATGATGATTATATCCGTCCAATTAAGGACATAACATCTGCAGAATGGGAAGAGGCAGTGTTCAAGGACATCAGTCCTTTAGTTGTTCTTGTACATAACCGTTATAAAAGGTTTGTTTGCTTTACTTTGTTTTTGTCATTGGCACTCTTTTAGTGCAAGTTAATTGGTTTTAATGTCCATGTTTTTCTTTTTAAAATGTTGCTGGGATTAGTTACCTCAAATTGCCTGTCTTTTAATATGATGCTTAGTGTTGTAGATTAGTGCTGATGCCTGACTATTTGCTGTGCCTGAATCATTTTGGGATAATTTCTGGCTATCAATTTCTTAGCTAGGTGATCTCTTTGAGTTCTTATTCTTCTGCTGTGATATGTCCCTCCCTGGGTTAAACATTTAGGAACGTTTGTCCAGAAATGCTATTGATATTGCATATGCATAGCCTTTGTTGAGTTACTTTGACCTTTATAGCAGGCTATTGCCAGCTAAGTGTTTGTCGATTGATCTTAAGGTCGCAGTATTATGTGACTATGTCTTATCAGTTTTTGAACTCTGGCTTGCTTATATATTCTACCTTGCATCGAATAACTTGCAAACATAGAACTGAGGTCCTGGTAATATGCCAACAAGAATTTACTGATTGCAATTGGCATTATTTGATTTGATTCACCTACATAGGCATGCTTGGTTGCTTGACTTGGCAAAGTTACTGAACAGCAAAATTTTGAAAGAATTGATATGATCCTCTACCTCCCCTCTTGTGCTCTTCCCCTTGCTTGTTGATCCTAATTTTCTGGGTTTTGGATAACTTTGTGGCATTTGTCTACATATATATTTGCAGAGCTGTTATCTGGAAAAATATAGTAATATGAAAATGCAGATGGAAGGCTTTTGCTGACACCCTTTGCAGCTACTTTTTCTGAGCTGGGTTATATTGAGCAAAATAGTCATTGACAAAACATTTTTTGGAGCATTTTGCTAACACGTTTTACAATGCCCATTATAGTTTGCCGACCATCTTTTCATCCACGAGAAAGTGCTGATTTTTCAGAAAAAATCCTCAAGAATGCAATCCAAAGGAAAGAATTTTAAAAGATCTATAATTGGTTGCTTCTGTAAGGACTTCTTCATTATTCCTCATAGCTTTATGATCTATGCAGACCAAAGGAAAATGAAAAGATTAGGAATGAATTGGAGAACGCTGTGCATATCATATGGAACTGCAGGCTACCATCTCCAAGAGTAAGTGAAGGCTTTGAGTTATTAGGTTATTTGGTAGTTTACCATGTTCGGCATATTGATACGTGTATTTCAAAATAGTGTGTAGCAATTGATGGTGTTAACGAGCTTGGTTTGGTCTCTGCTCTACAAGTCTCTGTTTTCCCAGAGCTCATATTTATTAAAGCAGGGAAAATCTTACATCGCGAGAAAGGTAAAGTTCATGTGTTAAGAAGTTCATGATTGCCTTCAAAAGAAACTATCATTGTGATTTAACTTTATTTCCTTTTGCTTCTTCAGCAATTCGAACGGCAGATGAGTTGCCAAGAATGATGGCATTCTTTTACTTTGGAGCAGCAATGCCACCCTGTCTTAGTGGCATTAAGAACTGTTGAAGATATGTGATCTGATATTATGGAAAGATTTGATATTGTAAATATTAGGAAAGATATGATTATAGTATCATGTATTAATTAGGTATCATATGATTATAGTATCATATATTAATTAGGTAGTAGATTGATTTAGATTAGCATGATTTTAGGATTCAAATTAGGTTACACTTGTGTATATATATATGTATATTGTGTAGTCCAAAGATATGTAGAAGAGTATTTTCTCTCCCTTTGTCTTAGTTTTCATGGTATCAGAGCCCTACCATCAAGGTTAGGGTCTCTGTCCGCTGCCAGAAAATTCATTAGTCATCATTCGGTTCATCTGGTTCTGTGTAGGACATATCTGTGTTCTATTCTTCACTCTTGTTTTAAAGAGTTCAGATCTGTCCTCTTTTGTTTGTTTCTGTTAATTCTAAACCCATGGCAGAAACGAAATCTGTCGTTACGTCTGATGTGGTTCCTGTGATGTCCAAGATCACGGACCACAAACTCAATAATTCTAACTATCTTGATTGGAGCAAAACAGTTCGTCTTTATCTGCGAAGCATTGATAAAGACAATCATCTGACTGATGATCCTCCAAAAGATGGTTCAAGACAAACATGGCTAAGGGAAGATGCTAGATTGTTCCTGCAAATACGGAATTCTATTGACAGTGAGGTAATTAGCTTAATTAATCACTGTGAATTTGTTAAGGAGTTAATGGAGTATTTAGAATTTTTGTATTCTGGTAAAGGGAATATTTCTCGCATATATGAGGTGTGTCAAGCCTTTTATCGTGCAGAGAAACAAGATAAGTCCATTATGACTTATTTTATGGATTTTAAGAAAACTTATGAGGAGTTTAATCTGTTATTACCGTTTAGTTCTGATGTGAAAGTTCAGCAAACTCAACGGGAACAGATGGCAATTATGAGTTTTTTGGCTGGTCTTTCACCTGAATTTGAAGCTGCTAAATCTCAGATTCTTTCCAGTCCTGAGATCTCATCCTTGCAAGATGTGTTTAGTAGGGTGCTTCGCACAGAGAATACCCAGTCTGTTCAGTCCAGCAGTGCTCTTGTTGGTCTTGGAAAACAGCAATACAAAGGTGGTGGTAAAGGAATTGACACTCGGGGACAGAATGTAGAAGTGGTTGTGTGTTACTATTGTCATAAGCCGGGTCATATGAAGCGTGATTGTAAGAAATTGCAGTACAAGAACCAGAGAACTCAATCCGCACATATTGCTTCTACCAATGATGCTATTAACCATGAAAAGTCTGTTACGATCTCTGCAGATGAATTTGCTAAATTTTCTCAGTATCAAGAATCATTAAAGTCTTCATCTACTCCCGTAACTGCCATCGCTGAGTCAGGTAAACCAAACACATGCCTTGTGTCCTCATCCTCCAAATGGGTAATTGATTCTGGTGTCACAGATCATATGACAGGTAATTCTAGTTTATTTTCTACCTTTCAGCCACACACATCTGCACCTACAGTTACCTTAGCTGATGGGTCAAAATCTCGTGTTCTTGGATCAAGCTCAGTTAACCCCACTCCATTAATCTCATTGTCATCTGTCTTAAGTTTGCCTGAGTTGTCTTTTAATCTAATTTCTGTGAGTAAACTTACTCGTGCCCTCAATTGTTCTACCCAATTGCTTGTTTCAGGATCTTACGACGAAGCAGATTATTGGTAAAGGGCATGAATCTGGAGGTCTTTACATTCTTGACACACAGATACCAAAGTCCATAGCTTGTTCTGGAATTGTAACTCCATTTGAAGCACATTGTAGGCTGGGTCATCCTTCTCTCCCGTTGTTAAAGATACTTTGTCCACAATTTCAGAGTTTGTCTTTATTAGATTGTGAGTCTTGTCAGTTTGCTAAACATCATCGTGTTAATCTGAGTCCTAGAGTCAATAAACGGGCGGATGCTCCTTTTGCATTAGTTCATTCAGATGTCTGGGGACCTAGTCCAGTCATTTCTAAAACTGGATTCAAGTATTTTGTTACTTTTGTCGATGACCATTCTCGTATGACTTGGTTATATTTGATGAAAAATCGGTCAGAGTTGTTTTCTCATTTTTGTGCTGAGGTTAAGACCCAATTTAAGCGTTCTGTACAAATATTGCGAAGTGACAATGCCAAAGAATATTTATTCGCACCTTTTCAATCTTATATGGTGCAAAATGGCATTATTCATCAAACCTCTTGTGTGGATACACCATCCCAAAATGAGGTCGCAGAACGAAAGAATAGACATTTGCTCGAAACTGCAAGAGCCTTATCATTTCAAATGCATGTTCCTAAACATTTTTGGGCTGATGCAGTGTCCACAGCTTGCTTTCTAATTAACCGTCTGCCTTCATCTGTTTTGAATGGTGGGACTCCTTATAACACTCTTTTTCCAAATAGACCCTTGTTTCCCATCGAACCTAAAATCTTTGGGTGTACATGTTTAGTTCGCGACTCTCGTCCCCAAGTCACTAAATTAGACCCCAAATCATTGAAATGTATTTTTCTTGGTTATTTCCGTGTCCAAAAAGGATATAGATGTTATTGTCCTAGTCTCGGCAGGTACATTGTGTCAGTTGATGTTACTTTTCTTGAAAATACACCTTTTACCCCATCCTCATCTCATTCATGTCAGGAGGAGGATAATGATTTGTTAATCTATACTGTCACATCCTCAAGTTCTTCCCCTGCTAAACCTCCAATTACTCAGGTATATTCTCGACGACAAAAGTCTCCTGATGCATGCCCTGAACCGGTTCCTTCGCTACTAGATCCTGTCTCAAATGATGATCTTCCTATTGCTCTTCGCAAAGGTAAGCGTCAATGCACTTATCCTGTGTCTTCGTGTGTATCTTATAATCATTTACCCACCTCTTCTTGTTCCTTTATTACATCTATTGATCCTATCTCCCTTCCTAAAACTGTTCATGAAGCCCTATCCCATCCCAGATGGCACAATGCTATGATAGAGGAGATAAATGCTCTAGATGGTAATGATACTTGGAACTTAGTAAATTTACCTGCAGGGAAGAAGGCCATTGGGAGTAAGTGGATTTTTGCAGTTAAATTTAATCCTGATGCGTCGGTTGCTTGGTTAAAAGCTCGTCTTGTTGCCAAAGGCTATGCCCAAATCTATGGAGAGGATTATTCTGATACTTTTTCCCCTGTTGCTAAGTTAACATCTGTCAGGTTATTCATTTCTATGGCAGCCACTCATAATTGGCCTTTGCATCAACTAGATATCAAGAATGCCTTTCTTCATGGAGACCTCCAAGAGGAAGTTTATATGGAGCAACCACCAGGGTTTGTTGCTCAGGGGGAGTCTGGGAAGGTTTGTCATCTTCGGAAGTCCTTGTATGGACTGAAACAAAGTCCTCGTGCTTGGTTTGGAAAATTTAGTCTAGCAGTTGAAAGGTTTGGGATGCAGAAAAGCAAATCTGATCATTCTGTTTTCTACAAACAGTCTGAAGTTGGTATTGTTTTGTTGGTAGTATATGTGGATGATATTGTTATCACTGGGAATGATGCTGCAGGTATTTCATCTCTTAAAACTTTTCTTCATAGTCAATTTCAGACAAAGGATTTGGGGCTGTTAAAGTATTTTTTGGGTATTGAGGTAGCAAAGAGTAGGAAGGAGATATTCCTGTCCCAAAGGAAATATGTTCTTGACTTGCTATCTGAAACGGGAAAATTGGGGGCTAAACCAGCTAGTACCCCAATGATTCCTAACTTGCAGCTCACAAAAGAAGGTGAATTGTTAGAAGATCCTGGGAGGTATAGAAGATTGGTTGGAAAGTTGAATTATCTTACAGTAACTCGTCCAGATATCGCGTATTCAGTTAGTGTTGTTAGTCAATATATGACTAATCCTACTGTTAGAATTGGAATTGAATTAGAATTGAAATTCTATAGAATTTGAATTCTATGAATTAGAAATCCAAATCCTTGCAATTCTTTCGTTTGGAAAATACATAGAATTGATACGGAATTTATTTGGAATTCCAAATCTTTTGTTTGGATGAGAGAAGAATTTATTAGGAATTAGAATTGTTTTCATAAAACATTTGCTTACATAAAATTTTTCTTTTTTTTATATAATAATTTCTTTTTTTTCTTACATTTAGCTAATTTTTACTAAAAATTTAAAGGAAAAATGCAAATTACTTTCTTTTTTGGCAAAATATCAGCCAAAACCCCGAAATTTACAGTTGAAGAACGGAAAAGAAAGAAAATTTTAAAAGAATCAAGGAAAGTAGTGGTAAAATGAATCAACTACTACTAGTATAGAACTGAAACGTCCAAGTTCCTTTTCCTTTTTCATCCCCCCAAGACACCCTCCCCAAACGCGTGTCATTAACTCTCCCATTTTCCCTTTCTTTGTTTCCTTTTCTCTCTCTCAATCAACACCACAACCACTTCGTCGAGGCACCACCTTGACCACAACTCCGTCGGCACCTACGCCACCACTGAAAATTATGGACTGAATTCCCAAAACTCCTCACCACCCTTCTTATAAGACCTATACATAAACTCCTACTTAACTGGAAAATTAAGATACTAACTATAAAAGAACAAAAATCAGTGAGCCAAAACTCAAAAGCCTTGTATGATGGCGGAGCTGGCTCAATCCGCCGACGTCTACGCGCCGAAGACTATACAAGTTTGGAGAGCACTATTAAACTGGCTGGCTTTCTTCTTCCAGATCTTCGTTCAGATCATCAGAGGCACGTCGTCGCTGACTCAGGTCCTGTCTTACGTTGGCCTGCGCCACTCCTCTCTTCTCTCTTCTTCATCGCCTCAGTTCAAGCCTTTAGTGATGGGTGAAGGCAGCACAAGTGAAGGAGGCGGCGGCAGGAATGCTCCAACAGAGCATTAGATATGGCGATTGATAATGGAAAGAGAAGAGAGGTTTGAGTTTTTTCCATCACTTTTATAGTTGACCCATTTTTTAGATTTTGCCCGTACAAGACCCGCGTGTTGACCCGATTGGGGAGTTCAGTCGTGGAATTAGAATTGGAATTCTTTGGTCCAACCAAAGAATTGGAACCATGGAATTCGATCGATTTGGAATTGCAATTCGATTCTAATTCTACAGAAAAGATAGTATCCAAACACAAGAATTGAAATTGGAGCTCCAATTCCAATTCTACACTCCAATTCTATGGGAACCAAACGTACCCTAAGTGTATTTGGTAGGGAAAATGATGAAAATGTGTAAGTTTAGTCATGATTTGATTTTGATCTCTTTTTTTTTTTTTTTGCTTTTGATTTTGATTGATTTTTTCTTTTCATAATTTTCTTTTCTTAAAATAAACCTACAAAAAAAATGAGAAAAATATACATTAAAATGAAAGAAAATAAATAACTCATCACATAAAAATTTGACAAAAATTTGATGTCTACATACATTGAGTGGAAAAATCAATTTCCACTAGTATTGCTATTAAGGAAATTTTTTATTCATATATGCAATTTCCTAAGATTTTTATTAAAGCTAAACAATGGAATGGATTTTTCAATTCTCTGTAGAAGGAATGTGTGGTTAGAATTTGTAAAAACTAAAGGTAGAGGTAAGCAAGATCATATTCCAAAGTTGGAAAATATTTTCAAATGTTAAACAAACACCAGAAAATGAAGTTAGAAAACATTTTCAATAGGCTAATCAAACACCCAAAAATGATGAAAAAGAAATTATTTTCCTGGAAAAATACTTCCATGGAAAATATTTTCCCATGGAAAACATTTTACTCCCAACCAAACAGACCCTAAATGATTCCAATTCTACATTGTGGAGAAGGAGATGGAAAGCACAATCCCACAAGCCTAATTAGGCATCTTATTTATTCACCAATCTAATTGAACACCAGGGAGCCTGGAAACGGTGTGAAGAACCAAAACAAAATAATCATTATACCAGTACAGTAGTAATTGCACTACTTTTAAATTGAATATCTTAGTTTGCCCTGATTGCAGAAGTCAAAGAATAAGAGTTGCACATAACAATGACTGGAGAAAACTGGGATCCATGGTGACCCTAATGTTTGGGAAGAAGCAAACAAGTTTAAGCCGGAAAATTTTGAAGGGATTTATGATGAAGGGGGATGCAATGAAGGGTACAATTTCTTCCATTTGGAAAAGGGAAGAGAGCTTGTTCAGGAGCTGCTTTGGCTATGAAGTTAGTTGCCTTGTCATTAATGGTTTGCCGTCGCGGGTCGCGGTCGTGGTTGTTTCACATCTGTCACGGCATATCGGTTGAATAGCGGGTGATATACACATTATAGCACATAAAAATTTTCAAAAAATCTGAAAAAATTACTAAAATTAGAAAAAATAAAAAAAAACACAATCTAAAAAAATATCCGAGTGGATTCAGATATATTGGCCGATACCATGCATCACGAATATAGTATTATCCACGATTCGACAATCGGTATCGTATTAGTCTCCTCCGTTCTGATTACGACTCGACTAATTCACATCGTAATCGGCCGATATTGCTAACCGTGTTGCCATTGGGCACTTTTATTTAATGCTTTGAGTGGGAAAGAGTAGGGCCTGCAATGAAGGATTTGGAAGAAAATCCAGGCTCAACTAGGCCAGGGCCAAGCCTCTGGAGTCATTATACAAGCCATGTGAGTGTATGATCAACTTGATCTCTCGGCTTTGGTTAAGTTAGAGATCTTTTTTTTTTCAAAACGATAGGAATATATATATAAGTTAGAGATCGATGTAGTATAATCCGTTCTTCTTTTCACTGAAAAAAAAGATTAAAATATTTCTTTCCAGAATATAAAACTGCAAGTGGGGTAAAAAGAATTAAATGCTCGAAAGCAACGGTGGATAAACTAGACGAACATCCTATGCTCTGCAGTTCAGGCTTTTCAATTAGTAGATACAACAAGCTCATGGAATCCCTTCCTATATTGACAGTTTCATGGCTTCTCATATCAGTTCTTTGCAGGGACTTGCTAGTGGTCACATATTAAATATTCTTAGTATTTAATGTCGCATTCAGACATTCCAATCTACTAAAGGCTTGTTCTAAAATTGCTTGAATTTGAAAATTAATAATGTATTCCCAGTCAGCTTTAAATACACACACACACGAGAGAAAAGGATTGAACAAATATTTCTCTGCAGGGACCTGCCAATGGTCACACATTGATTATTCATAGTATTTTCTCTAGCATTCATATATATTCCAATACACTAAGGGCTTGTTCTAAAACTGTTGGGTGGTAGTTTATATTAGTTTTTGGTGAAAAACATCACCTATTAAATCCAAAATTTTTATGGCGATTATTAAGAAATAAATTAATAGTAAAATTACGAAAGCGTATCTAGATTCATGTTGACAAACTGGCACTTGAATCCTTGAAGGTATTTTTGGGATGGCCTTTCAGGTTAACACGTATTCGCTGATTCTTAAGAGAGCACTTTAGTTTCTCTCTGGTATCTCTCTTGAGGATGGAATATCGAGAAAGGCTATTTTGTGGTACTAGAAAATATGACAATAAGATACGTATGACTTGGGGACCATAACCCTATTTATAGATAACTTTTCTGTTATCTTTTAGATTCCTATTTCAACCCATCATAGAAATAGAAAACACTCTTAAGTCTCTACACATTAAAAACTCACATCCTATTAGATATATTAAAGTGCAAACCATATTTGATCACTTTAATTGGATTTAATCTTATTTGACAGTCTGCAACATATAATTATTCACATATAAATCCAACGTTGGATTAAAGATCCAACAATTTTTAGTTGGACTATATGTGTAACCTTATAATTATGTTTTGCTATTAACTGTATGAGTTCAACTTTACTTTCATTATCAAAATGCATCTACAACCAATTTGATCTATCAATTACACCAACATAGGATCAAAACGGCCTTTGTTATACTTTCATAACTCGACCCATCAATAGTCACATATGATATGATCTGGATCCCCCACTCTAGCCCACAACTCCGTTCAAGTGGTCCAATCACAAGAACTCGTGCCAAGAAGATGCGCGAAGCTCCTCAAGCTCTTGTATGCACTATCTAAGAGAGAGTTGGAGACAATTTGAAGATCATTGAAGGCTTGAAGAATGAAAATTCAACAATATACACCTTACTCCATGTTGAAGAGTCAAATGAAGAATAGTCTTACAAAGTGCCTTAATCAAAGCCGAGGCTTATTTGTCATTCTTTTAGTTATTTATTGTACAATAAATTCGGCCAAACAGCCTTCTACTTGGCCAAATATTAGATAGCCCATTGTTAGTCCTTATCACGGCCCAAAGCCCTAACCTAGCCTAATTTGCTTAAAGTATTTTTAATTTAAATGAATCCAATTCACCTTAAATCTAGTTTAAGTGAATCCAATTCACTTTAGGTTGTCCAGTGTATGGCTATATAAAAGCCAAGGCAAGAGACCTTCATAATCAGTTTTTGAATCAATAAAATTGTGAGTTTTCACTTTTCTCTTTCCAAGAGAGGTCTTTGAATATTTGATAGTCTTTCTCAAGTTATTCAAGTAAACTTATCAATCAAGTAACTCCTTAGTTGTGGCGTTCCTCTACCTATAGTTTGGTTCGCTAATTCGTTAAGTAGTGGGTTGAGATAGTATCAATATTATTCGCTATTTCGGGGATTATATTGGGTCAAATTTCCGCTGCCAAACCGTTGGTGTTTGTTGTCTAGATCGCGTGTCAAGTGTAGATCACATCAGTTGGTAATCAGAGTTAGTCGACAACCACCAGGTTATATCCTTCTTTTCTTTTGTGTTTGGAGTCACATACTCTTGTTCCAAATCAGTTCACGTGTCAATTCAAAAAAAAAAAAGTACTGTAGTATCGTACTGTTCATAGCTACTGTAGCGATACTATTCACCGAGTCGTACTGTTCATCCGAAATATTGTAGCGACACTGTTCATCCGAAAAAAAATTTTGTTTTGCATAACTTGTGTTTCTTTCTTGTTTTGGTGTCTTGTTATATTGTTCTTGAAGTCCTGTGCTGGTTTAGAGTTAAAAAAAAAAAAATCTGGTCACTAGTTTTGTTCTTGAAAGCCGAAATCAAAAGTAGGGTTTTTTTTTTTTTTTTTTTAACAAAGAGGGTTGGGAATTTTGTCGTGTCTTGCACTAAAAGAGACTGTTATATTATTGCTTGAACCTCTTGACAAATTTACCTTGTTTCTTGGGATTCTTGACATCTATCTTGAAGTAGTGGTTTGGTTCTTGAAATTCTTGAAGCCAAGATTGACCAAATCAAAACTTAATTCTTGTTTCTTGAAGTTGGGACTGATCTTGTGCAAAAATCACAAACGAAATTCTTGTTCCTTGTTGTGATTCGAATTGACAAAAAAGAAAAAGAAATCTGATTGCGTTTAAAAAAAAAAAGGAGAACGCAAGAAAAAAAGAAAGTCGGATTCATAAGGAAAAAGAAAACTAACTTGAATTTGGAAATCAAGTTGACTTGGGTTTGAAAAACAAATCCTAGTTGCACTCAAATTGTCAAATTCTGATTGGTCACCTTTGCACACGTGGGATACCAGAAAATCAGCACCTAAACTACCCAAAAACAACCCAAGAAACCTTGTTTACAACTCCCAAAAATACAGCCTAGTGCAATTGGGTAGAGTCCATCTAGGGTTCCAAAAAAAAATTCTGCCATTCTTACCCTTGTTTGAGTCGAGTTGTGCAATCTGTCTCATTTCAATTTGTCTTTTTTTGAGTCTTTTCCACCTTTAAATTCGTGTATAAGGGTTCCACAACAAGTCCAAATCAGTCTTGACTTGTACCTAGTTACTAGTTTCCAAATTGAGTCCTTGTCAAAGTCAAATACTACCAAAGCTTGAGTTACCTTTTGCGGACTAAAATCAGTAAATTTCCAGCATGTTTTCTTGTGTTCTTTGCTACCTTTTGAGTCATTATTCAGTTCTAAATTTCCAGCTATTCATACACTACTTTTGGGGAGAACTTGATTGAAATTTGGTTGAACTACTTGGAGGAAATTTCTGATTTCTTCAAAGGAAGCAATCAAGGGATTTGAGAAATGAGTGGTGAGAACATTAGAGTGTTTTAAACACTTGAATGATACACGAGAGTGAGCGAAACATGTAAGGGAGTGAGTGAGGCCTTTTCTACTAATGTTTGTTGAGTTTTGCAGGTAATATAAGTATGAGACAAACGAATGCTCAACTAGAGATCCACCATCTTGTGCCTAAAGGAGTAAATGTTATGGCCTTGCGTGAGATAACTGAGCAATTGAAAACTGTCAAAGCTCAAAAACATGGCTGGTTTTATACTCGTTATGGTGTCAAAGATAAAACCTGCAGCTTGGCCATTGATAGGAGTTGTGAAGTCAATCTTGCAAGTGCTATCATGGTTGAGACATTAAATCTGCTAACCATTGATCACCTTCAACCGTACAAGTTGTCGAGTGCTCATGGTGATGTTTGGGTTACTAAGCACACACTTGTACTCATTCAAATTGGCAAATATATGGATGAGGTGTTGTGTGATGTAGTCCCAATTCAAGTGACACATGTATTGTTGGGCAAAGCATGGATGTGGAGACGAGAAGTTAATATGATGGACATACTAATAAGTATTCCTTCTTATTTAATGGTCGTCGTTCTGCACTTGTATTACTTACTTATGACCAGCTTTATATTGATCTAGAAAACATGAAAAGTGAGCATGAGCATTATAGTATGAAGAAAGAGCTAGATGAGGGAATTGTAACTGACGAGGTAAAATCTGAGGGAGTTGAAAGTAATGAGAGGAAAAAGTCAGCTATTGAGCGTGAGAAAGAGATTAAAAAGTCTAAGAGTGAGCTGATTGTGAGAAAAGATAAGAGATCTTACGTTTTTTCTAATGATCTTAACTCTACTTTATTTAGTGTTTCTACTTTTATGCAGGTTAAGTAAGGAAAAATTGAGTTGATCTTGGCATGTTCTATTTCTAAATCCATCGGTCAATATCAAACTTTTCATGGAATTTGGGTCTTAAGTGTTGTATGTCTTTGTTATCCATTGATGTTCAATTTCAACCATGAGCCTGACTTTCTTGTTGGGAGGAATAATGAAGTTTCAAAGGGAGTTTCTATACTTGAAAATTGTTGTAAACCTCCTTCTTATTTCGTTGGTGATAATCCTTTTCTCATTGTTTCAAATGTTGATTCCTTACAACCTGAATGTATTTTTCAATTTGAAGGTACAAAAGCTGCCTGTCTGGATCTTGCTCCATTTGTGCAAGATAAGCCATACCAACAACGACTTGCAACGAAATTTGTAACTTTACACAATCATATTCGGGACTTTTCTAACCTGATTGCGTATCACTATAAAAATCCTTATCTTGTGAATGTGAATGGTAAGCTGTCAAGTGATTTTATACCTACAAATGCTAATTGTGTGATTTATTGTGTAGGTCCAAATTCGACCATTCATGACAAAAGGTTGATTAGAGAGCATTGGAGTGGAACCTGAAATTTTCACAAGCTTTATACAAGATGTTTCTTGTCTTGGAGAATGTCTTTGTTCAAAAGCATCATAAGGCTGACCAAACGACATGCAACATGGCTCGTAGTTATTCATCTATTTCCAACCTTATTGTCCTTTAAGCGCACTGTCGATTTGTGGACAAATCGCTTTCAAGAGGAGGGGAACGATATGATCCGGATCCCCCACTCTAGCCCACAACTCCGTTCAAGTGGTCCGATCACAAGAGTTTGTGCCAAGAAGATGCGCGAAACTCCTCAAACTCTTGTATGTACTATCCAAAAGAGAGTTGGAGACAATTTGAAAATCATTGAAGGCTTGGAGAATGAAAATTCAACAATATACATCTTACTCCAAGTTGAAGAGTCAAATGAAGAATAGTCTTACAAAGTGCCTTAATCAAACCCGAGGCTTATTTGTCATTCTTTTAGTTATTTATTGTTCAATAAATTCGGCCAAACAGCCTTCTACTTGGCCGAATATTAGATAGTCCATTGTTAGTCCTTATCTCGGCCCAAAGGCCTAGCCTAGCCGAATTTGCTTAAAGTATTTTTAGTTTAAGTGAATCCAATTCACTTTAGGTCTAGTTTAAGTGAATCCAATTCACTTTAGATTTTCCAGTGTATTAGCCAAGGCAAGAGACCTTCAGAATCAGTTTTTGAATCAATAAAATTGTGAGTTTTCACTTTTTTCTTTCCAAGAGAGGTTCTTTGAATATTTGATAACCTTTCTCAAGTTATTCAAGTAAACTTATCAATCAAGTAACTCCTTGGTTGTGGCGTTCCTCTACCTATAGTTTGGTTCGCTAATTCGTTAAGTAGTGGGTTGAGATAGTATCAATATTATTCGCTATTTCGGGGATTATATTGGGTCAAATTTCCGCTGCCAATCCGTTGGTGTTCGTTGTCTAGATCGCATGTCAAGTGTAGATCACATCAACATATATTGATACAATTGAATGACATGAATCATAATGTGTATGTGTAACATGAAAATTTCATGTAATATGATCATAACATGCCTATTTCTAACTGATCCACCTTAAACATTCATGAGATCAAACCATACAAAAATTAGAGTGTAAATAAATACAAATTTTATTTATGCATAAAATATTCTTAAAACTTTAATAATAAAAAATATTGTAAAAACATTTAAAATAACAAACTCCCATTAAAACTGTACATCACTTAATAACATGACATCCATACGAGCAGTATGCTCATGAAACACTTTGAGTGGCAGTCCCTTAGTAAGCGAATCTACAACCATAGAGTTTGTCCCAATATACTCTATCCATAACTGTCCACTCTGCACTTTTTCTTTAACAGTCAGGAATTTGATATCTATATGTTTAGGTTTTGTTGAACTCCTATTGTTATTGGAATATAAGACTGCTGATTTATTGTCACAAAATAATTTGAGTGGTCTTTCAATATTATCCACTACACGTAATTCTATGACAAAATTTCGCAGCCAAATTCTATGGTTGGATGTCTCATAGCAAGTTATAAATTCTGCAGCCATAGTAGAAGATATTATAAGAGACTATTTAGCATTCTTTCAAGATATGACACCCCCAACTAGCAATTAGATATAGTCTGACATTGACTTCATACTATCTTAGTATCCAACATAATCGAAATCAGTATACTCAATGATCTCGAGTTTATCTGACCTCCGATACATGAGCATGTAATTTTTTATTTTCTGTAAATACCTTAAGACCGTTTGGTTGCCTTCCAATGATCTAATCTAGGATTGTTTTAATATTTACTCAACATCCCAATAATGTACGCAATATCCGGACACGTACAGACCTGAGTATATATTAGATTCCCTACTACTGATGCATAGGAAATCTTTTGTATTTCCTTTTCTTCAAAAGTATTTTTAGGACATTGGTCGAGACTAAACTTATCTCTTTTAGTTATAGGAGTGTCACCTGATTTATAATTTTGCATGCTATATCTTTTAAGAATTTTTTCGATATAACACTTTGTGATAGTTCAAAAATACCCCGAAAGCGATCCCGATGTATTTGTATGCCTAGCACAAAAGATATATCATCAAGATCTTTTATCTCATAGTTCTTAATTAGAAATCTCTTGGTTTCATGCAATAAATCTATATCGTTGCTGGCAAGTAAAATGTCATCAACATACAACATCAGAAAAATATACTTGCTCCCACAAAACTTATAATATATACAATTATCTATTAAATTCATTTCAAAATCAAATGAGATGATTACTTGATGAAATTTGAAATACCATTGTCGAGACGCTTGTTTGAGTCCATAGATGAATTTTTTAAATTTGTAAACCACATTTTTTGGATCTCCCAATACAAAATTTTCTGACTGCACCATATAAATCGTCTTATCAATATTACCATTAAGAAATGAAGTCTTTACATCTATTTAGTATAATTCAAGATTAAAATGCGCCACTAATGTTATAATAATTCTAAAAATCTTTCGAAAAGACAGGAGAGAATGTTTTTATATAATCGATATATTCTTTTTATGTAAATCCCTTACAACAATACGGATTTTGTATTTTTTTTACATTATCTTTCGAATCCCTCTTAATTTTAAATATCCATTTACAACCAATGGGTTTCGCTCCTTCTAGTAATGGGACAAGATTCTAGACATCATTGTCTTTAATAAATTTAATTTCTTCATTCATGACATCGATTCATTTTTAAGAATTTGAATTTTTCATGATTTGATGGAAGTTATTTGGATCATCTTCCATCAATTTAATGTCATTCTTATATTTTTGGAGAAAAATAATGTAATCGTCTGGCATTACGTTTCTTTTTTTTCTAGTGGATCTTTTTAGTGACACTGATTCTTGAAAATGTAGAGTTTGCTTTTTTATAACAGTTTGCTCTTCAATATTATCTTGATTTGTTGTATCATAATCAATTTCAGGAATGAGATCCTGAACAAGATCAATGACACATGTGAAAATATTAATATATTTCTCTTCAAAGACAAGATTTTTAACTGTATCTTCTCCCCCAAACTCAACATCTTCGAAGAATCGAATATTTTGTATTTTTTTTACATTATCTTTCGAATCCCTCTTAATTTTAAATATCCATTTACAACCAATGGATTTCGCTCCTTCTAGTAATGGGATAAGATTCTAGACATCATTGTCTTTAATAAATTTAATTTCTTCATTCATGACATCGATTCATTTTTAAGAATTTGATTTTTTCATGATTTGATGGAAGTTATTTGGATCATCTTCCATCAATTTAATGTCATTCTTAGATTTTTGGAGAAAAATAATGTAATCGTCTGGCATTACGTTTCTTTTTTTTCTAGTGGATCTTTTTAGTGACACTGATTCTTGAAAATGTAGAGTTTGCTTTTTTATAATAGTTTGCTCTTCAATATTATCTTGATTTGTTGTATCATAATCAATTTCAGGAATGAGATCCTGAACAAGATCAATGACACATGTGAAAATATTAATATATTTCTCTTCAAAGACAAGATTTTTAATTGTATCTTCTCCCCCAAACTCAACATCTTCGAAGAATCGAATATTTTGTGTCTCGAAAATCGATTTAGTAGTGGAATTATAAAACTTGTAACCCCTGGATCTATCAAAATATCCATAGAATAATAATTAAACGTCTTTGATTTCAGTTTCTTTTCATTTGTCCTATATGGTCTTGTCTCAATTGGACATTCCTAAATATGTAAATGTTTCAAATTGGTCTTTTTTCCTATCCAAATCTCATAAGAGATTTTGATAGTTACTTTAGTTGAAATTCTGTTAAGAATATATGCGGCAGTTTTAAGTGCTTCTCCCTAGAATGATTTTGGTAAGGTAGAATGACATATCATACTCCTTACCATGTTTTTAAGCGTTCTATTTCGTCTTTCAATTATACCATTCATAGTGGGTGAATCCGGTGTAATATATTGTGGGATGATACCATATTCCTTTAGATATTTGACAAATGGTTCTGGACGTTGTTTACCTGAATCGTCATATCTACCATAGTACTCATTACCACGGTCAGATCTGACGCTTTTAATTCTTTTGTTAAATTGGTTCTCAACTTCAACCTTAAAATTTTTGAACACGTTCAGTGATTGTGATTTTTTAGAAATGAGATATATGTAACCATATTTTGAAAAATCGTCTATGAACGTTATAAAATATTGTTAACAATTTCAAGCAGATGTAGGAAATGACCCACAAATATTTGTATATATAAATTCTAAGACGTCTAAGGACCTATTGATTTCAAATTTCCTCTTATTGGTTTGTTTTCCTTTTATACAGTTAACACAATTACCAAAAACTGTAAATTCAAGGGGTCGAGAATTTCATTTGACATAAGTCTTTTCATTCTTCGTTTGAAAATACGTCCTAATCTCTTGTACCATAATGCAGCCGAATTCTCATTGGTTAATTTTCTCTTTACTCCTCTAGTACTCAAATACAAATATTCATTAAATGAGACAATTGTATCAATTAAATATAGATTATCGTAATGCATTAAAGAACAAGAACTAATCAATTTTAAATCATGAAATAATTTAAAATTTTCATTTTCAAATGAACAAAAATAACCAAATTTGTTCAAAGCAAAAATAGAAATCAAATTCTGTTGAACAGACGGTACAATAAATGTTTCATTAAGATCCAAATAAAATTCGATTTTTAACAATAATCTAAAAACTCCGATTAACTCAACTTGAACTATTTTGCCATCGTCCACATAGATATAGCTTTCCTTATCATTAGGTTTTCGACAATTCAGACAACCCTGCATAGACACACTAATATGAGTTGTTGCACCTGAATCTAACCATCATGCGTGTCTGAGTATCGAAGTTAAATTAATTTCAGAATAAACCAAATTAAGAAGCATACCTTTCTTAGTACGCTAAGCATGATAGTTGGTGCAATACTTCTTTCTATGCCCTTTAACTCCACAGAGGAAACAATTATTCTTTCTCGGATCAATCGATTTTTTCTGTTATTTCTTTTGCGGTACCGTACCTATAGATTATTTATCATTCTTTCTCTTAAATTCGTTATTTTTATTATTAGTGGTTGAGACCAGATAAATACTCTCTGTCTAGTTTTGTTTCAACCTTTCCTATTCCTCTATACAATATGAAATGAGTTCATTTAGAGATCAAGCCTTTTTTTGATAGTTGTAACTCACCTTAAACTGATTAAACTGTGTGGGAAGAAATATTAAAATCAAATGCACTAGTAACTCTTCAAAGAGTACCAATTTAAGTGCATTTAATTTCAAAATAAGATGAGACATCTTCATAATGTACTCTCTGATATTACCTTTACCACTATATTTTATTGAAACTAAGTGTGTCAAGAGTGTACTAATTTCAGTTTTTTCACTCTTGATAAACTTTTTTTTAATGTTTTGAAGGAATTTCTTAGCGGTAACTATCATTTTTGACATTGTTTCTTTGAATGCTTCTGAAACGGCCGTTTTAATGATCATCAAACACAAGTGAGTTGATCTCTCCCACCTTTCCTTAGCTCTCTTTTCATTAGAGGTACTTTGATCTGTAAGAGGTGGAAGAGAATCAACCCTTAACGCAAGGTCGAGATCCATTACTCCAAGTACTATTAAGAGGTTTTTTTTCCAAGACTTGAAATTTGTGCTATTCAACATAGAAATATTATTGATGTTGGTAATAATATTTGTAAGATCATTCGCAATTGAACAGAAAAACATAAAATAATTAAAACAATCTCACATAGAATAAAATAATAATAAATTCAAATAAAGGTAACCCCATCTCAAGATACCAATGTTCCATTAATATTTTATTTTTGATCAAAATATTAACTTCTAAGTGATATCTTGATGCAATAATAAACACTGATAATAATAACATGTCAAAAAATAAATTTTCCTTTAGGTCAATTTATAATTCACATGTAAAAAGTCGAATATTTATCACATGTTTATTACCACAAGTGCACGTGTAATTTTGTTAAACATTGATATTCCTTTGGGCCAATCAATATTCATAAAAATTACAAGTACCCAATTACTTATATTCTAGAATAAATTAATTTTCACAAGAGAGGTCACTTTGGTAGCATATTATTTTAATTAATTTATTCTAAAATATATATAATCATACCAATATTCAAATTTAAAATTACACAAATTACACAAAAATTTTGATCAAAATCAACTTTGGTCAATTCCGATCAAAACGTGATCAAACCTGGTCAAACCAGTCAAATTTGGTCGAACCAATCAATTAGATCAAGACTTATTGGACCAAAAGTCCATATCTAGAGCTTGATCCAAATTTATCATTTAAGTCCAAAATTTTTTTAAAGTTCATAATGCCTTATACGACTATATATTTAATGGGCCAACCTTATGGATTTTATAAGGTTTAAATGTCTTATTTAAATTTATTAGGGTTCATTCAAATTAGAAAAATCCTAATTTTCTTAACATAAATATGTGTATATTGGCTCTTAAACAAGAAAACAAGTCCAAGAATTCAACTTAATAGTCCTAATTTTATAACCAAAGGCATACCCATAGCTGGATTGAAGTGATATAAACAAATTAAACAATTTACTAGGACAAGTAAACTTGATTCGTGAAACACATGCTAATTAGTCATAGTTTCAATCAAAGGCAAATGTTTGAGATTAGGGCTGCAAATGAACCGAACCGCTCGCGAGCGGCTCGAGTCAAGTTCGATTCGAGCTCTTACCGGCATTTACCTTCTGCCCCGACCATGATATATATATTTATTTTAATAGTAAAATTACATATATATCCTTAATATTTTATTATTTATTAAGAAAAAAATATTATTTTATTTATTTTTTAAAAATAAAATAATTATTTTTTATTTTTTCGATCTCGAACTCGGCTCGAATCAAGTCGAGCTCAAGCTGGAGCTTTAAATTATCAGTTCGTCGAGCTCGAACTCGAACTCGAGTTCGAGTTCAATAAAATTAAGTCAAGACTTGGCTTGATAAGGTCAAAATTCGAATCGACTTGACTCGTTTGCAGCCCTATTTGAGATGCAAAAGTAGACAATCGGCCAACTAAAATAGCATAAGGAAACAATGGATCGGCCAAAACAATAATCAATGAAATCAAAGTGGGTTCCACTGAATTCAATGTTAAAACAATGGATCGTACAATTTGTGAATTGACTACTGTCATGAAAACTGCATCATAACATATGCAAACAATCATGATCAGAATAGTATTTAACCAGAATTTTCGTGAATCAAAACTAGAACCACGGAATAATTATGACCAAAAGACTAGAGACAAAACTAACAATCAATTAGGACAAGCCAATTCACACGACATAAATGAGTTTCAATACAATTCGTTTCAACCAAATTCACGCGATTTCCAAATTTGAACAATCGGCCATTACCAGGAGTATTCTTGTTTAAGAGCAGGCAACCATATAACCAAAATTGAATTCGCGAGACAAAAAAATACAAATTACAGAATCCAATTTATTTCTTAATAATTAACCATATCTAGTTCACCACTTATTGAGTGGTAGTTTATATTAGTTTTTGGTGAAAACTATCACCTATTAAATCTAAAATCTTTATGGTGATTATTAAGAAATAAATTAATAATAAAATTGCAGAAGCGTACCTGGATTCATGTTGACAAATTGGCACTTGAATCCTTAAAGATTTTTTTGGGGAGGTCTTTCAGGTCAACACGTATTCGCTAATCCTTGAGAGAGTTCTTTAATCTCTCTCTGGTATCTCTTATGACGATGGGATATCGGAAAAAACTATTTTGTGGTACTAGAAAATACGATAATAATATAAGTGTAATTTGGGGACCATAACCCTATTTATAGATAACTTTTTTGTTATCTTTTGGATTTCTATTTTAACCCATCATAGAAAGATGAAATACTCTTAAGTCTCTACACATTAAATACCCACATCCTATTAGATACATTAAAGTCCAAATCATATTTGATCACTTTAATTGGATTTAACCTTATTTGACAGTCTGTAACACATAATTATTCACATATAAGTCTAATGTTAGATTAAAGATTCAACAAAAACTGCTTAAAATTAAAGGTTAATAATTACTTCACAGTCGGCTTTAATTATTAACAGAAAATGGATTGATCATACTTTGTCCCCTCAAGGTATGGATTAGTCACGCTTTATCACCCCAACTTCACAACTATATAATTTACCCCTTCTTGACCAGTCAAAATATTAAAAATGCTTAACACTGTTAAGACAAAATAAAGTGCTGAGGAGATTAAAGGATCCGTGATTTGTTAGTGAAGGTACAATTGTACTCTTGTATTGGTGCATATGGCCTGCGAAAAAATAAAAGAAAAGTTATTGACAAGTGAAAAAAAAAACTGACAATCGACAACAACTATGATAAAAAAACTCTTGAAAAGGCCCTGATGTACACGGGAGAAGGAGTCAGAGAATCCGCAAGTTAAGAAAAGCACTGCCCGGTAAGAGATGGCATCACCACTTTAATTCAGCCGGTGATCACTTTTGAAAAACATTTATAGAGAATGTTGCAACAAGCAACATGCCTAACATCTTTCACAGTGACAGGGGAACATTCAAATGAAAATAGAGATTTTGGGATGAGAACCACGACTGTACAGCGCTAAAAACTCCTCCCCAGTTGTCTTCGAATTCAATATGGAAAAAATCTACTGCAAAGCCATGAGGACCAGGGCCTGTACCTCTTATCATTTTAAACAATGTGCTTTTATTTTCATCCTGATTGACTAGAGCTCTGAACGTCCTCCTATGACAACTGCTTGAGCTTCAAGGATCTAAGGGCCATTTACCGATCTGTAGATATAAATTCCGTGTCAGCAAACAAATCCATAAGAAACATGAGAGCTTAACTTTGATTCGTTGATAGTGATTCAACCGTGAGCCATACTAATAGTACGAAGTCTATTTCTTTGCAAAGGAAGTTTTCAATTTGATTATATTTTTTTCTTAACGCTCTTTTCCTAAATCCTCTTTAATGCTCCACCTTCTTCCATGAACTCTAGTGGACTCCATTCATGACCTCAATTAAAATTTTGCAGGTACTAGGCTTCAAGCATATTTTATCAGATAAATAGAAATAAGTGGGAGCAATTCATGCCTGTCAATGCTGCATTGTAAGAATACTTCTCATGTAGTTGGCTTATATTAAATCTGTATGCATTTGGATACCATGAGTCTTAAACACAATAACTTGATTCAATCAAAATCCCCTATGATATGCGGTCTGAATTTAGATCCACTACCACCTGGCTGGCGGAAAAAATGTACTGTTTTGTCAGTTTAATCTTCTACTCCTACTCCTATCAAGCTGTGGTTGTTGGCACAACATTTTCCATGGCTGTGATTTTCACCTTTCCTTAATAGACATTTTATCTTGCTGAATCCATAATTATCAACTGCATCTAATCTCTTCTAGATTTTCCTTTGCATATGTCAAAGAGGTACTTCAGGAAATATTTAAAGCTAAGATGGTAGATAATAAATGACTACTTTAAATTTCATTAAAAACACAAATATTTTTATTAAATATAGCAATTGTCACAATATTTTTTCCACAAGGACAGGAAAGGAAACTAAATACCATATCATTAGTTCATGTGAGAAATGATACACCAATGAATGTGGGTGATACATGGTGATACGATTACTTATCACTCTATTCCCCTATTTAGATTTTTTTAACATATCCATAATGAGCACTCGTTAATACATTTAAATTATATTTAACTTATCATATTAATATATACTGTCACACTTACTCTACTCCCATTAGATAATTTCCCATATGAGCTACACTTATACAATTTTAACACTTGAATCCCCTCTTAATGAGTACCCAATGGGCATTCGTTAATCAAACCGCTAAAAATATTTTTGATTTAATTTTACTTTTGCGAATGACTTAATGACTGTCAATATGGTAGTTCCTAAATGACCAAAGTTTGAAAGTTCTCTGACTAAATACACACAATGTAGTCTTTACAAATTTGGATATTTCTCCAATGTAACTTTCAGGAAGGGAAAGTATTTATTAGTGGGTCCAATTATTCAATTGCTAGATATGGCAATCCTGACCTAATGTTTTACTAATTTATCTCCGTTCAGCGTGTGAACTAGCACATTTGCAAAACGTATTGAAGATTATTCTTTAAAGCAAATTTCTTGGCTTTCTGACTTTTTATTGTAAAGCATTTACGTAGACCAATTCACGACTCACTTGTAAGCGAAGATTTTGGGATTTCTCCAAGCCTTTTTGTTGTTTCGGATGTTAAGAGCAACTAGAAGTCTAGGATTTTACATACTTGGACATTCTTTTTTGTGTAACTGGCTTCAACTTCCATCCATCTCTGTTCATAACTTGTCAAGATTCTGTTTTTAAGGATTGGCTTTATCTCTGTTATAGTATCCAAACATGGAAAAGTCCCATGTTGTTGTTTCTCTTCTTCTGGTTCTACTGTTTCATGTTGGCATAGCCACAGCAGTTATAACTGAAGATGGATCAGAAGCGTGGGGCTATGTTCCAGTCAGGCCAAGTACTCTAAATCTTTTCTACAATCTTTATCCCAATTTAGATATTTAAAGGGCAGAGATATATGGATTTAGTTGTCAATGACGAACTTGAATTGTTGTGCTTGTGGCAGAGGTTCACATGTTCTGGTGGTACTACAGAAGTCCAAACAGGATTCATGATCCAAAAAAGCCTTGGCCAATAATTCTTTGGTTGCAGGGCGGACCTGTAAGTATCAGAATTCTTGTGGGATTCTCTCTAGTTTCAATCTTTATTGCTTGTTCATACAATCAACTGTAATTTGTTTACTGAAGGGTGCTTCAGGAGTTGGACTTGGTAATTTCGAAGAATTCGGGCCTCTAGATGTGTTCCTAAAGCCAAGAAATTCGACATGGTTGCAGAAAGCTGATCTTCTGTTTGTGGTAGGTACAAGGTTGCATAACGTTGGTGAATAATCACATCAGCATCAATACTGTTTTACAAAATAAAATGGGAATTCCCTGCAGGGTTTTTCTTGTATCTGCTTATCTAAATTCATTTTTGCCCGTTTCCAATGTATATAGGATTATCCAGTTGGGACTGGTTACAGTTTTGTGGAAGACGTTAAAAACACCACATTGTTTGTGAAGAGTGATATGGAGGCTGCAAAGGATGGAACTAAATTCTTGACTGAGTTTTTCAACAGGAATCATACTCTCCAAAAGAGTCCTCTGTATATTGTAGCAGAGTCTTATGGAGGCAAATTTGCTGTTACTCTGGCATTATCTGCTTTAAAAGCTATTGAGGCTGGAAAGCTGAAGCTAAATATTGGAGGTAACAATTGCTTTTTCATTCTCAAAATTAAAATTTTATTCTCTCTCTTCAATCCTGAAGTCTTGAGCTTGCTGTTACCTTTTCTGCATAGGAGTTGCATTGGGGGATAGTTGGATTTCACCAGAAGATTTTACCGTATGTAGTTTCTGTTCTTCATTCGTCTCATGATTACTTAGTTGGAACAGCTGAATTGAGTTCTGGTGATCAAAATACAGTCTTCATGGGCTCCTCTTTTGAAAGACGTCTCATTGCTTGACAGCAATGGTTTCCAGATATCAAACAGGTATTAAGTTATTATACTTGAAAGATGGCACTATCCTGAATCCACGCCTCAAATGCGTCGATGCTGTGTTTTTTTAGTATTGAAACTTGCGTGAATTTAGCATTTCTGTCTAACCTAATCAAGCTCGACAATTTTAAGCTGTCTAATAAGCCTATTGTTCAATGCAGGGTTGCTAATCAAATTAAGAAGCAAATTGCAGCAGGTAAGTTTGCGGAGGCCACAGACACATGGAATGAATTGGAAGATCTAATTACCAAGTACAGTAACAATGTGGTATGAATTTGAAGAATTTATGTTTAATCACAACAAATTGGTAAGTTTGTGCTTGACGATTCCTTTTGTGGATAAATACAGGACTTCTACAATTTCCTCTCATTTGCAGAGGACGACCCTTCATCGCTGTCAGCTGCTTCAGAGCTAAAACAACGTATTGCAGTAAAAAGGTCCTGTCCTGGAGGTGATGGAGATCTTTATAGCTTGATGAATGGAGATATTAAAAAGAAGTTGAAGATTATACCACCAAATGTTACGTAAGTTTTCTCCTTAGAAAATTTTCAGACTTTTTCAGAGTTCATTACTTATTTGTTATTAAAGGATTAGTATGGTATCAACAGATGGGGAGGGCAGTCCAATAGTGTTTTTGAAGCCCTGAAAGGTGATTTCATGAGACCCAGGATTAGTGAGGTAACTAAATCAGCTGCATTTTTTTTTGGTTAGGAATTAATCACAAAGTTTAGGAACTTTCGTTTTTAGTTTGAGCTACACCAAGAATGTTTTTTGAATTTCTGGATCAGCATTCTTTGACACATCTCAATTGCGATAAGAGCAGTTACCCAATTATATGCAGTAAATTCTAAAGCATTTGATCAACTACTTTTGGCAGGTTGATGAGCTTTTAGCAAAAGGAATAAATGTGTCTATCTACAATGGACAAGTAAGATTCTGTAATGCTTTATGTTGTTTCTCACAATATTCTCCAAAGAGGAATGGAAAAATAGTGTATTAACATTTCTGGAAGAATGGGATTTATACAGAAGCAGTCGATAGATATTCAAGGAAAAACTTGATTTGACTTTCTGGTTGTACTATGATTCCACTGCATAGCATTTGTTTTCAAAAATTGGCAATAAGATAATATGGCAATAATGGAACATAATAATGGTAATCAGGTAAAGGATGATATTTTGGAGTAATCGTACTTGTAATTTGATATTTGCTCACAATAAATTGTGAATTCCAGTGGATAAACTTGATCAGGGCAGCTTTAATATCCATGCTACAAATTTCACTGTTTTTTTTTTTTTATATTTTTGTTTTTGGCTAAGTAGTTCAATTTAAATGTTGTTTTGTTGTTGCTTGTAGTTCGATCTAATCTGTGCAACCAAGGGAACCAACGCATGGGTTGAAAAGCTCAAGTAAGAAAAAAAAAATCCCATAAGTAAATAAGCACCAAAATTTCTTCCCCTGATCAGTAATTTTTTTGCCTATTTTCACAGGTGGCATGGGATAAAAAATTTCTTGAACAAGGATAGAACGCCTCTCTATTGTGGAGGTGACAAGAGTATTAAGGGTTTCACCAAATCGTACAGAAATCTTCATTTCTACTGGATTCTCAATGCTGGCCACTTTGTAAGTCAACAAACCATTGTCATATTTCTGCTGCATTTGTTTGTTAGTTTAAAATTACTGTTACTTTTGCCTACTTGACAAGGTTGAGAACACAACACACACACTTGTCTCAATAGCTTTAGTATGTCATAGCCAATCTCCACATTTGAGAAATGCTAAAGTTTGCATAATATTGTCTTTGTCCAAGAAACCATCAAAGGTAGAAAAAAAAGTAATACTCCCTCCGTTCTATTGAAACGTTCACTTCTCATCTTTGCATGTGCCAAAATACTTGTCATGTCCAAAAGCTAAACATAATTTTCGCTCTCATTTCAAATACTCTTGTTCATTGTCATTTTGGGGAAGACATTTCAAACAATTGAGATTTTACTCTGGGAGCATGAAGCTGAGAAAGCTTAAATAATTATCAGTATCAGTTCCATTGAAAGGTGGATTGCCAAAAAGTGGCAAAACTATGGGATTGAAAGTAGTAATTGCCAGACTTATAATGAAACTTTAGATTATTGAGACAAAGATGAAACTGTGTGTGTATGTGTGTGTCTGAAAGAAGAATTGAATGAATTTGACAAGCAACATCACACTGTATCTACTTGAGGACAATGAAACTGGTTCTGCTGCCACGCAATAACTACCATTTAAGTTAGGGTAGATTGGACTTATACCAATATGTCTGGCATTTATTGGTGGTAAATCTACCAAACCCTGTGGGAATATCCGAATATGAGATGATTAAGAACAAAAGAACATTATGGAACATCTTTGTGAGAGAAATTTTCCATAGAAATTATTTGTTGAAGCTGTTTATTGGTTATAGACATGAGAAGGGCAAGCAGAATGGACATTAAGATTTGCGGCAAATATGTTCTCGCTAAGTAAATACTATATTTGGTAGATTTGTAAGAAAATTTATTTCCCCTTTTCGATTTCTCTATAGGTCCCTGTTGACCAGCCCTGTGTAGCATTAAAGATGATAGGAAGCATCACACAGTCACCTGCTGCTTCAGGGTTGGTGTCGCTTTCCAACTTAGCCAATACAGAAGACAGATACTGAAGAAATATGAACCGAAGAATAACATAGAATTCTCTTTTGATTCTGAAAAAACCATCACAGGAATGAGAATTATTTCAGAGGAAATTGGAAATTATTTTTTAGTATTTTCGTCTTGTGGAGTCTTTATGACATTTTTTTTAGGGCAAGTTTTACTTTATCCCCCTGTGATTTAGCGTTTTTTTTTTAAATAACCCCCCTATGGTTTCAAAAGTTATATATAACCCCCTCATGGTTTGGATTAAAGTGTCAAAGTGACAGGAATGATCATTCATAACGGAGTCACCTAAAATGCCAAAATTACCCTTATATAAAGTTGAAAATTAGGATTAATCACATTTAATCCCGTTAAGGTATACCCTATTTCTTAGTTTACCCCCTAACCTTTTATTTTGCTCACTTAACCCCCTATAGGATAAAATTGCCCTTGCATAATTTTGACTTTTCATTTATCTTGTTTTCCTTTCTTTTATTTCTTTTTCTCTTTCTTCTTTATTTAATTCTTCCTCTTTCTCACAAAAATCTTCACCTTAATGATTGAAATTGAAAAAGAGGAATTGCAGAGATCTATCTTCTCCTTAAATGATTAAAAAAATATTCAAATCACTTTCCTAAAATACAATTTTTTTAGCCTTTCAATTCTTTTAATTTTGGATTTTCCTCTTTCCTTTCTAGTTTCTCATTTTATTCCCAAGAAAATATCTTAAGATGAAATTGTGACTTGATTAATAATCATCAATTGAAATTTGTGACACGTGGCATCATAAAAAAAATCAAAATTAGTTTTTGATGCCTTTTAAATCTTCACCCAAAAATATGCAATTACAAACTCAAAACAAAAATTTTCGTTGAAATGGAATTTTCTATTGGGAATGATGAAAGAGAGAAGAAAAAGAAAAAGAAATAAAAGAAAGGAAAACAATTTCATCTTTTGATATTTTCTTGAGAATAAAATGAGAAACTAGAAAGGAAAGAGGAAAACTCAAAATTAAAAGAATTGAAAGGCTAAAAAAATTGTATTTTAAGAAAGTGATTTGAATATTTTTTTAATCATTTAAGAACTGCAATTCCTCTTTTTTAATTTCAATCATTAAGGTGAAGATTTTTGTGGGAAAGAGAAAGAATTAAATAAAGAAGAAAGAGAAAAAGAAATAAAAGAAAGGAAAACAAGGTAAATAAAAAATGAAAATAATGCAAGGGCAATTTTGTCCTATAGGGGGTTAAGTGAGCAAAATTAAAGGCTAGAGGGTAGACTGAGAAATGGGGTGTACCTTAAGGGGATTAAATGTGATTAACCCTTTATTTATTTATTAACCAAGGGAGGGTTATGTGTATATTTTGAAAACCATAAGGGGATTATATGGTAAAGTATTAAACCATAAGGGGGTTATATAGTAAAATATAAAAATCATACGGGATTAGTGTGTCATGTATTTATAAGGGTAATTACGACATTTCTAGAAGTTCCGTTACAAATGACTATTTCCGTCACTTTGACACTTTAATCCAAACCATGAGGGGGTTATGTATAGTTTTTGAAACCATAGGGGAGTTATGTAAAAAATGCTAAACCACAGGGGGTAAAATGTAATTTACCCTTTTTTTATATAGAAAAAATAGAATTTCATTACTGAATTTGCTAAAAATCATCCAGCAGATTTTGTTTAAGAAAGTTAGGAGGTCCATTTTATAGATATCCATCAAGTTACTGGACTTGACACGATTTAATTTGCATGTCCTTATAGTTGGTGAATAATTCGAGACTTGATATTTGACAAGCTAGTGATGCCTGACGTCGAGAGATACAAACCACAGGTGCTCAAACCGTTTCATTAGGTTTGCAATTTAACCAGAATCAAAAGCTGCAAAGATAATACTTTACATTCAATTTGCCACAACATATAGGCGGATGCATCCTAGACACTCAAGCTAGTTCCTACGGTTAAGATTTGAGGAAAAAAAATTGCAGAAAAAAGTAGCCTACAATTTTGTGCTACATGTCCGAGAAAAAAAAGAAAAAAGAAAAAAGAAAAAAAAATATATATAACTCCTAAAATTCACCTAAAATGCCTTAGATTCAACAGGGTAATTTTTGTACCTTAAAACATCCAAATTGAATTTTAAACATGAAAAAATAGCATTTTGGGAAACTATGAATATTGGAAATTGAGTTAACTATACTAATCCAAATTCTAGGGACCAAAATGCAAAATTAAAATTTTTTGCTAATGTAAATTTGATTTCGACTATTTGTCAAGTTTTCCTTCTGTCTAAAAGAAGAAAATTTTAGTACCACATTTATTTTGCGTGAGACTTTAGAAATTAATTTTGCTCATAAACCAAACATTAGGAATCAAAAGTGCATTTCTCCATTTCTCAGAAAAGGAAAGTAAAACTTCCTTTGCCAATTTGATGAAAATGCTCGGCAATTTTTTCATGCCTTCAACCAATTTGAATTCTATTTTAGTAAATCATTCTAGTATAATTTCATGAGTTTTGTCATAATAACAAAAACTGCCTTGCCTTTCTTTTTGTTCAAGGATAAATTCTAAACTAGTAAAAAGAGGGATTCAGAGTCGAATGAAGGGATCTGACGGTTCCCTGACTAATGTCCTTGCCAACTAGTTTGGGTCTTGAGACAATATAGAGAGACTTATTGTGTAAAACCTATTTTCTATGCATTTGAAATCAAATGCAAAAAGTAAATAAATCAGTAAAGTGTTATCGCCACTGTGCAATTTATGGTGGGTTAGTTCAATTTACTCTTTTTACCTACTTTTAAACAGCCTAACCACTACATGGATATTTAAAAAAATTAAACTAATCGATTTATTGAAAAAAAAAACCTACAATTAGTTAATAGTAGCATGAAATTGGACTCAAAAATAAATAATTGATTAGCAATGCCTAGGCCTCAATTTCACAGCCAATGTGGATTGATCCTTGCTTGGTCATTGGTTATTCGATTACTAGAGTTCCGTTAATATTTGGTTATTTTCAAATAAATTAAAAAACCAGATCCAATACCAAACCAAAATTTACTTCGGTTAGCGGATAATCGATATTGCTATTATCAGTCACTAGTTTAACCGGTTAACAAATCTTAAATGCCTTTTAGTTTTAGGGAGGGGGAGAAAGACATCTCAAATACTCGAACAATAATCCATCCACAATGCAATAAAATGTGTGCCTCTAAAATATAATCAAAAAATAAATAAGAAGTTAAATTTTCACTAGCCTTGTTAAAATATCATAATATCATTTGTCCCTATAGAAACACCTTCCATTATTATCTCTCTCTCTCTAGAACTCAATTTCTCTTTCTTCTCTGCAATTTCTTCCAACCAAAACCTCATTTGACTCTTCTTTGGGAAAGAGATTAGATAATTTGGTCTTTTCTCATGGGATGTAACTTTTCTCTAATTTTATTTCTTTATTTGAATAAATTCACTTTTAAGTTTTCTAGTGAAAGATTATTCTCTTCTAGGGTTTCCTTGTATGAAAATCTTCTATCCTAGATTTTTATGATAAGAGTTTTATTTTCTCTTAAAATATTCTTATGAGAGTGTGTTTTTTTTTTTTTTAATGGGTGAGAATAGAGATTTGGTAGATCTCAAAAACCAAATCAAAAAATCAATTCTAAATTATTTTCTTTGGACTTGAAGTAGTTTTTATCAAATTTGACTATTTAAAGACATGCTTAAAGATATATTGGATTGCAATGATATTCATCTAATAGAAAATACTCTTGGATTGCAATATTATGATCAAGTTTATTGCTTTTTATATTTGTTGTGTCAATTGATTTTCAAATTTGTATGTTTACATCATATTTGATGTACTTGCTATCATGAATGTAGATATTACATTGAAATTATCCTTTTTATCCAAAAAAAAAAAGGTATCATTTGTTCCATCTAGCATGATGAAGCCAACTAATAGCCAACAATAGGCCAGGGGGGCTCTTGGAGGGAAGGAAGGATTGAGGTTCGCCGGATTGTGATGAGATGTGATAAAAAAGGCTGTTCGGTTGTGAAACTCGAAAAAAAAAACAATTGGGCTTAACTTTGAAATGTGTGATTAACTTTGGGCTTAATTCAGATAGTCAATATGCTAGTAGGATACCACTGGTAAAAGACTAGTACTATTTTGGTCGGCCGGCTATTAATCAATAACCAAATAAAAAGTTCATTCAACTATTCGAATATTAAATTTCGGAGTCTAATTTGGTATTATTTAATCCAATTCTTGAGATTCACTTTAGAATAGACAATCCTAATAAATTTCCAATAACTAAGGGTGTGTTTTGAAAACTAAAATTTGAAATTTAAATCTATTAAGTTATTGAATTATTAAATATTAAATCTAATACATTTGAATATATACCACATTTAGTGATGAGTGAATAGTTTATCACTTATTTTTTGGAGCAAATTTTGCTTAGTAAATTAATCCAGATGTTCAATTTTTGGTTATCAAACGCATCTAAATATATTAAAATCTGAATCTATTAAATTTAAGTGCAGAATTACATTATCAAACAGTTGATAATGGTGCAGTCGGTTTTTTTTTGGTTTATTCAAACTGCCCTCCAGATGTGTCGTTCTTATCTTCGAAAATGTATTACATTGTCAAAAAAAAAAAAAATTTTACTTTGGAACTCTGGGGTTGCTTTCTTCCAGTTAGAGAATGTGGAAAATCATGAAGAAGAAAGGGAGGACAGAAACAACTATTTTTTATAATAAAATATTTCTTAAAATTGCTTCGAAGTTGTATACACATAAAGTATGTTATAATCAGTAGTATTTGCTTACGAGAAGAAAGATGGTTAAAATTAAATGTCAATTTGCTACTGTATTGGATAACCTTGAAACTCTAGTCATTGGATGTTTCAATGTTGCACGAATAATATTTGGGTCTTTCTTAACAAGACATTTGGTGTTTCATGAATAGATGAATTGATATCTATTATTCTGCGATTAGTATATGCAAGTTCACTTAACAATCATTTTCTAGGTATAAAACTAGCAAAACATGAAGGAAACACAAACAAGAACCAAGTTTGTATTATAACTAAACATTATAATTAACACAAGAAATAAAGTAATAGGAGAAATGTCACCATTTTCACATGAGTTTCGAAACCTCTATCTTCATCCTCAACTTCATCTAGGCTTAGTTACATACAAGGCTTGAATGAAACAAACTATACTAATCTACACTACCAAACTAATGAACTAAGAAAACTAATGAAGATTACATTTTTTGTGGTATTTCTAGCCTTCAAAAGTTGTTCAAATAAGCTCTCCAAAGGCATATATTTATAGAGAATTCAATATCCAAATGAGTTGTTAAAGTTGATGTAGATTGCATCTTGAAATCATCAAAAGTTACTTCTTGAAGTCTCTATGCTTGCTTGCTCATATCCAGCTGAATTTCTTATAGAAAAATTGGTCAAAAAACTTGTGTAAACAGAGACACAAGTTGTAGAACAAGTTGCAGCCGCAATTAAAGAAAATGCAGGCTCAGAAAATGTGGGCTGAGGTCACATATTTATCCCATGTTTTCCTCTTTTGTGGGTTTTCTCATTTTTGGTCAGTCTTCAACTTTGCTCTATTTTTGTATCAAATTCAACTGATATTTTCTAGATCATAGAACCTGAACTAACTCTTGCACGAAACATGAAAGTTGTAGTCCTTTGAATGAGCTTTCCAATGCTTCAAGAATCATTCAATTTAGAGCTCTGTGTACTGAGAAATGACCAAAATACCCTTAATTAATCAATTCCCTATTTCAGCTTTCAACAACAAAAATGAATAGAGAATTTTAAAAATTTTAAAAAATGAGTGTAAAGGAATCTAAAAAATATTCAATTTAACACTAGAGATAAAGCATGTGTTGTGGATGCACTCTATTTATTTGTTTTGAATACTGTTTTAACAAAAAAATTAAGCATTATAATTTGTACATGCACTTTTATATACTATTATGTACAAATTATGAATTCTTATACCTACCAAGTGTTTTATTTGATCAAAAGTGAATATCTTATACTTATTTTATAGAGTTAGCAAATTTTTTGTCAATTTTTCTAGAACGTTTCTATAATTTTTATAGAACTTTTGTATAATTTTATCATATGATAATAAATTTTATAGATTGTACAAAGCACTAAGACCCAATATGGTCAATTAATATATTTTAGGGGCTACCTTTTTTCAGATTGAAAATTAAGGCACTAATTTGATCAAAATTGAATACGTTAAAGACTACTTTTCTTTTGTCTAAAACTATGAAAACTAATTTAGTCTAACCCATAAACTTTGAGAACTAAAATTGCATTATAAGACAAAAGAGTTGATGCATTTGGAAAAGTGTAAGGGTCTATTTGTTTGGACTGAAATTGTTTTCCAAAAAATGTTTTCTGAAATTTCTGGTGTTTGGCTGTCAAAAAGGTCGCAAAAATTTTTTCTCGTATAAAATGTTTTGCACATGCAAGTGTAAAATACTCCCTCATCTAATTAAACGTATCATACTTTCAATTTTGATTTGTCCCAAAATTAATGTCACTTATCACAATTAGCAATGAAACTTTTCACCCATTTCCATCTCATGAAACGTGTCATACTTTCAATTTTGATTTGTCCCAAAATTAATATCATTTATCACAATTGGCAATGAAAATTTTCACCCATTTCCATCTCATACCCTTAAATATACCACATTCTTTTAATCTTTTGATGGGCCCCAAAAAATTAAAAGAATTATGCTTGGTACACGTGTGTCCCACAGCAAGTGCAACCAATGGTTGTGCAGGATACTTTCCCAAGTGCAACCAATGGTTAGGAGACATTCTCAATGCTTGGATCCCAGAGTCTTGTCACCACTACTTTATCTTTCTAAACATCCAACAAGTTTTAATGCATAGAAACTACAGAAGGTATTGCTAGAAGTTAGACCAGAATCATTTGAAGTCTTAGCACTATTGAAAATAAGTTCTGAGTCTTGAGTGCGACAAATATTTTAGGACAGAGTAACTTAGGGTCTGTTTGATAATATAAAAAAGTGCTAAAATTGAATCTTTTCAAATATTCGGATATTTTAAATATTTGATAAATAAAAATCTATCTGCTGAACTTGTGTCTATTCTTTTCAGCGCTAGAATTCTAATTGAATGTTTAATTCTGATAAGAATCAATAAAATTATTTTAACTATCTTATCTTATCTAATTCTTATCTTATCTTATCTTTTCTACCTAACCTACCATTGTTTATTAATTATGTTCAAAATTCTTATATGATTAAACAACCTAATATTCTCTATCTAACAGTTTTCCATTTCTCTTTTCTCCCTTTTTAATGACTTTCATATCTTCGCCAAACTCCTCATATAATATACTTCATTTTTTGTATTAATTTGATTTAAAAATATATATTATCATTTTCATACCTAACAATTTTAAATTAATTAAATCATAGGTTCTATTTTTTTTGTTGAAAAGATATAAGGGCAAAATTGTCAAATTTTACTTATTCAATATTCAGTTATAAATGTTTATCAAATAATATTAATAGGTTTAGTATTAAAATTCAGACATTCATATATTTCTTTTTAGTGTTTAAAATTCAGCAAATTAATTGTTTCAGTATTCAGATTTTAGAATTCAGACTTCAGAATTCAGATTCAATTTTATCAAACGGAATCTTATCCAAGGAATGTACTGTGGTACTGAAGTTATTTTCCCTTGAACAATAAAACTGTCGGAGCTAATCATCTCACTATCCCTTTAAATATCAAAATTGTACGCATGACAAAACATCCCTCATGAAACTTGCTGAATATCCACTGCCAGCGACCTCCCCTCTTCCTCACAGTTCTCGCTTAACCTACACTCGCAGCCGCAGGCACCACCTGCTAGAGAAATTTCTAAGTTTGTGATGAAATTTAAAAAAATTCTACAAAAAGGGCGATTTCGGTGAGGTATTCCGTAGGGGGGTCTTCGCATTTCAGGAATGCGAGCTCTGATGAGCTCGCATTCCTGGAATGCGAGCTCAGCAGAATTGTTTTATTTTTTTTTTCGGAGAGCTCGCATTCCGCGAATGCGAGCTCTCCCAAATTTAAATTTTTTCGCATTTGCAGCAAAGGAATGGACTAGTGCATACGCAACTGGTGCATGACAAAGAAGGCAGGATATCGTGGTTAAAAAGGATTTTGGCAACTCTTGTTGTATGTTTAATTGACAGGCAAGTTTGTCGTTTGAGTAATAGATGAATTAGTCTTTCAAACTATGTGCCATTGGTGTCCCTAAAACTTCCGCATTCAGCTGTATTTTACTATTTTCCGGTTTAGAAGGCTTGCTTTAAATATGTACAGCTGCCGTGCTATATTTTGTTATAAATTTGCTTGTCATACATTTTAAGGATAATTATAGAAACTTCCCTTAAGATTTTTGATAATTTCACTGGGCTCCCATAAGGTTTGCAAGACTACACCTGCCTACCTTGATTTGATTTAACTAAACATTAAAATAACATTGACTTAGGTCAAAGTTTTAAATGAGTAACCTAAAATGCTGATTTATTATAGTGATAGGATATTTTTTTATGGTGTTTATTAGGGATTGATTGAGAAATTGTTGAAATAATTCTTTTAAAGTTCGTAAATTTTTTGAGTGATAGAATTACCATAATTTGGTAGTTGGGTCATATCTTTTAGATTTATTATAAGTATGACTTTCAGAAAATTAAATTCAAACTTGCTAGGAAAAAAATTTAAAATGAAATTTACGAGCTCCCAAAAAAATGTAAAATTAACTGTAAATGTTGTTTGTTTTGTAGAATTTGTCTTTACTAAAATGCTGTCGGTAATAAAATCTTATTTTAAAATCTGTACTAAAATCTTAAATTTCGGAGAAATGTTAGAGAAATGTTATTTAAAAATCTGTAATTAGCATAGGAATAAATTTTATTTATTTTAAAACTTGCACGTGCCTAAAGTCATCAAATATGTGCTCTAAAAAAAATCATATTTCTTTTATATTAAAAAAAATTGGCCCAAGTTCCGTCAATGCTCCGGCTCCAAGAGAAGAACAACCGGGACCTGCAAAGAGCTTGGAATGCCTAGCACTTGATAAACTAATTAAATTTCGTAAGAAACAAAGTTAAACTGGCAACATTTAGCAACAGTACCTCCATTGAGCCACAGGATATATCACTGAGCAGGACATATCACTGAGCTCGCAGACATATCACTGAGCTCGCATTCGCAATGCCTCCTGAGCTCGCATTCTGCGAATGCGAGCTCCAATGCGAGCTCGCATTCCCGGAATGCGAAGACCCCCATTTGCAGAATGCACTCCAAAAACCGCCCTCGTTGTAGAATTCTTTTTTTTTCCATCATAAACTAAGAATTCACCCCCACCTGCTATCCTCCTCTTACTCACCTTTCTCATACTAATCCATTCCTTTCATACTAATATACAACTATATGCGTGGGATAGAGAAACTCCACTTCTAAGGTGGGTTTTGTCTTGACAAGTTTTTTGGAAGAAAAACCGGGAAAAACGAAAGAGATGCTATTGGATGAAGATCTGTTAAAGAATTTATACGCATCAAATTCGAAGCACTAATTTTGCATATGATGGTTAGAGTAATCAAATTTGAAACGATTTTAATTGACATATCAGTATATAACTAGTATGATATGTAATTGGTTTGAGATATTATGAATTCCCTTTCATGGAGTTTGATCTGATTTTTGGGAAGTCGAAGGATTTGCATTTGGATGGTCAATCAACGTTGAATCGGGTGGTGTCATGCTGGCAGTTGGCAGTAGGGAAGGGAATGGATTGGGTACCTGCCCTAGGCATCATTTCGCTAACCCGATCTGTACCTTACGCATCAGCAATTTTTTGTTCCTTACCCGCTCCACATATCAGCGGGTATCTGCTGAGATAGGATCGAGTCAACGGGTATCCATCTCACCCCGCTTATCATTTAATTTTTGGGAAAATGACCTGTTTCATCCCTCACATTTCGTAAAAATATTCTTTTCGTCCCTCACTTTTAAAATGAAGCAAATTCGTCTCTGACATTTAAAAATTAAATCTATTACATCCCTGAACCTAATTTTCAATCTGAATTAAATCATCTAATAACTCAGTAATAAATTTCGAAAATAGAATTGATAGATCATTCGGTCAACTTCATCGTATTCACATGACATTTATTAAACCAAAAAAATAAAAATTATAACATAAAAGGTCATTCTTTGTCTTGGAATAGTAGAGTTTTTTTTTTATAAATCTTTTCATGCACCATTAGTATATCCGCTTGCAAATCTAGATGTGTATCATAAATATAAAATTTGGTGTTTAAATTTAAATTAAAATGATATGGCGGTACATAAAACTGTCAGTGTATACAATAATAATGTAGAAAAGATTAATCTTTCTTTTTTATATTATAATTTTTTCTTTTTTCTTTTTAGGTTCATTAAATTTTACATGAATATCAAGTTGAGTTAACCAAGTGATCTACCAATTACACCCCCAAAATTTGTAATCAGGTTGATTGGTGGTTTGATTCAGATTAAAATTTGGGTTCAGGGATGTAATAATTTTAGTTTTTAAATGTCAAGGACGAAATTGTTTCATTTTAAAAGTGAGGGACGAAAAGAATATTTTTGTGAAATGTGAAGGATGAAACCGATCATTTTCCCTTAATTTTTTTTTAAAAAAATTAAGTTATATTAATTAGTTTTGTATTTTACATATTCTTCTAAAATTTAATAAAGATTTTTTTTCTCAACAAAAAGTTTTAGAAACAAAAATGCTAAGAGAGTACAAGAAAAAGAAAAAAATTCAAAGAATTCAAAGTAAAAAAATTGAAATAAGTAGCACCTATATGTTTCACATTAATTAAAATCTTTTTAAAAAAATATAAGATCATGACCTCTACAAATGAATCTTGTAAACAAACTATAATCTCCCATATTTATAATGCAATTTGTTCAATGAAATTGCTTACTTATCTCTAAAAATATTGTTTTATTATATGTGCACAAAAATAAAAATTATATATATATATAATGTATATAAGCCGGTATCCGATCCTCTTTTGATCTAATCAAATAATACAGATTGAGTATCTTAATTTTCGGATTGGATAGGATCGGATATGATCGATTTTCGAGTTAACAGGTATTTTTACCCACCCCTAATTGGCAGACGTAAACAGAGGAATCTGAGGGGAATATTCTTGTTTTGATTTTGGGGACAGTGCACCAAATACATGAGAATCGAAGAACTTCCTTGAATAAAATTATTTTCATCCAAAATCTTTTCTTCGGGAAAAAGTTTTACACTCTGACTAACGGACCCTAAGTGTTCCTCTAATTATGCAACGCAAATATGGCAATTTGAAGAGATCTGAATGCTCTCTCCATTGACTTGATTGTGTAACATCATTGTCTATTTTCACTCCTTGCCCTTTTTCAATACCTCAGGGTGGCTTAGCATAAGAGGCATAACCGACTCCAATGCATGTATAGTCAAACAGAACAAAAAGCCCAAGCAAAACAAGAGCACAACGTTATGGCCGACTACAATGCATGTATGGTCAAACAGAACAAAATGCTCGAGCAAAACAAGCGTGCAACGTTATGGCCGACTCCAATGCATGTACGGTCAAACATAAAAAATGCCCAAGAAAAAGCAAAAGGAGAGCACACATTATGGTGAACGGCAAAAGATGTTTAACAAGATTTTGTATTGATTGAGGAATAATGCTTTATAATTGCTGCAACTGACAGTATATTTTTATGGATGCTACCAAAGAAAACCAAACGATTTTTTGTGAATAAAAGTTTCTTGTCAGATTCCATAATGTAATAGAGGCTACTCTTGTCTGCTTTAGCATTTCCAAAATTTCTCTCTGGAGAGATTCTTCAAAACAACCGTTGTTTAGAGATTTAAAGCCTACTTTGGTTTTAAAAGTTGTAAACAGCAATCGGTATTTGAAAAAGAACCTTAAAATTAAATTTCACAAAATAAATTTTTTCTCTACAATGATTTACAAGGAGAAGACAAAATCAAGGAAGGAAACAGTTAAGACAAAGTTTCTAAGTTTTGGCCCAAAAAAAGAAAAAGAAAAAGAGAAAACTAGCTGATTTTAAGGAAAACAATACAATAGCAATCGAAAATGCAAGTTCTTGATTTGTTAAAATGTTTAAATTGGGACCCTTGTCTTAGATCTTTTATTTATTTGGCGACCTATTATGATATAAAAAAAGGATAATTTTATAAACTTTCCTTAAGCTTTCTACAAATTTTGCTTCGCCCCTTACAGATTTCACTATTATATATAATGCCCTTATTTTTCAAATTCAATGTAACAATGGCACTCCATGCATATCAAATGTTATAAAAGCTTTCGATTAAAAAATTATCCTTCCATGGCCTTTAGAAAATTAATATAATAAATTCAACTAAAAATCACGAAAATGCTTCAAATAAAATCAAAGAAATTCATAAAAAGTATGATAGTCCACAAAGAATTAAAATGAGGTATAAAAATAATTGATAGAATAAATATCTAAAGCTAATCCTTGAAAGTACTTAGGGTCACAAGAAATTGAAATAACAAACTTAAATTCTAAAAAGGGTTTGAAATTGCAAAATAAAAACCGGAGAGAAAATTCCTTCATTAACAATAGTTTAATAGGCTACTTGATCACATATACCAATTTCTAAAAATGAACTCTTTAATTATCCCAAGCAACACTAGTATTTTCTTAAGTGTTCCTAAGCATCAGAGTTTAGGTTTTTAATTCTCTATATGGCTTTGTTATGATTTACCTTATTAGATTTTCATGATTTTTTTCAAAACAAAAATAATAAAATCAACTTATCTCATTTTCATTTCATTTTCAAAGTCCTTTGTTGGAGTTTAATTGAATGTATGACTTTTAACATTTTATGTGATTTTTTTGGATAAATGGCCGACTTTGTTGCATTGAAATTGAAAATAAGGAAGCCAGGGAGGTAAGCGTAATATTTCTAGCTTCCCCCACCCCCCCAGCCCCAAGGGAGGGAGCCAAGGTGAAGTTTTACTTATCCCTCAAAAAAAGTGCTAAGTGCTTGTGGAATGGGGTTTATATTTCTAGCTTCCCCCACCCCTTCCCCCCCAAAAAAAGCCCTTATAATTATTTAGATATTTTCTCACATTTTTTCCCCTTCCCTGAAGTAGACAGCTAATGAATCCAGCTCCTTTCCATTACTTATTTTCTCCGATTATCCTCAATATAGCAATATGAGTTTGACATGTGTCCAATTTGAAGTCAATGTCCAGGATTTCTTTTGCTCATAACCAGCATCTTAACCTTGGTTAAGCACAATTTAACATACCATGTTTACCATAATTTGGAGTATTTGAAAAAAAAAAAACCACCTTTTCCAGCCAAATTTTATATGGGAAAAGTAAAATAAAGAAAAGTCAAATCATGGAATTTCATGGGAAAAGAAAAGGAAAGAAAAGTCAAATCATGGAATTTAAGTTACAGGTATATCGTGCCCAAATCATGATCTTGCATCTTTTTCTCAAACTTTCAGTGAATTGGTAATGTTTTTCTCACTTGAAACGGATTTTTTGTTTTGGGAATCTCGAAATTGTTCTCAAAGTAAATATTCAGATTAATGTTAAGATCCAAACGCGGAACACACAACTATTGAGATATTAAGTATACAACAATTCATGAAAAACAAGTCACAAGTATGAAAGATAAACGACATTCAATATTTAATGTGGTTTAGCTCCACCATTAAGTTTACGTGCATAGAGATAAACCTGTTCTTTATTATGAAAGGAAAATCCTATACAAGAATACAACTTAAACCCAAATCCAACCCTTGTATACCATCTCTTATCTCTCAAGAACCCTATCTGACTCCATGGATAAGGCTACATGTTGCCTCTTGTGTGCCCCCTTGTGTGTCTCTTTATAGTATGCCAGCCTACTTATTTACAGGGAACATTATTTGGTCAAAACCCAAATAACAATAGGAAACCAATTCTAATTCTTAGACTTATACAGAATAGGAAATAACTTCTAATCTTAAACAAAATACGAAATTTCTTGGCTACTACTTCAAGTAACTAAAACCAATTAGAAAACTAGTTACTTCCACACAAAACAAGAAACTTGCCTAAAAGAAATTAAGTCAATTTCTTAACAAATCTCCACCTTGGCGAAAATTTCTTTTAACAACCATTTGTTTTTAACTACTAAATAATATGGTACCGAACTACACACCCGAATCAATACAGTCCTTGCACCAAATTGATTCAATCAGCAAATGAACATGTGTAGTTATTCCAAATCTACCTTCCAGTTGACTCGTGAGAAAGTGCCTCAATTCACCATCTCCGTTTGCAGGATTTCTTCTCACCACTACTTATAATCCGAGATCTCCTTCTGTGAGTTTTAACCCTGATCATTGAGGCAATCAAGTGATAAAATTATCATATTTCTTTTCATCCTCAGGACTGTCTCGCCACGTGTGATTTTCAAGACTTCGTAAAAAACGAAAAAATCGTAACTGTCAAAGTCTTCTGGGACGTACCACACCACACCACACAAAGAACTGTCAGAGACTTCTTTGTTTCTCTGGGACATACCACACCACACAAAGAACATAACCAAAATCTAAAATCCACTGGAACGCAGTTTTAACCTTTGGAGGTGTGAGAAAGTCTCTACCGATTCACGTCCAAAATCAAAATTGGACTCTACCTTTTTCCTTACCCTTGAATCACTTGGCTAGATTCACCGTTAAGCGCCTCCATGCTTTTCGACTTCCTATCCTTCACCATCAATTTTTTTTGTCAAGCAATTGAAACAAGGATATCACTCATTAAATTGTCCAATTAGTAACAGCTACAAATTCACTTGATCTCAATAGTTAACCAAGATTCAACCTTGAACAACCAAACTTTTGATTCAACCATTCAGTTTGTTGGAATCTAAGTGCTTGTGAGCAATCCAATCTCACAACCAAACTCTGATACCACTTATTAGGATTCAAGCGCGGAATACACAACTATTGAAACATCAAGTATACAATAATTTAACGACAAATAAGTCACAAGCATGAAAGATAAATGACACACAATATTTAACATGGTTTGACTCCACCATTGAGCCTACGTCCACAGAGAGAAACTTGTTCTTTATTATAAGAGGAAAACCCTACATAAGATTACAACTTGAACCCAAATCCAACCCTTGCATACCATCTCTCATCTTTCAAGAACCCTCTCACACCCCATGTATAAGACTATATGTTGCCTCTTGTGTGCTCCTTGTGTGTCTCTTTGAAGTATGCCAACCCACCTATTTATAGGAATATTATTTGGCCAAAACCCAAATAACAACAGGAAACCAATTCTAATACCTGGACTTATACAGAATAAGAAATAATTTCTAATTCTAAACAAAATAGAAAATTTCTTGGCTACTATTTCAAGTAATTAAAATCAATTGGGAAACTAGTTACTTCCACACAAAACAAGAAACTTGCCTAAAAGAAATTAAACCAATTTTCTAACAATTAATCATATCATTCTCATCTTTTTATCTTATTTCATCGTCGATTTTCTTGCTTATGTAATCGATTTATGATTTTAGAACTTGAGTCACTAGAATAAGTTCCAAAAGGACAAGATATTCTAATTATATAGTTGCCTAATGCATATTAACTTTTTCTTGAAGCACAACATATGCTAATTGGACATATAAAAATTTTTACATCTTCAAAAGCGAGGTAGTGAAACTGAATTTTACTATTCAGTTTTAGAATTTGGAAGAACTGATAATGTTTAGGGATCTTCTACAGTGGAACGGTAAAATGAAGAAGCTGATTAGATGAATACAGAAATGAAGGCCTAGAATTTTGCTTCTACTAATTGGATGTATTGAAGTCCGTTAACTAATGTTAAGTAAATAAATCTTATCCCTCTAAATATTGTAAGGACAAGTGTCAGAATATCCAAAAGCATATTTAGGGAAATGGAAAAGGTATTGGGTGGGTGTGTGTGTGTGTGTGATGGAGAGGAGCCAAATCCAATGGGTAACTAGGCGTCTAGGACAAATCACCCATGTAATATATCTAATCGAACTTTCTAAGTCTTCGACTTTCTTCAATCCTTGCATACAAATTTGCAAAGTCTGTTTGTCAGGATCAATTTTATCTATCTTTTGTGTCCGAAATGGAAAGGTCAGACATTGTTTCTCTTCTTATGGTTCTATTTCAGGTGGGAATAGCCATAGTAGTTGGAAGTCAAGATGGATCAGAAGCGTGGAGATATGTTCAAGTCAGACCAAGTATGTTTCTGATGTTTTAAATGCCAATTAAAAGGATCACTTGTCAATGCTGATATTGAGTTCTTGTGTTTGTTTCAGAGGCTCACATGTTCTGGTGGTACTCATGGTTCGCCATATCAGCCGATACTAATACATATCAGCCGAGTCGTAACCGGAACGGAGGGGACCGATACGATACCAATCCACGAATCGCGGATATTACCATATCCATGACGACTTGCTCTGACTCGGTCAATATTGGTCTATTCGAATCCGTGATGCATGATATCGGCCAATATATCCGAGATAACTCGGAGTCAACTGGAATATTTTTTTAAATTATGCCTTTTTGATATTTTCTAATTTTAGTAATTTTTTTGAAATTTTGGAAAACTTTCTTGTACTATAATGTGCATAACACCCGATATTCAACTGATATGTCGCGACGGATGTGGAACAACCGAGACCGTAACCCGTGATGGCGAACCATGGTGGTACTACAGAAGTCCAAATAGGATTCAAGATCTAGAAAAGCCTTGGCCAATTATTCTTTGCCTGCAAGGCGGACCGTGAGTATCAGAATTCTCGTGGGATTTTTTCAAGTTTCAATCTTTGTTGCTTGTTCATACAATCAACTGTATTTTGTTTATGAAGGGTGCTTTAGGAGTTGGATTTGGTAATTTTGAAGAATTTGGACCTCTAGACATGTTTCTAAAGCCAAAAAAATTTGACATGGTTGCAGAAAGCTGATCTTTTGTTTGTGGTTGGTACTAGGTTGCATAATGTTGGTGAATAATCACATCAGCATCCATGCTGTTTTTCAAACTGAAATGGGATTTTCCTACAGGTTTTTTCTTGTATCTCCTTATCTAAATTTATTTTGCCTGTTTGCAATCTAAATAGGATTATCCAGTTGAAACATGTTACAGTTTTGTGAAAAACGTTAAAAACACCACATTATTTGTGAAGACTAATGTGGAGGCTGCAAAGGATGGAACTAAATTCTTGATTGAATTTTTCAATAGGAATGAGACCCTCCAAAAGAGTCCTCTATATATTGTGGCTGAGTCTTATGGAGGCAAATTTGCCATTACTCTGGCTTTATCTGCTTTAAAATTAAGCTATTGAGGCTGGGAAGCTAAAGCTGAATCTCGGAGGTAACAATTCGTTTTTCATTCTTAAAACTAAAATCTTAGTTTCTCTTCAATCCTAAACTCTTGAGCTAGCTCTTACCTTTTTTGTATAGGAGTTGCATCGGGGTATAGTTGGATTTCACCAGAGATTTTACCATATGTAGTTTCTGTTCTTCATTCATCTCATGATTACTTAGTTAGAAGAGGTGAATTGAGTTCTGGTGACCAAAATACAGTTTTCATGGGCTCCTTTTTTGAAAGACATCTCGTTTCTTGACAGCAATGGTTTCCAGAACTCAATCAGGTATCAAGTTTTACACCTAAAGATGGTACCATCCTAAATCCAAGCCTTAAATGCATCAATGAAATATGTTTTTTACTATTGAAACTTGTGTGAATTTAGCAACCCCACATGTCTGACCTAATCGAGCTCAAAAATTTTAAGTTGCCTAAGAAGCTTGTATTGTTTAATGCAGGGTGGCTAATCAAATTAAGAAGCAAATTGCAGCAGGTACGTTTGCAGAGGCCACAGACACTTGGAACGAATTGGAAGATCTAATTACCAATTACAGTAACAATATGGTATGAATTTTCGCATAGTCTAATTGAACTTATGTTAATCACAACAAATCGGTGCATTTGTGTGACAGCCCCACCTCCCCCTAGGGCGTACCCAAGGATTTGGCGGATCGCTTGCCCAACTCTCGCCAGGACTCAGTCACAATTCATGAAAATTTACAAATAGAACCTCAAAATACAACGATCTTAATTACAGCCATCAATATAGATACATTCATGGACCTCTAATGTTCATACAGTCTATAATACAGCCAAAGAGTCGAACTTGCTAAAAATCAAACCAAACAAGTCGGCTAGACACCTATGCAGTGCTTACACGAGCAACTAACAAATTTGGAAGAAATCGAGACCTTCCTCAATTCAATCTCTCAAGTTCTCATCCCTGTAAGGAAAACAAATGCCGTGGAATGAGCTAAAAATCTAGTGAGATTTCAAGTAATTAAACAGGTAAAATACAAGACAAGATAGCATATCCAGACATCGAGAAACAAGTCAAACACGAATGGATCATGACTCAGTATATAGCTAAACAAGTAGCCAGATAAAACATGCAAAAGGGTACAGTAAGAAACACATTCATGTCAAGGATACAAGTTGCCCTCTGGAGCAAGTTCTACAGTAGCTTGATCAAGGTCCGTTGACTCTCCGTTAACCATGGAAGTATAACGTCCGTAGATCTTCACTTTACACCAATTCCGTCCACCTATCAACCACCTTACCTGGCCCGAACACCATAGGAGTACCCAAGGTTCGTCAATCTCATCGACCAAGCCCTTGCTGGCTCGATTCGACCAACTAGCCCTATGTTGGACTTATAGTCCCAGATATTCAGATTGGAGACGTTAGTTGTCACTTACGCTCCATATTCAGAAATAAACAGAGATGGTATTACTCTAGCATACCAATAGTCGAGGAGATAACACTCCACTCGACAAAACAGAACAGAGGTACGTACGGCCGCTCAGCACTTACAGGTAAAGCACAAGCATAAACACAAGTACATGTCATCTACAAATCAAGTTACTTGTTCATGTATGAAGGGGATATCAAGTGTTTAGTCACATCAAGTTAATTGAGTGTATATAAGAGCATCCTCGCCTACACAAGTTTAAATCACAAATAAGTTCAGCATATCATGTTTCCAAGCATTTCAAATATTTCAAATCCAAACAATTGAAATCAGGTGATTAAGAACCCTGTTCAAACAAGAAAACTTGAAGGAAGATACAGAAATAAAAAATTCTCTCAGCGAATCTGGCCACCAATCCGGCCAGGTTTTGGCCGGATTTTCAGGGGAAAACTTAAAAACTTTGAAGCTCACTGCCTCAAATCCGGCTGGCAATCCGGCTGAAAATCCGGCCTGAAAGTGACCGGATTCTGGCCACTTTTCAGTTGTAACAAAACGGCTAACACATGTTTTAACAAAATATCACAAGTTCAATTGAGCTAGGTCAAGTGCGATAAAGTACACACTTACTTATGAGACGAGAAATCAAGTACCTAGAATTGTCTAACAACAATGAGCATGTAACACGTAAGTCAAGGGAATAACCACTCGAGTGACCAACAAGTCAAGTGCAAGCAAAGCAATTCATTTCCTATCAATATCACGAAGTGAACTGCATAGGATCGAGTATGATAAAGTACATCCTCATCCCAAAGATTATCAGTTCAAGAACAACTACTTAAACCAAGTAAACATGTCATTCAATCAAGCAGACATTCCACGTAAATATTTTCATGTACTTGGAACACTCACCAATCAAATGCAACCCTTCACTTTATCCCTAGTTCGTCCTCTTGAACTCTCTCAAGTCCTGTGGTTATATACTAACGTGCAATATAAAGCCAAAATACATGAAAAAATTAAAGTTTCTAAGACTTCATTTCCTTTCTCTTAAACCTCAATTCCACTCATAAACCATACCCAAAATGATTGACCAACTCCAAACTTAAAGTGGAAAATAAAAGTACAAATGGTTCTAAGAGAACAAAATTTCTCAGCTTTGCACAACACAATTTTGAAAAATCATATCTTACGCTTCTTAAGTTCAAAATTGATAAAATTTATATCGTCGGAAAATAGACTTAAAGGGCTACAATTTTTCAGAATGCACTTTTGTAAGATTCAGACCACAAGTCAGTCAAATTCAAGCCACAAATTGCTGCTTCATTCAGTAAAAGACAGAACAGGGATGCAATTTCGGTCAACTTTGAAAAAACATAGATATTCATAGGAATTGAGAAAAAGGATGAAATTTTCTTAGTTGATACTAGTTTCAAATGCAATAAACAGAACTCAATTCCAATTTTTCTACAACAAGATATAGTAGATTTGCTAAGGCTGTCCACGGGTTCCTAAGGACAAAATTTTCAGCAGCACCCCCTTTGTGTTTACTACTTTTTCCAGCCAATTCAAGGCTTCATTCTTACCACAAAACAGCCTCAACTCAATCATATACATACCAAGCCAAAAACTCACTAAATCAAGCATGTAACTATCACCTACTCAAGCTAGAAAATGAAACCCTAAGCTGAAATTTATGCATACATGCTGAAATTTCCTTTAGGCAAGTTAAACTAACACATAAAAGCTAGCTATTTCACATAGCAAAGCTACCAAACCATGGCCAACACTTAACCATCGTGTGTGGGCAGATAATTCACCATAAAAACTGAATTTTTCCAGAACATCACTTCAAATCATAATATTTCTCATAAAACTACCAAAGTTGAAACCCTAAACCACTAATTGACAAATATTTGAAGTAGAGAGAGTTTCTTGCCATAAATACCTTGTAACTCCAAGATAGATGGAAGCTTAGTGCTTTTCCTCCAAAAATCTCTCCACTCAAGCCCTTAATCTTCCCTAGCGAACCACTTTTATGGAGTATTTTGCAAGCCTGTGGATTGAAACTCAAGATTCAAGCTAGCAGTTGAAGTGGAAGATGAACTTTTCTCTTGGTTTCTCCCTCTCAAAATTTCGGCAAAGCTAGTGCAAAATGAAGACAATTTTTGGTCAAATTTGATTTTAAGAAAGTTAAGAAGACATGGTCAAAGTCCAACATCCAATGGTTTCGCGACACTTGGCTCTTTAGGGTTTTGATCTCATCCTCTTGTCTTCCAATGGTTAGTCTATCTAGCTGACCTCTAATTATCCCCTAACACCTTGTAAACTAATGTTCCTTTATGCAAGATTTCACCTAGTAGTCAAAAATTTACCGCACTAACCGTACTAGCAAGTCCCACGTCCATAATGCACTTCAAATTTAACGTGTACTAATTTATACCAAGAAAATGATTTTAAAACTTCACTCACTTATAAAAATATCAAGGAAATTAAGGCAATAATTTAAAGTAAAGAAAATGCACTCAAAGAAATAAATAAATATAACCTAATTTTCCAGGGTCTCATAGTTTGTGCTTGATGATTTCTTTTGTGGATAAATACAGGACTTCGAACAATTTCCTCTCGTTTGCAATGGACGACCCTTTATCGTTGTTAGCTGCTTCAGAACTAAAACAACGTATTGCAGTAAAAAGGTCCTCTCCTAGAGGTGACGGTGATCTTTATGCATTTATGAATGGTGAAATTAAAAAGAAGTTGAAGATTATACAACCAAATATTATGTAAGTTTTTCTTCTTAGAAAAATTTCAGACTTCTTCTGAGTTCATCACTTAATTGTCATTCAACGACTAATAATGGAATCAACAGATGGGGAGGGCAATCCGGTCCTATTTTTGAAGGCCTGAAAGGTGATTTCATGAGGGCAAGGATTAGTGAGGTAACTAAATCAGCTTTTTTTTGTTAGTAGTTAATTATAAAAGTTTAAGAACTTCAGACGTTTTGGTTTGAACTATACCAAGAATGTTTATTGACTTTCTGGATTAGCATTTTTTTACACATCTCAATTGAGATGAGACTAGCTTATCCAATTATATGCAGTCAATTCTAAAGCATTTTTTCAACTACTTTTTTACAGGTAGATGAACTTCTAACAAAAGGAGTAAATGTGACTATCTACAATGGACAAGTAAGATTATGCAACTCTAAGCAAAAGAAATCTAAATCTTTATGCTTAGAATGTTCTCCAAAAAAATTTGAAAAAAAATACTATTTTAAGATTCATGGAAGAATGGATATTTGTAGATATCCAAGAAAAACTTCATAGGACATCGTAGATTATTGGCTGCAATACAACAGCGTGAATAATGGAACAAAATAATGGTAGTCAAGTTGGATGGGATTTTGAAGCAGTCGTAATTAGTATAAATTTGATACACTGACATGGTCTTAATCAAGTTGAAACATTTTTTTTGTGGTCACAAAAAATTGTGACTTCTAGTAGATAAACTTGACCTGGGATTTTTTATTATCCACGCTATGAATTTCACTCTCTCCTTGTATTTTCTTTTTGGCTAAATAGTTCAATCAAAGTGTTATTTTACTATTGCTTGTAGTTTGATCTCATGTGTGCAACCAAGAGAACAAACGCATGGCTTGAAAAGCTCAAGTAAGAAAAAAGAATCCCACAAGTAAATAAGCACCTAAATCACCTCCTAAGAAGAAAAATGTACAAAATAAAAACACCCTATTACCCTAATCAATAATCTTTTGCCTATTTTAATAGGTGGAATAGGATCAAAGATTTCTTGAACAAGGATAGAACGCCTCTCTATTGTGAAGGTGATAGGAGTGTAAAGGCTTTCACCAAATCATACAGAAATTTACATTTCTGCTGGATTCTTAATGACGGCACTACAACAAAAATGGCTTTTCTTGACACGTGTATAAGGACACTTGTTGGTTTGTGTCATTATAGCACTTCTATCATGACATTTGTTATCAAATCAATAAAAAATACTTTAATTTTTTTTATTTTATCTGATATAAAAATAATAATGTGTCTTTAGATTCCCTATCATGACACTTGAGAAAATGTGAGATACACCAAAAAAATTAAAACATAAAACGATGTCGTTTGATTTTGGCGGAAGATTCCTTTGCCAAAACACTTAGTGAAATCTCAAAATTTCATTTTGCCGGCCAGCAAAATTTTGGCTCTTCTCATCTCTCTCGGCAAACTATCTCTCAAAGCTCTCTGCCAAAATTTTCCTTTCCCCACAAAGTTTTTTCTGCTGAATCTCTCTGCAATCAAACTACCTTTGCTTCCCTATTGAAGGTATGTAATTGCATGGTTACTTTTTGCCCTAAATTGTACAATTTTCTGATTTCCTGCTCCTGCTCTGTAAACCAATTGATGTGAAAATAATTAACTCCTGTAAGCTGCAATAAGATTCTGTGGTATGCTAGTTCAAGTTCGATACTGATTTTTCTTCTAAAAGTTGCTTCATTCTCAATCTTGTTTTCATGATTTTCTGTTTCGGCTGACAGGTAAGAACTATATATTAGTTGGCATGGTTCACAAGCCCAATTAATTATAATAGATGTAGAGCTAATCAAAGAATTACTAACCAACAGAGAAGGCGCTTACCAGAAAATGGATATGGAAGGCATTGCAAAGAAATTATCAAATTAATAGGTGAGCCGCTTATAACAAATGAGGGGAAAAAATGGGCAAAAGTACACAAACTGGCTAACCACTCATTCCTTGCAGAGAGCCTAAAGGTAAGCCTTCTTCTATGTTAATCACATCACGAGTCAAGAATAAGAAAGTTCGTTGTCCCATATATGAAAATGGGAAGTGAATTTGGCATATAATATTGCTCGAGTAATTCCCTATACATGATTTGCTTCTCATAAGAATAACCTTTTGCACAGAGCAAGGTACCAGAAATGATTGCTAGTGTCGAGGCGTTGCTGGAAAGCAAAGGTATCAGCTCTCGTCTTATGCCAAAAAAGCTCCTCTTGCCCCCTGCCCTGTACCCCGGCTTCTCCCACATAAGTGACCACTACCCTTTATACTGGATTTGTCGTCCATAACCTGTTCGATAAAATGTCAACCTTCTTTCCTTTGGTACTGATATTAATTTACTCAATAATATATAAACTAATAGAATTATTGTAATTAAGATGCTTTATCCTCTTTCATATCTGTGAGCGCATTTGATGTGTTTCTGTTGCTTTGACATATGCTTGTTTATTGCTGATCTCTTTCTTCAGTCTGTAATTAAGAAGAAGTATGGCCAAGATGCAACAAATGTTGGTGATGAGGGTGACATTGCTCTAATATCCAGGTTAGTTCATGGCATTTTGCTAATATGCTTCCTGTTCATTGTTCAATTCGGTTGTCATATGTTTTACAACTTTGTGACTTTGACATTTCAGGAGAACAAGGAAGGTCTTGAATTGCTTAAAACAGCTATTGCTAAAGCTGGTTACACTGGTAAAGTAAGTATTGGAATGGATGTTTATACTGGTTACACTGTTCTTGAATGCTATGGGTATATGTTTTGCTGGTGAAAATGGAGCAGATGTCAAAGGCGGATGTTTGTATGGAAGCAGGCTGCATCTAAGCTTAGGGGTGTACAAGTTTTTACTTACACAGAGCTTGAGATTGCAACAAACAAATTTAGTGCAGCAAATGTGATAGGAAATGGAGGGTATGGGGTAGTGTATAGAGGGATTTTGAGTGATGGCACTGTGGCTGCAATTAAGATGTTGCACAGAGAAGGGAAACAATGAGGAACGTGCCTTTCGGTTAGAGGTTAGTGGACTTCATTTATTGCTAGTTTTCATATTATCCAATTTTTTAAGCTACATAAGCTTGTCAATTAAACTCATCTGTACACTCAATTGAAGATTTTTTTTTATTTTTTGGTATTTTCCCCTCTTTGGCTAAATACATTGGGGAATAAAGGGAAGTGGTGAGTGAGAATGGAAGTGAGATATTTGCCTAAAAAATTAATGGTACTTCTGGCATTGGTCCAGCCATTGCTTTCTTGAACATCCTAATTGAACTTATTTGATGGGTGCTTGTCTGTGGTATGGTTTATTTCAACAAGTCTGTATTGAAATCAGTTTGAAGAGTTTGAAATTGCTGCAGGTTGTGATTGGGATGGATGTGGCTGCTTCTGAGTTTTATGGTAAAGACAAGACTTATGATCTAAACTTCAAAGAAGAGGTATTGCTTTTTCACATTTTCTCCCCAGATTGTTATGTCAAACGTTCGAATTCATTGCTAAGCCAAAGGATAAAATTACATCTAGATTCATAAATTCTAGTCTTCTAAAGGGCGGTAATTTCAATCATGACATCTATCTTTTTGGTCATTCTTCTTCTTTATTTAGTATGTTTGCTGCTTTAGTAGTATGTTTGGTGATAGCAAGTAGAAATTTCAGTGCAATGATGGCAACTGGATCAGTGTGTTATTCCAAAACCTTTTGATATACAAGAAAATATAACTTGTGTTATCACCTTTGCTTTTGCCAGTTAAGTTTTGCAAACCTGCTTGGTACCAAAATTTGGCTATTCAGCAATCAACTTTATTTCGAATGAAATGAATCCTGTTTGGTATCGTTACTTTACATTAGAACGTAATTGCTAGGTGCTGATATCTTTAATTTATTTTTTTATTTCTGGTCTTTCTTTGCAGAATAATGATGGCTCACAAAAGATATCAGGTTATGACTGAAGGCTCTCATTTCATTGGAAAGTTTGGAAGCTACTGCAAGTTCTTTCTACTTGCTAGGGATGAGAATATTTTAGTTTGTGCACAAGAGAATCTTTTAAGTTTGTGCACATGAGAATCTTTCAAGTTTGTATTTGTTAGGGATTTGTTATGTTAGTACTTGTTACTGACTTTTAGTTCAACAAATTATATTTGAGTATTGACTTTTGCTTTAAGATTACTATATGCATTCTGTTCTTTGGGATAATTTTACAAGTCCTTTGGGTTTCTGATTGACGGAATGTATAGCAGGGAGCACTACCTGCAGGTTGCTTCTATATAAAAAAAAAAAAGAAAAAAAAACTCCTGGCAGTTAAAAGTGTCAGCATAGCTCAGTTAAAAAAACTCCTACTTGTTACTGACTATAACTATCCTGACACTTTCAATTATCAAGAAAATGGAATTTTGTTGGCAGATGGGTTGCTATAACAGCATAGTTTTCCTGACACTTTGAATGCTACGAGCCTATCCCCACATTGGAAGGGACGACACTCGTCCAAGATGTGAGGAAAGGTAAAGTGTCAGGTTAGATTATTTATACTGACACTTTTAAATGCCGTTAAAGGTCATTTTTGTTGTAGTGTTCTAATGAAAATTCTTTTACAATGTCCTCAGTTCTAAGTTGATTTGCTTTTTCCTTGGGTATAAAGGGATCCAAATTGGTTGCTTGAGCCACCAATTTTTCTTTCCCTTTGAGGATGGCTATATAACATGTCCTAACCACCTCAAGATCTCCATGAACCTCTGCTGTCCCACTGGAAGTCAGAAACTTCATGCTCAAATGTAAAGTTGAGGTATTGGCTTTTAAAGAGTTATGAGTAGATTAGCCAAGGAACATATTGCATGATGAAGGTCCTTTAGCAACCACGAAATTGACTGGAACAATTCGATATCTAGGGACTTTTCCATTAGTTACCATTAGAGTAATCATCTTTCAGGTTTTATAGGAGGGCTAAAATATCCTACCTATGGCCTCCTTACTAGAGTAAATTGCCTATCTTTTAACTTAAGGTTCTTGAAAGTTTTGTAATATGATACATCTACTATGCTTCCTGGATCTATAAACACTTATCTGAAATTATTAGTGATCACATCTAGATAATTGGCTCTTGATGGCTTGATGCCAATGAGACAAAATCCTCAGGTCCATTTATGATTTCTCATATATGTTCAATTCATTGGGTAGAATTATCCTCTTCTAGTAGAGTTTGGTTATTTTTTTGGGTTGAATGACTATTCTCACTAGTAGGTCCTCTAGCTATTGCATTGATGACTCGAACTAGATTTTGTGAATCAAGGTCAAGTGAACGATCTCGAGGTGATCTCTGTTGATCTCGTTTGTCGTTTTCTCCTTTATCATTTTGATTGTTCGGACTATAATCTTTTCTTTCTCCCTAGGAAGCTTGGTTATTTTGAACGTACTCTTTCAAGTTTCTCATTTGATCAACTCCTCTATTTCTTTTTTTTAATCCTTGCATTTCTCAATGTCGTGACCGATATCCCTATGAAAGTACAATAAAGGATTTTATTCCTTTATTTTTGGAACCAGACATCCTAGGAGACCTTCTTTCAATATCTTTTGCTTCCATTACTGCCAAGATTTGAGATCTTGGTATTGATAAGGGCGTGAAATTCTTTTCCTGAGATGGACTCTTCCTTTTAGAAAGTTGGTCAAAAATGTTCCTCTTGATCTGCCCAACTTTAAGGTCAATGGTTCCATTCTTTCTTCATCTGTCTTCAAAGTCTTTCTCAGATTCTTGTTTAAGACGAGTAGCCTTCTCGGCAGTTCCATCTACGTGAGCTCTATTCAATAGTTCTTCCAATGTCATAGGTGGTTTCTTGGCAAATTTATAATATAACTCGTTACTTCTCAAGCCATTTATAAATGCTACCATCATCACCTTATCATCTTTATCTCAGGTTTGGAGACTCATTATTAAAATTAGTCATATAATTCCTAATAGATTTATCATGCCTTTGTTTTATCACCATTAATGTGCTGCATTCTTGTAGTAAACTTTGGAAGAGACGAATTGTGCTACAAATTGCCTAGCTAGTTCAAGGAAAGACTTGACTAATCTTAGTGGTAATAGTGGAACCAAAGCTGAGCCCTTTCCTTCAAGAACATAGGAAAGGTCTTGCAATGATTCTCATCTATAGTGCTTTGCAGTCATATATGAGTAAGAAACACAAACAGGTGATCCTCTAGATTTGTAGATGCATCATACATATCCATGAATTTTAAATCTTTTTGGTGGAGGATATTCTTCAATTTCCTTGACAAAGGGAGAAAACTATGTAAAGATCTGCATATTGATTTGGCTGCAGGATTAGATCGAGTTCATCCTGAATTGGATCCTTAGGCATATGGTATTCCAAATAACTTTTATTAACCGAGGATGAGAGCAATGAGAGTAGTGCTTACTAGTTTTTGAGATAAAAATATGCTTCCTAAAGGGAGAATAAACCCATTTCCTCTTAGGGGGATGATCATCATCAGAGCTATTTTAGGACGACAAAGCTTGCCTTTCTATCATCTTTATCAGAGCTTTTGAATTTTACACCTCTTCTGCCTTATTTTTCCTTTCACCAGGCTGACAATATCATCAAATAAAGGGAAATTATTTGGTACAAAATTCATAATTTTCTCTTTCTTCTCCTCTAAAATCTAATAGTCATTGTTACCCTAAGTTTGCCCAGGGATGTCATGAGGTTCTTTGGGGTAACTTTAATTGGTATTGCCTATAGATTACTTGGAGGCTGTCTTTGTCATAAGGAAGTTATATTACTCCACTTCCCATAGAGAGCGCAAATTGTTGAAGCAGTATTTCCTTCCACTGAGTTGGACTAGACAGGTAAGAAGGGAGCTCAATCGCATAAAGGTAGAACTCTCTAAGAAACATACAAGGAAAGTACCAATTCATGAAGATCCTCGGGGTCAAGTCTCTAAGGTCACTCTGATTCTCAAGTCATTTTTTGACTTGAGGAGAAGAATATCCTCCTAATTAGGTGTTAGGTATCCCTATATATAGGTTTTCGTACAAGAGAGTGATAAGAGATTAAGACTAACAAGATAAAGAGACAAAGATTACCTCTTTTTGATTAGTTGAATAGACATTAGTTCATATGATGATTTTCTTAAGATTAGGATAGTTATTATCACTAACCAACTCAGATCACCCTTATTTTAGGAAGTCAAAAACTTATCCTACCCCTAAAGTCTTCAGTGTCTGAAATGGAAAAGTCAGACGTTGTTGTTTCTCTTCTTATGATTCTACTATTTCATGTGGGAATAGCAATAGCTGCTGGAAGTCAAGATGGATCAGAAGCGTGAGGATATGTTCAAATCAGGCCAAGTATGTTTCTGATGTTTTAAGTGCCCATTACATGTATTACTTGTCAATGTTGATATTGAGTTCTTGTGTATGTTTCAAAGGCTCACATGCTCTGGTGGTACTATAGAAGTCCAAACATGATTCAAGATCTCGAAAAGCCTTGGCCAATTATTCTTTGGCTGTAGATAGGGCTACAAATGAGCTAAATCGAGTCAAATGTTGATTTAATTTTAGCAAGTTCGAGGTTGAATTCGAGTTCGACGAGCTCTCAATGTAAAGGTCGAAGTCAAACTTGACCTCAAATTTGAACCAAGTCGAGCTCGATCTCGAGTTTAAAAAATAAAAAAAAAATTATCTTATTTTTAAAAGAATGAATAAAATAATAATTTTTCTTAATAAATAACAAAATATTATGGATATATACATGTAATTTTATTATGTAAATAATATATATATATAATTGAGTCAACTCACGAGTTAACAAGTTGATTATCTTTGTATTCAAGCTTGACTTAGTCAGTTCAAACTCGACTCAAGTTCAGTGTTGCCCGACCTCGAGTTGAATATTGATTCGAGTTACTCGTGATCAGTCATGAGTGGCTCTACTTGTATGCAGCCTTAGCTGCAAAGTAGACCTGTGAGTATCAGAATTCCCATAGGGTTCCCTCAAATTTCAATCTTGATTATTTTTATGATAAAACAATCTGTTTTTGTAGTGAAGGGAGCTTCAGGTGTGGGAATTGGTAACTTTGAGGAGATTGGGCCTCTAGATGTTTTCCTAAAGCGAGGAAATTCAACATGGTTGCAGAAAGTTGATCTCCTGTTTGTGTAGGTAATGGTTGGTACATTAATGTTAGTGAATTATCTCATTAATATGCAGCTTTTTCAAAAATCAATATGAGATTTTCCTGGAGGGGTTTTTTGTATTTTCTTACCTGATTTTGTTTTCTAGTAATTGTGCATAGAATTATCTAGTTGGGATGGCCATAGTTTTGTGGAAGACACGGAAGACACCACATTGTTTGTGAAAAGTGATTTTGAGGCAACAACTGACGAAACTACATTCTTGATCGAATTTTTCAAAGGGAATGAGATCCTTTAGAAGAGTCCTCTGTACATTATAGAAGAGTTTTATGGAGGCAAATTTGCTATTAAGGCTTTATCTGCTTTAAAGGCTATTAAAGCTAGAAAATTGAAGCTAAATCTTGGACTTAAAAATTGAATTTAGAGCCCTAAAATTGAATATGGAGTACCTTTTTTCTTAAATCCCAAAGTATTGAGCTATTACCTTTATAAATATAAGTTGCATTAAGGGATAGTTGGATCTCACTAGAAGATTCTTCAGTTTGTAGTCAGTATTTTTTTTCTTTACTTGTTCACTAGTGTCATGATTAGGGCAGCTGAATTGAGTCTTATATTGAAATGCAGTCTTCATGGGTCCTCTTATAAAAGATGTCTCGTTGCTTGACAGCAATGATTTGAAGAAATCAAACAGGTCTTCAATGTTTATGCTTTAAACTAGTAGTACATATTAGCATAATTCTCTAATCTAATCAAGCTCAAAGATTTTGGTTCTCTAATAAGTCTATATTTAATGTAGGGTAGTTCTTCAAATTAAGAAGCAAATTGCAGCAGGTAAGTTTGCAGAGGCCACAGAAACATGGAAGGAATTGATAGCAGTCATTAGCCATTATAGTAATAATATGGTATGAATTCTTTTGACTTTTTTCCTAGCCTATCTAAACTTAAAGGTAATCACAATAAATTGGTAAATTTATGCTTGCCGATTTCATTTGTGTATAAATAGAGTATTTCTACAATTTCCTCTCAATTTTACATGAGGATGAGCCTTTATCATTATCAGCTGAATCCAAACTAAAACACAAAATTGCAGTAAGAAGGTACTCAGTATACCCTCAAAGATTGAGGTGCCCTTCCGAAGGTGATGGTAATGATGATAATGTTACCTAGATGAATGGTTATATTAGAAAGAAGTTAAGGACTATATCACTGAATGTCACGTGAGTTTTTCTCCTTAGAAAATTTTTTACTTCTCAGAGTTGGAGAAGTAATAATGGCTAGAACAGATGGGAATTTTCAACTTGTTGCTAGAGCCATCCAAGGTGATTTCATTAGGACATGGATTAGGGAGGCAAATATATCAGCTTTTGTGTTTTAGTTGAGAACGAAAAGTCGGGAAGTTTTCAGGAACTATATCAGTTTGTAATTTTGAATTATACCAAAAATGATTTTTTTTCCTCATTTGATCAGCATTCTTCAATCACATCTCAATTGAGATAAGACCAGCTTATCCAATTACATGCAGTAAATTCTCAAGCATTTGTTCAACTACTTTTTGCAGGTCGATGAACTTTGAGCAAATGGAGTAAATGTTAATATCTAAAATGGACAAGCACAATTCTGCAATGGTTTAAGAAATATAGAGCAGGAATGATGCTTTATTTTCCATGCTATCAATTTGACTTTCTTTAGTTTGATTAGAATGTTATTTATTGTTGCTGATAGCTTCATCTCATCTGTCCAACCAACGTATCCAATGCCCACATGGGTTGAAAAGCTCAAGTAGGAATTAATTAATCCCACAAGTAATTGAGAACCCAAATCCCTCTTTCTAAGAAAAACACTCTCTTATCAAAATCAGTAACTTTTTTCCTATTTCATTGGTGGGATGGGATCACATTTTTCTTGAACATGGATAGAACTCCTGCGTATTTTGAAGATGACAAAGAGTATAAAGGGTTTCACCAAATCATACAGAAATTTACATTTCTACTGGATTCTTAATGCTGGCCACTTTGTAGGTCAACTAACTATTGTCATATTTCTGCTGTATTTGTCTCTGTTGGTCTAAAATTACTATGACTCTTGCCTACTAGAGGCAAGGTTGAGAAGACAACACATCCAATAGTTTTAGTACGTCATAGCCAATCTCCTAATTTTGGAAGGCTAAAGTTTTGCACAATTTTATCATGAATGTTGAAGAAAATGTAAGGTTTGCTTGGCATCCATGCTTTTTGCTAGTTTATTTTGGACAAATTTTTTCCCCAACTTTAAGTTACACTTTTAAAAATAGGGTTATTATCACTTTAATGGAGTTTGTTAATTCAATTAAAAAGACATGTTTAGCCCTTAAAATTATTATCATTTTCCTTTCATAAACTATAGCTTTATTATCAATTTACCCCCTAGAATTATTTTTTAGACAATTTATCCCACAATTAAACCAATTTAGTGAGTTAAAAAACTTTAGAAAAAAAGTATTCTCCTCTTTAAATAATAAAAATAATAAAAAATTTAGAGTGGTTGTTCTCTTTTTTAGTATCAAGAGAAAAAGTCAAAGTATTAATCTCTTTCTTCTTGGTAATCTTATTAATACTAAAAAAAATAGAAAGGTTGGGAAAAGAGAGAGAGAGAGAGAGAGAGAGAGAGAGAGAGAGAGAGAGAGAGAGAGAGAGAGAGAGAGAGAGAGAGAGAGAGAGAGAGAGAGAGAGAAGAGCTCAATTCTTATTTTAAAAAATACAAATAAGAAAGAATTCAATATTTTTATTTTTTTTAAAGTTACTTTACTTTTTTGTTTACTATCCAATTCTAATCCTAATCTCGGTGATGTTAAAGTAATACGATAATATTAGATTCTTTCTTATTTTTTTCTTTGCAAAATCTAATTTTTTCTGTCTCCTTTTCTCCTATCTCTTTTTCTTTTCTTAGTATTAATAAGTATGAAAAAAGAAATTTGAAAAAAATCATTTTTTATGTTTTTGGAACTCTTAGAGTGAGAAAAAAAGGACGAATAATCATTCCAATTTTTTTTTAATTATATATAGAAAGAATAGATACATTAATATTTTTTTGAACATACTATTGTGGCTAATAATGGAGTAAAATGCCTAGAAAATATTGTTAGGAAGTAAAGTGATTGTATCACTGTAATTTAAAGGGGTGAAATGATAATGATAATGTAGTAATGCTAATAAATAAAAGGGTATTTTTATCCAAAATTTGTTAACATGTTGAGTTGAACTACTTATGGGGGTGGAATGATTAAAAGATAATGTTAGAAAATAAATTGATAGTAGTGATATAGTTTAAGGGAGTAAAGTGATAATAATCCTTAAAAATACTCCAAAGTTTTTAAAATATACACCCAAAATACCCCAAAGCATACAAAAAAGTCTTTTCCTTCTTTCCTTTCTTCCCCCCACCTCAACCTGCTATCACCACCATCGACCACCTCAGCCTCTCCTTTTTTTTTAATTCTCTCATTCTCTCTCCCTCACCTCCTCCCCCTCACTTGTCCTCTCCTAGTCTCGGGAAGGGGGGAGGGGGATGGGGTCAGGGAGAGGAGGGAGAGAGAGTGGCAGGGGAAAGGGAGAGGGAAGGTGAGGGTGGCGGTTGCACTAGGGAGGGTGGGAGAAGGAGAGCGATGGTGGTGTGGGGAAGGAAGAAGAAAGAGAAACAAAAGGAAAAAAAAAAGAAAGAAAAGGAAAAGAAAAAAAAGAAAGTTTTTAATTTTTCAAACTCTCAAATATACAAAGTTTTTTTACGAGTTCTACATTAAGTTTTATGATAAAATTTTATATAGACACCACAAAATACACCATCCAGGTGAACCCATTGTTTTTCTTGATCCTTCCCATTGAAATGGTTATTCTCATTTTTGTGCATCTAAATATATTTGTCATATTCAAAAAGTAAGAACATAATGTTTACTCTTTTTATGCTCCAAATCATTGTCTTTTTGTGGAAGACATGCATGTCGTTCCATTCAGATGTTCAATTCGAGAGCATAAACTTCGAAAAAGTTTAGCTAATTGTCTCTACCAAAAAGCAACAAAACACTAGCACGAAGTAATTGATGGGCTTGTATGGATGGAATTTATATATGAAGATAGCAAGATGTGTAACATGTGCATCTAATACAAGAATTAAATGAATTTAAGAGGTAATAAGACACCACATCACTACTACTGGATAGTCAAACTGGTTTTGCTTTACCACGCACTAACAGATGTCTGCCATTTACTGGTAAATTTACTAATCAAGAATGGAACATGAATTTTAAAGAAGAAAGAAAGCTATGGAAGTCAAAATTTCACGCACCATTTATTTATTGAAGTTATTGACAGATATCAGCAGTTTCGATCAAAGGAAATTAAGATCATATGCTGAACGAATTCTTGCAAAATTAATGTATGTTAGGTCTTGTCCTAGAAAATTGAACAAGAAGAACAAAAAGACTCTTGACAACCCAACAAAGGCAACTGCACAACAAATAAATCAAACAGAGAGATATCAAAATTTAAGTGGTTCAATAGAATTGGCCTACATCCACGGGTGAAAGAGAAACATAATATTACTACAAACTAGAGAGTACAAAAGAGAGAAAGTACAAAATCATAGAAAATCATTCTAAAATCTAAAGGCACCTAAAACTAAAAATACAAAAGAGACTAAATAGCACAAAAAAGTTTAATGGTCCAAAGGTTCACTAACTTGCTCTTTTAGTTTGACGCATAAACAAAATCTCTCTCGACTTGGGGCATGAGACCCCAAAAAACTTCTCTTGAATGGAGCCTTGAAACTTGGATTGGTACGCTTAATATATTTTAACTCATTAAGTCCATTGTATTTAGAACCACCAAGAGAGAGATTTCTTTGTAAATTTTTTGATAAGGGATACAAAGATAAACTCAACAAATCTCCACCTTGGCATGTATCCAACATCAACAAATGACAGACAAGTGGCAAATATGCTACACTTCCCCACAAAAGTTCCTACAGAACCCAATGAGTCACAAAAATCCCAAAAGATCCCAACGCACCATCAAAAAATCAAAATACAAAAGACTCAACGGATTCCAACTGGCAAAACACGCAAAGGATTCAACAGATCCCAAAGGGTTAAAAACATGAATATGATAATTTTGCTTTTCAAGTTCACTATGTAGGACGACTCCCAAATTGTCCTCTCTCGTGCTCAGGAAAGACCAATTTTTTTTTTATCATAGAAAAAAAGTGGGAATATGATATGGTGACAATTGAGATGGCATCTAGTAGGGCTCGTGGTCAATTTGGTGGTGGAAGTGCATCACCAAACTCGAAAAGTTGCTTTCATTCTTGCTGAATAACTGAACATCAATCTTTCCAAGATTAGAAACTCAATTTCCTCACGTTTGCTGCTACTGGAATTTTAATTTTCTTTGCATTTGTTGCTGCTGAAAATTGGGCTTCGCCAAACTTTAGTCGTTGGTGTTTGAATTCATTAGTGTAGCCTTGCACCTCAATTGTTTGTCAATTTGCCTCAACGAATTTTATGCCAAAATAGACATCAGCTCTACGTCCCTACTTGCCGGAGATGGCGGCCTGTGGGCCGTCTGACAAGCTTCCGGACAGTGGGACTTCAGTTTTGAGGTCCTTTGCATCAGTACTAGCAGATGGTACGAAACAAACTGATGCCTTAGCCTTGGGAGAGGTCTCAACCTTTAGAGGAGAGCCAGCCTTGCGCATCTCTCGCAGGGAAATAGAGCAGCTTTCTGTTCCATTTCAGAACTCTTTGGTGGGGCGCTTCTTGTTCAACAGACCACCCATGGAAGTTATTAGGAAATTCTTTCTTTCGCTGGGTTTACGAGGTGCTGTAAGGTTGGGCTCCTTGACCAGAAACATGTTCTGATCCGTCCGGTGTTGGAGGAAGACTACACCCGTCTTTTTGCACGTAGAATCTGGTATGTTAGCAGCTCGCCAATGTCAATTTCCAAGTGGTCGCTACATAAGCTTGTCAATTAAACTCATCTGTACACTCAATTGAAGATTTTTTTTTGTTTTTTGGTATTTTCCCCTCTTTGGCTAAATACATTGGGGAATAAAGGGAAGTGGTGAGTGAGAATGGAAGTGAGATATTTGCCTAAAAAATTAATGGTACTTCTGGCATTGGTCCAGCCATTGCTTTCTTGAACATCCTAATTGAACTTATTTGATGGGTGCTTGTCTGTGGTATGGTTTATTTCAACAAGTCTGTATTGAAATCAGTTTGAAGAGTTTGAAATTGCTGCAGGTTGTGATTGGGATGGATGTGGCTGCTTCTGAGTTTTCTGGTAAAGACAAGACTTATGATCTAAACTTCAAAGAAGAGGTATTGTTTTTTCACATTTTCTCTCCAGATTGTTATGTCAAACGTTCGAATTCATTGCTAAGCCAAAGGATAAAATTACATCTAGATTCATAAATTCTAGTCTTCTAAAGGGGGGTAATTTCAATCATGACATCTATCTTTTTGGTCATTCTTCTTCTTTATTTAGTATGTTTGCTGCTTTAGTAGTATGTTTGGTGATAGCAAGTAGAAATTTCAGTGCAATGATGGCAACTGGATCAGTGTGTTATTCCAAAACCTTTTGATATACAAGAAAATATAACTTGCGTTATCACCTTTGCTTTTGCCAGTTAAGTTTTGCAAACCTGCTTGGTACCAAAATTTGGCTATTCAGCAATCAACTTTATTTCGAATGAAATGAATCCTGTTTGGTATCGTTACTTTACATTAGAACATAATTACTAGGTGCTGATATCTTTAATTTATTTTTTTATTTCTGGTCTTTCTTTGCAGAATAATGATGGCTCACAAAAGATATCAGGTTATGACTGAAGGCTCTCATTTCATTGGAAAGTTTGGAAGCTACTGCAAGTTCTTTCTACTTGCTAGGGATGAGAATATTTTAGTTTGTGCACAAGAGAATCTTTTAAGTTTGTGCACATGAGAATCTTTCAAGTTTGTATTTGTTAGGGATTTGTTATGTTAGTACTTGTTACTGACTTTTAGTTCAACAAATTATATTTGAGTATTGACTTTTGCTTTTAGATTACTATATGGATTCTGTTCTTTGGGATAATTTTACAAGTCCTTTGGGTTTCTGATTGACGGAATGTATTGCAGGGAGCACTACCTGCAGGTTGCTTCTATATAAAAAAAAAAGAACAAAAAACTCCTGGCAGTTAAAAGTGTCAGCATAGAATTCGATATTCTAATGTTGTACTATACCTATCCTGACACTTTCAATTATCAAGAAAAGGGATTTTTGTTGGCAGATGGGATGTTATAATAGCATAGTTTTCCTGACATGTTGAATAGTATGAGTCAATCCCCACATTGGAAGGGACAACACTCGCCCTAGGTGTGAGGATAGATAAAGTGTCAGGTTAGATTATCTATACTGACGCTTTTAAATGCCGTTAAAGGCCATTTTTGTTGTAGTGCGGCCACTTTGTAAGCCAACTAACTATTGTCATATTCTGCTGTATTTCTTTTATTGGTCTAAATTACTGTCACTCTTGCCTACTTGGCAAGATTAAGAAGACAAGGCACACTATTATCCCAGAATTGGAATAGATATGATTGAGTTACGTCACAGTTAGGCATGGTTATTGTACTTTTTTCATAATTTAGTGTATATTTATTGACATGATTATATTTATGTGTTGAATTGATGTATATGAATAAATTTTGAATACAACAAAGTTATATAAAAGTATACCATATTATGGAGAAAGTACAAAATCGGACAATTGCACCAAAATTTCAATAGCACTTGTCCCTGGTCCCTATTATCCCAATAGTTTTCACAATTTGATCGATGTCTAAGAAACCACCCATGTAAAAGAAAAAATAATACTTCCTTCATTCTATTGGAAATGTCACTTCCCATTTTTTTCACAGCCCAAAATATTTGTCAAGTCCAAAAAGTTAAAACATAATTTTTGCTTTTTTTTTCTACTTTTATTCATTATCTTTTTGTGGAAGATGTTGCCAATTCAGGTTTTACTTCGGGAGAATAAAGTTGAGAAAGTTTAAACAATTATCAGTATCAGACCACTTTTATTGAAAGTTGGATTGCCAAAAAGTGACAAAAGTAGTAATTGCCAGACTTATATTGGAACTTTATATGATGATACAAAGATGAAATTGGTCCTGCTGCCAAAGCAATAACTGCCAAGCTATTTTTCAAAAAAAAAAAACACCAAACTATGGTAGATTACGCCTGGCATTTATTGGTAAATCTACCAGACCCTTATGGAATACTAGACGTTTAAGAACAAAAGAAAATTATGGGACATCTTTGTGATAGAAATTTTCCGCATGAATTATTTCTTGAAATTATTTATTGGTTACAGACATGAGAATGGCTACCAAAATGGACATTGAGATTTACTTTGAATATGTTCTTGCTAAATGAATATAAATATATATATATGTTGGATTTGTGGGCCAGCTTATTTATGGGACAAACTACAAAAACAAACCTTAGGATTCCATTCTTGTGAAGAAGGAAAAAAGTCAGCCATCACTTTTGCCTTTGGAGGAAAAACGAAGAGAGAGAAAGTGTGAAGAAGCTAGAGAAAGAGAAACTTCAAAGTCTTGATTGGAGGGTGATTCAAAATCCAATTGAGATGAAATTTTACACACGCGATCCTCTCATCAAGCCCTACTCATCTACCTATTCAGATTTTGGATTTTCTCTTTGTTTGGTAATACTTTTTCAAACTCACTTCTTTGACAATTGTAGTTTTTGGGAGTGATTTTGTAGCGATTTGACTTGATTGATATTGGCAATATTATTGTCATCTAGATGTTTCAAATAGACCTGTGTATTCCCATTATTATGATAGTGAAGATTTTTGACTGGATTAGGTCCCGTGATTTTTTTCAATTTGAATTTTTCACGTAAAAATCTTGGTGTTCTGTGTCTTTTATTTTTCTTGCATTCTATTTTTACTGTTGGCATCGTTGCTTGGTGATTTGATTTATTCCTATTTTAATTGGTACTTGGGAAAAGAAAAATTTATTCTACGCTAATTCTAATATTGTGTGCCTGTACCGGTACTCCTTTCCCAAAAAAGAGTATCAGAGCAGTCAGGTTAGGTTGCTTTTTCATACTAGTTAAAAATGGATGATTCAAATAGTGGTTGCATGACAAAATTGGATTCTAATAATTATTCGATTTGAAAGTCTAGAATGAAAAGCTACCTGTATTGAAGAGATTTGTTTGAATCTGTTTTATGGTATAAGGGTAGACCAAGTGATATGAGTGATAAAAAATGGGATGTTATGCACAGAAAAATTGTTGGTAATATTAGAAAATGAATTAGTCAGAGTATATGCTAATGACACCAGAACTGATATATTATGAAAAAAGCTTGAGAGTATGTATGAACGGAAGACCAGTTTGAACAAGGCTAGTTGTCTGAAGCAGATTACTCGGATGAGATATAAAGATGGGAAATATATGACTGAATATCTGAATAATTTTCAGGAATTGATAAACCAGACAACTACGTTAAATTCGAATTTGGATGATGAAGTGTAGGCTCTATTATTATTCAGTTCACTATCGAATAGTTGAAAAATCATGGTGGTCTCTAACAGCAATTCAGTTCCGAATGATGTGTTGACCATGGCTATTGCAAAGGAGGCCATGATGAATGAAGTGTTCAGGAGGAAGGAACGAGAAATTATCTATGAGTCACAGGCCCTGATGACAGAAAAAAAAGGAAAGAAGAGGGAGGAGCAAAAGTAGAGGACTCTACAATAGGAATGACAAATCCAGATGCAAGTTTGAGTCACGAAAAAATTTGCATGCAAATATTGTAAAAAAAATGGGCATTATATGAAGGAATGCAAAATTTTAAAATGGGAACAAGATGAGAAAAAGGGTAAGAGGAAAGAAAAAGGTGATAAAGAGACTACAACAGTTGTGGTAGCTCATAATGATATGTTTGTATTCTGTGATGATGGTCAGGTGAATATTATTCATTATGATAGTGATAGGGTAGTTGATTCGAGTGCATCCTACCATATTACTGCTCATAGGCATTTCTTCTCAATTTACACCGAAGAAGATTTTGGATACATTAGGATAGGAAATGAGGTCTCATTCAAAGTTATTGACACGGAAAACATATATTTGGATACAGATGTCGGGTGTCAGCTGATATTAAGAAATGCTTGACATGTCTATGATATTCGTCTTAATCTTATTTCTACAAGAAAACTTGACGATGAGGGTTATCATAACTTGCAAGGTGGATGCAAATGAAAACTCAACAAAGAAAATCTTGTTATTGCTAGAGGAAAGAAGCAGAGTACCCTCTACTTGATGCAAGCCAAGTTGGGGAAGGGAGAAGTGAATGCAATTCGTGATTCATCAATTGACCTTTGGCATAGGCGACTTGGACACATTGGTGAAAAGGAAATTCAGACACTTGTTCGCAAATAGTTTCTACTTGAAGTTACAGGTAATGTACTTAAACCTTGTGTTGATTGCATTTATGGAAAACAACACAGAGTTGCATTTTAAAATTTTTCTCGAAGTAGAAAACTGAATCCGTTAGAATTGGTGCACACTGATATTTACTATATGAAAGATAAGTCTCTTGATGGTGTTGTTTATTTTATAAGTTTTATTGATAACTTTGCTAGAAAGGTTTGGTGTTTTGTTTTGAAATCTAAAAATCAGGTTTTGGATGTATTTAAAGATTTTCATAACAAAATTGAAAGAGAAACTAGTAAGCAGTTAAAGTGTGTGCGTACTGATAATGGTGGTGAGTACAGAGGACCATTTGAAATCTATCACAAGTTCCGTGAGATTAGATTAGAGAAAACTATACCAAAAACTCCTCAAGAGAATGGAGTAGCAGAGAGGATGAATAGATCCATTACTGAGCGGATTAGATGTATGCTCTCTAATTCTAAGTTGCCAAAATCCTTTTGGAGTGAGGCAATGAGGACTGCAGTTGATTTGATTAATCTTTCTCCATTAGTTTCTCTAGATGATGATATCCCAGAGAAAATATGGACGGGAAAAGATATATCCTTCAAGCATTTGAGAGTTTTTGGTTGCAGGACATTTGTTCATATTCCTAAAAATGAGAGGTCAAAACTTGGTGTAAAATCAAAGTAGTGTATTTTTTTGAGTTATGGACATGAAGATTTTGGCTATAGGTTGTATAATCTTGATAAGAAGGTGATTAGGAGCAAAGATATTGTTTTCTTTAAAGATCAAACTATTGAAGACATTGATAAAGGTGACAATCCAAAATCCTCATATGACATTCCTGCTAGTTCAAATCTAGATCCAAATCTAGTTCTAGTACCTACTGATTTTAATCAATGGGGAGTTGAGACAGAGTAGAAAGAGGATGTTGATGATGGTAAAATCCTGCTGCTAATGAACCTGAGCATGAGGCGCCACCTACTCCACCACCTCCACCACAAGATGAGTTTAGGAGATCTACTAGAGAGAGGAGACCTTCTAACAGATATAATCCCCATGAATATGTGTTATTGACAGATAGAGGAGAGCCAAAGTCCTACTGTGAGGCTCTAGAGCATGAGAACAAAGAAGATTGGTTGCGAGTCATGCAAGAGGAGATGGTGTCCCTGCATGAGAATCACACTTATAAGTTAGTGATACTGCCTAAGGACAAGAGAGTTCTGAAAAACAAATAGATCTACAAGTTGACGATTCAAGAGTATAGCTCACAAGCAAAGTACAAAGAAATATTGGTTGTGAAGGGATTTAGTCAAAAGAAGGGTATAGATTTTGAAAAAACTTTCTCTCCTGTTGTAAAGATGTCATCAATTCAAATTGTTCTGGGTATTGCAGCCAATTTAAATTTAGAGATTGAATAATTTGATGTAAAGACAGCCTTCCTGCATGGTGATTTGGAAGAGGAAATCTACATGGAACAGCCAGAGGTGTTTAAAGAAAGTGGAAAGGAAAATCTTATATGTCGTCTCAAGAACAGCTTGTATAGTCTATAACAGACACGAGACAATGATACAAGAAGTTTGATTCCTTCATGATAGACCACAAGTACCACAGGACTACATTTGATCACTGTATTTATGTGAAAAATTTTTCAGATAGTGATTTTATTATTCTCTTGTTGTATGTTGATGACATGTTGATTGTTGGCCATGATACTATAAAAATTGATAGGTTGAAAAAGGAGTTAAGTAAATCCTTTGAAATGAAGGATTTGGGTCCGGTTAGACAGATATTGGAGATGAAAATCTCACGAGATGGGCAAAATGAAAAGTTTTGGTTGTCTCAAGAAAATACATTGAGAAAGTATTCAACAAATTTAACATGAACAAGGCTAAGTAAGGCTCAACTCCACTTGCGGGTCATTTTAATTTGAACATCAAGCAGTTGCTCATGCAGTTGGAATAGTCAGTCGGTATCTCTCTAATCCTAGTAAGGAGCATTGGAATGCTATCAAATAGATTCTCAGATATCTCAAGAGAACTTCCAAATTGTGTTTGTATTTCAACAATGGTAAAATTATGCTAGATGGGTACATCGATGCAGATGTGGCAAGTGATATTGATAATAGAAAATCCACATTTGGGTACTTGATGATTTTTGTAAGGGGAACAATGTCATGGCAAAATAAATTACAGAAATGTATTGCTCTTTCCAGTATAGAGGCAAAGTATATCGCAACCACTAAAGTATGCAAGAAGAATTTTTGATTGCAAAAATTCCTTCAAGAGTTAGGTATAAAACAAGAGAAGTATAGTCTTTACTGTAACAGTAAGAGCGCTATTCATTTGTATAAAAACTCTACATTTCACTCTTGGTACAAACACATTGATGTGAGATATCATTGGATTCAGAAAATAATGGATAACAAGTTGTTGACACTTGAGAAGATTCATACAAATGATAATGGTGCTGACATGTTGACCAAGGTATTGCCTAAGGAGAAAATCTTGTTTTTTAGATAGGAAGTAGGTTTGACTATACCCTCAAATGAGTTGGAGAGGGAAATTGTTGAATTTTTGGGCCAAACCACAAAAACAAATCGTAGGTTTTCATTCTTGTGAAGAAAGAAAAAAGTTTACCGTCACTTTTGTCTTTGGAGAAAAAATGAAGAGAGAAAGGGTGAAGAAACTAGAGAGAGAGAAACTTCAAGGTTTTGATTGGAGGGTGATTCAAAACCCAGTTGAGGTGAAATTTTACACACATGATCCTCTCATTAAACACTACTTATCTACCTATTCAGATTTTAGATTTCCTTTTCATTTAGTAGCATTTTTCCAAACCCACTTCTTTGACAGTTGTAGTTTTTGGGGGTGATTTTGTAGTGATTTGACTTTGTTGATATTGGTAATATTATTATCATCTGAATGTTTTAGATAGACTTGTTTTTTTCCATTATTGTAATAGTGGAGATTTTTAATTGGACTAGGTCGCCTGATTTTTCCCAATTTGAGTTTTTCACGTAAAAATCTTGGTGTCCTGTGCCTTTTATTTTTCTTGCATTCTATTATTACTATTGGCATCGTTGTTTAGTGATTTGGTTTATTCCTCTTTTAACTGGTACTTGGAAAAAGAGAAATTTGTTCTGGACTAATTCTAATATTGTGTGTCTGTACCGGTACCCCTTTCCTAACAATATATAATAGATTTGTAAGAAAATTTTCTTATAGTTATGTCATGTAATTTTATTTGCCCTTTTCGATTTCTTTATAGGTCTTTGTTGATCATCCCTGTGTGGCATTAAAGATGATAGGAAGCATCATGCAGTCACCTGCTGCTTCAGAATAGGGGTGGCTTTCCAATTTAGCCAATATAAAAGACCAACGCTGAAGATACATGAACAGAAGAATAACATAGAAGTCTCTTTTGATTGTGAAAGAACTATCACAGGAATGTGAATTATTAAGAGAAAATTGAAAATTAATCTTTAGTATATTCGTCTTGTGGTGTCATTATGACATTTTCTTTTATAGAAAAAAGAGAATTTTCATTACTAAATTTGCTAAAATCATCCAGCACAATTTATTTAATAAAGTTAGGAGGTCAATTGTTATTGGACTTAACATGATTTAATTTGCATGTCCTTATATTTGATGGATTATTCGAGACTTGATATTTGATTAGCTAGTGATGCATCAGGTCAAGGGATACAAACTAGAGGTACTCAAACCATTTCATTAGCAGGGTTAAGTTAGGTGATAGGATGAGAGGAATTGTAAATATAAGATATTGGGTACAAGACCTCCCACTTAAGAAAAAACGTTTCCATTACTGTTGCGATTGAAGCAGAATCAAAAGCCTCAAAATAACTCTTTACATTCAATTTGCCATAACACATGTAACTGGATGCATCCTAAACACTTGGGCTAATTCCTATGATTAAGATTTGAGGGAAAAAATTACAGAAAAAAGTAGTATTGTAAAACTAATTAACCATACCATCCAAATTCTACACGTTAGGGACAAAATATAAAATTAAATTTTTTACTAATGTAAATTTGATTTCGACTATTTGCCAAGCTTTTCTTCTATCTAAACAAGAAAATTTTATTGCCACATTTGTTTTGCATGAAACTTTAGAAATTAATTTTGCTCATAGTCCAAACATTAGGAACCAAAAATACATTTCTCCATTTTCTAGAAAAGGAAAGCAAAACTTCCTTCCGTTCAATTTTATGAACTTGTACTGGTGGACTTTGGTTGAATTGAATGTTGGTTTATGGTTGGACATTTGAGACAGTTTGGTCAGTTTCATTATGGTTGTATAATTGTCTTTTGGAATGAAAACTTCATTTGTTGTTTTAAATTCATTGTTGGATTGAGGATTTCTTAAATTAGGTTGCAAATATTGTGTGTTGGTAATAGGGTTTTGAATGGGATTAAACATAGGTTTAAATTTTAGACTAGCAGTACCAGTTTGAAAACTAGAAAAATGAGTTAAACCAAACTCGAGTTGGTTTGTCGAACTCACACAAATTGAACTTCATTGAGCCAAGCTCAAGCATAGGAATTTTTTTGCTGAATCAAACTCGAGCCTCATTTTTCTTGGCTCAGCAAGTTCAAGTTTGAGCTTGACCGCACACAAAATAATGTCAAGTTTGGCTCGATTAACAAAATGTTTGATTTGATGTGGATCATTTGCACCCCTATGTATGATTATGCAAGGGTAATTTGGAAAGAAAATCATTTTAGCATTTTATGTGAATTTTTTTGGATATATGGCCGATTTTGTTGCATTGAAATTCAAGATAAGGAAGCTAAGGAGTTAAGCATAATATTCCCAACCCCAGGGGAGCCAAGTGAAATTTTTAGAAGCTGAAGGAGGTTTTTGTATTTATCTCTGAAAAGAAGTACTGAGGAAATGAAGAATGGGGTTTATATTTAGGATTAACTATTTATGCACTACCATTGTAGTGATTTTTTCACATTAGTAGTTATGGATGTCTGCTATATGTTCATGATTTGAATTTCAAATTTGAATTCATGTTATGTGATAATTTAAACATGCTAGTGTAAAAAAAAAAGTACAATGATAGTATAAAAAAAACTTATCTTATATCTAAGGGCAAATTACATATAACCTTCCTATAGTTTTGCATAATTCTAGATGACCCCTCTAAAATTTTAAAATAGTCATATAACCTCCTGTAATTTTATGTAAAGCGAACAATGGATGGAATGCATAATCAATTATAACAATTAAACCACACACACTCTAGAAGTGCATGTCATGAAATCATAATATCCATTTACGCTATGATTTGTATAAATATCCACTTTATTCTCCTGTAATTATTACATTTATCCACATAATTCTCTTATGGCTTTATACAAGGTAGTATAAGTCATCATTTGATTTAGCATTTAAATAAGGGCACTGTTGGTATTTCAAATAATAACATTATATAGGTTATTTTCAATTAAAATTTTAGTTTACTAAAATCATAAGGGGTAAAGTGAATATTTTGAAATTTTATGGGAGTTATGTGGCAATAAATAAAATCATAAAGGGTTATTACTAGTTTACCCTATATTTAATAGGTGACAACTTAACCAAAAAAAGACCCTTATAATTATTTAGATAATTTATCACATTTCCTTCGTCCATTCTTGAAGTAGCTAGCTAACTAGGATGTATAATCGAACTTTCCTAGCCTTTGACTTTAATTAATCCCTGCTCACAAATTCTTAAAGTCTGTTTGTTAGGAACATGTTTATCTATCTTTTGCTTCTGTTGAAGTGGTATTTCCTTCCAACGAGCTAAACTAGATAAGTAAGGCGAGAGCTCAATCACATAAAGGCAGAACTCTCTAAAAAACCTATAAGGAATGGACCAATTTATGAGGAGTCTCGAGGTCAACCCCTCAAGGTCATTCCACATTCAAGTTAGTTTTTGACTTGAGGAGAAGGATATCCTTCTCGGTGGGTGTTAGGTATTTCTATATATAGGTTTTCGTACAAGAGAGTGATAAAGAAATTAAGAGATACTGAGATAAAGAGATAAAGATTACCTCTTTTTGTTTGGTACGATAGACATTAGTTCAAATGATGATATTTCATCATTTTTAAGATAAAGATAGTCACTATCATTAACCAACTAAGATCAACCGTATCTTCAGGTAGTCAAAATCTTATCCTATCCCCAAGGTTCGAGTTCAAGATCAACTCGATCTATCACTACAAGAAAATTGGTCATCAGTGACAACTTTTCTCTGTGACGAAAAAAAGTTGTCACAAAAGTGGATCCTTTATTGACGACTTTCTAACTCGTCACAAACCTCTAATGGGAGCCAACTCATTTGTGACGACTTTTCTAAGTCGTCACTAGTAAATTCCCGCCAAGTTTTAGCAAGAGCGCGGGAGTGTTTAGAACACACAATAGTGACGACATTAAGAACATCATCACTATTGCTTGGCCTATTTACGGACGACTTTTTGTTGTCGTCACTGATCACTAAAAAAAAAATTTATTAGTGACAACATTTTTTAGTGATGACAATAAGTCGTCACAAAAGGAGTTTCTTTAGTCGCGACACCTAAAGTTGTCATAATTGCATCAAAGCAACTAAATGTTTAGTGACGACCCGTTATTTTCGTCACAAACTACACTGCAAGAAATATGGTCATTAGTGACAACATTTTTTAGTGACGACAAAAGTCGTCACAAAACGTGGTTGTTTAGTGACGACAAGGAAAGTTGTCATAATTGCTCAAAGCAACTAAGTCTTCAGTGACGACCTTGAAAAAGTTGTCACTAAAATGATCTATATAGTGACAACTTCTAATATCGTCACTGTCACTCTACCGATTTGGATTTAGTGACAAGAATTAATCGTCACTGTTTAAAGTACTTATTTCTAAGTCACTTTCTGTAATTCTACTGTGCCACCCTAACTTTTGCGATTTAGCCCCAAATGTTGTAAAAAATTCCATTAATTCGATTATAATACCTTAACTTTTACAATTTAGCCCCATATGTAGTGCACCGATTTCTTTAATTCTATTATTACTCCCTAACTTTTGTAATTTAGCCCCATATGTAATTCACCAATTTTATTAATTCTACTATGGCACTCTAACTTTTGCAATTTAACCCCCATATGTAATACACCGATTTTATTATTTCTATTATGGCACCCTAGCTTTTACAATTTAGCCCCTATTTTTTTATTAGGAAATTGCGAATGGTATCTTGATAAACTATGCATAAATATTTTATAATTTTCTCAAACTTAAGTAATAATTTGTTATAAACTCTAAAGATATATCTTTCATTACAATAGTTATAAGGCAGGCATGTCTTTTTATCAATGGAATAAGAAATTTATGCCAGATTTATCCTTTGTACTACATGCCAAGTAGTATTAGCAAAGGAATAACAAAGTACTACAAAATAATTAACAAAATAGCCTTTAGGGAGTGTAGTTTATGGGCAAATGAGCATTATCTATTTAAAGTACCAACTTTTTATGGGCATTTTACTCTCAAACATATAATTTATGATAAATTTATAAATGTTTGTAAGTAAAATTCAAAAAGTATTACACTGATTTCTTACAAAACGAAAACTGGCAGGTTATCTTTTCAACATAAATTAAATTTTTTTAAAAAAAGAAATGGCCCATAAAGTACCAACTCTTTGTGGGTTTCCTCCATTACATGAATAAATATTCTGCTATTTATGGGCATTTCACTCTGAATCATTTAATTTACGTTAAATACATAAATGTTTGTAAGTAAAATTCAAAAAGTGTTGCACTAATATTTTTATGAAAGGGAAACTGGTAGGTTTTGTATTTAACATAAATTAAATATGTGAAAGCAAAAAAAAAAAAATTACCCATAAATCTATGTCTTGCAAATCTATACTAGTAAAATAGTTTCAAACAAAATTAAATATTAAAATAAACTGTAATTTATACACATTAAAATATCTGTAATTTATACACATTTTGCAACTACTACTTTGTGTTTTCTCTGTAATGAATTTTTTAACTATTGAGAACTTAAGTTTTGTTTTGCAAATCTATACTAGTACAATAGTTTTAAACAAAATTAAACATTAAAATAAATGTTTGAAAAAGAACAAAAGTACATTTATCACTTGCAGTAATGTAACAAAAATTTCTCAACCATTATCAATATTTTCACAAAAGTATTAAAAACTAGCAATTGACAATATTAAAAACTAGCAATTTAATTAGTGACGACTTTTCTTGTCATTATAATCTTGAATAAATCAGTGATAACATTATGTCATCACTAAATTTTCTTTGATTTTGACTTAACAATAATGTCTTATTAATAGCATTTGATTATTTTTAATGAAAGTCTGTTATAACCATAGAATTTGACTTTCGTTATTTTCAATTAATGATGTACTTTAGTGCTGCAATTATAAAAAATTGCAGGGCTAAAATATTTGCAAATTATAAAAGTATATTTTCACTTATATGTAATTAACAAATTTTGCCACCTATATTGATGAAAATTTGTGTTTTTGTACTAAAAAATAAAGAATAATACTATAGCAATAAAATCTATGCTTCAAACCAAATTAAAAATAAAAAAAGCATGATGATTGGTCTCAAATGTTGGGAAAATGATTATTTTTATTGAAACTATGTTATAACCATATAATTTGAGTTTAATTATTTTCAATTACATGATGTTCTTTAGTGCTGCAATTATAAGAAATTAGTATAAAATATTAGCAAATTATAAAAGTACATTTTCAATTATATGAAATTAACAAATTTTGCCACCTATGTTGATGAAAATTTTTACTTTTTTGCTAAAAAATAAAGAATAATACTATAGCATTAAAATCTATGGTTCAAACCATATTACAAATCCAGAAAAAAACATGATTTTTGGTATCAAATGGAGGGAAAATGAGCGAAGTCAAAATTTTGATCAAATCACAGTGGAAGTGCCGCGCAACAAAAACAATATCCAAAGCAAAGCAAAGACCAAAGCAGCGGAACACATTCTGAAAAGAAAAGCAACGGAACACTTGGTCTGAGTTAAAGCAACGGAACACTTGAGCAACACAAACTTTCACCGAGCTGAAACAAACAAGCTTCTGCACTGAGCACAAAACAGAGCTTCCGCACGGCACCTGATACCTTCACCCACACAACAAATCCGTTCTCTGGCTTCTCACTAGCATCACCATGGCTGTCCAGCATTAAAGGGCAAGGTTTTCATTGGAAAGGTTCGTTTTTCTCTCTCCTATACATTTTCCCCAATTATTCCAAATCCCTAATATTCTACAATATTTTTTGCAAATTTCTGCCCAAAATCTTTTAGCTGTCGAGGAAGAAAAGGGGGACGTCGGCAGGGGAACGAAGGAAAAGACTAAAGTTTCATTTGGGGGCTGGTGATTGAGGAAGTGAAACCAGAAACAGAGAAAGGTCTTGGCCTAGAGGGGACACAAAGAAAATACAGAGCAACAGCCGCTCATCGGCCATCACAGCGCGCAATCTCCATAGCTGCCGTCACTCTGCTCTCATCCAATTTCCGCCGCCTTCAAGTTCCGCCACGGCACCTCCATTTCGTGCGCCGCCTAGCTGCCTGACGCATCTCCCCTTCCCGCACGGCCTTTCTCTCTCACTGTCGCTCCTCGATTTCATGTTGCCACCCACCACTGGCGCCCAGCTCCAGCGCGGCTACCATGGCAGCTACAGCCGCCTGATCATTCGCACCTTCCTTCGACCATCACCATCGCCTGCAGACTTCGCCAAGCAAACGCTGTAAGCCGTCTGCCTTCTTTGAATTTTAGTTTTCCATTTTTAGTATGAACATTGAAAAGTCTCAAAGCATGTTTGCCGTGCGTTTGTTCAGTGCCAACTTCATGTTGATTGCTAACGATTTTAGATTGTATGCTATTGTATGTTGTTTGGACTGAAATCTCTTGTGTTTTGACAAATTTTGGGGGGCTAATTACAGTCCCAATTGAGCAAAAATTGCTGGATCCTTCTATGCCCATGTACTGTTTGTTAAAATGCCCGAGTGAAGGTCTAAATAGAAGATTGATGCGTAATCTGCTTGGGGAAGACGATCGTTTGCTTAAATTTGCAATTCTGGTCATTCCATTTTCTTTTTTGTAATTTAGCCCCAGAGTTCCTGAACTAATTTTAGGATTCCCAGTTTTGGAGGATGAAGTATGAGAAGACTTGTATGCAAAACAAAGGTCTCGTTCTTTCTTTATCTTACATCTATTCATATTCAAATATTTATAACCCATTGATATGCACATAACACGCTCATAAAAATATAGCTGGTTAGATGCTCTGAATTTCATTAGCCATAATGTTGACCGTCTGCCTGATGCATTGGATTGTAAATATTGTGAAGTGAAAAAATTCTACTTAGAGACAGCGAACTTTTACTATTCTGATGGCAAGGTGGTGCTCAATGAAAATAAGCTGCCTGATTATTCGATTCAGTGACTGTCTGCCTGATTATTGTTTTTGCCTGTTAATGTGCTAGATTATCACTGTATAGGCAGAAACTCTGGTAAAACAAGATTACACATCTGATATTATGCCTGTTGATGTTACAACAAAAAAAGCTCTCATAATTTCTTGATATTATGTCTGTTGATAGTCAAACAACTATAGCTCATTGATCAGCATTGGCCTAATTTTCAATGATAGAAGAACACATTTTTTTTACTAGCCATTGATGTCTATTTTCATTGTTTTTGTGCTATTATTTTTTCTATTTCATTTTCATAAATGAAATTTTTTTTATCTGTAAATTGGTTGGAAATGATTCAAATTAGTTCTCTCCAATTAAGCCAAAAAGTATATCAATTCGAAATGAGCCAAAAAACAAAGAGTTATTATCTGCCACGCCCTCCTCACGTAGCAAGTGACTAAAGATTTTTAGAATAACTATTATAGGATCTTCTTTAAACTAACTCAGTTCGCTAATTTGATAGGTACTATTTGATACTTTCAAAGCCATTTTTTAGCAAGGAAGGATTGGGAAGGAAGAAAAAAGGGAGATGGGAAAAAAAACCATTAACCACTAGGCTATCTATCAGATTGTTCTTCGCAGTTCATATCCTTCTTCTGTTCCTGCACTGTTTGTTAGTTTGATACTTGATGTTCATTTCATTTTCTTGAAATTAAATGAGTTCTTATTTTTTCCACTTGTTCTTGGGATGGTCACCACAATGTTTGAGCAAGCTGACGGGATTTTTTTTATCAATGCAAGTTTAATTCCGATTTTACACCCGTTGGACTGCAAGTATACAGGTCGCAATTGTAGTACAAGATGTGTATCGGGTCGATCCCACGAGGAGCAATTAAAACAATTATTAGATACTAATTTACTCTATTATTTAGACTTACAATTAATTTGAGCAGAAACTTCAGATTTTAATTCAACTACAAAAATTCTTAAATAGATAAATGCAATTTCACAATAGGAGTAGAATTCACTAAATATTAAGATCTAGGGATGTAGATTCCACTTATGACACAAAAGATCTAAAATGAATTAATTCAACACTTGTTACTGCTCTTGTTTAACCAAGGATTCATTTCCAGAAATACCAAAATCACATTCTCATGATAATAATGGGTTAAAACAGATTAGTTTTTCCTAATCTCTTGGTAAATACTAAATCTGTTCTTATTCACACATGAAATGCAGATTTCATCCACTTGAATGTATTTCTATTCTCATGAATATACTACTCAAGCTCTATTTATGTCATTCCATTATTTTTACCATTTCTCAATGAGTAAAAACAACTATAAACCTGCTATTGGCGATCAACCAACAACAAGTAATCCAACATACACAAGTAGATAAGTTAATACAAGACATAACAAGCATAAATCACAATCACTTCATATCATTTGGCCATAAGCTTCATCTACTCCCTAGATAAAGGAAATTAGCTACTCATGAATGATGAAACACTCATAACTTCATTAATGTAAATCATCATGAATTACAAATACAAACAGAGTAAAGAAAGTCTTAGCCAAGATATGGTGAAGCCTTCCAAAAATCTCCTTTGTCTTGAACTTAGATGATTACAAGATGAAACCTCAATTGTCCTTTGCAAGTACCTAGCTAGAGAGACTATGTTTTTCTGTCAGAAACTAAGCTACGAATGGTCCTCAGATCTCTCCCCATATCTCTGCATAAAAAACACTCAAATGCTCCATTTTTCCAAGTCAAATTCTATCCTTTGATTCCCAAATCTCCACTTTGTTAGCATAGTCAAAAACCAATATTTTTGACTTGAAAATAAGCCACTTTTCTTGCCCTTTTGTCTTCTGAAGCATGTGCACCGAATTCCCTTGCATCTTATAGCTGGAAAGTGGTATGAACACAAGAGAATTGGCTGAGTCAAATTGCAGAATTTCGGCTATAAAACGCGCCTACACAAAACGCGGTTACAAGTCACGTTTTGTGTACTCGCGTATTCACTTTAGCCTTACTTCATCTGCGATTTTCCCTATCATAAAGGCCGAACTAGCTTTTGTGCAAAACACAAAAGTTGTAGCCCTTTGAGTTAGCTTTCCAATGCTTCAAGAATCATCCAAATCGGAGCTTTGTAGCCTGAGATATGATCGAAATACTGTCACCTGTTCAAACCTCTATTTTAACTTCCGACCACAGGGTGCAGCTTCTGTATTCCAACGTTTTGCCCATGAAGATGGCAGAAATGGATTTCGATGTCTTCATACGAATTGTAGGTCTCTTTCTTAGCTTTAAAATGGTATAAAAATCACCTCAATCCGATAAGTGTAGCTCCAGATATGGTCAAAATACTGAAAAGTGTCAAAACTGACTTGTATTGCATTTCCTCACTTGAACGTTTTTCACTTCATTCTTCTTGTTGCCACTTAAATTCATCACCAAATCTCTATTTTTCACCTCAATTGACCTCCTTTGGTGATTGATTCATTATTCCTGCATAAAAATGAAGTTTTTACTATTAAAATCAATAGAAATGCAATATTATCCACTTTTACCAAAAATATATAATTTTACCAAAAACCTCTTTATTTTAATTATAAAACTAAATAATCAACTCAAAATTAACTAATAAAATGCACTTAAAAATACGTAAAATAAACTCTTATCAAATACCCCCACACTTGAATCATTGCTTGTCCTCAAGCAATATAAAATTCCAACCATCAATGATCCAAAAATTTAAAATAAACATATGTAGTATTTCAACTCCATTTCCTTGAATCAAGGTAAATAACCCTTATGTGATCTTTCCATTAAGTTCAAGTACTCATAATATCAAGCAAAGAAGAGCCAAGTATACCATAATTTTACCAATTCAACTCAACTTCTTATTTTTATCCAATTTCGCAAGCAAGCAACTCCTATAGTCAATAAAGATGCTAACTAATCTCATGATCAACTTCTTATTTTTCTTAAAGAGGGATTTAATTTACTTTTATATATATATATATATATATATATATATATATATATATATATATATATATATATATATATATATATTTTAAGGATTAAATATTACTTAAGTTGTGAAAAATGCCTTTTGACGCGAAGATCAACATTTTTAGATGCAGATCCCCGGTTACTCAACATTTCACATACTCAAGTTGCTTTGCATACTCTTAATTCAAGTACCTTTTTACGCGAATGTCGACATTTGTAGATGCCAACCCCCGGTTACTCGGTACGAGAATCATTGGAGCAGAATAACCATTTTTTTTTTTTTTTTTTAACAATATATAATAAAATTCCATCTAAGAGTAATCATGAGAAGAGTATGACACTTATTAACCATATTAATTTCTTATCTTATAAAATTAGATAAAAAGAAGAATTTTCATCAAATATACAAAATGTAGGCATAATTTTCTCCACTTTACTAGATATACTTTCCTATAGATGTAAAAATTATAATCACATAAAAATCATTTCCAAATTTCATGAGAAAAGAAGTATCAAAACCGCATATATTTATTTCAAAAGGATAAGTGACAAAATTTTATTTATTTATTATAGTTAATAACATATATATGTATAAGGTTTTGGAAAAATTTTGACAGAGTCTCCCCTTAAAAGTGGACTAAATCTCCCTGCCAGCAACCACAAGAAACACCATTTAAGCACAAGAATTATATCAAACACAACTAAAATCACAAGTACCACACATTTCTTCCCCCACACTTAGAATACACATTGTCCTCAATGTGTAGGGAAAGAAAAGAAAAGAAACAGAAGAAAGGAACAAGTGACTCCCCAAGTGAGATGACTGCGGTCCAGTGAAGCCTTGAATCATGAGTCATCGACCGCTCAACCATCCACAGGCAACGATCTACTAGTTACTGCCACAAGTTCCAATATTCAAAATAAGGAATGTAAGTTAACATTTTTCAAACAAAAGATAAAAATAACAAGCAAACAAGCAAACAAAAGAAAAGCCAGCCAAAGGGGCAGCCTCAATCATCCCCTTCATCGTCATCTTCATCATCATTGACAGGAGGTGGATGTACGCCCAGATGATGTTCAATGTGGTCTAGGCGAGTATCCAGTCGGGCTAAATGATGGTCGATGTCGTCCAAGCGACCGAAAAGCCGCTGCCAGTTGGTCTGTGGCGGAGGAGGAGGTGGTGCTGCAGTAGATGGTCCAGCTCCATCGCGACCATGTCTAGCCTTTTGTCTCCGCTCCTGAACAGGGCGTGGAATGTCTCCCGTGCCAATACCAAGGCGGCGAAGAGTAGTGATAGTCATCTCAGCACGTGGTGGAACATACTCCCGCCTCATTCCTTCCAACTGAACCTCAAAACGGGGAAAGATTAAAGTCAGTAGACGAGGAAATGATAGTTTGAAGGAAGTCGTCTTACGCCTCGCCGTAGACCGAATGTGGCTAATGATGATATTAGGCAGCGAAATACGAGCATATGGAGATGTCCGGTTATGGAACATGTAATCCAAGAAGTAGATATCGCTCTTGCGAACCTCCGTGTGCCCCGTCTTCTTTGGGATGACATTGTGAGCCATCATGTAAATGATAAGCCGATGACGAGGTTCGAAGACATTCGCCAAAATGGTCTCCTTCCTTGTAGAGCGAAAGGGTTGGTACTCGAGACCAAACCTAGCCATGGCCAATGATGGATCCCACCTCCTATTCGGGGGAACAAACTCCTTCTTCAAATCTACTGGACGTCCATCATCCATACACCCCAAAATAGCAGCCAAATCTTGCCGTGACAAGATGATTCGTCTTCCACGCACCCAGGACTCAACTATTTCTCCACTATGGCGCGCCTTACTTTCAATGTTGGCGTAAAACTCGCGCACCAGGTCTGGGTAGTAATGATTTGGAAGGGTGAGAATCGGAGCCCATCCAAGTTGAGCAAAAGCGTCCGAGATATTATACATCATTTCAACTGTCGGATTCACGTGCATCTCAAACAGGAATTCCAAATTAGCACGCGCCTCATGCCACTCCTGATTCCTGCGAGTGTTGAACCGAGCACTGTCAAATACAGACATTCCCGCTCCACGAGAAGTGCCCTCACCAGGTTGACGACTCACTGGCGGAGGAGAAGGTGAACTCTCCTCTTCAGATACTTCCATTTGTTCATTTTCCTCCCTCTCCTCACTGCTAGAGGACGAGGTTATTACACGTCTTCCCCTTGGCATAGTACCTATTGGAAAATATTGCAATTAAACTCATGTAATTGGACACAATTAAAAATTTAGCCATGAATATCCGAAAATGATCCAAATAATCTCTAATTGATTCCTTCAAGTGATAACACGTCCAATAACTAATATATAGGACCAAATAAGAGAACAAAAATTTATGCCCAAAAATTACTCAAAATCACCAATTGAAACAAGATATGCAATAATTATAACCCAATCGGTGAAATTAGCAACAATTATGATTATAACTATTGAGAATTAACAATAATAATATGCTTTTAGTTATAATCATGCTTAGGCAAAAATTAAGCTAACTAACTCACCAAATCAACCAAATTACTCACTATACACAATGCACATGCTTAAACATCATCAACTAACCCTTTTTAACCATAATTTAACATCACCAATGGCTCAAAAACATCCTAGTTCCTTTTTCCAATTTCATCTAAATATAGCAATTGTGAATTTTAAAGTACTTGAAAACCAATAAATTGCTACATTTAAACATTTAAACATGCTTAAACAATCATAATAATCATGAATAAAATCAAAAATAGCCCTGAACCTCATCAAATTTTCGAAATTAAAAGATGTCAGATAGCTCAGGATAAAAAATATGAACTTCTAAAATCAAAAGATTTGATGAAGAAACTTACCTCAATCACGTAGAAGGATGTTTGGTGATGCTAAAAATGCAAAAAGCCCTATGAAACAACCTCCAATTGACCTCCAATTGAAGAAATTAGAGTTTAAGAACCCTAACCTTCAATCCCTCAAAAACCTGATTTTAGGTGTTTTTCTTGGATTTTAATCGGTTAAAAAGGTTGTATGAAGCTCAAAAGGTGTTGGGGTGATGATTTCTAGCAAGATTATGGAGTATAAATGAAAATTTGTGAGTTGGGTAGAAGGAAGAGGGAAAAACGCGGCTGGAAAAATTGGAGAAGTGAAGAAGAAAGGCTGAAATCGCGTTTCTGAAGGCTATATTCAGATACGGAAAACGCGACTAAAAACGCGCCTTCAACTCGCGTTTTTGAAGTCGCGTTTCCTGCACAAATCTTGCAGGAATGAAAACGCGACTGTGATGGAAAACGCGACTTCGAGTCGCGTTTCTGAAGTCGCGTTTTTGAGTCTTGATCCAGGCTTGAAAACGCGAATTCCATTAAAACGCGACTTTGGGTCGCGTTTTGAAGGCGCGTTTTCTTTTCTGCAGGTGCAGAATTGAAAACGCGATTCCTAGAAACGCGACTTGTAGTCGCGTTTGCTTTGAAAACGCGTTTTCTGCTTCGATTTTTAGCAGAATTTCAACTTTTGAAAAATTACAAAAGGTACCCCAATGACTCAAAATGCATCATAGATCATTTGTTTGCCAATTTTAATGGCTGGAACAAATGTAAAACATTAAAAACATGCATTTTACCCCTTTATAATGAATCAAAAACACCTTTAACGCAAATCGAGGGGTTGAGTTGTTTGATCAAAGTTCGCCTTTTTTGTACTCAATTGGTCTTCCTTGCCTTCAATTGCCAACCCTACATTACAAAAACAACAATTTAGCTAAAACATTGATTCAAACCGCAAAATCACACCAAGTTAACAAATATAACCTAAATATTGGGTTGCCTCCCAATTAGCGCTTTTGTTTATAGTCGTTGGCTCGACTGAAAAAGTTGAATCACTTTAGAGCATTAGAGAGAGATTTTCTCCCCATGGGTCGAAACTCCCGAACCAATCCACCATGTGGTGAACCATGCATTGATCTTCATAGTCCAATTTCCTCAAATGCCAAGGAGGAATATTAGACTTGTCATAGAGAGGCTCAACTTCACCTTGGAGTGGATTTTGCTTGTCTTTTCTGAATTGGCTCAACTTTTCACCATTTTCTTCATGGAATGGAGAATTTATTAAGCCAACTTCCATCCTTATCTTCTCCTCCTTTGTTCCTACACCATGAAAGTTAGTACCAAGGACATTTATAAATTTAACTTCTTCGGTCCTTTCTTGGTTGACCTTTTCATCATATGGCATATTAGAAACAAGAGCAGTAGGCTCTATATTCCCTTCTTTATTTTCCAAATTGAATTCCAATTCCTCACCATTAACCCGTAATATAAGCTTACCTTTTTCTACATCAATTATAGTTCGTGCAGTGGCTAAAAACGGTCGTCCTAGAATAATTGGCATTCTCACATCTTCTTCAATATCTAAGACAACAAAATCCACAGGTATTATAGATTGTCTTACCTTTATGAGCACATTTTCCAAAATACCCGTGGGACGTGTGATTGACCGATCCGCCAATTGCAATGTAATATTGGTAGCTTTTAGCTCTTGAAGTCCCAATCTCCGGGCAACCGATAACGGCATAAGTGACACACTTGCACCTAAATCACATAAAGCATTAGAAAAATGCAATTGACCAATAGTGCAAGGAATAGAAAAACTTCCCGGATCTTTCAATTTAGGAGGGAGTTTATTCTTAATCAATGCACTACACTCTTCCGTTAATGCTATCATCTCATTATCTACAATTTTCCTCTTCTTTGACATGATGTCTTTCAAGAAACGTGCATAAGAGGGAATCTGTGTTATAGCATCAATGAAAGGAATGTTAATGTGCAATTGTTTAAACATTTTGAAGAACTTTTCAAACTCCCGATCCTGTCCATCTTTCTTCAACCTGTGAGGAAAAGGTATCACATTAGAATTTAAATGAGAATTTAATTTGGGATGAAGTGCATCAATATCAATGATAACATGATCATTTTGACTTTCTTGCTCCCCTTCAATTGCTTGCTTCTTGTCTTTTTCACCACCTGAATTTTCAAAATCGAATCCCTCAACCGTTTTACCGCTTCTAAGAATGATTGCATTGACATGCTCTCTCGGATTCACTTCGGTTTTACTTGGTAATTCACCAGGGTTTCTATTGTTAATCACATTGGCAATTTGACCAATTTGAACCTCCACATTCCTGTACATTGTAGTGAGTTGATCCAGTTTCCCTTCTACTCGTTCAAATCTGTCCGAAGTCACCTTAGCAAGTTTTTCCACCGCGATCTCCCAACTTGGTTTAGTTTCAGCCTGTGGTTGCCTTGGTTGAAATCCCGGCGGATTGGTTGGCCTTTGTTGATTGCCTTGATCTTTCCATCCAAAGTTTGGATGATTTCTCCACCCCGGATTGTAAGTATTCGAGTAGGGATTATTTGGAGCATTTCGGTTGTAATTATTGACAAATTGTACCTGCTCAGAATCAACACACTCATTAATATCATGTTCACCTCCACAGAAAGAACAACAAGCTACGTGAGCATTAGATGAACTTGGGCTAACTCCACCTTGTCTACTCAATAACTTCATCACGTTATTCATTTGGGCACTCAACATATTGAGAGTGTCCATTTCGATCATACCTGCGTGACGTCTCGTATTACCTCTTTCATTGGCCCATTGGTAGTTATTTGCGGCCATTTCTTCTATCAAATTTTGAGCTTCTTGGGGTGATTTACCCATTAAAGCTCCACCTGCGGCTGCATCAATAATAGTTTTAGTGGAGAAAGATAAACCATTATAAAAGGTTTGTATAATCAGCCATTCGGGTAGTCCATGGTGTGGACATTTCCGTAACAAATCTCTAAACCTTTCCCATGCTTCATATAATGATTCTCCTTCCATTTGACTAAAACCAGTGATATCCATTCTTAGCTTAGCAGTCTTACCAGGTGGAAAATACTTATTCAAAAATGCTCTTGATAGTTCATCCCATCCAGTGAAAGTATTAGGAGCATGAGAGTGTAGCCAAAGTTTGGCCTTATCTCTCAATGAAAATGGGAACAATCTTAACCTTATAGCATCATCACTAACTCCATTCATTTTAATTGTATCACATATTTCTAAGAATGTAGCTAAGTGTGTATTAGGATCTTCTGCTGCATTACCTCCAAATTGAGACTGTTGAACCATTTGGATAAGTGATGGTTTAATCTCAAAGTTGTTAGCATTTACCGTAGGCCTTGCTATGCTCGTTTGAGATCCTTGTGTTCCTGGTAGAGCAAAATCTCGTAGAACTCGCCTATTTGCTTCATTTTCAGCCATTTCTTCTTCAAATGGTAGTTCTATCAAAATTTCCTCTATAGGTTGCCAAATCTCTTGTTCCTCTTGCTGTGGTGGATGCCTCCTTTGTCTACGTAGTGTCCTCTCAATTTCTGAATCGAAAGGTGCGACTTCTCGAGACTCCCGGTGCATACACTACAAACAGAAATAAGGGATATTATGCAACTTCAATGGTAAAAAAACTGATTACAATATAAAATAAAGCTGTCTAAATTAATAAAGATGATTAGGCTCTAATATTGCCGCTCCCCGGCAACGGCGCCAAAAACTTGACGGGATTTTTTTTATCAATGCAAGTTTAATTCCGATTTTACACCCGTTGGACTGCAAGTATACAGGTCGCAATTGTAGTACAAGATGTGTATCGGGTCGATCCCACGAGGAGCAATTAAAACAATTATTAGATACTAATTTACTCTATTATTTAGACTTACAATTAATTTGAGCAGAAACTTCAGATTTTAATTCAACTACAAAAATTCTTAAATAGATAAATGCAATTTCACAATAGGAGTAGAATTCACTAAATATTAAGATCTAGGGATGTAGATTCCACTTATGACACAAAAGATCTAAAATGAATTAATTCAACACTTGTTACTGCTCTTGTTTAACCAAGGATTCATTTCCAGAAATACCAAAATCACATTCTCATGATAATAATGGGTTAAAACAGATTAGTTTTTCCTAATCTCTTGGTAAATACTAAATCTGTTCTTATTCACACATGAAATGCAGATTTCATCCACTTGAATGTATTTCTATTCTCATGAATATACTACTCAAGCTCTATTTATGTCATTCCATTATTTTTACCATTTCTCAATGAGTAAAAACAACTATAAACCTGCTATTGGTGATCAAGCAACAACAAGTAATCCAACATACACAAGTAGATAAGTTAATACAAGACATAACAAGCATAAATCACAATCACTTCATATCATTTGGCCATAAGCTTCATCTACTCCCTAGATAAAGGAAATTAGCTACTCATGAATGATGAAACACTCATAACTTCATTAATGTAAATCATCATGAATTACAAATACAAACAGAGTAAAGAAAGTCTTAGCCAAGATATGGTGAAACCTTCCAAAAATCTCCTTTGTCTTGAACTTAGATGATTACAAGATGAAACCTCAATTGTCCTTTGCAAGTACCTAGCTAGAGAGACTATGTTTTTCTGTCAGAAACTAAGCTACGAATGGTCCTCAGATCTCTCCCCATATCTCTGCATAAAAAACACTCAAATGCTCCATTTTTCCAAGTCAAATTCTATCCTTTGATTCCCAAATCTCCACTTTGTTAGCATAGTCAAAAACCAATATTTTTGACTTGAAAATAAGCCACTTTTCTTGCCCTTTTGTCTTCTGAAGCATGTGCACCGAATTCCCTTGCATCTTATAGCTGGAAAGTGGTATGAACACAAGAGAATTGGCTGAGTCAAATTGCAGAATTTCGGCTATAAAACGCGCCTACACAAAACGCGGTTACAAGTCACGTTTTGTGTACTCGCGTATTCACTTTAGCCTTACTTCATCTGCGATTTTCCCTATCATAAAGGCCGAACTAGATTTTGTGCAAAACACAAAAGTTGTAGCCCTTTGAGTTAGCTTTCCAATGCTTCAAGAATCATCCAAATCGGAGCTTTGTAGCCTGAGATATGATCGAAATACTGTCACCTGTTCAAACCTCTGTTTTAACTTCCGACCACAGGGTGCAGCTTCTGTATTCCAACGTTTTGCCCATGAAGATGGCAGAAATGGATTTCGATGTCTTCATACGAATTGTAGGTCTCTTTCTTAGCTTTAAAATGGTATAAAAATCACCTCAATCCGATAAGTGTAGCTCCAGATATGGTCAAAATACTGAAAAGTGTCAAAACTGACTTGTATTGCATTTCCTCACTTGAACGTTTTTCACTTCATTCTTCTTGTTGCCACTTAAATTCATCACCAAATCTCTATTTTTCACCTCAATTGACCTCCTTTGGTGATTGATTCATTATTCCTGCATAAAAATGAAGTTTTTACTATTAAAATCAATAGAAATGCAATATTATCCACTTTTACCAAAAATATATAATTTTACCAAAAACCTCTTTATTTTAATTATAAAACTAAATAATCAACTCAAAATTAACTAATAAAATGCACTTAAAAATACGTAAAATAAACTCTTATCACAAGCTCTTCAAACTCTTCAATCCCACGGTTGCTCGAGTAATTGTGGATTTCATCATGAGTGTGGAATTGCTTCATCCTGCAGTGTTTTAGTTTTTTTCTCTCAAAAACTATACATAAGAGTTTTACTTTTTCCAATAATATTTTTCGGTGCAAAAGGCTGTCTATCTACAATTTCCATCACCAAAGAATAAGCTGTAAAATTGGGAATAGTCATTGGAATAGATCTTGGAACTACCTATTCATGTGCTCATATTTACAAAAATGGTCATGTTGAAATCACAGCAAATGACCAAGGAATCGTATTAAGCCATCATGGATTGCATTTGCTGGTAGCGAAAGACTGATTCGATGTTAATGTTGAAAGAACTATCTTTGATGTCAAGAGACTTATTGGATGAAAGTAAGGCACACTCGTGTATTTATCATTTTTGCTGGAACATTTTGGTGTGTATACATATGCTCACTGAAGTCTTAACTGTTATATAACAGGATTGAGACTAATGAAGTTTAGACGTTCCTTGTAAGATTGTGAACAAGGATGGAAAACCTTATATCTAGGTGAAAATTAAGGATAGTAAGGTTAAAGTCTTCAGTCTTGAGGAAATTAGTGTAATGGTTTTAACTAAGATGAAAGAAGCAGCTGAAGCTTTCCTTGCAAAGAAAATTAAGGATGTTGTGGTAACTGTTCCCGGTATAGTTCAATTTCTAGAGTTATTCGTTGAATCATATTTTACTTCAATGATGCCCAGAGGCAGGCAACAAAGAATGCAGGTATTATTGCTGGGCTGAATGTTGCTAGGACTATCAATGAACCCAGAGCAGCAGCAGTTGCCTGTCTAACTACGAATTAAAAAAGTTTATCTAACTACACTAATTAACTGTTGATTTTGCAAAATATTGAACAATGATTAAAGCAACCAATTTCTTGTATAAGTTTTATTAGTTACATTTCTTATAAAAAGCTTTCATATGGTTCTAATTGCTCTATTTTATTGTAGGCAAAGGCTTTCATCAAAGGATTATAGAATATTTCATCAAGTTGATTAACAAGAAACATGGAAAGAACATCAGCAACCACAATAGACCACTTGGAAAACTGAGGGAAGCTGAACGTGCCAAAAGAGCTTTAAGCAGCCAGCAGCAAGTTAGGACTCATGCTTGATTTGACGAGTTGAACAATGACCTCTTTAGCAAAAACATGGGACTTGTCAAGAAGGCTATGGGGGATGCTGGTTTGGAGAACCACCAGATGCATGAAATTGTTCCTGTTAGTGGGGCTACCAGGATCCCAAAAGTCCAATAACTTCTCAAGGACTACTTTGATGGAAAGGAACCCAACAAGAGTGTAAAACCAGGTGAAGCAGTGGCTTATGGGGGTGGTGTTCCAGGAGGTATTCTAAGCCGGAAAGGTGGTGATGAAAGCAAAGGTACTTTTTAAAATTTTTAATGGACATGTAAAACTTGATATTTTGCAAACTTAAGATGCAACTTGATTGTCTCAAGAAAGTTGAAACTGTTGGTATTGAAACTGTTGCTGTGGTAATGACCAAGTGATTGGTACTTGTGAATTTATTTTGCTGCTTCATAATTTATAAATTCATTCCTTGTGAACCCAGAACAAAAAAAAAATTTGCATGTGACCAAGTTGTAGCAATATCTTGCTACTTCCATTAACTGTTACTGCAGTAATGACCAAGTGATTGGTACTTGTGAATTTATTTCATTGTCATCTGAGTTGTTGTTACATGTTAATGGAATGTATTTGAATGTCAAAGGAGCCTCTTTCTTTTGAATCATCTATACTAAATTACTGCTGTATATGTAAATATCATGCTTTCCTTTTTCTTGTGAATCATCATTACTGCATTGGCTGTATCCTTTGTATTAGTACATGACTACTCTTTGAACTAATATATTTTTGACTAATACTCCTTTTCACTCCCAGCCCAAGTTCACGATACACACCACATCACTCTTTTCATCACCTAAAATATTAAAAATATTACAATAACAAATACAACCTTACTAACAGGTCTAAAGTTCCCACGCCTTGCGTGGGAAGCAATCACCTAGTTTTAATATATAAACAACCAAAAGCATAAACATTAAACAATAATTACTGTGGGAGTCCAATTTAATTGTTCAATAAGTTGAGCTATTTAAAGAAGAAGAAAGAAAATTAAAAAAAACTGTTTTAGAGAGCTCTTTAGTTGAGCTTATGCAGTGTTGTATTTGTATAGATTGGACTGTGATTTCTAACTTCTTGCTGGTGTTGTAATATGTGGGCCCAAATTATATGAGGTTCTTAATGAATTGTAATTTTTGTCTTAATAATCTAAGTCTCATTACTTGTTCTTTATTATTGTACTCCTCCCCTTACCTACTTCTTTTACTCTTTTATGACAGATAAATGCTATTCATACTAGCTTTTGGAAGATATCTATGGTTATGGTTGAAGAATGTTGAAGACAAAATTGCCTTTTGCTCATGGAGTGGTTCATTTAGATGTTCTTCAATTTCTTAAACTGTGATTGCTTTTGTAAATGTACCTTATGTACAAGTGATATTTTGGACAAATGTTATTTTTGTAGGCATTAGTTGGGCAATGTACACTTGAATTTGGCATTTGAGAATGCTATATTATTACCATGTAATCTAATGCAAATACTTTTGGTTATCAATCGTTTATGTTTATTTGTATGGTTTGTTCAAAATCAATGATTTAGCAATGATTACAGGCCAAATTATGACTATTAAGCTATTATGAAATTATCTAATGACAAAAAAAAGTTGTCACAAAATAGAAAATAAAAACTCCTTGTCACAACAGAGACTGTCACTAAATCTAAGTTACATTTGTGACGACAATTGTTGTCAGTAAAATAGTTATATACAATGGCTTTCGGTGCTTTTTAGTGACGACTTTAAGTAGAGCATTTTTGACAAAAGGTCAATTCGTCAATAAAACACTTCCAGATTGTCGTCACTAATGACAACTATTTAGTGACGACCAAATAGTTGTCACTAAATAGTTGTCATTAGTGACGACAATCTGGAAGTGTTTTATTGACGAATTGATCTTTTGTAAAAAATGCTCTACTTAAAGTCGTCACTAATGAGAACTATTTAGTGACGACATTTTAGGTCGTCACTGTTTACTTTTATCGACGGGGATTTAGTGACGACTTTGTGACGATCAAAAAGTCGTCAATAAAAGGTATTTGTGACGATATTTGTATGTTCTGTGATGACTTTGTGTTGTCACTGATGAACAATTTTCTTGTAGTGTATACCAAGTTGGGATAGTTTGGGTGGCCACATGGCATACATGCAATGCATAGCCCTGAAGTCAAATTTTATTCTTATCTGAATAAATCTTACCTTTAATGAACTAGATACGTAGCAATCTATCATTAGCCAAGCTAGATCACCATTATTTCCTCGATGCCTGAATCGACATTCCAACCACCACTTCGCTAAGAAATTGTGTCCACCAATCATGTCATCCCTAGAAATTCATAATCCTTTTCAAATTTTACATGCAACTACCTTTATTGAATTTTCAAAAGTCCAGAAAAGTCCATATTCTTCCCCCATCTTCGTTCTATAAATAGAAGACTTCTCATATCTATTTTACTCTTTTTTGCTTCCAATATTCTTCTTCCAGTTTTAGGTTTTCAATTTCGAAAAACCATCTATCTAGGAAATTTTGTCTTTTCTCCTCCAGTGAATACTCCCTTCTATAATTTTTTTAGGCAATCTTATTTCTGCATCTTAATCAGTAAGTCTCTCTTCCGATTTATTTATCGCTGATCACTCCAATATCTCTATATCTTTATTGAAGCATAGGTAGATTCCTGTGATTATTAGAGTAGAAATCGTTTCTTCTTCTTCCTCTTCTTCATCGTCGCCCTTTTCTTCATTTGGTCAAAATTTTGGTCCTAAGTATCTCCCAGAACTATTGGAACCCATAGAAGTTATGAGTTCTCATACTTCTTCTAGAACCCCATCTACTAACCTTCGAGTAGATCCTGTAGAGCAGGCTAACCCTTCCGAGTAGCTCCCTATTGTATAACATGCTTCTTCAGAAAAGTTTGGTACCAAGTAAGGAGAAGGTGAGGTCAGTGTTAGTGACCAATGTCACCACCCATATGCTCAGGTTTACCTACCTGACCATGGCTTCAGTGACTTTAGCTACATCCCCAATTTCTCCTTTACTCTTTCTCAAGGGGACATGGACGAGTTAGCTACCACTTATTCCATCTCAGAATCCTTTGAAGCCCAAGCAGCTAGCCTTAACAAAAGGGTCAATTGACTTTCTCCTAACTATGTTGCCATTTATAGGGAACAGGTTCTCTCGGGTATAAGACTTCCTACTTCTATGGCCCTTTTCAACATCTTGGCCTACAAGAGGATTAGGATTATTTTACTTTAACTCCATTAAAACCACTATAGGCTTCCTAATCTACTGTAGTCTTTGTGTAATTTCTTATTCTCTTTCCTTATTCTGAGCATACCATATGCGTAAGACTTCTCAGCTTGGGTGGTTCTACTTTGCTAGGCGTTCCTCTAGTAAAGATAGTAAGGGCACCCGTGATATTTCAATTGAGTTCTTTATTTCATTAAAAGGTGAAAGAATGAATTCTTTTTTGTAAAAATCGACTTCTCTCCTCCTAATTTTTGGAAGGTAGGGGAAGTCAAAACTGATCCATATCATGTCGATCTAGACATGGATGCCTTTTGACTTACTCTTGAGACCTATAGCCAAATTACTTACCAAGAATTTCTCCTCTAGTCAAATTGCAACAGTCGGACTAGTCAATCCTCTATCCAGTGACTAGGATTGGGATTTACACTAAGAGGAATACAAGAATTGTAATTTTTCCTTTCTCTTCCTTCCTCTCTCTCTCTTTACGTAGAGCTCTAACCCTTATTTTTCTTCTTTATAGTGAGATAATTCTCTCAACTCTTATCCTTTGAGACTTCTGCTCAACTCTTCAGAGGCTAGTAGTAGGGTGGTTCTCTTACTCAATAGGTCAGCTCTCCTCCTACCTAGACCCCTACGGACACCAAGCAAAGTAAAGGGGCAAATTAAGGGCAAAAAGGCGGCACCTAAGAGGGATCGTTGTGCGAAGTTCTGATGCAAGGGAGACAGTCCATTGTGGGCTTAATTCGGCTGAGCAGCAGGCAGACCATGTATCACCACTATTAACATGGAATTTCAGATATGCAGTGCCACTGAAACCTAGCCAATATCACACTATCCATGACCCCTATTACTTTTATTCATAATAGGGTCTTTTCATCAATGATCAAGCTCAGTATCCATATGTTGTCCACGAGTTGACCCGCAGTTCACTGTTGCCAAGGGATAAGAGATTCATGGAGTTGGCTTCCAACTTCAAGTTGTTAGACGTCTTTTATTCTTTCTAAGCTCAGGTAGGAAGCCAAAGCCTTTGAACCTCATCTTTTTTTTTTAAGCAAGTTTCCCTTTAAGAAGAGTGTTTTCTTTTTTTACTAATTTAATCACCATGTTTCTCTTCTAAGGAAAATGAATCAGGTATGGAGGTGGCCTACCACTTTGAAAAGCTAATGCTTGATCTAGAGAAGGCAACCAAGAGGAATCAGACCCTTGAAAAGTAGCTCAACACTGCATAAAAAGAGCTTGATTCTCTTTAGGCTCAGCTCCAGAAAGCACAGGATTGGCTACTTAAGTTGCCTTGCTTCAAATTAGCTTGCAAGAGATTCAAAAGAGTCATGCCAAACTAGAAGGGAAACACAATGTCAAGTTGATTAAGTCTTTCCAAAAAGGGGAGAGTAAAGCCGTCAGAGAGTTCATTTGCTCCCCCAAATTTGAGGAAAACTTAGTCACACTCAGTAGACCAACCTTCCAGTATGGCTATTCTAGCGCTTTACCTAAAGTCGAGGCAATGAACCTCCTTGGAATCAACTTGTCAAAATTTTTGGTTTACGATATCAAGGCTAATAAACAGATCAACAAGTTGGTTGATGGTTACATCAAAAGCTACAAACTGGAGGAGGTTATTGCCAACCTTGAGCTAGAGCTAGTTGAGCAACCGGAGCATAATTCAGAGAAATAAGCTGACCAGGACAGCACTATCTCCAAGAAAGAGATTACTAACAACGCTAATAACAAACAAACTATAGTCTAGGGCCTTCTTCCTTTGTACTCAACAGTTTTTTGTATAAAATATTTCACATTTTAATGAAAATCTTTCAATGAATTCCTCACATTGCTGTCTTCTTTCAATGAATTCCTCATATTGCTAGCTTTTTTCAATGAATTTGTCATATTTTTGTAATATGTCTTGATATATCTTGCCCCCTAATGTACTTAGAAAATTTTTTAAAGTATACTAAGTTAAAAGCATAGCGTCACCTATTTATTGGATAATTAAAAATTATCCAATTTAAATGACGAGTGTTCAAATACAATAAGAATTTAGGCCAAAAAAATATTTTTATTTCAAACACATAGAAAGTACAAAATCAAAGTTCCGATTACTTATTACTGGATAAAGAGTTTCAAATTAGTTGTGTGCCAGGGGTGCGGGATCTCTTCTCTACTGAGATGAGATAGTTTATAATATCCAACTTGTCTAGCCTCTATAATTGTGTACGGACCATCCTAATTAAGATCTAATTTATTAGTTGCATGTGCGTGGCTAATTAAATTTTTTTCTTAGGACAAGACCTCTTACCTTAAATCTCCTTTGCAGAACTTTAATGCTATAGTACTGAGCTACTTGTTCTTTATATTTTGCCATTCTTATTGTGGCTTACTCCCTCTTTTTGCTCTATCATATCCAAGTTATATTTTATTTCTTTATTATTGACTTCTGAAATAAAATTCTGAGTCCTAGATAAGGGGACACCCACTTTTGTTGGTATAACTGGTCTTACCCCGAAAGTCTGTGCAAATGGAGTTCCCTGAGTTGTTGTCCTTTGAGTAGTTGTTTGATAGGCCCATAGGATGTTAGGCAATTCATCCAATCATTCCGATTGTACTTGCTTCATCTTGGTTTTCAACTTGTGCAAAACCGCCATATTCATATTTTTCACCTGCCCATTAACTTACGGATGTTCTACTAAAGTGAAATGCTATTTTACTTTCAACTCTTCATACCACTTCTTAAAGGGATTTTTCACAAACTACTTTCCATTATCCGATATCAGTACATATGGTATCCTAAAGCGACACATGTGAGAACTCGAGAATTTATAGTTATACCTTGAATTTATTTTTTTATTTTGTTTTTAGAAATAATACATATATTATACAATTGATTAAATTAAGTGTTTAATTGATTTCTTATAAATTGAAAATAAAAAAAATCCCAGAATGGTGTAGAAAAAATTCTTATAGGGGTATGTAAATTGGAACAAACTAAAGTTTGGGGCAATATTTGAAGTTGATAGAATAACAAATTCTTAACTAGTAAATAAACCAAAGCTAAAAGACCAATTTAACCCTAAAACTTCAGCAATCAACCGTGTAACCAAGAGGACCACCTTCTGGAATAGAACCGAAAGAAAAATGATAGGTTCTGCCAATGCATTTGGGCGGTGAATTGAGATAGCTGCCAGGAAGGAAATGTTACTAAGCCAGCTGAGTAAGCAATAACCAAATAGAGAGCAGCTTAAAAGAAACAAAAACTGGGCGGTGGCCGAAAGGAAACAATCTAATCTCCTTAATCAATAAGGCCGAGAGAGTTGAGAAGAAAAGTTGTCTTCCTTTCTTGCTTCTTCCTAAAGCAGACTCGAGTGAGTGAGATGGAGTGTGAGGGAAAAGAAAGTGTAAGCTTCACCAACAGCTAACTATGCGAACGAAAACAGAAGGGAGGTCGAGTGAGGAGTTGTGATAGCAAACTTGAGCAGCCTGCAACATCGAACTTTAAGGGAACAGGTAAGAGCTATAACCACTCTCTGTTTAGTTGATTTAATCCATTAAACATAAGCCTTATACGTTGAATTTAGCTAGAGGCTTAGTTCTGGTTCAAGAAAATGTTATGCAGAATTTGTAACTAAGAGCAGAAATGAGGTATGGTTTTGTTTAGTTCTTGAATTTAGTCTAACATTTGTTAAGGACAACCTGTAACCGAAGAGATGTTCCCTGCATGCTAACTGGAACCTGAGATTGAAGGGGGATCCTAAGGAACTAACAAATGATACCTTGTTGCTATACGCATGTGAAAGCATTCAAATCTGATGCATGCTGCAATGCACCAGATTTGCAGCTAGCTGCAGAAACGAAGCAGAACTCAGTCTTTTTTCCTTTGAACCCTGGTCATGAACGACCTTGTTTAGCTTAGAGTAACCCGCAGTAGGTTAAGTGTCCTCTGCATAAATGATTGAGACCAAAACTCAGGAAGCTTAACTAGTTGATGCAACCTGCTGTGAATCCGAGAGGGAGGAAATTAACCTTGGAAAGAAAAGCTGCAAACCCTTAAACTTCTAAACTAACTTACAGAGTTGAACCTGTTATAATGCCTCTAAATCTCCACCAGAAAGACAGAAATGAGTAGGAACTAAACTGATTGTTGAAGGCAGAATAAGTTTAGTGATGGCAGGTAACTTGTCCGAGAGAATGAAGCAGAATGTGCTTCTGATCGGCTATTTTTTACCCTGAAAATGTGAGAACTGGGTGTCGATGCCACCATAAGAAATGTAGGTTCATGTCTTAGTTTCGAAACATTATAAAATTTACCTCAATCCGATAAGTATAGCTCCAGTTATGATCAAAACACCAGAGGTTGGCAAAGCTGCCTTTCTCGTTGCCTTTCTCTTGTTTTTCCGAATGCATTCTACTTGATGCTGGCCGTGAAGAAACTTATTTTTTTAACAGCATTTCATCTAATTCCCAACCCTGTAAGCATTCATAAATGATAGTTAAGGTTGCTCTGAGATTTAACGACTATATCTAGTTCACGAGTAGAGTTAAATTAAAGCAAATGAGAGGAAAACTCATGATAGTTATATACCTAAATTGGCTTCTAATCACTTAATATTGTCTTTACAAATATGTTAAAAACTATAAAATTTGAGGGACGAGTGTAGTGGAATAAAATTTAATTTACAAATAACTTGGAGTTTAACTAATTTAAAAAGGGGACCAATGGAATATTCCTAAGCTTTAAACTTAGAATCTTGAGTAGAAAATGATTAATCCTAATGTAAACATTTTATAAATTATTAACTTGAAAAGTATGTATAATTCGTGATTTAAGATAATAAAGTCAATAAGTCTCGAAATAAATTGGGGAATAAATATTGCGTATATTTTATATTTTAAAGTCAAACCTAATTCGAATAATTTAAGTAATAAGTGAACATATACAAATTATAAATTTATCATGAAATTATATATTTATCTCAGGAAGTAGCTGTGAGCCAGGAAACAAACCCGAGACTCGAGAGTAAATTATTTGGATAATTGGTGAGTGTTTTCCGAATTTATGTGTTTAACTGTTTATGTGTATCTAAGTGAAATTATGTGACAAATGTGCTTATCATGAATTATTACTAAATGATTCCTTGTGAAGTGTATCTCAATTGTCCCTCACCTTCTAAGTCGAGAGTGTACTTTATCACACTCGGCTTAGTTGAGTTTGAGGTCAATAATTGGCTGAATGTTATTGTAAGTGTGCATGAATGTAAGTCGTATATGTGCCTCACCGCATCGGCTGAATTGGGCCCCAAAACTCTCTGTTCAACGGACTATTCGGGCCAGCAAAGGGCTTGGTTGGGTAGGACCGTAGTTTTGAGTAAATGTTTCGGTATACTCGAGTATTACCATGAGGTTGGGAGTTATTGAACTAATTATTGAATATAGGGGATTGTTTGTTGTATTGGAGGACATAAAGAGGTGAATCAGCGGAATGTGCAATGATATTGAAATGAATGTACAATGATGGTGAAATAAGTGTCTCTTGATACTGAAATGAATGCTCAATGACCTTGAAGTGGCTCTAATGCGAGCACCGTATCCTGTTGAAAGTGATTGTTTAGTGAAGTGTTTTTTCGATTGCTTAATGAAAGTGATTGTATAATAAAATGTGCACTACTTGCTTAATTGTACTGATTTAAGTGTTTATTAAATGTTGCCTACTAGGCAAACCTCACTGAGGTTTAGCTCAACCCTTTAGTTTTGTTTTCCTTATAGGAGCTGGTGGTAGGGGAACGAACGAGGGATCTTAGGGAGTTAACGTGAAGATTTTTGTGATTGTAAATCCTTTAGTTTCATATTATGGTTGAAACTTTTGTATTGAACTTGGTATTGTAAAAGATTTGAGCGTTTGGTTTTGGTTATCAAAATGTTATTTCTGAAGTTAATGTAAGTGAGTGCGCCCTGGCGAGAGCCAGGCAGGCGATCCGCTAACTTTTAGGGTATGCCCTAGAAGAAGGTGAGGCCGTCACAACACATGATATTCTTTCAAAAAAAATTTGAATTGTTCTCCCTGTTATAGAACTCAAGGGTTTGGTCTCTATCCAATTAGTAAAATAATTTATGGTTACCACCAAGTATTCATAATCTCAAGAGCTCTAGGAAAGGATCTAAGTAGATCTATTCTCTATGGAGCAAAAGGCCAACAGCTTTGAATAAGGATTATATCCTAAGTAGGCTAATGATGAATTGATGTATGTATTTGGTAAGCTCTTCATTTCAACACCAGTTCAGAAGCATCTTTGAAGATTGTGGGCCTATAATAACCCATTAGCATACATTTCTTTGCTAACATTCTTGACCCAATGCGATTTTCACATATCCCTTCATAATTTTCTTGGAGTACATGCATAATCTCCTTCTTTTGGGGTGATACACCTTAATTGTGAAAATAAATAAGACTTCCTATAAAGAGTTTCTCGAAAGCAGACATACCTAGTAGTTCGGAGTTTTATTTATATGCTTTCTACTTATTTCTGGTAGCATTCTCGAGTTGAGGTATTCAATTATGGGTGACAACCATGAATCCGAGTTATAAATCGCTTGAACCTCTTGCTATTCAAAACTATGCTATTTGACCACTTTTACTAAGATTTCTTTATTGAGATGTATAGAGGATGAAAAAGTTAATTTAGATAGAGCATTTGCCCTCTTGTTCTAGGAACGCAGAATTTGCTCCATCTCTACTTTCACAAACATCATTACCATTTTCCAAACTCTTGCCGGGTACTTCTTGATCAGATCTTCCTTAGCCTCATAGTTCCCTTTTACTTGATTGACTATGAGTTGAGAATCACCATGAATCTTTAAGGAAATCACTCCTACTTGCCAAACTAACTTCATTCCAAGCATTAATGCCTCATACCCTACTTCATTATTGGATGCTTTAAAGTCAAACCTTAAAGCATATATCAGCTCTTCTCCTGTTGGACTGATCAACAGTAGCCCTGCTTTACATCATTTCTTACTAGAGGACTCATCCATGAATAAAATTCATGCTGATCTAGTTTTATCCAAGCCATTTACTTCAATTTGAGATATAACTACTCCTTCAGTTATGAAATCGGCTAAAACTAGTGCTTTTATCGCTGTTCTTAACTTATAAGAGATATCATGCTTAGCTAATTCAATAGCCCATTTTGTCATCCTTCCTGATACCTTTGATTTTGTGAGTATTTGCTTAAGTGGTTGATCTGTTATGACTATTATACTGTGAGATTGAAAATAAGGTTTGAGTTTTTTAGTTGCATGAACAAGATCCAAGACAAGCTTATCTACGGATATGTATACCACATCTTGACTCCATGAAATGTTGTATAACATAATATACTGGTTTTTGAATACCTTGACTTTCTTGAACTAAGACAACATTGGTGGCTTCTTTGCACAAATATAAGTAGACGAGCAGGATTTCTCCCTGTTTTAGTGAGATAAGAGTGGGCAGGTCAACCAAATACCTTTTCAGCACTTCAAAGGCCTTCTGGCTGTCCTTAATCCATTCAAAATTGATACTTATTTTGAGTATCTTGAAGAAGGGAAGCTTTTTGGTATTCATAATTGATACCTAGATAGAGACTATTCAATGCTACCATCCTTCCCATGCACTTCTTTGACATTTTTTGAAAGAGTCATTTTGATGATAGCATTGAGTTTATTCGAATTAACTCATATTCCATCTTTGGATACCATGTATCCTAGGAATTTTCTAGACTTCACCGCAAATATACAGTTTTTTGGGATTAAATGCATCCTGCTATCATGCAAGATCTCAAAAACATTCCTTAAGTCAGGAATGAGCTGTTAAGTAGTTCAACTCTTTACGAATATATCGCCTACATAGACCTCCATGTTCTTGATGATCTGCTTTTGAAACAACTTGTTTACTAGCCTTTGTAGGTAGATCCAACATTTTTTAATCTAAACAGCTATAACAATATATACCTCCTTCTTTAATAAAAGAGGTCTTTTCCTTATCGCTTTTCTTCATTTCTATCTGGTGATAGCTCTTAAAAGTATTCAGAAAAATAATATCACATCCAATAATATAATCTACTGGCCTGTCCACCTGAGAAAGTGGGTAACAATTCTTTAGAAATGCCTTATCCAGATTGGTGAAGTCTACACACATTCTCTAGGATTTGTCTTCTTTTTTCACCAATACTGGATTAGCTAGCCAGTTCGGATAGCATACCTCAGTTATGATCCGAGATTCTAAAAGTTTTTCCACCTCCTAATTAATGATCTCATTTCTTTCCAAGGCAAAATTTTGCTTCTTCAACTTTACTGGTTTAGCACTTAGGTCTGCATTTGGTTTATGGACAACCAGCTCTACTAGTATTCCCTAAACAGCTCCTTCAACTATTCCTTCTCACGCTAGAGTAGAGAAAACCCAATTTTAATCACCTGAACTTGTATTTTCTCTTCCACTACAACAAAAATGGCTTTTCTTGACACATGTATAAGGACACTTGTTGGTTTGTATCATTATAGCACTTCTATCATGACATTTGTTATCAAATCAATAATATATACTTTAATTTTTTTTTATTTTATCTGATATAAAAATAATAATGTGTCTTTAGATTTCCTATCATGACACTTGAGAAAATGTGAGATACACCAAAAAAATTAAAACATAAAACGATGTCGTTTGATTTTGGCGGAAGATTCCTTTGCCAAAACACTTATAGTGAAATCTCAAAATTTCATTTTGCCGGCCAGCAAAATTTTGGCTCTTCTCATCTCTCTCGGCAAACTATCTCTCAAAGCTCTCTGCCAAAATTTTCCTTTCCCCACAAAGTTTTTTCTGCTGAATCTCTCCGCAATCAAACTACTTTTGCTTCCCTATTGAAGGTATGTAATTGCATGGTTACTTTTTGCCCTAAATTGTACAATTTTCTGATTTCCTGCTCCTGCTCTGTAAACCAACTGATGTGAAAATAATTAACTCCTGTAAGCTGCAATAAGATTCTGTGGTATGCTAGTTCAAGTTCGATACTGATTTTTCTTCTAAAAGTTGCTTCATTCTCAATCTTGTTTTCATGATTTTCTGTTTCGGCTGACAGGTAAGAACTATATATTAGTTGGCATGGTTCACAAGCCCAATTAATTATAATAGATGCAGAGCTAATCAAAGAATTACTAACCAACAGAGAAGGCGCTTACCAGAAAATGGATATGGAAGGCATTGCAAAGAAATTATCAAATTAATAGGTGAGCCGCTTATAACAAATGAGGGTAAAAAATGGGCAAAAGTACACAAACTGGCTAACCACTCATTCCTTGCAGAGAGCCTAAAGGTAAGCCTTCTTCTATGTTAATCACATCACGAGTCAAGAATAAGAAAGTTCGTTGTCCCATATATGAAAATGGGAAGTGAATTTGGCATATAATATTGCTCGAGTAATTCCCTATACATGATTTGCTTCTCATAAGAATAACCTTTTGCATAGAGCAAGGTACCAGAAATGATTGCTAGTGTCGAGGCGTTGCTGGAAAGCAAAGGTATCAGCCCTCGTCTTATGCCAAAAAATCTCCTCTTGCCCCCTGCCCTGTACCCCGGCTTCTCCCACATAAGTGACCACTACCCTTTATACTGGATTTGTTGTCCATAACCTGTTCGATAAAATGTCAACCTTCTTTCCTTTGGTACTGATATTAATTTACTCAATAATATATAAACTAATAGAATTATTGTAATTAAGATGCTTTATCCTCTTTCATATCTGTGAGCGCATTTGATGTGTTTCTGTTGCTTTGACATATGCTTGTTTATTGCTGATCTCTTTCTTCAGTCTGTAATTAAGAAGAAGTATGGCCAAGATGCAACAAATGTTGGTGATGAGGGTGACATTGCTCTAATATCCAGGTTAGTTCATGGCATTTTGCTAATATGCTTCCTGTTCATTGTTCAATTCGGTTGTCATATGTTTTACAACTTTGTGACTTTGACATTTCAGGAGAACAAGGAAGGTCTTGAATTGCTTAAAACAGCTATTGCTAAAGCTGGTTACACTGGTAAAGTAAGTATTGGAATGGATGTTTATACTGGTTACACTGTTCTTGAATGCTATGGGTATATGTTTTGCTGGTGAAAATGGAGCAGATGTCAAAGGCGGATGTTTGTATGGAAGCAGGCTGCATCCAAGCTTAGGGGTGTACAAGTTTTTACTTACACAGAGCTTGAGATTGCAACAAACAAATTTAGTGCAGCAAATGTGATAGGAAATGGAGGGTATGGGGTAGTGTATAGAGGGATTTTGAGTGATGGCACTGTGGCTGCAATTAAGATGTTGCACAGAGAAGGGAAACAATGAGGAACGTGCCTTTCGGTTAGAGGTTAGTGGACTTCATTTATTGCTAGTTTTCATATTATCCAATTTTTTAAGCTACATAAGCTTGTCAATTAAACTCATCTGTACACTCAATTGAAGATTTTTTTTTGTTTTTTGGTATTTTCCCCTCTTTGGCTAAATACATTGGGGAATAAAGGGAAGTGGTGAGTGAGAATGGAAGTGAGATATTTGCCTAAAAAATTAATGGTACTTCTGGCATTGGTCCAGCCATTGCTTTCTTGAACATCCTAATTGAACTTATTTGATGGGTGCTTGTCTGTGGTATGGTTTATTTCAACAAGTCTGTATTGAAATCAGTTTGAAGAGTTTGAAATTGCTGCAGGTTGTGATTGGGATGGATGTGGCAGCTTCTGAGTTTTATGGTAAAGACAAGACTTATGATCTAAACTTCAAAGAAGAGGTATTGCTTTTTCACATTTTCTCCCCAGATTGTTATGTCAAACGTTCGAATTCATTGCTAAGCCAAAGGATAAAATTACATCTAGATTCATAAATTCTAGTCTTCTAAAGGGGGGTAATTTCAATCATGACATCTATCTTTTTGGTCATTCTTCTTCTTTATTTAGTATGTTTGCTGCTTTAGTAGTATGTTTGGTGATAGCAAGTAGAAATTTCAGTGCAATGATGGCAACTGGATCAGTGTGTTATTCCAAAACCTTTTGATATACAAGAAAATATAACTTGCGTTATCACCTTTGCTTTTGCCAGTTAAGTTTTGCAAACCTGCTTGGTACCAAAATTTGGCTATTCAGCAATCAACTTTATTTCGAATGAAATGAATCCTGTTTGGTATCGTTACTTTACATTAGAACGTAATTGCTAGGTGCTGATATCTTTAATTTATTTTTTTATTTCTGGTCTTTCTTTGCAGAATAATGATGGCTCACAAAAGATATCAGGTTATGACTGAAGGCTCTCATTTCATTGGAAAGTTTGGAAGCTACTGCAAGTTCTTTCTACTTGCTAGGGATGAGAATATTTTAGTTTGTGCACAAGAGAATCTTTTAAGTTTGTGCACATGAGAATCTTTCAAGTTTGTATTTGTTAGGGATTTGTTATGTTAGTACTTGTTACTGACTTTTAGTTCAACAAATTATATTTGAGTATTGACTTTTGCTTTAAGATTACTATATGCATTCTGTTCTTTGGGATAATTTTACAAGTCCTTTGGGTTTCTGATTGACGGAATGTATAGCAGGGAGCACTACCTGCAGGTTGCTTCTATATAAAAAAAAAAAGAAAAAAAAAACTCCTGGCAGTTAAAAGTGTCAGCATAGCTCAGTTAAAAAAACTCCTACTTGTTACTGACTATAACTATCCTGACACTTTCGATTATCAAGAAAATGGAATTTTGTTGGCAGATGGGATGCTATAACAGCATAGTTTTCCTGACACTTTGAATGCTACGAGCCTATCCCCACATTGGAAGGGACGACACTCGTCCGAGATGTGAGGAAAGGTAAAGTGTCAGGTTAGATTATTTATACTGACACTTTTAAATGCCGTTAAAAGTCATTTTTGTTGTAGTGTTCTAATGAAAATTCTTTTACAATGTCCTCAGTTCTGAGTTGATTTGCTTTTTCCTTGGGTATAAAGGGATCCAAATTGGTTGCTTGAGCCACCAATTTTTCTTTCCCTTTGAGGATGGCTATATAACATGTCCTAACCACCTCAAGATCTCCATGAACCTCTGCTGTCCCACTGGAAGTCAGAAACTTCATGCTCAAATGTAAAGTTGAGGTATTGGCTTTTAAAGAGTTATGAGTAGATTAGCCAAGGAACATATTGTATGATGAAGGTCCTTTAGCAACCACGAAATTGACTGGAACAATTCGATATCTAGGGACTTTTCCATTAGTTACCATTAGAGTAATCATCTTTCAGGTTTTATAGGAGGGCTAAAATATCCTACCTATGGCCTCCTTACTAGAGTAAATTGCCTATCTTTTAACTTAAGGTTCTTGAAAGTTTTGTAATATGATACATCTACTATGCTTCCTGGATCTATAAACACTTATCTGAAATTATTAGTGATCACATCTAGATAATTGGCTCTTGATGGCTTGATGCCAATGAGACAAAATCCTCAGGTCCATTTATGATTTCTCATATATGTTCAATTCATTGGGTAGAATTATCCTCTTCTAGTAGAGTTTGGTTATTTTTTTGGGTTGAATGACTATTCTCACTAGTAGGTCCTCTAGCTATTGCATTGATGACTCGAACTAGATTTTGTGAATCAAGGTCAAGTGAACGATCTCGAGGTGATCTCTGTTGATCTCGTTTGTCGTTTTCTCCTTTATCATTTTGATTGTTCGGACTATAATCTTTTCTTTCTCCCTAGGAAGCTTGGTTATTTTGAACGTACTCTTTCAAGTTTCTCATTTGATCAACTCCTCTATTTCTTTTTTTTAATCCTTGCATTTCTCAATGTCGTGACCGATATCCCTATGAAAGTACAATAAAGGATTTTATTCCTTTATTTTTGGAACCAGACATCCTAGGAGACCTTCTTTCAATATCTTTTGCTTCCATTACTGCCAAGATTTGAGATCTTGGTATTGATAAGGGCGTGAAATTCTTTTCCTGAGATGGACTCTTCCTTTTAGAAAGTTGGTCAAAAATGTTCCTCTTGATCTGCCCAACTTTAAGGTCAATGGTTCCATTCTTTCTTCATCTGTCTTCAAAGTCTTTCTCAGATTCTTGTTTAAGACGAGTAGCCTTCTCGGCAGTTCCATCTACGTGAGCTCTATTCAATAGTTCTTCCAATGTCATAGGTGGTTTCTTGGCAAATTTATAATATAACTCGTTACTTCTCAAGCCATTTATAAATGCTACCATCATCACCTTATCATCTTTATCTCAGGTTTGGAGACTCATTATTAAAATTAGTCATATAATTCCTAATAGATTTATCATGCCTTTGTTTTATCACCATTAATGTGCTGCATTCTTGTAGTAAACTTTGGAAGAGACGAATTGTGCTACAAATTGCCTAGCTAGTTCAAGGAAAGACTTGACTAATCTTAGTGGTAATAGTGGAACCAAAGCTGAGCCCTTTCCTTCAAGAACATAGGAAAGGTCTTGCAATGATTCTCATCTATAGTGCTTTGCAGTCATATATGAGTAAGAAACACAAACAGGTGATCCTCTAGATTTGTAGATGCATCATACATATCCATGAATTTTAAATCTTTTTGGTGGAGGATATTCTTCAATTTCCTTGACAAAGGGAGAAAACTATGTAAAGATCTGCATATTGATTTGGCTGCAGGATTAGATCGAGTTCATCCTGAATTGGATCCTTAGGCATATGGTATTCCAAATAACTTTTATTAACCGAGGATGAGAGCAATGAGAGTAGTGCTTACTAGTTTTTGAGATAAAAATATGCTTCCTAAAGGGAGAATAAACCCATTTCCTCTTAGGGGGATGATCATCATCAGAGCTATTTTAGGACGACAAAGCTTGCCTTTCTATCATCTTTATCAGAGCTTTTGAATTTTACACCTCTTCTGCCTTATTTTTCCTTTCACCAGGCTGACAATATCATCAAATAAAGGGAAATTATTTGGTACAAAATTCATAATTTTCTCTTTCTTCTCCTCTAAAATCTAATAGTCATTGTTACCCTAAGTTTGCCCAGGGATGTCATGAGGTTCTTTGGGGTAACTTTAATTGGTATTGCCTATAGATTACTTGGAGGCTGTCTTTGTCATAAGGAAGTTATATTACTCCACTTCCCATAGAGAGCGCAAATTGTTGAAGCAGTATTTCCTTCCACTGAGTTGGACTAGACAGGTAAGAAGGGAGCTCAATCGCATAAAGGTAGAACTCTCTAAGAAACATACAAGGAAAGTACCAATTCATGAAGATCCTCGGGGTCAAGTCTCTAAGGTCACTCTGATTCTCAAGTCATTTTTTGACTTGAGGAGAAGAATATCCTCCTAATTAGGTGTTAGGTATCCCTATATATAGGTTTTCGTACAAGAGAGTGATAAGAGATTAAGACTAACAAGATAAAGAGACAAAGATTACCTCTTTTTGATTAGTTGAATAGACATTAGTTCATATGATGATTTTCTTAAGATTAGGATAGTTATTATCACTAACCAACTCAGATCACCCTTATTTTAGGAAGTCAAAAACTTATCCTACCCCTAAAGTCTTCAGTGTCTGAAATGGAAAAGTCAGACGTTGTTGTTTCTCTTCTTATGATTCTACTATTTCATGTGGGAATAGCAATAGCTGCTGGAAGTCAAGATGGATCAGAAGCGTGAGGATATGTTCAAATCAGGCCAAGTATGTTTCTGATGTTTTAAGTGCCCATTACATGTATTACTTGTCAATGTTGATATTGAGTTCTTGTGTATGTTTCAAAGGCTCACATGCTCTGGTGGTACTATAGAAGTCCAAACATGATTCAAGATCTCGAAAAGCCTTGGCCAATTATTCTTTGGCTGTAGATAGGGCTACAAATGAGCTAAATCGAGTCAAATGTTGATTTAATTTTAGCAAGTTCGAGGTTGAATTCGAGTTCGACGAGCTCTCAATGTAAAGGTCGAAGTCAAACTTGACCTCAAATTTGAACCAAGTCGAGCTCGATCTCGAGTTTAAAAAATAAAAAAAAAATTATCTTATTTTTAAAAGAATGAATAAAATAATAATTTTTCTTAATAAATAACAAAATATTATGGATATATACATGTAATTTTATTATGTAAATAATATATATATATAATTGAGTCAACTCACGAGTTAACAAGTTGATTATCTTTGTATTCAAGCTTGACTTAGTCAGTTCAAACTCGACTCAAGTTCAGTGTTGCCCGACCTCGAGTTGAATATTGATTCGAGTTACTCGTGATCAGTCATGAGTGGCTCTACTTGTATGCAGCCTTAGCTGCAAAGTAGACCTGTGAGTATCAGAATTCCCATAGGGTTCCCTCAAATTTCAATCTTGATTATTTTTATGATAAAACAATCTGTTTTTGTAGTGAAGGGAGCTTCAGGTGTGGGAATTGGTAACTTTGAGGAGATTGGGCCTCTAGATGTTTTCCTAAAGCGAGGAAATTCAACATGGTTGCAGAAAGTTGATCTCCTGTTTGTGTAGGTAATGGTTGGTACATTAATGTTAGTGAATTATCTCATTAATATGCAGCTTTTTCAAAAATCAATATGAGATTTTCCTGGAGGGGTTTTTTGTATTTTCTTACCTGATTTTGTTTTCTAGTAATTGTGCATAGAATTATCTAGTTGGGATGGTCATAGTTTTGTGGAAGACACGGAAGACACCACATTGTTTGTGAAAAGTGATTTTGAGGCAACAACTGACGAAACTACATTCTTGATCGAATTTTTCAAAGGGAATGAGATCCTTTAGAAGAGTCCTCTGTACATTATAGAAGAGTTTTATGGAGGCAAATTTGCTATTAAGGCTTTATCTGCTTTAAAGGCTATTAAAGCTAGAAAATTGAAGCTAAATCTTGGACTTAAAAATTGAATTTAGAGCCCTAAAATTGAATATGGAGTACCTTTTTTCTTAAATCCCAAAGTATTGAGCTATTACCTTTATAAATATAAGTTGCATTAAGGGATAGTTGGATCTCACTAGAAGATTCTTCAGTTTGTAGTCAGTATTTTTTTTCTTTACTTGTTCACTAGTGTCATGATTAGGGCAGCTGAATTGAGTCTTATATTGAAATGCAGTCTTCATGGGTCCTCTTATAAAAGATGTCTCGTTGCTTGACAGCAATGATTTGAAGAAATCAAACAGGTCTTCAATGTTTATGCTTTAAACTAGTAGTACATATTAGCATAATTCTCTAATCTAATCAAGCTCAAAGATTTTGGTTCTCTAATAAGTCTATATTTAATGTAGGGTAGTTCTTCAAATTAAGAAGCAAATTGCAGCAGGTAAGTTTGCAGAGGCCACAGAAACATGGAAGGAATTGATAGCAGTCATTAGCCATTATAGTAATAATATGGTATGAATTCTTTTGACTTTTTTCCTAGCCTATCTAAACTTAAAGGTAATCACAATAAATTGGTAAATTTATGCTTGCCGATTTCATTTGTGTATAAATAGAGTATTTCTACAATTTCCTCTCAATTTTACATGAGGATGAGCCTTTATCATTATCAGCTGAATCCAAACTAAAACACAAAATTGCAGTAAGAAGGTACTCAGTATACCCTCAAAGATTGAGGTGCCCTTCCGAAGGTGATGGTAATGATGATAATGTTACCTAGATGAATGGTTATATTAGAAAGAAGTTAAGGACTATATCACTGAATGTCACGTGAGTTTTTCTCCTTAGAAAATTTTTTACTTCTCAGAGTTGGAGAAGTAATAATGGCTAGAACAGATGGGAATTTTCAACTTGTTGCTAGAGCCATCCAAGGTGATTTCATTAGGACATGGATTAGGGAGGCAAATATATCAGCTTTTGTGTTTTAGTTGAGAACGAAAAGTCGGGAAGTTTTCAGGAACTATATCAGTTTGTAATTTTGAATTATACCAAAAATGATTTTTTTTCCTCATTTGATCAGCATTCTTCAATCACATCTCAATTGAGATAAGACCAGCTTATCCAATTACATGCAGTAAATTCTCAAGCATTTGTTCAACTACTTTTTGCAGGTCGATGAACTTTGAGCAAATGGAGTAAATGTTAATATCTAAAATGGACAAGCACAATTCTGCAATGGTTTAAGAAATATAGAGCAGGAATGATGCTTTATTTTCCATGCTATCAATTTGACTTTCTTTAGTTTGATTAGAATGTTATTTATTGTTGCTGATAGCTTCATCTCATCTGTCCAACCAACGTATCCAATGCCCACATGGGTTGAAAAGCTCAAGTAGGAATTAATTAATCCCACAAGTAATTGAGAACCCAAATCCCTCTTTCTAAGAAAAACACTCTCTTATCAAAATCAGTAACTTTTTTCCTATTTCATTGGTGGGATGGGATCACATTTTTCTTGAACATGGATAGAACTCCTGCGTATTTTGAAGATGACAAAGAGTATAAAGGGTTTCACCAAATCATACAGAAATTTACATTTCTACTGGATTCTTAATGCTGGCCACTTTGTAGGTCAACTAACTATTGTCATATTTCTGCTGTATTTGTCTCTGTTGGTCTAAAATTACTATGACTCTTGCCTACTAGAGGCAAGGTTGAGAAGACAACACATCCAATAGTTTTAGTACGTCATAGCCAATCTCCTAATTTTGGAAGGCTAAAGTTTTGCACAATTTTATCATGAATGTTGAAGAAAATGTAAGGTTTGCTTGGCATCCATGCTTTTTGCTAGTTTATTTTGGACAAATTTTTTCCCCAACTTTAAGTTACACTTTTAAAAATAGGGTTATTATCACTTTAATGGAGTTTGTTAATTCAATTAAAAAGACATGTTTAGCCCTTAAAATTATTATCATTTTCCTTTCATAAACTATAGCTTTATTATCAATTTACCCCCTAGAATTATTTTTTAGACAATTTATCCCACAATTAAACCAATTTAGTGAGTTAAAAAACTTTAGAAAAAAAGTATTCTCCTCTTTAAATAATAAAAATAATAAAAAATTTAGAGTGGTTGTTCTCTTTTTTAGTATCAAGAGAAAAAGTCAAAGTATTAATCTCTTTCTTCTTGGTAATCTTATTAATACTAAAAAAAATAGAAAGGTTGGGAAAAGAGAGAGAGAGAGAGAGAGAGAGAGAGAGAGAGAAAGAGCTCAATTCTTATTTTAAAAAAATACAAATAAGAAAGAATTCAATATTTTTATTTTTTTTAAAGTTACTTTACTTTTTTGTTTACTATCCAATTCTAATCCTAATCTCGGTGATGTTAAAGTAATACGATAATATTAGATTCTTTCTTATTTTTTTCTTTGCAAAATCTAATTTTTTCTGTCTCCTTTTCTCCTATCTATTTTTCTTTTCTTAGTATTAATAAGTATGAAAAAAGAAATTTGAAAAAAATCATTTTTTATGTTTTTGGAACTCTTAGAGTGAGAAAAAAAGGACGAATAATCATTCCAATTTTTTTTTAATTATATATAGAAAGAATAGATACATTAATATTTTTTTGAACATACTATTGTGGCTAATAATGGAGTAAAATGCCTAGAAAATATTGTTAGGAAGTAAAGTGATTGTATCACTGTAATTTAAAGGGGTGAAATGATAATGATAATGTAGTAATGCTAATAAATAAAAGGGTATTTTTATCCAAAATTTGTTAACATGTTGAGTTGAACTACTTATGGGGGTGGAATGATTAAAAGATAATGTTAGAAAATAAATTGATAGTAGTGATATAGTTTAAGAGAGTAAAGTGATAATAATCCTTAAAAATACTCCAAAGTTTTTAAAATATACACCCAAAATACCCCAAAGCATACAAAAAAGTCTTTTCCTTCTTTCCTTTCTTCCCCCCACCTCAACCTGCTATCACCACCATCGACCACCTCAGCCTCTCCTTTTTTTTTAATTCTCTCATTCTCTCTCCCTCACCTCCTCCCCCTCACTTGTCCTCTCCTAGTCTCGGGAAGGGGGGAGGGGGATGGGGTCAGGGAGAGGAGGGAGAGAGAGTGGCAGGGGAAAGGGAGAGGGAAGGTGAGGGTGGCGGTTGCACTAGGGAGGGTGGGAGAAGGAGAGCGATGGTGGTGTGGGGAAGGAAGAAGAAAGAGAAACAAAAGGAAAAAAAAAGAAAGAAAAGGAAAAGAAAAAAAAGAAAGTTTTTAATTTTTCAAACTCTCAAATATACAAAGTTTTTTTACGAGTTCTACATTAAGTTTTATGATAAAATTTTATATAGACACCACAAAATACACCATCCAGGTGAACCCATTGTTTTTCTTGATCCTTCCCATTGAAATGGTTATTCTCATTTTTGTGCATCTAAATATATTTGTCATATTCAAAAAGTAAGAACATAATGTTTACTCTTTTTATGCTCCAAATCATTGTCTTTTTGTGGAAGACATGCATGTCGTTCCATTCAGATGTTCAATTCGAGAGCATAAACTTCGAAAAAGTTTAGCTAATTGTCTCTACCAAAAAGCAACAAAACACTAGCACGAAGTAATTGATGGGCTTGTATGGATGGAATTTATATATGAAGATAGCAAGATGTGTAACATGTGCATCTAATACAAGAATTAAATGAATTTAAGAGGTAATAAGACACCACATCACTACTACTGGATAGTCAAACTGGTTTTGCTTTACCACGCACTAACAGATGTCTGCCATTTACTGGTAAATTTACTAATCAAGAATGGAACATGAATTTTAAAGAAGAAAGAAAGCTATGGAAGTCAAAATTTCACGCACCATTTATTTATTGAAGTTATTGACAGATATCAGCAGTTTCGATCAAAGGAAATTAAGATCATATGCTGAACGAATTCTTGCAAAATTAATGTATGTTAGGTCTTGTCCTAGAAAATTGAACAAGAAGAACAAAAAGACTCTTGACAACCCAACAAAGGCAACTGCACAACAAATAAATCAAACAGAGAGATATCAAAATTTAAGTGGTTCAATAGAATTGGCCTACATCCACGGGTGAAAGAGAAACATAATATTACTACAAACTAGAGAGTACAAAAGAGAGAAAGTACAAAATCATAGAAAATCATTCTAAAATCTAAAGGCACCTAAAACTAAAAATACAAAAGAGACTAAATAGCACAAAAAAGTTTAATGGTCCAAAGGTTCACTAACTTGCTCTTTTAGTTTGACGCATAAACAAAATCTCTCTCGACTTGGGGCATGAGACCCCAAAAAACTTCTCTTGAATGGAGCCTTGAAACTTGGATTGGTACGCTTAATATATTTTAACTCATTAAGTCCATTGTATTTAGAACCACCAAGAGAGAGATTTCTTTGTAAATTTTTTGATAAGGGATACAAAGATAAACTCAACAAATCTCCACCTTGGCATGTATCCAACATCAACAAATGACAGACAAGTGGCAAATATGCTACACTTCCCCACAAAAGTTCCTACAGAACCCAATGAGTCACAAAAATCCCAAAAGATCCCAACGCACCATCAAAAAATCAAAATACAAAAGACTCAACGGATTCCAACTGGCAAAACACGCAAAGGATTCAACAGATCCCAAAGGGTTAAAAACATGAATATGATAATTTTGCTTTTCAAGTTCACTATGTAGGACGACTCCCAAATTGTCCTCTCTCGTGCTCAGGAAAGACCAATTTTTTTTTTATCATAGAAAAAAAGTGGGAATATGATATGGTGACAATTGAGATGGCATCTAGTAGGGCTCGTGGTCAATTTGGTGGTGGAAGTGCATCACCAAACTCGAAAAGTTGCTTTCATTCTTGCTGAATAACTGAACATCAATCTTTCCAAGATTAGAAACTCAATTTCCTCACGTTTGCTGCTACTGGAATTTTAATTTTCTTTGCATTTGTTGCTGCTGAAAATTGGGCTTCGCCAAACTTTAGTCGTTGGTGTTTGAATTCATTAGTGTAGCCTTGCACCTCAATTGTTTGTCAATTTGCCTCAACGAATTTTATGCCAAAATAGACATCAGCTCTACGTCCCTACTTGCCGGAGATGGCGGCCTGTGGGCCGTCTGACAAGCTTCCGGACAGTGGGACTTCAGTTTTGAGGTCCTTTGCATCAGTACTAGCAGATGGTACGAAACAAACTGATGCCTTAGCCTTGGGAGAGGTCTCAACCTTTAGAGGAGAGCCAGCCTTGCGCATCTCTCGCAGGGAAATAGAGCAGCTTTCTGTTCCATTTCAGAACTCTTTGGTGGGGCGCTTCTTGTTCAACAGACCACCCATGGAAGTTATTAGGAAATTCTTTCTTTCGCTGGGTTTACGAGGTGCTGTAAGGTTGGGCTCCTTGACCAGAAACATGTTCTGATCCGTCCGGTGTTGGAGGAAGACTACACCCGTCTTTTTGCACGTAGAATCTGGTATGTTAGCAGCTCGCCAATGTCAATTTCCAAGTGGTCGCTAGAGTTCAAGGCAGACCAGGAATTATCGATAGCTCCAATTTGGGTTTGTTTCCCAGAGTTGCCAATTCCATTTTTTCAGCAGACCCAATTATTCAAGCTTGCGTCTACTTTGGGAAGGCCTCTTAAGATTGATGCATCAACTAGTGACATGCGTCGTCCTTCTGTAGCCAGAGTTTTGGTGGAGCTTAACTTTGCATCTAATCCTGTGCGGCGTATTTGGATAGGTGATGAGAACTTCGGGTTCTGGCAGCCTGTTGAGATGGAAACGTGGCCATCTTACTATGGGTTTTCCAGTAGGTTTGGCCCTGCAGAGGAGCAATGCTTTCATAAAAATCCTTTCTTGCGATCTGATCCGCCAATTCACAAAGTCCCTTCTAAAACACAGAAACAGCGCCAAATCTATGTTCCAAAAGTAGTGAATGAGAAGGAGAAGGAGTTGGAGGTGACGACAGTCCAGAGCAAACCGGCCGCAGATGTCAACAAGGAACAAGGAATGTCTGCTGCTCATGCTCAGACAATTCCGGAGGCTGCCACTTTAGGGAATAATTCGCAGTTTGTTTTGGATAGTATTAATCCTGATGATTTTCAATTGAATATTGGGCAAAATCATAAGGGTAAGGAAAAGATGTCTGATGTTCAATCTTTGGTTTTACCAAACCTGCAAATGAATAAGCCGTTGGTTATACGGGAGCCTCAAGAGTCTGGTGTGGATTGAAATTTGAGTGGGGTTGTATCTCGGATAGGAAAAGCTGCAAAGTCTGTTATTGTCACAGATCGGGTTGTGGTGCCGGAGCATGGAACAGATGTTGGGCTGCAGACTTCGACTTCGAATCCACTTGAGGATGGGGAATTCACTGATCCGGAGTCTGAGAATGACCATTCCATTCAACCAGCTAATGGCGCATTCACAGAGGCTGCTTCGGAAGAGAAGGCGATGGAGGTTGGCGACTCCTCATAGCAAGGTAATGGAATTACGCCTGATGTGGCTAACGATGCGCTCGTGAAGGTAGACCAACTTCATGACCCACGTGATATGGTGTCAGTTGGAGACACACCCCTTGTGGGTACAAGTACAAGTACAAGAACAGACACGAAATCCTCTATGCCTCAAAATCCATGGTTTAAAAATGTGCCACAATTTAAAGATGTGTTCGAAGAGCTTAAATGGAAGAAATTACATGGTAGGATCCCCCTCGTTGATAGGTTGCAATTTTATTATTAATTTTCCCTATTACCTGACTCGATGTGGATTAATTGTTGGATTCTACTCACTTTTAATATTTTGCATTTATTTCAGGGAGTAGAACAAAAATATGATAACAAGTGCCGATTTGACAGAAGAGGAATCCAAATAATAGAACTTATCCCAGGGGCATTTTTGGAAAAGAAAAACTTATCCCCATTTTGGTAATTACTGCAAAGGCAAGGATGAAGGCAGGGCTTCCTTTTTGCTGATGGGGAGCCGCCGCACAATAGTTAGGCATTAGATAGGATTGCAATTAGATAGGAATAAATAGAAAATGGGAGCAGAGGGTTTTCTCTCCTTTACCTTTAGTTTATAGCTTTGACTTTTCTTTTGGTTCTTAGTAGCTTAGCTCTCGTATGTCAGAGGCAAATAAGAGCAATTGAATGATTCCTTGTAGTTTTTTTTCTTTTGACTTTTCCTTGTGGTCTGTGGTGGATTCCTCCTGCCGCATGATGGCCGCGACTATTGCTTCAGCTTTACATGGGTTTTTTGCAACGAATATGAACTAATTTCCTTACTCTAGCCAAGGAGCAACGGAGGCCTTGGTTCGCCTAAGAATTGTGAGATCGATTTAATTTAATCTTTTCCTTTTATTTATTGGTATTCGCATATTTCTTGATTGCTAAGCTTATGCTTATTTAATTAATTGATTGTCTTGGATCCGGATAATTAGTTAATTTGGTAATCTATTGTCAATTAGGGCATTTAAATCCGTAATTGTTTAATTGCCTTGAATTAGTGACAATTGGCACGATTGGATTCGTGTCAGGGGGATACGCGGGCTAATCTAAAATAACCCTGGTAGTGCGTTATTTGGTTAGAATAGGGCTCCTCTAATACGTAAGGCAATTGGGGAATTAAATCTTACGGGCGTACCTAGGATTATTTCTCAATTAGAGCAGTGATTAATGGGCGTACCTTAATCACCGACACAGTAAGGAGGGGTTGACTGTCATCGCTTGTTTGGCAGTTATAACCTATTTATTAATAAATAATTGAAATCGCTTGTGCATCGATGATCAATTAGGTGAATCATTGCCGAAGTTATTTCTTGGTTAGATCCTTAATTATCACCCATTTGACTTTAGTAATTTGTTATTTAATTTTTAGTAGTTTTTTAGATTTTATTTGAATTTCTTTGATTGTCACCTTCTGCACAAAAACACCCCCTTTGTTACTGTGAATTTGAGAAGAAACAGTTACACCCAGTCCCTGTGGATTCGACCCTACTTACCACTATCTATAGAAATTAACTTTAGTTGAGCAGGTTTTTGTTATTGCACAGGCTGACAACCTGGCACTCGTATATCAAAAGCCTTTTCTTCATTCAAATACAACATGCAATGGTGACAAAATTGAAGAAGAAGAAGATGATTCACAACGCGATAAAGACAAAGACCAAGACCAGAAACTAGTTCACGAGCAATTTACCCAAGTGATTTCAAAGAAAGCGAGGAAGCAGCTTTCAAAAAAAGGTAAAACAATGCAAACACGTCAAGATGTTAAATCAAATTCCCATGCTCACTCACAATCCCACAAATGTGGGGCACCATCATGTGGATGATTCGTTCGATTCATCTGTTATGTATTTAGATTCGCAGATTTTTTCATATGTGCGTATTATTGTTGATCCTTAGCTGTCCCTTTTACTTTAACAGAGGTCAGGTTTGGCCCCCCTCTAATTCGTTGTACTCTTTTCGGATATAAATAAATTAAGGGATGGATCTCTATTTAAAAAAAAAAAAAGTTCACTATGTAGGAAAGTTGTCTTAACATCAAGCTGTTCCAACTCCAAATCATATATGACAACTAAAGTAAGTAAAATACGAATATAGCTATGCTTAACAACAAACGAAAATACATAATTGAAATCAACAATTTGTACCCAACTGTAATCCTTTGCAATCAATTGTACTTTGTACATTGCATTTTCAACTACTGAAACACCTTCATTCTTCTTGAATACTCATTTGCATTCAACTTCTTATCTAAAGATAATTTTACAAGAACCCAAGTTCCATTTTGGTAGAGACTCAATTTCTTCATTTATTGCAATATATCACTAAGTAGAATCATCACAATAAACTAACATCTAAATAGGTAAAAGACTTGTAAACTCCATCATTCTGTTTTGTAATAGACAAAGCATATGCAATCAAATTTACATATCCTTGAGGTAGTCGAAGATCCCTCCTTGAACTATTTTTGGCTATTGAATATTGCTTCTCTTCTGGATTATTTTCATTAGTAGATTCAAGTGCATCTACTAGCATTTGCTGAATAGAAGAACTAGACTAAGAAAGAACAAAACTGCCAATTTCAATTTTCACCTATTTCTACATACTATCATCTGTACCACAAGAACTGGAAGACTCCTTGGAAGACAGTATAGAGAATATATCGGAAATAACATCTCTACTGATCATAAATTTTGGGAATTTCAGATGAAGAAAACACAATATATGCACTTTTACCCCAAAAGCATACCCAAGAAAAGTACTTTTTTTTGCTCAAAACTTCAATTTTTCATTATTCACATGCATGTGTGTTGTACACCCAAAAGCTATTAAATTAGAGTAGTTAGCAGTAGTGCACAACCAAACTTCCTCAAGAGTTTGAAAATCAAGAGATGTAGAAGGAACGCGATTGACAATATAACAAGCCATATAGATAGCCTCTGCCCAAAAATCCTTTATCAACTGTGCATTAAAGATCATACATCTATCTCTTTTCAAAAGCGTTCTATTTATGTGTTCTACCATACCATTTTATTGAGATGTCATTCTAACAATGCGGTCTTGAATAATTCCTTCATTCTTGTATAATTCATCAAATTCACCTTCACAGAATTTCATGTCATTATCTATTTTAAGCCCTTAATGTGTTTATCTATCTGTTTCTCAATCAAAACTTCTATTGTTTGAAAGTTAGGCAAACATGATTCTTATGTTTAAGAAAATAAACTCAAATTTTCCTTAAATAATCATCAATGAAAGTCAATATATAGCTTGCACCACCCTTAGATGAAACACGAATTGAACCCTATAGATCTAAATAAATATAATCAAGACCTTTAGTCTTGTGAATTGTTGATGAATTGAAACTGACCTTTTTTCGTTTTTCGAAGACACAGTGTTCATAGAATTCCAATGACTCAATACTTTGTCCACAAAGAAGTCCCCTTTTGTTTAGTATGTCCAAGTCTTTCTCACTTGCATTTTAAATGCATATGCTACAATTTGATGATGTCAAAATCAAATAAAGATGATAGTAGATCCTGTGCTAATAGATCCTTGCAAAATATACAAATGACTAGACTTGCAAGTTTTTATAACAACAAAAACATCTCTAGAAACCTTCAAAATGCCATTTTCAGCTGTGTATTTGAATCCAAGGGCCTCCTAGATTCGTCAAGAGATGAAATTCTTTTCTAAATCAAGAACATGTCTAACATTAGTGAGTGTTCTCACAATACATCATGCATTTTAATTCAGACTGTACTCTTACGAATAATATCATAAATGGCATTATTGCCCATTAAAACAAATCCACCATTACCAGGCTCATAAGTAGAAAGCAAATCCCTATTGAGACACATGTGATAAGAACACCTTGAATCTAAAATTCTTTCTTTTTTAGACCTTGTTCTATCATTAGTCACAAAGAAAATATTTCTATCACTCTCATTAGCTGCAACACAAGTTTCAACAATGTCAATATATTCCTTACAATGTTTTCCCTTTTTCTTTAGTTTATTTTTCAATATAAAGCAATTAGCCATAATATGCCACATTTTGTGACAATAATTACACTCCAAATTTCTATGTCTGGATTTAGATCTAAATTTAGACCTACTACTAGCAGATTCTTTTTTATCAATTCTGCCACTAAGGCCTTTTGCCTGACCCCCCATTAATTTTTCTAATGATATCTCTGTCTATCTACTCCTTAGTTTTTAATGCAGATTTAAGTTTTCAATATGAAACTGTTTCTTTTCCATAAACCATATTATTGTGAAATACTTAAACGATTGGGGAAGGGAACACAACAATAATAGGATCTAATCTTCATTATCAATTTTCGAATAAATATTCTCCAAATCCATAATAATGATGTACCTTCAGTCATCTAAAATATATATAGACTTTGCCTTAGATAAACTTGATTCTCAACTATCTTCTTCGTATACAAAACTTTAATCTTGTCCCAAATGGCCTTAGTTGAAGTCTTAGCGGCTATCTCCCATAAAATCTCGTCATAGAGATTTAAAATAATACTTGATCTTGTCTTCTTATCCATTTTAGCAAAATTCGCATATGTCATATTCTTTAATTTTTTTCAACTTCCTGTATCACTAGATCAACTCCGTGTCGAACCAAGGTCGCCTCCATCTTAAGCTGCCACAATCCGAAGTTGACACTCCTGTATAATTTTTCGACTACCGTCTTTATTATTGTCATTGTCGCCACATAATCTAGAGAGAAATTTTGATACTAGTTCCTCAGGTCTAATCCCATGAAATTGACCAACAAAAATAATAGTACTCTTGGCAATCTAACAAAGAGAATAACATAGCAAATAAATCAAATAGAGAGATATCAAAATTTATGTGGCTCAGTCAAATTGACTTACATCCAAGAGCGAAGGAGTAATATAATATTACTATGAGTAAGAGAGTACAAAAGAAAAAGTACAAAACCGTAAAAAATAATTCTAAGGTCCAAAGGTACCTAAAACTGAAAATACAAAAAAGACTAAAACTGAAAGTATAAAAGAGTCTAAATAGTATAATAGACTTAATGGTTCAAAGGCCCACTAATTTGTCCTTTTCATTTGATATTTAACCAAAATTTCTCTTAACATAGTACATTTAAACTCATTTAAATCCATTGTAATTAAAACCACTAAGAGAAGAGATCTCTTTATAAAATTCTCAATATGGGATATAGAAACAAATTCAACAATATATATGTGCTGAATCTATGGCCCCATTTGGTAAGTGAGTTTTTTAGCTATTTGTCTAAAACTTTACTGTAGAAGTTGTAAAAAAAAAATTTTAAATGTGTCAATTTTTGGATATTTTGAAGTGTATAGTTTAAAAATTTTAAGAAATTTTTTGAGATTATTTAGTTAAAGTTGTTAAAAAACTTGTAGCAGACAAACTTTGCCAAAAACTTGCCTGCCAAACAAGGTATATTAAAATTTCTTCTATTTGTCCCACTATTTTATTTTCCCTTCTTGTTTTCTTTGTAGGTTCTTATTGACCAGCCGTGCGTAGCATTGAAGATGATAGGAAGCATCACAAATCACTTGCAGCTTTAGAGTAGACATTGGCTTTCCAATTTAACCCCACACGAGACAGACTCTGAAGAAATAAGAAGAGAAGAGATGACCTATAGATAGCCTGCTCAGGGAGGGGAAAAGAATAACAGAAAAGAAGTCCATTGATTGCCAAAGAAAAATATCACAAGAATGAGAATCATTTCAGAAGAAAAAGGAGATTAATCGGGACCTTGTTTTTCACATTATTGTGTCACAGTAGTTTTTTCAGTTTATGACGTGATTTTAATTTGCTTGTGCTGATAGAGATTAACTCTGAGGCGTTATATTTGACCAGCTGGTGAATGACATTGGGTTCGGTGCACAAATGCACATTAGGGGTATTAATACCTTTTCATTGTTGGGCAAAAAAAAAAAACATTTCATTAGGGTTGCAACTCAATAAAAATTAAAAAAGAAATGCACAGATGCTTCCTAGCGTTTCACGCAATTATATGCCTAAAATCATATGCTGAAACAAGTTCTATTTTTAAGATTTGGAGATTAAGTTGCAGCAAAAAGTAGCCTCAATTTCTGTCTTAAGAGAAAAAACATAGAATTCTTTGAAATCCAAAATAACTGTAAAGCTTCTAAAATTCACCCAGAGAATGAATATTTGTACATAATTGAACACCACATATCTAATTTTAATCATAAACGGAAAGTATTTTGCCAAACTCAGACTCTTTGAAATATTTAGAGTCAACTAAACCATACTCCAAACTTTGGGAGTTATGATGTAAAGTCAAAACGTTGACTAACATCAATTCAATTTCATTGTAAGCCATTGTTAAATTTCTGTCGATTATACCTAAAATTAAAGATTTTAAGAATCATATTTATTACCCTCGAAAGATTATAAACGAGTTTTGCTTATAAGGCAAACGTTGCAAACTACAATTGCATTTTTCCCTTCTCCAAAAAGGAAAAATGAAAAAAAAATCCCCCCAGTCAGTCCAGGTGAATAATCTAAGGTGTTTTCTCTTGCATTCAACTTCTCTAAATTCTAATTCACGCTTACTGCTAATCCTCGATTCATGTCAGTTGAAGACCCATCGCAATATTTTGACTGAACCATAATTTTCTTATAATTCCTCGAGTTTTAGCAATGAGTTCTAAAATTTGAACTAACCTTGTTTAACATGAAGAGACATTTCACATAATTATCTGTTGCTTTTGACTTTGAAACTAAATGATAAAAATTAACCAATTGAATAATTTGTTAGAAGCACAGTACAATTTTATTTTAAAAATTGTCGTAGATTATCAATTCAACTTATCCTTGTCCTGTTCTCCAACTTCTAAAATGCCTATTTTTTTGATACAAAGAAAATAAATAGGCTTTTTTTGTTCTAAAAAGCCTATTTATGAAACGGGTATAAAAAATTTGAAGCAATTTGTAATAAGTATATGAAACGGTGACTCAATAACGCTTATTTGATTTATTTCATTTAATAACAATAATTTTCTGGTTTATTTGAATTGTGAACCTCCCCACTGTCCTCAAAAAAATATTGACTAACAATACGATATGAAACAATTTACCTGGGTCCGTGATGGACTAGAGTCCTAAACAAGTTTAATATGCTTCAAGCTTTTTACATTTTAGAAGGATACAAAAGATTTATTTTACAAAGACTTGCCAGAGTAAAGAAGAAGTGGGGAACAAGCACACTTGGAGAGCGCAATACAACAGAGAGTTGTATGCTGCGTTCGGGAAGGATGAATTACTCCCGAAAAGGAATCTATTAATTCGTTATTATCACTTTACTCCTATAATAACGTCTTGTTTAACTATCATTATTCCCTTTATTATTATTTTCTAGTTATTTTACTCTCAAGACTAATGGCAAATGTAATAAAGTTTATTGACTCAAGTGAAAGATATGTTTAGCTTTATGATTATCAATTTACTCTGTTAAACTATAACATTATTATCAATTTACCCCATAATATTATTTTTAGACACTTTACCCTATCATTAACTAACTCAGCAAGTTAAACAAATTTAGATGAAAGTGTGTTCGTTACTTGCATAGTTAAAAAATAAAGGAAAAAATATAGAAAAGCCCCTTGAGGTTAATTGAACATAAACTTTAGTACCTCGTGATTTAAACTAATTTAAAATAGCTACAAAAATTGTTTGAATTAACGGGTTTGAAATACATGCGTTTTTTTTTTTGCAAGTATTTGTAGTGGAAACAAACAAAATTTCAGTTGATATATCTATTATACCCTTAGAGTTATAATACAGAAAAGTTTCATGTGGTTAAGCAAACCTACACAAAAAGGCCCTTGTAGTTTCAAATCATGTAATCTAGTACCTCATGGTTTGAACTAATATAAAAATCAACAAAAATAATTTAAATTAACAAGTTTGAGGTTGCTTGATGTGAAAAATAATTTTTTTAAATCAAATTTTTAGCTAATGTAGAACTTTCAAAAACAACCCAAAACTCCCAAATACAACTCACCTTATTTCTATACATAAAATAAATAAATAAAAATTCCTAAATAAAGCTCACCTTATTTCTATACACAAATTAAATAAATAAAAACTTTCAAATACAACTTACCTTATTCCTATGCACAAAATAAATAAATAAATAAAAATAACATGTAACCATATGGGCTTTTTCATTGGCTTAATCATAGAGGATTTTTCCATGAGTTTGCCTAATAGGATGATTGCTAGAAGGTCTTTTATTACTTATATATATTAGGATAATTGTATCATTTCACCTGTCTTTGTTAGTTTTGATGATTTCCATTACTATTTCAAATTAGTTCAAACATGTTGAGCCGAAATGTACGATTTGAAACCAAAAAGGGCTTTATTGTAAGTTAGCTTAACCACCGGGGACTTTCTTGTATTTTATTGATAGGGTGTTAATTGTTAGTAATTTTATTGTTAATTTCCCCTTTTATTCTTGCCAAATATTGTTTTAATTATTAATATTTACTTATATTTGGTATTGGGGTTTAATTTCAGGAACAAAGCAGAAAATTACCAAAAAGGAGGGACTTTTATGGGAAAATGGAGACTTCTAAGGACCTTGGACTCTTGAATTGGTGGGGACCACAAGCTAGTGCAAGGCATTTAGTCATGTGGGCTTTTCAAAGAAAGTTACGTAAGAGACTTGGAGCAAGAAGTACTTTGGAGGTTTTGTCCACATGTGCGGGGACCACGGATAAGAAGCATGAGTCATTTGGACTCTAGGAAAAGAAACGTACAAGACTTTGAATTTGGTGTGGGGACCACTAGAGATAGCATTAGACTTCCTTTTGGCTTTAAAAAGGGAGAAACGTACGAGAGATGGGGAATCAATAGTTCTTAGTTTAGTTTTAGTTTTCTTTTCTGGGCTCTTTCGCATGGTTGTTCTCCATTAATGGAGAACTAACCTCTTAATTCTAGTCAAGGGGACAACTGAAGATTTGGTTCAACAATTACTGTGAGATCGAATTTATTTTAATTGTTTCCTCCATTTATTGGTATTCATATGTTTCCTGCTTTTAACTGTTATAGCTCTTGTGTATGATTGATTAGTGCGCAATAATTAATTATTCATATGGACTATTTTGCTAAATAGGGGTAATTGAATCCGTAATTGTTCGTTATCTCTACCTCAGTAGCAACTGGCGTAATCGGGTTTATGTCAGGGGAGCATATGATCTAGCTTAAACAAACCCTCGTAGCGTGTTTGTTGGTTAGGATTGGGCCTTTCTAATTATTAATGCAATCTAGAAATTAAATTCCACGGTCGTACCTGGGGTTATTTTTGGGTTAGAGAAATAGCTAACGGTCGTACCTTAGCTATCGAGAAATTAAGGAAGGGTTGGTTGTTTATCGCGTGCATGACAACTATAACTAATCTATTACTAAATGTTGGAATTATCTGTGAATCAATGATCAGTGCCCGAACCATTTCTGAAGTATACCCTTGGCTAGAGCTATCTTAATTATTTCTTTTACTTATTTTCTGCAGTTAATTTATTTAGTTAGCATTTAATCCAAAACCCCCCATATCTTGAACTCTAGAAGAAACGAATTATCCCCAGTCCCTGTGGATTCGACCCTACTCACCGCTATATACAAAATCTGTATTTTTCTTGAGTAGGTATTTATTATTGTACAGGTTCGGCACCTGTCAATTTTTGGCGCCGTTGCCGGGGACTGGCGCTAGTTATTTGTTTCTTTTTAAGTTCATCTTGTTTTCTTTTTTTTTTTTTTTTTATAGTTTATGGCTGCTAGCATTCCATATTTTGATGATAGACCGGACTTTGTTCCTGAATGGGGTTATGAGACTCATGTTTTTCCTAATGATCAATGGGCTGTTGCAAATTGTGGAACTTATTTTGACTCAGGTTATTCAACTGACACATGCCCCGCATTTCAAGACAATCTAAGTGCTCCAATTGATACTTTCGGAGATTTTCCACCCCAATATCAAATGCAGTATGACCCTTATTCAAACGGGTATGATCAAGGATGGTGGGATAATTCCAGTTTTGATTATGCGACCGGGCCAATGGATTTTCAACAGCAAGAGTCTCAACAACCATCGTCCCTGTCAGGGTACCAGCAGCAATACCAACCCCGACCACCTCCGCCCCCAAGCTCTGGTCCATCTTTGGAGGAGATGATAAAACAAGTGATGACAAACATGGCGCAAAATCAGCAAAGGACGGAGGCAATTCTTATGCAAAATCAACAAAGGACGGACTCCGAAATGCAGGATATAAGGAATCAGATAAGTCAAATGGCTACAACAATCAATCGTTTGGATTCCCAGAACCAAGGTGAATTGCCATCTCAACCTGAGTTGAACCCGAAGAATGTCAGCGCCATGACCTTGAGGAGTGGCAAAGAGGTTCAAGGGCCTGAGCTTGTAATCCCTAAGGACAAGGATGAGGAGATGCAAGAATGTCAAAATGAGAAATCTACAGATGCAGTTGAAAAAGAAGCCGAAAATGAAGAAATGGAACCCCAACCGCAACCCATTGAAGTGAAAGAATCCAGTGAAGAATCATCAAATGTGGTGACACCACCTCCATTCCCTAACCCGCATTTTCTTAACTTTTATTCCATGATTTCTGTTAATGAGATTGATTTTGTTATACCGGAAGTTTTTGAGTCTCATGGCAGAAATAAGTTAAGAGTAGCTATGGTCAAATATCTTGAACCGTTGAGTGCTCTTGATGGAGGGGTGGAGGAAAAATTGAGATCACTGCTTGATTATTTGGCACCATCAACTAATCCATGGAAGACCGTAGCTCGTGTGCTCAAAGATTACTCCATCTATGAGGGTTACCAGGATCATATAGAGGATGAAGCATTAAGACGAGCTACACGATTTTATCCTCCATGAACAAAACATGATAATGTCTAGCCAAAGACATTAAAGAAAGGCGCTCATTGGGAGACAACCCAATTTCTTTTAGTTGTTTGTTTGATTTTATTTGTTAGTTTAAATCTGTCTTCCTTGAATTTGATTGATTTTGGGTGTTAATTTTCGTTTTTTGCTGATTTGTAGGTGATCTTCAATCATGACGCGCCCGTGTGGTGATGTGCAGGACGCTCACGATCAGAAAATTCTGAAACTTCTGGGAGCTCTCTTACCCTCATGACGCGCCCGCGTCACGTTCGCGGGAAAGGTAAGGATTCAAAAAAAAAAAAAAAAAATCTTTTAACCGTAGCTACCTCTTTTCTTTTTTGTTACAAAAGAAAAAAAAATAAAAAATAAAATAAAAAAATAAAAATAAAAAATTTTTGAAAAATAAAAAAAAAAAAAGAAAAAAGGAAAAAAAAGAGGAAGTAATACGGAATCAAAAGGAAAAAATTTTTCTTTCTCCTTAACCGTAGCTAGTTCTTGACTTGTCAACGTAAAAACAAAAAAAAATAAAAAATAAAAAAAAATCCTTTCTTTTTCTTTCTTCTTTCTTTCTTTTCTTTCTTTCTTTCTTCTTCTTTCTTTTTCTTTCTTTCTTTCTTCTACTCTGTTCTCCTGCTGGTCCGTCGCTCCTGCTACACGCGCACCTCCAGCTCAGTGCCGCCCTCAGCCCTCTCTCCACCACCAAATCTGCCCCCACCGCTCGTCACTGCCGACGCGAGAGTGACGCGGCCGCACGCTGCCGGCTCCAACTACACGGCTCTCCTCCATCTCCCTCCAGCTCCTCTGAGCTCTGTTGCTCACCCGGCGTCGACCACCACCACAAGCCGTCCCTCGCAGCAGCTTCCTCTTTCTGTCCGCTGCTTCTTCCTCTCGCTCGATTGGACCCATCGAGCGCCGCCGCTGCTGAAGCTTGCCAGCCGCCCCCTTCGCTGTCCGCGCGCCAAGTTCAGCCACGCGACGCAGGCCACGGACAGGGCCCGCACGCCACTTCGCGAAGGCCCAGCTCATCTGAGTTCCGCCGCCCGCAGCTCCACCTCCGACCGCTGCTGTTCACGACACCAAACGCTGCACCTCCTCTCTCTTCGCCGCACGCCACCCGCTGCTGTCCCCTTTCATTTGGTTGTCATCCAAGGTGGAGGTAATTGGAACTTGTCCCCCATTCTCTTAATAACTAATTGGTGCTGCCTGGGTTGCTCAATAGTTAATGTTGTTGACGATTGAAGTTTATTTTCTCAATTGGTGAATTCCACCAGTGGTACTGGTCGGACTATTTTCGCTTGGAATTGCTATTTCTTTTGGGTTGGGTGAAATTGTGCAATTAATTGGCCAACTGGAGCCATTTGTTGGGACTTTGGGTGAGCTGAAATATTGCAGTTGTTTGTTAAATTGGGAGGCCTCTGTACCATTTACATTGCTTATTCCAGTTCAGTGCATCTAGTTGAAATGCTGGGGTTCATTATTAGATTTGACTGAGAATCCTGTGGATACATTGCTTGTTGTGTGAATTGAGCTACATTATTTGGGGGATCTCACTAGTGTGGGTTAGTAGCCGTTGAACTTGTTTCATCCATTGTTTGGGTATTTTGGCTTCGCTGGGTCACTTCTACTCTTTTGGCTGACTGTTGGAGGCTGGGCACTTGGAGTTACTCTGCTACTGTCGAATTTATGAGTTATTATTGATTGCATTGTTATTTCTTGGGGCTGTTGCTACAATTTCAGTTGATTGAGTTGTGCATTTCATTTTCCGCCAGTTGTACTAGTTGGAGTGTTTTCCCCCGAATGTGTTTCCTCTAGCTGGTTAGATATTCGATCAAACTGCCAGGATCTTGTGGCTGTGTTGCTCTTGATAAACTTTAGGGTTGCTATTGCTAGATTTAGCATATTACTGGGGTATTCGTTAAAATTTTAGAGTGCATTTGTTGAGATTATGAATGGCCAAGTTTGCTTGTTGACTGACTGAATTAGGTAGTCCCTGTGCTTATTGACGTGACTTTGCTAGTTCCCAGTTATTGATAATAGTTTCTGGTTGTTGATTTGGGAGTGCAACTATTGCTTTATTGACCATATTTGGGCTTGAGTGGCCCGTGTTTGCTTTTGCATTTGACTATTGAGTTGGGGAACACCAGTGACTATGGATTTGCATTTGTTGGTTGCTATCTTTGTTGGATATTCTGTCTTTTGTTATTTGGGGTGATAATTGGCGTCAATGGTGAGTGGCGCCACTTACAAGTACAGGTTCACAACGGAGATGAGCGAATGACGAATATCACCCGCCAAGTGGCAAGGATGTCTCAGAACTCGGCTTCCCTCCACTGTTCCCTCCTATCCCTTAGCTGTTCAACAGGGAAGTTTCATTGTTCTCTTCGTTTTCATTACTTTATTACCTCCATTGAGGACAATGTAGGATTTAGGTGTGGGGGGAGCAGTTATGGTGCTAGTGTCTTTCATTCATTTTTTTTTTCTTTTTAGTGATTGGCTCGTAAGTGCATGCCAAGGTTTGATGTTGGATTATTACCTCTATTTCTACTATTGCCAATTTTAATAATAAAAGGGTATCAAGTTAATGTGGTTGAATCCAAAAACATCTCTTTGGTGAATATCGATGATTGTTTTACTCTTATAATTTTTGGTTAACTTTCCTAGGCATAGGGAATGATTATTGGCATTTTCATGTGAATTGGTCCGGTTATTAACTTTAGTTCTCCATGTTTGAAAATGAGGCTAGCTGATGCAAGTTTTCTTTTGGTTCTTGTGTTATATTGAGTTTTTGTGATTTTTAGCTATGAATAAACTTGACTGTACTCCGCTATTAGTTACTACTGAGTAACCGGGGATCTGCACCTAAAAGTGTTGATTCTCGCGTCAAAAGGTAGTAATTCCTATGAGTACGTGGTCACGTGGCGATAGAAGCTGAGTAACCGGGCTCCTTCATATGGCCAATGTTGGAGTTCGCGTCAAAAGGCTCTAAGGGCTATAGACTAAGTCTTTTGTTCCTCAAAAAAAAAAAAAAAAAAAAAAAAAAAAAAAAAAACAAAACAAAACAAAACAAAAAGAAAAAAAGAAAAAATAAAGATTGTATTAGTATGTGAATAAGTCAGCTTGCCGGTTTGTGATCTTAATGTCGAGATTTTGGTTAATAGTTGGACCATTTGCTGATAAATGTGAGCAACCATTCCTTTTTCTTAGATTAGTTTGCTTTAAATTGGAGGAGTTGGTAGTTCAGATGCTAACCGGGGTGATTTTTCTTGGATCTTGACCTGTGTCGCTTGATATATGATTTTCTTGGTGTCCTGGCAATATGGTAGTTGGAGTAACAGCCATGGTCAAATTTTGGTATTCAATTGTTGTTCCCATGCTTGAGGGCAAGCATGATTTAGGTGCGGGGGGAATTGATAGGGTGTTAATTGTTAGTAATTTTATTGTTAATTTCCCTTTTTATTCTTGCCAAATATTGTTTTAATTATTAATATTTACTTATATTTGGTATTGGGGTTTAATTTCAGGAACAAAGCAGAAAATTACCAAAAAGGAGGGACTTTTATGGGAAAATGGAGACTTCTAAGGACCTTGGACTCTTGAATTGGTGGGGACCACAAGCTAGTGCAAGGCATTTAGTCATGTGGGCTTTTCAAAGAAAGTTACGTAAGAGACTTGGAGCAAGAAGTACTTTGGAGGTTTTGTCCACATGTGCGGGGACCACGGATAAGAAGCATGAGTCATTTGGACTCTAGGAAAAGAAACGTACAAGACTTTGAATTTGGTGTGGGGACCACTAGAGATAGCATTAGACTTCCTTTTGGCTTTAAAAAGGGAGAAACGTACGAGAGATGGGGAATCAATAGTTCTTAGTTTAGTTTTAGTTTTCTTTTCTGGGCTCTTTCGCATGGTTGTTCTCCATTAATGGAGAACTAACCTCTTAATTCTAGTCAAGGGGACAACTGAAGATTTGGTTCAACAATTACTGTGAGATCGAATTTATTTTAATTGTTTCCTCCATTTATTGGTATTCATATGTTTCCTGCTTTTAACTGTTATAGCTCTTGTGTATGATTGATTAGTGCGCAATAATTAATTATTCATATGGACTATTTTGCTAAATAGGGGTAATTGAATCCGTAATTGTTCGTTATCTCTACCTCAGTAGCAACTGGCGTAATCGGGTTTATGTCAGGGGAGCATATGATCTAGCTTAAACAAACCCTCGTAGCGTGTTTGTTGGTTAGGATTGGGCCTTTCTAATTATTAATGCAATCTAGAAATTAAATTCCACGGTCGTACCTGGGGTTATTTTTGGGTTAGAGAAATAGCTAACGGTCGTACCTTAGCTATCGAGAAATTAAGGAAGGGTTGGTTGTTTATCGCGTGCATGACAACTATAACTAATCTATTACTAAATGTTGGAATTATCTGTGAATCAATGATCAGTGCCCGAACCATTTCTGAAGTATACCCTTGGCTAGAGCTATCTTAATTATTTCTTTTACTTATTTTCTGCAGTTAATTTATTTAGTTAGCATTTAATCCAAAACCCCCCATATCTTGAACTCTAGAAGAAACGAATTATCCCCAGTCCCTGTGGATTCGACCCTACTCACCGCTATATACAAAATCTGTATTTTTCTTGAGTAGGTATTTATTATTGTACAGGTTCGGCACCTGTCAATTTTTGGCGCCGTTGCCGGGGACTGGCGCTAGTTATTTGTTTCTTTTTAAGTTCATCATGTTGAGCCGAAATGTACGATTTGAAACCAAAAAGGGCTTTATTGTAAGTTAGCTTAACCACCGGGGACTTTCTTGTATTTTATCCACAAATAAAATTTTGGAAAGGTTTTTCTCCTCTTTTTCATCCTTTTTAATATCAAGAGAAAAAGTCAAAACTGTTCTTCTCCCTTTTATTTTTTTGAATCTTTTTAATATTTAGAGAGAGAGAGAGAGAGGTAAGGGAGAGAGAACTAAATTCTTAAAAAAAATATTGAAACATAAGAAAGTATCCAATGTCCTCATTGTTTTAAAATCATTCCTTACTCCTCCAGTGACAAACTTAAAGTAATCATAATATTGGATTCTTTCTTATTTTCTTACTTTTTAAAATTGAGTTTTCTAGCTCCCTCTCCTTCTACTTTTATTTTCTTGATGTTAATAAGAGTGAAAAAAAAATAACGGAAAAACTGTTTTGCTTTTATTTTCTTTGTACATTTAGAGTGGAAAAAAGAGAGGAGAATAGCCGTTTCAATCTTTTATTATTTTTACTTATATATGAGAGAAGGGTATTTCCTTCACAAAAATTTCAACGCGCTAAGTTTAACTGTGTAATAAAATGCATAATGCTTGGGAATAAATCGGCTTAGGGGTGCAGATAAAGTAATGAAAAAAATAACATTGGGGGTAAAGTGAAAATAGTACTATGGGGATAAAGTAATAATAATTCAGATAAATGATTAAAGTTTTTGGTAGAAGTGGACCGGAAGTAGACAACAATTTCCCATGTAAGGCGGTGGCTTCTAATTCATTACTCCAATAATTTGTCTCCGCGGATAAATTTTGGTTTTCGTTTAATATTTAAAAGTCGCCTTTATATGATTTGCTATAAGTAATAAAACTTGAGTGTACAAGATGGTTAAACAATTAAGGTGGGATTTAAAATGGGCTTCTTTGTACTTAAAATATAGGCTTGATTGCAAAGTGCACCCTTAAACTATTACCGGTTTGTACATTGCACCCCTAACTATGAACTGTAGCAATATACTACCTTTATCTTTGAATTTTTAGCACATTACTCAATTATCATTAATTTGGTGGGATACAGGTTAGTGAAAAGACTTCAACAACCTTGCAAAATATACGGTGCCAAATTTGATCTTTTACTACTCCTACAATTGCGGCCACAATCATATTTACAACTAATTAATGGCAACAAGCAATTTTAGAAGGTCACATGCAAGGATTTTATTTTCTCTTCTTATCTACTATTTTTCCATTTTTTTCACAGCAAAAGCAAGGAAAAATCTCTTCACCTATGCTTTTGTCTTGGTAATTAGAATGTTTAATCTCTTATTTACTAATACAAAATTAGTTTCCATCAAATTCCACTTCAGATTCCCTATCAGCAATATAGATCAAAACTAATTATCACCAAACTCATAACCACAGCAAACACATGGCAAACCAACCAAATTAGAAAAACCAAAACAAGCCACCAAGATAAACCCATCATTAATGAAACCAAAACCATAGACCTAAAAACAACTCGTACCCTAATTCATTTGGATGGAGGAATTGAGATAATAGATAGGCGTTATCTTTGAGATTAGGATAGAAAGACGAAGGTTAGTGGGGTTTTAGAGGAACTGCAATTGATTCATATGTTTTACAAGAGTGGAAAGGAGAATTCGAGACCTGCTTGAGAACAAAGAATCAGAGGGGTGAGGGAGTTTAAAAAATGGATAAGGGATTTGTTTGAGGACAAATAATCAGTGAAGAAAAGGAAATGGAAATGGATTGGGGTTGTTCCAGAGATTAGAGAGTGGAGTGTATCCCATATGGAGAGGCAAAAGAATGTGAGCATAGGAAATGGTCACCATAGGGATTTTGGTTACTCAGAATGGGGCAAAATAGTCATCAAAGTTTTTTCTTGACTTATTTATAATCGATTGAGGTAAGGTGCTAAAAATAAATAGATGAAGGTATTATAGTGCTACAATTCATAGTTTAAGATGCAACCTATAATCCAAAGATAGTTTGAGGGTGCATTTTGTTATTAACCCTAAAATATATGGAACTGGGCAAAGAATTGGGTTGGATGGCAAGATAGCACAAAATAAGAGGTGTATCTGGTGCTATTTTGTATAAAAAAAAAGATTTAAATTTATGATGCTAAATATGTATCTGTAACGCTAAAATATGCAATTAATGGATATTGATAATGTTAGAATTTTGTAATAGGCTCATTCTCTCTTTTTGGTTGATTATCCTGTGCCCTTTGGGGCAAAAAATAGGAAGCGTCAAATTAAAATAACATAAAAAGCAAGTATAGTCAAGATCTGGAATTGGTCGATGAAATGGCTGGTGCCTGGTGTCATCTTGATATGATTTGTTTATCATATATACACGCTTTCTCAATCTGACAAGCTAAGATACACCATTTCACTAACAAATAAGAAGAAAATTTAATCCCCTTGATATATGTGTGTGTATATATATATATCAAGTCAGCTGCTTAGAAGATCTTAGTGATTATTTTATAGACATATAATTGCATTTATTTTTTCTTAAAAAGTAGTATTCAATAATGTCGTGTATTTGCTACATATGTGAAGAACTTGATTTTCGACGAATGGCAATAACTTTGGTCATGCGGCGTAGCCAAGAACTCGTTTTGATTGAATTTTTTAGGAGTTTTTGGAAATTTTTTTATAAAAATAATTATACTATAATATTTTTTGAAATATGGTATATCAGTTAAAAAATAGTTGAAAAATGTGTCCAGAGAGTGTTTAAATAAAGGTAAGATATTTAGACTAAGATTCAAGCGCCAATTTTCTTACATATTCTTCCAGTTCTGTTTCTTTTAACTTAGGAATGGAATAAATACCCAAATAATTAAAGTATTGGGTAAAAAACAAAAAGTCTCTTGTGGTAAATCTAATATACAGAAAACCCCCTATAGTTTCAAAATGTATAAAACGATACCTTACGCTTTGAATTAAATTGTAAAGGTGACAGAATCCGTTAAAATTAACGAAAATGACTTATTGGAACCTAAAAAATTTTTTTTATGCCTAATTTTTAACAAATATACCTACTCTACCCTTAGCCCCCAATTATCTCTCTCCAAAGAATGAAACAAATGATTTTGTTGAGCTATCCTTTGCTTAGTTATATCAGGGCATTTTTATCATTTCATCTATCCCCGTTAAGTTTAACAGATTCCATCATCTTTACAATTTAGTTCAAAATATGAGGTATCGTTTTATACGTTTTGAAACTATCTGGAGTTTTTCTGTATATTAGATTTATCACAGGGGATTTTTTTTATTTTTTATTTGTTGCATCGATGAAATGTTATTTGCACTCTATATTTTGTTTTTTGCATTCCTACCATTTGTTTTATCATAAGTCTAATAAATGAAAATTATATGATTAAAATAATAGTGGGAGTGTAATTAACAAAAATTAAAGTGTGAATAACATTTCTCCAAGTTTTTTGTTTAAAAATAAATATTGAAAAGACTTGTATTTTCCAAAACAATTTTGATTCCAAAAATCCAAAATTATACAAATGGTGCCCAAACAAAAATTCCAAAACTATTAATTGCCTAGTACCTTTCTTCTTCTTTTTTTTTTTTTAATCAGATGGCGAAGGTCGAATAAGATCTAGAGAAACATAGAGATACTACGCACCCTTATCAATTTAGAAGAAATCATATACAATGACACGTTGACGAAAGGAAAAGTTTGAATGGTTGACCTTCCGTCGCACCAAAATTTAAAAGTCTTTGGGGAGTGGTTTTGGGTTGTTGGTTAATTGCCTGGTACTTTTCGCTTCATAAAAGTACACATAATGCTAAAAAGCTGCTATTACTTTCCAAAATAATTTCTACATAGAAAGCAGGACCGTAGACTTCACACTGCAGCTTCTCTCCGACTGTACCTCTCAACTTTCCATAACTTTGTCTTCAAGAAAACGCCGAAAAAAATGAAAATGAAAACTTTCCAAATTTCTTAGTATTAACTAATCAGCGTAACGGTAGCATATATATATATATATATATTCTCAGGGCCCAGACATCAGTCTAAATTAGTCCCAAGCTCTTTAGTTCTCAAATCATCAGGTAGTATTAAAACTCCGGATTTTCTTCAATTTTTGCAAGAATGGCAATTTTGAGTTCTCAGAAGAGAGAAGAGATGAGAAGAAATGAAAGTTTTCGCCGACGCCCTCGAAAGAGCAGCAAGCCCTGTAGAGCTAGTACCAATTCTGTTGCAGATCAGTTTCGTTTTTGGCCCTTTTTGGTTGAAAAAACCGAAGCACCAACCCAGAAATCTTGTGTAAATAAGGGCAAGAAAATGATCGGATTAGCACTGCCTAATCTTGATCAAGAACTGCCCTCCAAGAAATCTTGTGGAAAGCTACGTGCTGAAGCTAAAACTAGCCAAGAAAGCCGAAAAATCGAGATCATTTTCAAGAAAAAATTAGTGAAAGCCAAAGCTCAAGTTTTTCCACCTCCATCGGCACAACTTCCAACTGACTTCAAGAATTACATGAGCAGGAAACTGGGGGCGACGGGGGACCCTGTTTTGGTGATTGAGAAGAGTTTGTTTCCATCAGATGTTTCAGCCAAGCTTCACAGATTGTCGATACCAGTCAAGCAAGTTGCCAATCACGAGTTCTTGACAGAAGAAGAGAGGAAAAGATTCAACAATGGGAACAAACAAGAAAAAATTGATGCCATCTGGTTGAGCCATCACTTTCTGAATCGAAAATCAGGTTCAAGAAATGGTACATCCATGATTCTGGAATGTATATTTTGACTAGTGGTTGGAATGATGTTGTGGAGAGGAATGGATTGAAACAAGGAACATTAGTGCAGCTATGGTCATTCCGGAAAGAATCCCAATTGTACTTTGCTCTGATTAGGCTCTAATTACACGGTTAAAACTTTTGTGTAATTAATTGCAAGCTAATCAATTAAATGAAGTTCTGAAGTTGATTTTCTTTTGTCGTTTTGGAAGTTGGAACTTGGAAGGGTGGAAACTATTACATAGCTATAAATTATATCTTAATTTGCTCAAAAAAGATTATTAATAATTTAATTTAATTTTAATTTGTACTTGTTTATAGGGATAATTTCAGTAACCTCCCTTGAGGTTTTTGACAATTTCACTCGGCTCCCCTAGGTTTAAGAAATCACACTTACCTCTCTTGATATAGTAAAATACCTATAATGCCCTTCACTCAATAGGCAATTTTAAATTTAAAATAATAAATTTAAAAATCTAAAAAAAAATCTATTTTGCCGTCTCTTGTCTATTTTCTAGTTTATATAACATCTTTTTATTATTTTCAATTTTGTGGATATTAGCAAATTGAAATTACAAAATCTACAAAGGGACCAGATTATGTGTCAAATTAGAAGGAAATGAAGAGACTCACAATGATAGAAAAATAAATAATGAAATTGATGATTGAAATCTCACAATTACAAAGAGCTGTCCTCTGGTTTTAAAAATTATATATACCTCCCCTACTTTTACTGTTTAATAATAATACAGGTCCAAGAATTTAGATTTTCTTTCAAAATTCCTAAATTGTCCTTTTGTACAAAACTAAGAAAGAAAAATATAATATATTCAATCATTTTCTTTCACACTTTACATATATTAATAAGTTAAATCCCTATGAACCATCCAAATATAAGTTCTAAAATCAAATAGCTATCCAAAAGATCCCAAATTACATACACAGTATCTATACTTACCACAAAATACACATACACACACAAAATCCTATTGACAACTAATGTTATACCCCCAAATTAAATATCAATACTCAAATACAAACTAATTTGATCTAGAATCACCATTATAAATCCCCAATAGCCTTAAAAATATTCATATCTCAAAAATAGAGCAAAAATTCTACCTCCACAATAAAATCATAATAAAAAATTTCTAATCCAATGAAAAAAAACATTATGTAATTATTGACATTTTATAAAAGGTTTTCTTAACAACAAACAAAATATTATAGAATTTTTGCTCTATTTTTGAGATATGAATATTTTTAAGGCTATTGGGGATTTATAATGGTGATTCTAGATCAAATTAGTTTGTATTTGAGTATTGATATTTAATTTGGGGGTATAACATTAGTTGTCAATAGGATTTTGTGTGTGTATGTGTATTTTGTGGTAAGTATAGATACTGTGTATGTAATTTGGGATCTTTTGGATAGCTATTTGATTTTAGAACTTATATTTGGATGGTTCATAGGGATTTAACTTATTAATATATGTAAAGTGTGAAAGAAAATGATTGAATATATTATATTTTTCTTTCTTAGTTTTGTACAAAAGGACAATTTAGGAATTTTGAAAGAAAATCTAAATTCTTGGACCTGTATTATTATTAAACAGTAAAAGTAGGGGAGGTATATATAATTTTTAAAACCAGAGGACAGCTCTTTGTAATTGTGAGAAACCTCAAGGGAGGTTTGTGAAATTATCCCTTGTTTATATGCTATAGCTGTAGTGGAATGATCAATTCTCGCTGTCAAGCCAACCCAATGGTGGGATTGTGGGGTTCTGCTTTTACTGTTTTTCTTTTTACTTATTTAATTTAAACTTGGGGAGCAAGATTTAGACCTTGCACTGACTAGCCGCGTTGACCAAGAAGGTCTGAATCTTTTGCAGGGTTAAGAAATGCAAGATGACTTATTATAATGGGTCTCGGAGTTTACTTGTATTACATTGTAGCCCCTCAATAGTGTATGTTGAAAAAACACATGATTTATTTTGAGTGCTTTCTTGTATACTAAATTGTAAAATTTTTGCCCTGTTATTTTTACTTTCACGGAATGCATGTTTTTGTGCTAAGATTACATTGAACAGGTGCAAAAAAAAAAAAAAGGTATAATTGATGTGATCAAAAAGATTTGAGTAATGTGCAAATTGGATAAATGTTGGAGGTAAATTTTCAATATTAACTGTAAAAGAAATCAATAAATTGGTTGGATAGACTAGTAATGACTTTAATTTCATAAAGGGCCCGTTTGGCAAGTGAGTTTTTTGGATGCTTATCTAAAATTTTACTGTATCTTTCTGTAGATGTTGTAGAAAAAAATTTTGAAGTGTATAAATCTTTGGATATTTTGAAGTGTATAGTTTAAAAATTTTGAAAAGTTTTTTGAGATTACTCTAGCTAAAATTATTAAAAAAACTTATAGCAGACAAACTTGGCAAAAAACTTGCTTGCTAAACAAGGAAGGCTAGCTAAATTTTTTTTATAAAAGTAATATTAATATGACTTTAATTTAATAAAGGCTGGCTAAATTTTTTTTTTGGTAAAAGTATTATTAATTTGATAAAGTCTATAAATGCAAGGGTGTAATAACTATGATTTTAGGTCTTTGCATGGCATGTGAAGTAGAAAGCCAAGTAGTAAAATTTGATTATCTCATATTGTTGAATGTTACATTGATGCCCACATTGCACCTTGCCCAAAGATTAAATTATCACCCAGGATAAGATCCATGCGGTAGTTTAATTGGAAGATATTTTGGAGTTTGAGGGTACAATCTTTGTTAATTTTTCTAATATATTATATCTCATTTAGTTTTAGATATGTTGGAATCTATTGTAAGTTTGATGTAATTTATGCCATTAGGTATAAAGCGCATAAAATTGGGTGCTCTAACTGGTTTGAATTTTGTAGTTTAATAAAAAAAAAAATAGCTTTTATAGGTTAATTGATTAGCACGTGAGTTATTAGTCCTTAATCTTGCTGTTTAAAATTAGGTGCTACTTTATTTTTTGCTTTTTAAATTTAATTTAACAGACATATAACTGTACGTGACTCAATTTTATCAATAATTAAACAAACTCTTCAGATATCTTAAATTTGCTTTGAATTAGATACAACAGGGACTAGATTTGTTTTTACCAAAATATCAAGGACTAAAATTGCACAAGTACTAAATATTGGTTGCCAAAATTACATTTTTCCCCAAATCCTAGTACTTGTAATAAACAATAAACTCCTATTATTTAGCGGCCACTCACGTCCAACACTAAAACAAATTTTATATTTTTACTATTATAATCTAAAGAGATTCAGGGCTTTCAATTTTAAATTTGCTTATGGAATTTATTAAAAAAAAAAAAAAAGAGCATAATCCTCAATGATCGGAAACCATTTTTATCAATAAAAAAAATCCCAGCAACCAAAAAAGGAAACTTTCCTAAACATTACTTCCGCAAACTAACACAACGGTAATATGACCTTCCCGAATCCGAATAGAATTCAGGATTAAGAGGTTTCCGGGTTTCAGTTTTAAATTTGCTCTTGGAGAAAATGGAATGAAAAATGGTTACATTTTCTAAATATAGTTCTCAAAATATTAATACGGGCAACAAATTACCTTTAGGCATTGAACATCAAGTACTATTACTAAAATCCCAGAATCCCAGAACCAGAAAGCAAAAAAGGAAACTTCCAAAACTATTACTCCCACAAACTAACATAACGGTAATATGCCCCACCTGAGTCCTAATAGGATTCAGATACCAACTTAAACTATCCAACACAAATAGCTGTATAAATTCTGAATCCTCACATTGCCGCAGAATTTCTTCGTAGGAGTCCTTAAACCTAGTTTTCTTTTCAACATCAGCAGCAGTTGTTCTTGAGAAGAAGACGAGAGACAGAGATTTCTGATCACTGGGCTTCATCATTCCAGTCCGTTTTAGGTTTTCTTCAATTATTTCTTTTCATTGTTAGTTTTAAGTAATCATTAATAGGAAGAAATCGTAGTTCTAGCATCTAAGTTGGTGGAAGGGAAGATCAAGAATGGGGGTTCTGAATTTCCGCCGACGCCCTCGATAGAGCAAGTATCCTCAAAGATCAAAGTTCGATTCCGCTCAAGATGAGGAGATACTTTGTCCCGTGATTGAAAAAACAGTACCTTTCAAGAAATCCATTGTGAATAAGGGTAAAAAGGAAGTTCTTTTGGCAAGAACTACTGGAATCAGTTCCCAGAATCACAATAATCTACGCAGAACCAGGAAAGGTTCCGCTGATGATCTTTCGGGATTTCGCACATTGACTGAAAAAACAGGGAAAAATTGGGAGAATAGAGGTAAAAGAATGGTTCAATTGGCAAGAGATACCAAAATCAGTTTGCCCATTCTTGATGATCATCAGCTTCTCGATCAAGAACCATTCTTGAACGAAAAATCAGCGGCCACACAGGAATCTACTGGGCAAAGCAAGACGAAGATTACTTTTAAGAAGAAACTAGTTGTAATGATCGATATTCCTGATCGAGTGACGAAGCAGAAAACAGGCGATATTTGTTCTCTTCCGTCAGAACAGAACCAGCGGGAACAACTTCCACTGGAGTTGAAGAAGTACGTAAAGGAACTTGGGGCAACAGGGGAACTTGTTTTGGTGATTGAAAAGAAATTGTCTTCTTCAGACGTGAACACTGGGCTTCAAAGATTGTCGATTCCGGTAAAACAGGTTCTGAATCACGGGTTCTTGACAGAAGAAGAGAGGAGCAGATTCAACATTGATAACAAACAGCAAGAAATTAACGCCCTCTTAATTGAGCCATCACTTGCTCAATCAGGAATCAAGTTCAAAAAGTGGTATATGGGGAACTCTGAAGTGTACGTGTTGGTGAGTGGCTGGAATGAGGTTGTGAAGAGGAATGGATTGAAACCAGAAACACCAGTGCAGCTATGGTCATTCAAGAAGGATTCACAATTGTACTTTGTTTTGGTGCGGTTGTAGTGGGGCTGCTCTGCATAGCGATGCTTAATTTGTAAATTACATTCTTGAATTTTGACGTAATTAACTGCAGTTTAATCATGTTAATGTAGGATGAAAATTATTTTCTTTGGCTGTCTCGAAAGTGATGGATATATATAGATAGATAGCTAAATCTAGATCGATCATTCATATATGTTTGTACTTATAGAAGATTAGTAATATTTCATGTGTTCTTTGTCCGTGTATATATTTTCCATAATATAGTTTTCTAAGGTACTAAATTTCTAAGATGTAATTTCTTTTAATGGTTTCTAAGTACTACAGTGATGTCTTCGTGTATTCCTTTTGCTTATGTGGATGTTTCGTTTGATGTCATTTGAGTTAAAATTTTTCAATTTTTTATTAATTAATTGTTCTCCTTCATCTGATTTCATGATTATATTTTCAGTTTTAGTCGATTTTTTTCATTTTTTTTGGGTGTTCAATTTTCTTTTTCCGAATTTTTTGGGTGTTAATGTTTGATAGTGCTATTTCAGTTAGGTGTTAATGATTAATAGTGCTATTCGCAGCTAATTCATAGCTAAGCAGCTACTGCTTACTAAATCATCAAGAGGCTTCAGAGCCAGTATTCTATACAAGAACTAGGAAGATTTAACTCTGCACGTTTGATGTCATCTTATGATATTTTCTTGAGAATAAAATGAAAAACTAGAAAGGAAAGAGGAAAATCCAAAATTAAAAGAATTGAAAGACTAAAAAAAATTGTATTTTAGGAAAGTGATTTGAATATTTTTTTAATCATTTAAGGAGAAGATAGATCTCTGCAATTTCTCTTTTTTAATTTCAATCATTAAGGTGAAGATTTTTGTGGGAAAGAGGAAGAATTAAATAAAGAAGAAAGAGAAAAAGAAATAAAAGAAAGAAAAATAAGGTAAATAAAAAGTCAAAATAATGCAAGGGTAATTTTGTCCTAAAGGGGGTTAAGTGAGCAAAATTAAAGGTTAGAGGGTAAACTGAGAAATGAGGTATTCTTTAAGGGGATAAAATGTGATTAACCCTATTATGAAATGCAAAGACATAAAGAAACAAGCATTTTCACTTAATTACTTGGGCCAAACTTGGACTTTAGGTGCTTCCAATTTTTCCTTCTATTTTTTTCCCTATCTCTCGGTCCGGTACAAAAGCCCAGCTTCTCTTAGCATAATACGTTAATTGCATGTTACTTCCAAGACAAAACATGCAACAACAGCATTTTTGCACTATACAATTGTCCTTTTTTAATCTTTCCAGCTTTTCTACAAAGTAGAGACCTATGAATGAGAAAGGACAAGAGAAAAAAGACATACCAAGGTGTTGGAACAGATGATGCAGAATCCAACTCAGCAACCCCGTCTTTCCACTTCTTCAGCAGCCAAACAGAGTATACGATCATTGCAACTAGTGTTGTTCCTCTCAGATTTAGCCGTCCCTTTCTTCATTTTTTTTTCAATTTCCCTTTCGCCCTTTTTCCCCTCCTTCACAGCCAGATTGAAGACCCCCTCGCCCGGTACAAATGATGAAGAAATTGAAGACCCCTTCAGCTCCAGATGTGATATTCAGCAGTCACCTTCATTCTTTCTTTCGCTTTCCCTTTCCCTCTGCTGTCTCCCTCCCTCTCTGCCGTCACCCTCTGTTTTTCTCCTCCCCTTCCTTCATAGCCGGACGATGAAGAAATTGAAGAACCCCTTCAGCTCGCTTCTCCAAATAACTCCAGATACTGCTGTGACTCTCGTTCTTTCTTTTCCCTTTTCCTTTCTCTCTGTATTCTCCTTCCCACTCAGTAAAAGACACACAGAAATTGATGGTATGTTTCTCCCTTTCCCCTAAATCTTGTCTTTGTGGCTAAAAAAGAAAACAAGAATGCATGGGTGGCCGACTCTCTCTGTTCTTGTTGCTGTTTATGATTTGACCGGTTCATATCTGAGTCAAATCCAAGAATTTGGCCGGTATCCTTCTACACGGTTCTAACTCGGTCAATATCGACTGATTTGGAGCGATTCAAATTGGATATGGTATAATCAGCGTTTCGGGCATCAGTATCGGAACGGTAGGGACTGTTCGGGTTATGACTCGGCCGGGTTGGCGAACCATGGTATATAGTCAGATAAACGTTCTCTAAAAGCAAGGCTTTATGCTTACCCCAGACTACTTTAAACCAGGGCACTTTAGAATAAGTTTGAACAAGCTCACTTATGGCACAATCGACTGTGTAACCTCCATTTAAACAAGGCAACCAGTAATGAGTCTTCAAGACCAGAATTTGGCAGTACATGAGGCCCCTTAGGATGCCATACCACAAGAAAGTGGTTTTGTCATTACAAACAATCAAACTGGGTACATTCCTTTGCAACAGGCCTCAATTTAAGAAGCCTGTGCCAATTCCAAGAAAACGAAGGCTTAGCTATAACATTTAAACACAGGATAATCTATTTACACATATTATTGTATCTGTTACCAGAAGTTCTATCACTGATCAGTTGTGTCATTTGAGATCTTGTTATTTCACTTTGCTAATGTAGAAACTTTGATAACTCACAGAGTATGGCACTCCTGGTGCCTCTCTCTCATTTTATCCGTCAGAAACTGAACAAACCATTTGTCTTTGTGTGTTTGGAATAACGAAACTGAACAGGACTGAACGAAGTAATGTCATCGGGAGCTACTTAAAGCTATTGACATAATCTGGAAGTTATATCAGGGTCAACAGACAAATCTCAAACTACATGGTAAATAATCCTGTCACACTAACTCGAGCATCTGAATTAAGTTTCAATAAACCATGAGGTGGTTTTTCTCAGACTACAGCACAACATGATAACTTCTTTGGATTTGACAAAACATATCGCACCAAATAACAATCCGAATCACCTCTAAAGTGGGAGCTGCTTAATCAGACAGAAATTCCAAACTATTCTAATAATCGATCAACCTGCCATACTATGTTGTCCATGCCCCAACTTACATTTCAAAAACGGCTGTGATTCCTCACTAATCATAGAAACCAACAGACCACTACTGATATGAAAACATGAATATGATCCTTTGATGCTCTGTGATTTGAGAAAATCAAGGGACAAACAATGCTTTCAAGCTCGTGCACCTACATAACAAAAATCCAAATCTGCTCAAGAACCTTCTTCATACTTCATTTGCAACTGGCCCCTCTAAAAATAAATGCAAAGTTGTTTCCTCCGTAGCACGACAACAATCACAAATGGAAGGAATGCTTAGGCCTCGTGAACGTAAAGTAAGATCCAGTGGAAGAAAATTATGCACCAAACGCCATGTAAAAAATGATAACTTCAGTGGTAGAATCGGGTTCCAAAACAGAGAATCCACAAGGGATATCCTCCTTTGCCGCAACAGTTCCATGCTAATTTCACTGAAAAAAAGACCAAGTTGGAAGGAAACCATATCATTCTATCAACCTGATCAGGTTGAAAAAAAAAACCTCTTGGATAGCCTGTACCACATGAACTGGCACCCACTGTAAAAGGCATTGCTCATTCCAGGCCTCTCCTGAAACGAACTCAGCCACCAAAAAATGTGGTGACTCAGATCTATCCAAAATGGAACACAGTGGCTCATCAAATAACCATCTATCTTTCCAAAAATTCACCAATCCCTCCCAACAACCATCTAATATTCTACTCCACCAAGTGTTGCATCTCCTCCAAATGGCTCCATAACACTGTAGGACAAGGGAAGGAGGTTGAGACCGGATGAAGACCTTTTTATGTATTTTTCTTGCATAAAGTCAGCCCAAATAGACTCCTTAAACCGAAGCTTTCACCAAAACTTGCACGCAAATGCTCAAGACATATCCTCAAATGACTGAAAGCCTTGACCACCCTTCTTATCCCAAGATGACCACATTAATCTTGATATGAGGAAAATATGGTTGTAGGAGAGTGTTAAATATTTTTTGACTGTATGAGTTGCTTACTTATGGAGTTAGATTTAGGTGAGAGATTGAATTGAATACGATTAAATTTGAGTAGAATTGTCTCTCCTTTACTAGACGTTATGAGCATTTTGGTGTAATTTGAATGGTTACATAATGATTGATTATCAAACCATGGGGTTTGAATTTGAAAAAAAATATGTGCTTTAGATTGACACTTGAATCATTGGTTTTGTAGTTTAATGATATTGCTTGAGAACAAGCAAGGATTCAAGTGTGGAGGAGTTGATAAGTGCTAATTTTGTGATTAGTTTGAAAGTGTTTCATATTGTTCTTGAGTCAATTTGTGGAGTTAAAAGATATAAGTTGCTCCTTTTGGCTTTTAATTTGCATCTTGAGATCATAGTTGAAGTAGTTGTGATTATGTTCGGTGCCAAACCAGAAAATATAAATATTTCTGCTCCAAAAATCTAAATTCAAGTATAATGGTAAATAGGGTAGAATCATCAGGAATTGTGTTATTTATTTTTCTTATAAAAATGACAATAAATGAAATGGGGGTTTTAAGTAAATTTATCTAAGGTTGCATTTGATAAAACTGAAGTCTGAAAGCTGAAATCTGAAATTTAAAGCCTAAATCCATTGAATTATTAAATTGTTAAGTATTAAATCAAATACGCTTGAATGTATATCAAATTCAATGATAAATAAATAACTTATCACTTATTTTTGGGAACAAGTTTTGCCTAGAAAGTTCAATACCACTTAATTAATTCAAATGTTCAATTTTTAGTTATCAAACACATTTGAACATATTAAGATGTAAATCTATTAAATTTAAGTGCTGAATGAGATTATCAAACAGGGGCTAAGTAACTTAAGCGATGAAAAATAATAATGCAAAATTGAATAAAAATAAACCAATATCAAACAATTCTCTAGTCTAAGGTTCAATCGCCACTTTGGTTCATTTAGTGATCATTGATGCTAAGAAATAAATCATTATTTATAAACAAATTGATTATGGTTGTCAACAAGCTCTGACTACCTGTCTCTCCTTACTTTGTCGATAACCACAATAAATTCTGTGATTATTTCCCTTACCAATTAAGTAACCCTAAACAAGCTTTTAGGATTTAACCTGTTGACAGTATTAAATATTAGAAAGACTACCAGCCCTATCCAACAAATACATAAGCTCGATTCATTTAAACTAGATTATATATTCTCGTGATTATAATTCAAAAGTTTCCATTTCAATCAAATTACACTACAAAAAAAAAGATTTCTAGTGACAACAATATTTGTCAGGAAAATATACGTATTTTGTCAGGAAAAGTTTTCGTGACACCAATGTCGTCAGAGAAGATTAGTCACCTATACGCCGTCGGCAAAAGGTTTTCCTGACAACTATTGGAATTGTCGTCAAGAAAAGTGTTATTTTATGTGACGCATCATTAGGAAAGGTAATCGTGATGATTTGATCGTCAGGGAAAGACCTCATATTCTTGACGATCCTTTGTCGGGAAAGACCCTGAACTTTGTCACTAAATTTTTGATTGTCAAGAAAAGTCCTACATTGAAACTTGTGAGGAAACTTTAATGACAATGCAATATCATTTTTCCTGACGACATCTGCATCACTATAATATATTAATTTCTAATTTGACCATTCAGCCTTTTTAAGCCCAGCAATTTTAGTGACAACAATGACCGTATCTTTTTTTTGAATAATAATTTTTTATTTTATTTTTAAAAAAATTTTAGCAGAGCTTCCCCTCACAAATGGACGAAATCTCCCTGCCAACAAGCCCAATTTCAAGAAAAAATAAAACTCCTGACTAAACCATCGCATATCATCTATTTAGACACTCCATCCAATCAAAATATAAAAGTATGCAAGCAAAATATCAACCAAAACTTCACAAATTATCATTAGTAGGCAACCATAATATGTCAAACCACAAAAGTTAACTATGTCAAACATTTACATATCATCACATTCCATGATTTGAAACCAATATAAACATTGCTATTTCTCCCTAGATAACTGCCATATACCTAACATATGCTAAAACCAAAAGATGGACTTTAATTCCATGGTCAACAAAATACTAGAGATCGATGATATCAAAATAGAAGAGTTCTTCAGTATGAGCCAAAAGCAATCCACAAGTTCACCCCAAACCTGTACAATAAAACCAAGAAAAATCTGAAATCAGAGAAATAATAGAATGGTATGCAAAAGATGTATTTTTGTTATGATGCATGGATGATCACTACAAATTGCTTAGGGACCACCTAATAATGAGTACAAGCAATGCATTAACTTGTACCAGAATAATTACTATGCTGCAAGTAACCAATACTATACCAGGAAATACAAATCATAACATAAATTGTTCCACATCTATTTGCTACTACCTAACTACCTAACTCCCCAGCTCGCATCTATTTGCTACTACCTAACTACATTACAGCAATACATGATTTACCCAATAAGCCTACAACTAAAGATTAGCATTTCATGATATTGGGTTAGCCAAGAATTAGACCTAAGCATCCTCCACCAGGTCAAGTTGATGGGGCGCAATATCTGTTCAAGCAGATGAAAGCAAAAGGCCATTTCTCACTCAGCTTTCAACCTTGAGTTAAATGAATGAATTAGCAGCCTCCACTTGGCACGACTGCGATCAAGTCCCACAGTCTTCTTGGAGAAACATGTTAGGTGTCAATCCAATATTTGCAACTAAACTACTCAATCAATACACACTTTCCTCATGAAACTAAACTTCTTGAAGTGCTAGATTTAACTCGTGTGCCGACTTGGCAATTGAACCACCTCTTCTGGAAAACCCCAAAACAAATAAGCAACAAAGAAATCATCATGTGCGTACATTGAGAACAGCAATTTAGGGAGAGAACAATCACCTGCAAAGTACAGGCAAGCAACGCTTAACCTTTTCAAGCTCAACAAAGCATGTATTGCAGCGTTCCAACCTTTTGCACCAACCCAACAAGAGTCTCAGAATTAGGAGACTTCAGATAATACGGATAATAAGAGATGTTTTGAGATATTGAATCACACCTTTGCTCTGCCTCAATATCCACTCCTACGGATGAAGGTGCTGATATAGAAGAATATATTACTGACCCAAATACTCTGACCAGCTTCAGAAGCATCTCCAATGAGATATTTTGATGCCTGCAGAATAATATGTATCACATGCCAAGAGAACAGAATAAGTAATCAGCTGGAAACAATTCACATTTACAGGCATGTCAAACCAATAAAGGCATCCATTCAAACAGTTCATGGAAAACCTTTATACAGCAAATTACCTTTTGTTGTAAGAAAAATCTGTGCAATTAGATCTGAGCAAGATAGATAAATATCACCATGTGAAAAGTTTAACTCAAAAGAGTTTTCTATTTATCCGTCGCCACGTAAAAATTCAATTAACTGTTTCTATATTACATTGTCACAACGTAAGAAGTTCATTAATAAAACCTGCCTTCTCAAAGTCCAGGGCAAGCCAGTTAAATAGATCTTGTACCTCAGTTTCTTTCATAGCTACCCATCTAACAAAAAGGAAATTTAACACAGAAGTTTCTATTGCCATTTCTCAGCTAGCAAAAGTTTAGATTAAAGCTCACAGCGTGCAAAAGTTGGCAAATGGAAAGTGGGCTGGTAAGAAAAAGATATTAATGGAACAGAAATGATAACTTTTAACTAACATGCACCTATACAAAGAGATGTCAAGGCCAAATCATCATTATTTTTTTTCAATTTACTTTATTATGAAATCACGAGACTGACTTCACTGTACTGTTAGCAAACAGCTTAGATCTATTCCAGATATGTATCATAGATCCAACAAAATTCCAATTGGGCTGGTAAGAGAAAGATACTAATGGAACAAAAATGATAATTTTTAACTAAAAACACACCTATATGAAGAAATATCCAGGTAGAATCATCTTTTTCTCAATTTAAATAACTAAGAAACAGTGTGACTGGCTTCACTGTTATTTTAGCAACCAGCTTAGATGTATGTCAAATGTCTTGTAAATCCAACAAAATTCCAATTTGTAATAGGCTTAGACTATAAAAGAAGCCAGAGACTGCTGCTTAAACATCTTTACCTGTCCATCTCACTTTCAAGAGCATTTACAGGGCAAATGAGAAGAACTATGACACATCAACATAATGCCAAGAATTATGACAGCAGAAATTTGTCCTGTAAACCCTGCCATTCCACCTTTAATCTGGAAATGGAAGAACAACTGAATCTGAAGTCACACATCCAGTATAGATAATCACAGTAGCAACTAGCATTGCTGTCATAATTCTCACATCTCAACTCTGTTAGTAAGCTGAATTCAAGCAATGAGATTTAGGCCGTGGTAAGTCACTAACATGCTCCATTTTTTATTGCAACACTGGGATTTCTCCACCACCAAATTATCCTGGGCCATCTTCACTTTTTTGTTATATGGGTGATGCATAGGAAAAAGTGTCAGTAGTGTTCGAAGACTATCCTTGCAGTAAGTAGCAAGGATGCAACCACTGAGAACACATTGCTGGTTTCCCCATAGCCAGTCTTAAAATTTCTTTCAGTGTTCCATGCTGACCTGAAATTTATCTATTATCTTCACCCAAAACAAAATACAACTACCTCATATAAAAGCCACTCAAATGTAGTTCAAACTATGTAGACATACGTATAAAAAAGACTGGACAATAGTACACCCATTTTGACTAACCAAGTCGAAATTTCCTCTTTTTTTGGCCATGAAATCCAAACAACATTACCACACTTCTAATCCAATAACCAATATTTGCACCAGGACATATAACCCAAGGAAATATTTAGAAACTTAATTGTAATTTAAGTACATATTCTTAATCTACAACTGCATTGTATAAAAAATAATGCCATTTCATGAAATATCGATCTTTCATCAAAAGGGTAAGCTAAAAATTGTAACTTTTCTGTTAAATAGCGAAGCAACAAAACTGAAAAATTGAGCTGATTGCAAATTCCATAGTCAGACCTGAAAAATTGAATTGACTCACCAGTCAGAGCCGACTGCCAATTCCACTATTGTACTTTCAGTACCTTGAGCAGAGCTGAAAAATTGATGACTTGGAAATAGGAGGAGCAACCAAAACAGGATACCAACCGGGTCAATTTTCAAAGGATCTCTGTCGAGCAAGTGAGCATCAGCAAGAATGATATCAACAAGTTTTCTACTGATTATATCCCCGGGCACAAGAATTTAAACATCTTCCTGGGTTTTGACGAACAGAGAAAGAGAGAGATGAATAAAATACCCACTATAAAAATAAAAAATGAACCAATTAAGGACAAAATTGAAGGGTGATTTGGAGAAAAGGAACTGATTCAAGACAAAATTGAAGACAAAATTGAAGGATTATTTGATTTTTACATCACCTTAGACCATCGTGTTGTCTCTCTTGTTGAAAGAGATGAAGACAAGTTCGAGTTCGTTGTTGTTGGAGATATGAAGACAAGTTACAGATTTGGAGAAAGTGTTTCTTTGTCGTTGTTGTTCCAAAAGTAAGAGATACGGAAAAGTGTTTCTTTGTTTCCCGGTTTCCATGTCATAAGTCTGATTTCCTTCTAAATTTTTTTGGGTCCAAAATGGGGAAAAAACTGGTGGGAAAAAAATGGAGGGAGAATGAAAACTTTTCCTGACGAATTGATGTGGGGAAAGTAACTCTAGACAATGAAAAAAATAGAAAAACATGTTTGGCTTCTGAAGGACATTTGCCTGACGGGTTGTCATAAAAAGTATTGTTTTTGTAACGAATAGGTTGGTTGTCATGAAAAATTTGTCACGAAAGAAATAATTTTTTGTAGTGTTATATCACTCGCCATAAATACTAAAACTACCAAACAATTATGGATTTGATATTTTGAGATGGCAATAGATTATTTCACAATTAAATAGTGATAAGGTATTTAACCGTAGAAAATAATCATATAAATAATGAACAGAGAATATAAAAATTTATAGATAAATGTAACCATAAGAACAAATTAAATCTCACAGTATTCATTGAACCAAAACTTTGATTATACTTTGACTAGAACAAGGATTTAGCTAAGCCTCATGGTTGAATCGCAGTCGAAGATATAATTGGGGTTTGCTATTGCAGAGAAAAGAAAGAAAAAAATTAGCGCTGGCTAATTTTTATTCCAATGAATGAAAAGCTTAAAGTCAAAGTCGTCAATTGTCTCTTAACATGCATTCTTAATCTTTGTCTACAAAAGAAAGAAATTTGCCCACTAATGCTTGCCTACTTCTTCTCAAAAGGATAAGAATCCTTTTAGCACTAAAATACTACCATCATCACTAAAAAAAAATAAAAGATATTATTTCTAAAAATTAATCAATATCCAACTTCAAAAAAGGAAATAAATCTCTTGATTATTAGGAAATAATTGAGCAAGGCCCACTTCAAATTCCGTGATGTTCGGACTTCACAATAGGTTAAGACGTGCCCGTGTCTTGTAAAGTATAGTCCTCTGGAAATTTGGCTTTTAATGGCCTTTTTACTCCCTTTTCATAGCAATTTCCTGGAAGTAACACCAAAAATCAAACATGCGTAAAATCTAGTAATTAACACCATATCTTGGCAAAATAAAAAGGAAAAATATTCACAAATTATGTACACAATTAACCATCTAACAAATTACAATATTTTACTCGCATAATCTCTATGTTTTCGTAGGCCAAAATGATCAAACTCAATTGAGAGTAAATTGGTAGACTAAAAGTGATGTATTAGAAACTTAAAAAGTCACAACGATGATCCAAAGAGGTGGTGCAACTCAAGAAATTTGAAAAGATGAAGATTGGAAAGTCATAAAGAAAAAGGAGAGAAATCTCTGAGGAATTCTCAAGGTTTCTAGCAGTTGCTGCAAGGGATTTTGGGCAGAGAGTTTGAATTCAAAGAGCAAAATAGAGGAAGACAAACCCTCGAAGAATCCCTCTAGGGTTTCTCACAAACTCCCCATGGTTTATACACAAACCTCTGAGGGTTTGTTGGTGGCTGCAAGTTGTCAACTTGCTTGATTTTTTGTTTCCTTTCGCATCCTTGATATGACATAAAGCAATAATTTGTGTCAGTCTTTTGGGGTTTTAGGAGCTTCTTTTCTTGACTATTTGACACGAACAAACACGTTTTTGAGGAGAGAGTTTAGTTCTTGAGCAAGAACAACTTTCTCTCTAACTTAGCGTAGTTTTAGTTTTAACTTTAGTTTTCATTTCTTTGAAAAAACTTGAAGACCTCTTGGTGTAACAAAATATTTTTTATGGTAATGAAGATGCTGAAGCATAGAGATCTTGCTTTTTTAGTTGAATGAGCATTTTTTCTTCTTTATTCTCTTTAGTGTTGTATTAATGCTTAGTTACATTAAAGATATGAACATTATTGTTGAATCTACTATGTCTAGCTAAATCTCCTTGTTCTAAGGATAGATGAAACTATTTGTGCTTTAATTATGGTTGAATATAGTTGATTATTGATATACCATATACTTGCTAGTTCACTTATTCTTGCTTTTACATTTGTGAATGCTTGATCACCATTTTGCAAGGCAGGAGAGTTTTAATCTATGAAAGTAGTTGGTAATGATGGAAATGGAATAGGTGGAACCTAAGGAGTAGACACACGAAAGTAGTAATGCACTTAGTTGGATGATTTTGACACTTCCCATGCTTGATTAAATTTTCACTTGTGATTTCACCATGAAAGTAGAGAAACTATAGTATTGGCTAAATTCAGTTCACGAGAGCGAGTTCTGATGATTTAAATGAAATGCATCCTTAGCAAGACAAATGCATTAGTGATAATTGACTATTCCATCCATAATTAGGTACATCTAGTTGATTCTATACTTTAGGACATTTGTGTGTAGTTGACTTTTTTCAAGATGTTAATTTTTCTTGCATTGTTTTATGGTGGTTGTTATTTACTTAGTTAAAATTCTTAATTAGTCTGGGTAGTTGAGTGAGCTAAAAGCCTTAGTAGTTGGAAATAATTCTCGTAGAATTGCTCCTAACTCCCTAGTACTGTGAGCCACAATGAATAAGAGAATTGGGATAAAATTTAAAGCATAAGTTAGAATCTCATCACTTGCAGTCAGTGTTTTCAGAACCGGACCGGACCGGTCGGTTCGACCGGTTGGACCGCGAACCGGCCATGTCACCAGTCCGGTCTAATGCTAAAGCCGGAAGGAGAACCGCTGAAACCCGAACGAACCGGACGAACTGTGTGAACCGTTAAGAACCGTGAACCGGCGGTTTTTTAAATTTTTCAACAAAATACCAAGAATGGTGTAGCCATGATTCGAACTTGAGTCTCCCAATTTGCATATGGCAATCTTACCACTAGACTGTAGTTAAGTTTATGGAGAATTCTACTTGACTAAAAAATATATTAAAACATCAAGTTCTTCTCTTATTTTTTTTTTCAATTTTTTCTTCTTAACCATTTTTAACCCAAATATCCACAACAAGATTTTCTCAAGTCTTCACCATTATTATCAAGTTATTATCTTTAGCAAATTGTAAACAAGTTGAAAATTTCAACTTTTCTTGTTTTCCAACATCTTGGTAAGTTTAATTTTTTTCTTTTCAAGGCTTTTTTTTCTATATTATTATCTTTAGTTGATTTTTTTGCATTTTCTTCTTTTTCCCCTCAATTTTCATATGTTTCCCTCATTTTTTGTTTTATTTTTATTTGATTAATTAAGGATGAAATTTTTGCAAAACTAGTGCACATCCATGTAGGAATTGGGTAGGAATTACAAATAATAACATTAGGCTGGTAAAAAATATGGTAGTTGGCACATAATCGAAGCTATTGATAATTGAATTTAAAATAATTAATGGTATAGGATCATTGAATTTAATATAACATGTTAATTAGTAATGTTTAGTAGCAATTAATTTTTTATGTGTTTAACTGTATATTTGTTTTTCAAAAATTTTTAGTTTTTTTTTTAGTTTGAGCAATTAGATTTATATTTTTATAATAAAATTTTAACTTTTTCAGCTTAAGTTGATTAAATTGTGAAGGTGGTGTGGTTGCTTATCATGCCACTCATAAAAGTTTGCTATTCAAATGGTTTGTCTTAACTTGAACTCTTTTATGAATTTTTTTAAGGGTTGTAAAAGAATTTCAATATTTAATTTATTTATTTTTTGTGTTTTTATTTGTGATAATTGGTGAACATTTGGATTGTATCTATTTATGTTTATAATGAATTTATGAAAACTTGTGGTGAATTATGATATTTTAATTATATTTATCATTCCATGTTTTATGTATAACTTTTACGAAATTTATTATTATCATAACTTAAATTAAGTTATGTTGGTAAAGTTCAAGTGTAGAATGAAACCTGCTTAGTACTAAAAAAAAAAAAAAAAAAAAACAGTGAACCTATGAACCGGCCGGTTGGACCGGTCGGACCGCGAACCGGCAAACTCTCCGGTTCGCTGACCGGTCCGAGTTTAAAAACATTGAACTTGCAGTATGAAATTTTGAGTTATGTTTAAAACTTGGATGCAGTTAAGGTTCAAATTCCCCATGCAATCACTAACTATAATTTTTTAGCAAGTATGCTATTTAGGGATTGGTGATTTATTGGGTAATTTCTTTCATTCGTTGTTTCTTTGTTCATCAAGTCTGATTGGTTATAAATAGTGTGTTATATAAAGTGCTTTTTAAAGAGACTAATGAGAGTCTCCAACGAACTTATCAGGGGATTATCAAGTGTTTATTGTTGTGTGACTATTTTCATTAGTTTGAGATATTAATAAAGTTGCTATTTTGAATTGAGTTCTTTGTTCTCTTCTCTCTCTCTCTCTCAACACACACAGATATATATATATATATATATATTGTGTAATTGTTTTATGCCTTCAATTATATATTTCTGTGCATTATTATTAGTAGAACTCATAAAATTTTGGAATTCTCCAAATTAACTGCGTGTTGTTAGACCTTATATTCCAAGCACATGAAGTCATGCCTTCAACTAATCAGCTAAACAAAATACAAAAGATAAATAAATAAATTTATCAAATGAGGTCATAATAGCAACCGAACGCCAGCCCAGGTCAAATTACATAAATTAGGTTTTAATAGCATGAAAATGAAAACGTGGCTGCCAGTGTTGCTATCCTTCATAAGGAATAAATAAATAAATAAAGCAAGTCATTTTAATAGTCCAAAAAATGCTCCAAACAATCTATCTTTACTCAATATGGTTGAAAATAACGTTAGCACCTGTAATCTAAAAATCTTTCGACTTTTTAGTTGCATTTTTTTTTTTTTTTGCTTTAAAATATAACATTGGAGAGACCAATTCAGTGGTAAAAGGAGGGAAAGTTTCCTTCTCTAATTTTTTGTCCTTCTTACAATTGGTACACTTAGGACATTTCATGCATGCTCTTTACTTTCATCAGTTTTGGTTAACACCGTTTAAAATTAGACTCAAATGGAACAAATATGAGAACATAGGGGTCAAAGTGTTCAATATGAGTTTAGAGTGCAAAGTGAGATCATATACAATTTAAAGGGTGCAAATTAAAATCCAATAGAAATTAAAGAGTGTAAAATGGAACTAGACTTTTTATTATTGTGTACACACTCCTATTAGTTTTGCTTACGATTTTAACTATTGGCCTCAAATGGGAAAAATATGAGAGTTTAGTGTCCAAATTGTTAAAAATTTAAAATTGAAAATTGAAACGCAAAGTGAAAGCTAGCTACAAGTTAGCAATCCAAAGTGAAATTAATCCAGTTTTTCTGTGTCCACTAAGGATACTTTGAGTACATGGAATTCGATCGATAGGCCACATTATAGCAGTTTGCGCAATTTGAGGTACAATATCGAAACTTTTTTAGTTTGAAGAGCTAAAATAAATGCAACCCATCAATTTGCGAGTTGGATACTTCACTGCGCACAATAAATAAAAACTAAATTGAATCCTTTCTTCAATTTTGCACATAAAATACACAAAAATGCTGTTCTCGTGATTCCTAAAGAGAAATATATGTTGCCCCCCAATGTTTGGCAACTATACAATTTCAGTCTCTAAAATTTTGAAAAAAAAAAAAGGTCCCCAATATTTGGCACATAATGCAAATTTTGTCCCAAAAGTTATAACAAAATTTGGTCCTCGGTATTTCCAATTTGAAGCAGATTTAAGACAATTGTCTGATTTTTCAAATTATTAACAAGATCACGTGTTTTGTAAAGTTTTACTTATTATAAAATCGAATCAAAACAGCAACTAACATTGAAGAATAAAGATAAGCCACGTGATAGCATGTAAGTAATTAATTAATCAAGAAACAAAATAAAAAATTAAAACTATACATAAAAATTGAGAGCTAAGATTTTTTGCTTGAGGCAATGCGGATAGCTATACCTGGCAATTGGGCGGGTTGGACGGGTTTTGGGTGGGTTAATATTGGGTTTTCATTTAAATGGGTTATACCCAATCCGTCCAACTTAAACTTGGGTTAATTTTGGATTGGGTTGTATTGGGTCATCACAAAACCATGACCCAAATATGACCCAATATATTAATTTAATAGATTTTGATACATAAACTCTCTCAAATACATTTTCGCATACAACAAAAAAATTTTACACACATAAACACATTTTTATATAGATAGACATATTTTCACACTGATAGGTTGCAATTTTATCATTTATTTTATTATTAATTTTCCCTATTACTTAACCCAATGTGAATTAATTATTAGATTCTACTCACTTTTAGTATTTTACATATATTTCAGGGAGTAGAACGAAAATACCATAATAAGTGCCGATTTGACAGTTATCAGGAAGGAGTTCAAGTAGCAGGCATCCAGGGCATTTTTGGAACAAGGAGATACAAGTCCTTTTTGGTGATTCGCAGAGCGCAGCATTAAAAGGAGGAACGAAGGGCTGAAGTAGGGAGTCTTCTTCCCCCTGGGGGAACCGCCGCACAGCAGAGGGCTGTCTGGTCCTCTTAGTTTTTCCGTTTCTTTAGTTTTAGCTTAGGATTTTGACTTTTCCTTGTGGGCTCCAAGTAACTTTTCCTTTTCCTTCTCGTATGATTGGACCAGTAGAAACCATAGAATCAATTGCTGTAGCTTTGCTATCTTTTCAAACATTGGAACCGAATTGAATTTCCCCAATTTCAAGGGACAATGGCTGCGGCTCTCTTTACAATTTCTGGTGGGTTTAGTTCATCAATTATGAACTAATTCTACAATTCTAGTCAAGGGACAACGGATGCTTTGATTCGCCTAAAAATTGTGAGATCGATTTAATTTTATCTTTTTCTTTTATTTATTGGTATTTGCATATTCTCTGATTGTAGTGCTTATGGTTGTTTAATTAATTGATTGTCTTGGATCTGGATAATTAGTTAATTTAATAATCTATTGTCAATTGAGGTGTTAAATCCGTAATTGTTTAATTACCTCAAAATAGTGACAACTGGCACGATTAGATTCGTGTCAGGGGAATACGCGGGCTAATCTAAAATAACCCTGGTAGTGTGTTATTTGGTTAGAATAGGGCTCCTCTAATACGTAAGGCAATTGGGGAATTAAATTCTACGGGCGTACCTAGGATTATGTCTCAATTAGAGCAGTGATTAACGGGCGTACCTTGATCACCGACACAGTAAGGAGGGGTTGACTGTCATCGCCTGTTTGGTAGTTATAACCTATTTATTAGTAAATAATTGGAATTGCCTTTGTTTATCGATGATCAATTAGGTGAACCATTGCTGAAGTTATTCCTTGGCTAGATCCTTAATTATCATTCATTTGATTTTAGTAATTTGTTATTTAATTTTTAGTAGTTTCTTAGATTTTATTTAGACTTCTTTTATTGTCACCTTCTGCATAAAAACACCCCCTTGTCACCGTGAATTTGAAAAGAAACAATTACTCCCAATCCCTGTGGATTCGACCCTGCTTACCACTATCTACAGAAATTACCTTTAGTTTGAGCAGGTTTTATTATTGCACAGGCTGACGACAAAATCCCAGAATCCCAGAACCAGAAAGCAAAAAAGGAAACTTCCAAAACTATTACTCCCACAAACTAACATAACGGTAATATGCCCCACCTGAGTCCTAATAGGATTCAGATACCAACTTAAACTATCCAACGCAAATAGCTGTATAAATTCTGAATCCTCACATTGCCGCAGAATTTCTTCGTAGGAGTCCTTAAACCTAGTTTTCTTTTCAACATCAGCAGCAGTTGTTCTTGAGAAGAAGACGAGAGACAGAGATTTCTGATCACTGGGCTTCATCATTCCAGTCCGTTTTAGGTTTTCTTCAATTATTCATTTTCATTGTTAGTTTTAAGTAATCATTAATAGGAAGAAATCGTAGTTCTAGCATCTAAGTTGGTGGAAGGGAAGATCAAGAATGGGGGTTCTGAATTTCACCGACGCCCTCGAAAGAGCAAGTATCCTCAAAGATCAAAGTTCGATTCCGCTCAAGATGAGGAGATACTTTGTCCCGTGATTGAAAAAACAGTACCTTTCAAGAAATCCATTGTGAATAAGGGTAAAAAGGAAGTTCTTTTGGCAAGAACTACTGGAATCAGTTCCCAGAATCACAATAATCTACTCAGAACCAGGAAAGGTTCCGCTGATGATCTTTCGGGATTTCGCACATTGACTGAAAAAACAGGGAAAAATTGGGAGAATAGAGGTAAAAGAATGGTTCAATTGGCAAGAGATACCAAAATCAGTTTGCCCATTCTTGATGATCATCAGCTTCTCGATCAAGAACCATTCTTGAACGGAAAATCAGCGGCCACACAGGAATCTACTGGGCAAAGCAAGACGAAGATTACTTTTAAGAAGAAACTAGTTGTAATGATCGATATTCCTGATCGAGTGACGAAGCAGAAAACAGGCGATATTTGTTCTCTTCCGTCAGAACAGAACCAGCGGGAACAACTTCCACTGGAGTTGAAGAAGTACGTAAAGGAACTGGGGGCACCAGGGGAACCTGTTTTGGTGATTGAAAAGAAATTGTCTTCTTCAGACGTGAACACTGGGCTTCAAAGATTGTCGATTCCGGTAAAACAGGTTCTGAATCACGGGTTCTTGACAGAAGAAGAGAGGAGGAGATTCAACATTGATAACAAACAGCAAGAAATTAACGCCCTCTTAATTGAGCCATCACTTGCTCAATCAGGAATCAAGTTCAAAAAGTGGTATATGGGGAACTCTGAAGTGTACGTGTTGGTGAGTGGCTGGAATGAGGTTGTGAAGAGGAATGGATTGAAACCAGAAACACCAGTGCAGCTATGGTCATTCAAGAAGGATTCACAATTGTACTTTGTTTTGGTGCGGTTGTAATAGGGCTGCTCTGCATAGCGATGCTTTATTTGTAAATTACAATCTTGAATTTTGACGTAATTAACTGCAGTTTAATCATGTTAATGTAGGATGAGAATTATTTTCTTTGGCTGTTTCGAAAGTGATGAATTATATGTTTGTACTTATATACGACTAGTAATATTTCGCGTGTGCTTTGTCCGTGTATATATTTTCCACAACATAGTTTTCTAAGGTACTAAATTTCTAAGATGTAATTTCTAAGGTACTAAATTTTCCATGACATGTTAATGTAGTATGAAAATTATTTTCTTTGGTTGTTAAGAAAGGGATGGATATATATAGCTAAATCTGGAACGATCATTCGTGTATGTTTGCCCTTACATAACATAATTGTTTCCAAATATTGACTGATTGCTGTCCATGACATCTAAATATGCACAACTTTGTAAAATTTTTACTGCCAAATTTTGCACAACACAATTCAAAATTAACTTGTTGGAGGCTTCAAGATTTGCGCGTGAATTGTCTTAAAAATAGTTCAGACCTGTACTCCAAATTGTTTTTAACCAGTAAAAGTTGTATGAAGCTCTTATAATGTGAAATACAGGTAGCCTTTTTGAACTAGATAATAACCTTATGTTATTATCATTAATTATCTGCCACTTGTACTTAGAAACCGAAATCTCCAATTGCTAAGTTCTTATGCAAAGTCAAAAAGTATCCAGAGATCTCATTAGGTGTTTATCAACTGTTTATTGCGATGTAACTTTCTTCGTTAGATTAAAATATTCATAAAGTTGCTATTATTATGAGAGTTGAGTTATTTATTCTCTCCTCCTCCCGCCAATAATATTCATATAGTATGTGTAACTATTTCATCCCTTCAATTGTATATTCATGCGCATTGTTGTTATTAGGACTCATAAAACTCAAGGTTTCGAAACCCAGACCTTTCATTGACCAGGAAAAATGATTGGATCAAGAGTCATTGAATCAATCACTGGGCAAATTATTATTAACCCATGACATCATAAATATATGCAAATATTTGTAGAAACTTCAATAATAATGTTAAGAAGAATCACTTCAGCCCTTATTCTAATCTTTTATGTATTACTTGTTTGAAATTCAAGAATAACTTTTACAAGTAAAAGGTAAAAGAAATTATAGAATAGCATTATTATCTACATCTCTAATTTTTTACATTTTTAATTTTCCTAAATTATATGATAAGTAGTTTATAAGATTGGAATAAAAATAAATAGAAGGATATGACAAACAAATGAAATGCGCTAAAAAGTTACCATAATTAGCGTACTATATGGAATAAATGTTAGACAAGAGTTTCCATATCATTATGAGAGAGAGAGAGAGAGAAAGAGAGAGAGAGAAGAGTAGAAATAAGATAATAATTGCTATTGCCTGACTAATTAGAGATAATAATGCATGGGTAATTGGTAAGGTTTAAGTTTGGAATGTCATTGAATGAAATTAGTTGATCAAATTTAATTTTTTTTGCTTAATTAAAGTTGAGCAACGAATCAGCAGGTTTAATGAAAACTATTTCGGTTCAACGGTCCAATGATCAAACCATCTAGGCTAACTGATTTTCACAAAACAGGGCGGTTTTTTAACCCCTTTAAATTGGAGGCATAACCCAGCTTGCCTAGTAGCCCGATCGATGGTTCAACCAGCCCAACCAAACGGTGCAGGCGGGGTTTCAAAACTTGATAAAACTATGGAGTTCTGCAAAAGAACTGCGTATTAGTACTTAATGTTTAAAGCAGGTAATCCCATTCCCTTAACTAATTAGCTAAAAAAAACTAAAATTAAAAAGAAAAAAGATCTACCAAATGAGGCCATGATATATTTGCATAAATCAAGTTTTAATAGCATGAAAATGAAAAAAGTGGCTGCTATTGTTGCCATCCTTCATAAGGGGGAAAAATGAAAGCAAGTCATTTCAGCACTCTAAAAAAATGCTCCAGAAAATCCACCTTTGGTTGAAATGACATAAACACCTATAACCTAAAATCTTTAACAACTTAAATAACAAAATTAACCCCAAGACATTATCAATTATAATTTTATATTGTTTTTATGGAGCCATCCACGCTCTTTATTACAAAGTTTTGAAACTTATCACATAAAAAGACCAAGATTGTAATCAACACTACCTAAACAATAATTAACAAATCAAAAAGGAACAAAACAAATCAAAGCATAGTTTTGGCGCATCTCTAAAATCCTATATTTTGAAACTCGGACCGGACAAAGACTCGGTAGAGCTCAGGGGTCAGGAGTCAATGGGTTCAACCTTGTTCGACCGGTGTCAAAAATCGGATGATGTCAGCATGAAGTCATTAATATAATTCAATTAAAATTAAAATATTATGTAAAATGTCTAACCATAGGTTAATATCAAGTAAAGTATATTAGTAGATGTTTGATGTTTCAAATTTATTTAACAAGAAAATACAAATAACATAGAATAATCAACTAATAGTTCATATGATTTAATGTTTATTTCATAGTTTATAATTAATTTTGGAGATTTTTTTGAAATAAAACACTAAAATTTAGGACTATCTATAATCTGTAAAATATTTCTAAGTACGTCAACAATTTTGAGATACTTTAGAGGTCAAAACATAAATTTGTTAAAACTTTGAGCCCAAACTGAAATTTTCTCATATTTCTTTTTTGACTCTAAGCCTAAAGCAATCACGTTGCCGTCACTTTCATCTATTCTTGTTCTGCCTCTGTTCTTTCTTCCCCTGCAACTTCTTCTTCTTCCGGCTCTTTCTTTTTTTTTTCTTTTTCCGTTTTCCGTTCCAGATTTCATCGTGCTAATCTTTTCTCCTCAAACTCACAAAATACAAAAATTTTATCTTATTTTTTAAAAACTTCTCTCTTTTTGAACTCTTTGTTTTTTTACTATTTTATTTCTTTTTCACCTTTTTGATACATGTGTGATTAGATCTTGTTCAATAAATGCATTTAAGATTAGATATGAAGGGATCTTGTTCAAAGGAGGAAGATGGTATGCAAGTTTTAAGTGACTTGTCAAACAAGAAAGATGGGTTCCAGGTTGGAGTGAAAAGGGGCAAAAAATGAAAAACTCTAGTTCTCACCGGTTTGATTGGTTTCCGGTCCAACCCGACTTTTGACCGAGTTTTAAACAAACGGGTTTTTAGAAACACTCGGATAGGACATCTAGCCGGTTCCCGGTCCAACCGGCCGGTCCGGTCCGAGTTTGAAAACATAGCTAAAATCGTCTTGCTCAAGAGCTAGAATTTGGATGGAATTGGAGCCAAAAGCCACATTATTAACATTTTGCTCAATTTGGAGGACCATATTGAAACCCTTTTTAGATTAAAGGCCTAGAATAATTGGACCATATTAGCTTGTGATTAGGAATAACCCCGAAGGCGAGTGTCTGTACAGCCAAAGGGAGTAATAGGTCGGGGGCAGGGGTGGGGGCGTTCTTCACATTTTTTTTCCTCTGGAAATGGTAGAGGGGACATTATTCGGCCCTTGCTTTAAGTAGGGTGGGGGATGGGAGAGAATAACCTCATCTCGTCATCCCATGTATCATTTAATAAATGAAATAAAAGATGGCATGCCTAATTGAAAAGAATTAATAAATTATGTGGATAGTTGGGTTTTACCTATTTTTGTATCCAATTCTTCTCTAACTAATTTTTATCATAATTTGTGTCTCTTTTTACTAATTTTGAATTAAATTTTATTATGGTTTTCCTGTCTCTACTAATAAAGTATATCTGTATTTATAAATTCACTTTAATTTCTTTAATCCATATATACTAACTTTAATTATTTTTATTTTAATTATTATTTCATTAATGTTGCTAGAAAGTTAATATTCCTTCATGAAGAAAATATATTTTTGCATGTTTAGAATTTAGTTTAGTGCAAATATATAGTTTTACGTTTTAAATCATATAAATATCTAATAGTTAATTACAAGGAATATCTATCAATCTTTTTGTATACCTTGCATATTTAATTAGTAATACTATATTAAGAAAATGTGTGCATTGAAGTTTTGAAAGATTAATATGGTACTTGAACATTTAGATATATTAATTTTCTATCATAGATATTCACAAATTTGTAAGAATGTTGTTTTATCTTTTCTTAAATTACTCATGCTTGCATTAAAAAAGCACCATGCGAGTACACAAGTCAAAATACCAGTTATAATTTAGTTCTAATTAGAATAGAACTCTTAATTTCTATTTCTTTTTTTTTAGTGTAACTAGGAGGTTTCAAACCCAAAACTTCTCACTTATATTCCCTTTCCCTATATCACCCAACCCATCCCTCCTCCTTCAAATAGAACTCTTAATTACTTATTTGCAATTGCAATTAAAAAGTTTTACACGGCATTTATATTGCATTTGTATAGCATGTAAAGCTAGACTATTATTGATACTAATAGTATTATTTGTAGTAGTTGAATAAATAGTATGGCAGTAGGGGAAGTTCCATTTCTCCAATAATAGTAGTAAGGGATAATTTCACAAATCTCTCCTAAAGTTTGCCTTAATATTATTTAACACCCTTTGTAGTTTCAAAAATCTCCCTTACATCCCTTTGTCAGATTGACAAGATAAGATGTCTCTATCTTGGGTGGTAAATTGACAATATGATCCTACTGGAAACCTCTAATTGATTAACTAAAATTCACACCCAAAGAAATGAATTTGGAAAGTAAAAAAGAAAAATCAGAACAATGATTAACAAAACTATTATTTATAATGGTGACTTTTTTTGCAGCAATAAAAAGCACAGAACTTCTAATCCTACTATTACATAATACATGACAGGTGTCAAGCCTGTGCAATAATAAAAATCTACTCAACAAAAATATAAATTTTGTATATAGCGGTGAGTAGGGTTGAATCCACAAGAACTTGGGATAATTTGTTTCTTCCAAAGTCCGGAGTATGGGGGATTTTTATAAAGATATAAAAATAACTAATTAACTAAATATAAGCAACTTAGGAAAATAAACTAGAATTAATCAACAATAGATACGACTCTAGTCAAAGGTGCAACTTTTTAGACATGGTCCATTCAACTGATCATCGATGCAAAGATAATTCATTTATTCATTAATAGATTGATTATAGTTGTCATACACGCAATAAACAACCAACTTTGCCTTACTTTTTCGATAGCCAAGGTATGACAGTTAACTATTTTCCTAATCAAGAAATAATAACCCCAAGTACTACCATAGGATTTAATTCCTCAATTGCATTAAGAATTAGAAAAACCCAACCCTAACTAGCAAACACGCTACGAGGGTTTTTTTAATACAATTTCAACAAATTACCTCTAGGCATTGAACATCAAGTACTATTACTTAAACAATTTCAACATAAATACAGAAAAAGATATGTTCTTGCAAATTTTCATTCTCTTCTAATTATTCAGAAAAAGAAAACATTAATCCTCAAGGGTCAATCTAAAACCATTTTTATTAATAAATCCGGAAACCCAGAAACCATTTTGACTTTTCACCGACAAAAACTAAAATCCCAGAATCCCAGAACCAGAAAGCAAAAAAGGAAACTTCCAAAACTATTACTCCCACAAACTAACATAACGGTAATATGCCCCACCTGAGTCCTAATAGGATTCAGATACCAACTTAAACTATCCAACACAAATAGCTGTATAAATTCTGAATCCTCACATTGCCGCAGAATTTCTTCGTAGGAATCCTTAAACCTAGTTTCTTTTCAACATCAGCAGCAGTTGTTCTTGAGAAGAAGACTAGAGACAGAGATTTCTGATCACTGGGCTTCATCATTCCAGTTCCGTTTTAGGTTTTCTTCAATTATTTCTTTTCATTGTTAGTTTTAAGTAATCATTAATAGGAAGAAATCGTAGTTCTAGCATCTAAGTTGGTGGAAGGGAAGATCAAGAATGGCGGTTCTGAATTTCCGCCGACGCCCTAGAAAGAGCAAGTATCCTCAAAGATCAAAGTTCGATTCTGCTCAAGATGAGGAGATACTTTGCCCCGTGATTGAAAAAACAGTACCTTTCAAGAAATCCATTGTGAATAAGGGTAAAAAGGAAGTTCTTTTGGCAAGAACTACTAGAATCAGTTCCCAGAATCACAATAATATACGCAGAACCAGGAAAGGTTCCGCTGATGATCTTTCGGGATTTCGCACATTGACTGAAAAAACAGGGAAAAATTGGGAGAATAGAGGTAAAAGAACGGTTCAATTGGCAAGAGATACCAAAATCAGTTTGCCCATTCTTTGATGATCATCAGCTTCTTCCTTCATAGCCGGACGATGAAGAAATTGAAGAACCCCTTCAGCTCACTTCTCCAAATAATTCCAGATACTGCTATGACCCTCGTTCTTTCTTTTCCCTTCAGCAGAACCAGGAAAGGTTCCGCTGATGATCTTTCGGGATTTCGCACATTGACTGAAAAAACAGGGAAAAATTGGGAGAATAGAGGTAAAAGAACGGTTCAATTGGCAAGAGATACCAAAATCAGTTTGCCCATTCTTGATGATCATCAGCTTCTTCCTTCATAGCCGGACGATGAAGAAATTGAAGAACCCCTTCAGCTCACTTCTCCAAATAATTCCAGATACTGCTATGACCCTCGTTCTTTCTTTTCCCTTTTCCTTTCTCTCTGTTTTCTCCTTCCCACTCTGCAAAAGGCACACAGAAATTGACAGTATGTTTCTCCCCTTATCCTCCCTTTCCCCTAAATCTTGTCTTTGTGGCTAAAAAAGAAAACAAGAAAGCATGGGTGGCCGACTCTCTCTGTTCTTGTTGCTGTTTATGATTTGACCGGTTCATATCTGAGTCGAATCCGAGAATTTGGCCGGTATCCTTCTACACGGTTCTAACTCAGTCAATATCGACTGATTCGGAGCGATTCAAATCGGATATGGTATAATCGGCGTTTCGGGTATCGATATCGGAACGGTAGGGACTGTTCCAGTTATGACTCGGCTGAGTTGGCGAACCATGGTATATAGTCAGATAAACGTTCTCTAAAAGCAAGGCTTTATGCTTACCCAAGACTACTTTAAACCAAGGCACTTTAGAATAAGTTTGAACAAGCTTACTTATGGCACAATCGACTATGTAACCTCCATTTAAACTAGGGCTGTGCAAAATCGAAAAATTTCGATTTGCCGACCGTATTCGAATTGAATTCGGAATTTCGAATTCGGTAATTCGGAATGGAAATCGGAATCTCTGATTTCGAATTGGTCAAATTCGGATTGAATTCGGTAATGAGATTTTTCAAGTCGAAAATTCCGATTTCGAATTCACAATTCGAAATCAAAATCGAAATCAAAATTTGGAATTCCTATTTCGATCTCAAATCTGTTTGTCCATATATATATAATATATATATTATAACATTTATATTATAATAATAATTTTTATATTCATGAATTCGGTGAAATCGAAATTCCTATTTCGATTTCAATTTCGTTTTCTCACATATATATAATTTTTTTTTATATATGTAATATAATATTTATATAACAATAATAATAATTTTTATAATCATGAATTCGGTGAAATCGGAATTTACCGAATTTCGAATTGAATTCGGAACGAATTCGAATTCGGAATTGGTGAATTCGAAATCGAAATCGGTCGAAAATTCTGATACCAAAATTTTGAAAAATTTCGATTTCAAAGTTCCTAATTAACAATTTCGATTTTGATTCACACCCCTAATTTAAACTAGGCAAGCAGTAATGAGTCTTCAAGACCAGAATTTGGCAGTACATGAGGCCCCTTAGGATACCATACCACAAGAAAGTGGTTTTGCCATTACAAACAATCAAACTGGATACATTCCTTTGCAACAGGCCTCAATTTAAGAAGCCTGAGTATTCCAAGAAAACAAAGGCTTAGCCATAACATTTAAACACAGGATAGTCCATCTACCCATATTATTGTATCTGTTACCAGAAGTTCTATCACTGATGAGTCATGTCATTTGAGATCTTGTTATTTCACTTTGCTAATGCAGAAACTTGGATAACTCATAGGTATGGCACTCCTGGTGCCCCTCTCTCATTTTATCCGTCAGAAACTAAACAAAGCATTTGTCTTTGTGTGTTTGGAATAACGAAACTGAACAGGACTGAACGAAGTAATGTCATCGGGAGCTACTTAAAGCTATCGACATAATCTGGAAGTTATATCAGGGTCAACAGACAAATCTCGAACTACATTGTAAATAATCCTGTCATACTAACTCGAGCATCTGAATTAAGTTTCAACGAACCATGAGGTGGTTTTTCTCAGACTACCACACAACATGATAACTTCTTGGGATTTGACAAAACATATCGCCCCAAATAACAATCCGAATCACCTCTAAAGTGGGAGCTGCTTAATCGGCCAGAAATTCCAAACTATTCTAATAATCGATCAACCTGCCATACTATGTTGTCCATGCCCCAACTTACATTTCAAAAACGGCTGTGATTCCTTACTAATCATAGAAACCAACAGACCACTACCGATATGAAAACATGAATATGATCCTTTGATGCTCTGAGATTTGAGAAAATCAAGGGACAAACAATGCTTTCAAGCTCGTGCACCTACGTAACAAAAATCCGAATCTCCTCAAGAACCTTCTTCATACTTCCTTTGCAACTGGCCCCTCTAAAAATAAATGCAAAGTTGTTTCCTCCGTAGCACGACAACAATCACAAATGGAAGGAATGCTTAGGCCTCATGAACGTAAAGCAACATCCAGTGGAAGAAAATTATGCACCAAATGCCATGTAAAAAATGATAACTTCAGTGGTAGAATCGGGTTCCAAAACAGAGAATCCACAAGGGATATCCTTCTTTGCCGAAACAGTTCCATGCCAATTTCACCGAAAAAAGACCAATTTGTGACGGAAACCATATCATTCTATCAGCCTGATCAGGTTGAAAAAAAAAACGTCTTGGATAGCCCGTACCACATGAACTGGCACCCACTATAAAAGACAATGCTTATTCCAGGCCTCTCCTGAAACGAACTCAGCCACCAAAAAATGTGGTGACTCAGATCTATCCAAAATGGAACACAGTGGCTCATCAAATAACCATCTATCTCTCCAAAAATTCACCAATCCCTCTCCCAACGACCATCTAATATTCTGCTCCGCCAAGTGTTGCATCTCCTCCAAGTGCCTCCATGACACTGTAGGGCAAGGAAAGGAGGTTGAGACCGGATGAAGACCTTTTATGTATTTTTCATGCATAAAGTCAGCCCCAATAGACTCCTTAAGCCGGAGCTTTCACCAAAACTTGCACGCAAATGCTCGAGACATATCCTCAAATGACTGAAAGCCTAGACCACCCTCCTTATCCCAAGATGACCACTTTAATCTTGATATGAGGAAAATATGATTGTAGGAGAGTGTTAAATATTTTTTGACTGTATGAGTTGCTTACTTATGGAGTTAGGTTAAGGTGAGAGATTGAATTGAATACGATTAAATTTGAGTAGAATTGTCTCTCCTTTACTAGACGTTATGAGCATTTTGGTGTAATTTGAATGGTTACATAATGATTGATTATCTAACCAAGGGGTTTGAATTTGAAAAAAATATATGTGTTTTGGATAGACACTTGAATCATTGGTTTTGTAGTTTAATGATATTGCTTGAGAACAAGCAATGATTCAAGTGTGGAGGAGTTGATAAGCGCTAATTTTATGATTAGTTTGAAAGTGTTTCATATTGTTCTTGAGTCAATTTGTGGAGTTAAAAGATATAAGTTGCTCCTTTTGGCTTTTAATTTGCATCTTGAGATCATAGTTGAAGTAGTCGTGATTATGTTGGGTGCCAAACCAGCAAATATAAAAATTTCTGCTTCAAAAATCTAAATTCAAGTATAATGGTAAGTAGGGTAGAATTCTCAGGAATTGTGTCATTTATTTTTCTTATAAAAATGACAATAAACGAAATGGGGGTTTTAATTTAATTAATCTAAGGTTGCATTTGATAAAACTGAAGTCTGAAAACTAAAATCTGAAATTTGAAGCCTAAATCCATTGAATTATTAAATTGTTAAGTATTAAATCAAATAAGCTTGAGTGTATATCAAATTCAATGATAAATGAATAACTTATCACTTATTTTTGGGAACAAGTTTTGCCAAGAAAGTTCAATACCACTTAATTAATTCAAATGTTCAAGTTTTAGTTATCAAACACATTTGAACATATTAAGATGTAAATCTATTAAATTTAAGTGCTGAATGAGATTATCAAACAGGGGCTAAGTAACTTAAGCGATGAAAAATAATAATGCAAAATTGAATAAAAATAAACCAATATCAAACAATTCTCTAGTCAAAGGTTCAATCGCCACTTTGGTTCATTTAGTGATCATCGATGCTAAGAAATAAATCATTATTTATAAACAAATTGATTATGGTTGTCAACAAGCTCTGACTACCTGTCTCTCCTTACTTTGTCGACAACCACAATAAATTCTGTGATTATTTTCCTTACCAATTAAGTAACCCCAAACAAGCTTTTAGGATTTAACCTGTTGACAACATTAAATATTAGAAAGACTACCAGCCCAAACCAACAAATACATAAGCTCGATTCATTTAAACTAGATTATATATTCTCGTGATTATAATCCAAAAGTTTCTATTTCAATCAAATTATATCACTCGCTATAAATACTAAAACTACCAAACAATTATGGATTTGATATTTTGAGATGGCAATAGATTATTTCACAATTAAATAGTGATAAGGTATTTAACCATAGAAAATAATCATATAAATAATGAACAGAGAATATAAAAAATTTATAAATAAATGTAACCATAAGAACAAATTAAATCTCACAGTATTCATTGAACCAAAACTTTGATTATACTTTGACTAGAACAAGGATTTAGCTAAGCCTTATGGTTGAATCGCAACCGAAGATATAATTGGGGTTTTCTATTGCAGAGAAAAGAAAGAAAAAAAATAAGCGCTAGCTAATTTTTATTCCAATGAATGAAAAGCTTAAAGCCAAAGTCGTCAATTGTCTCTTAACTTGCATTCTTAACTTTGTCTACAAAAGAAAGAAATTTGCCCACTAATGCTTGCCTACTTCTTCTCAAAAGGATAAGAATCCTTTTAGCACTAAAATACTACCATCATCACTAAAAAAAAAATTAAAGATATTATTTCTAAAAATTAATCAATATCCAACTTCAAAAAAGGAAATAAATCTCTTGATTATTAGGAAATAATTGAGCAAGGCCCACTTCAAATTCCGTGATGTTTGGACTTCACAATAGGTTAAGACGTGTCCGTGTCTTGTAAAGTAAAGTCCTCTGAAAATTTCGCTTTTAATGGCCTTTTTACTCCCTTTCCATAGCAATTTCTTGGAAGTAACACCAAAAATCAAACATGAGTAAAATCTAGTAATTAACACCATATCTTGGCAAAATAAAAAGGAAAAATATTCACAAATTATGTACACAATTAACCATCTAACAAATTACAATATTTTACTCGCATAATCTCTATGTTTTTGTAGGCCAAAATGATCAAACTCAATTGAGAGTAAATTGGTAGACTAAAAGTGATGAATTAGAAACTTAAAAAGTAACAACGATGATCCAAAGAGGTGGTGCAACTCAAGAATTTGAAAAGATGAAGATTGGAAAGTCATAAAAGAAAAAGGAGAGAAATCTATGAGGAATTCTCAAGGTTTCTAGCAGTTGCTGCAAGGGATTTTGGGCAGAGAGTTTGAATTCAAAGAGCAAAATAGAGGAAGACAAACCCTCGAAGAATCCCTCTAAGGTTTCTCACAAACTCCCCATGGTTTATACACAAACCTCTGAGTGTTTGTTGGTGGCTGCAAGTTGTCAACTTGTTTGATTTTTTGTTTCCTTTCGCATCCTTGATGTGACATAAAGCAATAATTTGTGTCAGTCTTTTAGGGTTTTAGGAGCTTCTTTTCTTGACTATTTGACAAGAAGAAACACGTTGTTGAGGAGAGAGTTTAGTTCTTGAACAAGAACAACTTTCTCTCAAACTTAGCATAGTTTTAGTTTTAACTTTAGTTTTCATTTCTTTGAAAAAACTTGAAGACCTCTTGGTGTAACAAAATATTTTTTATGGTAATGAAGATGCTGAAGCATAGAGATATTGCTTTTTTAGTTGAATGAGCATTTCTTCTTCTTTATTCTCTTTAGTGTTGTATTAATGCTTAGTTACATTAAAGATATGAACATTATTGTTGAATCTACTATGTCTATCTAAATCTCGTTGTTCTAAAGATTGATGAAACTATTTGTGCTTTAATTATGGTTGAATATAGTTGATTATTGCTATACCATATACTTGCTAGTTCACTTATTCTTGCTTTTACATTTGTGAATGCTTAATCACCATTTTGCAAGGCATGATAGTTTTAATCTATGAAAGTAGTTGGTAATGATGGAAATGGAATAGGTGGAACCTAAGGAGTAGACACACGAAAGTAGTAATGCACTTAGTTGGATGATTTTGACACTTCCCATGCTTGATTAAATTTTCACTTGTGATTTCACCATGAAAGTAGAGAAACTATAGTATTGGCTAAATTCGGTTCATTGGCGAGAGCGAGTTCTGATGATTTAAATGAAGTGCATCCTTAGCAAGACAAATGCATTAGTGATAATTGACTATTTCATCCATAATTAGGTACATCTAGTTGATTCTATACTTTAGGACATTTGTGTTTAGTTGACTTTTTTCAAGATGTTAATTTTTCTTGCATTGTTTTATGGTTGTTGCTATTTACTTAGTTAAAATTCTTGATTAGTTTGGATAGTTGAGTGAGCTAAAAGCCTTAGTAGTTGGAAATAATTCTCGTAGAATTGCTCCTAACTCCCTGGTACTGTGAGCCACAATGAATAAGAGAATTGGCATGGGATAAAATTTAAAGCATAAGTTAGAATCTCATCACTTGCAGTATGAAATTTTGAGTTATGTTTAAAACTTGGATGCAGTTAAGGTTCAAACTCCCCAGGCAATCACTAACTATAATTTTTTAGCAAGTATGCTATTTAGGGATTGGTGATTTATTGGGTAATTTCTTTTATTCGTTGTTTCTTTGTTCATCAAGTCTGATTGGTTATAAATAGTGTGTTATATAAAGTACTTTTTAAAGAGAGTAATGAGAGTCTCCAACAAACTTATCAGGGGATTATCAAGTGTTTATTGTGGTGTGACTATTTTCATTAGTTTGAGATATTAATAAAGTTGCTATTTTGAATTGAGTTCTTTGTTCTCTTCTCTCTCTCTCTCTCTCTCTCTCTCTCTCTCTCTCTCTCTCTCAACACAAATAGATATATATATTGTGTAATTGTTTTATGCCTTCAATTATATATTTCTGCGCATTATTATTAGTAGAACTCATAAAAATTTGGAATTCTCCAAATTAACTGCGTGTTGTTAGACCTTATATTCCAAGCACATGAAGTCATGCCTTCAACTAATCAGCTAAACAAAATACAAAAGATAAATAAATAAATTTATCAAATGAGGTCATAATAGCAACCGAACGCAAGCCCAGGTCAAATTATATAAATTAGGTTTTAATAGCATGAAAATGAAAACGTGGCTGCCAGTGTTGCTATCCTTCATAAGGAATAAATAAATAAATAAAGCAAGTCATTTTAACGGTCCAAAATATGCTCCAAACAATCTATCTTTACTCAATATGGTTGAAAATAACGTTAGCACCTGTAATCTAAAAATCTTTAACAACTAAATGCAAAAATTGCCCCCAATACAAAGTTAATTATCATTTTTGCATTATTCTTATGGAGATGTCTACACTGTTTACTACAAAGTCTTGAAAATTATCCCCAGAACAAAAGGGAAAAGAACAACTCTAACGATGTTGTAATAAACTCCATCTAAATAATGATTAATAAACCCAAAAATAATAAATAACTCCAAATGTGGTGTTATCTTCAGAATATTCTTTGGATTTAAGTTTTGATTCTGTAATACTTGAAATATTTCGACTTTTTATTTGCTTTTTTTTTTTTTTTGCTTTGAAATGTAACATTGGAGAGGCCAATTCAGAGGTAAAAGGAGGGAAAGTTTCCTTCTCTAATTTTTTGTCCTTTGTACATGCTCTTTACTTTCTTCAGTTTTGGTTAACACCGTTTAAAATTAGACTCAAATGGAACAAATATGAGAACATAGGGTTCAAAGTGTTCAATATGAGTTTAGAGTGCAAAGTGAGATCATATACAATTTAAAGGGTGCAAATTAAAATCAAATAGAAATTAAAGGGTGTAAAATGGAACTAGACTTTTTATTATTGTGTACACACTCCTATTAGTTTTGCTTACGATTTTAACTATTGGCCTCAAATGGGAAAAATATGAGAGTTTAGTGTCCAAATTGTTAAAAATTGAAAATTGAAAATTGAAACGCAAAGTCTGATTTTTGAAGCAGATTTAAGACAATTGTCTGATTTTTCAAATTATTAACAAGATCATGTGTTTTGTAAAGTTTTACTTATTATAAAATCGAATCAAAACAACAACTAACTTTGAAGAATAAAGATAAGCCACGTGACAGCATGTAAGTAATTAATTAATCAAGAACCAAAATAAAAAATTAAAACTATACTTAAAAATTAAGAGCTAAGATTTTTTGCTTGAGGCAACGGGGATAGCTCATGAAAATGAGTTTTGGGTCAATGAATTGGGTGCTCTAACTGGTTTGAATTTTGTAGTTTAACGAAAAAAAATCGCTTTTATAGGTTAATTGATTAGCACGTGAGTTATTAGTCCTTAATCTTGCTATTTAAAATTAGGTGCTACTTTATTTTTTGCTTTTTAAATTTAATTTAACAGACATATAACTGTATGTGACTCAATTTTATCAATAATTAAACACATTCTTCAGATATCTTAAATTTGCTTTGAATTAGATACAACAGGGACTAGATTTGTTTTTACCAAAATATCAAGGACTAAAATTGCACAAGTACTAAATATTGGTTGCCAAAACTACATTTTTCCCCAAATCCTATTATTTAGCGGCCACTCACGTCCAACACTAAAACAAATTTTATATTTTTACTATTATAATCTAAAGAGATTCAGGGCTTTCAATTTTAAATTTGCTTATGGAATTTATTAAAAAAAAAAAAAGAGCATAATCCTCAATGATCGGAAACCATTTTTATCAATAAAAAAAATCCCAGCAACCAAAAAAGGAAACTTTCCTAAACATTACTTCCGCAAACTAACACAACGGTAATATGACCTTCCCGAATCCGAATAGAATTCAGGATTAAGAGGTTTCCGGGTTTCAGTTTTAAATTTGCTCTTGGAGAAAATGGAATGAAAAATGGTTACATTTTCTAAATATAGTTCTCAAAATATTAATACGGGCAACAAATTACCTTTAGGCATTGAACATCAAGTACTATTACTAAAATCCCAGAATCCCAGAACCAGAAAGCAAAAAAGGAAACTTCCAAAACTATTACTCCCACAAACTAACATAACAGTAATATGCCCCACCTGAGTCCTAATAGGATTCAGATACCAACTTAAACTATCCAACACAAATAGCTGTATAAATTCTGAATCCTCACATTGCCGCAGAATTTCTTCGTAGGAGTCCTTAAACCTAGTTTTCTTTTCAACATCAGCAGCAGTTGTTCTTGAGAAGAAGACGAGAGACAGAGATTTCTGATCACTGGGCTTCATCATTCCAGTCCGTTTTAGGTTTTCTTCAATTATTTCTTTTCATTGTTAGTTTTAAGTAATCATTAATAGGAAGAAATCGTAGTTCTAGCATCTAAGTTGGTGGAAGGGAAGATCAAGAATGGGGGTTCTGAATTTCCGCCGACGCCCTCGATAGAGCAAGTATCCTCAAAGATCAAAGTTCGATTCCGCTCAAGATGAGGAGATACTTTGTCCCGTGATTGAAAAAACAGTACCTTTCAAGAAATCCATTGTGAATAAGGGTAAAAAGGAAGTTCTTTTGGCAAGAACTACTGGAATCAGTTCCCAGAATCACAATAATCTACGCAGAACCAGGAAAGGTTCCGCTGATGATCTTTCGGGATTTCGCACATTGATGTAATGAAGTGAGTAAACTAACTAAGATCAAAACATGACTTAGGAAGCAGGAATCATGAAGGCGTGAATATTAAGAAGATGAAGGCGTGGGCATTAGACTGAGAGGTTGTCAAAAGCGTGACCAACGGATCACGCTTTTCCTGGGTTTCAGTTGCTATAACAGAACACTCAGGAGCAGCAACTTGCAGATGCAACTTGCAGATATAATCCAACACGTGTATTGTTTCTAGTGGCTCAGTTAGTATTCGGTTAGGATTTATTAGCTTTATAAGCAGGCTTCTCTGCTCAAGTAAGGTAGCTTTTTGAATTCATTTTGTCCAGATTCATCTGAATTTGTAAAGAGGAGCAATCCTCATTTTTCCCTCCCAATTTCCCTCGATTCTTTCCCCTACTCAGCTAGAACCATCTTTTCTGTTCTTATATTTGTTCACCAAATTATGTCAATGAAGAATCAGATTCATATGATTACTGTTACATTGATTCATTGATTAATCAGTTCATTACTTGAGCTTGTCCCTTTTCTATTTCCTGCAATAGTTCTGGCTTCTCTGGTTTCTGTACCTTAACAGTGGTATCAGAGCTAGCTACGAGCCATTGGGTATATATACACATATAAAAAAATGACTAAAAATCAGGACGAAATAAGGAAGGAGATCACTGAGCTAGAAAGTGTGGTTAGGACTTTTGCTAACAGGAGTGATGGTCTGGAGCAGGCTGTCAGGATCATGGAGCACAGGCAGGAGAGTACTGAAAAAACACTCAAAAACCTGGATCAGAAGTATGAAGGTATGATGAACATGATGGCACAAATGTTAGCAAGGTTAAATGACAAGGGAAAAGAGGTAGAAGGCAACAGCTCAGACTCCAGTTTGATGCAGAAAGAGGACAACAGAAGGAAGGAGGAGCAGAAAGGAGCCAGGGATAGATCTGAATCTCAGGGTCCTAGGTCTTTCACTAGGCTACCTAAGGTGGACCTGCCATCATTCACTGGGGAAAATCCCAGGGAATGGATCAGGAAGGCCAATAAGTACTTCAAAATCAATGGAGTGGAGGAGGAAATGAAGCCTGAAGTTGCAGAACTCTACTTCAGAGATAAGGCAGATATCTGGTTTTATGGTGTATTCGGTGGAAGGGAGGATATTCCTTGGAATGAGCTCTGCAATGCACTATGTGAGAGGTTTGGAGACGGAACCCCTGAGGAAGCTATAGAGGAGTTCAACAAACTAATGCAGACAGGATCAGTAGCTGACTACTTGGAGAAATTTGAAATGCTCAAAGCCCAGGTAATGCCTTCCCTCCCTCATCAGCAGGATTGCTATTATAAAACATGTTTTCTGAGTGGATTAAAAGAAGAAATAGTGACTATGGTAAAACTAGCCAAACCAAAAACACTGGCAGAGGCTGTGGAAGCTGCCAAACTACAGGAGAGGAACCTGAGAGCATTGCAGAGAATTCACAAAACCCCTACCTACAACCCCAGCTACCAGAAACCTCAGCCTAAAGTCCCATACCAGCCAAAATTCCCTGACAAAACCCCAAGCTACCCCAAACTACCTGACAAACAGATTTCCAAAACATACAGTAACCACCCCAATTCCCAGAGCCAATTCAAAAAACTCACCCCAGCAGAACTCAATTACAGGAGGGAAAGGGGGCTTTGCTTCAAATGTTCTGAACCATATACATTGGGGCATGTATGTAAACAGTCTCATTTGAACTTGCTAATATTGGAGGAGGAGGAGACACCAGGAAAGGTTGAAGAGGAAGAAAAGAAGGATGAGACTGATATATTCTGTGACTGTATTGGAGGGGAGTTGGAGAATGAACTCATGGAAGTATCTATCCATGCCCTGGCTGGAGGAGGTAAACATAAGACCATCAGGATCAAAGGGTTAGTTCAGGGGAGGGCCATTACTGCACTAGTTGACAGTGGCAGTACTCATTGCTTTGTTGATGAACAGTTGGCTAAAAGCTTGAAATTGGCAACACAGGGAGAGACTCTGACAGTTAGAGTGGCAAATGGGGAGAAACTTCAATCCAGAAACATTACCAAGCCTGTAGTATGGAAGATGCAGGGATATAAATTCTCACACCAGTTCAATACTCTAAGGCTGGGAGGGTGTGATATGATACTAGGAGTAGACTGGCTAGCCAGGAACAGCCCTATGGAGTTTGATTTCAGAAAATTAAGCATGAAATTTAGGAAAGGGAAACAACAGGTGGAGCTAAAGGGAGAGGACAGTACCATACAACTAAAACTCATAAGAGGAAGTAGGCTGCACAAGTGGACCAGGAAGCATACATATGGAATTATGGCACAGGTGTGTGCAGTGGAGGACAGGGAATCAGTACAAGGGCCATACCCACCAGTTATGGAGAAGCTACTGCAGGACTTTGCAGATGTTTTCCAGGAACCACAGGGACTTCCCCCTACTAGGGGCCAGGATCACTGCATTACTCTCAAGGAGGGAGCAAAGCCATTCCAGATCAGGCCATACAGGTGTCCCTATATTCAGAAGACAGAAATTGAGACACTGGTGCAGGAGATGCTACACTCTGGAATCATACAACTCAGCAGCAGCCCCTTTGCCTCACCAGTGTTGCTAGTCAAGAAAAAGGATGGATCATGGAGGTTTTGTGTGGATTACAGACAGCTGAATGACCTGACAGTGAAAAACAAGTTCCCCATGCCACTTATTGATGAACTGCTGGATGAGTTGCATGGCTCCAAGTATTTCACCAAAATCGACCTCAGAGCTGGATACTTCCAGATAAGAGTAAGGGAGGAGGACATTCCAAAAACAGCTTTCAGAACACACCAGGGACTGTACGAATTCAAAGTCATGCCATTTGGCCTGACCAATGCACCAGCAACTTTCCAAGGATTGATGAACCAGGTATTCCAGAAACAACTAAGAAAGCATGTATTAGTGTTTTTTGATGACATATTAATCTACAGCCCTACACTAGAGGAACATATCCAGCATGTCACTGAAGTCTTTGAAATTCTAAGGCAACACCAGCTCTATGCTAAGGAGAGCAAGTGCTCCTTTGCTCAAAAGCAGGTAGAATATCTAGGCCATATTATCTCAGCAGATGGAGTAAGAGCTGACCCTAACAAGATTAATAGCATGATGGAATGGCCAAGGCCAGGGAACACCAAGCAACTAAAGGGATTCTTGGGACTGACAGGCTACTACAGGAAATTTGTCAAGGGATATGGTGCTATTGCCAAACCACTGACCACCCTCCTCAAGAAAGATGGCTTCCACTGGGGAGAGGAGGCTGAGGATGCCTTCCAGAAACTCAAGTTAGCTATGTGCAGCACCCCTGTACTAGCTCTCCCTGACTTCACTCAACCCTTTATAGTGGAAACTGATGCCTGCTATGGGGGAATAGGAGCTGTACTAATGCAGAATAGGAGGCCATTGGCTTTTCTTAGTCAAAGCTTGGGACAGAGGAACCTGGGATTGTCAATTTATGAAAAAGAACTTCTGGCCTTAGTCACAGCAGTCACTAAATGGAGGCACTACCTTGAAGGCCATCACTTTATCATCAACACTGACCACCAAAGTCTGAAATACTTACTGGAGCAGAGGATCACCACCCCCCTGCAACAGAAATGGCTGACTAAGCTGATGGGGCTAAGCTATGAAATTTGCTACAAAAAGGGGAAGGAGAATGTGGTAGCTGATGCCCTCTCCAGAATAGGCAAAGGAGAAGCTGAGAATGCCATGACTACCATCATTATACCAGAATGGATGAAAGAAGTAATGGAGAGCTATCAGGGAGATGACTGGGCTCAGGACCTCATCAGGGGACTCCTAGCATTTCCAGGACAGGCCTCAGATTATAGCTATCAGAGTGGAATTCTGAGGTATAAGGGAAGAGTGGTGGTTGGAAAAGGGGGGGAGATAAGGAAGACACTCATCACTACCCTCCATGACTCACAACTAGGAGGACATTCAGGCATCCAAGCCAGCTGGCTGAGAGCTAAACAGTTATTCTACTGGCCAGGTATGTTCAAAGAAATCAAGACAGTAGTATTGCAATGTGACACCTGCAGGAAATGTAAAGATGAACGTGCAGCTTACCCAGGCCTACTCCAACCACTCCCTATTCCACAGCATTCCTGGAGTCATGTTACCATGGACTTTATAGAGGGGTTACCCAAGTCTGAGGGAAGGGATACTATACTGGTAGTAGTAGACAGATTTACTAAGTATGCTCACTTCATGAGTTTGGCCCACCCCTTTGAAGCTACAAAGATAGCTAGGGTCTTCCTGGACCATATCTGTAAGCTACACGGTATCCCTCAGAGCATGATTTCAGATAGAGACAAGATATTCACCAGCCAATTCTGGACAGAGCTGTTCACACTGCTGGGGGTAGGATTGAACCTGAGTACAGCCTACCATCCTCAAACAGATGGCCAGACAGAGAGAGTCAACCAGGTATTAGAAATGTATCTCAGGTGTATGACACACCTGGAACCTAAGAGGTGGAACACATGGCTTTCCTTAGCTGAGTGGTGGTACAACACTACCTACCACACTGCTATACAGATGACCCCCTTTGAAGCTTTGTACGGATCCAAACCTCCACAGTTAGCTCTTGGCCCCTATGAACAAGCCAAAGTGGCCACTGTGGGTGACTATATAAGGGACAGGAGACAGATGGATGAGCTATTGCAGCATAATCTGAAGACTGCTCAGGAGAGGATGAAGAAATATGCTGACATACACAGGAGTGAGAGGGAATTCCAAGTTGGTGAGTGGGTGTACCTAAGGTTACAGCCTTATAGACAATCCACTGTGATGATCAGAAACAACACCAAGTTATCTGCCAAGTATTTTGGTCCCTTCCTCATAGAGAAGAAGATTGGAAAGGTTGCTTACAGGCTTAAGCTACCTTCTCAGTCCAGGATACACCCTGTCTTTCATGTATCTTTGCTGAAGAAGAAACTAGGGGATAAGACTGCCCCTATACTACAACTGCCAGACACTGATGACAGAGGACTCATTCGAGTGGAACCAGAATCCTTACTAAGCAGAAGAACGATCAAGAGGGGAAACACTGCTATCACACAATGGTTAATTCAATGGTGGGGAACTGAACCAGCAGATGCAACCTGGGAGGATGCTGTGCAAATTAGGGAGAAATTTCCTCAATTCCAACCTTGAGGACAAGGTTGTTGCAAGGGGGAGGTATTGTAATGAAGTGAGTAAACTAACTAAGATCAAAACATGACTTAGGAAGCAGGAATCATGAAGGCGTGAATATTAAGAAGATGAAGGCGTGGGCATTAGACTGAGAGGTTGTCAAAAGCGTGACCAACGGATCACGCTTTTCCTGGGTTTCAGTTGCTATAACAGAACACTCAGGAGCAGCAACTTGCAGATGCAACTTGCAGATATAATCCAACACGTGTATTGTTTCTAGTGGCTCAGTTAGTATTCGGTTAGGATTTATTAGCTTTATAAGCAGGCTTCTCTGCTCAAGTAAGGTAGCTTTTTGAATTCATTTTGTCCAGATTCATCTGAATTTGTAAAGAGGAGCAATCCTCATTTTTCCCTCCCAATTTCCCTCGATTCTTTCCCCTACTCAGCTAGAACCATCTTTTCTGTTCTTATATTTGTTCACCAAATTATGTCAATGAAGAATCAGATTCATATGATTACTGTTACATTGATTCATTGATTAATCAGTTCATTACTTGAGCTTGTCCCTTTTCTATTTCCTGCAATAGTTCTGGCTTCTCTGGTTTCTGTACCTTAACAGACTGAAAAAACAGGGAAAAATTGGGAGAATAGAGGTAAAAGAATGGTTCAATTGGCAAGAGATACCAAAATCAGCTTGCCCATTCTTGATGATCATCAGCTTCTCGATCAAGAACCATTCTTGAACGGAAAATCAGCGGCCACACAGGAATCTACTGGGCAAAGCAAGACGAAGATTACTTTTAAGAAGAAACTAGTTGTAATGATCGATATTCCTGATCGAGTGACGAAGCAGAAAACAGGCGATATTTGTTCTCTTCCGTCAGAACAGAACCAGCGGGAACAACTTCCACTGGAGTTGAAGAAGTACGTAAAGGAACTGGGGGCACCAGGGGAACCTGTTTTGGTGATTGAAAAGAAATTGTCTTCTTCAGACGTGAACACTGGGCTTCAAAGATTGTCGATTCCGGTAAAACAGGTTCTGAATCACGGGTTCTTGACAGAAGAAGAGAGGAGGAGATTCAACATTGATAACAAACAGCAAGAAATTAATGCCCTCTTAATTGAGCCATCACTTGCTCAATCAGGAATCAAGTTCAAAAAGTGGTATATGGGGAACTCTGAAGTGTACGTGTTGGTGAGTGGCTGGAATGAGGTTGTGAAGAGGAATGGATTGAAACCAGAAACACCAGTGCAGCTATGGTCATTCAAGAAGGATTCACAATTGTACTTTGTTTTGGTGCGGTTGTAATAGGGCTGCTCTGCATAGCGATGCTTTATTTGTAAATTACAATCTTGAATTTTGACGTAATTAACTGCGGTTTAATCATGTTAATGTAGGATGAGAATTATTTTCTTTGGCTGTTTCGAAAGTGATGAATTATATGTTTGTACTTATATACGACTAGTAATATTTCGCGTGTGCTTTGTCCGTGTATATATTTTCCACAACATAGTTTTCTAAGGTACTAAATTTCTAAGATGTAATTTCTAAGGTACTAAATTTTCCATGACATGTTAATGTAGTATGAAAATTATTTTCTTTGGTTGTTAAGAAAGGGATGGATATATATAGCTAAATCTGGAACGATCATTCGTGTATGTTTGCCCTTACATAACATAATTGTTTCCAAATATTGACTGATTGCTGTCCATGACATCTAAATATGCACAACTTTGTAAAATTTTTACTGCCAAATTTTGCACAACACAATTCAAAATTAACTTGTTGGAGGCTTCAAGATTTGCGCGTGAATTGTCTTAAAAATAGTTCAGACCTGTACTCCAAATTGTTTTTAACCAGTAAAAGTTGTATGAAGCTCTTATAATGTGAAATACAGGTAGCCTTTTTGAACTAGATAATAACCTTATGTTATTATCATTAATTATCTGCCACTTGTACTTAGAAACCGAAATCTCCAATTGCTAAGTTCTTATGCAAAGTCAAAAAGTATCCAGAGATCTCATTAGGTGTTTGTCAACTGTTTATTGCGGTGTAACTTTCTTCGTTAGATTAAAATATTCATAAAGTTGTTATTATTATGAGAGTTGAGTTATTTATTCTCTCCTCCTCCCACCACATATAGTATGTGTAACTATTTCATCCCTTCAATTATATATTCATGCGCATTGTTGTTATTAGGACTCATAAAACTCAAAGTTTCGAAACCCAGACCTTTCATTGGCCAGGAAATGATTGGATCAAGAGTCATTGAATCAATCACTGCGCAAATTATTATTAACCCATGACATCATAAATATAATTAATAAATATTAAACATCTAAAAATATGCAAATATTTGTAGAAACTTCAATAATAATGTTAAGAAGAATCACTTCAGCCCCTATTCTAATCTTTTATGTATTACTTGTTTGAAATTCAAGAATAACTTTTACAAGTAAAAGGTAAAAGAATTATAGAATAGCATTATTATCTACATCTCTAATTTTTTACATTTTGAATTTTCCTAAATTATATGATAAGTAGTTTATAAGATTGGAATAAAAATAAATAGAAGGATATGACAAACAAATGAAATGCGCTAAAAAGTTACCATAATTAGCGTACTATATGGAATAAATGTTAGACAAGAGTTTCGATATCATTATGAGAGAGAGAGAGAGAATGAGTAGAAATATGATAATAATTGTTATTGCCTGACTAATTAGAGATAATAATGCATGGGTAATTGGTAAGGTTTAAGTTTGGAATGTCATTGAATGAAATTAGTTGATCAAATTTAATTTTTTTTGGTTAATTAAAGTTGAGCAACGAATCGGCCGGTTTAATGAAAACTATTTCGGTTCAACGGTCCAATGATCAAACCATCTAGGCTAACTGATTTTCACAAAACAGGGCGGTTTTTTAACCCCTTTAAATTGGAGGCATAACCCAGCTCGCCTAGCAGCCCGATCGATGGTTCAACCAGCCCAACCAAGCGGTGCAGGCGGGGTTTCAAAACTTGATAAAACTATGGAGTTCTGCAAAAGAACTGCGTATTAATATTAATGTTTAAAGTAGGTAATCCCATTCCCTTAACTAATTAGCTAAAAAAAACTAAAATTAAAAAGAAAAAAGATCTACCAAATGAGGCCATGATATATTTGCATAAATCAAGTTTTAATAGCATGAAAATGAAAAAAGTGGCTGCTATTGTTGCCATCCTTCATAAGGGGGAAAAAATGAAAGTAAGTCATTTCAGCACTCTAAAAAAATGCTCCAGAAAATCCACCTTTGGTTGAAATGACATAAACACCTATAACCTAAAATCTTTAACAACTTAAATAACAAAATTAACCCCAAGACATTATCAATTATAATTTTATATTGTTTTTATGGAGCCATCCACGCTCTTTATTACAAAGTTTTGAAACTTATCACAAAAAAAGACCAAGATTGCAATGAACACTACCTAAACAATAATTAACAAATCAAAAAGGAACAAAACAAATCAAAGCATAGTTTTGGCACATCTCTAAAATCCTATATTTTGAAACTCGAATCGGACAAAAACTCGGTAGAGCTCAGGGGTCAGGGGTCAATGGGTTCAACCGGATTCGACCGGTATAAAAAATCGGATGATGTCAGCATGATGTCATTAATATAATTTAATTAAAATTAAAATATTATGTAAAATGTCTAACCATAGGTTAACATCAAGTAAAGTATATTAGTAGATGTTTGATGTTTCAAATTTATTTAACAAGAAAATACAAATAACATAGAATAATCAACTAATAGTTCATATGATTTAATGTTTATTTCATAGTTTAGAATTAATTTTAGAGATTTATTTGAAATAAAACACTAAAATTTAGGACTATCTATAATCTGTAAAATATTTCTAAGTACGTCAACAATTTTGAGATACTTTAGAGGTCAAAACATAAATTTGTTAAAACTTTGAGCCCAAACTGAAATTTTCTCATATTTCTTCTTTAACTCTAAGCCTAAAGCAATCACGTTGCCATCACTTTCATCCATTCTTGTCCTGCCTCTGTTCTTTTTTCCCCTGCAACTTCTTCTTCTTCCAGCTCTTTCTGTTTTTTCCTTTTTCCGTTTTCCGTTCCAGATTTCATTGTGCTAGTCTTTTCTCCTCAAACTCACAAAATATAAAAATTTTATCTTATTTTTTTTAAACTTCTCTCTTTTTGAACTCTTTTTTTTTTTTTACTATTTTATTTCTTTTTCACCTTTTTGATACATGTGTGAATAGATCTTGTATAATAAATGCATTTAAGATTAGATATGAAGGGATCTTGTTCAAAGGAGGAAGATGGTATGCAAGTTTTAAGCGACTTGTCAAATGAGGAAGATGGGTTCCGGGTTGGAGTGAAAAGGGGCAAAAAATAAAAAACTGTAGTTCTCACCGGTTTCATTGGTTTCCGATCCAACATGACTTTTGACCGGATTTGACCGAGTTTTAAACAAATAGGTTTTTAGAAACACTCGGACCGGACATCTAGCCGGTTCCCGGTCCGGTCCGAGTTTGAAAACATAGCTAAAATCGTCTTGCTCAAGAGCCAGAATTTGGATGGAATTGCAGCCAAAAGCCACATTATTAACATTTGCTCAATTTGGAGGACCATATTGAAACCCTTTTTAGATTAAAGGCCTAGAATAAATGGACCATATTAGCTTGTGATTAGGAATAACCCCGAAGGCGAGTCTGTACAGCCAAAGGGAGCAATAGGTCGGGGGCAGGGGTGGGGGCGTTCTTCACATTCTTTTTCCTCTGGAAATGATAGAGGGGACATTATTCGGCCCTTGCTTTAAGTAGGGTGGGGGATGGGAGAGAATAACCTCATCTCGTCATCCCATGTATCATTTAATAAATGAAATAAAAGATGACATGCCTAACTGAAAAGAATTAATAAATTATGTGGATAGTTGGGTTTTACCTATTTTTGTATCCAATTCTTCTCTAACTAATTTTTATCATAATTTGTGTCTCTTTTAACAATTTAATCTTTTTACTAATTTGAATTAAATTTTATTATGGTTTTCTTGTCTTTACTAATAAAGTATATCTGTATTTATAAATTCACTTTAATTTCTTTAATCCATATATACTAACTTTAATTATTTTTATTTTAATTATTATTTCATTAATGTTGCTAGAAAGTTAATATTACTTCATGAAGAAAATATATTTTTGCATGTTTAGAATTTAGTTTAGTGCAAATATATAGTTTTACGTTTTAAATCATATAAATATCTAATAATTAATTACAAGGAATATCTATCAATCTTTTTGTATACCTTGCATATTTAATTAGTAATACTATATTAAGAAAATGTGTGCATTGAAGTTTTGAAAGATTAATATGGTACTTGAACATTTAGATATATTAATTTTCTATCATAGATATTCACAAATTTGTAAGAATGTTGTTTTATCTTTTCTTAAATTACTCATGCTTGCATTAAAAAAGCACCATGCGAGTACACAAGTCAAAATACCAGTTATAATTTAGTTCTAATTAGAATAGAACTCTTAATTTCTATTTCTTTTTTTTAGTGTAACTAGGAGGTTTCAAACCCGAAACTTCTCACTTATATTCCCTTTCCCTATATCACCCAACCCATCCCTCCTCCTTCAAATAAAACTCTTAATTAGTTATTTGCAATTGCAATTAAAAAGTTTTATATGGCATTTATATTGCATTTGTATAGCATGTAACGCTAGACTATTAATGATACTAATAGTATTATTTGTAGTAGTTGAATAAATAGTATGGCAGCAGGTGAAGTTCCAGTTCTCCAATAATAGTAGTAAGGGATAATTTCACAAATCTCTCCTAAAGTTTGCCTTAATATTATTTAGCACCCTTCGTAGTTTCAAAAATCTCCCTTACATCCCTTTGTTAGATTGACAAGATAAGATGTCTCCATCTTGGGTGGTAAATTGACAATATGATCCTACTGGAAACCTCTGATTGATTAACTAAAATTCACACCAAAAGAAATGAATTTGGAAAGTAAAAAAGAAAAATCAAAACAACGATTAACAAAACTATTATTTATAATGGTGACTGTTTTTGCAGCAATAAAAAGCACAGAACTTCTAATCCTACTATTACATAATACATGACAGGTGTCAAGCCTGTACAATAATAAAAACCTACTCAACAAAAATATAAATTTTGTATATAGCGGTGAGTAGGGTCGAATCCACAAGAACTTGGGATAATTTGTTTCTTCCAAAGTCCGGAGTATGGGGGATTTTTATAAAAATATAAAAATAACTAATTAACTAAATATAAGCAACTCAGGAAAATAAACAGGAATTAATCAACAATAGAAACGACTCTAACCAAAGGTGCAACTTTTCAGACACGGTCCATTCAACTGATCATCGATGCAAAGATAATTCATTTATTCATTAATAGATTGATTATAGTTGTCATACACGCAATAAACAACCAACTTTGCCTTACTTTTTCGAAAGCCAACGTATGACAGTTAACTATTTTCCTTACCAAGAAAAAACCCTAGGTACGACCATAGGATTTAATTCCTCAATTGCATTAAGAATTAGAAAAATCCAACCCTAACCAGCAAACACGCTACGAGGGTTTTCTTAAATTAGATCATATGTTTTTCTAACATGGGACCAATCACGCTAGTCACCACTGGTACTAACCAATCAAACAATTACGGATTCAATCGGTTAATCTGACAGTAGATTATTAGGTTAATTCGAATATCGGACCCTTGACATTCAAAGAACAAAACAATCATAAGAAGTTAAATTAGAAAACGTACAAATACTAATGAATAAAAGAAATAAGTAAAATAATTCGATCACATAGATGTTCGAAACCACATTTTCATATTAACCCTTGACTAGAAAAGAAACTTTGTTGCGCATGGCCAATTGAAGCAATTCACACCATTTTTCCAAAGCCAGCGGCATAAGTCTTTGATAAGAGAAATACTAGAGAAAACAAAAGACTAAGAGAAAGAGCCCTGCGGCTCCCCTCTAAGTATCCATCACGCGGGATCCGGCTTCCTCTACTATAAGTACTACCAATTCGGTTTCTTCCTTGGTCAACCGAGACTAGAATTCTAATTGAAAAAGGAAACTCCAAGAATAATGCCAGTTGTTTCCTAAATAAAAATATCTAAGAAAAATGGTAATTTCCTAATCTTTCGCCAATAATCCACGTGGACTCCATCTTGAATTGGGAAACTCTTTAAAAATCACCTCTTTTATTACTTTTTGCTCCACCTTCCTACAATTGGCACCAAATATCAAATATAAGTAGAATCGATCAATTAATACAATATTTGGCTAGAATAAAAGGGAAAATAATTATAAATTAAATGACAATTTCACACCCTATCAATACATCAGAAGCACATTAAATGGACATTAGAAGCGAATATAGCCTATATGGATTTCTTTCACTTTCTCAAATCCTGATTGTCGTATTTCTATTATAACCATAATATCGATTCTTTGTACTAAATGATGTTGGTAAATTATAAGAGTGCCTTCTAATGTAACGTGCAACATATTTTACTAATTTCCTCTTTAGGTTACTCCTTTGGCCACTAAACTTGTACTTTTTATTTTGTTCTCTTGTCGCTTTTATAATCCTAGATTTGGAGTATTAGACATTACACGATTATAAAACTATTTATCTACTGCAACGTCTCTTTATTGCATTATTCATTGCATAGTTGTAAAATTACTTATCTGTTGCAACTTCTCTTTATTGCACTTACATCTTTCCCAATTTATCTTTTGCCTATTATCCATATTTTGGTCTTAATTGCTGCTCTAATGCTTATATAATTGACAATAAAAGGGCACAAATGAAAGTAAATTATTATATCTCCTCTTCTATTAATTTTTAATTCACAAGAGGTGATAATGCTTGGAAACATGTCAATCAAGGGAAGGTAAAAGAGATTTTTGAAACCATGAAAATGCTAAGTGATATTAAGGCAAACTTTTGGGAAGTTTTGTGAAATTATTCCCGATAGTAAATTAAGGGAGATTACACAATAGGCAATTGGTGGCAGTAATTGCAGTAGTAGTTAGGGCTATTTATCTACATTACACCCTAACAAAACTAATTTAAAATTATTTTCAAAAACCGAATTGTTCATAATATATTTTGTCAATTGTGTAGATTATACATAAATTTTCATATGAAATTGGCTAAATATTGCCATTTGGTTAATCACTATAAATTTTGTTATAATTTTGACTCATTTTTCACTATTTAAATGTTTCACGTAAATTGAATATAAAAATATTCTCAAAACAACATCATTTTTTAGTATGTTAATCTAGAGACTAAAAGAAAAACAATGACACAATTGGATGATTTTATAAAGTTATATAGTAATTTAAATATATTTAAATGGAGAGACAAATGGAGAGAATCCTAACCCGTAGTGGTAGTAGCAGTAGTAGTAACTGTATTATTAGAATTACTGATAGTAAATTGAGACAAGAGACTTTGGGGAAAAAAAATGAAACTGCCACTCATGGGGAGAGTGGAGCAGGGCGAGACTATGCCAAGATTGGGTCAGGGATGGGGATAGGGGGAGTAATTTGATGACAGAGGTTCTAAAACTGCCCCACTGTCATCCTTAATTGCTAGTTGGATACTTCAAAGCACAATAAGTAAATACTAATTTGATGATGTGGATAAAATAATCATTTCATAATAAACAATTTGCTCATATTATTTAATTACTATTGGCTTCTGGTATTACAATCCATCCACAATTTTAAACAATATATTCAGAAACTTGTCCAGAATATTTTTTTTCTAATTATAACAAATTTTTCTTTTGCATTTCTTGTCCAGACCAATGACTTCCAAATTATAAAAGATCTTTTGACCGCATTAATATACTGTAATTCTTAAGAATTTAACTTAGTTTGTTAAGAAAACTAAAGGTCTGCATATTTTTGGAATAAAAATGTTTTATCACTTCCAAAATGAGTTTTTAAATCATATCTTTTGAAATGGGTTGATAAAGTCATAAAGAGTTTAAAAACAAGGGAAATATGTGAGATTTTTCAAAAGTTAGGGGTATCAAATCATATTGTCACAAACCTCAAGGGAGGTTTTTTAAATTATCCCATAATCTTAAGAGGTTTCCGGTTTCAGTTTTAAATTTGCTCTGGGAGGAAATGCGCAACGGATCTTCTGTCCTATACCCTGTGCCACTCTCTGTCCCACTTTGTATTATATTACTATTTCTCCTATATAAATATCATATTTTAGTTCTTTTTTATTTCCTTAACATTCAATAACTATTAGTTGAATAAAAAATAAATACAACAGGTTCAAAAAAGTAATATATAATAGAAAATTAAAAAATACAGTAGAAAATTCATAAAAAATCTCATTTTTTATGCATTTTAATTTTTTGAGTTTGTTAAATTTTGTGTATTACTTAGTTAATAGCTATTGAATGTTAAGGAAACAAAAAAAAAATTAAAACATGATATTTATGTAGGAAAAATAGCAATATAATAAAAAGTGAGACAGAGAATGGCACAGGGTATGTGACAGAAGATCCGTTGCGAAAAAAATGGAATGAAAAATGGTTCCATTTTCTAAATATAGTTCTCAAAATATCAATACAGGCAACAAATTACCTTTAGGCATTGAACATCAAGTACTATTACTTAAACAATTTCAACATAAATACAGAAAAAGATATGTTCTTGCAAATTTTCGTTCTCTTCTAATTATTCAGAAATAGAAAACATTAATCCTCAAGGGTCAATCTAAAACCATTTTTGTTAATAAATCCGAAAACGCAGAAACCATTTTGACTTTTCACCGACAAAAACTAAAATCCCAGAATCCCAGAACCAGAAAGCAAAAAAGGAAACTTCCAAAACTATTACTCCCACAAACTAACATAACGGTAATATGCCCCACCTGAGTCCTAATAGGATTCAGATACCAACTTAAACTATCCAACGCAAATAGCTGTATAAATTCTGAATCCTCACATTGCCGCAGAATTTCTTCGAAGGAGTCCTTAAACCTAGTTTTCTTTTCAACATCAGCAGCAGTTGTTCTTGAGAAGAAGACGAGAGACAGAGATTTCTGATCACTGGGCTTCATCATTCCAGTCCGTTTTAGGTTTTCTTCAATTATTTCTTTTCATTGTTAGTTTTAAGTAATCATTAATAGGAAGAAATCGTAGTTCTAGCATCTAAGTTGGTGGAAGGGAAGATCAAGAATGGGGGTTCTGAATTTCCGCCGACGCCCTCGAAAGCGCAAGTATCCTCAAAGATCAAAGTTCGATTCCGCTCAAGATGAGGAGATACTTTGCCCCGTGATTGAAAAAACAGTACCTTTCAAGAAATCCATTGTGAATAAGGGTAAAAAGGAAGTTCTTTTGGCAAGAACTACTGGAATCAGTTCCCAGAATCACAATAATCTACTCAGAACCAGGAAAGGTTCCGCTGATGATCTTTCGGGATTTCGCACATTGACTGAAAAAACAGGGAAAAATTGGGAGAATAGAGGTAAAAGAATGGTTCAATTGGCAAGAGATACCAAAATCAGCTTGCCCATTCTTGATGATCATCAGCTTCTCGATCAAGAACCATTCTTGAACGGAAAATCAGCGGCCACACAGGAATCTACTGGGCTAAGCAAGACGAAGATTACTTTTAAGAAGAAACTAGTTGTAATGATCGATATTCCTGATCGAGTGACGAAGCAGAAAACAGGCGATATTTGTTCTCTTCCGTCAGAACAGAACCAGCGGGAACAACTTCCACTGGAGTTGAAGAAGTACGTAAAGGAACTGGGGGCACCAGGGGAACCTGTTTTGGTGATTGAAAAGAAATTGTCTTCTTCAGACGTGAACACTGGGCTTCAAAGATTGTCGATTCCGGTAAAACAGGTTCTGAATCACGGGTTCTTGACAGAAGAAGAGAGGAGGAGATTCAACATTGATAACAAACAGCAAGAAATTAACGCCCTCTTAATTGAGCCATCACTTGCTCAATCAGGAATCAAGTTCAAAAAGTGGTATATGGGGAACTCTGAAGTGTACGTGTTGGTGAGTGGCTGGAATGAGGTTGTGAAGAGGAATGGATTGAAACCAGAAACACAAGTGCAGCTATGGTCATTCAAGAAGGATTCACAATTGTACTTTGTTTTGGTGCGGTTGTAATAGGGCTGCTCTGCATAGCGATGCTTAATTTGTAAATTACATTCTTGAATTTTGACGTAATTAACTGCAGTTTAATCATGTTAATGTAGGATGAAAATTATTTTCTTTGGCTGTTTCGAAAGTGATGGATATATATATAGATAGCTAAATCTAGATTGATCATTCATATATGTTTGTACTTATAGAAGATTAGTAATATTTCATTTGTGCTTTGTCCGTATATATATTTTCCATAACATAGTTTTCTAAGGTACTAAATTTCTAAATTGTAATTTCTTTTAATGGTTTCTATGTACTGTAGTGATGTCTTTGTGTATTCCTTTTGCTTATGTGGATGTTTCGTTTGATGTCATTTGAGTTAAAATTTTTCAATTTTTTTTTCATTTTTTTTGGGTGTTCAATTTTTTTTCCGAATTTTTTGGGTGTTAATGTTTGATAGTGCTATTTCAGTTAGGTGTTAATGATTAATCGTGCTATTCATAGCTAATTCATAAAGCAGCTAATTCATAGCTAAGCAGCTACTGCTTACAAAATCATCAAGAGGCTTCAGAGCCAGTATTCTATATAAGAACTAGGAAGATTTAACTCTGCACGAAGGTTGAGAGCCTCCTGAGATGCCTTCAACCGTATCCATCCAGCCACCTTTTTCATAATGCAATCAACCACAACATTAGTTATGATGCTATACAAGGTTTTTAAAGATACTAAAGCTCCTGTAATGCCACAATCTGTACACTCGGGCTGCAAAAGTTACCCTTTGAACAGCAATAACAAGCGAATTATGAGAACATTTCTGAATCATCCATTGCATTTGCTGATTCCCACACACCAAGCAACACTTCTGCACCAACTCCCAAACATAAAGTAAGAGAGTTTCAGGAGCATAGCAACACATTTTTTCTTACACAAGGGACCGACCTCTATTTCCCAGAATAGTAACCTGTATATAGCATGGTTCGCCATCGCGGGTCGCGGTCGCGTCACGGTCTCGGTTGTTCCACATTCGTCGCGGCATATCGGTTGAATATCGGGTGATACGCACATTATAGTATATAAAAATTTTCAAAAAATCTGAAAAAATTATTAAAAATAGAAAATACCATTAAAAACACAATTATCAAATTAAATTTACTAAATACCTACATTATCATATATAGTTACTGATTATTAAATAAAATAATGCTATCATTACCATAAGGGCGTATAGCATTAGCAATAAATGATTTTAGAATCAAATGCTCTATTTTATATGAGATAAAAAATTATATATAAGAATAAAATCATCATATCTTACATAATACAATACAAATCTCTGTACACAAAGGAAATAGCGGTATTTAGTTGAATACAACAAAAGAAACAAATACTTATCAAATAATATTATGAAATGCAAAGACATAAAGAAACAAGCATTTTCACTTAATTACTTGGGCCAAACTTGGACTTTAGGTGCTTCCAATTTTTCCTTCTATTTTTTTCCCTATCTCTGGGTCCGGTACAAAAGCCCAGCTTCTCTTAGCATAATACGTTAATTGCATGTTACTTCCAAGACAAAACATGCAACAACAGCATTTTTGCACTATACAATTGTCCTTTTTTAATCTTTCTAGTTTTTCTACAACAACATTTTTTGCCCTACAATCGGCGTTTCGGGTATCGGAACCGGAACGGCAGGGACTGTTCCGATTATGACTCGGCCGAGTCATCTCGGACTTGGCCGAGTTGGCGAACCATGGTATATAGTCAGATAAACGTTCTCTAAAAGCAAGGCTTTATGCTTACCCCAAACTACTTTTAACCAGGGCACTTTAGAATAAGTTTGAACAAGCTCACTTATGGCACAATCGACTGTGTAACCTCCATTTAAACTAGGCAACCAGTAATGAGTCTTCAAGACCAGAATTTGGTAGTGCATGAGGCCCCTTAGGATGCCATACCACAAGAAAGTCAGTTTGCCATTACAAACAATCAAACTGGATACATTCCTTTGCAACAAGCCTCAATTTAAGAAGCCTGTGCCAATTCAAAGAAAACCAAGGCTTAGCCATAGCATTTAACACAGGATAGTCCATCTACCCATATTATTGTATCTGTTACCAAAAGTTCTATCACTGATGAGTCATGTCATTTGAGATCTTGTTATTTCACTTTGCTAATGCAGAAACTTGGATAACTCATAGAGTATGGCACTCCTGGTGCCCATCTCTCATTTTATCCGTCAAAAACTAAACAAAGCATTTGTCTTTGTGTGTTTGGAATAATGAAACTGAACAAGACTAAATGAAGTAATGTCATCGGGAGCTACTTAAAGCTATCGACATAATTTGGAAGTTATATCAGGGTCAACAGACAAATCTCGAACTACAATGTAAATAATCCTGTCATACTAACTCGAGCATCTGAATTAAGTTTCAACGAACCATGAGGTGGTTTTTCTCAGACTACCACACAACATGATAACTTCTTTGGATTTGACAAAACATATTGCACCAAATAACAATCCGAATCACCTCTAAAGTGGGAGCTGCTTAATTGGCCAGAAATTCCAAACTAATCCAATAATCGATCAACCTGCCATACTATGTTGTCCATGCCCCAACTTACATTTCAAAAACGGCTGTGATTCCTTACTAATCATAGAAACCAACAGACCACTACCGATATGAAAACATGAATATGATCCTTTGATGCTCTGAGATTTGAGAAAATCAAGGGACAAACAATGCTTTCAAGCTCGTGCACCTACGTAACAAAAATCCGAATCTGCTCTAGAACCTTCTTCATACTTCCTTTGCAACTGGCCCCTCTAAAATAAATGCAAAGTTGTTTCCTCCGTAGCACGACAACAATCACAAATGGAAGGAATGCTTAGGCCTCGTGAACGTAAAGTAACATCTAGTGGAAGAAAATCATGCACCAAACGCCATGTAAAAAATGATAACTTCAGTGGTAGAATCGGGTTCCAAAACAGAGAATCAACAAGGGATATTCTCCTTTGCCGCAACAGTGCCATGCTAATTTCACCAAAAAAAGACCAATTTGTGACGGAAACCATATCATTCTATCAGCCCGATCAAGTTGAAAAAAAAAACCACTTGGATAGCCCATACCACATGAACTGGCACCCACTGTAAAAGACATTGCTCATTCTAGGCCTCTCCTGAAACGAACTCAGCCACCAAAAAATGTGGTGACTCAGATCTATCCAATAAGGAACACAGTGGCTCATCAAATAACCATCTATCTCTCCAAAAATTCACCAAACCCTCTCCCAACGACCATCTAATATTCTGCTCCACCGAGTGTTGCATCTCCTCCAAGTGCCTCCATAACACTGTAAGGCAAGGGAAGGAGGTTGAGACCGGATGAAGACCTTTTATGTATTTTTCATGCATAAAGTCGGCCCAAATAGACTCCTTAAGCCGGAGCTTTCACCAAAACTTGCACGCAAATGCTCGCGACATATCCTCAAATGACTGAAAGACTAGACCACCCTCCTTATCCCAAGATGACCACTTTAATCTTGATATGAGGAAAATATGGTTGTAAGAGAGTGTTAAATATTTTTTGACTGTATGAGTTGCTTACTTGTGGAGTTAGGTTAAGGTGAGAGATTGAATTGAATACGATTAAATTTGAGTAGAATTGTCTCTCCTTTACTAGACGTTATGAGCATTTTGGTGTAATTTGAATGGTTACATAATGATTGATTATCTAACCATGGGGTTTGAATTTGAAAAAAAAAATGTGTTTTGGATAGACACTTGAATCATTGGTTTTGTTGTTTAATGATATTGCTTGAGAACAAGCAATGATTCAAGTGTGAAGGACTTGATAAGCGCTAATTTTATGATTAGTTTGAAAGTGTTTCATATTGTTCTTGAGTCAATTTGTGGAGTTAAAAGATATAAGTTGCTCCTTTTGGCTTTTAATTTGCATCTTGAGATCATAGTTGAAGTAGTCATGATTATGTTGGGTGCCAAACTAGCAAATATAAAAATTTCTGCTCCAAAAATCTAAATTCAAGTACAATGGTAAGTAGGGTCGAATCCTCAGAAATTGTGTTATTTATTTTTCTTACAAAAATGACAATAAATGAGATGGGGGTTTTAAGTAAATTAATCTAAGGTTGCATTTGATAAAACTGAAGTCTGAAAATTGTAATCTGAAATTTGAAGTCTAAATCCGTTGAATTATTAAATTGTTAAGTATTAAATCAAATACGGTTGAGTTTGTATCAAATTCAATGATAAATAAATAACTTATCACTTATTTTTGGGAACAAGTTTTACCTAGAAAGTTCAGTACCACTTAATTAATTCAAATGTTCAATTTTTAGTTATCAAACACATTTGAACATATTAAGATGTAAATCCATTAAATTTAAGTGCAGACTGAGATTATCAAACAGGGGCTAAGTAACTTAAGCGATGAAAAATAATAATGCAAATTGAATAAAAATAAACTAATATCAAACAATTCTCTAGTCAAAGGTTCAATCGCCACTTTGGTTCATTAAGTGATCATCGATGCTAAGAAATAAATCATTATTTATAAACAAATTGATTATGGTTGTCAACAAGCTCTAACTACCTGTCTCTCCTTACTTTGTCGACAACCACAATAAATTCTGTGATTATTTTTGATAAGTGACTAATTTACGTAATAATTGTATGATATTTTATATTATTTTTAGTCACTTTGGGTATATTATTGGAAGAAAATGATTTATTTTGGCTATAATTGGTATAAAATGCTTTTGTTCAATTAAATGAGGTTTTTATCACTTTTTACTTGGATTTTGTGTATTTTGACAGTTTTGACACATTTTCGTATTTCGGCTATAACTTGAGCTACAATGATCGGATTGAGATGATTCTTGAACCCATTTGAAGATAAGAGATATATCTACAACTTTGGTGAAGACATCTAAATCCAGTTTAAAGGTTTTCTAGGTCAAAATGCCGAATTACAATAGCAAATTTCTACTGGTCGAAACTGGAACAGGGCAATGAGCAGGTAAGGGTATTCCGGTCATTTCTCAGCCTACACAGATCCAAATGAGGTGATTCTTGATGCATTGGAAAGCTAACTCAAAGGGCTACAAGTTTCATGTTTTGGTAAAGAGCTAAATCAGCTTTTATCATCAAGAAAAGTTCAGTGGAAGTTGATGCAAAATCGGAGCAGAGCTGGAAATTGAACCAGAAGTGACCAAATGGTCACTGTAGCAATCCGGCCGGAATTTGGCCGGATTTGTGGCCGGATTCCTGGCCGGATTGTGGTCAGAAAAGGCTGCTTTGTACGCGTAAAACTCAATTTCACCTCCACCAACTCACATGCGTTGCTAGACATGTGAGAAACATCTCCAGCTGTAAAAGGAAGGTGGAGGCCTCATTTCTTGACCATCTTTCATCATAAAATAGCCAAGATTGCAAGATTGAAGGGAGATTGGAGTTCATAGCAGGAAAAATAGAGAGAGAGATACGGGAGAAGCTTGGAAGTGCAGAAATGTAGTTTTTCCATTCTCTTAGTATTAGATTAGTGTAGTATAGTTTAGCTAGTTAGTTCATCCACTCTTGTACATTATCTAGATTAGGATGAAAATGGAGATGAAGAAGGCAAGGTGATGAGCTCAAGTGACATGGGTTACATTCCTTTCCAACTCTTTATCTTTTGTATTTGATTCCAAGTTTAGCTAATATACAAGTTCTGGATTTTATATTTAATATGTGTTTTTAAAGTTTATACCTTGGGTTTGGTTGAACTTCCTATGATTGTTAGTGTTTATTATTTGGCTATTTGATTGCTAGTATTTGAGCAAGTTATTTAGCACTTTGGCTCTTGAAATCATGATTAATCTGGTACCATTAATTCTGATTATCTAAGGTGTTATTTCTGCAATGAAAATTGAGATTTAAACATTAGTTCAAGAAGTGCTAAACATAGGGAGTACACTCACGAAAGTAGAGGTGCACCTATGTGGTTTTTAGTGATTCATTTCATGTAATTTCACTGAAGAAATGAACTTGTAGCTAATTTCATAACCATGAGAATAGGTATGGATTAGTTATAAGTATAATTGATTCACTGCGAAAGTAGGATTCAAATGCATAAGGAAATTACACCATAATTAGCCTAGATGTAGTATTCAATGATCCAAATATAACACTTGCATGAGTAGTTAGGGATACCACAACCTAAGGAGCTTTTATTTGTTAATTTCTTGTATAAGTGCAGTAGGTTAAATTTCTTATTATTCATTGATAGTCTAAATAATAGAGAAGCTTTAGTAATACCGGTAATTGTTCACTCTTCCCTGTGGGATCGACCCGATATATACCCTAAACTACTAGTTGATCTGTATACTTGCAGTGAACGGGTGTAATTCGGTATTTTTTAGCTTGCACGTATGTAAAATACCCGTCAATTTTCCTTACCAATTAAGTAACCCTAAACAAACTTTTAGGATTTAACCTGTTGACAGCATTAAATATTAGAAAGACTACTAGCCCTATCCAACAAATACATAAGCTCGATTCATTTAAACTAGATTATATATTCTCGTGATTATAATCCAAAAGTTTCTATTTCAATCAAATTATATCACTCACCATAAATACTAAAACTACCAAACAATTATGGATTTGATATTTTGAGATGGAAATAGATTATTTCACAATTAAATCGTGATAAGGTATTTAACCGTAGAAAATAATCATAAAAATAATGAATAGAGAATATAAAAAATTTATAAATAAATGTAACCATAAGAACAAATTAAATCTCACAGTATTCATTGAACCAAAACTTTGATTATACTTTGACTAGAACAAGGATTTAGCTAAGCCTCATGGTTGAATTGCAGCCGAAGATATAATTGGAGTTTGCTACAGTAGAGAAAAGAAAGAAAAAAAATAAGCACTAGCTAATTTTTATTCCAATGAATCAAAAGCTTAAAGCCAAAGTCGTCAATTGTCTCTTAACTTGCATTCTTAATCTTTGTCTACAAAAGAAAGAAATTTGCCCACTAATGCTTGCCTACTTCTTCTCAAAAGGATAAGAATCCTTTTAGCACTAAAATACTACCATCATCACTAAACAAAAATAAAAGATATTATTTCAAAAAATTAATCAATATCCAACTTCAAAAAAGGAAATAAATCTCTTGATTATTAGGAAATAATTGAGCAAGGCCCACTTCAAATTCCATGATGTTCGGACTTCACAATAGGTTAAGACGTGTCTGTGTCTTGTAAAGTATAGTCCTCTGGAAATTTGGCTTTTAATGGCCTTTTTACTCCCTTTTCATAGCAATTTCCTGGAAGTAACACCAAAAATCAAACATGAGTAAAATCTAGTAATTAACACCATATCTTGGCAAAATAAAAAGGAAAAATATTCACAAATTATGTACACAATTAACCATCTAACAAATTACAATATTTTACTCGCATAATCTATATGTTTTCGTAGGCCAAAATGATCAAACTCAATTGAGAGTAAATTGGTAGACTAAAAGTGATGAATTATAAACTAAAAAAGTCACAACGATGATCCAAAGAGGTGGTGCAACTCAAAAATTTTAAAAGATGAAGATTGGAAAGTCATAAAGAAAAAGGAGAGAAATCTTTGAGGAATTCTCAAGCTTTCTAGCAGTTGCTGCAAGGGATTTTGGGCAGAGAGTTTGAATTCAAAGAGCAAAATAGAGGAAGACAAACCCTCGAAGAATCCCTCTAGGGTTTCTCACAAACTCCCCATGGTTTATACACAAACCTCCGAGGGTTTGTTGGTGGCTGCAAGTTGTCAACTTGCTTGATTTTTTGTTTCCTTTCACATTCTTGATGTGACATAAAGCAATAATTTGTGTCAGTCTTTTGGGGTTTTAGGAGCTTCTTTTCTTGACTATTTGACAAGAAGAAACATGTTGTTGAGGAGAGAGTTTAGTTCTTGAACAAGAACAACTTTCTCTCTAACTTAGCGTAGTTTTAGTTTTAACTTTAGTTTTCATTTCTTTGAAAAAACTTGAAGACCTCTTGGTGTAACAAAATATTTTTTATGGTAATGAAGATGCTGAAGCATAGACATCTTGCTTTTTTAGTTGAATGAGCATTTCTTCTTCTTTATTCTATTTAGTGTTGCATTAATGCTTAGTTACATTAAAGATATGAACATTATTGTTGAATCTACTATGTCTAGCTAAATCTCCTTGTTCTAAGGATAGATGAAACTATTTGTGCTTTAAATATGGTTGAATATAGTTGATTATTGCTATACCATATACTGCTAGTTCACTTATTCTTGCTTTTACATTTGTGAATGCTTGATCACCATTTTGCAAGGCAGGAGAGTTTTAATCTATGAAAGTAGTTGGTAATGATGGAAATGGAATAAGTGGAACCTAAGGAGTAGACACACGAAAGTAGTAATGCACTTAGTTGGATGATTTTGACACTTCCCATGCTTGATTAAATTTTCACTTGTGATTTCACCATGAAAGTAGAGAAACTATAGTATTGGCTAAATTCGGTTCATTGGCGAGAGCGAGTTCTGATGATTTAAATGAAATGCATCCTTAGCAAGACAAATGCATTAGTGATAATTGACTATTCCATCCATAATTAGGTACATCTAGTTGATTCTATACTTTAGGACATTTGTGTTTAGTTGACTTTTTTCAAGATGTTAATTTTTCTTGCATTGTTTTATGGTTGCTGTTATTTACTTAGTTAAAATTCTTGATTAGTCTGGATAATTCTTGATTAGTCTGGATAGTTGAGTGAGCTAAAAGCCTTAGTAGTTGGAAATAATTCTCGTTGAATTGCTCCTAATTCCCTAGTACTGTGAGCCACAATGAATAAGAGAATTGGGATAAAATTTAAAGCATAAGTTAGAATCTCATCACTTGCAGTATGAAATTTTGAGTTATGTTTAAAACTTGGATGCAGTTAAGGTTCAAACTCCCCATGCAATCACTAACTATAATTTTTTAGCAAGTATGCTATTTAGGGATTGGTGATTTATTGGGTAATTTCTTTCATTCGTTGTTTCTTTGTTCATCAAGTCTGATTGGTTATAAATAGTGTGTTATATAAAGTGCTTTTTAAAGAGAGTAATGAGAGTCTCCAACGAACTTATCAGGGGATTATCAAGTGTTTATTGTGGTGTGACTATTTTCATTAGTTTGAGATATTAATAAAGTTGCTATTTTGAATTGAGTTCTTTGTTCTCTCCTCTCTCTCTCTCTCTCTCTCAACACACACAGATATATATATTGTGTAATTGTTTTATGCCTTCAATTATATATTTCTGCGCATTATTATTAGTAGAACTCATAAAATTTTGGAATTCTCCAAATTAACTGCGTGTTGTTAGACCTTATATTCCAAGCACATGAAGTCATGCCTTCAACTAATCAGCTGAACAAAATACAAAAGATAAATAAATAAATTTATCAAATGAGGTCATAATAGCAACCGAACGCTAGCCCAGGTCAAATTACACAAATTAGGTTTTAATAGCATGAAAATGATAACGTGGCTGCCAGTGTTGCTATCCTTCATAAGGAATAAATAAATAAATAAAGCAAGTCATTTTAACAGTCCAAAAAATGCTCCAAACAATCTATCTTTACTCAATATGGTTGAAAATAACGTTAGCACCTGTAATCTAAAAATCTTTAACAACTAAATGCAAAAATTGCCCCCAATACAAAGTTAATTATCATTTTTGCATTATTCTTATGGAGATGTCTACATTGTTTACCACAAAGTCTTGAAAATTATCCCCAGAACAAAAGGGAGAAGAACAACTCTAACGATGTTGTAATAAACTCCATCTAAATAATGATTAATAAACCCAAAAATAATAAATAACTCCAAATGTGGTGTTTGGCATATCTTAAGAATATTCTTTGGATTTAAGTTTTGATTCGGTGATACTCGAAATATTTCGACTTTTTTTTTGCTTTTTTTTTTTTTTTTTTTGCTTTAAAATGTAACATTGGAGAGACCAATTCAGTGGTAAAAGAAGGGAAAGTTTCCTTCTCTAATTTTTTGTCCTTCTTACAATTGGTACACTTAGGGCATTTCATGCATGCTCTTTACTTTCATCAGTTTTGGTTAACACCGTTTAAAATTAGACTCAAATGGAACAAATATGAGAACATAGGGTTCAAAGTGTTCAATATGAGTTTAGAGTGCAAAGCGAGATCATATACAATTTAAAGGGTGCAAATTAAAATCAAATAGAAATTAAAGGGTGTAAAATGGAACTAGACTTTTTATTATTGTGTACACACTCCTATTAGTTTTGCTTACGATTTTAACTATTGGCCTCAAATGGGAAAAATATGAGAGTTTAGTGTCCAAATTGTTAAAAATTGAAAATTGAAAATTGAAACGCAAAGTGAAAGCTAGCTACAAGTTAGCAATCCAAAGTGAAATTAATCCAGTTTTTCTGCATCCACTAAGGATACTTTGAGTACATGGAATTCGATCGATAGGCCACATTATAGCAGTTTGCGCAATTTGAGGTACAATATTGAAATTTTTTTAGTTTGAAGAGCTAAAATAAATGGACCCCATCAATTTGCGAGTTGGATACTTCACTTCGCACAATAAATAAAAACTAGGGATGGCAATGGGGGCGGATGACTGCGGGCACCCGCCCCGCGGGGGGCTAATGGGAAGGGGGTTGGGGCGGGGGCAGGGGGAATTTTTTTCCCCCGCTTAGAAACGGGGCGAGGGGCGGGGGAGTGTTCCCCCGCCCCGCCACCCGCTTTAAAAAAGTAAATATATAAAATATATATGTATATAATTATATATATAATATATAATTTAATTAGTTATAAACTTATGATGATGATATTATTAGTTATATGTATTAAATGATGTCTACTAGTATATATAATTTAATTGATATTATTAATTATACTAATAATTATATATGTGTACTAATACAAATTATTAATTTGTTATACTAAATTTACTAGTACATTTATACTAAATCCCTAATTACACTTATTACAATAGCATTTTTTTCTTTAAAAAAGCACAAGCACAATAATGAATTAGTGATTGTATTTGTGCCAAAAGTGAAAACTTGACTACTTTAGTTATATTTATTTCATCATGTTGGATTGTATTCAAATAATTTTTGTTTGATTGTTTTTATAAGTTTCAATTGTAAAATTACAATGAATAATAATTTGATGATATGTTGATAATTTAGTACTTAATTATTTGCTAAAATTTAACCATAATAAAATTATATAACAAATTTTTATTAGCCCCACGGGCACACCCACCAGGGAAGCGAGGCCGGGGGAGCGGGGGACGGGGGATGGGGCGGGGGGAGTTTGTACATCCCCCGCCCCAACCCCGCCCCGTTGCCATCCCTAATAAAAACTAAATTGAATCCTTTCTTCAATTTTGCACATAAAATACACAAAAATGCTGTTCTCGTGATTCCTAAAGGGAAATATATTTTGCCCCCCAATGTTTGGCAACTATACAATTTCAGTCTCTAAAATTTCGATTCTGCTCAAGATGAGCAGATATTTTGTCCCGTGATTGAAAAAACAGTACCTTTCAAGAAATCCATTGTGAATAAGGGTAAAAAGGATGTTCTTTTGGCAAGAACTACTGGAATCAGTTCCCAGCATCACAATAATCTACACAGAACCAGGAAAGGTTCCGCTGATGATCTTTCGGGATTTCGCACATTGACTGAAAAAACAGGGAAAAATTGGGAGAATAGAGGTAAAAGAATGGTTCAATTGGCAAGAGATACCAAAATCAGTTTGCCCATTCTTGATGATCATCAGCTTCTCGATCAAGAACCATTCTTGAACGAAAAATCAGCGGCCACACAGGAATCTACTGGGCAAAGCAAGACGAAGATTACTTTTAAGAAGAAACTAGTTGTAATGATCGATATTCCTGATCGAGTGACGAAGCAGAAAACAGGCGATATTTGTTCTCTTCCGTCAGAACAGAACCAGCGGGAACAACTTCCACTGGAGTTGAAGAAGTACGTAAAGGAACTGGGGGCACCAGGGGAACCTGTTTTGGTGATTGAAAAGAAATTGTCTTCTTCAGACGTGAACACTGGGCTTCAAAGATTGTCGATTCCGGTAAAACAGGTTCTGAATCACGGGTTCTTGACAGAAGAAGAGAGGAGGAGATTCAACATTGATAACAAACAGCAAGAAATTAACGCCCTCTTAATTGAGCCATCACTTGCTCAATCAGGAATCAAGTTCAAAAAGTGGTATATGGGGAACTCTGAAGTGTACGTGTTGGTGAGTGGCTGGAATGAGGTTGTGAAGAGGAATGGATTGAAACCAGAAACACCAGTGCAGCTCTGGTCATTCAAGAAGGATTCACAATTGTACTTTGTTTTGGTTCGGTTGTAGTGGGGCTGCTCTGCATAGCGATGCTTAATTTGTAAATTACAATCTTGAATTTTGACGTAATTAACTACAGTTTAATCATGTTAATGTAGGATGAAAATAATTTTCTTTGGCTGTTTCGAAAGTGATGGATATATATATAGATAGCTAAATCTAGATCGATAATTCATTTATGTTTGTAATATTTCGCGTGTGCTTTGTCCGTATATATATTTTCCATAACATAGTTTTCTAAGGTACTAAATTTCTAAAATGTAATTTCTTTTAATGGTTTCTATGTACTGTAGTGATGTCTTTGTGTATTCCTTTTGCTTATGTGGATGTTTCGTTTGATGTCATTTGAGTTAAAATTTTTCAATTTTTATTAATTAATTGTTCTCCTTCATCTGATTTCGTGATTTTATTTTCAGTTTTAGTCGATTTTTTTTCATTTTTTTTTGGGTGTTCAATTTTTTTTCCGAATTTTTTGGGTGTTAATGTTTGATAGTGCTATTTCAGTTAGGTGTTAATGATTAATCGTGCTATTCTTAGCTAATTCATAAAGCAGCTAATTCATAGCTAAGCAGCTACTGCTTACAAAATCATCAAGAGGCTTCAGAGCCAGTATTCTATATAAGAACTAGGAAGATTTAACTCTGCACGAAGGTTGAGAGCCTCCTGAGATGCCTTCAACCGTATCCATCCAGCCACCTTTTTCATAATGCAATCAACCACAACATTAGTTATGATGCTATACAAGGTTTTTAAAGATACTAAAGCTCCTGTAATGCCACAATCTGTACACTCGGGCTGCAAAAGTTACCCTTTGAGCAGCAATAACAAGCGAATTATGAGAACATTTCTGAATCATCCATTGCATTTGCTGATTCCCACACACCAAGCAACACTTCTGCACCAACTCCCAAACATAAGGTAAGAGAGTTTCTGGAGCATAGCAACACATTTTTTCTTACACAAGGGACCGACCTCTATTTCCCAGAATAGTAACCTGTATATAGCATGGTTCGCCATCGCGGGTCGCGGTCGCTTCACAGTCTCGGTTGTTCCACATTCGTCGCAGCATATCGGTTGAATATCGGGTGATACGCACATTATAGTATATAAAAATTTTCAAGAAATCTGAAAAAATTATTAAAAATAGAAAATACCATTAAAAACACAATTATCAAATTAAATTTACTAAATACCTACATTATCATATATAGTTACTGATTATTAAATAAAATAATGCTATCATTACCATAAGGGCGTATAGCATTAGCAATAAATGATTTTAGAATCAAATGCTCTATTTTATATGAGATAAAAAATTATATATAAGAATAAAATCATCATATATTACATAATACAATACAAATCTCTGTACACAAAGGAAATAGCGGTATTTTGTTGAATACAACAAAAGAAACAAATACTTATCAAATAATATTATGAAATGCAAAGACATAAAGAAACAAGCATTTTCACTTAATTACTTGGGCCAAACTTGGACTTTAGGTGCTTCCAATTTTTCCTTCTATTTTTTTCCCTATCTCTGGGTCTGGTACAAAAGCCCAGCTTCTCTTAGCATAATACGTTAATTGCATGTTACTTCCAAGACAAAACATGCAACAACAGCATTTTTGCACTATACAATTGTCCTTTTTTAATCTTTCTCTACAACAGCTTTTTTTGCCCTACAATCGGCGTTTCGGGTATCGGTACCGGAACGGTAGGGACTGTTCCGGTTATGACTCGGCCGAGGACTCAGCCAAGTTGGCGAACCATGGTATATAGTCAGATAAACGTTCTCTAAAAGCAAGGCTTTATGCTTACCCTAGACTACTTTTAACCAGGGCACTTTAGAATAAGTTTGAACAAGCTAACTTATGGCACAATCGACTGTGTAACCTCCATTTAAACTAGGCAACCAGTAATGAGTCTTCAAGACCAGAATTTGGTAGTGCATGAGGCCCCTTAGGATGCCATACCACAAGAAAGTCATTTTGCCATTACAAACAATCAAACTGGACACATTCCTTTGCAACAGGCCTCAATTTAAGAAGCCTGTGCCAATTCAAAGAAAACAAAGGCTTAGCCATAACATTTAACATAGGATAGTCCATCTACCCATATTATTGTATCTGTTACCAAAAGTTCTATCACTGATGAGTCATGTCATTTGAGATCTTGTTATTTCACTTTGCTAATGCAGAAACTTGGATAACTCATAGAGTATGGCACTCCTGGTGCCCCTCTCTCATTTTATCCGTCAGAAACTAAACAAAGCATTTGTCTTTGTGTGTTTGGAATAACGAAACTGAACAAGACTAAACGAAGTAATGTCATCGGGAGCTACTTAAAGCTATCGACATAATTTGGAAGTTATATCAGGGTCAACAGACAAATCTTGAACCACAATGTAAATAATCCTGTCATACTAACTCGAGCATCTAAATTAAGTTTCAACAAACCATGAGGTGGTTTTTCTCAGACTACCACACAACATGATAACTTCTTTGGATTTGACAAAACATATTGCACCAAATAACAATCCGAATCACCTCTAAAGTGGGAGCTGCTTAATTGGCCAGAAATTCCAAACTATTCTATTAATTGATCAACCTGCCATACTATGTTGTCCATGCCCCAACTTACATTTCAAAAACGGCTGTGATTCCTTACTAATCATAGAAACCAACAGACCACTACCGATATGAAAACATGAATATGATCCTTTGATGCTCTGAGATTTGAGAAAATCAAGGGACAAACAATGCTTTCAAGCTCGTGCACCTACGTAACAAAAATCCGAATCTGCTCTAGAACCTTCTTCATACTTCCTTTGCAACTGGGCCCTCTAAAATAAATGCAAAGTTGTTTCCTCCGTAGCACGACAACAATCACAAATGGAAGGAATGCTTAGGCCTCGTGAACGTAAAGTAACATCTAGTGGAAGAAAATTATGCATCAAACGCCATGTAAAAAATGATAACTTCAGTGGTAGAATCGGGTTCCAAAACAGAGAATCCACAAGGGATATTCTCCTTTGCCGCAACAGTGCCATGCTAATTTCACCGAAAAAAGACCAATTTGTGACGGAAACCATATCATTCTATCAGCCCGATCAAGTTGAAAAAAAAAAACCACTTGGATAGCCCATACCACATGAACTGGCAGCCACTGTAAAAGACATTGCTCATTCTACGCCTCTCTTGAAACGAACTCAGCCACCAAAAAATGTGGTGACTCAGATCTATCCAAAATGGAACACAGTGGCTCATCAAATAACCATCTATCTCTCCAAAAATTCACCAATCCCTCTCCCAATGACCATCTAATATTCTGCTGCACCAAGTGTTGCATCTCCTCCAAGTGCCTCCATAACACTGTAAGGCAAGGGAAGGAGGTTGAGACCGGATGAAGACCTTTTATGTATTTTTCATGCATAAAGTCGGCCCAAATAGACTCCTTGAGCCGGAGCTTTCACCAAAACTTGCACGCAAATGCATGAGACATATCCTCAAATGACTGAAAGCCTAGACCACCCTCCTTATCCCAAGATGACCACTTTAATCTTGATATGAAGAAAATATGGCTGTAAGAGAGTGTTAAATATTTTTTGACTGTATGAGTTGCTTACTTGTGGAGTTAGGTTAAGGTGAGAGATTGAATTGAATACGATTAAATTTGAGTAGAATTGTCTCTCCTTTACTAGACGTTATGAGCATTTTGGTGTAATTTGAATGGTTACATAATGATTGATTATCTAACCATGGGGTTTGAATTTGAAAAAAAAAATATGTGTTTTGGATAGACACTTGAATCATTGGTTTTGTAGTTTAATGATATTGCTTGAGAACAAGCAATAATTCAAGTGTGGAGGAGTTGATAAACGCTAATTTTATGATTAGTTTGAAAGTGTTTCATATTGTTCTTGAGTCAATTTGTGGAGTTAAAAGATATAAGTTGCTCCTTTTGGCTTTTAATTTGCATCTTGAGATCATAGTTGAAGTAGTCGTGATTATGTTGGGTGCCAAACTAGCAAATATAAAAATTTCTACTCCAAAAATCTAAATTCAAGTACAATGGTAAGTAGGGTCGAATCCTCAGGAATTGTGTTATTTATTTTTCTTATAAAAATGACAATAAATGAAATGGGGGTTTTAAGTAAATTAATCTAAGGTTGCATTTGATAAAACTGAAGTCTGAAAATTGAAATCTGAAATCTGAAGTCTAAATCCATTGAATTATTAAATTGTTAAGTATTAAATCAAATACGATTGAGTGTATATCAAATTCAATGATAAATGAAGAACTTATCACTTATTTTTGGGAACAAGTTTTGCCTAGAAAGTTCAGTACCACTTAATTAATTCAAATGTTCAATTTTTAGTTATCAAACACATTTGAACATATTAAGATGTAAATCTATTAAATTTAAGTGCTGACTGAGATTATCAAACAGGGGCTAAGTAACTTAAGCGATGAAAAATAATAAAGCAAAATTGAATAAAAATAAACTAATATCAAACAATTCTCTAGTCAAAGGTTCATTTACTGATCATTGATGCTAAGAAATAAATCATTATTTATAAACAAATTGATTATGGTTGTCAACAAGCTCTAACTACCAGTCTCTCCTTACTTTGTCGACAACCACAATAAATTCTGTGATTATTTTCCTTACCAATTAAGTAACCCTAAACAAGCTTTTAGGATTTAACCTGTTGACAGCATTAAATATTAGAAAGACTACTAGCCCTATCCAACAAATACATAAGCTCGATTCATTTAAACTAGATTATATATTCTCGTGATTATAATCCAAAAGTTTCTATTTCAATCAAATTATATCACTCGCCATAAATACTAAAACTACCAAACAATTATGGATTTGATATTTTGTGTTGGAAATAGATTATTTCACAATTAAATCATGAAAAGGTATTTAACCATAGAAAATAATCATATAAATAATGAACAGAGAATATAAAAAATTTATAAATAAATGTAACCATAAGAACAAATTAAATCTCACAGTATTCATTGAACCAAAACTTTGATTATACTTTGACTAGAACAAGGATTTAGCAAAGCCTCATGGTTGAATCGCAGCCGAAGATATAATTGGGGTTTGCTATTGTAGAGAAAAGAAAGAAAAAAAATAAGCACTAGCTAATTTTTATTCCAATGAATCAAAAGCTTAAAGCCAAAGTCATCAATTGTCTCTTAACTTGCATTCTTAATCTTTGTCTACAAAAGAAAGAAATTTGCCCACTAATGCTTGCCTACTTCTTCTCAAAAGGATAAGAATCCTTTTAGCACTAAAATACTACCATCATCACTAAACAAAAATAAAAGATATTATTTCTAAAAATTAATCAATATCCAACTTCAAAAAAGGAAATAAGAATGATTGTAACCTTCCAAAATACCACAATCATATTGCGTGCTATATCCACAATCATCCACCATCCATTTTCACAATTTAAACAACTTTAAATAAAAGAAAAGCATGTAAAATAAGCAATCTCAATTCATGGATTAATTGAATTTAATTCCTAAGGTCCCAAACAAAATTTTGGGTCCATGCATATGCGAGAAAAATTGGTAAAATTAAATTTTATTAGGTCAACTTTATCCTCAACTAATTTGAGGAAAGAATGGGAAAATAATTCAAATTAATCAAATTAGTTCTAAATTAATTCCCAACCTAATAATATATGAAATAAATGATTCCATAATACATTTTAACAATTAAAATGGGATTTAATTCAGAAGATTGCCAAAAGTTCAAAACTTCAAGTTTTAGGAAAAAATTTTTTTTTCTTCTAAAACACTCCTGCAATCGTTTTCTGTCATCACCGGCAACTACCACTGGACACCACCACTTCAGCCACCACCGCTGAGGTCTCCACTGACCATCAACGACAGCAACTCCCAGCGGCAGCCACCACGGTGTTCACTGGAAACAACCACTCGGCTGCAACATCAAGGTGCAAAGTTTTCCCGTGCATGATTGCTGCTGCTCTTCGTTGTCGCGCCTGTTTGCTGGATAGCGGAGCTACCACCGCAACAGCCACCACCACTGGAGTCTCCACTGACCACCAATGGCAGCGGCTCCTGGTAGCAGCCACCGTAGGTCATGGGCAGCAACAGTGAGGAGGCTGTTGCGCCCTTGCTAATGTCTGCAGCAAATTTGCTGCGCTTTTGTCCCAGAGAGCTCATAGCTCTTCTACCCAGCAACCATCACCAGGCGTACAATCTCCCATTGCCACCAAGGACAGCCACCATGGCCTCACATGGCAGCAGCAGCTGGCGGCAGCCCTCGTAGCCGCAACATCGCAGCAGCCGCAGGTTTGCAGATGCAAACTTGCTATGTCGGTTTTTTTTTTTTTTTTCAATGATCATTCTGCAACTTTTGCAGATGATCAACGCAAATCCACAGGTGAAGCAAATCCACGGAAAGGAAAAAAACAAGCGTTTACGATCCAACAAAAGCTCCATCCGAGCTTCCACAAGAGAAGACGTATGTAGCTTCAAAAGCTTCGTAAGAAATTTTTTTTTTTTTTTTTTTAAAAACCAACAAACATAATTCTCCCATGATTCCGCATATCCAATTAAATCCAATTAGCAATATTAATCCATGAATCCAAAATTGCCTAAAATCATACGTAAAATTCTTAGGGATGGCTCTGATACCACTGTTGGTTTTAGGGATACTACGCAGCGGAAAAATAAAAATTTTTCCCTAAAACCATCCAAGATTCACCCTAGATTTTACGTATGATGTACTAGAAGTAGGGTTTTAGGATTACCTTAATCCAAGCGGCGTCTCCCTGCAGCGTTGTTTGAGGATGGTCAGCCCTTAAGCAGTCCAGTCGTCCTGCCTCTACTGATATCCACGCTAGAACAACCCTGGATCGTCTCACGAACTATGTATTGAAGAGAAAAAGGTGCTAGCCTTCTTACTCTCTTCGAACGTATATTTTTCTCTCTATCGTATGTGACAATCACAAAACCTCGTTTTGGTATATGTCTCTCAGCCCCAAAAATCAATTTGAGAAAGAGAGAGATATATGATAAGCTAGAATGACGAGTCTTCTTGTTTGATTTAAAGTCAAAACAATAAAACTTCTCATCACACCAGACTCTATTTATCATTATCTGATAGATAAGAGATAACCATTTACTCTTATCTGCTCAAAAAGGCCTGGGATTAATTTTCCTTTAAAATTAAACCCCGATTATTTACATAGTTTCATTTCAGGATTAAATCTCTATTGCGTGTGACCCAATAGGTCCCGAATGCATTGGTAATAATTATGGTTTAATAATTAGATAAAATAAACAACTTTATTTTATCATAACTTATAATAAATAATTAATCGATAATTATAAATCACGAGCGGTGTCTAGCAACACATCGCGATTACCCAATTATTCGGAATTAGTCAAGGGAATTTGACCTAACCTTTCCGTGAAAAATTACCGTGTAATTATTATCCTTTCACCAAAGATATCCAATTAGTCAGGAATAAGGAATAAATGCCAATTCCCTGATGACTAATTAAATTTTCTAGTTCCCGAAATTTACCCTTAATTAGGTTAAATTGAAGACATTCTTCAATTTATCTAATAGTCGACTTTAGGGTTAATTTCTCACTAGTGGCCATCCGGATATCAACTCCTTCTATCGGAGTGGTAAATCCTATCTCAATCACCCATTTTCTTTACATGCTTCACACTACATCCAACTTCTACACTTTAAGGCACTCACGAAGAGTAACAAGTAATTAGAGTCAAAATGTAGCGATTCACACTCAAGATATTATGGTGATCTCAAGTCGTAGGATCACTTACACAATTTTTCACTAGAGATACACCATTGGCACTAGATAGATTTCCTAATGGGATCTCTAAATGGATCAATCCAATGCATTTATACTTTCCAAATCATCTACACATTAGCCTAGGTATCATCATACCATAGTTGATGAGAACAACCACTAATTACATTAATTAGAGGCTAACTGTGTACTAGTTTTACCGTACTAAAGATGTCCTATTTCATTAGTACTATAACTAGGGAATTTTAAGAATATTACTATAAAAGCGATTGATATCTCATAGTCATCAACTCTTGTGACTACCATCACATTAGTAAACATTCTAAGGACTTTATCAGTTATATCTAATATTTAACAGATAAATAAGAAGTTATTAAAATACAAAACATATAATTTAGGAATGTATAAAATAAAAACAAATACATTGTTTTAGGGCATACATTCCAACAGAATCAAGTTCAAAAAGTGGTATATGGGGAACTCTGAAGTGTACGTGTTGGTGAGTGGCTGGAATGAGGTTGTGAAGAGGAATGGATTGAAACCAGAAACACCAGTGCAGCTCTGGTCATTCAAGAAGGATTCACAATTGTACTTTGTTTTGGTGCGGTTGCAGTGGGGCTGCTCTGCATAGCGATGCTTAATTTGTAAATTACAATCTTGAATTTTGACGTAATTAACTGCAGTTTAATCATGTTAATGTCGGATGAAAATTATTTTCTTTGGCTGTTTCGCAAGTGATGGATATATATATATATAGATAGCTAAATCTCGATCGATCATTCATATATGTTTGTACTTATATAAGACTAGTAATATTTCGCGTGTGCTTTGTCCGTGTATATATTTTCCATAACATAGTTTTCTAAGGTACTAAATTTCTAAGATGTAATTTCTAAGGTACTAAATTTTCCATGACATGTTAATGTAGTATGAAAATTATTTTCTTTGGTTGTTAAGAAAGGGATGGATATATATAGCTAAATCTGGAACGATCATTCGTGTATGTTTGCCCTTACATAACATAATTGTTTCCAAATATTGACTGATTGCTGTCCATGACATCTAAATGTGCACAACTTTGTAAAATTTTTACTGCCAAATTTGGACAACACAATTCAAAATTAACTTGTTGGAGGCTTCAAGATTTGCGCGTGAATTGTCTTAAAAATAGTTCAGACCTGTACTCCAAATTGTTTTTAACCAGTAAAAGTTGTATGAAGCTCTTATAATGTGAAATACAGGTAGCCTTTTTGAACTAGATGATAACCTTATGTTATTATATATTTGGCATCATTAATTATCTGCCACTTGTACTTAGAAACCGAAATCTCCAATTGCTAAGTTCTTATGGAAAGTCAAAAAGTATCCAGAGATCTCATTAGGTGTTTATCAACTGTTTATTGGGGTGTAACTTTCTTCGTTAGATTAAAATATTCATAAAGTTGTTATTATTATGAGAGTTGAGTTATTTATTCTCTCCTCCTCCCACCACATATAGTATGTGTAACTATTTCATCCCTTCAATTGTATATTCATGCGCATTGTTGTTATTAGGACTCATAAAACTCAAGGTTTTGAAACCCAGACCTTTCATTGACCAGGAAAAATGATTGGATCAAAAGTCATTGAATCAATCACTGGGCAAATTATTATTAACCCATGACATCATAAATATATGCAAATATTTGTAGAAACTTCAATAATAATGTTAAGAAGAATCACTTCAGCCCTTATTCTAATCTTTTATGTATTACTTGTTTGAAATTCAAGAATAACTTTTACAAGTAAAAGGTAAAAGAAATTATAGAATAGCATTATTATCTACATCTCTAATTTTTTGCATTTTTAATTTTCCTAAATTATATGATAAGTAGTTTATAAGATTGGAATAAAAATAAATAGAAGGATATGACAAACAAATGAAATGCGCTAAAAAGTTACCATAATTAGCGTACTATATGGAATAAATGTTAGACAAGAGTTTCGATATCATTATGAGAGAGAGAGAGAGAGAGAGAATGAGTAGAAATAAGATAATAATTGCTATTGCCTGACTAATTAGAGATAATAATGCATGGGTAATTGGTAAGGTTTAAGTTTGGAATGTCATTGAATGAAATTAGTTGATCAAATTTAATTTTTTTTACGTAATTAAAGTTGAGCAACGAATCGGCCGGTTTAATGAAAACTATTCGGTTCAACGGTCCAATGATCAAACCATCTAGGCTAACTGATTTTCACAAAACAGGGCGGTTTTTTAACCCCTTTAAATTGGAGGCATAACCCAGCTCGCCTAGTAGCCCGATCGATGGTTCAACCAGCCCAACCAAGTGGTGCAGGCGGGGTTTCAAAACTTGATAAAACTATGGAGTCCTGCAAAAGAACTGCGTATTAGTACTTAATGTTTAAAGCAGGTAATCCCATTCCCTTAACTAATTAGCTAAAAAAAACTAAAATTAAAAAGAAAAAAGATCTACCAAATGAGGCCATGATATATTTGCATCAATCAAGTTTTAATAGCATGAAAATGAAAAAAGTGGCTGCTATTGTTGCCGTCCTTCATAAGGGGGAAAAATGAAAGTAAGTCATTTCAGCACTCTAAAAAAATGCTCCAGAAAATCCACCTTTGGTTGAAATGACATAAACACCAATAACCTAAAATCTTTAACAACTTAAATAACAAAATTAACCCCAAGACATTATCAATTATAATTTTATATTGTTTTTATGGAGCCATCCACGCTCTTTATTACAAAGTTTTGAAACTTATCACATAAAAAGACCAAGATTGTAATCAACACTACCTAAACAATAATTAACAAATCAAAAAGGAACAAAACAAATCAAAGCATAGTTTTGGCACATCTCTAAAATCCTATATTTTGAAACTCAAACCGGACAAAGATTCGATAGAGCTTAGGAGTCAGGGGTCAATGGGTTCAACCTTGTTCGACCGGTGTCAAAAACCGAATGATGTCAGCATGATGTGTGAGGACTCGAAAATTCTATTATTCTTAAAATCCCTAATTTTGGCTAAATTAATTATTTATTTGAATTTTTGCCATGAATAATATTTTCTAGCCTTATTAGACCTAAGTACATGGTTTTATAGTTTCGTTATATTTTTAAAGTGTCTCATTTCAAAAAAATTATTTTCTTAAAAGCTTGATTAGAAAAAAAAAAAAAAGAAAAAGTGAGAACATGTCTAAACACTTTAGCCAATTGGGAGTGCAATAAGCTCAAAAATTTGAGATATATACAATGGTCCTAAAATAGGCAATTTTAGGTTTAAAAACTCAAGTGATAGTTGGTAGTACGATTGTTCTAAGAATTTCTCGAAGGTTTCATTTTATTGCGCCCAAATTGGAAATACGTGTTTTCACGTGCGCGCTTAATCGAGGGACTTTGGACAATTATTTTGGGACAATTAAGAATGAATAATATTTATATGAATGTAAGTGCCCTAGAGGTTTAGTGCACTAGTGCAACAAACTTAAGAGAAATCGAACACAAAACGCGCGCGTAGGCGCACTAGTTGCAATTGATTTTTACGTACTTAAAATATTACACGAGTAGCGTTCCTTATACGCCAAAGGATCAGCAAACCATTTCCTTTCTTCAAGCTCCTTGGACGGCTAGCAGCTGCAAAGAAATAACCAAAACTTTCAACATTCCCTCTACAAATCTTACTCAATCTACCAAACTCTCAAAAAAATTCAACTACATCTACCTCAACACTTGGGAAGTCCATTTAGCTGCAAAAGGAAGGAGCTATCCACGGTTTTCTTCAAGCTTCAAAAGGGCCGAAACTTCTGTCTTGACCAACCATCAAAGTAGGTAATGATCTAATACCTTAAACTTGTCCTATGGAAGTTAAATTACACTTATAAGCTTGAATTTGCATATGGGTTGTGGTTGATGTTGGAGAAATTGGAAAAGTGGGCTCTATGAATTCCCACTCTTGGGTTGCTGCTGATTTTGTACTTGATGATGTTTATAATGTCGGATTAGTGTTTAAGTTAGTGGTTTGTTGAAGGAAAATTTGCTGGAAACTCACGTTGGGTGCAAAGGTCAAATCTGACCATTTTGCCCCTGCTTTGTTCGGCCACTTTAATGCAGAAATTTGAGGATTTAATGGCTTGATTGTGTTTTTTACATGTTGTAGAAGTTGTGTACAAATTTTCAGTGAAAAATGTTGAGTTTTGGTTGATCAAAAAAATTTATTTCCCAAAGCTGGTAATCTGGAAACGGTTGCCGTCGTAACCAGACCAGTGTTCGTATTTCATCCATAACTCCGTACTCCGACGTCGAAATCAAGTGTCGTTAGCGGCATTTGAAACTAGACATACCCATATTTCCAACGGTATATAATGAACGTTCTGGTTCCATGTGTGTGAACCGCACCACTCTTCTGAATTCAGCTGCCCTGTTTCTCCGTTCTGCCGAAATGATTTGATGATGCTGCAACTCTAGGCTTAATTTCGAGCCAGTTGCATGCTGAAACTTATAACGATTTCTTCTGTGAAATTTTAGCCCTATGAATGTATTTTCTAACAGTATCAACCATGTCCAAATCCAAGTTAAATTGAGTGAGTTATGATCAAAATACGGTGACTGCCTTGTTCTTGAAAACCTTAGATTTGGACAGATTAGATGTGAGACTTGTTGTGGCCTTACCAAATGAATTTCTTGGTGCTAAACACCTACCAAATGTACCATGTATACTCCTTAGACTTTTCTTGCACAAATGAACCATGCTTGGAGGTTTTCCTTAGCCGAATGTTTGGAAACGGAGAGAAAGAGAGCTAAAGGCAGTTTGGCCTTAGTAATTTCAAACTTTGGTTGATTGGTTAACCACCTTCCCGAAGGTATTTTTCCACGAAAGTTGATAGAGAGATACCCTTCATATAGGAGTATTATACTGCAAAATTTGGTATCAATCCAAGTCCGTTTCGACACTTAACTAAAGGTCCAAAATCGGAACCAAATCTGGAAATTTGTTAACAGTCTTAAAATTTACCCAACTTTGAGCTACCATATCTTAGTGCTCGAAACTCCGATTCTCGATCCGCTTGTTCTACCCTAAACCTTACTTGCACCTCTAATTGAGCTATAAATTTCAAGATCTGGTTTGCAACGAGTGAATTCTCCCGAATTTTCAAAGTTAGTGAAAAACCAACCCCGGCTCAATCCTGGGTGATTTGGAACAGCAACTTTAAGCTCATTTTTGAGCACTTTCCACTTCGATTCATGGAAAAGTGTCTTCTAGGAACTTGTAGTACTTTCTAAGAGGTTCCAACGGTATAAAGTTTTCCAATTCTTGACTTATGCCAAGTGAGTTACGATTTTTCAAAAATTCATAACAAAACTGAAATTTTCCAACTTTCAAGGAAATAGAGTTTTTCAAGAACCCTTTATTCTTTTGATATTATCTAAACGTTTTATCCCCGATTTCCTAGATAAAGACTTAAATACTTTTGAATGTTATCAAACCCCTCTCGAACCTCGATTTACGAGTAATTGAGGTTCATTTTCACGGAATCCCCTAGATTAATACTAGTGAACGAATTATTCCTCGATATTTGGGATTTGGATGATAATTCACTATTATTTGCTCAGGCGCACAAGAGAACCTTCAAGAGGATCCCACGGTGGACGCTTGAACTTTCCTTGACCTTACTTACACCTAATATTTGGTGAGTGTCAGGTGTATGTAAACTTGTTACATGTTTAATTGTTATTAATGATTGGAAATCTTGAAAGTGGAGTCGAGTGTGTACTTTACCACACTCGTTCTCATTAGAAATGAAATATTAATGGTTGAAATGTATTGAATGAATGATTGAAATGCATTGAATGAATGATTGAAATGTATTGAATGAATGAATGAAATGTAATGGTATGCTATAGTTGCCTACGTCGTTGGAGTGAATCTCCTCGACACACAAGTGCACATGGGGACGCCCAAATCTCATTGACCGACCTTGGACTCGAGCCGGCATGGGCTTGGTCGGGAATCTTGGCGAGCCATGAGATATATAAGCTTGACCTAGTGAGAGGTCTTGCTTGGCATACTCGAGTAGTATCGCCACAAACAAATGACAGGCGGGCCCGATACAGGGGTATGTAAGGTGAAAGGGGACAGGTTAAGTGGAGTTCTACGGACTAAACCTACCCGATTGACGGAGTGTCAATTCGTGGAGGTTATTGAATGTGCAAGTGGAATATAGCTCCTGAGGGCTCCAGTATCCTTGAATTGTTTCTGGTTATATTTCCAGTAAATTGTTAATTACTAAAATATGATTGCTTGACTTATAAATTGAGATTGTTATTTGAGCAATGTGCTTGTATGTATGCTCTTGGCCTCACGAGCGTTTTTGCTCACCCTGTAGATTTGTTTTCCTTAACAGGATTGAACTTGGCGAGGTATCGAAGAAACCTTCCTGCTACGCTTTTGTTTAGGGTTTCTATTACTTTTGACTTTGTCTTGGCTTTTGGGTTGTATTTTGGAATCCGAATATAACTTTTGGAGTATGATGGTTGTTGAACACCCGATGTGCGGGTTGGATATCGGATGACTTTTATTAAACTTGAACGCTTCCGCATTTATTGTATCTAAGTTATTGACTCGTATGGTGTGATCCGGCAATAAGTTTAAATGGAATTGCTTGAGTCCTGGCGAGAGCTAGGCAAGCGTCCCGCGGATACCTTTTGATTCGCCTTAGGGAGAAGTGGGGGCGTCACATGAAGTCATTAATATAATTTAATTAAAATTAAAATATTATGTAAAATGTCCAACCATAGGTTAATATCAAGTAAAGTATATTAGTAGATGTTTGATGTTTCAAATTTATTTAACAAGAAAATACAAATAACATAGAATAATCAACTAATAGTTCATATGATTTAATGTTTATTTCATAGTTTATAATTAATTTTGGAGATTTATTTGAAATAAAACACTAAAATTTAGGACTATCTATAATCTGTAAAATATTTCTAAGTACGTCAACAACTTTGAGATACTTTAGAGGTCAAAACATAAATTTGTTAAAACTTTGAGCCCAAACTGAAATTTTCTCATATTTCATCTTTGAATCTAAGCCTAAAGCAATCACGTTGCCATCACTTTCATCTATTCTTGTCCTGCCTCTGTTCTTTCTTCCCCTGCAACTTCTTCTTCTTCCGGCTCTTTCTTTTTTTTTTTTTTCTTTTTCCGTTTTCCGTTCCAGATTTCATGGTGCTAATCTTTTCTCCTCAAACTCACAAAATATAAAAATTTTATCTTATTTTTTTTAAACTTCTCTCTTTTTGAACTCTTTGTTTTTTTACTATTTTATTTCTTTTTCACCTTTTTGATACATGTGTGATTAGATCTTGTTCAATAAATGCATTTAAGATTAGATATGAAGGGATCTTGTTCAAAGGAGGAAGATGGTATGCAAGTTTTAAGCGACTTGTCAAACGAGAAAGATGGGTTCCAGGTTGGAGTGAAAAGGAGCAAAAAATGAAAAACTCTAGTTCTCACCGGTTTGATTGGTTTCCGGTCCAACCCGACTTTTGACCGGGTTTGACCGAGTTTTAAACAAACGGGTTTTTAGAAACACTCGGACAGGACATCTAGCCGGTTCCCGGTCCAACCAGCCGGTCCGGTCCGAGTTTGAAAACATAGCTAAAATCGTCTTGCTCAAGAGCCAGAATTTGGATGGAATTGGAGCCAAAAGCCACATTATTAACATTTTGCTCAATTTGGAGGACCATATTGAAACCCTTTTTAGATTAAAGGCCTAGAATAATTGGACCATATTAGCTTGTGATTAGGAATAACCCCGAAGGCGAGTGTCTGTACAGCCAAAGGGAGTAATAGGTCGGGGGCAGGGGTGGGGGCGTTCTTCACATTTTTTTTTCCTCTGGAAATGGTAGAGGGGACATTATTCGGCCCTTGCTTTAAGTAGGGTGGGGGATGGGAGAGAATAACCTCATCTCGTCATCCCATGTATCATTTAATAAATGAAATAAAAGATGACATGCCTAATTGAAAAGAATTAATAAATTATGTGGACAGTTGGGTTTTACCTATTTTTGTATCCAATTCTTCTCTAACTAATTTTTATCATAATTTGTGTCTCTTTTTACTAATTTTGAATTAAATTTTATTATGGTTTTCCTGTCTCAACTAATAAAGTATATCTGTATTTATAAATTCACTTTAATTTCTTTAATCCATATATACTAACTTTAATTATTTTTATTTTAATTATTATGTCATTAATGTTGCTAGAAAGTTAATATTCCTTCATGAAGAAAATATATTTTTGCATGTTTAGAATTTAGTTTAGTGCAAATATATAGTTTTACGTTTTAAATCATATAAATATCTAATAGTTAATTACAAGGAATATCTATCAATCTTTTTGTATACCTTGCATATTTAATTAGTAATACTATATTAAGAAAATGTGTGCATTGAAGTTTTGAAAGATTAATATGGTACTTGAACATTTAGATATATTAATTTTCTATCATAGATATTCACAAATTTGTAAGAATGTTGTTTTATCTTTTCTTAAATTACTCATGCTTGCATTAAAAAAGCACCATGCGAGTACACAAGTCAAAATACCGATTATAATTTAGTTCTAATTAGAATAGAACTCTTAATTTCTATTTCTTTTTTTTTTTAGTGTAACTAGGAGGTTTCAAACCCAAAACTTCTCACTTATATTCCCTTTCCCTATATCACCCAACGCATCCCTCCTCCTTCAAATAGAACTCTTAATTAGTTATTTGCAATTGCAATTAAAAAGTTTTACACGGCATTTATATTGCATTTGTATAGCATGTAAAGCTAGACTATTATTGATACTAATAGTATTATTTGTAGTAGTTGAATAAATAGTATGGCAGTAGGGGAAGTTCCATTTCTCCAATAATAGTAGTAAGGGATAATTTCACAAATCTCTCCTAAAGTTTGCCTTAATATTATTTAGCACCCTTTGTAGTTTCAAAAATCTCCCTTACATCCCTTTGTCAGATTGACAAGATAAGATGTCTCCATCTTGGGTGGTAAATTGACAATATGATCCTACTGGAAACCTCTAATTGATTAACTAAAATTCACGCCAAAAGAAATGAATTTGGAAAGTAAAAAAGAAAAATCAGAACAACGATTAACAAAACTATTATTTATAATGGTGACTTGTTTTGCAGCAATAAAAAGCACAGAACTTCTAATCCTACTATTACATAATACATGACAGGTGTCAAGCCTGTGCAATAATAAAAATCTACTCAACAAAAATATAAATTTTGTATATAGCGGTGAGTAGGGTCGAATCCACAAGAACTTGGGATAATTTGTTTCTTCCAAAGTCCGGAGTATGGGGGATTTTTATAAAGATATAAAAATAACTAATTAACTAAATATAAGCAACTTAGGAAAATAAACTGGAATTAATCAACAATAGATACGACTCTAACCAAAGGTGCAACTTTTCAGACACGATCCATTCAACTGATCATCGATGCAAAGATAATTCATTTATTCATTAATAGATTGATTATAGTTGTCTTACACGCAATAAACAACCAACTTTGCCTTACTTTTTCGATAGCCAAGGTATGACAGTTAACTATTTTCCTAATCAAGAAATAACCCCAGGTACTACCATAGGATTTAATTCCTCAATTGCATTAAGAATTAGAAAAATCCAACCCTAACTAGCAAACACGGTACGAGGGTTTTTTTAAATTAGATCATATGTTTCCCTAACATGAGACCAATCACGCTAGTCACCACTGGTACTAACCAATCAAACAATTACGGATTTAATCGGTTAATCTGAAAGTAGATTATTAGGTTAATTCGAATATTGGACCCCTTGACATTCGAATAACAAAACAATCATAAGAAGTTAAATCAGAAAATGTACAAATACCAATGAATAAAAGAAATAAGTAAAATAATTCGATCTCATAGATGTTTGGAACCACATTTTCAAATTAACCCTTGACTAGAAAAGAAACTTAGTTGCTCATGGCCAATTGAAACAATTCACACCATTTTTCCAAAGCCAGCGGCATAAGTCTTTGATAAGAGAAATACTAGAGAAAACAAAAGACTAAGAGAAAGAGCCCTGCGGCTCCCCTCTAAGTATCCATCATGCGGGATCCAGCTTCCTCTACTATAAGTACTACCAATTCAGTTTCTTCCTTGGTCAACCGAGACTAGAATTCTAATTGAAAAAGGAAACTCCAAGAATAATGCCAATTGTTTCCTAAATAAAAATATCTAAGAAAAATGGTAATTTCCTAATCTTTCGCCAATAATCCACGTGGACTCCATCTTGAATTGGGAAACTCTTGAAAAATCATCTCTTTTATTACTTTTTGCTCCACCTTCCTACAATTGGCACCAAATATCAAATATAAGTAGAATCGATCAATTAATACAATATTTGGCTAGAATAAAAGGGAAAATAATTATAAATTAAATGACAATTTCACATCCTATCAATACATCAGAAGCACATTAAATGGACATTAGAAGCGAATATAGCCTATATGGATTTCTTTCACTTTCTCAAATCCTGATTGTCGTACTTCTATTATAACCATAATATCGATTCTTTGTACTAAATGATGTTGGTAAATTATAAGAGTGCCTTCTAATGTAAAATGCAACATATTTTACTAATTTCCTCTTTAGGTTACTCCTTTGGCCACTAAACTTGTACTTTTTATTTTGTTCTCTTGTCACTTTTATAATCCTAGATTTTGAGTATTAGACATTACACGATTATAAAATTACTTATCTGTTGCAACTTCTCTTTATTGCACTTATATCTTTCCCAATTTATCTTTTGCCTATTATCCATATTTTGGTCTTAATTGCTGCTCTAATGCTTATATAATTGACAATAAAAGGGCACAAATGAAAGTAAACTATTATCTCTCCTCTTCTATTAATTTTTAATGCACAAGAAGTGATAATGCTAGGAAACATGTCAATCAAGGGAAGGTAAGAGAGATTTTTGAAACCATGAAAATGCTAAGTGATATTAAGGCAAACTTTAGGGAAGTTTTGTGAAATTATTCCTGATAGTAAATTAGGGGAGATTACACAATAGGCAATTGGTGGCAGTAGCAGTAGTAGTAACTGTATTATTAGAATTAGTGATAGTAAATTGAGACAAGAGACTTTGGGGAAAAAAATGAAACTGCCACTCATGGGGAGAGTGGAGCAGGGCGAGACTATGCCGAGGTTAGGTCAGGGTTGGGGATAGGGGGAGTAATTTGATGACAGAGGTCCTAAAACTGCCCCACTGTCATCCTTAATTGCTAGTTGGATACTTCAAAGCACAATAAGTAAATACTAATTTGATGATGTGGATAAAATAATCATTTCATAATAAACAATTTGCTGATATTATTTAATTACTATTGGCTTCTAGTATTACAATCCATCCACAATTTTAAACAATATATTCAGAAACTTGTCCGAGGTATTCTCAAGGTGCAAAATATTTTTTTTCTAATTATAACAAATTTTTCTTTTGCATTTCTTGTCCAGACCAACGACTTCCAAATTATAAAAGATCTTTTGACCGCATTAATATACTGTAATTCTTAAGGATTTAACTTAGTTTGTTAAGAAAACTAAAGGTCTGCATATTTTTGGAATAAAAATGTTTTATCACTTCCAAAATGAGTTTTTAAATCATATCTTTTGAAATGGGTTGATAAAGTCATAAAGAGTTGAAAAACAAGGGAAATATGTGAGATTTTTCAAAAGTTAGGGGTATCAAATCATATTGTCACAAACCTCAAGGGAGGTTTTTTAAATTATCCCATAATCTTAAGAGGTTTCCGGGTTTCAGTTTTAAATTTGCTCTGGGAGAAAATGGAATGAAAAATGGTTACATTTTCTAAATATAGTTCTCAAAATATTAATACATGCAACAAATTACCTTTAGGCATTGAACATCAAGTACTATTACTTAAACAATTTCAACATAAATACAGAAAAAGATATGTTCTTGCAAATTTTCATTCTCTTCCAATTATTCAGAAATAGAAAACATTAATCCTCAAGGGTCAGTCTAAAACCATTTTTATTAATAAATCCAAAAACCCAAAAACCATTTCTTCGTAGGAATCCTTAAACCTAGTTTTCTTTTCAACATCAGCAGCAGTTGTTCTTGAGAAGAAGACGAGAGACAGAGATTTCTGATCACTGGGCTTCATCATTCCAGTTCCGTTTTAGGTTTTCTTCAATTATTTCTTTTCATTGTTAGTTTTAAGTAATCATTAATAGGAAGAAATCGTAGTTCTAGCATCTAAGTTGGTGGAAGGGAAGATCAAGAATGGCGGTTCTGAATTTCCGCCGACGCCCTCGAAAGAGCAAGTATCCTCAAAGATCAAAGTTCGATTCTGCTCAAGATGAGCAGATATTTTGTCCCGTGATTGAAAAAACAGTACCTTTCAAGAAATCCTGTTGTGGTACAGAACCTAAAAATGGTGTTTGGTGAGGAATGTATCTGAAATGTACTCAAATGATAAGAACACGAATTATACTCAAGCTGAATGAATTCCCGGAACAATTGAACTTTTATTGAACAACTTCAACTTGCTTACAGAAAAAGAAATTGGCGGGAAAAGAAGAAGATGAGAAAGAATGCAGGAAGAACTTAAGGAAAGGATAACAGAAAGGATATTCTCCTTCTGATTACAATTCAGGAATTTTCTCTACCAATAACAATTGCATGATCGTAATATTTATAGTAATCTATCCTAACTAACTTGCCCACTAGCTAACGACATAGAAATTGCGTGTGAGTGAATCTTCTAGATTCTCCTGTCCATTTGCAGCAAGAAGGACGTGAACCCAGAATGAGCGTGCTTTCTTGCTCGCGCCTTTGCGGTCTCCTGGCGCCTTCTCCCTTTTTGTTATCACGCCTTTATTTACTTCGTGCCCACTTGCTGTCTGAATTCTTCAATCCGCGTCTTCTCTTCTTTCCTCTCTGCTTGATCGCGCTTTCCTTTGTTGCCACTTCACGCCTTTACTCCTTTATATCCCTACTTCATTACAATACCTTCCCCTCCACAGCAAACCTTGACCTCAAGGTTGGAAGGTAGGGAATTGTCTTTCGATCTCCTCAGCATCCTCCCATGTAGCTTCTGCAGGGTCCGTACCCCACCAGTGGACTAGCCACTGAGTGGCAGCTGCATTTTTTTTCTTCACCATTTTCCTATCCAGTATGGCAATAGGCTCCACTCTCCAATGACCCTTTTCATTTGTTTCTGGTAAATGGAGGGTGGGGGTGATCTTGTCTCCCACCTTTCTTTTGAGCAACGACACATGGAAGACAGGGTGTACCTTTGAAGAGCTTGGCAGTTCCAGTCTATAAGCTACATTTCCTATTCTTTCCTCCACTTTGTAAGGGCCAAAGTACCTTGCTGATAACTTGGTGTTCCCTCTCAGGGCCACAGAGCTCTGTCTGTAGGGTTGCAACCGTAGATACACCCAATCTCCTTTACTAAATTCTCGTTCACTCCTCTTCTCATCAGCATACCTTTTCATTCTCTCCTGAGCCTGCTTCAAATTCTGTTTCAGCATGTTATCCATTTGTTGCCTCTCTCTGAGGTATTCTCCTACTGCAGCTACCCTGGATTGCAGGTAAGGTCCCAGAGCCAATTGGGGAGGGGCTAGACCATATAGAGCCTCAAAAGGAGTCATCTGGATGGCAGTGTGGTGAGAAGTGTTGTACCACCATTCTGCCAGAGATAACCACTGATTCCACTTTTTTGGTTCCAAATGAGTCAAGCACCTGAGGTATATTTCGAGCACCTGGTTCACCCTCTCAGTCTGGCCATCAGTCTGAGGGTGATAAGCTGTGCTGTAGTTCAATTTGGCCCCCAATGAACTGAATAGTTCTTCCCAGAATTTACTGACAAAAATCCTGTCTCTGTCTGAGAGCATGCTTTGGGGAATGCCATGTAGTTTACTGATGTAGTCAATGAAGAGTCTGGCCACTTTTGGAGCATCAAAAGGATGGGATAAACTGATAAAGTGTGCATACTTGGTAAACCTATCTACCACCACCATAATAGTATTCCTTCCTTCTGATTGGGGTAGTCCTTCAACAAAATCCATAGAAATGTGGCTCCATGAGTGCTGGGGAATAGGAAGTGGCTGCAGCAATCCTGGGTAAGCCACATGTTCATCTTTACATTTTCTGCAGGTATCACATTCTAGGACTGCCTTCTTGATTTCCTGGTACATTCCTGGCCAATAAAATAGCTGTTTTGCCCTCATGTAGCTGGCCTGAATGCCTGAGTGTCCTCCAACTTGGGAATCGTGTAGTGCAGTGATTAACTTCCTCCTGGTATCACCTTGTCCCCCTACTACTAGCCTCTTCTTGAACCTGAGAATGCCATCCTGGTATGAGTAGTCAGGTGCTAGTGTGGGGGTTAATAACACCAGAGCTATGGTCTTCTGAGTCCATTCATCCCCCTTGTAACTCTCTATCACCTCCTGTACCCAGGTTGGCACTGCACATGATATAGCTGTGCACTCCCCTATTTCTTCCCTGCCCTGTCTAGACAGTGCATCAGCAGCCAGGTTATCCTTACCTTTTTTGTAATGGATCTCGTAGCTCAACCCCAACAATTTAGTGAGCCATTTCTGTTGGAGTGGGGTAGTGATCCTCTGCTCCAGGAGATACTTCAGGCTTTGATGGTCAGTATGTATGATGAAATGGTGTCCTTCTAAGTAGTGTCTCCATTTGGTCACAGCTGTCACCAAGGCTAGTAGTTCTTTTTCGTAGATTGATAACCCCATGTTTTTCTATCCCAGAGCTTGACTGAGGTAGGAGATAGGTCTTCTATTCTGCATTAACACAGCTCCTATACCAGTGTAGCATGCATCAGTCTCAATAATGAATGGCTGGGTGAAGTCAGGTACTGCTAGAACTGGGGTGCTACACATGGCCTCTTTCAGTTGCTGGAAAGCCTGCTCTGTGTCTTCACTCCAGTGGAAGTTGTCCTTCTTGAGCAGGTCTGTCAGGGGTCTGGCTATAGCCCCATACCCTTTGACAAACCTCCTATAGTACCCTGTTAGGCCCAAATATCCCCTTAGCTGCTTGATGTTGGTTGGTCTCGTCCAGTTTTTCATGCCTTCTATCTTCTCAGGGTCAGCCTGTACTCCCTCTGCTGATATGATGTGTCCTAAATATTCCACCTGTAGCTGAGCAAAAGAACATTTACTCATTTTGGCAAATAACTGGTGTTGCCTCAGAATACTCATTACCTCAGTCACATGCTTCACATGTGTCTCCAGTGTGGGGCTGTAGACCAGAATGTCATCAAAGAACACCAACACATGTTTCCTCATCTGTTCCTGGAAGACCTGATTCATCAGGCTCTGGAAGGTTGCAGGTGCATTGGTTAAGCCAAATGGCATGACCTTGAATTCATAGAGTCCTTGATGAGTCCTGAAAGCTGTTTTTGGTATGTCTTCCACTTTGACCCTGATTTGAAAGTATCCTGCCCTCAGATCTATTTTTGTGAAATACTTGGCCCCATGCAGTTCATCTATTAACTCTTCAATCAGGGGCATGGGGAATTTGTTCTTCACTGTCAGCTCATTCAACTACCTGTAGTCTACACAGAACCTCCATGTCCCATCTTTTTTCTTAACCAGTAGCACTGGGGAAGCAAATGGGCTGCTGCTGGGTTGTATGATGCCCAGCTCCAGCATTTCCTTCACCAATTTCTCAATTTCTGACTTCTGCACGTAGGGGCACCTGTATGGTCTCACCTGGAAGGGCCTGGCTCCCTCCTTGAGGACAATCTGGTGATCATGGCTCCTTGTTGGAGGCATTCCTTTTGGTTCTTCAAAGACGTCCTTGTATTGATCTAGCACATAGTTGATTTCAATGGGTATCTGTCCTGGTCTTTCCTCCTTCCCCACTGTCACCAGTTGTGCTACTACCCCATATTCCTGCTTCCTTAGCCATTTTGCTAGCCTGCCTCCTTTGAGTATCTCCAACTTGGTGCTGCTGTCATCCCCTATCAGTATTATTTCTTGCTTCCCCTTGAGGATCTTCATACTGAGTTCCATGAAATTGAACTCTATAGGGCTGTGTTTGGCCAACCAATCCACCCCCAGTATCATGTCACATCCCCCCAACCTCAAGGTGTTGAAGATATGTTGGAACTGATGCCCCTGCATCTCCCACTGCATAGGCTTATCTAGTCCCTTGGAGTCCACCTTCTCACCATTAGCCACATTGACTATTAAAGTTGGCCCCTGTGTACACAGTTTCAACTCCTTTGCCAGCTGCTCATCCAAGAAGCAATGGGTACTGCCACTATCAATTAGTGCAGTGACTTGCCTTCCCTTAACATGACCCCTCAGCCTTATCGTTTTGTGCCTTGCTCCTCCTGCCAGGGCATGAATTGATACTTCTATGTGTTCCCCTGCCAGACCTCCATTAATGCAGTCACAGAAAACTTCCTCTTCTGGTTCCCTACCCTTCTCCATGTCTTCATCCTCATCAGCCAACAGTAAATGTGCATGGGCTTGTTTGCAAACATGCCCCAAGGTATAAGGTTCTGCACATCTATAACATAGCCCCTTTTCCCTCCTGTGATTGTATTCTGTGGCGGTTATTTTTTTAAATAGGTTCTGGTTGGAAGTGTGCTGATCAGGGGGTTTGTTGGTGTGTTTGGGGTACTTTTGGTTCCATTTGGTGTGGGGTGTAGTTTTGCTGTAGATTTTTTGGCTATTGAAACTGGTATTGACAGGTTTCTGCATTTTTTGGATTGCTTTGAGGTTCTTTTCTTGGAGTTTTGCTATTTCAATGGCAACAGCTAAGGTTTCAGGTTTAGATATTTTCACCATATTGACTATTTCCTCTTTCAGTCCACTCATAAAACATGCCTTATAATATGAATCAGACAAGTGAGGCAGAGAAGGCATTACCAGGGCTTTGAGCATCTCGAATTTCTCCAAGTATTCAGCCACAGATCCTGCCTGCACCAGCTTATTGAATTCTTCGATGGCCTCTTCTGGACTTCCCTCTCCAAATCTGATGCATAGAGCAGTGGATAATTCTAACCAGGGAATAGCCTCCCTTCCATAAAAAACTCCATGGAACCAGATGTCTGCTCTGTCTCTGAAATAGAGTTCAGCAACCTCAGCCCTCAAATCCTCCTCTATCTCATGTAGTTTGAAATACTTGTTAGCCTTCCTGATCCACTCCCTTGGATTGTCTCCATCAAAAATTGGCAGATCCATTTTTGGCAATCTACCATGGACTCTGGTCTCTCTCCTACTACCTGCTTCTTTTGGTGGCTCCATCCTGGATTCATTTGATCGATCTTCCTTTTTTGAGCTGCTACTGCCTTCTGGTTCCTTTCCCTGGTCACTGATCTTGGCCACCAACTGAGCCATCATGTTCATCAGGCCCTCATATTTCTGATCCAATCCTTTCAGTAGCTTTTCAGTAGCATCCTGTCTAAACTCCATTGTCCTCATGGCCTGTTCTACTCCCTCACTTTTGTTGGTAAAGGTCCTGACCACACTCCCTAATTCCACGACCTCTCTTCTCAGATTTTCATCCTGGTTTTTTGTCATCCCTATGGCTCGCAACACAGCTCTGATACCACTGTTGTGGTACAGAACCTAAAAATGGTGTTTGGTGAGGAATGTATCTGAAATGTACTCAAATGATAAGAACACGAATTATACTCAAGCTGAATGAATTCCCGGAACAATTGAACTTTTATTGAACAACTTCAACTTGCTTACAGAAAAAGAAATTGGCGGGAAAAGAAGAAGATGAGAAAGAATGCAGGAAGAACTTAAGGAAAGGATAACAGAAAGGATATTCTCCTTCTGATTACAATTCAGGAATTTTCTCTACCAATAACAATTGCATGATCGTAATATTTATAGTAATCTATCCTAACTAACTTGCCCACTAGCTAACGACATAGAAATTGCGTGTGAGTGAATCTTCTAGATTCTCCTGTCCACTTGCAGCAAGAAGGACGTGAACCCAGAATGAGCGTGCTTTCTTGCTCGCGCCTTTGCGGTCTCCTGGCGCCTTCTCCCTTTTTGTTATCACGCCTTTATTTACTTCGTGCCCACTTGCTGTCTGAATTCTTCAATCCGCGTCTTCTCTTCTTTCCTCTCTGCTTGATTGCGCTTTCCTTTGTTGCCACTTCACGCATTTACTCCTTTATATCCCTACTTCATTACAAATCCATTGTGAATTAGGGTAAAAAGGAAGTTCTTTTGGCAAGAACTACTGGAATCAGTTCCCAGAATCACGATAATCTACGCAGAACCAGGAATGGTTCCGCCGATGATCTTTCGGGATTTCGCACATTGACTGAAAAAAAGGGAAAAATTGGGAGAATAGAGGTAAAAGAATGGTTCAATTGGCAAGAGATACCAAAATCAGTTTGCCCATTCTTGATGATCATCAGCTTCTCGATCAAGAACCATTCTTGAACGAAAAATCAGCGGCCACACAGGAATCTACTGGGCAAAGCAAGACGAAGATTACTTTTAAGAAGAAACTAGTTGTAATGATCGATATTCCTGATCGAGTGACGAAGCAGAAAACAGGCGATATTTGTTCTCTTCCGTCAGAACAGAACCAGCGGGAACAACTTCCACTGGAGTTGAAGAAGTACGTAAAGGAACTGGGGGCAACAGGGGAACCTGTTTTGGTGATTGAAAAGAAATTGTCGTCTTCAGACGTGAACACTGGGCTTCAAAGATTGTAGATTCCGGTAAAACAGGTTCTGAATCACGGGTTCTTGACAGAAGAAGAGAGGAGGAGATTCAACATTGATAACAAACAGCAAGAAATTGACGCCCTCTTAATTGAGCCATCACTTGCTCAATCAGGAATCAAGTTGAAAAAGTGGTATATGGGGAACTCTGAAGTGTACGTGTTGGTGAGTGGCTGGAATGAGGTTGTGAAGAGGAATGGATTGAAACCAGAAACACCAGTGCAGCTATGGTCATTCAAGAAGGATTCACAATTGTACTTTGTTTTGGTGCGGTTGTAATAGGGCTGCTCTGCATAGAGATGCTTAATTTGTAGATTACATTCTTGAATTTTGACGTAATTAACTGCAGTTTAATCATGTTAATGTTGGATGAAAATTATTTTCTTTGGCTGTTTCGAAAGTGATGGATATATATATATAGATAGCTAAATCTAGATCGATCATTCATATATGTTTGTACTTATAGAAAATTAGTAATATTTCATGTGTGCTTTGTCCGTATATATATTTTCCATAACATAGTTTTCTAAGGTACTAAATTTCTAAATTGTAATTTCTTTTAATGGTTTCTATGGACTGTAGTGATGTTTCGTTTGATGTCATTTGAGTTAAAATTTTTCAATTTTTATTAATTAATTGTTCTCTTTCATCTGATTTCGTGATTTTATTTTCAGTTTTAGTCGATTTTTTTTCATTTTTTTTTGGGTGTTCAATTTTTTTTCCGAATTTTTTGGGTGTTAATGTTTGATAGTGCTATTTCAGTTAGGTGTTAATGATTAATCGTGCTATTCATAGCTAATTCATAAAGCAGCTAATTCATAGCTAAGCAGCTACTGCTTACAAAATCATCAAGAGGCTTCAGAGGCAGTATTCTATACAAAAACTAGCAGGATTTAACTCTGCACGAAGGTTGAGAGCCTCCTGAGATGCCTTCAACCGTATCCATCCAGCCACCTTTTTCATAATGCAATCAACCACAACATTAGTTATGATGCTATACAAGGTTTTTAAAGATACTAAAGCTCCTGTAATGCCACAATCTGTACACTCGGGCTGCAAAAGTTACCCTTTGAACAGCAATAACAAGCGAATTATGAGAACATTTCTGAATCATCCATTGCATTTGCTGATTCCCACACATCAAGCAACACTTCTGCACCAACTCCCAAACATAAGGTAAGAGAGTTTCTGGAGCATAGCAACACATTTTTCTTACACAAGGGACCGACCTCTATTTCCCAGAAAAGTAACCTGTATATAGCATGGTTCGCCATCACGGGTCGCGGTCGCGTCACGGTCTCGGTTGTTCCACATTCGTCGCGGCATATCGATTGAATATCGGGTGATACGCACATTATAGTATATAAAAATTTTCAAAAAATCTGAAAAAATTATTAAAAATAGAAAATACGGTTAAAAATACAATTATCAAACTAAATTTACTAAATACCTACATTATCATATATGGTTACTGATTATTAAATGAAATAATGCTATCATTACCATAAGGGCGTATAGCATTAGCAATAAATGATTTTAGAATCAAATGCTCTATTTTATATGAGATAAAAAATTATATATAAGAATAAAATCATCATATCTTACATAATACAAAATAAATCTTTGTACACAAAGGAAATAACGGTATTTAGATCAATAAAATAAAAGAAACAAATACTTATCAAATAATATTATGAAATGCAAAGACATAAAGAAACAAGCATTTTCACTTAATTACTTGGGCCAAACTTGGACTTTAGGTGCTTCCAATTTTTCCTTCTATTTTTTTCCCTATCTCTGGGTCCGGTACAAAAGCCCAACTTCTTTTTGCATAATACGTTAATTGCATGTTACTTCCAAGACAAAACATGCAACAACAGCATTTTTGCACTATACAATTGTCCTTTTTTAATCTTTCCAGCTTTTCTACAAAGCAGAGACCCATAAATGAGAAAGGACAAGAGAAAAAAGACATACCAAGGTGTAGGAACAGATGATGCAGAATCCAACTCAGTAACCCCGTCTTTCCACTTCTTCAGCAGCCAAAGAGAGTAAACGATCATTACAACTAGTGTTGTTCCTCTCAGATTTAGCTGTCCCTTTCTTCATTTTTTTTTTCAATTTCCCTTTCGCCCTTTTTCTCCTCATTCACAGCCAGATTGAAGACCCCTTTGCCCGGTACAGATGATGAAGAAATTGAAGACCCCTTCAGCTCCAAATGTGATGTTCAGCAGTCACCTTCATTCTTTCTTTCGCTTTCCCTTTCCCTCTGTTGTCTCCCTCCCTCTCTGCCATCACCCTCTGTTTTTCTCCTCCCCTCCCTTCATAGCCAGGCGATGAAGAAATTGAAGAACCCCTTCAGCTCGCTTCTCCAAATAACTCCAGATACTGCTGTGACCCTCGTTCTTTCTTTTCCCTTTTCCTTTCTCTCTGTTTTCTCCTTCCCACTCTGTAAAAGACACACAGAAATTGACGGTATGTTTCTCTCCTTATCCTCCCTTTCCCCTAAATCTTGTCTTTGTGACTAAAAAAGAAAACAAGAATGCATGGGTGGCCGACTCTCTCTGTTCTTGTTGTTGTTTATGATTTGACCGGTTCATATCTAAGTCGAATTCGAGAATTTGGCCGGTATCCTTCTACACGGTCTAACTCGGCCAATATTGACTGATTTGGAGCGATTCAAATTGGATATGGTATAATCGGCATTTCGGGTATCAGTATCGGAACGGTAGGGACTGTTCGGGTTATGACTCGGCCGGGTTGGCGAACCATGGTATATAGTCAGATAAACGTTCTCTAAAAGCAAGGCTTTATGCTTACCCCAGACTACTTTAAACCAGGGCACTTTAGAATAAGTTTGAACAAGCTCACTTATGGCACAATCTACTGTGTAACCTCCATTTAAACTAGGCAACAAGTAATGAGTCTTCAAGACCAGAATTTGGCAGTACATGAGGCCCCTTAGGATGCCATACCACAAGAAAGTGGTTTTGCCATTACAAACAATCAAACTGGGTACATTCCATTGCAACAGGCCTTGATTTAAGAAGCCTGTGCCAATTCCAAGAAAACGAAGTCTTAGCTATAACATTTAAACACAGGATAATCTATTTACACATATTATTGTATCTGTTACCAGAAGTTCTATCACTGATCAGTTGTGTCATTTGAGATCTTGTTATTTCACTTTGCTAATGTAGAAACTTTGATAACTCACAGAGTATGGCACTCCTAGTGCCTCTCTCTCATTTTATCCGTTAGAAACTGAACAAAGCATTTGTCTTTGTGTGTTTGGAATAACGAAATTGAACAGGACTGAACGAAGTAATGTCATCGGGAGCTACTTAAAGCTATTGACATAATCTGGAAGTTATATCAGGGTCAACAGACAAATCTCAAACTACATGGTAAATAATCCGGTCATACTAACTCGAGCATCTGAATTAAGTTTCAACGAACCATGAGGTGGTTTTTCTCAGACTACAGCACAACATGATAACTTCTTTGGATTTGACAAAACATATCGCACCAAATAACAATCCGAATCACCTCTAAAGTGGGAGCTACTTAATCGGCCAGAAATTCCAAACTATTCTAATAATCGATCAACCTGCCATACTATGTTGTCCATGCCCCAACTTACATTTCAAAAACGGCTGTGATTCCTTACCAATCATAGAGACCAACAGACCACTACTGATATGAAAACATGAATATGATCCTTTGATGCTCTGTGATTTGAGAAAATCAAGGGACAAACAATGCTTTCAAGCTCGTGCACCTACGTAACAAAAATCCAAATCTGCTCAAGAACCTTCTTCATACTTCCTTTGCAACTGGCCCCCCTAAAAATAAATGCAAAGTTGTTTCCTCTGTAGCACGACAACAATCACAAATGGAAGGAATGCTTAGGCCTCGTGAACGTAAAGTAACATCCAGTGGAAGAAAATTATGCACCAAACGCCAAGGAAAAAATGATAACTTCAGTGGTAGAATCGGGTTCCATAACAGAGAATCCACAAGGGATATCCTCCTTTGCCGCAACAGTTCCATGCTAATTTCACTGAAAAAAGACCAAGTTGGAAGGAAACCATATCATTCTATCAGCCCGCTCAGGTTGAAAAAAAAAACCTCTTGGATAGCCTATACCACATGAACTGGCACCCACTGTAAAAGGTATTGCTCATTCCAGGCCTCTCCTGAAATGAACTCAGCCACCAAAAAATGTGGTGACTCAGATCTATCCAAAATGGAACACAGTGGCTCATCAAATAACCATCTATCTCTCCAAAAATTCACCAATCCCTCTCCCAACGACCATCTAATATTCTACTCCACCAAGTGTTGCATCTCCTCCAAGTGCCTCCATAACACTGTAGGGCAAGGGAAGGAGGTTGAGACTGGATGAAGACCTTTTATGTATTTTTCTTGCATAAAGTCAGCCCAAATAGACTCCTTAAGCCGAAGCTTTCACCAAAACTTGCACGCAAATGCTCAAGACATATCCTCAAATGACTGAAAGCCTTGACCACCCTTCTTATCCCAAGATGACCACATTAATCTTGATATGAGGAAAATATGGTTGTAGGAGAGTGTTAAATATTTTTTGACTGCATGAGTTGCTTACTTGTGGAGTTAGATTTAGGTGAGAGTGTGACGCCCTCACTTCTCCCAAAGGCGAACCCGAGGGTATCTGCGGGACGCCTGCCTAGCTCGCGTCAGGACTCAAAACACAAAGCTAATAAAATAATATAAACTAAAACAGTACTATTCACAATATATTCAATCCCAAAAGGATATTTACATCCTCAAAAGGAGTAATCGAGACTATTACAGAACCAAGAGCAAAAGTAGACCCGAAAACGGGTTCTTTATACAGATCACCAAAGTAAAAGAAATATCTTAGTTGTCCAACCATTATAAACCAGACCTAACTACACTAGTGATAGTGCAAAGGGGTTCCCCCGCGTCGTCCCCTGTTAAGGAAAACAAAGGAAAAGGGGTAAGCTAAATGCTTAGTAAGTAAACGGGGGTAAAAGCGTAAATATCACATTAAGATAAAGAACTATTTCACAAAATGACAAGTCAAGTGCAATAGTAACAATACAAATGAAGGATACAGGTTGGCCCCAAAGCCACGTCATTTGCCATGTGTGACCTCCTGCCGACCCTCCGTCGACCACACTTAAGGTCTGTAAAACTGCACTTGTACGCCCACCTAACACCTTATCACTCTCACTGGCCAATTGCCTCACAAAATTGCTCGAGCGAACGAAATTGGACTTGGTTCACAAGCTCGGTTCACAAACTTGGTTCATATAATCGGTGAACCGGATTTACAAACTTGGTGACCTCAGACTAGGTTGGACTGGCTTCGACCAAGCCTCGGCTGACTCGAATAGTCCATCTAGGTCGGAAGATCAACCCCAACTTACAAACGTCACCCCGAGCTACAAGTTCAAGGGGTTCAAACCCAAAATAATTCATATAGACATGTCATGTATAAATATGCATGTAAATTAGGGTTTAGGTCGAGTGCGATGAAGTACACCCTCGCCTAGGTACCCTATCATTCACCTCAAGATACATAAGCAAGTTATATACAAAAACGGCCCGAATACTTGCTCAAAGAACAAAGATAGCAAAAGTACGAAAATCGCGTCGCAAAAGATGGCTAGTAGGCCCCACCGGCTCCGTCTAACTCACTACCGTCTGAAATAAAAGATTGCATCACATAATATCACAAACGGCTACTATCATGCCTAAAACAAGCAAAACGCCAAAATTGGCACATGCATGTGTGGAAACGGCATGCGAAAACGGAAATGGCAGCATAACCGTTTTGGCGTCAAAACTGTTTTGAACACAATCGAAACTACGAGTATCAGATCAATGTGCACGAGGTACCGTAATGAAGCTAATAGAAAGGGATACAATTTTTGTGAAGACCTTACAACCTAGATCCCAATGGAACTAGAGTAAAAGAGCACAAAACAGACCCAGCAGTTTGCACTCGGGTTACTAAATAGGCCTTGTTTGGATGACCATAACTCATTGCTCACAAATGAAAATCAGGAAATTCCAAAGGCAGTAGACAGCTAGAACATAAGGCTCCAACTTTTATGTTTTGGCCAAAGTTTGAATCAGTGTGGGTCATAGAGAAAAATGAGTCCAAAGTTCATGTCAGAACTGGTCAACTTTAAAGGCAGTTCTGATGCCCGATTTTAGTTTAGGTATAACTGGAGCTACGGAATTTGGATTTGGATACACTTTATACCGTTTCGAAGCTGAAACTAAGATCTACATTTCTTATGAAGGGGTCAACACCCAGTTCACACGTTATCCAGGCGAACCGAGCATGGTCAGAGGCTAAATCCAAAAGCGTGACACAATTCAGTGTTCAAAACAGGTGCAAGTATTTTGGCTATAACTCAGGCTACACTGATCCGCTTCACCTGAAATTTTGTAGGCATATTAAGGACTTAAGAAGCTACAACTTTCATGTTTTGAGAAACCTCTGAATCCGCACGCAGCATAAAGAAAAACAGAACCCAAGTTCGGATTTGTGGACTGCCCTGTTTCCAGTTTTGCCGGTTTCGAACGTTGCAAACGCACAGTCCGTTTACAAGCTTTCTAGCCAAACTCATACCAAACAAACACACATATACCAGCTTCTAAAAGTTTCACAAAAGGTCCGAGTTTGCTCTTCCAAATTAACCTCAAAACCTAACAAACACTAACCATATTCGATGCTTTTAATCCTACAAGTTCAACTAACCCTTCAACCTATCCAATCAAACCCCAATCATCTAAGTCTTAACTCAACCAAACTAACTTTCCTTTGAATTAGGGTTTCATGACTAATCTGGAATTTACTACTCACCAACCATACAAGTGAAATTAACACATCAAAGATGCCATTAACAAGCCAAAATCCAACCAAACCAACTCTAGGAATCATGAATCAAGAAACCCTACCTTTTCCTCCTAGCCTTTACCAAAATTAGCAATATAACCATCAAAATAAACCATAAAAATGCATAATCACAACAAAAGCATCACTTCCATAGCTTCAAGATTAAAACCCCAAAATTTAACTTCCAAGTAAGATGATATACCTTCAAATAGGCTTTGTAGTTGATCAAACCTCAACAATCAAGTACCCAAGTTGTCTTCTTAAGCTCCACAAGCAAGATGGATGGCTAAAAATTGAAGAACTTTGAAGAAAATCTCTCCCCTCTCTTGCTCTCTCTCTCTCTTTCTCTTTAGTTTGTTTTGTTTTATTTCTTAAGCTTATCCCACAAATCCTATGATATATAAGACTAGTCAAACCTTGGAAGATATTTTCTACTACCACCAATCACATAAAAGCTCCCAATTTGCTCTCAAACCCTTACACCTTCAACTTTGCATTTGATCCACTCTTGCCCTTAAACATTTGGAACTCTTTCAATTTACTCCATAAGTTATAAACTTAATCTTGTCCAAAACATGTAATCATATTTAATTGCTTCATTAATCACTTTCCTTCTTAATCACCTATACTTAATCATACCATAACTCATATAAAAGCAACTAAACAACAATATTTTTGTCATAGGCAAAATTAGGATTTTTCCTAACTTCTAAACTCACTTGACCTATATAAAATGGATCAAATCCTATACTTACCCGCACGAAAACACACACTAGCATAACTAACTTTAATCACCACTCGAACTTAGGATTAGTACAAAAACTAGGGTTTCAATCCTAACCCCAACTCAGGGTTTTCTAATTAACCCTAAAACCCCAAATTTTACCGCACAAATAATGAATATCACCTAATCTCAAACTTAATAACTGACCGGGGTCTCACAACCTCCCCCACTTAGAATAATTTCGTCCTCAAAATTAATGCCTTTATTCGTGAACAATAATTGCAGGATTTACAAAAGTACGTGTCATCAGGGTCTGTTAAACACTTGCGGTGCGCCGATAAGAGAGAGCGTACATTCGATGACTATCGAAGGATCAGTCACCTCTTGTTGACCCATTGCATATACTCTAACTGGTCCTTTGGGTCGATTTTCCCTTGTATTCGTCGGCTTAAGTCCCTCTTTCTGCATCTTGGGGCATTGGGCGATCAGATGTTCTGTACTACCACATTTATAGCATTTTCGGATCGAACTGTTCTTCCAACAGTTTTCGTCGGTGTGATTGACCCTGCAGAAACCACAGGTTGGCCTAGTTCCTGCAGTTAATGCACCACGTTGAGCACCCCTCTGGGGCCCTTGCCCTACTCGACCTCTTCCAAAATTACCCTGGTTTAGGGTTCCTGCGAGTCGGGGACCATCTGTTTCTCGATCCCTCTTAAAAGATGGCTCACTTCTCGAACTCTGTCCGGTCGCAAAATGGCTCGAATCGGATTGTCTCCTTTTCCGATCATGAAAGGCTTTTACTTGTCCCCTAACAGTCTTAATCCGCTGTGCTTTTTCTAGCGCTTGGCTAAACGTGTCCAACTGAGCAGCTGCTAGTGCCTCCTGGATCTCCACATTCAAGCCTTGGATAAAATGGCGAATTCGCTTTTGCTCCGTTAGCACCAATTCCAGAGCGAAGCGAGTGAGTTTTGTAAACTGGGTTTCATACTCTGCCACACTGGATGTCCCTTGGCGCAGGCGGATAAAATCATCCTCACGTGTCTCTTGCACAATGGGAGGTAAATATTTTTCATTAAATTCTCATGTAAAATTGACCCATGTCCAGGGGGTCTGTTCCCGCTCCCACTTGGCTCGAATCACATTCCACCAGGTTCGGGCGGCCCCCTCAAACTGAAAGACAGTAAAAAATATCTGTCGCTCCTCCGAATACCTAAGCGCGGCAAATATATCTAGCATACGGTCCAGCCAACCTTCCGCTAAGTCAGGATCCCGCCCACCTATGAATTTTGGGGGTGCAAACTTTTGGAACCGTTCTAAAGCACTATCCTCTCCCTCGTGATTACCCATATTATTTCCAAGGTTTTCGGCATTACCTCCCTGGCCCTGAACCTGTTGGTTAACCATTCGTTCTAATAGATCAGCCATTCGCTGAATGGCTATAGCTACTTGATCCTGCTCGTTCTCATTTCCTCATTCGAGGCCTCTTCCTCGCCCTCTACCTCTACCACCGGAGTCCATTACGGTTCAAAAGTCTATAAATTGAAACATAACGTGTACTTATTATTCAAGCCATGAACGAAATAAAGAATACAAAGTATATACACAAAGACACGCAAAAGATAAGTTCAAAAGATGATGCTCAAATATATACATATATTTACAAAGTCACACCAAAAGATATACAAGTTATCTGACATCTGATCGGAACAAAATCCATTACATACATGAGCACTTCGGCTCCAAAAATGTAATCAACCACCAAATAACAAAAGAAATCAGGCATACTGGTTATAACAAAACAAACATGTCAGATAGTCAAAGAAAAGCCCAACAACGGCCCTACGCGCCTCCCCTAGAGCCCCCATCCCCAACAGAATCTAAAGTATCTACCTCGCCCATCCGCTCTGGGCATGTAGCTCGTGGTTGTGCCTCCGCGGCCACATCTAATAGGACCTCACGGTTCAACATAATACCTCGAGCCCTCTCCCTCAGCTGCATCTTCATTGCGAAGAGGTGCTGGTGTGTGTCGTGAAGCTGACGACGTAAAACGTCTGTCCTCTCCACCTCATCTCGGAAACCTCGCTCCAAGTCCCTAATGCGCAACGCCTGCCCGTGGCCAACCTCTCTAGCCTCCTCTAACTGTCTAGTCAAACGATCGCAAGCCTTCCTCAAGCTGCGTCGCTCGTCGTCCACTGCCAAAACGACCTCGTCAGGATAGCCATACGTATAGCAACACTCACAGGGTCGGCGCAACACCTGACCAAAGGGGGAATACGAAATGTAGGGCTCTCCAGGCCTCCTTCGATATTGGATCACCCGCCTACGCAACACCCGGTCCTCCGGACCCCTCGCACTCGGAGGTCTCGGTCACGATCCCACGCCGCTAGGTCCAGCACCACTAGAACTGCCCGGATCCATACCTACAAAATATTAAGTTGTCAGTTCACCGGCATTTCAGCTTAAAATATATCATTCATCTTAAAGAGAATCACGTATTCCTAATGCCTATCACGTATGTCCCACAATTGTCCAAGTCCTCTAACCTATGCGCTCTGATACCACCTGTGACGCCCTCACTTCTCCCAAGGGCGAACTCGAGGGTATCGGCGGGACGCCTGCCTAGCTCGCGCCAGGACTCAAAACACAAAATTAATAAAACTATATAAACCAAAACAGTACTATTCACAATATATTCAATCCCAAAAGGGTATTTACATCCTCAAAAGGAATTATCGAGACTATTACAGAACCAAGAGCAAAAGTAGACCCGAAGATAGGTTCTTTATACAAATCACCAAAGTAAAAGAAATATCTTAGTTGTCCAACCATTACAAACCAGACCTAACTACACTAGTGATAGTGCAAAGGGGTTTCCCCGCGTCGTCCCCTGTTAAGAAAAACAAAGGAAAAGGGGTAAGCTAAATGCTTAGTAAGTAAACGGGGGTAAAAGCATAAATATCACATTAAGATAAACAACTATTTCACAAAATGACAAGTCAAGTACAACAGTAACAATACAAATGAAGGATACAGGTTGGCTCCAAAGCCACGTCATTTGCCATGTGTGACCTCCTGCCGACCCTTCGTCGACTACACTTAAGGTCCGTAGAACTCCACTTGTACGCCCACCTAACACCTTATCACCCTCACTGGCCAGTCGCCTCACAAAATTGCTCGAGCGAACGAAATTGAGCTTGATTCACAAACTCGGTTCACAAACTTAGTTCACATAATCGGTGAACCGGATTTACAAACTTGGTGACCTCAGACTAGGTTGGACTGGTTTCGACCAAGCCCCGGCTGACTCGAATAGTCCATCTAGGTCGGAAGATCAACCCCAACTTACAAACGTCACCCCGAGCTACAAGCTCAAGGGGTTCAAACCCAAAATAATTCATATAGACATGTCATGCATAAATATGCATGTAAATTAGGGTTTAGGTCGAGTGCGATGAAGTACATCTTCGCCTAAGTACCCTATCATTCATCTCAAGACACATAAGCAAGTTATATACAAAAACGGCCCGAATACTTATTCAAAGAACAAAGATAGTAAAAGTACGAAAATCGCGTCGCGAAGGATGGCTAGTAAGCCCCACCGGCTCCGTCTAGCTCACCACCGTCTGAAATAAAAGATTGCATCACATAATATCACAAACGACTACTATCATACCTAAAACAAGCAAAACGGCAAAATTGGCACATGCATGTGCGGAAACGGAAATGGCAGCATAACTGTTTTGGCGTCAAAACTGTTTTGAACACAATCAAAGCTACGAGTGTCGGATCAACGTACATGAGGTACCGTTGTGAAACTAATAGAAAGGGCTACAATTTTCGTGAAGACCTTACAACCTAGATCCCAATGGAACTAGAGTAAAAGAGAACAAAACAGACCCAGCAGTTTGCACTCGGGTTACTAAACAGGCCTTGTTTGGATGACCATAACTCATTGCTCACAAATGAAAATCAGGAAATTCCAAAGGCAGTAGACAGCTAGAACATAAGGCTCCAACTTTTATGTTTTGGCCAAAGTTTGAATCAGTGTGGGTCATAGAGAAAAATGAGTCCAAAGTTCATGTCAGAACTGGTCAACTTTAAAGGCAGTTCTGACGCCCGATTTTGGTTTAGGTATAACTGGAGTTACGGAACTTGGATTTGAATACACTTTATACCGTTTCGAAGCTGAAACTAAGATCTACATTTCTTATGAAGGGGTCAACACCCAGTTCGCACGTTATCCAGGCGAACCGAGCATGGTCAGAGGCTAAATCCAAAAGCGTGACACAATTCAGTGTTCAAAATAGGTGGGAGTATTTTGGCTATAACTCGGGCTACACTGATCTGCTTGACCTGAAATTTTGTAGGCACATTAAGGACTTAAGAAGCTACAACTTTCATGTTTTGAGAAACCTCTGAATCCGCACGCAGCATAAAGAAAAATAGAACCCAAGTTCGGATTTGTGAACTGCCCTGTTTCCAGTTTTGCCGGTTTCGAACGTTGCAAACGCACAGTCCGTTTCTATGGTTCTAATACAAACTTTCTAGCCAAACTCATACCAAACAAACACACATATACCAGCTTCTAATAGCGTCACAAAAGGTCCGAGTTTGCTCTTCCAAATTAACCTCAAAACCTAACAAACACTAACCATATTCTATGCTTTTAATCCTACAAGTTCAACTAACCCTTCAACCTATCCAATCAAACCCCAATCATCTAAGCCTTAACTCAACCAAACTAACTTTTCTTTGAATTAGGGTTTCATGACTAATCTGGAATTTGCTACTCACCAACCATACAAGTGAAATTAACACATCAAAGATGCCATTAACAAGCCAAAATCCAACCAAACCAACTCTAGGAGTCATGAATCAAGAAACCCTACCTTTTCCTCCTAGCATTTACCAAAATCAGCAATATAACCATCAAAATAAACCATAAAAATGCATAATCACAACAAAAGCATCACTTCCATAGCTTCAAGATTAAAACCCCAAAATTTAACTTCCAAGTAAGATGATATACCTTCAAATAGGCTTTGTAGTTGATCAAACCTCAACAATCAAGTACCCAAGTTGTCTTCTTAAGCTCCACAAGCAAGATGGATGGCTAAAAATTGAAGAACTTTGAAGAAAATCTCTCCCCTCTCTTGCTCTCTCTCTCGGCCTCTCTCTCTCTCTTTCTCTTTAGTTTGTTTTGTTTTATTTCTTAAGCTTATCCCACAAATCCTATGATATATAAGACTAGTCAAGCCTTGGAAGATATTTTTTACTACCACCAATCACATAAAAGCTCCCAATTTGCTCTCAAGCCCTTACACCTTCAACTTTGCATTTGATCCACTCTTGCCCTTAAACATTTGGAACTCTTTCAATTTACTCCATAAGTTATAAACTTAATCTAGTCCAAAACATGTAATCACACTTAATTGCTTCACTAATCACTTTCCTTTCTTTATCACCTATACTTAATCATACCTTAACTCACATAAAAGCAACTAAACAACAATATTTTTATCATAGGCAAAATTAGGGTTTTTCCTAACTTCTAAACTCACTTGACCTATATAAAATGGATCAAATCCTATACTTACCCGCACGAAAACACACACTAGCATAACTAACTTTAATCACCACTCGAACTTAGGATTAGTACAAAAACTAGGGTTTCAATCCTAACCCCAACTCAGGGTTTTCTAATTAACCCTAAAACCCCAAATTTTACCGCAGAAATAATGAATATCACCTAATCTCAAACTTAATAACTGACCGGGGTCTCACAGAGAGATTGAATTGAATACGATTAAATTTGAGTAGAATTGTCTCTCCTTTACTAGACGTTATGAGCATTTTGGTGTAATTTGAATTGTTATATAATGATTGATTATCTAACCATGGGGTTTGAATTTGAAAAAAAAATATATGTGTTTTAGATAGACACTTGAATCATTGGTTTTGTAGTTTAATGATATTGCTTGAGAACAAGCAATGATTCAAGTATGGAGGAGTTGATAAGTGCTAATTTTATGATTAGTTTGAAAGTGTTCATATTGTTCTTGAGTCAATTTGTGGAGTTAAAAGATATAAGTTGCTCCTTTTGGCTTTTAATTTGCATCTTGAGATCATAGTTGAAGTAGTCGTGATTATGTTCGGTGCCAAACCAGAAAATACAAAAATTTCTACTCCAAAAATCTAAATTCAAGTATAATGGTAAGTAGGGTAGAATCATCAGGAATTGTGTTATTTATTTTTCTTATAAAAATGACAATAAATGAAATGGGGGTTTTAAGTAAATTTATCTAAGGTTGCATTTAATAAAACTAAAGTCTGAAAGCTAAAATCTGAAATTTAAAGCCTAAATCCATTGAATTATTAAATTGTTAAGTATTAAATCAAATACGCTTGAGTGTATATCAAATTCAATGATAAATAAATAACTTATCACTTATTTTTGGGAACAAGTTTTACCTAGAAAGTTCAATACCACTTAATTAATTCAAATGTTCAATTTTTAGTTATCAAACACATTTGAACATATTAAGATGTAAATCTATTAAATTTAAGTGTTGAATGAGATTATCTAATAGGGGCTAAGTAACTTAAGCGATGAAAAATAATAATGCAAAATTGAATAAAAATAAACCAATATCAAACAATTCTCTAGTCAAAGGTTCAATCGCCACTTTGGTTCATTTAGTGATCATTGATGCTAAGAAATAAATCATTATTTATAAACAAATTGATTATGGTTGTCAACAAGCTCTGACTACCTGTCTCTCCTTACTTTTTCGATAACCACAATAAATTCTGTGATTATTTCCCTTACCAATTAAGTAACCCTAAACAAGCTTTTAGGATTTAACCTGTTGACAGTATTAAATATTAGAAAGACTACCAGCCCTATCCAACAAATACATAAGCTCGATTCATTTAAACTAGATTATATATTCTCGTGATTATAATCCAAAAGTTTCTATTTCAATCAAATTATATCACTCGCCATAAATACTAAAACTACCAAACAATTATGGATTTGATATTTTGAGATGGCAATAGATTATTTCACAATTAAATAGTGATAAGGTATTTAACCGTAGAAAATAATCATATAAATAATGAACAGAGAATATAAAAAATTTATAGATAAATGTAACCATAAGAACAAATTAAATCTCACAGTATTCATTGAACCAAAACTTTGATTATACTTTGACTAGAACAAGGATTTAGCTAAGCCTCATGGTTGAATCGCAGCCGAAGATATAATTGGGGTTTGCTATCGCAGAGAAAAGAAAGAAAAAAATTAGCGCTGGCAAATTTTTATTCCAATGAATGAAAAGCTTAAAGTCAAAGTCGTCAATTGTCTCTTAACTTGCATTCTTAATCTTTGTCTACAAAAGAAAGAAATTTGCCCACTAATGCTTGCCTACTTCTTCTCAAAAGGATAAGAATCCTTTTAGCACTAAAATACTACCATCATCACTAAAAAAAAATAAAAGATATTATTTCTAAAAATTAATCAATATCCAACTTCAAAAAAGGAAATAAATCTCTTGATTATTAGGAAATAATTGAGCAAGGCCCACTTCAAATTCCGTGATGTTCGGACTTCACAATAGGTTAAGACGTGCCCGTGTCTTGTAAAGTATAGTCCTATGGAAATTTGGCTTTTAATGGCCTTTTTACTCCCTTTTCATAGCAATTTCCTGGAAGTAACACTAAAAATCAAACATGAGTAAAATCTAGTAATTAACACCATATCTTGGCAAAATAAAAAGGAAAAATATTCACAAATTATGTACAGAATTAACCATCTAACAAATTACAATATTTTACCCGCATAATCTCTATGTTTTCGTAGGCCAAAATGATCAAACTCAATTGAGAGTAAATTGGTAGACTAAAAGTGATGAATTAGAAACTTAAAAAGTCACAACGATGATCCAAAGAGGTGGTGCAACTCAAGAATTTGAAAAGATGAAGATTGGAAAGTCATAAAGAAAAAGGAGAGAAATCTCTGAGGAATTCTCAAGGTTTCTAGCAGTTGCTGCAAGGGATTTTGGGCAGAGAGTTTGAATTCAAAGAGCAAAATAGAGGAAGACAAACCCTCTAAGAATCCCTCTAGGGTTTCTCACAAACTCCCCATGGTTTATACACTAACCTCTGAGGGTTTGTTGATGGCTGCAAGTTGTCAACTTGCTTGATTTTTTGTTTCCTTTCGCATCCTTGATGTGACATAAAGCAATAATTTGTGTCAGTCTTTTGGGGTTTTAGGAGCTTCTTTTCTTGACTATTTGACAAGAAGAAACACGTTGTTGAGGAAAGAGTTTAGTTCTTGAACAAGAACAACTTTCTCTCGAACTTAGCGTAGTTCTAGTTTTAACTTTAGTTTTCATTTCTTTGAATAAACTTGAAGACCTCTTGGTGTAACAAAATATTTTTTATGGTAATGAAGATGCTGAAGCATAGAGATCTTGCTTTTTTAGTTGAATGAGCATTTTTTTCTTCTTTATTCTCTTTAGTGTTGTATTAATGCTTAGTTACATTAAAGATATGAACATTATTGTTGAATCTACTATGTCTAGCTAAATCTCCTACTATATCTAGCTAAATCTCCTTGTTCTAAGGATAGATGAAACTATTTGTGCTTTAATTATGGTTGAATATAGTTTATTATTGATATACCATATACTTGCTAGTTCACTTATTCTTGCTTTTACATTTGTGAATGCTTGATCACCATTTTGCAAGGCATGATAGTTTTAATCTATGAAAGTAGTTGGTAATGATGGAAATGGAATAGGTGGAACCTAAGGAGTAGACACACGAAAGTAGTAATGCACTTAGTTGGATGATTTTGACACTTCCCATGCTTGATTAAATTTTCACTTGTGATTTCACCATGAAAGTAGAGAAACTATAGTATTGGCTAAATTCAGTTCACGAGAGCAAGTTCTGATGATTTAAATGAAATGCATCCTTAGCAAGACAAATGCATTAGTGATAATTGACTATTCCATCCATAATTAGGTACATCTAGTTGATTCTATACTTTAGGACATTTGTGTGTAGTTGACTTTTTTCAAGATGTTAATTTTTCTTGCATTGTTTTATGGTTGTTGTTATTTACTTAGTTAAAATGATTAGTCTGGATAGTTGAGTGAGCTAAAAGCCTTAGTAGTTGGAAATAATTCTTGTAGAATTGCTCCTAACTCCCTAGTACTGTGAGCCACAATGAATAAGAGAATTGGGATAAAATTTAAAGCATAAGTTAGAATCTCATCACTTGCAGTATGAAATTTTGAGTTATGTTTAAAACTTGGATGCAGTTAAGGTTCAAATTCCCCATGCAATCACTAACTATAATTTTTTAGCAAGTATGCTATTTAGGGATTGGTGATTTATTGGGTAATTTCTTTCATTCGTTGTTTCTTTGTTCATCAAGTCTGATTGGTTATAAATAGTGTGTTATATAAAGTGCTTTTTAAAGAGAGTAATGAGAGTCTCCAACGAACTTATCAGGGGATTATCAAGTGTTTATTGTTGTGTGACTATTTTCATTAGTTTGAGATATTAATAAAGTTGCTATTTTGAATTGAGTTCTTTGTTCTCTCCTCTCTCTCTCTCTCTCTCTCAACACACACAGATATATATATTGTGTAATTGTTTTATGCCTTCAATTATATATTTCTGCGCTTTATTATTAGTAGAACTCATAAAATTTTGGAATTTTCCAAATTAACTGCGTGTTGTTAGACCTTATATTCCAAGCACATGAAGTCATGCCTTCAACTAATTAGCTAAACAAAAAACAAAAGATAAATAAATAAATTTATCAAATGAGGTCATAATAGCAACCGAACGCCAGCCCAAGTCAAATTACATAAATTAGGTTTTAATAGCATGAAAATGAAAACGTGGCTGGCAGTGTTGCTATCCTTCATAAGGAATAAATAAATAAATAAAGCAAGTCATTTTAACAGTCCAAAAAATGCCCCAAACAATCTATCTTTACTCAATATGGTTGAAAATAACGTTAGTACCTGTAATCTAAAAATCTTTAACAACTAAATGCAAAAGTTGCCCCCAATACAAAGTTAATTATCATTTTTGCATTATTCTTATGGAGATGTCTACACTGTTTACTACAAAGTCTTGAAAATTATCCCCAGAACAAAAGGGAGAAGAACAACTCTAACGATGTTGTAATAAACTCCATCTAAATAATGTTTAATAAACCCAAAAATAATAAATAACTCCAAATGTGGTGTTTGGCATATCTTAAGAATATTCTTTGGATTTAAGTTTTGATTCGGTGACACTCGAAATATTTCGACTTTTTATTTGCTTTTTTTTTTTTTTGCTTTAAAATGTAACATTGGAGAGACCAATTCAGTGGTAAAAGGAGGGAAAGTTTCCTTCTCTAATTTTTTGTCCTTCTTACAATTGGTACACTTAGGGCATTTCATGCATGCTCTTTACTTTCATCAGTTTTGGTTAACATTAGACTCAAATGGAACAAATATAAGAACATAGGGTTCAAAGTGTTCAATATGAGTTTAGAGTGCAAAGTGAGATCATATACAATTTAAAGGGTGCAAATTAAAATCAAATAGAAATTAAAGAGTGTAAAATGGAACTAGACTTTTTATTATTGTGTACACACTCCTATTAGTTTTGCTTACAATTTTAACTATTGGCCTCAAATGGGAAAAATATGAGAGTTTAGTGTCCAAATTGTTAAAAATTTAAAATTGAAAATTGAAACGCAAAGTGAAAGCTAGCTACAAGTTAGCAATCCAAAGTGAAATTAATCCAGTTTTTCTGTGTCCACTAAGGATACTTTGAGTACATGGAATTCGATCGATAGGCCACATTATAGCAGTTTGCGCAATTTGAGGTACAATATCGAAACTTTTTTAGTTTGAAGAGCTAAAATAAATGCAACCCATCAATTTGCGAGTTGGATACTTCACTTCGCACAATAAATAAAAACTAAATTGAATCCTTTCTTCAATTTTGCACATAAAATACACAAAAATGCTGTTCTCGTGATTCCTAAAGAGAAATATATGTTGCCCCCCAATGTTTGGCAACTATACAATTTCAGTCTCTAAAATTTTGAAAAAAAAAAAAGGTCCCCAATATTTGGCACATAATGCAAATTTTGTCCCAAAAGTTATAACAAAATTTGGTCCTCGGTATTTCCAATTTGAAGCAGATTTAAGACAATTGTCTGATTTTTCAAATTATTAACAAGATCACGTGTTTTGTAAAGTTTTACTTATTATAAAATCGAATCAAAACAGCAACTAACATTGAAGAATAAAGATAAGCCACGTGATAGCATGTAAGTAATTAATTAATCAAGAAACAAAATAAAAATTAAAACTATACATAAAAATTGAGAGCTAAGATTTTTTGCTTGAGGCAATGCGGATAGCTATACCTGGCAATTGGGCGGGTTGGACGGGTTTTGGGTGGGTTAATATTGGGTTTTCATTTAAATGGGTTATACCCAATCCGTCCAACTTAAACTTGGGTTAATTTTGGATTGGGTTATATTGGGTCATCACAAAACCATGACCCAAATATGACCCAATATATTAATTTAATAGATTTTGATACATAAACTCTCTCAAATACATTTTCGCATACAACAAAAAAATTTTACACACATAAACACATTTTTATATAGATAGACATATTTTCACACACTGAAACACTCACGATACATACACACACTCACTTCTTAAATTCATTTGAAATACATTAGTGTGTTTGGATAGTAAATTATTTGAGATAATTTTGTGAAAAAAATACTGTAACATTTTTTTGATGTGATGTATGTGACATAGAAAGGTGATTGAAAAATGTGTAGATGATACAAGCAAATCAATGTGTGTAAATAAGGTGTAAATAATATGCATTTCAAACACACTATTTTTACGCATACAAACACACTAAAATACATCCTAATATACTTTTACAAATACACGCACATATTAAATGTTTAAACTCTAAAAAGGTTAGCGAAATTGTTAGAAATCTCATCTCAGGAGAGGTTTCTGGAATTACGCCATATAAAAACGATGGCAAATTGGACCAAAAGCAGCAGCATAGCCTGCTTCCATACATTGACCGCTTCCAAACTTTAAAAATTTGTTTTTTTTCCCTTTTTTTTTAAGAATATACGGGACCAATTCCCCCGCAGTGACAGTAGTACTTCGTAAAAACAAGAAATGAGTAAACATTAATTAATTATTAGGCTACGAAATACTAGATTTAGCAACTAACAAACAAATAATAAGAAACTAGATTTAAATTCTACAGGTCGACAACTTCCTAATGACCTTCATTGAGCAAAAAAATTAATTTGTTTATTTTTTTTTTGACTTAAGTTGCGTAATGGGTGCCCAACACAAATACCCAAACTGCCCAAAATATATGTGGGCTTTTATTACCCAACCCAAATTTGACCCAACACCCAATTTACCCAACCCAATCTCTCAAATTAGTGGGTGGATTGGGTGGGTTATTGGGTTTTGGGCATAATTGCCAGCTCTAGGGATAGCTAATGAAAATGAGTTTTGGGTCAATGAATTGGGTGCTCTAACTGGTTTGAATTTTGTAGTTTAACGAAAAAAATAGCTTTTATAGGTTAATTGATTAGCACGTAAGTTATTAGTCCTTAATCTTGCTGTTTAAAATTAGGTGCTACTTTATTTTTTGCTTTTTAAATTTAATTTAACAGACATATAACTGTACGTGACTCAATTTTTTCAATAATTAAACAAACTCTTCAGATATCTTAAATTTGCTTTGAATTAGATACAACAGGGACTAGATTTGTTTTTACCAAAATATCAAGGACTAAAATTGCACAAGTACTAAATATTGGTTGCCAAAACTACATTTTTCCCCAAATCCTAGTACTTGTAATAAACAATAAACTCCTATTATTTAGCGGCCACTCACGTCCAACACTAAAACAAATTTTATATTTTTACTATTATAATCTAAAGAGATTCAGGGCTTTCAATTTTAAATTTGCTTATGGAATTTATTAAAAAAAAAAAAAAGAGCATAATCCTCAATGATCGGAAACCATTTTTATCAATAAAAAAAATCCCAGCAACCAAAAAAGGAAACTTTCCTAAACATTACTTCCGCAAACTAACACAACGGTAATATGACCTTCCCGAATCCGAATAGAATTCAGGATTAAGAGGTTTCCGGGTTTCAGTTTTAAATTTGCTCTTGGAGAAAATGGAATGAAAAATGGTTACATTTTCTAAATATAGTTCTCAAAATATTAATACGGGCAACAAATTACCTTTAGGCATTGAACATCAAGTACTATTACTAAAATCCCAGAATCCCAGAACCAGAAAGCAAAAAAGGAAACTTCCAAAACTATTACTCCCACAAACTAACATAACGGTAATATGCCCCACCTGAGTCCTAATAGGATTCAGATACCAACTTAAACTATCCAACACAAATAGCTGTATAAATTCTGAATCCTCACATTGCCGCAGAATTTCTTCGTAGGAGTCCTTAAACCTAGTTTTCTTTTCAACATCAGCAGCAGTTGTTCTTGAGAAGAAGACGAGAGACAGAGATTTCTGATCACTGGGCTTCATCATTCCAGTCCGTTTTAGGTTTTCTTCAATTATTTCTTTTCATTGTTAGTTTTAAGTAATCATTAATAGGAAGAAATCGTAGTTCTAGCATCTAAGTTGGTGGAAGGGAAGATCAAGAATGGGGGTTCTGAATTTCCGCCGACGCCCTCGATAGAGCAAGTATCCTCAAAGATCAAAGTTCGATTCCGCTCAAGATGAGGAGATACTTTGTCCCGTGATTGAAAAAACAGTACCTTTCAAGAAATCCATTGTGAATAAGGGTAAAAAGGAAGTTCTTTTGGCAAGAACTACTGGAATCAGTTCCCAGAATCACAATAATCTACGCAGAACCAGGAAAGGTTCCGCTGATGATCTTTCGGGATTTCGCACATTGACTGAAAAAACAGGGAAAAATTGGGAGAATAGAGGTAAAAGAATGGTTCAATTGGCAAGAGATACCAAAATCAGTTTGCCCATTCTTGATGATCATCAGCTTCTCGATCAAGAACCATTCTTGAACGAAAAATCAGCGGCCACACAGGAATCTACTGGGCAAAGCAAGACGAAGATTACTTTTAAGAAGAAACTAGTTGTAATGATCGATATTCCTGATCGAGTGACGAAGCAGAAAACAGGCGATATTTGTTCTCTTCCGTCAGAACAGAACCAGCGGGAACAACTTCCACTGGAGTTGAAGAAGTACGTAAAGGAACTTGGGGCAACAGGGGAACTTGTTTTGGTGATTGAAAAGAAATTGTCTTCTTCAGACGTGAACACTGGGCTTCAAAGATTGTCGATTCCGGTAAAACAGGTTCTGAATCACGGGTTCTTGACAGAAGAAGAGAGGAGCAGATTCAACATTGATAACAAACAGCAAGAAATTAACGCCCTCTTAATTGAGCCATCACTTGCTCAATCAGGAATCAAGTTCAAAAAGTGGTATATGGGGAACTCTGAAGTGTACGTGTTGGTGAGTGGCTGGAATGAGGTTGTGAAGAGGAATGGATTGAAACCAGAAACACCAGTGCAGCTATGGTCATTCAAGAAGGATTCACAATTGTACTTTGTTTTGGTGCGGTTGTAGTGGGGCTGCTCTGCATAGCGATGCTTAATTTGTAAATTACATTCTTGAATTTTGACGTAATTAACTGCAGTTTAATCATGTTAATGTAGGATGAAAATTATTTTCTTTGGCTGTCTCGAAAGTGATGGATATATATAGATAGATAGCTAAATCTAGATCGATCATTCATATATGTTTGTACTTATAGAAGATTAGTAATATTTCATGTGTTCTTTGTCCGTGTATATATTTTCCATAATATAGTTTTCTAAGGTACTAAATTTCTAAGATGTAATTTCTTTTAATGGTTTCTAAGTACTACAGTGATGTCTTCGTGTATTCCTTTTGCTTATGTGGATGTTTCGTTTGATGTCATTTGAGTTAAAATTTTTCAATTTTTTATTAATTAATTGTTCTCCTTCATCTGATTTCATGATTATATTTTCAGTTTTAGTCGATTTTTTTCATTTTTTTTGGGTGTTCAATTTTCTTTTTCCGAATTTTTTGGGTGTTAATGTTTGATAGTGCTATTTCAGTTAGGTGTTAATGATTAATAGTGCTATTCGCAGCTAATTCATAGCTAAGCAGCTACTGCTTACTAAATCATCAAGAGGCTTCAGAGCCAGTATTCTATACAAGAACTAGGAAGATTTAACTCTGCACGTTTGATGTCATCTTATGATATTTTCTTGAGAATAAAATGAAAAACTAGAAAGGAAAGAGGAAAATCCAAAATTAAAAGAATTGAAAGACTAAAAAAAATTGTATTTTAGGAAAGTGATTTGAATATTTTTTTAATCATTTAAGGAGAAGATAGATCTCTGCAATTTCTCTTTTTTAATTTCAATCATTAAGGTGAAGATTTTTGTGGGAAAGAGGAAGAATTAAATAAAGAAGAAAGAGAAAAAGAAATAAAAGAAAGAAAAATAAGGTAAATAAAAAGTCAAAATAATGCAAGGGTAATTTTGTCCTAAAGGGGGTTAAGTGAGCAAAATTAAAGGTTAGAGGGTAAACTGAGAAATGAGGTATTCTTTAAGGGGATAAAATGTGATTAACCCTATTATGAAATGCAAAGACATAAAGAAACAAGCATTTTCACTTAATTACTTGGGCCAAACTTGGACTTTAGGTGCTTCCAATTTTTCCTTCTATTTTTTTCCCTATCTCTCGGTCCGGTACAAAAGCCCAGCTTCTCTTAGCATAATACGTTAATTGCATGTTACTTCCAAGACAAAACATGCAACAACAGCATTTTTGCACTATACAATTGTCCTTTTTTAATCTTTCCAGCTTTTCTACAAAGTAGAGACCTATGAATGAGAAAGGACAAGAGAAAAAAGACATACCAAGGTGTTGGAACAGATGATGCAGAATCCAACTCAGCAACCCCGTCTTTCCACTTCTTCAGCAGCCAAACAGAGTATACGATCATTGCAACTAGTGTTGTTCCTCTCAGATTTAGCCGTCCCTTTCTTCATTTTTTTTTCAATTTCCCTTTCGCCCTTTTTCCCCTCCTTCACAGCCAGATTGAAGACCCCCTCGCCCGGTACAAATGATGAAGAAATTGAAGACCCCTTCAGCTCCAGATGTGATATTCAGCAGTCACCTTCATTCTTTCTTTCGCTTTCCCTTTCCCTCTGCTGTCTCCCTCCCTCTCTGCCGTCACCCTCTGTTTTTCTCCTCCCCTTCCTTCATAGCCGGACGATGAAGAAATTGAAGAACCCCTTCAGCTCGCTTCTCCAAATAACTCCAGATACTGCTGTGACTCTCGTTCTTTCTTTTCCCTTTTCCTTTCTCTCTGTATTCTCCTTCCCACTCAGTAAAAGACACACAGAAATTGATGGTATGTTTCTCCCTTTCCCCTAAATCTTGTCTTTGTGGCTAAAAAAGAAAACAAGAATGCATGGGTGGCCGACTCTCTCTGTTCTTGTTGCTGTTTATGATTTGACCGGTTCATATCTGAGTCAAATCCAAGAATTTGGCCGGTATCCTTCTACACGGTTCTAACTCGGTCAATATCGACTGATTTGGAGCGATTCAAATTGGATATGGTATAATCAGCGTTTCGGGCATCAGTATCGGAACGGTAGGGACTGTTCGGGTTATGACTCGGCCGGGTTGGCGAACCATGGTATATAGTCAGATAAACGTTCTCTAAAAGCAAGGCTTTATGCTTACCCCAGACTACTTTAAACCAGGGCACTTTAGAATAAGTTTGAACAAGCTCACTTATGGCACAATCGACTGTGTAACCTCCATTTAAACAAGGCAACCAGTAATGAGTCTTCAAGACCAGAATTTGGCAGTACATGAGGCCCCTTAGGATGCCATACCACAAGAAAGTGGTTTTGTCATTACAAACAATCAAACTGGGTACATTCCTTTGCAACAGGCCTCAATTTAAGAAGCCTGTGCCAATTCCAAGAAAACGAAGGCTTAGCTATAACATTTAAACACAGGATAATCTATTTACACATATTATTGTATCTGTTACCAGAAGTTCTATCACTGATCAGTTGTGTCATTTGAGATCTTGTTATTTCACTTTGCTAATGTAGAAACTTTGATAACTCACAGAGTATGGCACTCCTGGTGCCTCTCTCTCATTTTATCCGTCAGAAACTGAACAAACCATTTGTCTTTGTGTGTTTGGAATAACGAAACTGAACAGGACTGAACGAAGTAATGTCATCGGGAGCTACTTAAAGCTATTGACATAATCTGGAAGTTATATCAGGGTCAACAGACAAATCTCAAACTACATGGTAAATAATCCTGTCACACTAACTCGAGCATCTGAATTAAGTTTCAATAAACCATGAGGTGGTTTTTCTCAGACTACAGCACAACATGATAACTTCTTTGGATTTGACAAAACATATCGCACCAAATAACAATCCGAATCACCTCTAAAGTGGGAGCTGCTTAATCAGCCAGAAATTCCAAACTATTCTAATAATCGATCAACCTGCCATACTATGTTGTCCATGCCCCAACTTACATTTCAAAAACGGCTGTGATTCCTCACTAATCATAGAAACCAACAGACCACTACTGATATGAAAACATGAATATGATCCTTTGATGCTCTGTGATTTGAGAAAATCAAGGGACAAACAATGCTTTCAAGCTCGTGCACCTACATAACAAAAATCCAAATCTGCTCAAGAACCTTCTTCATACTTCATTTGCAACTGGCCCCTCTAAAAATAAATGCAAAGTTGTTTCCTCCGTAGCACGACAACAATCACAAATGGAAGGAATGCTTAGGCCTCGTGAACGTAAAGTAAGATCCAGTGGAAGAAAATTATGCACCAAACGCCATGTAAAAAATGATAACTTCAGTGGTAGAATCGGGTTCCAAAACAGAGAATCCACAAGGGATATCCTCCTTTGCCGCAACAGTTCCATGCTAATTTCACTGAAAAAAAGACCAAGTTGGAAGGAAACCATATCATTCTATCAACCTGATCAGGTTGAAAAAAAAAACCTCTTGGATAGCCTGTACCACATGAACTGGCACCCACTGTAAAAGGCATTGCTCATTCCAGGCCTCTCCTGAAACGAACTCAGCCACCAAAAAATGTGGTGACTCAGATCTATCCAAAATGGAACACAGTGGCTCATCAAATAACCATCTATCTTTCCAAAAATTCACCAATCCCTCCCAACAACCATCTAATATTCTACTCCACCAAGTGTTGCATCTCCTCCAAATGGCTCCATAACACTGTAGGACAAGGGAAGGAGGTTGAGACCGGATGAAGACCTTTTTATGTATTTTTCTTGCATAAAGTCAGCCCAAATAGACTCCTTAAACCGAAGCTTTCACCAAAACTTGCACGCAAATGCTCAAGACATATCCTCAAATGACTGAAAGCCTTGACCACCCTTCTTATCCCAAGATGACCACATTAATCTTGATATGAGGAAAATATGGTTGTAGGAGAGTGTTAAATATTTTTTGACTGTATGAGTTGCTTACTTATGGAGTTAGATTTAGGTGAGAGATTGAATTGAATACGATTAAATTTGAGTAGAATTGTCTCTCCTTTACTAGACGTTATGAGCATTTTGGTGTAATTTGAATGGTTACATAATGATTGATTATCAAACCATGGGGTTTGAATTTGAAAAAAAATATGTGCTTTAGATTGACACTTGAATCATTGGTTTTGTAGTTTAATGATATTGCTTGAGAACAAGCAAGGATTCAAGTGTGGAGGAGTTGATAAGTGCTAATTTTGTGATTAGTTTGAAAGTGTTTCATATTGTTCTTGAGTCAATTTGTGGAGTTAAAAGATATAAGTTGCTCCTTTTGGCTTTTAATTTGCATCTTGAGATCATAGTTGAAGTAGTTGTGATTATGTTCGGTGCCAAACCAGAAAATATAAATATTTCTGCTCCAAAAATCTAAATTCAAGTATAATGGTAAATAGGGTAGAATCATCAGGAATTGTGTTATTTATTTTTCTTATAAAAATGACAATAAATGAAATGGGGGTTTTAAGTAAATTTATCTAAGGTTGCATTTGATAAAACTGAAGTCTGAAAGCTGAAATCTGAAATTTAAAGCCTAAATCCATTGAATTATTAAATTGTTAAGTATTAAATCAAATACGCTTGAATGTATATCAAATTCAATGATAAATAAATAACTTATCACTTATTTTTGGGAACAAGTTTTGCCTAGAAAGTTCAATACCACTTAATTAATTCAAATGTTCAATTTTTAGTTATCAAACACATTTGAACATATTAAGATGTAAATCTATTAAATTTAAGTGCTGAATGAGATTATCAAACAGGGGCTAAGTAACTTAAGCGATGAAAAATAATAATGCAAAATTGAATAAAAATAAACCAATATCAAACAATTCTCTAGTCTAAGGTTCAATCGCCACTTTGGTTCATTTAGTGATCATTGATGCTAAGAAATAAATCATTATTTATAAACAAATTGATTATGGTTGTCAACAAGCTCTGACTACCTGTCTCTCCTTACTTTGTCGATAACCACAATAAATTCTGTGATTATTTCCCTTACCAATTAAGTAACCCTAAACAAGCTTTTAGGATTTAACCTGTTGACAGTATTAAATATTAGAAAGACTACCAGCCCTATCCAACAAATACATAAGCTCGATTCATTTAAACTAGATTATATATTCTCGTGATTATAATTCAAAAGTTTCCATTTCAATCAAATTACACTACAAAAAAAAAGATTTCTAGTGACAACAATATTTGTCAGGAAAATATACGTATTTTGTCAGGAAAAGTTTTCGTGACACCAATGTCGTCAGAGAAGATTAGTCACCTATACGCCGTCGGCAAAAGGTTTTCCTGACAACTATTGGAATTGTCGTCAAGAAAAGTGTTATTTTATGTGACGCATCATTAGGAAAGGTAATCGTGATGATTTGATCGTCAGGGAAAGACCTCATATTCTTGACGATCCTTTGTCGGGAAAGACCCTGAACTTTGTCACTAAATTTTTGATTGTCAAGAAAAGTCCTACATTGAAACTTGTGAGGAAACTTTAATGACAATGCAATATCATTTTTCCTGACGACATCTGCATCACTATAATATATTAATTTCTAATTTGACCATTCAGCCTTTTTAAGCCCAGCAATTTTAGTGACAACAATGACCGTATCTTTTTTTTGAATAATAATTTTTTATTTTATTTTTAAAAAAATTTTAGCAGAGCTTCCCCTCACAAATGGACGAAATCTCCCTGCCAACAAGCCCAATTTCAAGAAAAAATAAAACTCCTGACTAAACCATCGCATATCATCTATTTAGACACTCCATCCAATCAAAATATAAAAGTATGCAAGCAAAATATCAACCAAAACTTCACAAATTATCATTAGTAGGCAACCATAATATGTCAAACCACAAAAGTTAACTATGTCAAACATTTACATATCATCACATTCCATGATTTGAAACCAATATAAACATTGCTATTTCTCCCTAGATAACTGCCATATACCTAACATATGCTAAAACCAAAAGATGGACTTTAATTCCATGGTCAACAAAATACTAGAGATCGATGATATCAAAATAGAAGAGTTCTTCAGTATGAGCCAAAAGCAATCCACAAGTTCACCCCAAACCTGTACAATAAAACCAAGAAAAATCTGAAATCAGAGAAATAATAGAATGGTATGCAAAAGATGTATTTTTGTTATGATGCATGGATGATCACTACAAATTGCTTAGGGACCACCTAATAATGAGTACAAGCAATGCATTAACTTGTACCAGAATAATTACTATGCTGCAAGTAACCAATACTATACCAGGAAATACAAATCATAACATAAATTGTTCCACATCTATTTGCTACTACCTAACTACCTAACTCCCCAGCTCGCATCTATTTGCTACTACCTAACTACATTACAGCAATACATGATTTACCCAATAAGCCTACAACTAAAGATTAGCATTTCATGATATTGGGTTAGCCAAGAATTAGACCTAAGCATCCTCCACCAGGTCAAGTTGATGGGGCGCAATATCTGTTCAAGCAGATGAAAGCAAAAGGCCATTTCTCACTCAGCTTTCAACCTTGAGTTAAATGAATGAATTAGCAGCCTCCACTTGGCACGACTGCGATCAAGTCCCACAGTCTTCTTGGAGAAACATGTTAGGTGTCAATCCAATATTTGCAACTAAACTACTCAATCAATACACACTTTCCTCATGAAACTAAACTTCTTGAAGTGCTAGATTTAACTCGTGTGCCGACTTGGCAATTGAACCACCTCTTCTGGAAAACCCCAAAACAAATAAGCAACAAAGAAATCATCATGTGCGTACATTGAGAACAGCAATTTAGGGAGAGAACAATCACCTGCAAAGTACAGGCAAGCAACGCTTAACCTTTTCAAGCTCAACAAAGCATGTATTGCAGCGTTCCAACCTTTTGCACCAACCCAACAAGAGTCTCAGAATTAGGAGACTTCAGATAATACGGATAATAAGAGATGTTTTGAGATATTGAATCACACCTTTGCTCTGCCTCAATATCCACTCCTACGGATGAAGGTGCTGATATAGAAGAATATATTACTGACCCAAATACTCTGACCAGCTTCAGAAGCATCTCCAATGAGATATTTTGATGCCTGCAGAATAATATGTATCACATGCCAAGAGAACAGAATAAGTAATCAGCTGGAAACAATTCACATTTACAGGCATGTCAAACCAATAAAGGCATCCATTCAAACAGTTCATGGAAAACCTTTATACAGCAAATTACCTTTTGTTGTAAGAAAAATCTGTGCAATTAGATCTGAGCAAGATAGATAAATATCACCATGTGAAAAGTTTAACTCAAAAGAGTTTTCTATTTATCCGTCGCCACGTAAAAATTCAATTAACTGTTTCTATATTACATTGTCACAACGTAAGAAGTTCATTAATAAAACCTGCCTTCTCAAAGTCCAGGGCAAGCCAGTTAAATAGATCTTGTACCTCAGTTTCTTTCATAGCTACCCATCTAACAAAAAGGAAATTTAACACAGAAGTTTCTATTGCCATTTCTCAGCTAGCAAAAGTTTAGATTAAAGCTCACAGCGTGCAAAAGTTGGCAAATGGAAAGTGGGCTGGTAAGAAAAAGATATTAATGGAACAGAAATGATAACTTTTAACTAACATGCACCTATACAAAGAGATGTCAAGGCCAAATCATCATTATTTTTTTTCAATTTACTTTATTATGAAATCACGAGACTGACTTCACTGTACTGTTAGCAAACAGCTTAGATCTATTCCAGATATGTATCATAGATCCAACAAAATTCCAATTGGGCTGGTAAGAGAAAGATACTAATGGAACAAAAATGATAATTTTTAACTAAAAACACACCTATATGAAGAAATATCCAGGTAGAATCATCTTTTTCTCAATTTAAATAACTAAGAAACAGTGTGACTGGCTTCACTGTTATTTTAGCAACCAGCTTAGATGTATGTCAAATGTCTTGTAAATCCAACAAAATTCCAATTTGTAATAGGCTTAGACTATAAAAGAAGCCAGAGACTGCTGCTTAAACATCTTTACCTGTCCATCTCACTTTCAAGAGCATTTACAGGGCAAATGAGAAGAACTATGACACATCAACATAATGCCAAGAATTATGACAGCAGAAATTTGTCCTGTAAACCCTGCCATTCCACCTTTAATCTGGAAATGGAAGAACAACTGAATCTGAAGTCACACATCCAGTATAGATAATCACAGTAGCAACTAGCATTGCTGTCATAATTCTCACATCTCAACTCTGTTAGTAAGCTGAATTCAAGCAATGAGATTTAGGCCGTGGTAAGTCACTAACATGCTCCATTTTTTATTGCAACACTGGGATTTCTCCACCACCAAATTATCCTGGGCCATCTTCACTTTTTTGTTATATGGGTGATGCATAGGAAAAAGTGTCAGTAGTGTTCGAAGACTATCCTTGCAGTAAGTAGCAAGGATGCAACCACTGAGAACACATTGCTGGTTTCCCCATAGCCAGTCTTAAAATTTCTTTCAGTGTTCCATGCTGACCTGAAATTTATCTATTATCTTCACCCAAAACAAAATACAACTACCTCATATAAAAGCCACTCAAATGTAGTTCAAACTATGTAGACATACGTATAAAAAAGACTGGACAATAGTACACCCATTTTGACTAACCAAGTCGAAATTTCCTCTTTTTTTGGCCATGAAATCCAAACAACATTACCACACTTCTAATCCAATAACCAATATTTGCACCAGGACATATAACCCAAGGAAATATTTAGAAACTTAATTGTAATTTAAGTACATATTCTTAATCTACAACTGCATTGTATAAAAAATAATGCCATTTCATGAAATATCGATCTTTCATCAAAAGGGTAAGCTAAAAATTGTAACTTTTCTGTTAAATAGCGAAGCAACAAAACTGAAAAATTGAGCTGATTGCAAATTCCATAGTCAGACCTGAAAAATTGAATTGACTCACCAGTCAGAGCCGACTGCCAATTCCACTATTGTACTTTCAGTACCTTGAGCAGAGCTGAAAAATTGATGACTTGGAAATAGGAGGAGCAACCAAAACAGGATACCAACCGGGTCAATTTTCAAAGGATCTCTGTCGAGCAAGTGAGCATCAGCAAGAATGATATCAACAAGTTTTCTACTGATTATATCCCCGGGCACAAGAATTTAAACATCTTCCTGGGTTTTGACGAACAGAGAAAGAGAGAGATGAATAAAATACCCACTATAAAAATAAAAAATGAACCAATTAAGGACAAAATTGAAGGGTGATTTGGAGAAAAGGAACTGATTCAAGACAAAATTGAAGACAAAATTGAAGGATTATTTGATTTTTACATCACCTTAGACCATCGTGTTGTCTCTCTTGTTGAAAGAGATGAAGACAAGTTCGAGTTCGTTGTTGTTGGAGATATGAAGACAAGTTACAGATTTGGAGAAAGTGTTTCTTTGTCGTTGTTGTTCCAAAAGTAAGAGATACGGAAAAGTGTTTCTTTGTTTCCCGGTTTCCATGTCATAAGTCTGATTTCCTTCTAAATTTTTTTGGGTCCAAAATGGGGAAAAAACTGGTGGGAAAAAAATGGAGGGAGAATGAAAACTTTTCCTGACGAATTGATGTGGGGAAAGTAACTCTAGACAATGAAAAAAATAGAAAAACATGTTTGGCTTCTGAAGGACATTTGCCTGACGGGTTGTCATAAAAAGTATTGTTTTTGTAACGAATAGGTTGGTTGTCATGAAAAATTTGTCACGAAAGAAATAATTTTTTGTAGTGTTATATCACTCGCCATAAATACTAAAACTACCAAACAATTATGGATTTGATATTTTGAGATGGCAATAGATTATTTCACAATTAAATAGTGATAAGGTATTTAACCGTAGAAAATAATCATATAAATAATGAACAGAGAATATAAAAATTTATAGATAAATGTAACCATAAGAACAAATTAAATCTCACAGTATTCATTGAACCAAAACTTTGATTATACTTTGACTAGAACAAGGATTTAGCTAAGCCTCATGGTTGAATCGCAGTCGAAGATATAATTGGGGTTTGCTATTGCAGAGAAAAGAAAGAAAAAAATTAGCGCTGGCTAATTTTTATTCCAATGAATGAAAAGCTTAAAGTCAAAGTCGTCAATTGTCTCTTAACATGCATTCTTAATCTTTGTCTACAAAAGAAAGAAATTTGCCCACTAATGCTTGCCTACTTCTTCTCAAAAGGATAAGAATCCTTTTAGCACTAAAATACTACCATCATCACTAAAAAAAAATAAAAGATATTATTTCTAAAAATTAATCAATATCCAACTTCAAAAAAGGAAATAAATCTCTTGATTATTAGGAAATAATTGAGCAAGGCCCACTTCAAATTCCGTGATGTTCGGACTTCACAATAGGTTAAGACGTGCCCGTGTCTTGTAAAGTATAGTCCTCTGGAAATTTGGCTTTTAATGGCCTTTTTACTCCCTTTTCATAGCAATTTCCTGGAAGTAACACCAAAAATCAAACATGCGTAAAATCTAGTAATTAACACCATATCTTGGCAAAATAAAAAGGAAAAATATTCACAAATTATGTACACAATTAACCATCTAACAAATTACAATATTTTACTCGCATAATCTCTATGTTTTCGTAGGCCAAAATGATCAAACTCAATTGAGAGTAAATTGGTAGACTAAAAGTGATGTATTAGAAACTTAAAAAGTCACAACGATGATCCAAAGAGGTGGTGCAACTCAAGAAATTTGAAAAGATGAAGATTGGAAAGTCATAAAGAAAAAGGAGAGAAATCTCTGAGGAATTCTCAAGGTTTCTAGCAGTTGCTGCAAGGGATTTTGGGCAGAGAGTTTGAATTCAAAGAGCAAAATAGAGGAAGACAAACCCTCGAAGAATCCCTCTAGGGTTTCTCACAAACTCCCCATGGTTTATACACAAACCTCTGAGGGTTTGTTGGTGGCTGCAAGTTGTCAACTTGCTTGATTTTTTGTTTCCTTTCGCATCCTTGATATGACATAAAGCAATAATTTGTGTCAGTCTTTTGGGGTTTTAGGAGCTTCTTTTCTTGACTATTTGACACGAACAAACACGTTTTTGAGGAGAGAGTTTAGTTCTTGAGCAAGAACAACTTTCTCTCTAACTTAGCGTAGTTTTAGTTTTAACTTTAGTTTTCATTTCTTTGAAAAAACTTGAAGACCTCTTGGTGTAACAAAATATTTTTTATGGTAATGAAGATGCTGAAGCATAGAGATCTTGCTTTTTTAGTTGAATGAGCATTTTTTCTTCTTTATTCTCTTTAGTGTTGTATTAATGCTTAGTTACATTAAAGATATGAACATTATTGTTGAATCTACTATGTCTAGCTAAATCTCCTTGTTCTAAGGATAGATGAAACTATTTGTGCTTTAATTATGGTTGAATATAGTTGATTATTGATATACCATATACTTGCTAGTTCACTTATTCTTGCTTTTACATTTGTGAATGCTTGATCACCATTTTGCAAGGCAGGAGAGTTTTAATCTATGAAAGTAGTTGGTAATGATGGAAATGGAATAGGTGGAACCTAAGGAGTAGACACACGAAAGTAGTAATGCACTTAGTTGGATGATTTTGACACTTCCCATGCTTGATTAAATTTTCACTTGTGATTTCACCATGAAAGTAGAGAAACTATAGTATTGGCTAAATTCAGTTCACGAGAGCGAGTTCTGATGATTTAAATGAAATGCATCCTTAGCAAGACAAATGCATTAGTGATAATTGACTATTCCATCCATAATTAGGTACATCTAGTTGATTCTATACTTTAGGACATTTGTGTTTAGTTGACTTTTTTCAAGATGTTAATTTTTCTTGCATTGTTTTATGGTTGTTGCTATTTACTTAGTTAAAATTCTTGATTAGTCTGGATAGTTGAGTGAGCTAAAAGCCTTAGTAGTTGGAAATAATTCTCGTAGAATTGCTCCTAACTCCCTAGTACTGTGAGCCACAATGAATAAGAGAATTGGGATAAAATTTAAAGCATAAGTTAGAATCTCATCCTTGCAGTCAGTGTTTTCAGAACCGGACCGGATCGGTCGGTTCGACCGGTTGGACCGCGAACCGGCCATGTCACCAGTCCGGTCTAATGCTAAAGCCGGAAGGAGAACCGCTGAAACCCGGACGAACCGTGTGAACCGTGAACCGGCGGTTTTTTAAATTTTTCAACAAAATACCAAGAATGGTGTAGCCATGATTCGAACCTGAGTCTCCCAATTTGCATATGACAATCTTACCACTATACTGTAGTTAAGTTTGTTGAGAATTGTACTTGACTAAAAAATATATTGAAACATCAAGTTCTTCTCTTATTTTTTTTTTCAATTTTTTCTTCTTAACCATTTTTAACCCAAATATCCACAACAAGATTTTCTCAAGTCTTCACCATTATTATCAAGTTATTATCTTTAGCAAATTGTAAACAAGTTGAAAATTTCAACTTTTCTTGTTTTCCAACATCTTGGTAAGTTTAATTTTTTTCTTTTCAAGGCTTTTTTTTCTATATTATTATCTTTAGTTGATTTTTTTGCATTTTCTTCTTTTTCCCCTCAATTTTCATATGTTTCCCTCATTTTTTGTTTTATTTTTATTTGATTAATTAAGGATGAAATTTTTACAAAACTAGTGCACATCCATGTAGGAATTGGGTAGGAATTACAAATAATAACATTAGGCTGGTAAAAAATATGGTAGTTGGCACATAATCGAAGCTATTGATAATTGAATTTAAAATAATTAATGGTATAGGATCATTGAATTTAATATAACATGTTAATTAGTAATGTTTAGTAGCAATTAATTTTTTATGTGTTTAACTGTATATTTGTTTTTAAAAAATTTTTAGTTTTTTTTTTAGTTTGAGCAATTAGATTATATTTTTATAATCAAATTTTAACTTTTTCAGCTTAAGTTGATTAAATTGTGAAGGTGCTGTGGTTGCTTATCATGCCACTCATAAAAGTTTGCTATTCAAATGGTTTGTCTTAACTTGAACTCTTTTATGAATTTTTTTAAGGGTTGTAAAAGAATTTCAATATTTAATTCATTTATTTTTTGTGTTTTTATTTGTGATAATTGGTGAACATTTGGATTGTATCTATTTATGTTTATAATGAATTTATGAAAACTTGTGGTGAATTATGATATTTTAATTATATTTATCATTCCATGCTTTATGTATAACTTTTACGAAATTTATTATTATCATAACTTAAATTAAGTTATATTGGTAAAGTTCAAGTGTAGAATGAAACCTGCTTAGTACTAAAAAAAAAAAAACAGTGAACCTATGAACCGGCCGGTTGGACCGGTCGGACCGATCGGACCGCGAACCGGCAAACTCTCCGGTTCACTGACCGGTCCGAGTTTAAAAACATTGAACTTGCAGTATGAAATTTTGAGTTATGTTTAAAACTTGGATGCAGTTAAGGTTCAAATTCCCCATGCAATCACTAACTATAATTTTTTAGCAAGTATGCTATTTAGGGATTGGTGATTTATTGGGTAATTTCTTTCATTCGTTGTTTCTTTGTTCATCAAGTCTGATTGGTTATAAATAGTGTGTTATATAAAGTGCTTTTTAAAGAGAGTAATGAGAGTCTCCAACGAACTTATCAGGGGATTATCAAGTGTTTATTGTTGTGTGACTATTTTCATTAGTTTGAGATATTAATAAAGTTGCTATTTTGAATTGAGTTCTTTGTTCTCTTCTCTCTCTCTCTCTCTCTCTCTCTCTCTCTCAACACACACAGATATATATATTGTGTAATTGTTTTATGCCTTCAATTATATATTTCTGCGCTTTATTATTAGTAGAACTCATAAAATTTTGGAATTTTCCAAATTAACTGCGTGTTGTTAGACCTTATATTCCAAGCACATGAAGTCATGCCTTCAACTAATTAGCTAAACAAAAAACAAAAGATAAATAAATAAATTTATCAAATGAGGTCATAATAGCAACCGAACGCCAGCCCAAGTCAAATTACATAAATTAGGTTTTAATAGCATGAAAATGAAAACGTGGCTGGCAGTGTTGCTATCCTTCATAAGGAATAAATAAATAAATAAAGCAAGTCATTTTAACAGTCCAAAAAATGCCCCAAACAATCTATCTTTACTCAATATGGTTGAAAATAACGTTAGTACCTGTAATCTAAAAATCTTTAACAACTAAATGCAAAAGTTGCCCCCAATACAAAGTTAATTATCATTTTTGCATTATTCTTATGGAGATGTCTACACTGTTTACTACAAAGTCTTGAAAATTATCCCCAGAACAAAAGGGAGAAGAACAACTCTAACGATGTTGTAATAAACTCCATCTAAATAATGTTTAATAAACCCAAAAATAATAAATAACTCCAAATGTGGTGTTTGGCATATCTTAAGAATATTCTTTGGATTTAAGTTTTGATTCGGTGACACTCGAAATATTTCGACTTTTTATTTGCTTTTTTTTTTTTTTGCTTTAAAATGTAACATTGGAGAGACCAATTCAGTGGTAAAAGGAGGGAAAGTTTCCTTCTCTAATTTTTTGTCCTTCTTACAATTGGTACACTTAGGGCATTTCATGCATGCTCTTTACTTTCATCAGTTTTGGTTAACATTAGACTCAAATGGAACAAATATAAGAACATAGGGTTCAAAGTGTTCAATATGAGTTTAGAGTGCAAAGTGAGATCATATACAATTTAAAGGGTGCAAATTAAAATCAAATAGAAATTAAAGAGTGTAAAATGGAACTAGACTTTTTATTATTGTGTACACACTCCTATTAGTTTTGCTTACAATTTTAACTATTGGCCTCAAATGGGAAAAATATGAGAGTTTAGTGTCCAAATTGTTAAAAATTTAAAATTGAAAATTGAAACGCAAAGTGAAAGCTAGCTACAAGTTAGCAATCCAAAGTGAAATTAATCCAGTTTTTCTGTGTCCACTAAGGATACTTTGAGTACATGGAATTCGATCGATAGGCCACATTATAGCAGTTTGCGCAATTTGAGGTACAATATCGAAACTTTTTTAGTTTGAAGAGCTAAAATAAATGCAACCCATCAATTTGCGAGTTGGATACTTCACTTCGCACAATAAATAAAAACTAAATTGAATCCTTTCTTCAATTTTGCACATAAAATACACAAAAATGCTGTTCTCGTGATTCCTAAAGAGAAATATATGTTGCCCCCCAATGTTTGGCAACTATACAATTTCAGTCTCTAAAATTTTGAAAAAAAAAAAAAAAGGTCCCCAATATTTGGCACATAATGCAAATTTTGTCCCAAAACTTTCCCAAACATTACTTCCGCAAACTAACACAACGGTAATATGACCTTCCCGAATCCGAATAGAATTCAGAAACCAACGTCAAATATACAACAAATTAAAGTGGTTACATTTTCTAAATATAGTTCTCAAAATATTAATACAGGCAACAAATTACCTTTAGGCATTGAACATCAAGTACTATTACTTAAACAATTTCAAAATAAATACAGAAAAAGATTGGCACGCATACGCATATATCAAGTCAAGTGGAGCAGTCAGCAGAGAACAGAACACTTGGCACGCATACGCATATATCAAGTCAAGTGGTGAGGATTCGTTTCGTTTTTCGTTTTTATCCTCTCTCCATTTCTTCTTCCATAAATTGTTGGTCAATGAAACAAACCCCCCGCCAGCCACTGGTCCCCCAATCGCATCCGTTTGGCGTCCAGACGACACGACACTTAAAAAAAGAGTCCAAAACAAAGGGAGCCATGCCAGTTTCTGAGTCGTCCGGACGACTGAAAAGTCGCAAATGCAGCAGCGAATATAGCAATTAGACAGACAGACTAATGCAATAAAAATATGTCAGATTCAACGACTGTGAGAGAATTGATTTGCACAAAACTAACACTAGTCAATTACGTGCCCCGCCCCAGTTGTGGGTTCTTGGTCTCCGAGTGCTCAAAGATCTTTTTAGCTGCAATTTAGGACCGCCAAATATAATTTAGACGACAATGAGACGAGAAACTCTGGCTGGTTACAAGCTAATTTTGGAGAATCAAACAAATTAAATTTAGTTCACTCGTTTGGCAATCTATTTCAGTTTAGTCATCGTCAGCAAGCAAGTATATTATGGTACATATGAATTCGCAATTCTCCAACAACTTGGTTTCGAAAATCTGGCATGGCTACTGCTGCTTAAACCTCAGTTCTGCAATTTGTTCTAAGCAAGATTGTTAATGAATCAATTCAGCTGTATTTGTTTCGAAAATTAATAATAATAATAAATGTTGTTGGCTTCTTTTTCCCTGTAGCATTGAGCCTTCCTTTCACGACTTGTATTATTAAAAGTCAAACTCGTAGATGGTTGGTTAAATCTAGATCTTAAATCAAAGTTAGGCAAACATAGATCTCAACAGTGTGTGGAGAGTTTTGGGGGGGAAAATAAATGCTTTAAAAAAAAAATGCTTTAAACCCCCTATTAACCCGTACATAGTAGTGCAATTACTGCAAAGCAGAAAGTCGGGACTGCGGTCCTAACCCTTAGCTCTCAGAGTTTGAAAGAAAGAAAGAAAGAAAGAAAGCGAGGTTCAACAACAGGCAGCGGCCGTCCCGTTCCAGACACAATAATATATAGAATAGGATACTAAACGCAGGAAAAATAGAGAAAAGGACTCTTGCTAGTTTGGTCAACGCGTTCTTCCAAAGATGCGATATTTGGAGATCTCTGGATTGAAATCTGATGGCGATTTGGTGCCGCAGGACAGAGACTTGAAAAATGACATTCCCCTAAAGAGAGTAGGAGCCACTGGTATTATTAATAGGGATGACACAGAGGGCTACTACGAAGAAACAGCAGCGTTTCTCATGACCAACTCAGAACCTTTCGAGGTTGAACAATCTGCAGTTCCTGATCAGGAACAATAGGATACTAAACGCAGGAAAAATAGAGAAAAGGACTCTTGCTAGTTTGGTCAACGCGTTCTTCCAAAGATGCGATATTTGGAGATCTCTGGATTGAAATCTGATGGCGATTTGGTGCCGCAGGACAGAGACTTGAAAAATGACATTCCCCTAAAGAGAGTAGGAGCCACTGGTATTATTAATAGGGATGACACAGAGGGCTACTACGAAGAAACAGCAGCGTTTCTCATGACCAACTCAGAACCTTTCGAGGTTGAACAATCTGCAGTTCCTGATCAGGAACCCTCCAAAAGAACAGGTAAATGATGATCTCCTGTCTAAGTTCTTGAGTTCTTTTTTGACTCGGTCATGTAGCCTGATGTTTGAAGCTGTTTCTTCCTCGTCTAGAATGAGAGTTCTGAATCTCACTGCTCCCACTTCCCACCCCCCTGTCTACTGACTTTGTTGTTTCGCAACGCATTTGCAATTGCAGGGACAGTATGGACTGCAACAGCACATGTAATAACAGGTGTGATAGGGGCAGGTGTCTTGTCACTTGCATGGAGCACTGCCCAGCTGAATCTCACTTTCATTCTCTTCCAATTATTCAGAAATAGAAAACATTAATCCTCAAGGGTCAGTCTAAAACCATTTTTATTAATAAATCCGAAAACCCAGAAACCATTTTGACTTTTCACCGACAAAAACTAAAATCCCAGAATCCCAGAACCAGAAAGCAAAAAAGGAAACTTCCAAAACTATTACTCCCACAAACTAACATAACGGTAATATGCCCCACCTGAGTCCTAATAGGATTCAGATACCAACTTAAACTATCCAACGCAAATAGCTGTATAAATTCTGAATCCTCACATTGCCGCAGAATTTCTTCGTAGGAGTCCTTAAACCTAGTTTTCTTTTCAACATCAGCAGCAGTTGTTCTTGAGAAGAAGACGAGAGACAGAGATTTCTGATCACTGGGCTTCATCATTCCAGTTCCGTTTTAGGTTTTCTTCAATTATTTCTTTTCATTGTTAGTTTTAAGTAATCATTAATAGGAAGAAATCGTAGTTCTAGCATCTAAGTTGGTGGAAGGGAAGATATGGCGGTTCTGAATTTCCGCCGACGCCCTCGAAAGAGCAAGTATCCTCAAAGATCAAAGTTCGATTCCGCTCAAGATGAGGAGATACTTTGTCCCGTGATTGAAAAAACAGTACCTTTCAAGAAATCCATTGTGAATAAGGGTAAAAAGGAAGTTCTTTTGGCAAGAACTACTGGAATCAGTTCCCAGAATCACAATAATCTACGCAGAACCAGGAAAGGTTCCGCTGATGATCTTTCGGGATTTCGCACATTGACTGAAAAAACAGGGAAAAATTGGGAGAATAGAGGTAAAAGAACGGTTCAATTGGCAAGAGATACCAAAATCAGTTTGCCCATTCTTGATGATCATCAGCTTCTCGATCAAGAACCATTCTTGAACGAAAAATTAGCGGCCACACAGGAATCTACTGGGCAAAGCAAGACGAAGATTACTTTTAAGAAGAAACTAGTTGTAATGATCGATATTCCTGATCGAGTGACGAAGCAGAAAACAGGCGATATTTGTTCTCTTCCGTCAGAACAGAACCAGCGGGAACAACTTCCACTGGAGTTGAAGAAGTACGTAAAGGAACTTGGGGCAACAGGGGAACCTGTTTTGGTGATTGAAAAGAAATTGTCTTCTTCAGACGTGAACACTGGGCTTCAAAGATTGTCGATTCCGGTAAAACAGGTTCTGAATCACGGGTTCTTGACAGAAGAAGAGAGGAGGAGATTCAACATTGATAACAAACAGCAAGAAATTAACGCCCTCTTAATTGAGCCATCACTTGCTCAATCAGGAATCAAGTTCAAAAAGTGGTATATGGGGAACTCTGAAGTGTACGTGTTGGTGAGTGGCTGGAATGAGGTTGTGAAGAGGAATGGATTGAAACCAGAAACACCAGTGCAGCTATGGTCATTCAAGAAGGATTCACAATTGTACTTTGTTTTGGTGCGGTTGTAGTGGGGCTGCTCTGCATAGCGATGCTTAATTTGTAAATTACATTCTTGAATTTTGACGTAATTAACTGCAGTTTAATCATGTTAATGTAGGATGAAAATTATTTTCTTTGGCTGTCTCGAAAGTGATGGATATATATAGATAGATAGCTAAATCTAGATCGATCATTCATATATGTTTGTACTTATAGAAGATTAGTAATATTTCATGTGTTCGTTGTCCGTGTATATATTTTCCATAATATAGTTTTCTATGGTACTAAATTTCTAAGATGTAATTTCTTTTAATGGTTTCTATGTACTGTAGTGATGTCTTTGTGTATTCCTTTTGCTTATGTGGATGTTTCGTTTGATGTCATTTGAGTTAAAATTTTTCAATTTTTTATTAATTAATTGTTCTCCTTCATCTGATTTCATGATTTTATTTTCAGTTTTAGTCTATTTTTTTTTCATTTTTTTTTGGGTGTTCAATTTTTTTTCCGAATTTTTTGGGTGTTAATGTTTGATAGTGCTATTTCAGTTAGGTGTTAATGATTAATCGTGCTATTCATAGCTAATTCATAAAGCAGCTAATTCATAGCTAAGCAGCTACTGCTTACAAAATCATCAAGAGGCTTCAGAGCCAGTATTCTATACAAGAACTAGGAAGATTTAACTCTGCACGAAGGTTGAGAGCCTCCTGATGCTATACAAGGTTTTTAAAGATACTAAAGCTCCAGTAATGCCACAATCTGTACACTCTGGCTGCAAAAGTTACCCTTTGAACAGCAATAACAAGCGAATTATGAGAACATTTCTGAATCATCCATTGCGTTTGCGATTCCCACACACCAAGCTACACTTCTGCACCAACTCCCAAACATAAGGTAAGAGAGTTTCAGGAGCATAGCAACACATTTTTTCTTACACAAGGGACCGACCTCTATTTCCCAGAATAGTAACCTGTATATAGCATGGTTCGCCATCGCGGGTCGCGGTCGCGTCGCAGTCTCGGTTGTTCCACATTCATCGCGGCATATCGGTTGAATATCGGGTGATATTGACATTATAGTATATAAAAATTTTCAAAAAATCTGAAAAAATTATTAAAAATAGAAAATACCATTAAAAACACAATTATCAAATTAAATTTACTAAATACCTACATTATCATATATAGTTACTGATTATTAAATAAAATAATTCTGTCATTACCATAAGGGCGTATAGCATTAGCAATAAATGATTTTAGAATCAAATGCTCTATTTTATATGAGATAAAAAATTATATATAAGAATAAAATCATCATATCTTACATAATACAATACAAATCTCTGTACACAAAGGAAATAGCGGTATTTAGTTCAATACAATAAAAGAAACAAATGCTTATCAAATAATATTATGAAATGCAAAGACATAAAGAAACAAGCATTTTCACTTAATTACTTGGGCCAAACTTGGACTTTAGGTGCTTCCAATTTTTCCTTCTATTTTTTTCCCTATCTCTGGGTCTGGTACAAAAGCCCAGCTTCTCTTAGCATAATACGTTAATTGCATGTTACTTCCAAGACAAAACATGCAACAACAGCATTTTTGCACTATACAATTGTCCTTTTTTAATCTTTCCAGCTTTTCTACAAAGCAGAGACCCATAAATGAGAAAGGACAAGAGAAAAAAAGACATACCAAGGTGTAGGAACAGATGATGCAGAATCCAACTCAGCAAGCCCGTCTTTCCACTTCTTCAGCAGCCAAAGAGAGTATACAATCATTGCAACTAGTGTTGTTCCTCTCAGATTTAGCCGTCCCTTTCTTCATTTTTTTTTTCAATTTCCCTTTCGTCCTTTTTCTCCTCCTTCACGGCCAGATTGAAGACCCCGTCGCCCGGTACAGATGACGAAGAAATTGAAGACCCCTTCAGCTCCAGATGTGATATTCAGTAGTCACCTTCATTCTTTCTTTTGCTTTCCCTTTCCCTCTGTTGTCTCCTTCCCTCTCTGCCGTCACCCTCTGTTTTTCTCCTCTCCTTCCTTCATAGCCGGACGATGAAGAAATTGAAGAACCCCTTCAGCTCGCTTCTCCAAATAACTCCAGATATTGCTGTGACCCTCGTTCCTTCTTTTCCCTTTTCCTTTCTCTCTGTTTTCTCCTTCCCACTCTGCAAAAGGCACACAGAAATTGACAGTATGTTTCTCCCCTTATCCTCCCTTTCCCCTAAATCTTGTCTTTGTGGCTAAAAAAGAAAACAAGAAAGCATGGGTGGCCGACTCTCTCTGTTCTTGTTGTTGTTTATGATTTGACCGGTTCATATCCGAGTCGAATCCGAGATTTTGGCAGGTATCCTTCTACACGGTTCTAACTCGGTCAATGTCGACTGATTCGGAGAGATTCAAATTGGATATGGTATAATCCGCGTTTTGGGTATCAGTATCGGAACGGTAGGGACTGTTCGGGTTATGACTCGGCCGAGTTGGCGAACCATGGTATATAGTCAGATAAACGTTCTCTAAAAGCAAGGCTTTATGCTTGCCCCAGACTACTTTAAACCAGGGCACTTTAGAATAAGTTTGAACAAGCTTACTTATGGCACAATCGACTGTGTAACCTCCATTTAAACTAGGCAACCAGTAATGAGTCTTCAAGACCAGAATTTGGCAGTACATGAGGCCCCTTAGGATGCCATACCACAAGAAAGTCGTTTTGCCATTACAGACAATCAAACTGGATACATTCCTTTGCAACAGGCCTCAATTTAAGAAACCTGTGCCAATTCAAAGAAAACAAAGGCTTAGCCATAACATTTAAACACAGGATAGTCCATTTACCCATATTATTGTATATGTTACCAGAAGTTCTATCACTGATGAGTCATGTCATTTGAGATCTTGTTATTTCACTTTGCTAATGCAGAAACTTGGATAACTCATAGAGTATGGCACTCCTGGTGCCCCTCTCTCATTTTATCCGTCAAAAACTAAACAAAGCATTTGTCTTTGTGTGTTTGGAATAACGAAACTGAACAGGACTGAACGAAGTAATGTCATCGGGAGCTACTTAAAGCTATCGACATAATCTGGAAGTTATATCAGGGTCAACAGACAAATCTCGAACTACATTGTAAATAATCCTGTCATACTAACTCGAGCATCTGAATTAAGTTTCAACGAACCATGAGGTGGTTTTTCTCAGACTATCGCACAACATGATAACTTCTTTGGATTTGACAAAACATATCGCCCCAAATAACAATCCGAATCACCTCTAAAGTGGGAGCTACTTAATCGGCCAGAAATTCCAAACTATTCCAATAATCGATCAACCTGCCATACTATGTTGTCCATGCCCCAACTTACATTTCAAAAACGGCTGTGATTCCTTACTAATCATAGAAACCAACAGACCACTACCGATATGAAAACATGAATATGATCCTTTGATGCTCTGTGATTTGAGAAAATCAAGGGACAAACAATGCTTTCAAGCTCGTGCACCTACGTAACAAAAATCCGAATCTGCTCAAGAACCTTCTTCATACTTCCTTTGCAACAGGCCCCTCTAAAAATAAATGCAAAGTTGTTTCCTCCGTAGCACGACAACAATCACAAATGGAAGGAATGTTTAGGCCTCGTGAACGTAAAGTAACATCTAGTGGAAGAAAATTATACACCAAACGCCATGTAAAAAATGATAACTTCAATGGTAGAATCGGGTTCCAAAACAGAGAATCCACAAGGGATATCCTCCTTTGCCGCAACAGTTCCATGCTAATTTCACTAAAAAAAGACCAAGTTGGACGGAAACCATATCATTCTATCAGCCTGATCAGGTTGAAAAAAAAAAAACCTCTTGGATAGCCTGTACCACATGAACTGGCACTGTAAAAGGCATTGCTCATTCCAGGCCTCTCCTGAAACGAACTCAGCCACCAAAAAATGTGGTGACTCAGATCTATCCAAAATGGAACACAGTGGCTCATCAAATAACCATCTATCTCTCCAAAAATTCACCAATCCCTCTCCCAACAACCATCTAATATTCTACTCCACCAAGTGTTGCATCTCCTCCAAGTGCCTCCATAACATTGTAGGGCAAGGGAAGGAGGTTGAGACTGGATGAAGACCTTTTATGTATTTTTCATGCATAAAGTCAGCCCAAATAGACTCCTTAAGCCAAAGCTTTCACCAAAACTTGCACGCAAATGCTCGAGACATATCCTCAAATGACTGAAAGCCTAGACCACCCTTCTTATCCCAAGATGACCACGTTAATCTTGATATGAGGAAAATATGGTTGTAGGAGAGTGTTAAATATTTTTTGACTGTATGAGTTGCTTACTTATGAAGTTAGGTTAAGGTGAGAGATTGAATTGAATACGATTAAATTTGAGTAGAATTATCTCTCCTTTACTGGACGTTATGAGCATTTTGGTGTAATTTGAATGGTTACATAATGATTGATTATCTAACCATAGGGTTTGAATTTGAAAAAAAAATATATGTGTTTTAGATAGACACTTGAATCATTGGTTTTGTAGTTTAATGATATTGCTTGAGAACAAGCAAGGATTCAAGTGTGGAGGAGTTGATAAGCGCTAATTTTATGATTAGTTTGAAAGTGTTTTATATTGTTCTTGAGTCAATTTGTGGAGTTAAAAGATATAAGTTGCTCCTTTTGGCTTTTAATTTGCATCTTGAGATCATAGTTGAAGTAGTCGTGATTATGTTCGGTGCCAAACCAGAAAATATAAAAATTTCTGCTCCAAAAATCTAAATTCAAGTATAATGGCAAGTAGGATAGAATCATCAGGAATTGTGTTATTTATTTTTCTTATAAAAATGACAATAAATGAAATGGGGGGTTTAAGTAAATTAATCTAAGGTTGCATTTGATAAAACTGAAGTCTGAAAACTGAAATATGAAATTTAAAGCCTAAATCCATTGAATTATTAAATTGTTAAGTATTAAATCAAATATTAAGTGTATATCAAATTCAATGATAAATAAATAACTTATCACTTATTTTTGGGAACAAGTTTTGCCTAGAAAGTTCAATACCACTTAATTAATTCAAATGTTCAATTTTTAGTTATCAAACACATTTGAACTTATTAAGATGTAAATCTATTAAATTTAAGTGCTAAACGAGATTATCAAACAGGGGCTAAGTAACTTAAGCGATGAAAAATAATAATGCAAAATTGAATAAAAATAAACCAATATCAAACAATTCTCTAATCAAAGGTTCAATCGCCACTTTGGTTCATTTAGTGATCATTGATGCTAAGAAATAAATCATTATTTATAAACAAATTGATTATGGTTGTCAACAAGCTCTGACTACTTGTCTCTCCTTATTTTGTCGATATCACAACAAATTCTGTGATTATTTTCCTTACCAATTAAGTAACCCCAAACAAGCTTTTAGGATTTAACCTATTGACAGTATTAAATATTAGAAAGACTACCAGCGCTATCCAACAAATACATAAGCTCGATTCATTTAAACTAGATTATATATTCTCGTGATTATAATCCAAAAGTTTCTATTTCAATCAAATTATATCACTCACCATAAATACTAAAACTACCAAACAATTATGGATTTGATATTTTGAGATGGCAATAGATTATTTCACAATTAAATAGTGATAAGGTATTTAACCGTAGAAAATTATCATATAAATAATGAACAGAGAATATAAAAAATTTATAGATAAATGTAACCATAAGAACAAATTAAATCTCACAGTATTCATTGAACCAAAACTTTGATTATACTTTGACTAGAACAAGGATTTAGCTGATCCTCATGGTTGAATCGCAGCCGAAGATATAATTGGGGTTTGCTATTGCAGAGAAAAGAAAGAAAAAAATAAGCGCTGGCTAATTTTTATTCCAATGAATGAAAAGCTTAAAGCCAAAGTCGTCAATTGTCTCTTAACTTGCATTCTTAATCTTTGTCTACAAAAGAAAGAAATTTGCCCACTAATGCTTGCCTACTTCTTCACAAAAGGATAAGAATCCTTTTAGCACTAAAATACTACCGTCATCACTAAAAAAAAATAAAAGATATTATTTCTAAAAATTAATCAATATCCAACTTCAAAAAAGGAAATAAATCTCTTGATTATTAGGAAATAATTGAGCAAGGCCCACTTCAAATTCCGTGATGTTCGGACTTCACAATAGGTTAAGACGTGTCCGTGTCTTGTAAAGTATAGTCCTCTGAAAATTTGGCTTTTAATGGCCTTTTTACTCCCTTTCCATAGCAATTTCTTCGAAGTAACACAAAAAATCAAACATGAGTAAAATCTAGTAATTAACACCATATCTTGGCAAAATAAAAAGGAAAAATATTCACAAATTATGTACACAATTAACCATCTAACAAATTACAATATTTTACTCGCATAATCTCTATGTTTTTGTAGGCCAAAATGATCAAACTCAATTGAGAGTAAATTGGTAGACTAAAAGTGATGAATTAGAAACTTAAAAAGTCACAACGATGATCCAAAGAGGTGGTGCAACTCAAGAATTTGAAAAGATGAAGATTGGAAAGTCATAAAGAAAAAGGAGAGAAATCTCTGAGGAATTCTCAAGGTTTCTAGCAGTTGCTGCAAGGGATTTTGGGCAGAGAGTTTGAATTCAAAGAGCAAAATAGAGGAAGACAAACCCTCGAAGAATCCCTCTAGGGTTTCTCACAAACTCCCCATGGTTTATACACAAACCTCTGAGGGTTTGTTGGTGGCTGCAAGTTGTCAACTTGCTTGATTTTTTGTTTCCTTTCGCATCCTTGATATGACATAAAGCAATAATTTGTGTTAGTCTTTTGGGGTTTTAGGAGCTTCTTTTCTTGACTATTTGACACGAAGAAACACGTTTTTGAGGAGAGAGTTTAGTTCTTGAGCAAGAACAACTTTCTCTCTAACTTAGCGTAGTTTTAGTTTTAACTTTAGTTTTCATTTCTTTGAAAAAACTTGAAGACCTCTTGGTGTAACAAAATATTTTTTATGGTAATGAAGATGCTGAAGCATAGAGATCTTGCTTTTTTAGTTGAATGAGCATTTTTTCTTCTTTATTCTCTTTAGTGTTGTATTAATGCTTAGTTACATTAAAGATATGAACATTATTGTTGAATCTACTATGTCTAGCTAAATCTCCTTGTTCTAAGGATAGATGAAACTATTTGTGCTTTAATTATGGTTGAATATAGTTGATTATTGATATACCATATACTTGCTAGTTCACTTATTCTTGCTTTTACATTTGTGAATGCTTGATCACCATTTTGCAAGGCAGGAGAGTTTTAATCTATGAAAGTAGTTGGTAATGATGGAAATGGAATAGGTGGAACCTAAGGAGTAGACACACGAAAGTAGTAATGCACTTAGTTGGATGATTTTGACACTTCCCATGCTTGATTAAATTTTCACTTGTGATTTCACCATGAAAGTAGAGAAACTATAGTATTGGCTAAATTCAGTTCACGAGAGCGAGTTCTGATGATTTAAATGAAATGCATCCTTAGCAAGACAAATGCATTAGTGATAATTGACTATTCCATCCATAATTAGGTACATCTAGTTGATTCTATACTTTAGGACATTTGTGTGTAGTTGACTTTTTTCAAGATGTTAATTTTTCTTGCATTGTTTTATGGTGGTTGTTATTTACTTAGTTAAAATTCTTAATTAGTCTGGGTAGTTGAGTGAGCTAAAAGCCTTAGTAGTTGGAAATAATTCTCGTAGAATTGCTCCTAACTCCCTAGTACTGTGAGCCACAATGAATAAGAGAATTGGGATAAAATTTAAAGCATAAGTTAGAATCTCATCACTTGCAGTCAGTGTTTTCAGAACCGGACCGGACCGGTCGGTTCGACCGGTTGGACCGCGAACCGGCCATGTCACCAGTCCGGTCTAATGCTAAAGCCGGAAGGAGAACCGCTGAAACCCGAACGAACCGGACGAACTGTGTGAACCGTTAAGAACCGTGAACCGGCGGTTTTTTAAATTTTTCAACAAAATACCAAGAATGGTGTAGCCATGATTCGAACTTGAGTCTCCCAATTTGCATATGGCAATCTTACCACTAGACTGTAGTTAAGTTTATGGAGAATTCTACTTGACTAAAAAATATATTAAAACATCAAGTTCTTCTCTTATTTTTTTTTTCAATTTTTTCTTCTTAACCATTTTTAACCCAAATATCCACAACAAGATTTTCTCAAGTCTTCACCATTATTATCAAGTTATTATCTTTAGCAAATTGTAAACAAGTTGAAAATTTCAACTTTTCTTGTTTTCCAACATCTTGGTAAGTTTAATTTTTTTCTTTTCAAGGCTTTTTTTTCTATATTATTATCTTTAGTTGATTTTTTTGCATTTTCTTCTTTTTCCCCTCAATTTTCATATGTTTCCCTCATTTTTTGTTTTATTTTTATTTGATTAATTAAGGATGAAATTTTTGCAAAACTAGTGCACATCCATGTAGGAATTGGGTAGGAATTACAAATAATAACATTAGGCTGGTAAAAAATATGGTAGTTGGCACATAATCGAAGCTATTGATAATTGAATTTAAAATAATTAATGGTATAGGATCATTGAATTTAATATAACATGTTAATTAGTAATGTTTAGTAGCAATTAATTTTTTATGTGTTTAACTGTATATTTGTTTTTCAAAAATTTTTAGTTTTTTTTTTAGTTTGAGCAATTAGATTTATATTTTTATAATAAAATTTTAACTTTTTCAGCTTAAGTTGATTAAATTGTGAAGGTGGTGTGGTTGCTTATCATGCCACTCATAAAAGTTTGCTATTCAAATGGTTTGTCTTAACTTGAACTCTTTTATGAATTTTTTTAAGGGTTGTAAAAGAATTTCAATATTTAATTTATTTATTTTTTGTGTTTTTATTTGTGATAATTGGTGAACATTTGGATTGTATCTATTTATGTTTATAATGAATTTATGAAAACTTGTGGTGAATTATGATATTTTAATTATATTTATCATTCCATGTTTTATGTATAACTTTTACGAAATTTATTATTATCATAACTTAAATTAAGTTATGTTGGTAAAGTTCAAGTGTAGAATGAAACCTGCTTAGTACTAAAAAAAAAAAAAAAAAAAACAGTGAACCTATGAACCGGCCGGTTGGACCGGTCGGACCGCGAACCGGCAAACTCTCCGGTTCGCTGACCGGTCCGAGTTTAAAAACATTGAACTTGCAGTATGAAATTTTGAGTTATGTTTAAAACTTGGATGCAGTTAAGGTTCAAATTCCCCATGCAATCACTAACTATAATTTTTTAGCAAGTATGCTATTTAGGGATTGGTGATTTATTGGGTAATTTCTTTCATTCGTTGTTTCTTTGTTCATCAAGTCTGATTGGTTATAAATAGTGTGTTATATAAAGTGCTTTTTAAAGAGACTAATGAGAGTCTCCAACGAACTTATCAGGGGATTATCAAGTGTTTATTGTTGTGTGACTATTTTCATTAGTTTGAGATATTAATAAAGTTGCTATTTTGAATTGAGTTCTTTGTTCTCTTCTCTCTCTCTCTCTCAACACACACAGATATATATATATATATATATATATATATATATATATATATATTGTGTAATTGTTTTATGCCTTCAATTATATATTTCTGTGCATTATTATTAGTAGAACTCATAAAATTTTGGAATTCTCCAAATTAACTGCGTGTTGTTAGACCTTATATTCCAAGCACATGAAGTCATGCCTTCAACTAATCAGCTAAACAAAATACAAAAGATAAATAAATAAATTTATCAAATGAGGTCATAATAGCAACCGAACGCCAGCCCAGGTCAAATTACATAAATTAGGTTTTAATAGCATGAAAATGAAAACGTGGCTGCCAGTGTTGCTATCCTTCATAAGGAATAAATAAATAAATAAAGCAAGTCATTTTAATAGTCCAAAAAATGCTCCAAACAATCTATCTTTACTCAATATGGTTGAAAATAACGTTAGCACCTGTAATCTAAAAATCTTTCGACTTTTTAGTTGCATTTTTTTTTTTTTTTGCTTTAAAATATAACATTGGAGAGACCAATTCAGTGGTAAAAGGAGGGAAAGTTTCCTTCTCTAATTTTTTGTCCTTCTTACAATTGGTACACTTAGGACATTTCATGCATGCTCTTTACTTTCATCAGTTTTGGTTAACACCGTTTAAAATTAGACTCAAATGGAACAAATATGAGAACATAGGGGTCAAAGTGTTCAATATGAGTTTAGAGTGCAAAGTGAGATCATATACAATTTAAAGGGTGCAAATTAAAATCCAATAGAAATTAAAGAGTGTAAAATGGAACTAGACTTTTTATTATTGTGTACACACTCCTATTAGTTTTGCTTACGATTTTAACTATTGGCCTCAAATGGGAAAAATATGAGAGTTTAGTGTCCAAATTGTTAAAAATTTAAAATTGAAAATTGAAACGCAAAGTGAAAGCTAGCTACAAGTTAGCAATCCAAAGTGAAATTAATCCAGTTTTTCTGTGTCCACTAAGGATACTTTGAGTACATGGAATTCGATCGATAGGCCACATTATAGCAGTTTGCGCAATTTGAGGTACAATATCGAAACTTTTTTAGTTTGAAGAGCTAAAATAAATGCAACCCATCAATTTGCGAGTTGGATACTTCACTGCGCACAATAAATAAAAACTAAATTGAATCCTTTCTTCAATTTTGCACATAAAATACACAAAAATGCTGTTCTCGTGATTCCTAAAGAGAAATATATGTTGCCCCCCAATGTTTGGCAACTATACAATTTCAGTCTCTAAAATTTTGAAAAAAAAAAAAGGTCCCCAATATTTGGCACATAATGCAAATTTTGTCCCAAAAGTTATAACAAAATTTGGTCCTCGGTATTTCCAATTTGAAGCAGATTTAAGACAATTGTCTGATTTTTCAAATTATTAACAAGATCACGTGTTTTGTAAAGTTTTACTTATTATAAAATCGAATCAAAACAGCAACTAACATTGAAGAATAAAGATAAGCCACGTGATAGCATGTAAGTAATTAATTAATCAAGAAACAAAATAAAAAATTAAAACTATACATAAAAATTGAGAGCTAAGATTTTTTGCTTGAGGCAATGCGGATAGCTATACCTGGCAATTGGGCGGGTTGGACGGGTTTTGGGTGGGTTAATATTGGGTTTTCATTTAAATGGGTTATACCCAATCCGTCCAACTTAAACTTGGGTTAATTTTGGATTGGGTTGTATTGGGTCATCACAAAACCATGACCCAAATATGACCCAATATATTAATTTAATAGATTTTGATACATAAACTCTCTCAAATACATTTTCGCATACAACAAAAAAATTTTACACACATAAACACATTTTTATATAGATAGACATATTTTCACACTGATAGGTTGCAATTTTATCATTTATTTTATTATTAATTTTCCCTATTACTTAACCCAATGTGAATTAATTATTAGATTCTACTCACTTTTAGTATTTTACATATATTTCAGGGAGTAGAACGAAAATACCATAATAAGTGCCGATTTGACAGTTATCAGGAAGGAGTTCAAGTAGCAGGCATCCAGGGCATTTTTGGAACAAGGAGATACAAGTCCTTTTTGGTGATTCGCAGAGCGCAGCATTAAAAGGAGGAACGAAGGGCTGAAGTAGGGAGTCTTCTTCCCCCTGGGGGAACCGCCGCACAGCAGAGGGCTGTCTGGTCCTCTTAGTTTTTCCGTTTCTTTAGTTTTAGCTTAGGATTTTGACTTTTCCTTGTGGGCTCCAAGTAACTTTTCCTTTTCCTTCTCGTATGATTGGACCAGTAGAAACCATAGAATCAATTGCTGTAGCTTTGCTATCTTTTCAAACATTGGAACCGAATTGAATTTCCCCAATTTCAAGGGACAATGGCTGCGGCTCTCTTTACAATTTCTGGTGGGTTTAGTTCATCAATTATGAACTAATTCTACAATTCTAGTCAAGGGACAACGGATGCTTTGATTCGCCTAAAAATTGTGAGATCGATTTAATTTTATCTTTTTCTTTTATTTATTGGTATTTGCATATTCTCTGATTGTAGTGCTTATGGTTGTTTAATTAATTGATTGTCTTGGATCTGGATAATTAGTTAATTTAATAATCTATTGTCAATTGAGGTGTTAAATCCGTAATTGTTTAATTACCTCAAAATAGTGACAACTGGCACGATTAGATTCGTGTCAGGGGAATACGCGGGCTAATCTAAAATAACCCTGGTAGTGTGTTATTTGGTTAGAATAGGGCTCCTCTAATACGTAAGGCAATTGGGGAATTAAATTCTACGGGCGTACCTAGGATTATGTCTCAATTAGAGCAGTGATTAACGGGCGTACCTTGATCACCGACACAGTAAGGAGGGGTTGACTGTCATCGCCTGTTTGGTAGTTATAACCTATTTATTAGTAAATAATTGGAATTGCCTTTGTTTATCGATGATCAATTAGGTGAACCATTGCTGAAGTTATTCCTTGGCTAGATCCTTAATTATCATTCATTTGATTTTAGTAATTTGTTATTTAATTTTTAGTAGTTTCTTAGATTTTATTTAGACTTCTTTTATTGTCACCTTCTGCATAAAAACACCCCCTTGTCACCGTGAATTTGAAAAGAAACAATTACTCCCAATCCCTGTGGATTCGACCCTGCTTACCACTATCTACAGAAATTACCTTTAGTTTGAGCAGGTTTTATTATTGCACAGGCTGACGACAAAATCCCAGAATCCCAGAACCAGAAAGCAAAAAAGGAAACTTCCAAAACTATTACTCCCACAAACTAACATAACGGTAATATGCCCCACCTGAGTCCTAATAGGATTCAGATACCAACTTAAACTATCCAACGCAAATAGCTGTATAAATTCTGAATCCTCACATTGCCGCAGAATTTCTTCGTAGGAGTCCTTAAACCTAGTTTTCTTTTCAACATCAGCAGCAGTTGTTCTTGAGAAGAAGACGAGAGACAGAGATTTCTGATCACTGGGCTTCATCATTCCAGTCCGTTTTAGGTTTTCTTCAATTATTCATTTTCATTGTTAGTTTTAAGTAATCATTAATAGGAAGAAATCGTAGTTCTAGCATCTAAGTTGGTGGAAGGGAAGATCAAGAATGGGGGTTCTGAATTTCACCGACGCCCTCGAAAGAGCAAGTATCCTCAAAGATCAAAGTTCGATTCCGCTCAAGATGAGGAGATACTTTGTCCCGTGATTGAAAAAACAGTACCTTTCAAGAAATCCATTGTGAATAAGGGTAAAAAGGAAGTTCTTTTGGCAAGAACTACTGGAATCAGTTCCCAGAATCACAATAATCTACTCAGAACCAGGAAAGGTTCCGCTGATGATCTTTCGGGATTTCGCACATTGACTGAAAAAACAGGGAAAAATTGGGAGAATAGAGGTAAAAGAATGGTTCAATTGGCAAGAGATACCAAAATCAGTTTGCCCATTCTTGATGATCATCAGCTTCTCGATCAAGAACCATTCTTGAACGGAAAATCAGCGGCCACACAGGAATCTACTGGGCAAAGCAAGACGAAGATTACTTTTAAGAAGAAACTAGTTGTAATGATCGATATTCCTGATCGAGTGACGAAGCAGAAAACAGGCGATATTTGTTCTCTTCCGTCAGAACAGAACCAGCGGGAACAACTTCCACTGGAGTTGAAGAAGTACGTAAAGGAACTGGGGGCACCAGGGGAACCTGTTTTGGTGATTGAAAAGAAATTGTCTTCTTCAGACGTGAACACTGGGCTTCAAAGATTGTCGATTCCGGTAAAACAGGTTCTGAATCACGGGTTCTTGACAGAAGAAGAGAGGAGGAGATTCAACATTGATAACAAACAGCAAGAAATTAACGCCCTCTTAATTGAGCCATCACTTGCTCAATCAGGAATCAAGTTCAAAAAGTGGTATATGGGGAACTCTGAAGTGTACGTGTTGGTGAGTGGCTGGAATGAGGTTGTGAAGAGGAATGGATTGAAACCAGAAACACCAGTGCAGCTATGGTCATTCAAGAAGGATTCACAATTGTACTTTGTTTTGGTGCGGTTGTAATAGGGCTGCTCTGCATAGCGATGCTTTATTTGTAAATTACAATATTGAATTTTGACGTAATTAACTGCAGTTTAATCATGTTAATGTAGGATGAGAATTATTTTCTTTGGCTGTTTCGAAAGTGATGAATTATATGTTTGTACTTATATACGACTAGTAATATTTCGCGTGTGCTTTGTCCGTGTATATATTTTCCACAACATAGTTTTCTAAGGTACTAAATTTCTAAGATGTAATTTCTAAGGTACTAAATTTTCCATGACATGTTAATGTAGTATGAAAATTTTTTTCTTTGGTTGTTAAGAAAGGGATGGATATATATAGCTAAATCTGGAACGATCATTCGTGTATGTTTGCCCTTACATAACATAATTGTTTCCAAATATTGACTGATTGCTGTCCATGACATCTAAATATGCACAACTTTGTAAAATTTTTACTGCCAAATTTTGCACAACACAATTCAAAATTAACTTGTTGGAGGCTTCAAGATTTGCGCGTGAATTGTCTTAAAAATAGTTCAGACCTGTACTCCAAATTGTTTTTAACCAGTAAAAGTTGTATGAAGCTCTTATAATGTGAAATACAGGTAGCCTTTTTGAACTAGATAATAACCTTATGTTATTATCATTAATTATCTGCCACTTGTACTTAGAAACCGAAATCTCCAATTGCTAAGTTCTTATGCAAAGTCAAAAAGTATCCAGAGATCTCATTAGGTGTTTATCAACTGTTTATTGCGATGTAACTTTCTTCGTTAGATTAAAATATTCATAAAGTTGCTATTATTATGAGAGTTGAGTTATTTATTCTCTCCTCCTCCCGCCAATAATATTCATATAGTATGTGTAACTATTTCATCCCTTCAATTGTATATTCATGCGCATTGTTGTTATTAGGACTCATAAAACTCAAGGTTTCGAAACCCAGACCTTTCATTGACCAGGAAAAATGATTGGATCAAGAGTCATTGAATCAATCACTGGGCAAATTATTATTAACCCATGACATCATAAATATATGCAAATATTTGTAGAAACTTCAATAATAATGTTAAGAAGAATCACTTCAGCCCTTATTCTAATCTTTTATGTATTACTTGTTTGAAATTCAAGAATAACTTTTACAAGTAAAAGGTAAAAGAAATTATAGAATAGCATTATTATCTACATCTCTAATTTTTTACATTTTTAATTTTCCTAAATTATATGATAAGTAGTTTATAAGATTGGAATAAAAATAAATAGAAGGATATGACAAACAAATGAAATGCGCTAAAAAGTTACCATAATTAGCGTACTATATGGAATAAATGTTAGACAAGAGTTTCCATATCATTATGAGAGAGAGAGAGAGAGAAAGAGAGAGAGAGAAGAGTAGAAATAAGATAATAATTGCTATTGCCTGACTAATTAGAGATAATAATGCATGGGTAATTGGTAAGGTTTAAGTTTGGAATGTCATTGAATGAAATTAGTTGATCAAATTTAATTTTTTTTGCTTAATTAAAGTTGAGCAACGAATCAGCAGGTTTAATGAAAACTATTTCGGTTCAACGGTCCAATGATCAAACCATCTAGGCTAACTGATTTTCACAAAACAGGGCGGTTTTTTAACCCCTTTAAATTGGAGGCATAACCCAGCTTGCCTAGTAGCCCGATCGATGGTTCAACCAGCCCAACCAAACGGTGCAGGCGGGGTTTCAAAACTTGATAAAACTATGGAGTTCTGCAAAAGAACTGCGTATTAGTACTTAATGTTTAAAGCAGGTAATCCCATTCCCTTAACTAATTAGCTAAAAAAAACTAAAATTAAAAAGAAAAAAGATCTACCAAATGAGGCCATGATATATTTGCATAAATCAAGTTTTAATAGCATGAAAATGAAAAAAGTGGCTGCTATTGTTGCCATCCTTCATAAGGGGGAAAAATGAAAGCAAGTCATTTCAGCACTCTAAAAAAATGCTCCAGAAAATCCACCTTTGGTTGAAATGACATAAACACCTATAACCTAAAATCTTTAACAACTTAAATAACAAAATTAACCCCAAGACATTATCAATTATAATTTTATATTGTTTTTATGGAGCCATCCACGCTCTTTATTACAAAGTTTTGAAACTTATCACATAAAAAGACCAAGATTGTAATCAACACTACCTAAACAATAATTAACAAATCAAAAAGGAACAAAACAAATCAAAGCATAGTTTTGGCGCATCTCTAAAATCCTATATTTTGAAACTCGGACCGGACAAAGACTCGGTAGAGCTCAGGGGTCAGGAGTCAATGGGTTCAACCTTGTTCGACCGGTGTCAAAAATCGGATGATGTCAGCATGAAGTCATTAATATAATTCAATTAAAATTAAAATATTATGTAAAATGTCTAACCATAGGTTAATATCAAGTAAAGTATATTAGTAGATGTTTGATGTTTCAAATTTATTTAACAAGAAAATACAAATAACATAGAATAATCAACTAATAGTTCATATGATTTAATGTTTATTTCATAGTTTATAATTAATTTTGGAGATTTTTTTGAAATAAAACACTAAAATTTAGGACTATCTATAATCTGTAAAATATTTCTAAGTACGTCAACAATTTTGAGATACTTTAGAGGTCAAAACATAAATTTGTTAAAACTTTGAGCCCAAACTGAAATTTTCTCATATTTCTTTTTTGACTCTAAGCCTAAAGCAATCACGTTGCCGTCACTTTCATCTATTCTTGTTCTGCCTCTGTTCTTTCTTCCCCTGCAACTTCTTCTTCTTCCGGCTCTTTCTTTTTTTTTTCTTTTTCCGTTTTCCGTTCCAGATTTCATCGTGCTAATCTTTTCTCCTCAAACTCACAAAATACAAAAATTTTATCTTATTTTTTAAAAACTTCTCTCTTTTTGAACTCTTTGTTTTTTTACTATTTTATTTCTTTTTCACCTTTTTGATACATGTGTGATTAGATCTTGTTCAATAAATGCATTTAAGATTAGATATGAAGGGATCTTGTTCAAAGGAGGAAGATGGTATGCAAGTTTTAAGTGACTTGTCAAACAAGAAAGATGGGTTCCAGGTTGGAGTGAAAAGGGGCAAAAAATGAAAAACTCTAGTTCTCACCGGTTTGATTGGTTTCCGGTCCAACCCGACTTTTGACCGAGTTTTAAACAAACGGGTTTTTAGAAACACTCGGATAGGACATCTAGCCGGTTCCCGGTCCAACCGGCCGGTCCGGTCCGAGTTTGAAAACATAGCTAAAATCGTCTTGCTCAAGAGCTAGAATTTGGATGGAATTGGAGCCAAAAGCCACATTATTAACATTTTGCTCAATTTGGAGGACCATATTGAAACCCTTTTTAGATTAAAGGCCTAGAATAATTGGACCATATTAGCTTGTGATTAGGAATAACCCCGAAGGCGAGTGTCTGTACAGCCAAAGGGAGTAATAGGTCGGGGGCAGGGGTGGGGGCGTTCTTCACATTTTTTTTCCTCTGGAAATGGTAGAGGGGACATTATTCGGCCCTTGCTTTAAGTAGGGTGGGGGATGGGAGAGAATAACCTCATCTCGTCATCCCATGTATCATTTAATAAATGAAATAAAAGATGGCATGCCTAATTGAAAAGAATTAATAAATTATGTGGATAGTTGGGTTTTACCTATTTTTGTATCCAATTCTTCTCTAACTAATTTTTATCATAATTTGTGTCTCTTTTTACTAATTTTGAATTAAATTTTATTATGGTTTTCCTGTCTCTACTAATAAAGTATATCTGTATTTATAAATTCACTTTAATTTCTTTAATCCATATATACTAACTTTAATTATTTTTATTTTAATTATTATTTCATTAATGTTGCTAGAAAGTTAATATTCCTTCATGAAGAAAATATATTTTTGCATGTTTAGAATTTAGTTTAGTGCAAATATATAGTTTTACGTTTTAAATCATATAAATATCTAATAGTTAATTACAAGGAATATCTATCAATCTTTTTGTATACCTTGCATATTTAATTAGTAATACTATATTAAGAAAATGTGTGCATTGAAGTTTTGAAAGATTAATATGGTACTTGAACATTTAGATATATTAATTTTCTATCATAGATATTCACAAATTTGTAAGAATGTTGTTTTATCTTTTCTTAAATTACTCATGCTTGCATTAAAAAAGCACCATGCGAGTACACAAGTCAAAATACCAGTTATAATTTAGTTCTAATTAGAATAGAACTCTTAATTTCTATTTCTTTTTTTTTAGTGTAACTAGGAGGTTTCAAACCCAAAACTTCTCACTTATATTCCCTTTCCCTATATCACCCAACCCATCCCTCCTCCTTCAAATAGAACTCTTAATTACTTATTTGCAATTGCAATTAAAAAGTTTTACACGGCATTTATATTGCATTTGTATAGCATGTAAAGCTAGACTATTATTGATACTAATAGTATTATTTGTAGTAGTTGAATAAATAGTATGGCAGTAGGGGAAGTTCCATTTCTCCAATAATAGTAGTAAGGGATAATTTCACAAATCTCTCCTAAAGTTTGCCTTAATATTATTTAACACCCTTTGTAGTTTCAAAAATCTCCCTTACATCCCTTTGTCAGATTGACAAGATAAGATGTCTCTATCTTGGGTGGTAAATTGACAATATGATCCTACTGGAAACCTCTAATTGATTAACTAAAATTCACACCCAAAGAAATGAATTTGGAAAGTAAAAAAGAAAAATCAGAACAATGATTAACAAAACTATTATTTATAATGGTGACTTTTTTTGCAGCAATAAAAAGCACAGAACTTCTAATCCTACTATTACATAATACATGACAGGTGTCAAGCCTGTGCAATAATAAAAATCTACTCAACAAAAATATAAATTTTGTATATAGCGGTGAGTAGGGTTGAATCCACAAGAACTTGGGATAATTTGTTTCTTCCAAAGTCCGGAGTATGGGGGATTTTTATAAAGATATAAAAATAACTAATTAACTAAATATAAGCAACTTAGGAAAATAAACTAGAATTAATCAACAATAGATACGACTCTAGTCAAAGGTGCAACTTTTTAGACATGGTCCATTCAACTGATCATCGATGCAAAGATAATTCATTTATTCATTAATAGATTGATTATAGTTGTCATACACGCAATAAACAACCAACTTTGCCTTACTTTTTCGATAGCCAAGGTATGACAGTTAACTATTTTCCTAATCAAGAAATAATAACCCCAAGTACTACCATAGGATTTAATTCCTCAATTGCATTAAGAATTAGAAAAACCCAACCCTAACTAGCAAACACGCTACGAGGGTTTTTTTAATACAATTTCAACAAATTACCTCTAGGCATTGAACATCAAGTACTATTACTTAAACAATTTCAACATAAATACAGAAAAAGATATGTTCTTGCAAATTTTCATTCTCTTCTAATTATTCAGAAAAAGAAAACATTAATCCTCAAGGGTCAATCTAAAACCATTTTTATTAATAAATCCGGAAACCCAGAAACCATTTTGACTTTTCACCGACAAAAACTAAAATCCCAGAATCCCAGAACCAGAAAGCAAAAAAGGAAACTTCCAAAACTATTACTCCCACAAACTAACATAACGGTAATATGCCCCACCTGAGTCCTAATAGGATTCAGATACCAACTTAAACTATCCAACACAAATAGCTGTATAAATTCTGAATCCTCACATTGCCGCAGAATTTCTTCGTAGGAATCCTTAAACCTAGTTTCTTTTCAACATCAGCAGCAGTTGTTCTTGAGAAGAAGACTAGAGACAGAGATTTCTGATCACTGGGCTTCATCATTCCAGTTCCGTTTTAGGTTTTCTTCAATTATTTCTTTTCATTGTTAGTTTTAAGTAATCATTAATAGGAAGAAATCGTAGTTCTAGCATCTAAGTTGGTGGAAGGGAAGATCAAGAATGGCGGTTCTGAATTTCCGCCGACGCCCTAGAAAGAGCAAGTATCCTCAAAGATCAAAGTTCGATTCTGCTCAAGATGAGGAGATACTTTGCCCCGTGATTGAAAAAACAGTACCTTTCAAGAAATCCATTGTGAATAAGGGTAAAAAGGAAGTTCTTTTGGCAAGAACTACTAGAATCAGTTCCCAGAATCACAATAATATACGCAGAACCAGGAAAGGTTCCGCTGATGATCTTTCGGGATTTCGCACATTGACTGAAAAAACAGGGAAAAATTGGGAGAATAGAGGTAAAAGAACGGTTCAATTGGCAAGAGATACCAAAATCAGTTTGCCCATTCTTTGATGATCATCAGCTTCTTCCTTCATAGCCGGACGATGAAGAAATTGAAGAACCCCTTCAGCTCACTTCTCCAAATAATTCCAGATACTGCTATGACCCTCGTTCTTTCTTTTCCCTTCAGCAGAACCAGGAAAGGTTCCGCTGATGATCTTTCGGGATTTCGCACATTGACTGAAAAAACAGGGAAAAATTGGGAGAATAGAGGTAAAAGAACGGTTCAATTGGCAAGAGATACCAAAATCAGTTTGCCCATTCTTGATGATCATCAGCTTCTTCCTTCATAGCCGGACGATGAAGAAATTGAAGAACCCCTTCAGCTCACTTCTCCAAATAATTCCAGATACTGCTATGACCCTCGTTCTTTCTTTTCCCTTTTCCTTTCTCTCTGTTTTCTCCTTCCCACTCTGCAAAAGGCACACAGAAATTGACAGTATGTTTCTCCCCTTATCCTCCCTTTCCCCTAAATCTTGTCTTTGTGGCTAAAAAAGAAAACAAGAAAGCATGGGTGGCCGACTCTCTCTGTTCTTGTTGCTGTTTATGATTTGACCGGTTCATATCTGAGTCGAATCCGAGAATTTGGCCGGTATCCTTCTACACGGTTCTAACTCAGTCAATATCGACTGATTCGGAGCGATTCAAATCGGATATGGTATAATCGGCGTTTCGGGTATCGATATCGGAACGGTAGGGACTGTTCCAGTTATGACTCGGCTGAGTTGGCGAACCATGGTATATAGTCAGATAAACGTTCTCTAAAAGCAAGGCTTTATGCTTACCCAAGACTACTTTAAACCAAGGCACTTTAGAATAAGTTTGAACAAGCTTACTTATGGCACAATCGACTATGTAACCTCCATTTAAACTAGGGCTGTGCAAAATCGAAAAATTTCGATTTGCCGACCGTATTCGAATTGAATTCGGAATTTCGAATTCGGTAATTCGGAATGGAAATCGGAATCTCTGATTTCGAATTGGTCAAATTCGGATTGAATTCGGTAATGAGATTTTTCAAGTCGAAAATTCCGATTTCGAATTCACAATTCGAAATCAAAATCGAAATCAAAATTTGGAATTCCTATTTCGATCTCAAATCTGTTTGTCCATATATATATAATATATATATTATAACATTTATATTATAATAATAATTTTTATATTCATGAATTCGGTGAAATCGAAATTCCTATTTCGATTTCAATTTCGTTTTCTCACATATATATAATTTTTTTTTATATATGTAATATAATATTTATATAACAATAATAATAATTTTTATAATCATGAATTCGGTGAAATCGGAATTTACCGAATTTCGAATTGAATTCGGAACGAATTCGAATTCGGAATTGGTGAATTCGAAATCGAAATCGGTCGAAAATTCTGATACCAAAATTTTGAAAAATTTCGATTTCAAAGTTCCTAATTAACAATTTCGATTTTGATTCACACCCCTAATTTAAACTAGGCAAGCAGTAATGAGTCTTCAAGACCAGAATTTGGCAGTACATGAGGCCCCTTAGGATACCATACCACAAGAAAGTGGTTTTGCCATTACAAACAATCAAACTGGATACATTCCTTTGCAACAGGCCTCAATTTAAGAAGCCTGAGTATTCCAAGAAAACAAAGGCTTAGCCATAACATTTAAACACAGGATAGTCCATCTACCCATATTATTGTATCTGTTACCAGAAGTTCTATCACTGATGAGTCATGTCATTTGAGATCTTGTTATTTCACTTTGCTAATGCAGAAACTTGGATAACTCATAGGTATGGCACTCCTGGTGCCCCTCTCTCATTTTATCCGTCAGAAACTAAACAAAGCATTTGTCTTTGTGTGTTTGGAATAACGAAACTGAACAGGACTGAACGAAGTAATGTCATCGGGAGCTACTTAAAGCTATCGACATAATCTGGAAGTTATATCAGGGTCAACAGACAAATCTCGAACTACATTGTAAATAATCCTGTCATACTAACTCGAGCATCTGAATTAAGTTTCAACGAACCATGAGGTGGTTTTTCTCAGACTACCACACAACATGATAACTTCTTGGGATTTGACAAAACATATCGCCCCAAATAACAATCCGAATCACCTCTAAAGTGGGAGCTGCTTAATCGGCCAGAAATTCCAAACTATTCTAATAATCGATCAACCTGCCATACTATGTTGTCCATGCCCCAACTTACATTTCAAAAACGGCTGTGATTCCTTACTAATCATAGAAACCAACAGACCACTACCGATATGAAAACATGAATATGATCCTTTGATGCTCTGAGATTTGAGAAAATCAAGGGACAAACAATGCTTTCAAGCTCGTGCACCTACGTAACAAAAATCCGAATCTCCTCAAGAACCTTCTTCATACTTCCTTTGCAACTGGCCCCTCTAAAAATAAATGCAAAGTTGTTTCCTCCGTAGCACGACAACAATCACAAATGGAAGGAATGCTTAGGCCTCATGAACGTAAAGCAACATCCAGTGGAAGAAAATTATGCACCAAATGCCATGTAAAAAATGATAACTTCAGTGGTAGAATCGGGTTCCAAAACAGAGAATCCACAAGGGATATCCTTCTTTGCCGAAACAGTTCCATGCCAATTTCACCGAAAAAAGACCAATTTGTGACGGAAACCATATCATTCTATCAGCCTGATCAGGTTGAAAAAAAAAACGTCTTGGATAGCCCGTACCACATGAACTGGCACCCACTATAAAAGACAATGCTTATTCCAGGCCTCTCCTGAAACGAACTCAGCCACCAAAAAATGTGGTGACTCAGATCTATCCAAAATGGAACACAGTGGCTCATCAAATAACCATCTATCTCTCCAAAAATTCACCAATCCCTCTCCCAACGACCATCTAATATTCTGCTCCGCCAAGTGTTGCATCTCCTCCAAGTGCCTCCATGACACTGTAGGGCAAGGAAAGGAGGTTGAGACCGGATGAAGACCTTTTATGTATTTTTCATGCATAAAGTCAGCCCCAATAGACTCCTTAAGCCGGAGCTTTCACCAAAACTTGCACGCAAATGCTCGAGACATATCCTCAAATGACTGAAAGCCTAGACCACCCTCCTTATCCCAAGATGACCACTTTAATCTTGATATGAGGAAAATATGATTGTAGGAGAGTGTTAAATATTTTTTGACTGTATGAGTTGCTTACTTATGGAGTTAGGTTAAGGTGAGAGATTGAATTGAATACGATTAAATTTGAGTAGAATTGTCTCTCCTTTACTAGACGTTATGAGCATTTTGGTGTAATTTGAATGGTTACATAATGATTGATTATCTAACCAAGGGGTTTGAATTTGAAAAAAATATATGTGTTTTGGATAGACACTTGAATCATTGGTTTTGTAGTTTAATGATATTGCTTGAGAACAAGCAATGATTCAAGTGTGGAGGAGTTGATAAGCGCTAATTTTATGATTAGTTTGAAAGTGTTTCATATTGTTCTTGAGTCAATTTGTGGAGTTAAAAGATATAAGTTGCTCCTTTTGGCTTTTAATTTGCATCTTGAGATCATAGTTGAAGTAGTCGTGATTATGTTGGGTGCCAAACCAGCAAATATAAAAATTTCTGCTTCAAAAATCTAAATTCAAGTATAATGGTAAGTAGGGTAGAATTCTCAGGAATTGTGTCATTTATTTTTCTTATAAAAATGACAATAAACGAAATGGGGGTTTTAATTTAATTAATCTAAGGTTGCATTTGATAAAACTGAAGTCTGAAAACTAAAATCTGAAATTTGAAGCCTAAATCCATTGAATTATTAAATTGTTAAGTATTAAATCAAATAAGCTTGAGTGTATATCAAATTCAATGATAAATGAATAACTTATCACTTATTTTTGGGAACAAGTTTTGCCAAGAAAGTTCAATACCACTTAATTAATTCAAATGTTCAAGTTTTAGTTATCAAACACATTTGAACATATTAAGATGTAAATCTATTAAATTTAAGTGCTGAATGAGATTATCAAACAGGGGCTAAGTAACTTAAGCGATGAAAAATAATAATGCAAAATTGAATAAAAATAAACCAATATCAAACAATTCTCTAGTCAAAGGTTCAATCGCCACTTTGGTTCATTTAGTGATCATCGATGCTAAGAAATAAATCATTATTTATAAACAAATTGATTATGGTTGTCAACAAGCTCTGACTACCTGTCTCTCCTTACTTTGTCGACAACCACAATAAATTCTGTGATTATTTTCCTTACCAATTAAGTAACCCCAAACAAGCTTTTAGGATTTAACCTGTTGACAACATTAAATATTAGAAAGACTACCAGCCCAAACCAACAAATACATAAGCTCGATTCATTTAAACTAGATTATATATTCTCGTGATTATAATCCAAAAGTTTCTATTTCAATCAAATTATATCACTCGCTATAAATACTAAAACTACCAAACAATTATGGATTTGATATTTTGAGATGGCAATAGATTATTTCACAATTAAATAGTGATAAGGTATTTAACCATAGAAAATAATCATATAAATAATGAACAGAGAATATAAAAAATTTATAAATAAATGTAACCATAAGAACAAATTAAATCTCACAGTATTCATTGAACCAAAACTTTGATTATACTTTGACTAGAACAAGGATTTAGCTAAGCCTTATGGTTGAATCGCAACCGAAGATATAATTGGGGTTTTCTATTGCAGAGAAAAGAAAGAAAAAAAATAAGCGCTAGCTAATTTTTATTCCAATGAATGAAAAGCTTAAAGCCAAAGTCGTCAATTGTCTCTTAACTTGCATTCTTAACTTTGTCTACAAAAGAAAGAAATTTGCCCACTAATGCTTGCCTACTTCTTCTCAAAAGGATAAGAATCCTTTTAGCACTAAAATACTACCATCATCACTAAAAAAAAAATTAAAGATATTATTTCTAAAAATTAATCAATATCCAACTTCAAAAAAGGAAATAAATCTCTTGATTATTAGGAAATAATTGAGCAAGGCCCACTTCAAATTCCGTGATGTTTGGACTTCACAATAGGTTAAGACGTGTCCGTGTCTTGTAAAGTAAAGTCCTCTGAAAATTTCGCTTTTAATGGCCTTTTTACTCCCTTTCCATAGCAATTTCTTGGAAGTAACACCAAAAATCAAACATGAGTAAAATCTAGTAATTAACACCATATCTTGGCAAAATAAAAAGGAAAAATATTCACAAATTATGTACACAATTAACCATCTAACAAATTACAATATTTTACTCGCATAATCTCTATGTTTTTGTAGGCCAAAATGATCAAACTCAATTGAGAGTAAATTGGTAGACTAAAAGTGATGAATTAGAAACTTAAAAAGTAACAACGATGATCCAAAGAGGTGGTGCAACTCAAGAATTTGAAAAGATGAAGATTGGAAAGTCATAAAAGAAAAAGGAGAGAAATCTATGAGGAATTCTCAAGGTTTCTAGCAGTTGCTGCAAGGGATTTTGGGCAGAGAGTTTGAATTCAAAGAGCAAAATAGAGGAAGACAAACCCTCGAAGAATCCCTCTAAGGTTTCTCACAAACTCCCCATGGTTTATACACAAACCTCTGAGTGTTTGTTGGTGGCTGCAAGTTGTCAACTTGTTTGATTTTTTGTTTCCTTTCGCATCCTTGATGTGACATAAAGCAATAATTTGTGTCAGTCTTTTAGGGTTTTAGGAGCTTCTTTTCTTGACTATTTGACAAGAAGAAACACGTTGTTGAGGAGAGAGTTTAGTTCTTGAACAAGAACAACTTTCTCTCAAACTTAGCATAGTTTTAGTTTTAACTTTAGTTTTCATTTCTTTGAAAAAACTTGAAGACCTCTTGGTGTAACAAAATATTTTTTATGGTAATGAAGATGCTGAAGCATAGAGATATTGCTTTTTTAGTTGAATGAGCATTTCTTCTTCTTTATTCTCTTTAGTGTTGTATTAATGCTTAGTTACATTAAAGATATGAACATTATTGTTGAATCTACTATGTCTATCTAAATCTCGTTGTTCTAAAGATTGATGAAACTATTTGTGCTTTAATTATGGTTGAATATAGTTGATTATTGCTATACCATATACTTGCTAGTTCACTTATTCTTGCTTTTACATTTGTGAATGCTTAATCACCATTTTGCAAGGCATGATAGTTTTAATCTATGAAAGTAGTTGGTAATGATGGAAATGGAATAGGTGGAACCTAAGGAGTAGACACACGAAAGTAGTAATGCACTTAGTTGGATGATTTTGACACTTCCCATGCTTGATTAAATTTTCACTTGTGATTTCACCATGAAAGTAGAGAAACTATAGTATTGGCTAAATTCGGTTCATTGGCGAGAGCGAGTTCTGATGATTTAAATGAAGTGCATCCTTAGCAAGACAAATGCATTAGTGATAATTGACTATTTCATCCATAATTAGGTACATCTAGTTGATTCTATACTTTAGGACATTTGTGTTTAGTTGACTTTTTTCAAGATGTTAATTTTTCTTGCATTGTTTTATGGTTGTTGCTATTTACTTAGTTAAAATTCTTGATTAGTTTGGATAGTTGAGTGAGCTAAAAGCCTTAGTAGTTGGAAATAATTCTCGTAGAATTGCTCCTAACTCCCTGGTACTGTGAGCCACAATGAATAAGAGAATTGGCATGGGATAAAATTTAAAGCATAAGTTAGAATCTCATCACTTGCAGTATGAAATTTTGAGTTATGTTTAAAACTTGGATGCAGTTAAGGTTCAAACTCCCCAGGCAATCACTAACTATAATTTTTTAGCAAGTATGCTATTTAGGGATTGGTGATTTATTGGGTAATTTCTTTTATTCGTTGTTTCTTTGTTCATCAAGTCTGATTGGTTATAAATAGTGTGTTATATAAAGTACTTTTTAAAGAGAGTAATGAGAGTCTCCAACAAACTTATCAGGGGATTATCAAGTGTTTATTGTGGTGTGACTATTTTCATTAGTTTGAGATATTAATAAAGTTGCTATTTTGAATTGAGTTCTTTGTTCTCTTCTCTCTCTCTCTCTCTCTCTCTCTCTCTCTCTCTCTCTCTCTCAACACAAATAGATATATATATTGTGTAATTGTTTTATGCCTTCAATTATATATTTCTGCGCATTATTATTAGTAGAACTCATAAAAATTTGGAATTCTCCAAATTAACTGCGTGTTGTTAGACCTTATATTCCAAGCACATGAAGTCATGCCTTCAACTAATCAGCTAAACAAAATACAAAAGATAAATAAATAAATTTATCAAATGAGGTCATAATAGCAACCGAACGCAAGCCCAGGTCAAATTATATAAATTAGGTTTTAATAGCATGAAAATGAAAACGTGGCTGCCAGTGTTGCTATCCTTCATAAGGAATAAATAAATAAATAAAGCAAGTCATTTTAACGGTCCAAAATATGCTCCAAACAATCTATCTTTACTCAATATGGTTGAAAATAACGTTAGCACCTGTAATCTAAAAATCTTTAACAACTAAATGCAAAAATTGCCCCCAATACAAAGTTAATTATCATTTTTGCATTATTCTTATGGAGATGTCTACACTGTTTACTACAAAGTCTTGAAAATTATCCCCAGAACAAAAGGGAAAAGAACAACTCTAACGATGTTGTAATAAACTCCATCTAAATAATGATTAATAAACCCAAAAATAATAAATAACTCCAAATGTGGTGTTATCTTCAGAATATTCTTTGGATTTAAGTTTTGATTCTGTAATACTTGAAATATTTCGACTTTTTATTTGCTTTTTTTTTTTTTTGCTTTGAAATGTAACATTGGAGAGGCCAATTCAGAGGTAAAAGGAGGGAAAGTTTCCTTCTCTAATTTTTTGTCCTTTGTACATGCTCTTTACTTTCTTCAGTTTTGGTTAACACCGTTTAAAATTAGACTCAAATGGAACAAATATGAGAACATAGGGTTCAAAGTGTTCAATATGAGTTTAGAGTGCAAAGTGAGATCATATACAATTTAAAGGGTGCAAATTAAAATCAAATAGAAATTAAAGGGTGTAAAATGGAACTAGACTTTTTATTATTGTGTACACACTCCTATTAGTTTTGCTTACGATTTTAACTATTGGCCTCAAATGGGAAAAATATGAGAGTTTAGTGTCCAAATTGTTAAAAATTGAAAATTGAAAATTGAAACGCAAAGTCTGATTTTTGAAGCAGATTTAAGACAATTGTCTGATTTTTCAAATTATTAACAAGATCATGTGTTTTGTAAAGTTTTACTTATTATAAAATCGAATCAAAACAACAACTAACTTTGAAGAATAAAGATAAGCCACGTGACAGCATGTAAGTAATTAATTAATCAAGAACCAAAATAAAAAATTAAAACTATACTTAAAAATTAAGAGCTAAGATTTTTTGCTTGAGGCAACGGGGATAGCTCATGAAAATGAGTTTTGGGTCAATGAATTGGGTGCTCTAACTGGTTTGAATTTTGTAGTTTAACGAAAAAAAATCGCTTTTATAGGTTAATTGATTAGCACGTGAGTTATTAGTCCTTAATCTTGCTATTTAAAATTAGGTGCTACTTTATTTTTTGCTTTTTAAATTTAATTTAACAGACATATAACTGTATGTGACTCAATTTTATCAATAATTAAACACATTCTTCAGATATCTTAAATTTGCTTTGAATTAGATACAACAGGGACTAGATTTGTTTTTACCAAAATATCAAGGACTAAAATTGCACAAGTACTAAATATTGGTTGCCAAAACTACATTTTTCCCCAAATCCTATTATTTAGCGGCCACTCACGTCCAACACTAAAACAAATTTTATATTTTTACTATTATAATCTAAAGAGATTCAGGGCTTTCAATTTTAAATTTGCTTATGGAATTTATTAAAAAAAAAAAAAGAGCATAATCCTCAATGATCGGAAACCATTTTTATCAATAAAAAAAATCCCAGCAACCAAAAAAGGAAACTTTCCTAAACATTACTTCCGCAAACTAACACAACGGTAATATGACCTTCCCGAATCCGAATAGAATTCAGGATTAAGAGGTTTCCGGGTTTCAGTTTTAAATTTGCTCTTGGAGAAAATGGAATGAAAAATGGTTACATTTTCTAAATATAGTTCTCAAAATATTAATACGGGCAACAAATTACCTTTAGGCATTGAACATCAAGTACTATTACTAAAATCCCAGAATCCCAGAACCAGAAAGCAAAAAAGGAAACTTCCAAAACTATTACTCCCACAAACTAACATAACAGTAATATGCCCCACCTGAGTCCTAATAGGATTCAGATACCAACTTAAACTATCCAACACAAATAGCTGTATAAATTCTGAATCCTCACATTGCCGCAGAATTTCTTCGTAGGAGTCCTTAAACCTAGTTTTCTTTTCAACATCAGCAGCAGTTGTTCTTGAGAAGAAGACGAGAGACAGAGATTTCTGATCACTGGGCTTCATCATTCCAGTCCGTTTTAGGTTTTCTTCAATTATTTCTTTTCATTGTTAGTTTTAAGTAATCATTAATAGGAAGAAATCGTAGTTCTAGCATCTAAGTTGGTGGAAGGGAAGATCAAGAATGGGGGTTCTGAATTTCCGCCGACGCCCTCGATAGAGCAAGTATCCTCAAAGATCAAAGTTCGATTCCGCTCAAGATGAGGAGATACTTTGTCCCGTGATTGAAAAAACAGTACCTTTCAAGAAATCCATTGTGAATAAGGGTAAAAAGGAAGTTCTTTTGGCAAGAACTACTGGAATCAGTTCCCAGAATCACAATAATCTACGCAGAACCAGGAAAGGTTCCGCTGATGATCTTTCGGGATTTCGCACATTGATGTAATGAAGTGAGTAAACTAACTAAGATCAAAACATGACTTAGGAAGCAGGAATCATGAAGGCGTGAATATTAAGAAGATGAAGGCGTGGGCATTAGACTGAGAGGTTGTCAAAAGCGTGACCAACGGATCACGCTTTTCCTGGGTTTCAGTTGCTATAACAGAACACTCAGGAGCAGCAACTTGCAGATGCAACTTGCAGATATAATCCAACACGTGTATTGTTTCTAGTGGCTCAGTTAGTATTCGGTTAGGATTTATTAGCTTTATAAGCAGGCTTCTCTGCTCAAGTAAGGTAGCTTTTTGAATTCATTTTGTCCAGATTCATCTGAATTTGTAAAGAGGAGCAATCCTCATTTTTCCCTCCCAATTTCCCTCGATTCTTTCCCCTACTCAGCTAGAACCATCTTTTCTGTTCTTATATTTGTTCACCAAATTATGTCAATGAAGAATCAGATTCATATGATTACTGTTACATTGATTCATTGATTAATCAGTTCATTACTTGAGCTTGTCCCTTTTCTATTTCCTGCAATAGTTCTGGCTTCTCTGGTTTCTGTACCTTAACAGTGGTATCAGAGCTAGCTACGAGCCATTGGGTATATATACACATATAAAAAAATGACTAAAAATCAGGACGAAATAAGGAAGGAGATCACTGAGCTAGAAAGTGTGGTTAGGACTTTTGCTAACAGGAGTGATGGTCTGGAGCAGGCTGTCAGGATCATGGAGCACAGGCAGGAGAGTACTGAAAAAACACTCAAAAACCTGGATCAGAAGTATGAAGGTATGATGAACATGATGGCACAAATGTTAGCAAGGTTAAATGACAAGGGAAAAGAGGTAGAAGGCAACAGCTCAGACTCCAGTTTGATGCAGAAAGAGGACAACAGAAGGAAGGAGGAGCAGAAAGGAGCCAGGGATAGATCTGAATCTCAGGGTCCTAGGTCTTTCACTAGGCTACCTAAGGTGGACCTGCCATCATTCACTGGGGAAAATCCCAGGGAATGGATCAGGAAGGCCAATAAGTACTTCAAAATCAATGGAGTGGAGGAGGAAATGAAGCCTGAAGTTGCAGAACTCTACTTCAGAGATAAGGCAGATATCTGGTTTTATGGTGTATTCGGTGGAAGGGAGGATATTCCTTGGAATGAGCTCTGCAATGCACTATGTGAGAGGTTTGGAGACGGAACCCCTGAGGAAGCTATAGAGGAGTTCAACAAACTAATGCAGACAGGATCAGTAGCTGACTACTTGGAGAAATTTGAAATGCTCAAAGCCCAGGTAATGCCTTCCCTCCCTCATCAGCAGGATTGCTATTATAAAACATGTTTTCTGAGTGGATTAAAAGAAGAAATAGTGACTATGGTAAAACTAGCCAAACCAAAAACACTGGCAGAGGCTGTGGAAGCTGCCAAACTACAGGAGAGGAACCTGAGAGCATTGCAGAGAATTCACAAAACCCCTACCTACAACCCCAGCTACCAGAAACCTCAGCCTAAAGTCCCATACCAGCCAAAATTCCCTGACAAAACCCCAAGCTACCCCAAACTACCTGACAAACAGATTTCCAAAACATACAGTAACCACCCCAATTCCCAGAGCCAATTCAAAAAACTCACCCCAGCAGAACTCAATTACAGGAGGGAAAGGGGGCTTTGCTTCAAATGTTCTGAACCATATACATTGGGGCATGTATGTAAACAGTCTCATTTGAACTTGCTAATATTGGAGGAGGAGGAGACACCAGGAAAGGTTGAAGAGGAAGAAAAGAAGGATGAGACTGATATATTCTGTGACTGTATTGGAGGGGAGTTGGAGAATGAACTCATGGAAGTATCTATCCATGCCCTGGCTGGAGGAGGTAAACATAAGACCATCAGGATCAAAGGGTTAGTTCAGGGGAGGGCCATTACTGCACTAGTTGACAGTGGCAGTACTCATTGCTTTGTTGATGAACAGTTGGCTAAAAGCTTGAAATTGGCAACACAGGGAGAGACTCTGACAGTTAGAGTGGCAAATGGGGAGAAACTTCAATCCAGAAACATTACCAAGCCTGTAGTATGGAAGATGCAGGGATATAAATTCTCACACCAGTTCAATACTCTAAGGCTGGGAGGGTGTGATATGATACTAGGAGTAGACTGGCTAGCCAGGAACAGCCCTATGGAGTTTGATTTCAGAAAATTAAGCATGAAATTTAGGAAAGGGAAACAACAGGTGGAGCTAAAGGGAGAGGACAGTACCATACAACTAAAACTCATAAGAGGAAGTAGGCTGCACAAGTGGACCAGGAAGCATACATATGGAATTATGGCACAGGTGTGTGCAGTGGAGGACAGGGAATCAGTACAAGGGCCATACCCACCAGTTATGGAGAAGCTACTGCAGGACTTTGCAGATGTTTTCCAGGAACCACAGGGACTTCCCCCTACTAGGGGCCAGGATCACTGCATTACTCTCAAGGAGGGAGCAAAGCCATTCCAGATCAGGCCATACAGGTGTCCCTATATTCAGAAGACAGAAATTGAGACACTGGTGCAGGAGATGCTACACTCTGGAATCATACAACTCAGCAGCAGCCCCTTTGCCTCACCAGTGTTGCTAGTCAAGAAAAAGGATGGATCATGGAGGTTTTGTGTGGATTACAGACAGCTGAATGACCTGACAGTGAAAAACAAGTTCCCCATGCCACTTATTGATGAACTGCTGGATGAGTTGCATGGCTCCAAGTATTTCACCAAAATCGACCTCAGAGCTGGATACTTCCAGATAAGAGTAAGGGAGGAGGACATTCCAAAAACAGCTTTCAGAACACACCAGGGACTGTACGAATTCAAAGTCATGCCATTTGGCCTGACCAATGCACCAGCAACTTTCCAAGGATTGATGAACCAGGTATTCCAGAAACAACTAAGAAAGCATGTATTAGTGTTTTTTGATGACATATTAATCTACAGCCCTACACTAGAGGAACATATCCAGCATGTCACTGAAGTCTTTGAAATTCTAAGGCAACACCAGCTCTATGCTAAGGAGAGCAAGTGCTCCTTTGCTCAAAAGCAGGTAGAATATCTAGGCCATATTATCTCAGCAGATGGAGTAAGAGCTGACCCTAACAAGATTAATAGCATGATGGAATGGCCAAGGCCAGGGAACACCAAGCAACTAAAGGGATTCTTGGGACTGACAGGCTACTACAGGAAATTTGTCAAGGGATATGGTGCTATTGCCAAACCACTGACCACCCTCCTCAAGAAAGATGGCTTCCACTGGGGAGAGGAGGCTGAGGATGCCTTCCAGAAACTCAAGTTAGCTATGTGCAGCACCCCTGTACTAGCTCTCCCTGACTTCACTCAACCCTTTATAGTGGAAACTGATGCCTGCTATGGGGGAATAGGAGCTGTACTAATGCAGAATAGGAGGCCATTGGCTTTTCTTAGTCAAAGCTTGGGACAGAGGAACCTGGGATTGTCAATTTATGAAAAAGAACTTCTGGCCTTAGTCACAGCAGTCACTAAATGGAGGCACTACCTTGAAGGCCATCACTTTATCATCAACACTGACCACCAAAGTCTGAAATACTTACTGGAGCAGAGGATCACCACCCCCCTGCAACAGAAATGGCTGACTAAGCTGATGGGGCTAAGCTATGAAATTTGCTACAAAAAGGGGAAGGAGAATGTGGTAGCTGATGCCCTCTCCAGAATAGGCAAAGGAGAAGCTGAGAATGCCATGACTACCATCATTATACCAGAATGGATGAAAGAAGTAATGGAGAGCTATCAGGGAGATGACTGGGCTCAGGACCTCATCAGGGGACTCCTAGCATTTCCAGGACAGGCCTCAGATTATAGCTATCAGAGTGGAATTCTGAGGTATAAGGGAAGAGTGGTGGTTGGAAAAGGGGGGGAGATAAGGAAGACACTCATCACTACCCTCCATGACTCACAACTAGGAGGACATTCAGGCATCCAAGCCAGCTGGCTGAGAGCTAAACAGTTATTCTACTGGCCAGGTATGTTCAAAGAAATCAAGACAGTAGTATTGCAATGTGACACCTGCAGGAAATGTAAAGATGAACGTGCAGCTTACCCAGGCCTACTCCAACCACTCCCTATTCCACAGCATTCCTGGAGTCATGTTACCATGGACTTTATAGAGGGGTTACCCAAGTCTGAGGGAAGGGATACTATACTGGTAGTAGTAGACAGATTTACTAAGTATGCTCACTTCATGAGTTTGGCCCACCCCTTTGAAGCTACAAAGATAGCTAGGGTCTTCCTGGACCATATCTGTAAGCTACACGGTATCCCTCAGAGCATGATTTCAGATAGAGACAAGATATTCACCAGCCAATTCTGGACAGAGCTGTTCACACTGCTGGGGGTAGGATTGAACCTGAGTACAGCCTACCATCCTCAAACAGATGGCCAGACAGAGAGAGTCAACCAGGTATTAGAAATGTATCTCAGGTGTATGACACACCTGGAACCTAAGAGGTGGAACACATGGCTTTCCTTAGCTGAGTGGTGGTACAACACTACCTACCACACTGCTATACAGATGACCCCCTTTGAAGCTTTGTACGGATCCAAACCTCCACAGTTAGCTCTTGGCCCCTATGAACAAGCCAAAGTGGCCACTGTGGGTGACTATATAAGGGACAGGAGACAGATGGATGAGCTATTGCAGCATAATCTGAAGACTGCTCAGGAGAGGATGAAGAAATATGCTGACATACACAGGAGTGAGAGGGAATTCCAAGTTGGTGAGTGGGTGTACCTAAGGTTACAGCCTTATAGACAATCCACTGTGATGATCAGAAACAACACCAAGTTATCTGCCAAGTATTTTGGTCCCTTCCTCATAGAGAAGAAGATTGGAAAGGTTGCTTACAGGCTTAAGCTACCTTCTCAGTCCAGGATACACCCTGTCTTTCATGTATCTTTGCTGAAGAAGAAACTAGGGGATAAGACTGCCCCTATACTACAACTGCCAGACACTGATGACAGAGGACTCATTCGAGTGGAACCAGAATCCTTACTAAGCAGAAGAACGATCAAGAGGGGAAACACTGCTATCACACAATGGTTAATTCAATGGTGGGGAACTGAACCAGCAGATGCAACCTGGGAGGATGCTGTGCAAATTAGGGAGAAATTTCCTCAATTCCAACCTTGAGGACAAGGTTGTTGCAAGGGGGAGGTATTGTAATGAAGTGAGTAAACTAACTAAGATCAAAACATGACTTAGGAAGCAGGAATCATGAAGGCGTGAATATTAAGAAGATGAAGGCGTGGGCATTAGACTGAGAGGTTGTCAAAAGCGTGACCAACGGATCACGCTTTTCCTGGGTTTCAGTTGCTATAACAGAACACTCAGGAGCAGCAACTTGCAGATGCAACTTGCAGATATAATCCAACACGTGTATTGTTTCTAGTGGCTCAGTTAGTATTCGGTTAGGATTTATTAGCTTTATAAGCAGGCTTCTCTGCTCAAGTAAGGTAGCTTTTTGAATTCATTTTGTCCAGATTCATCTGAATTTGTAAAGAGGAGCAATCCTCATTTTTCCCTCCCAATTTCCCTCGATTCTTTCCCCTACTCAGCTAGAACCATCTTTTCTGTTCTTATATTTGTTCACCAAATTATGTCAATGAAGAATCAGATTCATATGATTACTGTTACATTGATTCATTGATTAATCAGTTCATTACTTGAGCTTGTCCCTTTTCTATTTCCTGCAATAGTTCTGGCTTCTCTGGTTTCTGTACCTTAACAGACTGAAAAAACAGGGAAAAATTGGGAGAATAGAGGTAAAAGAATGGTTCAATTGGCAAGAGATACCAAAATCAGCTTGCCCATTCTTGATGATCATCAGCTTCTCGATCAAGAACCATTCTTGAACGGAAAATCAGCGGCCACACAGGAATCTACTGGGCAAAGCAAGACGAAGATTACTTTTAAGAAGAAACTAGTTGTAATGATCGATATTCCTGATCGAGTGACGAAGCAGAAAACAGGCGATATTTGTTCTCTTCCGTCAGAACAGAACCAGCGGGAACAACTTCCACTGGAGTTGAAGAAGTACGTAAAGGAACTGGGGGCACCAGGGGAACCTGTTTTGGTGATTGAAAAGAAATTGTCTTCTTCAGACGTGAACACTGGGCTTCAAAGATTGTCGATTCCGGTAAAACAGGTTCTGAATCACGGGTTCTTGACAGAAGAAGAGAGGAGGAGATTCAACATTGATAACAAACAGCAAGAAATTAATGCCCTCTTAATTGAGCCATCACTTGCTCAATCAGGAATCAAGTTCAAAAAGTGGTATATGGGGAACTCTGAAGTGTACGTGTTGGTGAGTGGCTGGAATGAGGTTGTGAAGAGGAATGGATTGAAACCAGAAACACCAGTGCAGCTATGGTCATTCAAGAAGGATTCACAATTGTACTTTGTTTTGGTGCGGTTGTAATAGGGCTGCTCTGCATAGCGATGCTTTATTTGTAAATTACAATCTTGAATTTTGACGTAATTAACTGCGGTTTAATCATGTTAATGTAGGATGAGAATTATTTTCTTTGGCTGTTTCGAAAGTGATGAATTATATGTTTGTACTTATATACGACTAGTAATATTTCGCGTGTGCTTTGTCCGTGTATATATTTTCCACAACATAGTTTTCTAAGGTACTAAATTTCTAAGATGTAATTTCTAAGGTACTAAATTTTCCATGACATGTTAATGTAGTATGAAAATTATTTTCTTTGGTTGTTAAGAAAGGGATGGATATATATAGCTAAATCTGGAACGATCATTCGTGTATGTTTGCCCTTACATAACATAATTGTTTCCAAATATTGACTGATTGCTGTCCATGACATCTAAATATGCACAACTTTGTAAAATTTTTACTGCCAAATTTTGCACAACACAATTCAAAATTAACTTGTTGGAGGCTTCAAGATTTGCGCGTGAATTGTCTTAAAAATAGTTCAGACCTGTACTCCAAATTGTTTTTAACCAGTAAAAGTTGTATGAAGCTCTTATAATGTGAAATACAGGTAGCCTTTTTGAACTAGATAATAACCTTATGTTATTATCATTAATTATCTGCCACTTGTACTTAGAAACCGAAATCTCCAATTGCTAAGTTCTTATGCAAAGTCAAAAAGTATCCAGAGATCTCATTAGGTGTTTGTCAACTGTTTATTGCGGTGTAACTTTCTTCGTTAGATTAAAATATTCATAAAGTTGTTATTATTATGAGAGTTGAGTTATTTATTCTCTCCTCCTCCCACCACATATAGTATGTGTAACTATTTCATCCCTTCAATTATATATTCATGCGCATTGTTGTTATTAGGACTCATAAAACTCAAAGTTTCGAAACCCAGACCTTTCATTGGCCAGGAAATGATTGGATCAAGAGTCATTGAATCAATCACTGCGCAAATTATTATTAACCCATGACATCATAAATATAATTAATAAATATTAAACATCTAAAAATATGCAAATATTTGTAGAAACTTCAATAATAATGTTAAGAAGAATCACTTCAGCCCCTATTCTAATCTTTTATGTATTACTTGTTTGAAATTCAAGAATAACTTTTACAAGTAAAAGGTAAAAGAATTATAGAATAGCATTATTATCTACATCTCTAATTTTTTACATTTTGAATTTTCCTAAATTATATGATAAGTAGTTTATAAGATTGGAATAAAAATAAATAGAAGGATATGACAAACAAATGAAATGCGCTAAAAAGTTACCATAATTAGCGTACTATATGGAATAAATGTTAGACAAGAGTTTCGATATCATTATGAGAGAGAGAGAGAGAATGAGTAGAAATATGATAATAATTGTTATTGCCTGACTAATTAGAGATAATAATGCATGGGTAATTGGTAAGGTTTAAGTTTGGAATGTCATTGAATGAAATTAGTTGATCAAATTTAATTTTTTTTGGTTAATTAAAGTTGAGCAACGAATCGGCCGGTTTAATGAAAACTATTTCGGTTCAACGGTCCAATGATCAAACCATCTAGGCTAACTGATTTTCACAAAACAGGGCGGTTTTTTAACCCCTTTAAATTGGAGGCATAACCCAGCTCGCCTAGCAGCCCGATCGATGGTTCAACCAGCCCAACCAAGCGGTGCAGGCGGGGTTTCAAAACTTGATAAAACTATGGAGTTCTGCAAAAGAACTGCGTATTAATATTAATGTTTAAAGTAGGTAATCCCATTCCCTTAACTAATTAGCTAAAAAAAACTAAAATTAAAAAGAAAAAAGATCTACCAAATGAGGCCATGATATATTTGCATAAATCAAGTTTTAATAGCATGAAAATGAAAAAAGTGGCTGCTATTGTTGCCATCCTTCATAAGGGGGAAAAAATGAAAGTAAGTCATTTCAGCACTCTAAAAAAATGCTCCAGAAAATCCACCTTTGGTTGAAATGACATAAACACCTATAACCTAAAATCTTTAACAACTTAAATAACAAAATTAACCCCAAGACATTATCAATTATAATTTTATATTGTTTTTATGGAGCCATCCACGCTCTTTATTACAAAGTTTTGAAACTTATCACAAAAAAAGACCAAGATTGCAATGAACACTACCTAAACAATAATTAACAAATCAAAAAGGAACAAAACAAATCAAAGCATAGTTTTGGCACATCTCTAAAATCCTATATTTTGAAACTCGAATCGGACAAAAACTCGGTAGAGCTCAGGGGTCAGGGGTCAATGGGTTCAACCGGATTCGACCGGTATAAAAAATCGGATGATGTCAGCATGATGTCATTAATATAATTTAATTAAAATTAAAATATTATGTAAAATGTCTAACCATAGGTTAACATCAAGTAAAGTATATTAGTAGATGTTTGATGTTTCAAATTTATTTAACAAGAAAATACAAATAACATAGAATAATCAACTAATAGTTCATATGATTTAATGTTTATTTCATAGTTTAGAATTAATTTTAGAGATTTATTTGAAATAAAACACTAAAATTTAGGACTATCTATAATCTGTAAAATATTTCTAAGTACGTCAACAATTTTGAGATACTTTAGAGGTCAAAACATAAATTTGTTAAAACTTTGAGCCCAAACTGAAATTTTCTCATATTTCTTCTTTAACTCTAAGCCTAAAGCAATCACGTTGCCATCACTTTCATCCATTCTTGTCCTGCCTCTGTTCTTTTTTCCCCTGCAACTTCTTCTTCTTCCAGCTCTTTCTGTTTTTTCCTTTTTCCGTTTTCCGTTCCAGATTTCATTGTGCTAGTCTTTTCTCCTCAAACTCACAAAATATAAAAATTTTATCTTATTTTTTTTAAACTTCTCTCTTTTTGAACTCTTTTTTTTTTTTTACTATTTTATTTCTTTTTCACCTTTTTGATACATGTGTGAATAGATCTTGTATAATAAATGCATTTAAGATTAGATATGAAGGGATCTTGTTCAAAGGAGGAAGATGGTATGCAAGTTTTAAGCGACTTGTCAAATGAGGAAGATGGGTTCCGGGTTGGAGTGAAAAGGGGCAAAAAATAAAAAACTGTAGTTCTCACCGGTTTCATTGGTTTCCGATCCAACATGACTTTTGACCGGATTTGACCGAGTTTTAAACAAATAGGTTTTTAGAAACACTCGGACCGGACATCTAGCCGGTTCCCGGTCCGGTCCGAGTTTGAAAACATAGCTAAAATCGTCTTGCTCAAGAGCCAGAATTTGGATGGAATTGCAGCCAAAAGCCACATTATTAACATTTGCTCAATTTGGAGGACCATATTGAAACCCTTTTTAGATTAAAGGCCTAGAATAAATGGACCATATTAGCTTGTGATTAGGAATAACCCCGAAGGCGAGTCTGTACAGCCAAAGGGAGCAATAGGTCGGGGGCAGGGGTGGGGGCGTTCTTCACATTCTTTTTCCTCTGGAAATGATAGAGGGGACATTATTCGGCCCTTGCTTTAAGTAGGGTGGGGGATGGGAGAGAATAACCTCATCTCGTCATCCCATGTATCATTTAATAAATGAAATAAAAGATGACATGCCTAACTGAAAAGAATTAATAAATTATGTGGATAGTTGGGTTTTACCTATTTTTGTATCCAATTCTTCTCTAACTAATTTTTATCATAATTTGTGTCTCTTTTAACAATTTAATCTTTTTACTAATTTGAATTAAATTTTATTATGGTTTTCTTGTCTTTACTAATAAAGTATATCTGTATTTATAAATTCACTTTAATTTCTTTAATCCATATATACTAACTTTAATTATTTTTATTTTAATTATTATTTCATTAATGTTGCTAGAAAGTTAATATTACTTCATGAAGAAAATATATTTTTGCATGTTTAGAATTTAGTTTAGTGCAAATATATAGTTTTACGTTTTAAATCATATAAATATCTAATAATTAATTACAAGGAATATCTATCAATCTTTTTGTATACCTTGCATATTTAATTAGTAATACTATATTAAGAAAATGTGTGCATTGAAGTTTTGAAAGATTAATATGGTACTTGAACATTTAGATATATTAATTTTCTATCATAGATATTCACAAATTTGTAAGAATGTTGTTTTATCTTTTCTTAAATTACTCATGCTTGCATTAAAAAAGCACCATGCGAGTACACAAGTCAAAATACCAGTTATAATTTAGTTCTAATTAGAATAGAACTCTTAATTTCTATTTCTTTTTTTTAGTGTAACTAGGAGGTTTCAAACCCGAAACTTCTCACTTATATTCCCTTTCCCTATATCACCCAACCCATCCCTCCTCCTTCAAATAAAACTCTTAATTAGTTATTTGCAATTGCAATTAAAAAGTTTTATATGGCATTTATATTGCATTTGTATAGCATGTAACGCTAGACTATTAATGATACTAATAGTATTATTTGTAGTAGTTGAATAAATAGTATGGCAGCAGGTGAAGTTCCAGTTCTCCAATAATAGTAGTAAGGGATAATTTCACAAATCTCTCCTAAAGTTTGCCTTAATATTATTTAGCACCCTTCGTAGTTTCAAAAATCTCCCTTACATCCCTTTGTTAGATTGACAAGATAAGATGTCTCCATCTTGGGTGGTAAATTGACAATATGATCCTACTGGAAACCTCTGATTGATTAACTAAAATTCACACCAAAAGAAATGAATTTGGAAAGTAAAAAAGAAAAATCAAAACAACGATTAACAAAACTATTATTTATAATGGTGACTGTTTTTGCAGCAATAAAAAGCACAGAACTTCTAATCCTACTATTACATAATACATGACAGGTGTCAAGCCTGTACAATAATAAAAACCTACTCAACAAAAATATAAATTTTGTATATAGCGGTGAGTAGGGTCGAATCCACAAGAACTTGGGATAATTTGTTTCTTCCAAAGTCCGGAGTATGGGGGATTTTTATAAAAATATAAAAATAACTAATTAACTAAATATAAGCAACTCAGGAAAATAAACAGGAATTAATCAACAATAGAAACGACTCTAACCAAAGGTGCAACTTTTCAGACACGGTCCATTCAACTGATCATCGATGCAAAGATAATTCATTTATTCATTAATAGATTGATTATAGTTGTCATACACGCAATAAACAACCAACTTTGCCTTACTTTTTCGAAAGCCAACGTATGACAGTTAACTATTTTCCTTACCAAGAAAAAACCCTAGGTACGACCATAGGATTTAATTCCTCAATTGCATTAAGAATTAGAAAAATCCAACCCTAACCAGCAAACACGCTACGAGGGTTTTCTTAAATTAGATCATATGTTTTTCTAACATGGGACCAATCACGCTAGTCACCACTGGTACTAACCAATCAAACAATTACGGATTCAATCGGTTAATCTGACAGTAGATTATTAGGTTAATTCGAATATCGGACCCTTGACATTCAAAGAACAAAACAATCATAAGAAGTTAAATTAGAAAACGTACAAATACTAATGAATAAAAGAAATAAGTAAAATAATTCGATCACATAGATGTTCGAAACCACATTTTCATATTAACCCTTGACTAGAAAAGAAACTTTGTTGCGCATGGCCAATTGAAGCAATTCACACCATTTTTCCAAAGCCAGCGGCATAAGTCTTTGATAAGAGAAATACTAGAGAAAACAAAAGACTAAGAGAAAGAGCCCTGCGGCTCCCCTCTAAGTATCCATCACGCGGGATCCGGCTTCCTCTACTATAAGTACTACCAATTCGGTTTCTTCCTTGGTCAACCGAGACTAGAATTCTAATTGAAAAAGGAAACTCCAAGAATAATGCCAGTTGTTTCCTAAATAAAAATATCTAAGAAAAATGGTAATTTCCTAATCTTTCGCCAATAATCCACGTGGACTCCATCTTGAATTGGGAAACTCTTTAAAAATCACCTCTTTTATTACTTTTTGCTCCACCTTCCTACAATTGGCACCAAATATCAAATATAAGTAGAATCGATCAATTAATACAATATTTGGCTAGAATAAAAGGGAAAATAATTATAAATTAAATGACAATTTCACACCCTATCAATACATCAGAAGCACATTAAATGGACATTAGAAGCGAATATAGCCTATATGGATTTCTTTCACTTTCTCAAATCCTGATTGTCGTATTTCTATTATAACCATAATATCGATTCTTTGTACTAAATGATGTTGGTAAATTATAAGAGTGCCTTCTAATGTAACGTGCAACATATTTTACTAATTTCCTCTTTAGGTTACTCCTTTGGCCACTAAACTTGTACTTTTTATTTTGTTCTCTTGTCGCTTTTATAATCCTAGATTTGGAGTATTAGACATTACACGATTATAAAACTATTTATCTACTGCAACGTCTCTTTATTGCATTATTCATTGCATAGTTGTAAAATTACTTATCTGTTGCAACTTCTCTTTATTGCACTTACATCTTTCCCAATTTATCTTTTGCCTATTATCCATATTTTGGTCTTAATTGCTGCTCTAATGCTTATATAATTGACAATAAAAGGGCACAAATGAAAGTAAATTATTATATCTCCTCTTCTATTAATTTTTAATTCACAAGAGGTGATAATGCTTGGAAACATGTCAATCAAGGGAAGGTAAAAGAGATTTTTGAAACCATGAAAATGCTAAGTGATATTAAGGCAAACTTTTGGGAAGTTTTGTGAAATTATTCCCGATAGTAAATTAAGGGAGATTACACAATAGGCAATTGGTGGCAGTAATTGCAGTAGTAGTTAGGGCTATTTATCTACATTACACCCTAACAAAACTAATTTAAAATTATTTTCAAAAACCGAATTGTTCATAATATATTTTGTCAATTGTGTAGATTATACATAAATTTTCATATGAAATTGGCTAAATATTGCCATTTGGTTAATCACTATAAATTTTGTTATAATTTTGACTCATTTTTCACTATTTAAATGTTTCACGTAAATTGAATATAAAAATATTCTCAAAACAACATCATTTTTTAGTATGTTAATCTAGAGACTAAAAGAAAAACAATGACACAATTGGATGATTTTATAAAGTTATATAGTAATTTAAATATATTTAAATGGAGAGACAAATGGAGAGAATCCTAACCCGTAGTGGTAGTAGCAGTAGTAGTAACTGTATTATTAGAATTACTGATAGTAAATTGAGACAAGAGACTTTGGGGAAAAAAAATGAAACTGCCACTCATGGGGAGAGTGGAGCAGGGCGAGACTATGCCAAGATTGGGTCAGGGATGGGGATAGGGGGAGTAATTTGATGACAGAGGTTCTAAAACTGCCCCACTGTCATCCTTAATTGCTAGTTGGATACTTCAAAGCACAATAAGTAAATACTAATTTGATGATGTGGATAAAATAATCATTTCATAATAAACAATTTGCTCATATTATTTAATTACTATTGGCTTCTGGTATTACAATCCATCCACAATTTTAAACAATATATTCAGAAACTTGTCCAGAATATTTTTTTTCTAATTATAACAAATTTTTCTTTTGCATTTCTTGTCCAGACCAATGACTTCCAAATTATAAAAGATCTTTTGACCGCATTAATATACTGTAATTCTTAAGAATTTAACTTAGTTTGTTAAGAAAACTAAAGGTCTGCATATTTTTGGAATAAAAATGTTTTATCACTTCCAAAATGAGTTTTTAAATCATATCTTTTGAAATGGGTTGATAAAGTCATAAAGAGTTTAAAAACAAGGGAAATATGTGAGATTTTTCAAAAGTTAGGGGTATCAAATCATATTGTCACAAACCTCAAGGGAGGTTTTTTAAATTATCCCATAATCTTAAGAGGTTTCCGGTTTCAGTTTTAAATTTGCTCTGGGAGGAAATGCGCAACGGATCTTCTGTCCTATACCCTGTGCCACTCTCTGTCCCACTTTGTATTATATTACTATTTCTCCTATATAAATATCATATTTTAGTTCTTTTTTATTTCCTTAACATTCAATAACTATTAGTTGAATAAAAAATAAATACAACAGGTTCAAAAAAGTAATATATAATAGAAAATTAAAAAATACAGTAGAAAATTCATAAAAAATCTCATTTTTTATGCATTTTAATTTTTTGAGTTTGTTAAATTTTGTGTATTACTTAGTTAATAGCTATTGAATGTTAAGGAAACAAAAAAAAAATTAAAACATGATATTTATGTAGGAAAAATAGCAATATAATAAAAAGTGAGACAGAGAATGGCACAGGGTATGTGACAGAAGATCCGTTGCGAAAAAAATGGAATGAAAAATGGTTCCATTTTCTAAATATAGTTCTCAAAATATCAATACAGGCAACAAATTACCTTTAGGCATTGAACATCAAGTACTATTACTTAAACAATTTCAACATAAATACAGAAAAAGATATGTTCTTGCAAATTTTCGTTCTCTTCTAATTATTCAGAAATAGAAAACATTAATCCTCAAGGGTCAATCTAAAACCATTTTTGTTAATAAATCCGAAAACGCAGAAACCATTTTGACTTTTCACCGACAAAAACTAAAATCCCAGAATCCCAGAACCAGAAAGCAAAAAAGGAAACTTCCAAAACTATTACTCCCACAAACTAACATAACGGTAATATGCCCCACCTGAGTCCTAATAGGATTCAGATACCAACTTAAACTATCCAACGCAAATAGCTGTATAAATTCTGAATCCTCACATTGCCGCAGAATTTCTTCGAAGGAGTCCTTAAACCTAGTTTTCTTTTCAACATCAGCAGCAGTTGTTCTTGAGAAGAAGACGAGAGACAGAGATTTCTGATCACTGGGCTTCATCATTCCAGTCCGTTTTAGGTTTTCTTCAATTATTTCTTTTCATTGTTAGTTTTAAGTAATCATTAATAGGAAGAAATCGTAGTTCTAGCATCTAAGTTGGTGGAAGGGAAGATCAAGAATGGGGGTTCTGAATTTCCGCCGACGCCCTCGAAAGCGCAAGTATCCTCAAAGATCAAAGTTCGATTCCGCTCAAGATGAGGAGATACTTTGCCCCGTGATTGAAAAAACAGTACCTTTCAAGAAATCCATTGTGAATAAGGGTAAAAAGGAAGTTCTTTTGGCAAGAACTACTGGAATCAGTTCCCAGAATCACAATAATCTACTCAGAACCAGGAAAGGTTCCGCTGATGATCTTTCGGGATTTCGCACATTGACTGAAAAAACAGGGAAAAATTGGGAGAATAGAGGTAAAAGAATGGTTCAATTGGCAAGAGATACCAAAATCAGCTTGCCCATTCTTGATGATCATCAGCTTCTCGATCAAGAACCATTCTTGAACGGAAAATCAGCGGCCACACAGGAATCTACTGGGCTAAGCAAGACGAAGATTACTTTTAAGAAGAAACTAGTTGTAATGATCGATATTCCTGATCGAGTGACGAAGCAGAAAACAGGCGATATTTGTTCTCTTCCGTCAGAACAGAACCAGCGGGAACAACTTCCACTGGAGTTGAAGAAGTACGTAAAGGAACTGGGGGCACCAGGGGAACCTGTTTTGGTGATTGAAAAGAAATTGTCTTCTTCAGACGTGAACACTGGGCTTCAAAGATTGTCGATTCCGGTAAAACAGGTTCTGAATCACGGGTTCTTGACAGAAGAAGAGAGGAGGAGATTCAACATTGATAACAAACAGCAAGAAATTAACGCCCTCTTAATTGAGCCATCACTTGCTCAATCAGGAATCAAGTTCAAAAAGTGGTATATGGGGAACTCTGAAGTGTACGTGTTGGTGAGTGGCTGGAATGAGGTTGTGAAGAGGAATGGATTGAAACCAGAAACACAAGTGCAGCTATGGTCATTCAAGAAGGATTCACAATTGTACTTTGTTTTGGTGCGGTTGTAATAGGGCTGCTCTGCATAGCGATGCTTAATTTGTAAATTACATTCTTGAATTTTGACGTAATTAACTGCAGTTTAATCATGTTAATGTAGGATGAAAATTATTTTCTTTGGCTGTTTCGAAAGTGATGGATATATATATAGATAGCTAAATCTAGATTGATCATTCATATATGTTTGTACTTATAGAAGATTAGTAATATTTCATTTGTGCTTTGTCCGTATATATATTTTCCATAACATAGTTTTCTAAGGTACTAAATTTCTAAATTGTAATTTCTTTTAATGGTTTCTATGTACTGTAGTGATGTCTTTGTGTATTCCTTTTGCTTATGTGGATGTTTCGTTTGATGTCATTTGAGTTAAAATTTTTCAATTTTTTTTTCATTTTTTTTGGGTGTTCAATTTTTTTTCCGAATTTTTTGGGTGTTAATGTTTGATAGTGCTATTTCAGTTAGGTGTTAATGATTAATCGTGCTATTCATAGCTAATTCATAAAGCAGCTAATTCATAGCTAAGCAGCTACTGCTTACAAAATCATCAAGAGGCTTCAGAGCCAGTATTCTATATAAGAACTAGGAAGATTTAACTCTGCACGAAGGTTGAGAGCCTCCTGAGATGCCTTCAACCGTATCCATCCAGCCACCTTTTTCATAATGCAATCAACCACAACATTAGTTATGATGCTATACAAGGTTTTTAAAGATACTAAAGCTCCTGTAATGCCACAATCTGTACACTCGGGCTGCAAAAGTTACCCTTTGAACAGCAATAACAAGCGAATTATGAGAACATTTCTGAATCATCCATTGCATTTGCTGATTCCCACACACCAAGCAACACTTCTGCACCAACTCCCAAACATAAAGTAAGAGAGTTTCAGGAGCATAGCAACACATTTTTTCTTACACAAGGGACCGACCTCTATTTCCCAGAATAGTAACCTGTATATAGCATGGTTCGCCATCGCGGGTCGCGGTCGCGTCACGGTCTCGGTTGTTCCACATTCGTCGCGGCATATCGGTTGAATATCGGGTGATACGCACATTATAGTATATAAAAATTTTCAAAAAATCTGAAAAAATTATTAAAAATAGAAAATACCATTAAAAACACAATTATCAAATTAAATTTACTAAATACCTACATTATCATATATAGTTACTGATTATTAAATAAAATAATGCTATCATTACCATAAGGGCGTATAGCATTAGCAATAAATGATTTTAGAATCAAATGCTCTATTTTATATGAGATAAAAAATTATATATAAGAATAAAATCATCATATCTTACATAATACAATACAAATCTCTGTACACAAAGGAAATAGCGGTATTTAGTTGAATACAACAAAAGAAACAAATACTTATCAAATAATATTATGAAATGCAAAGACATAAAGAAACAAGCATTTTCACTTAATTACTTGGGCCAAACTTGGACTTTAGGTGCTTCCAATTTTTCCTTCTATTTTTTTCCCTATCTCTGGGTCCGGTACAAAAGCCCAGCTTCTCTTAGCATAATACGTTAATTGCATGTTACTTCCAAGACAAAACATGCAACAACAGCATTTTTGCACTATACAATTGTCCTTTTTTAATCTTTCTAGTTTTTCTACAACAACATTTTTTGCCCTACAATCGGCGTTTCGGGTATCGGAACCGGAACGGCAGGGACTGTTCCGATTATGACTCGGCCGAGTCATCTCGGACTTGGCCGAGTTGGCGAACCATGGTATATAGTCAGATAAACGTTCTCTAAAAGCAAGGCTTTATGCTTACCCCAAACTACTTTTAACCAGGGCACTTTAGAATAAGTTTGAACAAGCTCACTTATGGCACAATCGACTGTGTAACCTCCATTTAAACTAGGCAACCAGTAATGAGTCTTCAAGACCAGAATTTGGTAGTGCATGAGGCCCCTTAGGATGCCATACCACAAGAAAGTCAGTTTGCCATTACAAACAATCAAACTGGATACATTCCTTTGCAACAAGCCTCAATTTAAGAAGCCTGTGCCAATTCAAAGAAAACCAAGGCTTAGCCATAGCATTTAACACAGGATAGTCCATCTACCCATATTATTGTATCTGTTACCAAAAGTTCTATCACTGATGAGTCATGTCATTTGAGATCTTGTTATTTCACTTTGCTAATGCAGAAACTTGGATAACTCATAGAGTATGGCACTCCTGGTGCCCATCTCTCATTTTATCCGTCAAAAACTAAACAAAGCATTTGTCTTTGTGTGTTTGGAATAATGAAACTGAACAAGACTAAATGAAGTAATGTCATCGGGAGCTACTTAAAGCTATCGACATAATTTGGAAGTTATATCAGGGTCAACAGACAAATCTCGAACTACAATGTAAATAATCCTGTCATACTAACTCGAGCATCTGAATTAAGTTTCAACGAACCATGAGGTGGTTTTTCTCAGACTACCACACAACATGATAACTTCTTTGGATTTGACAAAACATATTGCACCAAATAACAATCCGAATCACCTCTAAAGTGGGAGCTGCTTAATTGGCCAGAAATTCCAAACTAATCCAATAATCGATCAACCTGCCATACTATGTTGTCCATGCCCCAACTTACATTTCAAAAACGGCTGTGATTCCTTACTAATCATAGAAACCAACAGACCACTACCGATATGAAAACATGAATATGATCCTTTGATGCTCTGAGATTTGAGAAAATCAAGGGACAAACAATGCTTTCAAGCTCGTGCACCTACGTAACAAAAATCCGAATCTGCTCTAGAACCTTCTTCATACTTCCTTTGCAACTGGCCCCTCTAAAATAAATGCAAAGTTGTTTCCTCCGTAGCACGACAACAATCACAAATGGAAGGAATGCTTAGGCCTCGTGAACGTAAAGTAACATCTAGTGGAAGAAAATCATGCACCAAACGCCATGTAAAAAATGATAACTTCAGTGGTAGAATCGGGTTCCAAAACAGAGAATCAACAAGGGATATTCTCCTTTGCCGCAACAGTGCCATGCTAATTTCACCAAAAAAAGACCAATTTGTGACGGAAACCATATCATTCTATCAGCCCGATCAAGTTGAAAAAAAAAACCACTTGGATAGCCCATACCACATGAACTGGCACCCACTGTAAAAGACATTGCTCATTCTAGGCCTCTCCTGAAACGAACTCAGCCACCAAAAAATGTGGTGACTCAGATCTATCCAATAAGGAACACAGTGGCTCATCAAATAACCATCTATCTCTCCAAAAATTCACCAAACCCTCTCCCAACGACCATCTAATATTCTGCTCCACCGAGTGTTGCATCTCCTCCAAGTGCCTCCATAACACTGTAAGGCAAGGGAAGGAGGTTGAGACCGGATGAAGACCTTTTATGTATTTTTCATGCATAAAGTCGGCCCAAATAGACTCCTTAAGCCGGAGCTTTCACCAAAACTTGCACGCAAATGCTCGCGACATATCCTCAAATGACTGAAAGACTAGACCACCCTCCTTATCCCAAGATGACCACTTTAATCTTGATATGAGGAAAATATGGTTGTAAGAGAGTGTTAAATATTTTTTGACTGTATGAGTTGCTTACTTGTGGAGTTAGGTTAAGGTGAGAGATTGAATTGAATACGATTAAATTTGAGTAGAATTGTCTCTCCTTTACTAGACGTTATGAGCATTTTGGTGTAATTTGAATGGTTACATAATGATTGATTATCTAACCATGGGGTTTGAATTTGAAAAAAAAAATGTGTTTTGGATAGACACTTGAATCATTGGTTTTGTTGTTTAATGATATTGCTTGAGAACAAGCAATGATTCAAGTGTGAAGGACTTGATAAGCGCTAATTTTATGATTAGTTTGAAAGTGTTTCATATTGTTCTTGAGTCAATTTGTGGAGTTAAAAGATATAAGTTGCTCCTTTTGGCTTTTAATTTGCATCTTGAGATCATAGTTGAAGTAGTCATGATTATGTTGGGTGCCAAACTAGCAAATATAAAAATTTCTGCTCCAAAAATCTAAATTCAAGTACAATGGTAAGTAGGGTCGAATCCTCAGAAATTGTGTTATTTATTTTTCTTACAAAAATGACAATAAATGAGATGGGGGTTTTAAGTAAATTAATCTAAGGTTGCATTTGATAAAACTGAAGTCTGAAAATTGTAATCTGAAATTTGAAGTCTAAATCCGTTGAATTATTAAATTGTTAAGTATTAAATCAAATACGGTTGAGTTTGTATCAAATTCAATGATAAATAAATAACTTATCACTTATTTTTGGGAACAAGTTTTACCTAGAAAGTTCAGTACCACTTAATTAATTCAAATGTTCAATTTTTAGTTATCAAACACATTTGAACATATTAAGATGTAAATCCATTAAATTTAAGTGCAGACTGAGATTATCAAACAGGGGCTAAGTAACTTAAGCGATGAAAAATAATAATGCAAATTGAATAAAAATAAACTAATATCAAACAATTCTCTAGTCAAAGGTTCAATCGCCACTTTGGTTCATTAAGTGATCATCGATGCTAAGAAATAAATCATTATTTATAAACAAATTGATTATGGTTGTCAACAAGCTCTAACTACCTGTCTCTCCTTACTTTGTCGACAACCACAATAAATTCTGTGATTATTTTTGATAAGTGACTAATTTACGTAATAATTGTATGATATTTTATATTATTTTTAGTCACTTTGGGTATATTATTGGAAGAAAATGATTTATTTTGGCTATAATTGGTATAAAATGCTTTTGTTCAATTAAATGAGGTTTTTATCACTTTTTACTTGGATTTTGTGTATTTTGACAGTTTTGACACATTTTCGTATTTCGGCTATAACTTGAGCTACAATGATCGGATTGAGATGATTCTTGAACCCATTTGAAGATAAGAGATATATCTACAACTTTGGTGAAGACATCTAAATCCAGTTTAAAGGTTTTCTAGGTCAAAATGCCGAATTACAATAGCAAATTTCTACTGGTCGAAACTGGAACAGGGCAATGAGCAGGTAAGGGTATTCCGGTCATTTCTCAGCCTACACAGATCCAAATGAGGTGATTCTTGATGCATTGGAAAGCTAACTCAAAGGGCTACAAGTTTCATGTTTTGGTAAAGAGCTAAATCAGCTTTTATCATCAAGAAAAGTTCAGTGGAAGTTGATGCAAAATCGGAGCAGAGCTGGAAATTGAACCAGAAGTGACCAAATGGTCACTGTAGCAATCCGGCCGGAATTTGGCCGGATTTGTGGCCGGATTCCTGGCCGGATTGTGGTCAGAAAAGGCTGCTTTGTACGCGTAAAACTCAATTTCACCTCCACCAACTCACATGCGTTGCTAGACATGTGAGAAACATCTCCAGCTGTAAAAGGAAGGTGGAGGCCTCATTTCTTGACCATCTTTCATCATAAAATAGCCAAGATTGCAAGATTGAAGGGAGATTGGAGTTCATAGCAGGAAAAATAGAGAGAGAGATACGGGAGAAGCTTGGAAGTGCAGAAATGTAGTTTTTCCATTCTCTTAGTATTAGATTAGTGTAGTATAGTTTAGCTAGTTAGTTCATCCACTCTTGTACATTATCTAGATTAGGATGAAAATGGAGATGAAGAAGGCAAGGTGATGAGCTCAAGTGACATGGGTTACATTCCTTTCCAACTCTTTATCTTTTGTATTTGATTCCAAGTTTAGCTAATATACAAGTTCTGGATTTTATATTTAATATGTGTTTTTAAAGTTTATACCTTGGGTTTGGTTGAACTTCCTATGATTGTTAGTGTTTATTATTTGGCTATTTGATTGCTAGTATTTGAGCAAGTTATTTAGCACTTTGGCTCTTGAAATCATGATTAATCTGGTACCATTAATTCTGATTATCTAAGGTGTTATTTCTGCAATGAAAATTGAGATTTAAACATTAGTTCAAGAAGTGCTAAACATAGGGAGTACACTCACGAAAGTAGAGGTGCACCTATGTGGTTTTTAGTGATTCATTTCATGTAATTTCACTGAAGAAATGAACTTGTAGCTAATTTCATAACCATGAGAATAGGTATGGATTAGTTATAAGTATAATTGATTCACTGCGAAAGTAGGATTCAAATGCATAAGGAAATTACACCATAATTAGCCTAGATGTAGTATTCAATGATCCAAATATAACACTTGCATGAGTAGTTAGGGATACCACAACCTAAGGAGCTTTTATTTGTTAATTTCTTGTATAAGTGCAGTAGGTTAAATTTCTTATTATTCATTGATAGTCTAAATAATAGAGAAGCTTTAGTAATACCGGTAATTGTTCACTCTTCCCTGTGGGATCGACCCGATATATACCCTAAACTACTAGTTGATCTGTATACTTGCAGTGAACGGGTGTAATTCGGTATTTTTTAGCTTGCACGTATGTAAAATACCCGTCAATTTTCCTTACCAATTAAGTAACCCTAAACAAACTTTTAGGATTTAACCTGTTGACAGCATTAAATATTAGAAAGACTACTAGCCCTATCCAACAAATACATAAGCTCGATTCATTTAAACTAGATTATATATTCTCGTGATTATAATCCAAAAGTTTCTATTTCAATCAAATTATATCACTCACCATAAATACTAAAACTACCAAACAATTATGGATTTGATATTTTGAGATGGAAATAGATTATTTCACAATTAAATCGTGATAAGGTATTTAACCGTAGAAAATAATCATAAAAATAATGAATAGAGAATATAAAAAATTTATAAATAAATGTAACCATAAGAACAAATTAAATCTCACAGTATTCATTGAACCAAAACTTTGATTATACTTTGACTAGAACAAGGATTTAGCTAAGCCTCATGGTTGAATTGCAGCCGAAGATATAATTGGAGTTTGCTACAGTAGAGAAAAGAAAGAAAAAAAATAAGCACTAGCTAATTTTTATTCCAATGAATCAAAAGCTTAAAGCCAAAGTCGTCAATTGTCTCTTAACTTGCATTCTTAATCTTTGTCTACAAAAGAAAGAAATTTGCCCACTAATGCTTGCCTACTTCTTCTCAAAAGGATAAGAATCCTTTTAGCACTAAAATACTACCATCATCACTAAACAAAAATAAAAGATATTATTTCAAAAAATTAATCAATATCCAACTTCAAAAAAGGAAATAAATCTCTTGATTATTAGGAAATAATTGAGCAAGGCCCACTTCAAATTCCATGATGTTCGGACTTCACAATAGGTTAAGACGTGTCTGTGTCTTGTAAAGTATAGTCCTCTGGAAATTTGGCTTTTAATGGCCTTTTTACTCCCTTTTCATAGCAATTTCCTGGAAGTAACACCAAAAATCAAACATGAGTAAAATCTAGTAATTAACACCATATCTTGGCAAAATAAAAAGGAAAAATATTCACAAATTATGTACACAATTAACCATCTAACAAATTACAATATTTTACTCGCATAATCTATATGTTTTCGTAGGCCAAAATGATCAAACTCAATTGAGAGTAAATTGGTAGACTAAAAGTGATGAATTATAAACTAAAAAAGTCACAACGATGATCCAAAGAGGTGGTGCAACTCAAAAATTTTAAAAGATGAAGATTGGAAAGTCATAAAGAAAAAGGAGAGAAATCTTTGAGGAATTCTCAAGCTTTCTAGCAGTTGCTGCAAGGGATTTTGGGCAGAGAGTTTGAATTCAAAGAGCAAAATAGAGGAAGACAAACCCTCGAAGAATCCCTCTAGGGTTTCTCACAAACTCCCCATGGTTTATACACAAACCTCCGAGGGTTTGTTGGTGGCTGCAAGTTGTCAACTTGCTTGATTTTTTGTTTCCTTTCACATTCTTGATGTGACATAAAGCAATAATTTGTGTCAGTCTTTTGGGGTTTTAGGAGCTTCTTTTCTTGACTATTTGACAAGAAGAAACATGTTGTTGAGGAGAGAGTTTAGTTCTTGAACAAGAACAACTTTCTCTCTAACTTAGCGTAGTTTTAGTTTTAACTTTAGTTTTCATTTCTTTGAAAAAACTTGAAGACCTCTTGGTGTAACAAAATATTTTTTATGGTAATGAAGATGCTGAAGCATAGACATCTTGCTTTTTTAGTTGAATGAGCATTTCTTCTTCTTTATTCTATTTAGTGTTGCATTAATGCTTAGTTACATTAAAGATATGAACATTATTGTTGAATCTACTATGTCTAGCTAAATCTCCTTGTTCTAAGGATAGATGAAACTATTTGTGCTTTAAATATGGTTGAATATAGTTGATTATTGCTATACCATATACTGCTAGTTCACTTATTCTTGCTTTTACATTTGTGAATGCTTGATCACCATTTTGCAAGGCAGGAGAGTTTTAATCTATGAAAGTAGTTGGTAATGATGGAAATGGAATAAGTGGAACCTAAGGAGTAGACACACGAAAGTAGTAATGCACTTAGTTGGATGATTTTGACACTTCCCATGCTTGATTAAATTTTCACTTGTGATTTCACCATGAAAGTAGAGAAACTATAGTATTGGCTAAATTCGGTTCATTGGCGAGAGCGAGTTCTGATGATTTAAATGAAATGCATCCTTAGCAAGACAAATGCATTAGTGATAATTGACTATTCCATCCATAATTAGGTACATCTAGTTGATTCTATACTTTAGGACATTTGTGTTTAGTTGACTTTTTTCAAGATGTTAATTTTTCTTGCATTGTTTTATGGTTGCTGTTATTTACTTAGTTAAAATTCTTGATTAGTCTGGATAATTCTTGATTAGTCTGGATAGTTGAGTGAGCTAAAAGCCTTAGTAGTTGGAAATAATTCTCGTTGAATTGCTCCTAATTCCCTAGTACTGTGAGCCACAATGAATAAGAGAATTGGGATAAAATTTAAAGCATAAGTTAGAATCTCATCACTTGCAGTATGAAATTTTGAGTTATGTTTAAAACTTGGATGCAGTTAAGGTTCAAACTCCCCATGCAATCACTAACTATAATTTTTTAGCAAGTATGCTATTTAGGGATTGGTGATTTATTGGGTAATTTCTTTCATTCGTTGTTTCTTTGTTCATCAAGTCTGATTGGTTATAAATAGTGTGTTATATAAAGTGCTTTTTAAAGAGAGTAATGAGAGTCTCCAACGAACTTATCAGGGGATTATCAAGTGTTTATTGTGGTGTGACTATTTTCATTAGTTTGAGATATTAATAAAGTTGCTATTTTGAATTGAGTTCTTTGTTCTCTCCTCTCTCTCTCTCTCTCTCTCAACACACACAGATATATATATTGTGTAATTGTTTTATGCCTTCAATTATATATTTCTGCGCATTATTATTAGTAGAACTCATAAAATTTTGGAATTCTCCAAATTAACTGCGTGTTGTTAGACCTTATATTCCAAGCACATGAAGTCATGCCTTCAACTAATCAGCTGAACAAAATACAAAAGATAAATAAATAAATTTATCAAATGAGGTCATAATAGCAACCGAACGCTAGCCCAGGTCAAATTACACAAATTAGGTTTTAATAGCATGAAAATGATAACGTGGCTGCCAGTGTTGCTATCCTTCATAAGGAATAAATAAATAAATAAAGCAAGTCATTTTAACAGTCCAAAAAATGCTCCAAACAATCTATCTTTACTCAATATGGTTGAAAATAACGTTAGCACCTGTAATCTAAAAATCTTTAACAACTAAATGCAAAAATTGCCCCCAATACAAAGTTAATTATCATTTTTGCATTATTCTTATGGAGATGTCTACATTGTTTACCACAAAGTCTTGAAAATTATCCCCAGAACAAAAGGGAGAAGAACAACTCTAACGATGTTGTAATAAACTCCATCTAAATAATGATTAATAAACCCAAAAATAATAAATAACTCCAAATGTGGTGTTTGGCATATCTTAAGAATATTCTTTGGATTTAAGTTTTGATTCGGTGATACTCGAAATATTTCGACTTTTTTTTTGCTTTTTTTTTTTTTTTTTTTGCTTTAAAATGTAACATTGGAGAGACCAATTCAGTGGTAAAAGAAGGGAAAGTTTCCTTCTCTAATTTTTTGTCCTTCTTACAATTGGTACACTTAGGGCATTTCATGCATGCTCTTTACTTTCATCAGTTTTGGTTAACACCGTTTAAAATTAGACTCAAATGGAACAAATATGAGAACATAGGGTTCAAAGTGTTCAATATGAGTTTAGAGTGCAAAGCGAGATCATATACAATTTAAAGGGTGCAAATTAAAATCAAATAGAAATTAAAGGGTGTAAAATGGAACTAGACTTTTTATTATTGTGTACACACTCCTATTAGTTTTGCTTACGATTTTAACTATTGGCCTCAAATGGGAAAAATATGAGAGTTTAGTGTCCAAATTGTTAAAAATTGAAAATTGAAAATTGAAACGCAAAGTGAAAGCTAGCTACAAGTTAGCAATCCAAAGTGAAATTAATCCAGTTTTTCTGCATCCACTAAGGATACTTTGAGTACATGGAATTCGATCGATAGGCCACATTATAGCAGTTTGCGCAATTTGAGGTACAATATTGAAATTTTTTTAGTTTGAAGAGCTAAAATAAATGGACCCCATCAATTTGCGAGTTGGATACTTCACTTCGCACAATAAATAAAAACTAGGGATGGCAATGGGGGCGGATGACTGCGGGCACCCGCCCCGCGGGGGGCTAATGGGAAGGGGGTTGGGGCGGGGGCAGGGGGAATTTTTTTCCCCCGCTTAGAAACGGGGCGAGGGGCGGGGGAGTGTTCCCCCGCCCCGCCACCCGCTTTAAAAAAGTAAATATATAAAATATATATGTATATAATTATATATATAATATATAATTTAATTAGTTATAAACTTATGATGATGATATTATTAGTTATATGTATTAAATGATGTCTACTAGTATATATAATTTAATTGATATTATTAATTATACTAATAATTATATATGTGTACTAATACAAATTATTAATTTGTTATACTAAATTTACTAGTACATTTATACTAAATCCCTAATTACACTTATTACAATAGCATTTTTTTCTTTAAAAAAGCACAAGCACAATAATGAATTAGTGATTGTATTTGTGCCAAAAGTGAAAACTTGACTACTTTAGTTATATTTATTTCATCATGTTGGATTGTATTCAAATAATTTTTGTTTGATTGTTTTTATAAGTTTCAATTGTAAAATTACAATGAATAATAATTTGATGATATGTTGATAATTTAGTACTTAATTATTTGCTAAAATTTAACCATAATAAAATTATATAACAAATTTTTATTAGCCCCACGGGCACACCCACCAGGGAAGCGAGGCCGGGGGAGCGGGGGACGGGGGATGGGGCGGGGGGAGTTTGTACATCCCCCGCCCCAACCCCGCCCCGTTGCCATCCCTAATAAAAACTAAATTGAATCCTTTCTTCAATTTTGCACATAAAATACACAAAAATGCTGTTCTCGTGATTCCTAAAGGGAAATATATTTTGCCCCCCAATGTTTGGCAACTATACAATTTCAGTCTCTAAAATTTCGATTCTGCTCAAGATGAGCAGATATTTTGTCCCGTGATTGAAAAAACAGTACCTTTCAAGAAATCCATTGTGAATAAGGGTAAAAAGGATGTTCTTTTGGCAAGAACTACTGGAATCAGTTCCCAGCATCACAATAATCTACACAGAACCAGGAAAGGTTCCGCTGATGATCTTTCGGGATTTCGCACATTGACTGAAAAAACAGGGAAAAATTGGGAGAATAGAGGTAAAAGAATGGTTCAATTGGCAAGAGATACCAAAATCAGTTTGCCCATTCTTGATGATCATCAGCTTCTCGATCAAGAACCATTCTTGAACGAAAAATCAGCGGCCACACAGGAATCTACTGGGCAAAGCAAGACGAAGATTACTTTTAAGAAGAAACTAGTTGTAATGATCGATATTCCTGATCGAGTGACGAAGCAGAAAACAGGCGATATTTGTTCTCTTCCGTCAGAACAGAACCAGCGGGAACAACTTCCACTGGAGTTGAAGAAGTACGTAAAGGAACTGGGGGCACCAGGGGAACCTGTTTTGGTGATTGAAAAGAAATTGTCTTCTTCAGACGTGAACACTGGGCTTCAAAGATTGTCGATTCCGGTAAAACAGGTTCTGAATCACGGGTTCTTGACAGAAGAAGAGAGGAGGAGATTCAACATTGATAACAAACAGCAAGAAATTAACGCCCTCTTAATTGAGCCATCACTTGCTCAATCAGGAATCAAGTTCAAAAAGTGGTATATGGGGAACTCTGAAGTGTACGTGTTGGTGAGTGGCTGGAATGAGGTTGTGAAGAGGAATGGATTGAAACCAGAAACACCAGTGCAGCTCTGGTCATTCAAGAAGGATTCACAATTGTACTTTGTTTTGGTTCGGTTGTAGTGGGGCTGCTCTGCATAGCGATGCTTAATTTGTAAATTACAATCTTGAATTTTGACGTAATTAACTACAGTTTAATCATGTTAATGTAGGATGAAAATAATTTTCTTTGGCTGTTTCGAAAGTGATGGATATATATATAGATAGCTAAATCTAGATCGATAATTCATTTATGTTTGTAATATTTCGCGTGTGCTTTGTCCGTATATATATTTTCCATAACATAGTTTTCTAAGGTACTAAATTTCTAAAATGTAATTTCTTTTAATGGTTTCTATGTACTGTAGTGATGTCTTTGTGTATTCCTTTTGCTTATGTGGATGTTTCGTTTGATGTCATTTGAGTTAAAATTTTTCAATTTTTATTAATTAATTGTTCTCCTTCATCTGATTTCGTGATTTTATTTTCAGTTTTAGTCGATTTTTTTTCATTTTTTTTTGGGTGTTCAATTTTTTTTCCGAATTTTTTGGGTGTTAATGTTTGATAGTGCTATTTCAGTTAGGTGTTAATGATTAATCGTGCTATTCTTAGCTAATTCATAAAGCAGCTAATTCATAGCTAAGCAGCTACTGCTTACAAAATCATCAAGAGGCTTCAGAGCCAGTATTCTATATAAGAACTAGGAAGATTTAACTCTGCACGAAGGTTGAGAGCCTCCTGAGATGCCTTCAACCGTATCCATCCAGCCACCTTTTTCATAATGCAATCAACCACAACATTAGTTATGATGCTATACAAGGTTTTTAAAGATACTAAAGCTCCTGTAATGCCACAATCTGTACACTCGGGCTGCAAAAGTTACCCTTTGAGCAGCAATAACAAGCGAATTATGAGAACATTTCTGAATCATCCATTGCATTTGCTGATTCCCACACACCAAGCAACACTTCTGCACCAACTCCCAAACATAAGGTAAGAGAGTTTCTGGAGCATAGCAACACATTTTTTCTTACACAAGGGACCGACCTCTATTTCCCAGAATAGTAACCTGTATATAGCATGGTTCGCCATCGCGGGTCGCGGTCGCTTCACAGTCTCGGTTGTTCCACATTCGTCGCAGCATATCGGTTGAATATCGGGTGATACGCACATTATAGTATATAAAAATTTTCAAGAAATCTGAAAAAATTATTAAAAATAGAAAATACCATTAAAAACACAATTATCAAATTAAATTTACTAAATACCTACATTATCATATATAGTTACTGATTATTAAATAAAATAATGCTATCATTACCATAAGGGCGTATAGCATTAGCAATAAATGATTTTAGAATCAAATGCTCTATTTTATATGAGATAAAAAATTATATATAAGAATAAAATCATCATATATTACATAATACAATACAAATCTCTGTACACAAAGGAAATAGCGGTATTTTGTTGAATACAACAAAAGAAACAAATACTTATCAAATAATATTATGAAATGCAAAGACATAAAGAAACAAGCATTTTCACTTAATTACTTGGGCCAAACTTGGACTTTAGGTGCTTCCAATTTTTCCTTCTATTTTTTTCCCTATCTCTGGGTCTGGTACAAAAGCCCAGCTTCTCTTAGCATAATACGTTAATTGCATGTTACTTCCAAGACAAAACATGCAACAACAGCATTTTTGCACTATACAATTGTCCTTTTTTAATCTTTCTCTACAACAGCTTTTTTTGCCCTACAATCGGCGTTTCGGGTATCGGTACCGGAACGGTAGGGACTGTTCCGGTTATGACTCGGCCGAGGACTCAGCCAAGTTGGCGAACCATGGTATATAGTCAGATAAACGTTCTCTAAAAGCAAGGCTTTATGCTTACCCTAGACTACTTTTAACCAGGGCACTTTAGAATAAGTTTGAACAAGCTAACTTATGGCACAATCGACTGTGTAACCTCCATTTAAACTAGGCAACCAGTAATGAGTCTTCAAGACCAGAATTTGGTAGTGCATGAGGCCCCTTAGGATGCCATACCACAAGAAAGTCATTTTGCCATTACAAACAATCAAACTGGACACATTCCTTTGCAACAGGCCTCAATTTAAGAAGCCTGTGCCAATTCAAAGAAAACAAAGGCTTAGCCATAACATTTAACATAGGATAGTCCATCTACCCATATTATTGTATCTGTTACCAAAAGTTCTATCACTGATGAGTCATGTCATTTGAGATCTTGTTATTTCACTTTGCTAATGCAGAAACTTGGATAACTCATAGAGTATGGCACTCCTGGTGCCCCTCTCTCATTTTATCCGTCAGAAACTAAACAAAGCATTTGTCTTTGTGTGTTTGGAATAACGAAACTGAACAAGACTAAACGAAGTAATGTCATCGGGAGCTACTTAAAGCTATCGACATAATTTGGAAGTTATATCAGGGTCAACAGACAAATCTTGAACCACAATGTAAATAATCCTGTCATACTAACTCGAGCATCTAAATTAAGTTTCAACAAACCATGAGGTGGTTTTTCTCAGACTACCACACAACATGATAACTTCTTTGGATTTGACAAAACATATTGCACCAAATAACAATCCGAATCACCTCTAAAGTGGGAGCTGCTTAATTGGCCAGAAATTCCAAACTATTCTATTAATTGATCAACCTGCCATACTATGTTGTCCATGCCCCAACTTACATTTCAAAAACGGCTGTGATTCCTTACTAATCATAGAAACCAACAGACCACTACCGATATGAAAACATGAATATGATCCTTTGATGCTCTGAGATTTGAGAAAATCAAGGGACAAACAATGCTTTCAAGCTCGTGCACCTACGTAACAAAAATCCGAATCTGCTCTAGAACCTTCTTCATACTTCCTTTGCAACTGGGCCCTCTAAAATAAATGCAAAGTTGTTTCCTCCGTAGCACGACAACAATCACAAATGGAAGGAATGCTTAGGCCTCGTGAACGTAAAGTAACATCTAGTGGAAGAAAATTATGCATCAAACGCCATGTAAAAAATGATAACTTCAGTGGTAGAATCGGGTTCCAAAACAGAGAATCCACAAGGGATATTCTCCTTTGCCGCAACAGTGCCATGCTAATTTCACCGAAAAAAGACCAATTTGTGACGGAAACCATATCATTCTATCAGCCCGATCAAGTTGAAAAAAAAAAACCACTTGGATAGCCCATACCACATGAACTGGCAGCCACTGTAAAAGACATTGCTCATTCTACGCCTCTCTTGAAACGAACTCAGCCACCAAAAAATGTGGTGACTCAGATCTATCCAAAATGGAACACAGTGGCTCATCAAATAACCATCTATCTCTCCAAAAATTCACCAATCCCTCTCCCAATGACCATCTAATATTCTGCTGCACCAAGTGTTGCATCTCCTCCAAGTGCCTCCATAACACTGTAAGGCAAGGGAAGGAGGTTGAGACCGGATGAAGACCTTTTATGTATTTTTCATGCATAAAGTCGGCCCAAATAGACTCCTTGAGCCGGAGCTTTCACCAAAACTTGCACGCAAATGCATGAGACATATCCTCAAATGACTGAAAGCCTAGACCACCCTCCTTATCCCAAGATGACCACTTTAATCTTGATATGAAGAAAATATGGCTGTAAGAGAGTGTTAAATATTTTTTGACTGTATGAGTTGCTTACTTGTGGAGTTAGGTTAAGGTGAGAGATTGAATTGAATACGATTAAATTTGAGTAGAATTGTCTCTCCTTTACTAGACGTTATGAGCATTTTGGTGTAATTTGAATGGTTACATAATGATTGATTATCTAACCATGGGGTTTGAATTTGAAAAAAAAAATATGTGTTTTGGATAGACACTTGAATCATTGGTTTTGTAGTTTAATGATATTGCTTGAGAACAAGCAATAATTCAAGTGTGGAGGAGTTGATAAACGCTAATTTTATGATTAGTTTGAAAGTGTTTCATATTGTTCTTGAGTCAATTTGTGGAGTTAAAAGATATAAGTTGCTCCTTTTGGCTTTTAATTTGCATCTTGAGATCATAGTTGAAGTAGTCGTGATTATGTTGGGTGCCAAACTAGCAAATATAAAAATTTCTACTCCAAAAATCTAAATTCAAGTACAATGGTAAGTAGGGTCGAATCCTCAGGAATTGTGTTATTTATTTTTCTTATAAAAATGACAATAAATGAAATGGGGGTTTTAAGTAAATTAATCTAAGGTTGCATTTGATAAAACTGAAGTCTGAAAATTGAAATCTGAAATCTGAAGTCTAAATCCATTGAATTATTAAATTGTTAAGTATTAAATCAAATACGATTGAGTGTATATCAAATTCAATGATAAATGAAGAACTTATCACTTATTTTTGGGAACAAGTTTTGCCTAGAAAGTTCAGTACCACTTAATTAATTCAAATGTTCAATTTTTAGTTATCAAACACATTTGAACATATTAAGATGTAAATCTATTAAATTTAAGTGCTGACTGAGATTATCAAACAGGGGCTAAGTAACTTAAGCGATGAAAAATAATAAAGCAAAATTGAATAAAAATAAACTAATATCAAACAATTCTCTAGTCAAAGGTTCATTTACTGATCATTGATGCTAAGAAATAAATCATTATTTATAAACAAATTGATTATGGTTGTCAACAAGCTCTAACTACCAGTCTCTCCTTACTTTGTCGACAACCACAATAAATTCTGTGATTATTTTCCTTACCAATTAAGTAACCCTAAACAAGCTTTTAGGATTTAACCTGTTGACAGCATTAAATATTAGAAAGACTACTAGCCCTATCCAACAAATACATAAGCTCGATTCATTTAAACTAGATTATATATTCTCGTGATTATAATCCAAAAGTTTCTATTTCAATCAAATTATATCACTCGCCATAAATACTAAAACTACCAAACAATTATGGATTTGATATTTTGTGTTGGAAATAGATTATTTCACAATTAAATCATGAAAAGGTATTTAACCATAGAAAATAATCATATAAATAATGAACAGAGAATATAAAAAATTTATAAATAAATGTAACCATAAGAACAAATTAAATCTCACAGTATTCATTGAACCAAAACTTTGATTATACTTTGACTAGAACAAGGATTTAGCAAAGCCTCATGGTTGAATCGCAGCCGAAGATATAATTGGGGTTTGCTATTGTAGAGAAAAGAAAGAAAAAAAATAAGCACTAGCTAATTTTTATTCCAATGAATCAAAAGCTTAAAGCCAAAGTCATCAATTGTCTCTTAACTTGCATTCTTAATCTTTGTCTACAAAAGAAAGAAATTTGCCCACTAATGCTTGCCTACTTCTTCTCAAAAGGATAAGAATCCTTTTAGCACTAAAATACTACCATCATCACTAAACAAAAATAAAAGATATTATTTCTAAAAATTAATCAATATCCAACTTCAAAAAAGGAAATAAGAATGATTGTAACCTTCCAAAATACCACAATCATATTGCGTGCTATATCCACAATCATCCACCATCCATTTTCACAATTTAAACAACTTTAAATAAAAGAAAAGCATGTAAAATAAGCAATCTCAATTCATGGATTAATTGAATTTAATTCCTAAGGTCCCAAACAAAATTTTGGGTCCATGCATATGCGAGAAAAATTGGTAAAATTAAATTTTATTAGGTCAACTTTATCCTCAACTAATTTGAGGAAAGAATGGGAAAATAATTCAAATTAATCAAATTAGTTCTAAATTAATTCCCAACCTAATAATATATGAAATAAATGATTCCATAATACATTTTAACAATTAAAATGGGATTTAATTCAGAAGATTGCCAAAAGTTCAAAACTTCAAGTTTTAGGAAAAAATTTTTTTTTCTTCTAAAACACTCCTGCAATCGTTTTCTGTCATCACCGGCAACTACCACTGGACACCACCACTTCAGCCACCACCGCTGAGGTCTCCACTGACCATCAACGACAGCAACTCCCAGCGGCAGCCACCACGGTGTTCACTGGAAACAACCACTCGGCTGCAACATCAAGGTGCAAAGTTTTCCCGTGCATGATTGCTGCTGCTCTTCGTTGTCGCGCCTGTTTGCTGGATAGCGGAGCTACCACCGCAACAGCCACCACCACTGGAGTCTCCACTGACCACCAATGGCAGCGGCTCCTGGTAGCAGCCACCGTAGGTCATGGGCAGCAACAGTGAGGAGGCTGTTGCGCCCTTGCTAATGTCTGCAGCAAATTTGCTGCGCTTTTGTCCCAGAGAGCTCATAGCTCTTCTACCCAGCAACCATCACCAGGCGTACAATCTCCCATTGCCACCAAGGACAGCCACCATGGCCTCACATGGCAGCAGCAGCTGGCGGCAGCCCTCGTAGCCGCAACATCGCAGCAGCCGCAGGTTTGCAGATGCAAACTTGCTATGTCGGTTTTTTTTTTTTTTTTCAATGATCATTCTGCAACTTTTGCAGATGATCAACGCAAATCCACAGGTGAAGCAAATCCACGGAAAGGAAAAAAACAAGCGTTTACGATCCAACAAAAGCTCCATCCGAGCTTCCACAAGAGAAGACGTATGTAGCTTCAAAAGCTTCGTAAGAAATTTTTTTTTTTTTTTTTTTAAAAACCAACAAACATAATTCTCCCATGATTCCGCATATCCAATTAAATCCAATTAGCAATATTAATCCATGAATCCAAAATTGCCTAAAATCATACGTAAAATTCTTAGGGATGGCTCTGATACCACTGTTGGTTTTAGGGATACTACGCAGCGGAAAAATAAAAATTTTTCCCTAAAACCATCCAAGATTCACCCTAGATTTTACGTATGATGTACTAGAAGTAGGGTTTTAGGATTACCTTAATCCAAGCGGCGTCTCCCTGCAGCGTTGTTTGAGGATGGTCAGCCCTTAAGCAGTCCAGTCGTCCTGCCTCTACTGATATCCACGCTAGAACAACCCTGGATCGTCTCACGAACTATGTATTGAAGAGAAAAAGGTGCTAGCCTTCTTACTCTCTTCGAACGTATATTTTTCTCTCTATCGTATGTGACAATCACAAAACCTCGTTTTGGTATATGTCTCTCAGCCCCAAAAATCAATTTGAGAAAGAGAGAGATATATGATAAGCTAGAATGACGAGTCTTCTTGTTTGATTTAAAGTCAAAACAATAAAACTTCTCATCACACCAGACTCTATTTATCATTATCTGATAGATAAGAGATAACCATTTACTCTTATCTGCTCAAAAAGGCCTGGGATTAATTTTCCTTTAAAATTAAACCCCGATTATTTACATAGTTTCATTTCAGGATTAAATCTCTATTGCGTGTGACCCAATAGGTCCCGAATGCATTGGTAATAATTATGGTTTAATAATTAGATAAAATAAACAACTTTATTTTATCATAACTTATAATAAATAATTAATCGATAATTATAAATCACGAGCGGTGTCTAGCAACACATCGCGATTACCCAATTATTCGGAATTAGTCAAGGGAATTTGACCTAACCTTTCCGTGAAAAATTACCGTGTAATTATTATCCTTTCACCAAAGATATCCAATTAGTCAGGAATAAGGAATAAATGCCAATTCCCTGATGACTAATTAAATTTTCTAGTTCCCGAAATTTACCCTTAATTAGGTTAAATTGAAGACATTCTTCAATTTATCTAATAGTCGACTTTAGGGTTAATTTCTCACTAGTGGCCATCCGGATATCAACTCCTTCTATCGGAGTGGTAAATCCTATCTCAATCACCCATTTTCTTTACATGCTTCACACTACATCCAACTTCTACACTTTAAGGCACTCACGAAGAGTAACAAGTAATTAGAGTCAAAATGTAGCGATTCACACTCAAGATATTATGGTGATCTCAAGTCGTAGGATCACTTACACAATTTTTCACTAGAGATACACCATTGGCACTAGATAGATTTCCTAATGGGATCTCTAAATGGATCAATCCAATGCATTTATACTTTCCAAATCATCTACACATTAGCCTAGGTATCATCATACCATAGTTGATGAGAACAACCACTAATTACATTAATTAGAGGCTAACTGTGTACTAGTTTTACCGTACTAAAGATGTCCTATTTCATTAGTACTATAACTAGGGAATTTTAAGAATATTACTATAAAAGCGATTGATATCTCATAGTCATCAACTCTTGTGACTACCATCACATTAGTAAACATTCTAAGGACTTTATCAGTTATATCTAATATTTAACAGATAAATAAGAAGTTATTAAAATACAAAACATATAATTTAGGAATGTATAAAATAAAAACAAATACATTGTTTTAGGGCATACATTCCAACAGAATCAAGTTCAAAAAGTGGTATATGGGGAACTCTGAAGTGTACGTGTTGGTGAGTGGCTGGAATGAGGTTGTGAAGAGGAATGGATTGAAACCAGAAACACCAGTGCAGCTCTGGTCATTCAAGAAGGATTCACAATTGTACTTTGTTTTGGTGCGGTTGCAGTGGGGCTGCTCTGCATAGCGATGCTTAATTTGTAAATTACAATCTTGAATTTTGACGTAATTAACTGCAGTTTAATCATGTTAATGTCGGATGAAAATTATTTTCTTTGGCTGTTTCGCAAGTGATGGATATATATATATATAGATAGCTAAATCTCGATCGATCATTCATATATGTTTGTACTTATATAAGACTAGTAATATTTCGCGTGTGCTTTGTCCGTGTATATATTTTCCATAACATAGTTTTCTAAGGTACTAAATTTCTAAGATGTAATTTCTAAGGTACTAAATTTTCCATGACATGTTAATGTAGTATGAAAATTATTTTCTTTGGTTGTTAAGAAAGGGATGGATATATATAGCTAAATCTGGAACGATCATTCGTGTATGTTTGCCCTTACATAACATAATTGTTTCCAAATATTGACTGATTGCTGTCCATGACATCTAAATGTGCACAACTTTGTAAAATTTTTACTGCCAAATTTGGACAACACAATTCAAAATTAACTTGTTGGAGGCTTCAAGATTTGCGCGTGAATTGTCTTAAAAATAGTTCAGACCTGTACTCCAAATTGTTTTTAACCAGTAAAAGTTGTATGAAGCTCTTATAATGTGAAATACAGGTAGCCTTTTTGAACTAGATGATAACCTTATGTTATTATATATTTGGCATCATTAATTATCTGCCACTTGTACTTAGAAACCGAAATCTCCAATTGCTAAGTTCTTATGGAAAGTCAAAAAGTATCCAGAGATCTCATTAGGTGTTTATCAACTGTTTATTGGGGTGTAACTTTCTTCGTTAGATTAAAATATTCATAAAGTTGTTATTATTATGAGAGTTGAGTTATTTATTCTCTCCTCCTCCCACCACATATAGTATGTGTAACTATTTCATCCCTTCAATTGTATATTCATGCGCATTGTTGTTATTAGGACTCATAAAACTCAAGGTTTTGAAACCCAGACCTTTCATTGACCAGGAAAAATGATTGGATCAAAAGTCATTGAATCAATCACTGGGCAAATTATTATTAACCCATGACATCATAAATATATGCAAATATTTGTAGAAACTTCAATAATAATGTTAAGAAGAATCACTTCAGCCCTTATTCTAATCTTTTATGTATTACTTGTTTGAAATTCAAGAATAACTTTTACAAGTAAAAGGTAAAAGAAATTATAGAATAGCATTATTATCTACATCTCTAATTTTTTGCATTTTTAATTTTCCTAAATTATATGATAAGTAGTTTATAAGATTGGAATAAAAATAAATAGAAGGATATGACAAACAAATGAAATGCGCTAAAAAGTTACCATAATTAGCGTACTATATGGAATAAATGTTAGACAAGAGTTTCGATATCATTATGAGAGAGAGAGAGAGAGAGAGAATGAGTAGAAATAAGATAATAATTGCTATTGCCTGACTAATTAGAGATAATAATGCATGGGTAATTGGTAAGGTTTAAGTTTGGAATGTCATTGAATGAAATTAGTTGATCAAATTTAATTTTTTTTACGTAATTAAAGTTGAGCAACGAATCGGCCGGTTTAATGAAAACTATTCGGTTCAACGGTCCAATGATCAAACCATCTAGGCTAACTGATTTTCACAAAACAGGGCGGTTTTTTAACCCCTTTAAATTGGAGGCATAACCCAGCTCGCCTAGTAGCCCGATCGATGGTTCAACCAGCCCAACCAAGTGGTGCAGGCGGGGTTTCAAAACTTGATAAAACTATGGAGTCCTGCAAAAGAACTGCGTATTAGTACTTAATGTTTAAAGCAGGTAATCCCATTCCCTTAACTAATTAGCTAAAAAAAACTAAAATTAAAAAGAAAAAAGATCTACCAAATGAGGCCATGATATATTTGCATCAATCAAGTTTTAATAGCATGAAAATGAAAAAAGTGGCTGCTATTGTTGCCGTCCTTCATAAGGGGGAAAAATGAAAGTAAGTCATTTCAGCACTCTAAAAAAATGCTCCAGAAAATCCACCTTTGGTTGAAATGACATAAACACCAATAACCTAAAATCTTTAACAACTTAAATAACAAAATTAACCCCAAGACATTATCAATTATAATTTTATATTGTTTTTATGGAGCCATCCACGCTCTTTATTACAAAGTTTTGAAACTTATCACATAAAAAGACCAAGATTGTAATCAACACTACCTAAACAATAATTAACAAATCAAAAAGGAACAAAACAAATCAAAGCATAGTTTTGGCACATCTCTAAAATCCTATATTTTGAAACTCAAACCGGACAAAGATTCGATAGAGCTTAGGAGTCAGGGGTCAATGGGTTCAACCTTGTTCGACCGGTGTCAAAAACCGAATGATGTCAGCATGATGTGTGAGGACTCGAAAATTCTATTATTCTTAAAATCCCTAATTTTGGCTAAATTAATTATTTATTTGAATTTTTGCCATGAATAATATTTTCTAGCCTTATTAGACCTAAGTACATGGTTTTATAGTTTCGTTATATTTTTAAAGTGTCTCATTTCAAAAAAATTATTTTCTTAAAAGCTTGATTAGAAAAAAAAAAAAAAGAAAAAGTGAGAACATGTCTAAACACTTTAGCCAATTGGGAGTGCAATAAGCTCAAAAATTTGAGATATATACAATGGTCCTAAAATAGGCAATTTTAGGTTTAAAAACTCAAGTGATAGTTGGTAGTACGATTGTTCTAAGAATTTCTCGAAGGTTTCATTTTATTGCGCCCAAATTGGAAATACGTGTTTTCACGTGCGCGCTTAATCGAGGGACTTTGGACAATTATTTTGGGACAATTAAGAATGAATAATATTTATATGAATGTAAGTGCCCTAGAGGTTTAGTGCACTAGTGCAACAAACTTAAGAGAAATCGAACACAAAACGCGCGCGTAGGCGCACTAGTTGCAATTGATTTTTACGTACTTAAAATATTACACGAGTAGCGTTCCTTATACGCCAAAGGATCAGCAAACCATTTCCTTTCTTCAAGCTCCTTGGACGGCTAGCAGCTGCAAAGAAATAACCAAAACTTTCAACATTCCCTCTACAAATCTTACTCAATCTACCAAACTCTCAAAAAAATTCAACTACATCTACCTCAACACTTGGGAAGTCCATTTAGCTGCAAAAGGAAGGAGCTATCCACGGTTTTCTTCAAGCTTCAAAAGGGCCGAAACTTCTGTCTTGACCAACCATCAAAGTAGGTAATGATCTAATACCTTAAACTTGTCCTATGGAAGTTAAATTACACTTATAAGCTTGAATTTGCATATGGGTTGTGGTTGATGTTGGAGAAATTGGAAAAGTGGGCTCTATGAATTCCCACTCTTGGGTTGCTGCTGATTTTGTACTTGATGATGTTTATAATGTCGGATTAGTGTTTAAGTTAGTGGTTTGTTGAAGGAAAATTTGCTGGAAACTCACGTTGGGTGCAAAGGTCAAATCTGACCATTTTGCCCCTGCTTTGTTCGGCCACTTTAATGCAGAAATTTGAGGATTTAATGGCTTGATTGTGTTTTTTACATGTTGTAGAAGTTGTGTACAAATTTTCAGTGAAAAATGTTGAGTTTTGGTTGATCAAAAAAATTTATTTCCCAAAGCTGGTAATCTGGAAACGGTTGCCGTCGTAACCAGACCAGTGTTCGTATTTCATCCATAACTCCGTACTCCGACGTCGAAATCAAGTGTCGTTAGCGGCATTTGAAACTAGACATACCCATATTTCCAACGGTATATAATGAACGTTCTGGTTCCATGTGTGTGAACCGCACCACTCTTCTGAATTCAGCTGCCCTGTTTCTCCGTTCTGCCGAAATGATTTGATGATGCTGCAACTCTAGGCTTAATTTCGAGCCAGTTGCATGCTGAAACTTATAACGATTTCTTCTGTGAAATTTTAGCCCTATGAATGTATTTTCTAACAGTATCAACCATGTCCAAATCCAAGTTAAATTGAGTGAGTTATGATCAAAATACGGTGACTGCCTTGTTCTTGAAAACCTTAGATTTGGACAGATTAGATGTGAGACTTGTTGTGGCCTTACCAAATGAATTTCTTGGTGCTAAACACCTACCAAATGTACCATGTATACTCCTTAGACTTTTCTTGCACAAATGAACCATGCTTGGAGGTTTTCCTTAGCCGAATGTTTGGAAACGGAGAGAAAGAGAGCTAAAGGCAGTTTGGCCTTAGTAATTTCAAACTTTGGTTGATTGGTTAACCACCTTCCCGAAGGTATTTTTCCACGAAAGTTGATAGAGAGATACCCTTCATATAGGAGTATTATACTGCAAAATTTGGTATCAATCCAAGTCCGTTTCGACACTTAACTAAAGGTCCAAAATCGGAACCAAATCTGGAAATTTGTTAACAGTCTTAAAATTTACCCAACTTTGAGCTACCATATCTTAGTGCTCGAAACTCCGATTCTCGATCCGCTTGTTCTACCCTAAACCTTACTTGCACCTCTAATTGAGCTATAAATTTCAAGATCTGGTTTGCAACGAGTGAATTCTCCCGAATTTTCAAAGTTAGTGAAAAACCAACCCCGGCTCAATCCTGGGTGATTTGGAACAGCAACTTTAAGCTCATTTTTGAGCACTTTCCACTTCGATTCATGGAAAAGTGTCTTCTAGGAACTTGTAGTACTTTCTAAGAGGTTCCAACGGTATAAAGTTTTCCAATTCTTGACTTATGCCAAGTGAGTTACGATTTTTCAAAAATTCATAACAAAACTGAAATTTTCCAACTTTCAAGGAAATAGAGTTTTTCAAGAACCCTTTATTCTTTTGATATTATCTAAACGTTTTATCCCCGATTTCCTAGATAAAGACTTAAATACTTTTGAATGTTATCAAACCCCTCTCGAACCTCGATTTACGAGTAATTGAGGTTCATTTTCACGGAATCCCCTAGATTAATACTAGTGAACGAATTATTCCTCGATATTTGGGATTTGGATGATAATTCACTATTATTTGCTCAGGCGCACAAGAGAACCTTCAAGAGGATCCCACGGTGGACGCTTGAACTTTCCTTGACCTTACTTACACCTAATATTTGGTGAGTGTCAGGTGTATGTAAACTTGTTACATGTTTAATTGTTATTAATGATTGGAAATCTTGAAAGTGGAGTCGAGTGTGTACTTTACCACACTCGTTCTCATTAGAAATGAAATATTAATGGTTGAAATGTATTGAATGAATGATTGAAATGCATTGAATGAATGATTGAAATGTATTGAATGAATGAATGAAATGTAATGGTATGCTATAGTTGCCTACGTCGTTGGAGTGAATCTCCTCGACACACAAGTGCACATGGGGACGCCCAAATCTCATTGACCGACCTTGGACTCGAGCCGGCATGGGCTTGGTCGGGAATCTTGGCGAGCCATGAGATATATAAGCTTGACCTAGTGAGAGGTCTTGCTTGGCATACTCGAGTAGTATCGCCACAAACAAATGACAGGCGGGCCCGATACAGGGGTATGTAAGGTGAAAGGGGACAGGTTAAGTGGAGTTCTACGGACTAAACCTACCCGATTGACGGAGTGTCAATTCGTGGAGGTTATTGAATGTGCAAGTGGAATATAGCTCCTGAGGGCTCCAGTATCCTTGAATTGTTTCTGGTTATATTTCCAGTAAATTGTTAATTACTAAAATATGATTGCTTGACTTATAAATTGAGATTGTTATTTGAGCAATGTGCTTGTATGTATGCTCTTGGCCTCACGAGCGTTTTTGCTCACCCTGTAGATTTGTTTTCCTTAACAGGATTGAACTTGGCGAGGTATCGAAGAAACCTTCCTGCTACGCTTTTGTTTAGGGTTTCTATTACTTTTGACTTTGTCTTGGCTTTTGGGTTGTATTTTGGAATCCGAATATAACTTTTGGAGTATGATGGTTGTTGAACACCCGATGTGCGGGTTGGATATCGGATGACTTTTATTAAACTTGAACGCTTCCGCATTTATTGTATCTAAGTTATTGACTCGTATGGTGTGATCCGGCAATAAGTTTAAATGGAATTGCTTGAGTCCTGGCGAGAGCTAGGCAAGCGTCCCGCGGATACCTTTTGATTCGCCTTAGGGAGAAGTGGGGGCGTCACATGAAGTCATTAATATAATTTAATTAAAATTAAAATATTATGTAAAATGTCCAACCATAGGTTAATATCAAGTAAAGTATATTAGTAGATGTTTGATGTTTCAAATTTATTTAACAAGAAAATACAAATAACATAGAATAATCAACTAATAGTTCATATGATTTAATGTTTATTTCATAGTTTATAATTAATTTTGGAGATTTATTTGAAATAAAACACTAAAATTTAGGACTATCTATAATCTGTAAAATATTTCTAAGTACGTCAACAACTTTGAGATACTTTAGAGGTCAAAACATAAATTTGTTAAAACTTTGAGCCCAAACTGAAATTTTCTCATATTTCATCTTTGAATCTAAGCCTAAAGCAATCACGTTGCCATCACTTTCATCTATTCTTGTCCTGCCTCTGTTCTTTCTTCCCCTGCAACTTCTTCTTCTTCCGGCTCTTTCTTTTTTTTTTTTTTCTTTTTCCGTTTTCCGTTCCAGATTTCATGGTGCTAATCTTTTCTCCTCAAACTCACAAAATATAAAAATTTTATCTTATTTTTTTTAAACTTCTCTCTTTTTGAACTCTTTGTTTTTTTACTATTTTATTTCTTTTTCACCTTTTTGATACATGTGTGATTAGATCTTGTTCAATAAATGCATTTAAGATTAGATATGAAGGGATCTTGTTCAAAGGAGGAAGATGGTATGCAAGTTTTAAGCGACTTGTCAAACGAGAAAGATGGGTTCCAGGTTGGAGTGAAAAGGAGCAAAAAATGAAAAACTCTAGTTCTCACCGGTTTGATTGGTTTCCGGTCCAACCCGACTTTTGACCGGGTTTGACCGAGTTTTAAACAAACGGGTTTTTAGAAACACTCGGACAGGACATCTAGCCGGTTCCCGGTCCAACCAGCCGGTCCGGTCCGAGTTTGAAAACATAGCTAAAATCGTCTTGCTCAAGAGCCAGAATTTGGATGGAATTGGAGCCAAAAGCCACATTATTAACATTTTGCTCAATTTGGAGGACCATATTGAAACCCTTTTTAGATTAAAGGCCTAGAATAATTGGACCATATTAGCTTGTGATTAGGAATAACCCCGAAGGCGAGTGTCTGTACAGCCAAAGGGAGTAATAGGTCGGGGGCAGGGGTGGGGGCGTTCTTCACATTTTTTTTTCCTCTGGAAATGGTAGAGGGGACATTATTCGGCCCTTGCTTTAAGTAGGGTGGGGGATGGGAGAGAATAACCTCATCTCGTCATCCCATGTATCATTTAATAAATGAAATAAAAGATGACATGCCTAATTGAAAAGAATTAATAAATTATGTGGACAGTTGGGTTTTACCTATTTTTGTATCCAATTCTTCTCTAACTAATTTTTATCATAATTTGTGTCTCTTTTTACTAATTTTGAATTAAATTTTATTATGGTTTTCCTGTCTCAACTAATAAAGTATATCTGTATTTATAAATTCACTTTAATTTCTTTAATCCATATATACTAACTTTAATTATTTTTATTTTAATTATTATGTCATTAATGTTGCTAGAAAGTTAATATTCCTTCATGAAGAAAATATATTTTTGCATGTTTAGAATTTAGTTTAGTGCAAATATATAGTTTTACGTTTTAAATCATATAAATATCTAATAGTTAATTACAAGGAATATCTATCAATCTTTTTGTATACCTTGCATATTTAATTAGTAATACTATATTAAGAAAATGTGTGCATTGAAGTTTTGAAAGATTAATATGGTACTTGAACATTTAGATATATTAATTTTCTATCATAGATATTCACAAATTTGTAAGAATGTTGTTTTATCTTTTCTTAAATTACTCATGCTTGCATTAAAAAAGCACCATGCGAGTACACAAGTCAAAATACCGATTATAATTTAGTTCTAATTAGAATAGAACTCTTAATTTCTATTTCTTTTTTTTTTTAGTGTAACTAGGAGGTTTCAAACCCAAAACTTCTCACTTATATTCCCTTTCCCTATATCACCCAACGCATCCCTCCTCCTTCAAATAGAACTCTTAATTAGTTATTTGCAATTGCAATTAAAAAGTTTTACACGGCATTTATATTGCATTTGTATAGCATGTAAAGCTAGACTATTATTGATACTAATAGTATTATTTGTAGTAGTTGAATAAATAGTATGGCAGTAGGGGAAGTTCCATTTCTCCAATAATAGTAGTAAGGGATAATTTCACAAATCTCTCCTAAAGTTTGCCTTAATATTATTTAGCACCCTTTGTAGTTTCAAAAATCTCCCTTACATCCCTTTGTCAGATTGACAAGATAAGATGTCTCCATCTTGGGTGGTAAATTGACAATATGATCCTACTGGAAACCTCTAATTGATTAACTAAAATTCACGCCAAAAGAAATGAATTTGGAAAGTAAAAAAGAAAAATCAGAACAACGATTAACAAAACTATTATTTATAATGGTGACTTGTTTTGCAGCAATAAAAAGCACAGAACTTCTAATCCTACTATTACATAATACATGACAGGTGTCAAGCCTGTGCAATAATAAAAATCTACTCAACAAAAATATAAATTTTGTATATAGCGGTGAGTAGGGTCGAATCCACAAGAACTTGGGATAATTTGTTTCTTCCAAAGTCCGGAGTATGGGGGATTTTTATAAAGATATAAAAATAACTAATTAACTAAATATAAGCAACTTAGGAAAATAAACTGGAATTAATCAACAATAGATACGACTCTAACCAAAGGTGCAACTTTTCAGACACGATCCATTCAACTGATCATCGATGCAAAGATAATTCATTTATTCATTAATAGATTGATTATAGTTGTCTTACACGCAATAAACAACCAACTTTGCCTTACTTTTTCGATAGCCAAGGTATGACAGTTAACTATTTTCCTAATCAAGAAATAACCCCAGGTACTACCATAGGATTTAATTCCTCAATTGCATTAAGAATTAGAAAAATCCAACCCTAACTAGCAAACACGGTACGAGGGTTTTTTTAAATTAGATCATATGTTTCCCTAACATGAGACCAATCACGCTAGTCACCACTGGTACTAACCAATCAAACAATTACGGATTTAATCGGTTAATCTGAAAGTAGATTATTAGGTTAATTCGAATATTGGACCCCTTGACATTCGAATAACAAAACAATCATAAGAAGTTAAATCAGAAAATGTACAAATACCAATGAATAAAAGAAATAAGTAAAATAATTCGATCTCATAGATGTTTGGAACCACATTTTCAAATTAACCCTTGACTAGAAAAGAAACTTAGTTGCTCATGGCCAATTGAAACAATTCACACCATTTTTCCAAAGCCAGCGGCATAAGTCTTTGATAAGAGAAATACTAGAGAAAACAAAAGACTAAGAGAAAGAGCCCTGCGGCTCCCCTCTAAGTATCCATCATGCGGGATCCAGCTTCCTCTACTATAAGTACTACCAATTCAGTTTCTTCCTTGGTCAACCGAGACTAGAATTCTAATTGAAAAAGGAAACTCCAAGAATAATGCCAATTGTTTCCTAAATAAAAATATCTAAGAAAAATGGTAATTTCCTAATCTTTCGCCAATAATCCACGTGGACTCCATCTTGAATTGGGAAACTCTTGAAAAATCATCTCTTTTATTACTTTTTGCTCCACCTTCCTACAATTGGCACCAAATATCAAATATAAGTAGAATCGATCAATTAATACAATATTTGGCTAGAATAAAAGGGAAAATAATTATAAATTAAATGACAATTTCACATCCTATCAATACATCAGAAGCACATTAAATGGACATTAGAAGCGAATATAGCCTATATGGATTTCTTTCACTTTCTCAAATCCTGATTGTCGTACTTCTATTATAACCATAATATCGATTCTTTGTACTAAATGATGTTGGTAAATTATAAGAGTGCCTTCTAATGTAAAATGCAACATATTTTACTAATTTCCTCTTTAGGTTACTCCTTTGGCCACTAAACTTGTACTTTTTATTTTGTTCTCTTGTCACTTTTATAATCCTAGATTTTGAGTATTAGACATTACACGATTATAAAATTACTTATCTGTTGCAACTTCTCTTTATTGCACTTATATCTTTCCCAATTTATCTTTTGCCTATTATCCATATTTTGGTCTTAATTGCTGCTCTAATGCTTATATAATTGACAATAAAAGGGCACAAATGAAAGTAAACTATTATCTCTCCTCTTCTATTAATTTTTAATGCACAAGAAGTGATAATGCTAGGAAACATGTCAATCAAGGGAAGGTAAGAGAGATTTTTGAAACCATGAAAATGCTAAGTGATATTAAGGCAAACTTTAGGGAAGTTTTGTGAAATTATTCCTGATAGTAAATTAGGGGAGATTACACAATAGGCAATTGGTGGCAGTAGCAGTAGTAGTAACTGTATTATTAGAATTAGTGATAGTAAATTGAGACAAGAGACTTTGGGGAAAAAAATGAAACTGCCACTCATGGGGAGAGTGGAGCAGGGCGAGACTATGCCGAGGTTAGGTCAGGGTTGGGGATAGGGGGAGTAATTTGATGACAGAGGTCCTAAAACTGCCCCACTGTCATCCTTAATTGCTAGTTGGATACTTCAAAGCACAATAAGTAAATACTAATTTGATGATGTGGATAAAATAATCATTTCATAATAAACAATTTGCTGATATTATTTAATTACTATTGGCTTCTAGTATTACAATCCATCCACAATTTTAAACAATATATTCAGAAACTTGTCCGAGGTATTCTCAAGGTGCAAAATATTTTTTTTCTAATTATAACAAATTTTTCTTTTGCATTTCTTGTCCAGACCAACGACTTCCAAATTATAAAAGATCTTTTGACCGCATTAATATACTGTAATTCTTAAGGATTTAACTTAGTTTGTTAAGAAAACTAAAGGTCTGCATATTTTTGGAATAAAAATGTTTTATCACTTCCAAAATGAGTTTTTAAATCATATCTTTTGAAATGGGTTGATAAAGTCATAAAGAGTTGAAAAACAAGGGAAATATGTGAGATTTTTCAAAAGTTAGGGGTATCAAATCATATTGTCACAAACCTCAAGGGAGGTTTTTTAAATTATCCCATAATCTTAAGAGGTTTCCGGGTTTCAGTTTTAAATTTGCTCTGGGAGAAAATGGAATGAAAAATGGTTACATTTTCTAAATATAGTTCTCAAAATATTAATACATGCAACAAATTACCTTTAGGCATTGAACATCAAGTACTATTACTTAAACAATTTCAACATAAATACAGAAAAAGATATGTTCTTGCAAATTTTCATTCTCTTCCAATTATTCAGAAATAGAAAACATTAATCCTCAAGGGTCAGTCTAAAACCATTTTTATTAATAAATCCAAAAACCCAAAAACCATTTCTTCGTAGGAATCCTTAAACCTAGTTTTCTTTTCAACATCAGCAGCAGTTGTTCTTGAGAAGAAGACGAGAGACAGAGATTTCTGATCACTGGGCTTCATCATTCCAGTTCCGTTTTAGGTTTTCTTCAATTATTTCTTTTCATTGTTAGTTTTAAGTAATCATTAATAGGAAGAAATCGTAGTTCTAGCATCTAAGTTGGTGGAAGGGAAGATCAAGAATGGCGGTTCTGAATTTCCGCCGACGCCCTCGAAAGAGCAAGTATCCTCAAAGATCAAAGTTCGATTCTGCTCAAGATGAGCAGATATTTTGTCCCGTGATTGAAAAAACAGTACCTTTCAAGAAATCCTGTTGTGGTACAGAACCTAAAAATGGTGTTTGGTGAGGAATGTATCTGAAATGTACTCAAATGATAAGAACACGAATTATACTCAAGCTGAATGAATTCCCGGAACAATTGAACTTTTATTGAACAACTTCAACTTGCTTACAGAAAAAGAAATTGGCGGGAAAAGAAGAAGATGAGAAAGAATGCAGGAAGAACTTAAGGAAAGGATAACAGAAAGGATATTCTCCTTCTGATTACAATTCAGGAATTTTCTCTACCAATAACAATTGCATGATCGTAATATTTATAGTAATCTATCCTAACTAACTTGCCCACTAGCTAACGACATAGAAATTGCGTGTGAGTGAATCTTCTAGATTCTCCTGTCCATTTGCAGCAAGAAGGACGTGAACCCAGAATGAGCGTGCTTTCTTGCTCGCGCCTTTGCGGTCTCCTGGCGCCTTCTCCCTTTTTGTTATCACGCCTTTATTTACTTCGTGCCCACTTGCTGTCTGAATTCTTCAATCCGCGTCTTCTCTTCTTTCCTCTCTGCTTGATCGCGCTTTCCTTTGTTGCCACTTCACGCCTTTACTCCTTTATATCCCTACTTCATTACAATACCTTCCCCTCCACAGCAAACCTTGACCTCAAGGTTGGAAGGTAGGGAATTGTCTTTCGATCTCCTCAGCATCCTCCCATGTAGCTTCTGCAGGGTCCGTACCCCACCAGTGGACTAGCCACTGAGTGGCAGCTGCATTTTTTTTCTTCACCATTTTCCTATCCAGTATGGCAATAGGCTCCACTCTCCAATGACCCTTTTCATTTGTTTCTGGTAAATGGAGGGTGGGGGTGATCTTGTCTCCCACCTTTCTTTTGAGCAACGACACATGGAAGACAGGGTGTACCTTTGAAGAGCTTGGCAGTTCCAGTCTATAAGCTACATTTCCTATTCTTTCCTCCACTTTGTAAGGGCCAAAGTACCTTGCTGATAACTTGGTGTTCCCTCTCAGGGCCACAGAGCTCTGTCTGTAGGGTTGCAACCGTAGATACACCCAATCTCCTTTACTAAATTCTCGTTCACTCCTCTTCTCATCAGCATACCTTTTCATTCTCTCCTGAGCCTGCTTCAAATTCTGTTTCAGCATGTTATCCATTTGTTGCCTCTCTCTGAGGTATTCTCCTACTGCAGCTACCCTGGATTGCAGGTAAGGTCCCAGAGCCAATTGGGGAGGGGCTAGACCATATAGAGCCTCAAAAGGAGTCATCTGGATGGCAGTGTGGTGAGAAGTGTTGTACCACCATTCTGCCAGAGATAACCACTGATTCCACTTTTTTGGTTCCAAATGAGTCAAGCACCTGAGGTATATTTCGAGCACCTGGTTCACCCTCTCAGTCTGGCCATCAGTCTGAGGGTGATAAGCTGTGCTGTAGTTCAATTTGGCCCCCAATGAACTGAATAGTTCTTCCCAGAATTTACTGACAAAAATCCTGTCTCTGTCTGAGAGCATGCTTTGGGGAATGCCATGTAGTTTACTGATGTAGTCAATGAAGAGTCTGGCCACTTTTGGAGCATCAAAAGGATGGGATAAACTGATAAAGTGTGCATACTTGGTAAACCTATCTACCACCACCATAATAGTATTCCTTCCTTCTGATTGGGGTAGTCCTTCAACAAAATCCATAGAAATGTGGCTCCATGAGTGCTGGGGAATAGGAAGTGGCTGCAGCAATCCTGGGTAAGCCACATGTTCATCTTTACATTTTCTGCAGGTATCACATTCTAGGACTGCCTTCTTGATTTCCTGGTACATTCCTGGCCAATAAAATAGCTGTTTTGCCCTCATGTAGCTGGCCTGAATGCCTGAGTGTCCTCCAACTTGGGAATCGTGTAGTGCAGTGATTAACTTCCTCCTGGTATCACCTTGTCCCCCTACTACTAGCCTCTTCTTGAACCTGAGAATGCCATCCTGGTATGAGTAGTCAGGTGCTAGTGTGGGGGTTAATAACACCAGAGCTATGGTCTTCTGAGTCCATTCATCCCCCTTGTAACTCTCTATCACCTCCTGTACCCAGGTTGGCACTGCACATGATATAGCTGTGCACTCCCCTATTTCTTCCCTGCCCTGTCTAGACAGTGCATCAGCAGCCAGGTTATCCTTACCTTTTTTGTAATGGATCTCGTAGCTCAACCCCAACAATTTAGTGAGCCATTTCTGTTGGAGTGGGGTAGTGATCCTCTGCTCCAGGAGATACTTCAGGCTTTGATGGTCAGTATGTATGATGAAATGGTGTCCTTCTAAGTAGTGTCTCCATTTGGTCACAGCTGTCACCAAGGCTAGTAGTTCTTTTTCGTAGATTGATAACCCCATGTTTTTCTATCCCAGAGCTTGACTGAGGTAGGAGATAGGTCTTCTATTCTGCATTAACACAGCTCCTATACCAGTGTAGCATGCATCAGTCTCAATAATGAATGGCTGGGTGAAGTCAGGTACTGCTAGAACTGGGGTGCTACACATGGCCTCTTTCAGTTGCTGGAAAGCCTGCTCTGTGTCTTCACTCCAGTGGAAGTTGTCCTTCTTGAGCAGGTCTGTCAGGGGTCTGGCTATAGCCCCATACCCTTTGACAAACCTCCTATAGTACCCTGTTAGGCCCAAATATCCCCTTAGCTGCTTGATGTTGGTTGGTCTCGTCCAGTTTTTCATGCCTTCTATCTTCTCAGGGTCAGCCTGTACTCCCTCTGCTGATATGATGTGTCCTAAATATTCCACCTGTAGCTGAGCAAAAGAACATTTACTCATTTTGGCAAATAACTGGTGTTGCCTCAGAATACTCATTACCTCAGTCACATGCTTCACATGTGTCTCCAGTGTGGGGCTGTAGACCAGAATGTCATCAAAGAACACCAACACATGTTTCCTCATCTGTTCCTGGAAGACCTGATTCATCAGGCTCTGGAAGGTTGCAGGTGCATTGGTTAAGCCAAATGGCATGACCTTGAATTCATAGAGTCCTTGATGAGTCCTGAAAGCTGTTTTTGGTATGTCTTCCACTTTGACCCTGATTTGAAAGTATCCTGCCCTCAGATCTATTTTTGTGAAATACTTGGCCCCATGCAGTTCATCTATTAACTCTTCAATCAGGGGCATGGGGAATTTGTTCTTCACTGTCAGCTCATTCAACTACCTGTAGTCTACACAGAACCTCCATGTCCCATCTTTTTTCTTAACCAGTAGCACTGGGGAAGCAAATGGGCTGCTGCTGGGTTGTATGATGCCCAGCTCCAGCATTTCCTTCACCAATTTCTCAATTTCTGACTTCTGCACGTAGGGGCACCTGTATGGTCTCACCTGGAAGGGCCTGGCTCCCTCCTTGAGGACAATCTGGTGATCATGGCTCCTTGTTGGAGGCATTCCTTTTGGTTCTTCAAAGACGTCCTTGTATTGATCTAGCACATAGTTGATTTCAATGGGTATCTGTCCTGGTCTTTCCTCCTTCCCCACTGTCACCAGTTGTGCTACTACCCCATATTCCTGCTTCCTTAGCCATTTTGCTAGCCTGCCTCCTTTGAGTATCTCCAACTTGGTGCTGCTGTCATCCCCTATCAGTATTATTTCTTGCTTCCCCTTGAGGATCTTCATACTGAGTTCCATGAAATTGAACTCTATAGGGCTGTGTTTGGCCAACCAATCCACCCCCAGTATCATGTCACATCCCCCCAACCTCAAGGTGTTGAAGATATGTTGGAACTGATGCCCCTGCATCTCCCACTGCATAGGCTTATCTAGTCCCTTGGAGTCCACCTTCTCACCATTAGCCACATTGACTATTAAAGTTGGCCCCTGTGTACACAGTTTCAACTCCTTTGCCAGCTGCTCATCCAAGAAGCAATGGGTACTGCCACTATCAATTAGTGCAGTGACTTGCCTTCCCTTAACATGACCCCTCAGCCTTATCGTTTTGTGCCTTGCTCCTCCTGCCAGGGCATGAATTGATACTTCTATGTGTTCCCCTGCCAGACCTCCATTAATGCAGTCACAGAAAACTTCCTCTTCTGGTTCCCTACCCTTCTCCATGTCTTCATCCTCATCAGCCAACAGTAAATGTGCATGGGCTTGTTTGCAAACATGCCCCAAGGTATAAGGTTCTGCACATCTATAACATAGCCCCTTTTCCCTCCTGTGATTGTATTCTGTGGCGGTTATTTTTTTAAATAGGTTCTGGTTGGAAGTGTGCTGATCAGGGGGTTTGTTGGTGTGTTTGGGGTACTTTTGGTTCCATTTGGTGTGGGGTGTAGTTTTGCTGTAGATTTTTTGGCTATTGAAACTGGTATTGACAGGTTTCTGCATTTTTTGGATTGCTTTGAGGTTCTTTTCTTGGAGTTTTGCTATTTCAATGGCAACAGCTAAGGTTTCAGGTTTAGATATTTTCACCATATTGACTATTTCCTCTTTCAGTCCACTCATAAAACATGCCTTATAATATGAATCAGACAAGTGAGGCAGAGAAGGCATTACCAGGGCTTTGAGCATCTCGAATTTCTCCAAGTATTCAGCCACAGATCCTGCCTGCACCAGCTTATTGAATTCTTCGATGGCCTCTTCTGGACTTCCCTCTCCAAATCTGATGCATAGAGCAGTGGATAATTCTAACCAGGGAATAGCCTCCCTTCCATAAAAAACTCCATGGAACCAGATGTCTGCTCTGTCTCTGAAATAGAGTTCAGCAACCTCAGCCCTCAAATCCTCCTCTATCTCATGTAGTTTGAAATACTTGTTAGCCTTCCTGATCCACTCCCTTGGATTGTCTCCATCAAAAATTGGCAGATCCATTTTTGGCAATCTACCATGGACTCTGGTCTCTCTCCTACTACCTGCTTCTTTTGGTGGCTCCATCCTGGATTCATTTGATCGATCTTCCTTTTTTGAGCTGCTACTGCCTTCTGGTTCCTTTCCCTGGTCACTGATCTTGGCCACCAACTGAGCCATCATGTTCATCAGGCCCTCATATTTCTGATCCAATCCTTTCAGTAGCTTTTCAGTAGCATCCTGTCTAAACTCCATTGTCCTCATGGCCTGTTCTACTCCCTCACTTTTGTTGGTAAAGGTCCTGACCACACTCCCTAATTCCACGACCTCTCTTCTCAGATTTTCATCCTGGTTTTTTGTCATCCCTATGGCTCGCAACACAGCTCTGATACCACTGTTGTGGTACAGAACCTAAAAATGGTGTTTGGTGAGGAATGTATCTGAAATGTACTCAAATGATAAGAACACGAATTATACTCAAGCTGAATGAATTCCCGGAACAATTGAACTTTTATTGAACAACTTCAACTTGCTTACAGAAAAAGAAATTGGCGGGAAAAGAAGAAGATGAGAAAGAATGCAGGAAGAACTTAAGGAAAGGATAACAGAAAGGATATTCTCCTTCTGATTACAATTCAGGAATTTTCTCTACCAATAACAATTGCATGATCGTAATATTTATAGTAATCTATCCTAACTAACTTGCCCACTAGCTAACGACATAGAAATTGCGTGTGAGTGAATCTTCTAGATTCTCCTGTCCACTTGCAGCAAGAAGGACGTGAACCCAGAATGAGCGTGCTTTCTTGCTCGCGCCTTTGCGGTCTCCTGGCGCCTTCTCCCTTTTTGTTATCACGCCTTTATTTACTTCGTGCCCACTTGCTGTCTGAATTCTTCAATCCGCGTCTTCTCTTCTTTCCTCTCTGCTTGATTGCGCTTTCCTTTGTTGCCACTTCACGCATTTACTCCTTTATATCCCTACTTCATTACAAATCCATTGTGAATTAGGGTAAAAAGGAAGTTCTTTTGGCAAGAACTACTGGAATCAGTTCCCAGAATCACGATAATCTACGCAGAACCAGGAATGGTTCCGCCGATGATCTTTCGGGATTTCGCACATTGACTGAAAAAAAGGGAAAAATTGGGAGAATAGAGGTAAAAGAATGGTTCAATTGGCAAGAGATACCAAAATCAGTTTGCCCATTCTTGATGATCATCAGCTTCTCGATCAAGAACCATTCTTGAACGAAAAATCAGCGGCCACACAGGAATCTACTGGGCAAAGCAAGACGAAGATTACTTTTAAGAAGAAACTAGTTGTAATGATCGATATTCCTGATCGAGTGACGAAGCAGAAAACAGGCGATATTTGTTCTCTTCCGTCAGAACAGAACCAGCGGGAACAACTTCCACTGGAGTTGAAGAAGTACGTAAAGGAACTGGGGGCAACAGGGGAACCTGTTTTGGTGATTGAAAAGAAATTGTCGTCTTCAGACGTGAACACTGGGCTTCAAAGATTGTAGATTCCGGTAAAACAGGTTCTGAATCACGGGTTCTTGACAGAAGAAGAGAGGAGGAGATTCAACATTGATAACAAACAGCAAGAAATTGACGCCCTCTTAATTGAGCCATCACTTGCTCAATCAGGAATCAAGTTGAAAAAGTGGTATATGGGGAACTCTGAAGTGTACGTGTTGGTGAGTGGCTGGAATGAGGTTGTGAAGAGGAATGGATTGAAACCAGAAACACCAGTGCAGCTATGGTCATTCAAGAAGGATTCACAATTGTACTTTGTTTTGGTGCGGTTGTAATAGGGCTGCTCTGCATAGAGATGCTTAATTTGTAGATTACATTCTTGAATTTTGACGTAATTAACTGCAGTTTAATCATGTTAATGTTGGATGAAAATTATTTTCTTTGGCTGTTTCGAAAGTGATGGATATATATATATAGATAGCTAAATCTAGATCGATCATTCATATATGTTTGTACTTATAGAAAATTAGTAATATTTCATGTGTGCTTTGTCCGTATATATATTTTCCATAACATAGTTTTCTAAGGTACTAAATTTCTAAATTGTAATTTCTTTTAATGGTTTCTATGGACTGTAGTGATGTTTCGTTTGATGTCATTTGAGTTAAAATTTTTCAATTTTTATTAATTAATTGTTCTCTTTCATCTGATTTCGTGATTTTATTTTCAGTTTTAGTCGATTTTTTTTCATTTTTTTTTGGGTGTTCAATTTTTTTTCCGAATTTTTTGGGTGTTAATGTTTGATAGTGCTATTTCAGTTAGGTGTTAATGATTAATCGTGCTATTCATAGCTAATTCATAAAGCAGCTAATTCATAGCTAAGCAGCTACTGCTTACAAAATCATCAAGAGGCTTCAGAGGCAGTATTCTATACAAAAACTAGCAGGATTTAACTCTGCACGAAGGTTGAGAGCCTCCTGAGATGCCTTCAACCGTATCCATCCAGCCACCTTTTTCATAATGCAATCAACCACAACATTAGTTATGATGCTATACAAGGTTTTTAAAGATACTAAAGCTCCTGTAATGCCACAATCTGTACACTCGGGCTGCAAAAGTTACCCTTTGAACAGCAATAACAAGCGAATTATGAGAACATTTCTGAATCATCCATTGCATTTGCTGATTCCCACACATCAAGCAACACTTCTGCACCAACTCCCAAACATAAGGTAAGAGAGTTTCTGGAGCATAGCAACACATTTTTCTTACACAAGGGACCGACCTCTATTTCCCAGAAAAGTAACCTGTATATAGCATGGTTCGCCATCACGGGTCGCGGTCGCGTCACGGTCTCGGTTGTTCCACATTCGTCGCGGCATATCGATTGAATATCGGGTGATACGCACATTATAGTATATAAAAATTTTCAAAAAATCTGAAAAAATTATTAAAAATAGAAAATACGGTTAAAAATACAATTATCAAACTAAATTTACTAAATACCTACATTATCATATATGGTTACTGATTATTAAATGAAATAATGCTATCATTACCATAAGGGCGTATAGCATTAGCAATAAATGATTTTAGAATCAAATGCTCTATTTTATATGAGATAAAAAATTATATATAAGAATAAAATCATCATATCTTACATAATACAAAATAAATCTTTGTACACAAAGGAAATAACGGTATTTAGATCAATAAAATAAAAGAAACAAATACTTATCAAATAATATTATGAAATGCAAAGACATAAAGAAACAAGCATTTTCACTTAATTACTTGGGCCAAACTTGGACTTTAGGTGCTTCCAATTTTTCCTTCTATTTTTTTCCCTATCTCTGGGTCCGGTACAAAAGCCCAACTTCTTTTTGCATAATACGTTAATTGCATGTTACTTCCAAGACAAAACATGCAACAACAGCATTTTTGCACTATACAATTGTCCTTTTTTAATCTTTCCAGCTTTTCTACAAAGCAGAGACCCATAAATGAGAAAGGACAAGAGAAAAAAGACATACCAAGGTGTAGGAACAGATGATGCAGAATCCAACTCAGTAACCCCGTCTTTCCACTTCTTCAGCAGCCAAAGAGAGTAAACGATCATTACAACTAGTGTTGTTCCTCTCAGATTTAGCTGTCCCTTTCTTCATTTTTTTTTTCAATTTCCCTTTCGCCCTTTTTCTCCTCATTCACAGCCAGATTGAAGACCCCTTTGCCCGGTACAGATGATGAAGAAATTGAAGACCCCTTCAGCTCCAAATGTGATGTTCAGCAGTCACCTTCATTCTTTCTTTCGCTTTCCCTTTCCCTCTGTTGTCTCCCTCCCTCTCTGCCATCACCCTCTGTTTTTCTCCTCCCCTCCCTTCATAGCCAGGCGATGAAGAAATTGAAGAACCCCTTCAGCTCGCTTCTCCAAATAACTCCAGATACTGCTGTGACCCTCGTTCTTTCTTTTCCCTTTTCCTTTCTCTCTGTTTTCTCCTTCCCACTCTGTAAAAGACACACAGAAATTGACGGTATGTTTCTCTCCTTATCCTCCCTTTCCCCTAAATCTTGTCTTTGTGACTAAAAAAGAAAACAAGAATGCATGGGTGGCCGACTCTCTCTGTTCTTGTTGTTGTTTATGATTTGACCGGTTCATATCTAAGTCGAATTCGAGAATTTGGCCGGTATCCTTCTACACGGTCTAACTCGGCCAATATTGACTGATTTGGAGCGATTCAAATTGGATATGGTATAATCGGCATTTCGGGTATCAGTATCGGAACGGTAGGGACTGTTCGGGTTATGACTCGGCCGGGTTGGCGAACCATGGTATATAGTCAGATAAACGTTCTCTAAAAGCAAGGCTTTATGCTTACCCCAGACTACTTTAAACCAGGGCACTTTAGAATAAGTTTGAACAAGCTCACTTATGGCACAATCTACTGTGTAACCTCCATTTAAACTAGGCAACAAGTAATGAGTCTTCAAGACCAGAATTTGGCAGTACATGAGGCCCCTTAGGATGCCATACCACAAGAAAGTGGTTTTGCCATTACAAACAATCAAACTGGGTACATTCCATTGCAACAGGCCTTGATTTAAGAAGCCTGTGCCAATTCCAAGAAAACGAAGTCTTAGCTATAACATTTAAACACAGGATAATCTATTTACACATATTATTGTATCTGTTACCAGAAGTTCTATCACTGATCAGTTGTGTCATTTGAGATCTTGTTATTTCACTTTGCTAATGTAGAAACTTTGATAACTCACAGAGTATGGCACTCCTAGTGCCTCTCTCTCATTTTATCCGTTAGAAACTGAACAAAGCATTTGTCTTTGTGTGTTTGGAATAACGAAATTGAACAGGACTGAACGAAGTAATGTCATCGGGAGCTACTTAAAGCTATTGACATAATCTGGAAGTTATATCAGGGTCAACAGACAAATCTCAAACTACATGGTAAATAATCCGGTCATACTAACTCGAGCATCTGAATTAAGTTTCAACGAACCATGAGGTGGTTTTTCTCAGACTACAGCACAACATGATAACTTCTTTGGATTTGACAAAACATATCGCACCAAATAACAATCCGAATCACCTCTAAAGTGGGAGCTACTTAATCGGCCAGAAATTCCAAACTATTCTAATAATCGATCAACCTGCCATACTATGTTGTCCATGCCCCAACTTACATTTCAAAAACGGCTGTGATTCCTTACCAATCATAGAGACCAACAGACCACTACTGATATGAAAACATGAATATGATCCTTTGATGCTCTGTGATTTGAGAAAATCAAGGGACAAACAATGCTTTCAAGCTCGTGCACCTACGTAACAAAAATCCAAATCTGCTCAAGAACCTTCTTCATACTTCCTTTGCAACTGGCCCCCCTAAAAATAAATGCAAAGTTGTTTCCTCTGTAGCACGACAACAATCACAAATGGAAGGAATGCTTAGGCCTCGTGAACGTAAAGTAACATCCAGTGGAAGAAAATTATGCACCAAACGCCAAGGAAAAAATGATAACTTCAGTGGTAGAATCGGGTTCCATAACAGAGAATCCACAAGGGATATCCTCCTTTGCCGCAACAGTTCCATGCTAATTTCACTGAAAAAAGACCAAGTTGGAAGGAAACCATATCATTCTATCAGCCCGCTCAGGTTGAAAAAAAAAACCTCTTGGATAGCCTATACCACATGAACTGGCACCCACTGTAAAAGGTATTGCTCATTCCAGGCCTCTCCTGAAATGAACTCAGCCACCAAAAAATGTGGTGACTCAGATCTATCCAAAATGGAACACAGTGGCTCATCAAATAACCATCTATCTCTCCAAAAATTCACCAATCCCTCTCCCAACGACCATCTAATATTCTACTCCACCAAGTGTTGCATCTCCTCCAAGTGCCTCCATAACACTGTAGGGCAAGGGAAGGAGGTTGAGACTGGATGAAGACCTTTTATGTATTTTTCTTGCATAAAGTCAGCCCAAATAGACTCCTTAAGCCGAAGCTTTCACCAAAACTTGCACGCAAATGCTCAAGACATATCCTCAAATGACTGAAAGCCTTGACCACCCTTCTTATCCCAAGATGACCACATTAATCTTGATATGAGGAAAATATGGTTGTAGGAGAGTGTTAAATATTTTTTGACTGCATGAGTTGCTTACTTGTGGAGTTAGATTTAGGTGAGAGTGTGACGCCCTCACTTCTCCCAAAGGCGAACCCGAGGGTATCTGCGGGACGCCTGCCTAGCTCGCGTCAGGACTCAAAACACAAAGCTAATAAAATAATATAAACTAAAACAGTACTATTCACAATATATTCAATCCCAAAAGGATATTTACATCCTCAAAAGGAGTAATCGAGACTATTACAGAACCAAGAGCAAAAGTAGACCCGAAAACGGGTTCTTTATACAGATCACCAAAGTAAAAGAAATATCTTAGTTGTCCAACCATTATAAACCAGACCTAACTACACTAGTGATAGTGCAAAGGGGTTCCCCCGCGTCGTCCCCTGTTAAGGAAAACAAAGGAAAAGGGGTAAGCTAAATGCTTAGTAAGTAAACGGGGGTAAAAGCGTAAATATCACATTAAGATAAAGAACTATTTCACAAAATGACAAGTCAAGTGCAATAGTAACAATACAAATGAAGGATACAGGTTGGCCCCAAAGCCACGTCATTTGCCATGTGTGACCTCCTGCCGACCCTCCGTCGACCACACTTAAGGTCTGTAAAACTGCACTTGTACGCCCACCTAACACCTTATCACTCTCACTGGCCAATTGCCTCACAAAATTGCTCGAGCGAACGAAATTGGACTTGGTTCACAAGCTCGGTTCACAAACTTGGTTCATATAATCGGTGAACCGGATTTACAAACTTGGTGACCTCAGACTAGGTTGGACTGGCTTCGACCAAGCCTCGGCTGACTCGAATAGTCCATCTAGGTCGGAAGATCAACCCCAACTTACAAACGTCACCCCGAGCTACAAGTTCAAGGGGTTCAAACCCAAAATAATTCATATAGACATGTCATGTATAAATATGCATGTAAATTAGGGTTTAGGTCGAGTGCGATGAAGTACACCCTCGCCTAGGTACCCTATCATTCACCTCAAGATACATAAGCAAGTTATATACAAAAACGGCCCGAATACTTGCTCAAAGAACAAAGATAGCAAAAGTACGAAAATCGCGTCGCAAAAGATGGCTAGTAGGCCCCACCGGCTCCGTCTAACTCACTACCGTCTGAAATAAAAGATTGCATCACATAATATCACAAACGGCTACTATCATGCCTAAAACAAGCAAAACGCCAAAATTGGCACATGCATGTGTGGAAACGGCATGCGAAAACGGAAATGGCAGCATAACCGTTTTGGCGTCAAAACTGTTTTGAACACAATCGAAACTACGAGTATCAGATCAATGTGCACGAGGTACCGTAATGAAGCTAATAGAAAGGGATACAATTTTTGTGAAGACCTTACAACCTAGATCCCAATGGAACTAGAGTAAAAGAGCACAAAACAGACCCAGCAGTTTGCACTCGGGTTACTAAATAGGCCTTGTTTGGATGACCATAACTCATTGCTCACAAATGAAAATCAGGAAATTCCAAAGGCAGTAGACAGCTAGAACATAAGGCTCCAACTTTTATGTTTTGGCCAAAGTTTGAATCAGTGTGGGTCATAGAGAAAAATGAGTCCAAAGTTCATGTCAGAACTGGTCAACTTTAAAGGCAGTTCTGATGCCCGATTTTAGTTTAGGTATAACTGGAGCTACGGAATTTGGATTTGGATACACTTTATACCGTTTCGAAGCTGAAACTAAGATCTACATTTCTTATGAAGGGGTCAACACCCAGTTCACACGTTATCCAGGCGAACCGAGCATGGTCAGAGGCTAAATCCAAAAGCGTGACACAATTCAGTGTTCAAAACAGGTGCAAGTATTTTGGCTATAACTCAGGCTACACTGATCCGCTTCACCTGAAATTTTGTAGGCATATTAAGGACTTAAGAAGCTACAACTTTCATGTTTTGAGAAACCTCTGAATCCGCACGCAGCATAAAGAAAAACAGAACCCAAGTTCGGATTTGTGGACTGCCCTGTTTCCAGTTTTGCCGGTTTCGAACGTTGCAAACGCACAGTCCGTTTACAAGCTTTCTAGCCAAACTCATACCAAACAAACACACATATACCAGCTTCTAAAAGTTTCACAAAAGGTCCGAGTTTGCTCTTCCAAATTAACCTCAAAACCTAACAAACACTAACCATATTCGATGCTTTTAATCCTACAAGTTCAACTAACCCTTCAACCTATCCAATCAAACCCCAATCATCTAAGTCTTAACTCAACCAAACTAACTTTCCTTTGAATTAGGGTTTCATGACTAATCTGGAATTTACTACTCACCAACCATACAAGTGAAATTAACACATCAAAGATGCCATTAACAAGCCAAAATCCAACCAAACCAACTCTAGGAATCATGAATCAAGAAACCCTACCTTTTCCTCCTAGCCTTTACCAAAATTAGCAATATAACCATCAAAATAAACCATAAAAATGCATAATCACAACAAAAGCATCACTTCCATAGCTTCAAGATTAAAACCCCAAAATTTAACTTCCAAGTAAGATGATATACCTTCAAATAGGCTTTGTAGTTGATCAAACCTCAACAATCAAGTACCCAAGTTGTCTTCTTAAGCTCCACAAGCAAGATGGATGGCTAAAAATTGAAGAACTTTGAAGAAAATCTCTCCCCTCTCTTGCTCTCTCTCTCTCTTTCTCTTTAGTTTGTTTTGTTTTATTTCTTAAGCTTATCCCACAAATCCTATGATATATAAGACTAGTCAAACCTTGGAAGATATTTTCTACTACCACCAATCACATAAAAGCTCCCAATTTGCTCTCAAACCCTTACACCTTCAACTTTGCATTTGATCCACTCTTGCCCTTAAACATTTGGAACTCTTTCAATTTACTCCATAAGTTATAAACTTAATCTTGTCCAAAACATGTAATCATATTTAATTGCTTCATTAATCACTTTCCTTCTTAATCACCTATACTTAATCATACCATAACTCATATAAAAGCAACTAAACAACAATATTTTTGTCATAGGCAAAATTAGGATTTTTCCTAACTTCTAAACTCACTTGACCTATATAAAATGGATCAAATCCTATACTTACCCGCACGAAAACACACACTAGCATAACTAACTTTAATCACCACTCGAACTTAGGATTAGTACAAAAACTAGGGTTTCAATCCTAACCCCAACTCAGGGTTTTCTAATTAACCCTAAAACCCCAAATTTTACCGCACAAATAATGAATATCACCTAATCTCAAAGTTAATAACTGACCGGGGTCTCACAACCTCCCCCACTTAGAATAATTTCGTCCTCAAAATTAATGCCTTTATTCGTGAACAATAATTGCAGGATTTACAAAAGTACGTGTCATCAGGGTCTGTTAAACACTTGCGGTGCGCCGATAAGAGAGAGCGTACATTCGATGACTATCGAAGGATCAGTCACCTCTTGTTGACCCATTGCATATACTCTAACTGGTCCTTTGGGTCGATTTTCCCTTGTATTCGTCGGCTTAAGTCCCTCTTTCTGCATCTTGGGGCATTGGGCGATCAGATGTTCTGTACTACCACATTTATAGCATTTTCGGATCGAACTGTTCTTCCAACAGTTTTCGTCGGTGTGATTGACCCTGCAGAAACCACAGGTTGGCCTAGTTCCTGCAGTTAATGCACCACGTTGAGCACCCCTCTGGGGCCCTTGCCCTACTCGACCTCTTCCAAAATTACCCTGGTTTAGGGTTCCTGCGAGTCGGGGACCATCTGTTTCTCGATCCCTCTTAAAAGATGGCTCACTTCTCGAACTCTGTCCGGTCGCAAAATGGCTCGAATCGGATTGTCTCCTTTTCCGATCATGAAAGGCTTTTACTTGTCCCCTAACAGTCTTAATCCGCTGTGCTTTTTCTAGCGCTTGGCTAAACGTGTCCAACTGAGCAGCTGCTAGTGCCTCCTGGATCTCCACATTCAAGCCTTGGATAAAATGGCGAATTCGCTTTTGCTCCGTTAGCACCAATTCCAGAGCGAAGCGAGTGAGTTTTGTAAACTGGGTTTCATACTCTGCCACACTGGATGTCCCTTGGCGCAGGCGGATAAAATCATCCTCACGTGTCTCTTGCACAATGGGAGGTAAATATTTTTCATTAAATTCTCATGTAAAATTGACCCATGTCCAGGGGGTCTGTTCCCGCTCCCACTTGGCTCGAATCACATTCCACCAGGTTCGGGCGGCCCCCTCAAACTGAAAGACAGTAAAAAATATCTGTCGCTCCTCCGAATACCTAAGCGCGGCAAATATATCTAGCATACGGTCCAGCCAACCTTCCGCTAAGTCAGGATCCCGCCCACCTATGAATTTTGGGGGTGCAAACTTTTGGAACCGTTCTAAAGCACTATCCTCTCCCTCGTGATTACCCATATTATTTCCAAGGTTTTCGGCATTACCTCCCTGGCCCTGAACCTGTTGGTTAACCATTCGTTCTAATAGATCAGCCATTCGCTGAATGGCTATAGCTACTTGATCCTGCTCGTTCTCATTTCCTCATTCGAGGCCTCTTCCTCGCCCTCTACCTCTACCACCGGAGTCCATTACGGTTCAAAAGTCTATAAATTGAAACATAACGTGTACTTATTATTCAAGCCATGAACGAAATAAAGAATACAAAGTATATACACAAAGACACGCAAAAGATAAGTTCAAAAGATGATGCTCAAATATATACATATATTTACAAAGTCACACCAAAAGATATACAAGTTATCTGACATCTGATCGGAACAAAATCCATTACATACATGAGCACTTCGGCTCCAAAAATGTAATCAACCACCAAATAACAAAAGAAATCAGGCATACTGGTTATAACAAAACAAACATGTCAGATAGTCAAAGAAAAGCCCAACAACGGCCCTACGCGCCTCCCCTAGAGCCCCCATCCCCAACAGAATCTAAAGTATCTACCTCGCCCATCCGCTCTGGGCATGTAGCTCGTGGTTGTGCCTCCGCGGCCACATCTAATAGGACCTCACGGTTCAACATAATACCTCGAGCCCTCTCCCTCAGCTGCATCTTCATTGCGAAGAGGTGCTGGTGTGTGTCGTGAAGCTGACGACGTAAAACGTCTGTCCTCTCCACCTCATCTCGGAAACCTCGCTCCAAGTCCCTAATGCGCAACGCCTGCCCGTGGCCAACCTCTCTAGCCTCCTCTAACTGTCTAGTCAAACGATCGCAAGCCTTCCTCAAGCTGCGTCGCTCGTCGTCCACTGCCAAAACGACCTCGTCAGGATAGCCATACGTATAGCAACACTCACAGGGTCGGCGCAACACCTGACCAAAGGGGGAATACGAAATGTAGGGCTCTCCAGGCCTCCTTCGATATTGGATCACCCGCCTACGCAACACCCGGTCCTCCGGACCCCTCGCACTCGGAGGTCTCGGTCACGATCCCACGCCGCTAGGTCCAGCACCACTAGAACTGCCCGGATCCATACCTACAAAATATTAAGTTGTCAGTTCACCGGCATTTCAGCTTAAAATATATCATTCATCTTAAAGAGAATCACGTATTCCTAATGCCTATCACGTATGTCCCACAATTGTCCAAGTCCTCTAACCTATGCGCTCTGATACCACCTGTGACGCCCTCACTTCTCCCAAGGGCGAACTCGAGGGTATCGGCGGGACGCCTGCCTAGCTCGCGCCAGGACTCAAAACACAAAATTAATAAAACTATATAAACCAAAACAGTACTATTCACAATATATTCAATCCCAAAAGGGTATTTACATCCTCAAAAGGAATTATCGAGACTATTACAGAACCAAGAGCAAAAGTAGACCCGAAGATAGGTTCTTTATACAAATCACCAAAGTAAAAGAAATATCTTAGTTGTCCAACCATTACAAACCAGACCTAACTACACTAGTGATAGTGCAAAGGGGTTTCCCCGCGTCGTCCCCTGTTAAGAAAAACAAAGGAAAAGGGGTAAGCTAAATGCTTAGTAAGTAAACGGGGGTAAAAGCATAAATATCACATTAAGATAAACAACTATTTCACAAAATGACAAGTCAAGTACAACAGTAACAATACAAATGAAGGATACAGGTTGGCTCCAAAGCCACGTCATTTGCCATGTGTGACCTCCTGCCGACCCTTCGTCGACTACACTTAAGGTCCGTAGAACTCCACTTGTACGCCCACCTAACACCTTATCACCCTCACTGGCCAGTCGCCTCACAAAATTGCTCGAGCGAACGAAATTGAGCTTGATTCACAAACTCGGTTCACAAACTTAGTTCACATAATCGGTGAACCGGATTTACAAACTTGGTGACCTCAGACTAGGTTGGACTGGTTTCGACCAAGCCCCGGCTGACTCGAATAGTCCATCTAGGTCGGAAGATCAACCCCAACTTACAAACGTCACCCCGAGCTACAAGCTCAAGGGGTTCAAACCCAAAATAATTCATATAGACATGTCATGCATAAATATGCATGTAAATTAGGGTTTAGGTCGAGTGCGATGAAGTACATCTTCGCCTAAGTACCCTATCATTCATCTCAAGACACATAAGCAAGTTATATACAAAAACGGCCCGAATACTTATTCAAAGAACAAAGATAGTAAAAGTACGAAAATCGCGTCGCGAAGGATGGCTAGTAAGCCCCACCGGCTCCGTCTAGCTCACCACCGTCTGAAATAAAAGATTGCATCACATAATATCACAAACGACTACTATCATACCTAAAACAAGCAAAACGGCAAAATTGGCACATGCATGTGCGGAAACGGAAATGGCAGCATAACTGTTTTGGCGTCAAAACTGTTTTGAACACAATCAAAGCTACGAGTGTCGGATCAACGTACATGAGGTACCGTTGTGAAACTAATAGAAAGGGCTACAATTTTCGTGAAGACCTTACAACCTAGATCCCAATGGAACTAGAGTAAAAGAGAACAAAACAGACCCAGCAGTTTGCACTCGGGTTACTAAACAGGCCTTGTTTGGATGACCATAACTCATTGCTCACAAATGAAAATCAGGAAATTCCAAAGGCAGTAGACAGCTAGAACATAAGGCTCCAACTTTTATGTTTTGGCCAAAGTTTGAATCAGTGTGGGTCATAGAGAAAAATGAGTCCAAAGTTCATGTCAGAACTGGTCAACTTTAAAGGCAGTTCTGACGCCCGATTTTGGTTTAGGTATAACTGGAGTTACGGAACTTGGATTTGAATACACTTTATACCGTTTCGAAGCTGAAACTAAGATCTACATTTCTTATGAAGGGGTCAACACCCAGTTCGCACGTTATCCAGGCGAACCGAGCATGGTCAGAGGCTAAATCCAAAAGCGTGACACAATTCAGTGTTCAAAATAGGTGGGAGTATTTTGGCTATAACTCGGGCTACACTGATCTGCTTGACCTGAAATTTTGTAGGCACATTAAGGACTTAAGAAGCTACAACTTTCATGTTTTGAGAAACCTCTGAATCCGCACGCAGCATAAAGAAAAATAGAACCCAAGTTCGGATTTGTGAACTGCCCTGTTTCCAGTTTTGCCGGTTTCGAACGTTGCAAACGCACAGTCCGTTTCTATGGTTCTAATACAAACTTTCTAGCCAAACTCATACCAAACAAACACACATATACCAGCTTCTAATAGCGTCACAAAAGGTCCGAGTTTGCTCTTCCAAATTAACCTCAAAACCTAACAAACACTAACCATATTCTATGCTTTTAATCCTACAAGTTCAACTAACCCTTCAACCTATCCAATCAAACCCCAATCATCTAAGCCTTAACTCAACCAAACTAACTTTTCTTTGAATTAGGGTTTCATGACTAATCTGGAATTTGCTACTCACCAACCATACAAGTGAAATTAACACATCAAAGATGCCATTAACAAGCCAAAATCCAACCAAACCAACTCTAGGAGTCATGAATCAAGAAACCCTACCTTTTCCTCCTAGCATTTACCAAAATCAGCAATATAACCATCAAAATAAACCATAAAAATGCATAATCACAACAAAAGCATCACTTCCATAGCTTCAAGATTAAAACCCCAAAATTTAACTTCCAAGTAAGATGATATACCTTCAAATAGGCTTTGTAGTTGATCAAACCTCAACAATCAAGTACCCAAGTTGTCTTCTTAAGCTCCACAAGCAAGATGGATGGCTAAAAATTGAAGAACTTTGAAGAAAATCTCTCCCCTCTCTTGCTCTCTCTCTCGGCCTCTCTCTCTCTCTTTCTCTTTAGTTTGTTTTGTTTTATTTCTTAAGCTTATCCCACAAATCCTATGATATATAAGACTAGTCAAGCCTTGGAAGATATTTTTTACTACCACCAATCACATAAAAGCTCCCAATTTGCTCTCAAGCCCTTACACCTTCAACTTTGCATTTGATCCACTCTTGCCCTTAAACATTTGGAACTCTTTCAATTTACTCCATAAGTTATAAACTTAATCTAGTCCAAAACATGTAATCACACTTAATTGCTTCACTAATCACTTTCCTTTCTTTATCACCTATACTTAATCATACCTTAACTCACATAAAAGCAACTAAACAACAATATTTTTATCATAGGCAAAATTAGGGTTTTTCCTAACTTCTAAACTCACTTGACCTATATAAAATGGATCAAATCCTATACTTACCCGCACGAAAACACACACTAGCATAACTAACTTTAATCACCACTCGAACTTAGGATTAGTACAAAAACTAGGGTTTCAATCCTAACCCCAACTCAGGGTTTTCTAATTAACCCTAAAACCCCAAATTTTACCGCAGAAATAATGAATATCACCTAATCTCAAACTTAATAACTGACCGGGGTCTCACAGAGAGATTGAATTGAATACGATTAAATTTGAGTAGAATTGTCTCTCCTTTACTAGACGTTATGAGCATTTTGGTGTAATTTGAATTGTTATATAATGATTGATTATCTAACCATGGGGTTTGAATTTGAAAAAAAAATATATGTGTTTTAGATAGACACTTGAATCATTGGTTTTGTAGTTTAATGATATTGCTTGAGAACAAGCAATGATTCAAGTATGGAGGAGTTGATAAGTGCTAATTTTATGATTAGTTTGAAAGTGTTCATATTGTTCTTGAGTCAATTTGTGGAGTTAAAAGATATAAGTTGCTCCTTTTGGCTTTTAATTTGCATCTTGAGATCATAGTTGAAGTAGTCGTGATTATGTTCGGTGCCAAACCAGAAAATACAAAAATTTCTACTCCAAAAATCTAAATTCAAGTATAATGGTAAGTAGGGTAGAATCATCAGGAATTGTGTTATTTATTTTTCTTATAAAAATGACAATAAATGAAATGGGGGTTTTAAGTAAATTTATCTAAGGTTGCATTTAATAAAACTGAAGTCTGAAAGCTAAAATCTGAAATTTAAAGCCTAAATCCATTGAATTATTAAATTGTTAAGTATTAAATCAAATACGCTTGAGTGTATATCAAATTCAATGATAAATAAATAACTTATCACTTATTTTTGGGAACAAGTTTTACCTAGAAAGTTCAATACCACTTAATTAATTCAAATGTTCAATTTTTAGTTATCAAACACATTTGAACATATTAAGATGTAAATCTATTAAATTTAAGTGTTGAATGAGATTATCTAATAGGGGCTAAGTAACTTAAGCGATGAAAAATAATAATGCAAAATTGAATAAAAATAAACCAATATCAAACAATTCTCTAGTCAAAGGTTCAATCGCCACTTTGGTTCATTTAGTGATCATTGATGCTAAGAAATAAATCATTATTTATAAACAAATTGATTATGGTTGTCAACAAGCTCTGACTACCTGTCTCTCCTTACTTTTTCGATAACCACAATAAATTCTGTGATTATTTCCCTTACCAATTAAGTAACCCTAAACAAGCTTTTAGGATTTAACCTGTTGACAGTATTAAATATTAGAAAGACTACCAGCCCTATCCAACAAATACATAAGCTCGATTCATTTAAACTAGATTATATATTCTCGTGATTATAATCCAAAAGTTTCTATTTCAATCAAATTATATCACTCGCCATAAATACTAAAACTACCAAACAATTATGGATTTGATATTTTGAGATGGCAATAGATTATTTCACAATTAAATAGTGATAAGGTATTTAACCGTAGAAAATAATCATATAAATAATGAACAGAGAATATAAAAAATTTATAGATAAATGTAACCATAAGAACAAATTAAATCTCACAGTATTCATTGAACCAAAACTTTGATTATACTTTGACTAGAACAAGGATTTAGCTAAGCCTCATGGTTGAATCGCAGCCGAAGATATAATTGGGGTTTGCTATCGCAGAGAAAAGAAAGAAAAAAATTAGCGCTGGCAAATTTTTATTCCAATGAATGAAAAGCTTAAAGTCAAAGTCGTCAATTGTCTCTTAACTTGCATTCTTAATCTTTGTCTACAAAAGAAAGAAATTTGCCCACTAATGCTTGCCTACTTCTTCTCAAAAGGATAAGAATCCTTTTAGCACTAAAATACTACCATCATCACTAAAAAAAAATAAAAGATATTATTTCTAAAAATTAATCAATATCCAACTTCAAAAAAGGAAATAAATCTCTTGATTATTAGGAAATAATTGAGCAAGGCCCACTTCAAATTCCGTGATGTTCGGACTTCACAATAGGTTAAGACGTGCCCGTGTCTTGTAAAGTATAGTCCTATGGAAATTTGGCTTTTAATGGCCTTTTTACTCCCTTTTCATAGCAATTTCCTGGAAGTAACACTAAAAATCAAACATGAGTAAAATCTAGTAATTAACACCATATCTTGGCAAAATAAAAAGGAAAAATATTCACAAATTATGTACAGAATTAACCATCTAACAAATTACAATATTTTACCCGCATAATCTCTATGTTTTCGTAGGCCAAAATGATCAAACTCAATTGAGAGTAAATTGGTAGACTAAAAGTGATGAATTAGAAACTTAAAAAGTCACAACGATGATCCAAAGAGGTGGTGCAACTCAAGAATTTGAAAAGATGAAGATTGGAAAGTCATAAAGAAAAAGGAGAGAAATCTCTGAGGAATTCTCAAGGTTTCTAGCAGTTGCTGCAAGGGATTTTGGGCAGAGAGTTTGAATTCAAAGAGCAAAATAGAGGAAGACAAACCCTCTAAGAATCCCTCTAGGGTTTCTCACAAACTCCCCATGGTTTATACACTAACCTCTGAGGGTTTGTTGATGGCTGCAAGTTGTCAACTTGCTTGATTTTTTGTTTCCTTTCGCATCCTTGATGTGACATAAAGCAATAATTTGTGTCAGTCTTTTGGGGTTTTAGGAGCTTCTTTTCTTGACTATTTGACAAGAAGAAACACGTTGTTGAGGAAAGAGTTTAGTTCTTGAACAAGAACAACTTTCTCTCGAACTTAGCGTAGTTCTAGTTTTAACTTTAGTTTTCATTTCTTTGAATAAACTTGAAGACCTCTTGGTGTAACAAAATATTTTTTATGGTAATGAAGATGCTGAAGCATAGAGATCTTGCTTTTTTAGTTGAATGAGCATTTTTTTCTTCTTTATTCTCTTTAGTGTTGTATTAATGCTTAGTTACATTAAAGATATGAACATTATTGTTGAATCTACTATGTCTAGCTAAATCTCCTACTATATCTAGCTAAATCTCCTTGTTCTAAGGATAGATGAAACTATTTGTGCTTTAATTATGGTTGAATATAGTTTATTATTGATATACCATATACTTGCTAGTTCACTTATTCTTGCTTTTACATTTGTGAATGCTTGATCACCATTTTGCAAGGCATGATAGTTTTAATCTATGAAAGTAGTTGGTAATGATGGAAATGGAATAGGTGGAACCTAAGGAGTAGACACACGAAAGTAGTAATGCACTTAGTTGGATGATTTTGACACTTCCCATGCTTGATTAAATTTTCACTTGTGATTTCACCATGAAAGTAGAGAAACTATAGTATTGGCTAAATTCAGTTCACGAGAGCAAGTTCTGATGATTTAAATGAAATGCATCCTTAGCAAGACAAATGCATTAGTGATAATTGACTATTCCATCCATAATTAGGTACATCTAGTTGATTCTATACTTTAGGACATTTGTGTGTAGTTGACTTTTTTCAAGATGTTAATTTTTCTTGCATTGTTTTATGGTTGTTGTTATTTACTTAGTTAAAATGATTAGTCTGGATAGTTGAGTGAGCTAAAAGCCTTAGTAGTTGGAAATAATTCTTGTAGAATTGCTCCTAACTCCCTAGTACTGTGAGCCACAATGAATAAGAGAATTGGGATAAAATTTAAAGCATAAGTTAGAATCTCATCACTTGCAGTATGAAATTTTGAGTTATGTTTAAAACTTGGATGCAGTTAAGGTTCAAATTCCCCATGCAATCACTAACTATAATTTTTTAGCAAGTATGCTATTTAGGGATTGGTGATTTATTGGGTAATTTCTTTCATTCGTTGTTTCTTTGTTCATCAAGTCTGATTGGTTATAAATAGTGTGTTATATAAAGTGCTTTTTAAAGAGAGTAATGAGAGTCTCCAACGAACTTATCAGGGGATTATCAAGTGTTTATTGTTGTGTGACTATTTTCATTAGTTTGAGATATTAATAAAGTTGCTATTTTGAATTGAGTTCTTTGTTCTCTCCTCTCTCTCTCTCTCTCTCTCTCAACACACACAGATATATATATTGTGTAATTGTTTTATGCCTTCAATTATATATTTCTGCGCTTTATTATTAGTAGAACTCATAAAATTTTGGAATTTTCCAAATTAACTGCGTGTTGTTAGACCTTATATTCCAAGCACATGAAGTCATGCCTTCAACTAATTAGCTAAACAAAAAACAAAAGATAAATAAATAAATTTATCAAATGAGGTCATAATAGCAACCGAACGCCAGCCCAAGTCAAATTACATAAATTAGGTTTTAATAGCATGAAAATGAAAACGTGGCTGGCAGTGTTGCTATCCTTCATAAGGAATAAATAAATAAATAAAGCAAGTCATTTTAACAGTCCAAAAAATGCCCCAAACAATCTATCTTTACTCAATATGGTTGAAAATAACGTTAGTACCTGTAATCTAAAAATCTTTAACAACTAAATGCAAAAGTTGCCCCCAATACAAAGTTAATTATCATTTTTGCATTATTCTTATGGAGATGTCTACACTGTTTACTACAAAGTCTTGAAAATTATCCCCAGAACAAAAGGGAGAAGAACAACTCTAACGATGTTGTAATAAACTCCATCTAAATAATGTTTAATAAACCCAAAAATAATAAATAACTCCAAATGTGGTGTTTGGCATATCTTAAGAATATTCTTTGGATTTAAGTTTTGATTCGGTGACACTCGAAATATTTCGACTTTTTATTTGCTTTTTTTTTTTTTTGCTTTAAAATGTAACATTGGAGAGACCAATTCAGTGGTAAAAGGAGGGAAAGTTTCCTTCTCTAATTTTTTGTCCTTCTTACAATTGGTACACTTAGGGCATTTCATGCATGCTCTTTACTTTCATCAGTTTTGGTTAACATTAGACTCAAATGGAACAAATATAAGAACATAGGGTTCAAAGTGTTCAATATGAGTTTAGAGTGCAAAGTGAGATCATATACAATTTAAAGGGTGCAAATTAAAATCAAATAGAAATTAAAGAGTGTAAAATGGAACTAGACTTTTTATTATTGTGTACACACTCCTATTAGTTTTGCTTACAATTTTAACTATTGGCCTCAAATGGGAAAAATATGAGAGTTTAGTGTCCAAATTGTTAAAAATTTAAAATTGAAAATTGAAACGCAAAGTGAAAGCTAGCTACAAGTTAGCAATCCAAAGTGAAATTAATCCAGTTTTTCTGTGTCCACTAAGGATACTTTGAGTACATGGAATTCGATCGATAGGCCACATTATAGCAGTTTGCGCAATTTGAGGTACAATATCGAAACTTTTTTAGTTTGAAGAGCTAAAATAAATGCAACCCATCAATTTGCGAGTTGGATACTTCACTTCGCACAATAAATAAAAACTAAATTGAATCCTTTCTTCAATTTTGCACATAAAATACACAAAAATGCTGTTCTCGTGATTCCTAAAGAGAAATATATGTTGCCCCCCAATGTTTGGCAACTATACAATTTCAGTCTCTAAAATTTTGAAAAAAAAAAAAGGTCCCCAATATTTGGCACATAATGCAAATTTTGTCCCAAAAGTTATAACAAAATTTGGTCCTCGGTATTTCCAATTTGAAGCAGATTTAAGACAATTGTCTGATTTTTCAAATTATTAACAAGATCACGTGTTTTGTAAAGTTTTACTTATTATAAAATCGAATCAAAACAGCAACTAACATTGAAGAATAAAGATAAGCCACGTGATAGCATGTAAGTAATTAATTAATCAAGAAACAAAATAAAAATTAAAACTATACATAAAAATTGAGAGCTAAGATTTTTTGCTTGAGGCAATGCGGATAGCTATACCTGGCAATTGGGCGGGTTGGACGGGTTTTGGGTGGGTTAATATTGGGTTTTCATTTAAATGGGTTATACCCAATCCGTCCAACTTAAACTTGGGTTAATTTTGGATTGGGTTATATTGGGTCATCACAAAACCATGACCCAAATATGACCCAATATATTAATTTAATAGATTTTGATACATAAACTCTCTCAAATACATTTTCGCATACAACAAAAAAATTTTACACACATAAACACATTTTTATATAGATAGACATATTTTCACACACTGAAACACTCACGATACATACACACACTCACTTCTTAAATTCATTTGAAATACATTAGTGTGTTTGGATAGTAAATTATTTGAGATAATTTTGTGAAAAAAATACTGTAACATTTTTTTGATGTGATGTATGTGACATAGAAAGGTGATTGAAAAATGTGTAGATGATACAAGCAAATCAATGTGTGTAAATAAGGTGTAAATAATATGCATTTCAAACACACTATTTTTACGCATACAAACACACTAAAATACATCCTAATATACTTTTACAAATACACGCACATATTAAATGTTTAAACTCTAAAAAGGTTAGCGAAATTGTTAGAAATCTCATCTCAGGAGAGGTTTCTGGAATTACGCCATATAAAAACGATGGCAAATTGGACCAAAAGCAGCAGCATAGCCTGCTTCCATACATTGACCGCTTCCAAACTTTAAAAATTTGTTTTTTTTCCCTTTTTTTTTAAGAATATACGGGACCAATTCCCCCGCAGTGACAGTAGTACTTCGTAAAAACAAGAAATGAGTAAACATTAATTAATTATTAGGCTACGAAATACTAGATTTAGCAACTAACAAACAAATAATAAGAAACTAGATTTAAATTCTACAGGTCGACAACTTCCTAATGACCTTCATTGAGCAAAAAAATTAATTTGTTTATTTTTTTTTTGACTTAAGTTGCGTAATGGGTGCCCAACACAAATACCCAAACTGCCCAAAATATATGTGGGCTTTTATTACCCAACCCAAATTTGACCCAACACCCAATTTACCCAACCCAATCTCTCAAATTAGTGGGTGGATTGGGTGGGTTATTGGGTTTTGGGCATAATTGCCAGCTCTAGGGATAGCTAATGAAAATGAGTTTTGGGTCAATGAATTGGGTGCTCTAACTGGTTTGAATTTTGTAGTTTAACGAAAAAAATAGCTTTTATAGGTTAATTGATTAGCACGTAAGTTATTAGTCCTTAATCTTGCTGTTTAAAATTAGGTGCTACTTTATTTTTTGCTTTTTAAATTTAATTTAACAGACATATAACTGTACGTGACTCAATTTTTTCAATAATTAAACAAACTCTTCAGATATCTTAAATTTGCTTTGAATTAGATACAACAGGGACTAGATTTGTTTTTACCAAAATATCAAGGACTAAAATTGCACAAGTACTAAATATTGGTTGCCAAAACTACATTTTTCCCCAAATCCTAGTACTTGTAATAAACAATAAACTCCTATTATTTAGCGGCCACTCACGTCCAACACTAAAACAAATTTTATATTTTTACTATTATAATCTAAAGAGATTCAGGGCTTTCAATTTTAAATTTGCTTATGGAATTTATTAAAAAAAAAAAAAAGAGCATAATCCTCAATGATCGGAAACCATTTTTATCAATAAAAAAAATCCCAGCAACCAAAAAAGGAAACTTTCCTAAACATTACTTCCGCAAACTAACACAACGGTAATATGACCTTCCCGAATCCGAATAGAATTCAGGATTAAGAGGTTTCCGGGTTTCAGTTTTAAATTTGCTCTTGGAGAAAATGGAATGAAAAATGGTTACATTTTCTAAATATAGTTCTCAAAATATTAATACGGGCAACAAATTACCTTTAGGCATTGAACATCAAGTACTATTACTAAAATCCCAGAATCCCAGAACCAGAAAGCAAAAAAGGAAACTTCCAAAACTATTACTCCCACAAACTAACATAACGGTAATATGCCCCACCTGAGTCCTAATAGGATTCAGATACCAACTTAAACTATCCAACACAAATAGCTGTATAAATTCTGAATCCTCACATTGCCGCAGAATTTCTTCGTAGGAGTCCTTAAACCTAGTTTTCTTTTCAACATCAGCAGCAGTTGTTCTTGAGAAGAAGACGAGAGACAGAGATTTCTGATCACTGGGCTTCATCATTCCAGTCCGTTTTAGGTTTTCTTCAATTATTTCTTTTCATTGTTAGTTTTAAGTAATCATTAATAGGAAGAAATCGTAGTTCTAGCATCTAAGTTGGTGGAAGGGAAGATCAAGAATGGGGGTTCTGAATTTCCGCCGACGCCCTCGAAAGAGCAAGTATCCTCAAAGATCAAAGTTCGATTCCGCTCAAGATGAGGAGATACTTTGTCCCGTGATTGAAAAAACAGTACCTTTCAAGAAATCCATTGTGAATAAGGGTAAAAAGGAAGTTCTTTTGGCAAGAACTACTGGAATCAGTTCCCAGAATCACAATAATCTACGCAGAACCAGGAAAGGTTCCGCTGATGATCTTTCGGGATTTCGCACATTGACTGAAAAAACAGGGAAAAATTGGGAGAATAGAGGTAAAAGAATGGTTCAATTGGCAAGAGATACCAAAATCAGTTTGCCCATTCTTGATGATCATCAGCTTCTCGATCAAGAACCATTCTTGAACGAAAAATTAGCGGCCACACAGGAATCTACTGGGCAAAGCAAGACGAAGATTACTTTTAAGAAGAAACTAGTTGTAATGATCGATATTCCTGATCGAGTGACGAAGCAGAAAACAGGCGATATTTGTTCTCTTCCGTCAGAACAGAACCAGCGGGAACAACTTCCACTGGAGTTGAAGAAGTACGTAAAGGAACTTGGGGCAACAGGGGAACCTGTTTTGGTGATTGAAAAGAAATTGTCTTCTTCAGACGTGAACACTGGGCTTCAAAGATTGTCGATTCCGGTAAAACAGGTTCTGAATCACGGGTTCTTGACAGAAGAAGAGAGGAGGAGATTCAACATTGATAACAAACAGCAAGAAATTAATGCCCTCTTAATTGAGCCATCACTTGCTCAATCAGGAATCAAGTTCAAAAAGTGGTATATGGGGAACTCTGAAGTGTACGTGTTGGTGAGTGGCTGGAATGAGGTTGTGAAGAGGAATGGATTGAAACCAGAAACACCAGTGCAGCTATGGTCATTCAAGAAGGATTCACAATTGTACTTTGTTTTGGTGCGGTTGTAATAGGGCTGCTCTGCATAGCGATGCTTTATTTGTAAATTACAATCTTGAATTTTGACGTAATTAACTGCAGTTTAATCATGTTAATGTAGGATGAGAATTATTTTCTTTGGCTGTTTCGAAAGTGATGAATTATATGTTTGTACTTATATACGACTAGTAATATTTCGCGTGTGCTTTGTCCGTGTATATATTTTCCACAACATAGTTTTCTAAGGTACTAAATTTCTAAGATGTAATTTCTAAGGTACTAAATTTTCCATGACATGTTAATGTAGTATGAAAATTATTTTCTTTGGTTGTTAAGAAAGGGATGGATATATATAGCTAAATCTGGAACGATCATTCGTGTATGTTTGCCCTTACATAACATAATTGTTTCCAAATATTGACTGATTGCTGTCCATGACATCTAAATATGCACAACTTTGTAAAATTTTTACTGCCAAATTTTGCACAACACAATTCAAAATTAACTTGTTGGAGGCTTAAAGATTTGCGCGTGAATTGTCTTAAAAATAGTTCAGACCTGTACTCCAAATTGTTTTTAACCAGTAAAAGTTGTATGAAGCTCTTATAATGTGAAATACAGGTAGCCTTTTTGAACTAGATAATAACCTTATGTTATTATCATTAATTATCTGCCACTTGTACTTAGAAACCGAAATCTCCAATTGCTAAGTTCTTATGCAAAGTCAAAAAGTATCCAGAGATCTCATTAGGTGTTTATCAACTGTTTATTGCGATGTAACTTTCTTCGTTAGATTAAAATATTCATAAAGTTGCTATTATTATGAGAGTTGAGTTATTTATTCTCTCCTCCTCCCGCCAATAATATTCATATAGTATGTGTAACTATTTCATCCCTTCAATTGTATATTCATGCGCATTGTTGTTATTAGGACTCATAAAACTCAAGGTTTCGAAACCCAGACCTTTCATTGACCAGGAAAAATGATTGGATCAAGAGTCATTGAATCAATCACTGGGCAAATTATTATTAACCCATGACATCATAAATATATGCAAATATTTGTAGAAACTTCAATAATAATGTTAAGAAGAATCACTTCAGCCCTTATTCTAATCTTTTATGTATTACTTGTTTGAAATTCAAGAATAACTTTTACAAGTAAAAGGTAAAAGAAATTATAGAATAGCATTATTATCTACATCTCTAATTTTTTACATTTTTAATTTTCCTAAATTATATGATAAGTAGTTTATAAGATTGGAATAAAAATAAATAGAAGGATATGACAAACAAATGAAATGCGCTAAAAAGTTACCATAATTAGCGTACTATATGGAATAAATGTTAGACAAGAGTTTCGATATCATTATGAGAGAGAGAGAGAGAGAGAAAGAGAGAGAGAGAAGAGTAGAAATAAGATAATAATTGCTATTGCCTGACTAATTAGAGATAATAATGCATGGGTAATTGGTAAGGTTTAAGTTTGGAATGTCATTGAATGAAATTAGTTGATCAAATTTAATTTTTTTTGCTTCATTAAAGTTGAGCAACGAATCGGCCGGTTTAATGAAAACTATTTCGGTTCAACGGTCCAATGATCAAACCATCTAGGCTAACTAATTTTCACAAAACAGGGCGGTTTTTTAACCCCTTTAAATTGGAGGCATAACCCAGCTCGCCTAGTAGCCCGATCGATGGTTCAACCAGCCCAATCAAGCGGTGCAGGCGGGGTTTCAAAACTTGATAAAACTATGGAGTTCTGCAAAAGAACTGCGTATTAGTACTTAATGTTTAAAGCAGGTAATCCCATTCCCTTAACTAATTAGCTAAAAAAAACTAAAATTAAAAAGAAAAAAGATCTACCAAATGAGGCCATGATATATTTGCATAAATCAAGTTTTAATAGCATGAAAATGAAAAAAGTGGCTGCTATTGTTGCCGTCCTTCATAAGGGGGAAAAATGAAAGTAAGTCATTTCAGCACTCTAAAAAAATGCTCCAGAAAATCCACCTTTGGTTGAAATGACATAAACACCTATAACCTAAAATCTTTAACAACTTAAATAACAAAATTAACCCCAAGACATTATCAATTATAATTTTATATTGTTTTTATGGAGCCATCCACTCTCTTTATTACAAAGTTTTGAAACTTATCACATAAAAAGACCAAGATTGTAATCAACACTACCTAAACAATAATTAACAAATCAAAAAGGAACAAAACAAATCAAAGCATAGTTTTGGCACATCTCTAAAATCCTATATTTTGAAACTCGGACCGGACAAAGACTCGGTAGAGCTCGGGGGTCAGGAGTCAATGGGCTCAACCTTGTTCGACCGGTGTCAAAAATCGGATGATGTCAGCATGAAGTCATTAATATAATTCAATTAAAATTAAAATATTATGTAAAATGTCTAACCATAGTTTAATATCAAGTAAAGTATATTAGTAGATGTTTGATGTTTCAAATTTATTTAACAAGAAAATACAAATAACATAGAATAATCAACTAATAGTTCATATGATTTAATGTTTATTTCATAGTTTATAATTAATTTTGGAGATTTATTTGAAATAAAACACTAAAATTTAGGACTATCTATAATCTGTAAAATATTTCTAAGTACGTCAACAATTTTGAGATACTTTAGAGGTCAAAACATAAATTTGTTAAAACGTTGAGCCCAAACTGAAATTTTCTCATATTTCTTTTTTGACTCTAAGCCTAAAGCAATCACGTTGCCGTCACTTTCATCTATTCTTGTCCTGCCTCTGTTCTTTCTTCCCCTGAAACTTCTTCTTCTTCCGGCTCTTTCTTTTTTTTTTTTCTTTTTCCGTTTTCCTTTCCAGATTTCATTGTGCTAATCTTTTCTCCTCAAACTCACAAAATATAAAAATTTTATCTTATTTTTTTAAAACTTCTCTCTTTTTGAACTCTTTGTTTTTTTACTATTTTATTTCTTTTTCACCTTTTTGATACATGTGTGATTAGATCTTGTTCAATAAATGCATTTAAGATTAGATATGAAGGGATCTTGTTCAAAGGAGGAAGATGGTATGCAAGTTTAAGTGACTTGTCAAACGAGAAAGATGGGTTCCAGGTTGGAGTGAAAAGGGGCAAAAAATGAAAAACTCTAGTTCTCACCGGTTTGATTGGTTTCCGGTCCAACCCGACTTTTGACCGAGTTTTAAACAAATGGGTTTTTAGAAACACTCGGACAGGACATCTAGCAGGTTCCCGGTCCAACCGGCCGGTTCAGTCCGAGTTTGAAAACATAGCTAAAATCGTCTTGCTCAAGAGCCAGAATTTGGATGGAATTGGAGCCAAAAGCCACATTATTAACATTTTGCTCAATTTGGAGGACCATATTGAAACCCTTTTTAGATTAAAGGCCTAGAATAATTGGACCATATTAGCTTGTGATTAGGAATAACCCCGAAGGCGAGTGTCTGTACAGCCAAAGGAAGTAATAGGTCAGGGGCAGGGGTGGGGGCGTTCTTCACATTTTTTTTCCTCTGGAAATGGTAGAGGGGACATTATTCGGCCCTTGCTTTAAGTAGGGTGGGGGATGGGAGAGAATAACCTCATCTCGTCATCCCATGTATCATTTAATAAATGAAATAAAAGATGACATGCCTAATTAAAAAGAATTAATAAATTATGTGGATAGTTGGGTTTTACCTATTTTTGTATCCAATTCTTCTCTAACTAATTTTTATCATAATTTGTGTCTCTTTTTACTAATTTTGAATTAAATTTTATTATGGTTTTCTGTCTCTACTAATAAAATATATCTGTATTTATAAATTCACTTTAATTTCTTTAATCCATATATACTAACTTTAATTATTTTTATTTTAATTATTATTTCATTAATGTTGCTAGAAAGTTAATATTCCTTCATGAAGAAAATATATTTTTGCATGTTCAGAATTTAGTTTAGTGCAAATATATAGTTTTACGTTTTAAATCATATAAATATCTAATAGTTAATTACAAGGAATATCTATCAATCTTTTTGTATACCTTGCATATTTAATTAGTAATACTATATTAAGAAAATGTGTGCATTGAAGTTTTGAAAGATTAATATGGTACTTAAACATTTAGATATATTAATTTTCTATCATAGATATTCACAAATTTGTAAGAATGTTGTTTTATCTTTTCTTAAATTACTCATGCTTGCATTAAAAAAGCACCATGCGAGTACACAAGTCAAAATACCAGTTATAATTTAGTTCTAATTAGAATAGAACTCTTAATTTCTATTTCTTTTTTTTTAGTGTAACTAGGAGGTTTCAAACCCGAAACTTCTCACTTATATTCCCTTTCCCTATATCACCCAACCCATCCATCCTCCTTCAAATAGAACTCTTAATTAGTTATTTGCAATTGCAATTAAAAAGTTTTACACGGCATTTATATTGCATTTGTATAGCATGTAAAGCTAGACTATTATTGATACTAATAGTATTATTTGTAGTAGTTGAATAAATAGTATTGCAGTAGGGGAAGTTCCATTTCTCCAATAATAGTAGTAAGGGATAATTTCACAAATCTCTCCTAAAGTTTGCCTTAATATTATTTAGCACCCTTTGTAGTTTCAAAAATCTCCCTTACATCCCTTTGTCAGATTGACAAGATAAGATGTCTCTATCTTGGGTGGTAAATTGACAATATGATCCTACTGGAAACCTCTAATTGATTAACTAAAATTTACGCCAAAAGAAATGAATTTGGAAAGTAAAAAAGAAAAATCAGAACAACGATTAACAAAACTATTATTTATAATGGTGACTTTTTTTGCAGCAATAAAAAGCACAGAACTTCTAATCCTACTATTACATAATACATGACAGGTGTCAAGCCTATGCAATAATAAAAATCTACTCAACAAAAATATAAATTTTGTATATAGCGGTGAGTAGGGTTGAATCCACAAGAACTTAGGATAATTTGTTTCTTCCAAAGTCCGGAGTATGGGGGATTTTTATAAAGATATAAAAATAACTAATTAACTAAATATAAGCAACTTAGGAAAATAAACTGGAATTAATCAACAATAGATACGACTCTAGCCAAAGGTGCAACTTTTCAGACACGGTCCATTCAACTGATCATCGATGCAAAGATAATTCATTTATTCATTAATAGATTGATTATAGTTGTCATACACGCAATAAACAACCAACTTTGCCTTACTTTTTCGATAGCCAAGGTATGACAGTTAACTATTTTCTTAATCAAGAAATAACCCCAGGTACTACCATAGGATTTAATTCCTCAATTGCATTAAGAATTAGAAAAACCCAACCCTAACTAGCAAACACGCTACGAGGATTTTTTTAAATTAGATCATATGTTTCCCTAACATGGGACCAATCACGCTAGTCACCACTGGTACTAACCAATCAAACAATTACGGATTTAATCGGTTAATCTGAAAGTAGATTATTAGGTTAATTCGAATATTGGACCCCTTGACATTCGAATAACAAAACAATCATAAGAAGTTAAATCAGAAAATGTACAAATACCAATGAATAAAAGAAATAAGTAAAATAATTCGATCTCATAGATGTTTGGAACCACATTTTCAAATTAACCCTTGACTAGAAAAGAAACTTAGTTGCTCATGGCCAATTGAAACAATTCACACCATTTTTCCAAAGCCAGCGGCATAAGTCTTTGATAAGAGAAATACTAGAGAAAACAAAAGACTAAGAGAAAGAGCCCTGCGGCTCCCCTCTAAGTATCCATCATGCGGGATCCAGCTTCATCTACTATAAGTACTACCAATTCAGTTTCTTCCTTGGTCAACCGAGACTAGAATTCTAATTGAAAAAGGAAACTCCAAGAATAATGCCAATTGTTTCCTAAATAAAAATATCTAAGAAAAATGGTAATTTCCTAATCTTTCGCCAATAATCCACGTGGACTCCATCTTGAATTGGGAAACTCTTAAAAAATCACCTCTTTTATTACTTTTTGCTCCACCTTCCTACAATTGGCACCAAATATCAAATATAAGTAGAATCGATCAATTAATACAATATTTGGCCTAGAATAAAAGGAAAAATAATTATAAATTAAATGACAATTTCACACCCTATCAATACATCAAAGCACATTAAATGGACATTAGAAGCGAATATAGCCTATATGGATTTCTTTCACTTTCTCAAATCCTGATTGTCGTATTTCTATTATAACCATAATATCGATTCTTTGTACTAAATGATGTTGGTAAATTATAAGAGTGCCTTCTAATGTAAAATGCAACATGTTTTACTAATTTCCTCTTTACGTTACTCCTTTGGCCACTAAACTTGCACTTTTTATTTTGTTCTCTTGTCACTTTTATAATCCTAGATTTGGAGTATTAGACATTACACGATTATAAAACTATTTATCTACTGCAACGTCTCTTTATTTGAAGAGTTGGGAATTTTTAAATTGGGCTTTATGCTCCTTAAGTCCAATTACAGAACAAACAAAATGTCCACTATAAGACCATAAGACTACATGTATGGGCCCAGAAAGTCGGTTAACCACCCCTTTCAGCCCACTAGCTATATCAATCCCAAAACTACGAGGGCCACAACAGCATCAACAACTGAACTTGATCTTCATCCGGTCATCATCATTAACAAATTGAATGAGCTATAGCCAATGAAAAGTTTTATTTTTGAAACCATGAAAATGCTAAGTGATATTAAGGCAAACTTTTGGGAAGTTTTGTGAAATTATTCCCGATAGTAAATTAAGGGAGATTACACAATAGGCAATTGGTGGCAGTAATTGCAGTAGTAGTTAGGGCTATTTATCTACATTACACCCTAACAAAACTAATTTAAAATTATTTTCAAAAACCGAATTGTTCATAATATATTTTGTCAATTGTGTAGATTATACATAAATTTTCATATGAAATTGGCTAAATATTGCCATTTGGTTAATCACTATAAATTTTGTTATAATTTTGACTCATTTTTCACTATTTAAATGTTTCACGTAAATTGAATATAAAAATATTCTCAAAACAACATCATTTTTTAGTATGTTAATCTAGAGACTAAAAGAAAAACAATGACACAATTGGATGATTTTATAAAGTTATATAGTAATTTAAATATATTTAAATGGAGAGACAAATGGAGAGAATCCTAACCCGTAGTGGTAGTAGCAGTAGTAGTAACTGTATTATTAGAATTACTGATAGTAAATTGAGACAAGAGACTTTGGGGAAAAAAAATGAAACTGCCACTCATGGGGAGAGTGGAGCAGGGCGAGACTATGCCAAGATTGGGTCAGGGATGGGGATAGGGGGAGTAATTTGATGACAGAGGTTCTAAAACTGCCCCACTGTCATCCTTAATTGCTAGTTGGATACTTCAAAGCACAATAAGTAAATACTAATTTGATGATGTGGATAAAATAATCATTTCATAATAAACAATTTGCTCATATTATTTAATTACTATTGGCTTCTGGTATTACAATCCAACCACAATTTTAAACAATATATTCAGAAACTTGTCCAGAATATTTTTTTTCTAATTATAACAAATTTTTCTTTTGCATTTCTTGTCCAGACCAATGACTTCCAAATTATAAAAGATCTTTTGACCGCATTAATATACTGTAATTCTTAAGAATTTAACTTAGTTTGTTAAGAAAACTAAAGGTCTGCATATTTTTGGAATAAAAATGTTTTATCACTTCCAAAATGAGTTTTTAAATCATATCTTTTGAAATGGGTTGATAAAGTCATAAAGAGTTTAAAAACAAGGGAAATATGTGAGATTTTTCAAAAGTTAGGGGTATCAAATCATATTGTCACAAACCTCAAGGGAGGTTTTTTAAATTATCCCATAATCTTAAGAGGTTTCCGGGTTTCAGTTTTAAATTTGCTCTGGGATTTCAAAGCATTAGTGATTTTCAGAAAATGACCATTAGTGATTTCAGAAAAACGCATTTTCCAGTGAAGTGATTTTAATGAAGGGATTTTTCAATGGTTTTTCTCAATGAAAACTTTCTCAATGAAGGATTTTCTTAATGAAGGCTTTCTCAATGGAGGGATTTTCAATAAAGGGTTTCATCAAATTCCTAAACAGTGATATTCAAAGAGTCAAATAACTTCACCTTTGGCCATCTCAAAGAATTAACAAAAAATCAAAACAATAATCAAATAAACAAATAATCAAATTGCAAAAGATGCTTTCATTAAGCTATGTACATATGCAAGAAAAAGTTTTCCTGAATTTTAGCAAATGACAACCCCTAGATTTATCAAAATTCCCTTCGAGAGGGAAGATAGTCAGCCATCCAAATTGTGAAGAGCTCTTTCAAGACCTTCAAATTTCGTCATTGGAGGTGGATGCCACGAAGGTGTCCTGGTGTTCAGGAAAAGGATTCATACTTATGATCGGCCCTTGTTCACCTCTTTTCCTTAGCACTATTTCTCCTGCCTCGATCATGTCTTGGACTTTGTGCTTAAGTGCCCTGCAATCGGCGGTTGAGTGGCCAGGTACTCCCGAATGATAGGCACAAATAGCATGTGGATTGTATTCAACAGGCATGCCATGAAGGTAAGTTGGAGGGGGAATCACGCCTATTTTGTTGGCAACCTTCAATTGCTCATACAATTGGTCCAAAGGCCTGCCTAGGTTGGTGAAGGTTCGGGTACGGCTTTGATTGTAGGTTTCAGTGGGTCGGGGATAGTTGTAGGTGGGTCTATTTGGTGGGGGAAATCTTTGGTGGTAAGGAGGCCGAGGACGAGCTTGTTGAAAGCTTGGTTGAGATATTTGGAAAGGGGTTGTAGGCGTGTTGGCATAATTTGAGCGAGGTCGAGGATGAGTGATATTGGTGTGGTAAACAGGATGAGGATTTGAGTAGTAGGGGTAAGGGTTTGAGTTGGTAGGGTATTGTCGAGGTCTGAGTCTTGGGACAGGGTTTTGATTCCAGGTGAAGGCAGTTTCCCCCTCTTTCTTTTTAAATTGCGGGTTCTTCTCACTAGTCCCCTGTCCTTGCAAAGCATCCAACTGGGATTTGAGGGCAGAGACATTAACAATCTTCCCAGCTTTCACGAAGTCATCGTACTCCTCAAGTTTATTGACAATGGCGGCGAACGAGCATCCAGTCATGCGAAAAATTTCTTCAAAATACGGGGGATCATGTGCTTTAATGAAAGTGCGTATGATTTCGTCCTCAGTCATCGGTGGCTCGACTTTGGCAGCTATTTTCCTCCACCTCTTGGCATAAGTCTTGTGATCCTCGGAGGGTTTTCTTTTTGTTCCTTCCAACGTGGTTCGTGTCGGAGCCAGCTCGCAGTTATACTCATATTGCCTTACAAAAGCATTGGACAAGTCAATCCAGGTTTTTATTTCTTCGGACTTCAAATTTGAGTACCAGTCGAGGGCATCCCCCTCCAAACTTTCCGGGAACAACCTTAGAGGCAGGTTCTCGTCGTCTATAGGCTTTCCCAACTTGTTAGCAAATAGTCGGAGGTGTGTCTTGGGATTACCCGTCCCATCGTATTTGTTGAACTTCGGAGTTTTGAATCCCTCAGGCAATTGTACATTAGGAAAGAGACAAAGCTCATCGTAGTCCAGGACTCCTTGCTTGTTCAACCCCTGACTCTTCCTCATAAACTCATCAAAACGATCAAGGCGTTTGAGCAGCTTTATATCAACGGGAGCAGAAGATTCCCCCATTTCTGCCTTGGTTTGAACAATATGATCTGGTAGGAATGGCTCAGCAACAGGGTAATAAAAGGTATGTGGCTCAGGTGGTATATTTGAAGTGATTTGGGGTGGTGGACCTCGCGTGTGGGTAAGAAAAAATGAAGGATGAGGAGGGTAAATGTATGGCAAATTTGTGGTGGGATAGGTGAAAGTTTCTTCGAGTGCAATAGGAAATGATGGAGTAACAGTGGCATGGGCCGAAGGTAGGACAAATGACTCTTGCTCAGGCTGTCTGGCGGGTACAGGTTCGGGTTGAACTCCGCTGCTAATTAGCTCATTATTCAACTTCCTTTGGGCGGCCATCTCATACGCTATCTTTCCAAACTTGGTAAGCATCTCAGTCAACTGAATCCCCGAACTTGCAGTCTCGGGTTGAGCAGTAGTAGCAGACCTATCTGACTGTTCCGGTTGTGAACTCATGTTTACACGACTCCTCTGGGCTTGACTACGGGATCGCGTTATGATGGGGCTTCGACGAGAAGCTATATTTAAATATTACCTGAGAATTTTGAAAGGAATTGTCTTTAGATTCAACCCTTGCTTAGTTATTCCAATAAAAATAAAGAAAAGGAAAAGAAAAAGGCAAGAGTTAGTAACTATCCAAAAAATTCGGATGCATGTCCTATTGGGGAGCCCTTTTTATGCCAAGGGTAGGCCTAGCATGAAAATGCAATCCTCTAGGGTAAGCACTATACCATACCTGACGGATCTGATCAACTCATTGAGTGAAAAATAATTTGAAAAATTTGGCCATTGGAGTGACGAGAGATTTGTCAAAATGAGAACAACGTCCGAATAGATTGATCACCTTTGATTTGCAAAACGCACGGGTTTGACCTTGACGAACCTCCTATCGAAGAGATTGGAATTCGTTGACAAATTTCCTCAGTGAAGCATGAGTCAAAAACCCAACTGATTAAATAGTTGGATATAATGGATGGTTTTCTCAAAAATTGACTAGATTTCCCAATTTGGAATTCGATATCGAAACCCTAATTGGTCAATTGACATTTTATTAAAAATTGACCGGATTACCCTAAAAGGGAAACAGGTCAAATGAATTAAATGAAATTTAATTTATCAAAAATTAATCAGATCACCCTAAGAAAGGGTAAATTGATCAAATAGGTTGAACGAAAGTTGATTTATTCAAAATCGGCTCGATTGCCCTAAAAATGGGTAAATTGGCCAAATGAATGATTTATTCAAAAAATCGGCCGAATGACCCTAAAAAGGGTAAATCGGTCAAATGAATTGACGATTTATTCAAAATCGACCAGGTGACCCTAAAAAGGGTAAATTGGTCAAATGAATTGACGATTTATTGAATGAATTGGCAAAATGGATTGGTTGAATTATCCGGCCATTGGTTATTTCAAAATTATTGAGATGCATTAGTCTATGACCTTCTAAAAATCAAATTTTGGCCTCAATTTATTTATCGTCTCAAAAGGAGGAATCATTTGTGAATTTTTTCAAACTAATGTCCTTCACGCAAGGGATTTTTACCAATTTTTGATAAAATGGCCAAAAAGTGATTATTAGATGCTCATATTCCAAAGATCACTCTATGAAAATAATCGGATCCTACCTTACCTTGTGCACTACCCCTTTGGATGGTACAAAAATGTAAACGTGCAAGTCTTACTGGATTAAGTATCCGAGACACAAGGTGGCTTATTCCTAAACACGGGATTCCCTATGTGGCATTCCTTTTCTATGGTTTATGCATGATGCCAATTATTAAAGCGATGTAAATATGTGACAAATATGACCTAAAGGACATAAATAATGCATCGGGGGGAAAAGGTCTAAAATGAAATGTATTTATTAAGTATAATGACTGAAATTTAAACATGTGAGTTATCTAGTGGGTAGGTCACTAAAAGAGTGCCAAAAGGGCCTCTTATTGCTAGGGCATATGAATGCAAGCCAAGAAAACAAAAGAAATGGTTAGTGCAGTTGATAGTACACATAACACATTGGGAGCAATGAAGAAAAGAAATACGATAAAAGCCAATAAAAGGGGTGGAACCCCTTCCCTCGTGCCTAATTGTGCTTAAAAGGGTGAGGCTAACTCTAACCTAGGCAAACTCTAAAATGGATGCATGAGGCTGGGGTTCACTAATGCCTAGACTCGATAAAGCTTCGGCTCCCAAGCCTTCAGACCTAAAGGCGAAGGGTCATCACTCCCAGGGCCTTTGGTCGGTGGCTCGAGTGATCCCTTAGGTAGCGCTATGGGCGCAGAACACACCATCCGCCTACCCAAGGCAATCGGTCCTAGTCCTACAAGGCGGTGTGGGATGGCGCCCACGAAAATAAAAATAAAATGGGATAAAGCAAGTAAACATGCACGTATGAAGTGTTCCCCTATTTTGAGGGAAGGGGTTGAGAACCACGCGAGGCTCTAAAGGTGACACACACCCCCCCAAATGCAATGCAAGCGCAAGATAACAAGTAAACATTCATTCAAACATACATTCATGAGTCGAGGGATTGGTTTGATTACGTACATAAGACAAAAGGTCCTAAAATGAAAAAAATGCAATCCTAATATCCACATGCTATGCATAGAAAGGGTAGAAAAAGGAAACGAATGGTTAAGTCAAAATGCTTGGACCCACTTAGGAAGTCCCCAGTGGAGTCGCCAACTGTCGCGCCCCACTTTTTGAAAAGGTGTGAGTGGTGTGTGTGAGTGATATACATGTGAACGTGTGCGGAATGAAAAGTAAAAGGCCATGGGACTTAGAATGCGACGATTTGGCCAAGTGAAGTTCAAAAGGGTTTTTGTATCAAAAATGGAGTCGCCACTTGGTATAGAGTTAGGGTGTACCAAGTCACCCAAAAATGATTTTTGTTTTTGAATAAAAAAGTAAATAAACCCTTTTTGAGAACTTTTGGGTCTGCGTAACCAAAAGAGGGATCGGGGGTCACATTTGACGAAGGGGAAGGCAAGGATAAAAAATCCAAGGCACCCCTTCGACCTAGCCAAGGCTAGTTGCGTGACTTAAACCAATTTTTCCTAATTTTTCTACCCAAGGTATGTATCGCGTATTGGATATGTCTATATGAATGCAAAAACCTAGACCTAGGGGTATTGGGGGAAATTTCTCTTCAAAGGTTGGGTGGTGCCAATCACATTAATTGTGAAGCCCAATAATGATCCTTTTGGAGAGGTCACACCTACACCTAAATGACGTGAAAAATGAGTGGAATGCATGCCATGTGAAAGTGTGAGTTTGTGTGAAGTGAGAAAAATGATAAAAGTAATAAGATATAAGTGAAGGTGTGCAAATGTAGATGAAAGTACTCGTGTGCGAGTGAAGATAAAAATGTTCGTGTGCAAGTGAAGATAAAAGGGTTCGTGTGCAAGTGGAGATAAAAAAGTGTTCGTGTGCAAGTGAAGATAGAAAAGCAAGTGAAAGTGATAAAAAGGTGCATGTGTGCAAATGAGACAAAAGTGAAAGTGTAATGATAGAGTGGATTGAGAATGCATGAGCCTAGGGAATTCATGCATATTGGGTACGGGGAGACCTAAATCGTGACTTGATTTTCCCTTTGATTAGAAGGCAAAACTAGCGTGCTAAGGCTATCGAGTAGCCACACTCGCTCGTTTCCCTTATCGGAAGAGGACACTCAAGCAAAATGAACCCTATTGCTAGTATGGGGTGCAAAAATCCTAAAATGAGGGGAAAGGGGAATCGAGGAGCATGCCAAATGATAAACTAAGAAAATGCATGACATGTAATGGACATGCAAATGATGTGCTAACGAGGGGAAATCCCTAAGGGTCTAGCGTTGGACTAGCCCATTCTATGAATTCCGACTAGCGTTGGACTAGTGGAAACGTACATTCATCCATTCCATTCATTCATGGCTATGAAAGCAAGTAGACATGCCTAAACACTCGTAAACACGTAACACGTAACACTTAGCATGCTCGACTAGATGCAAGGGCCTAATAAAGCAATTAAACATGTAGCAACAAAACAAACAACCAAGGGGAACGGGAAATGGACCAGATGCTCTCCGAGCCCTATCTATTACAAGCCAAGAGGTGTACACATACCCCATAAAACATAAAGGGGAAGGGGTAAATGGACCAGATGCTCGCCAAGCCCTATCTATTACAAGCCAAGAGGTGTACACATACCCCATAAAACTTAAATAAAAGTAAGAGTAAGTAAATGCACGCAAGGAGGTAAGGAAAGCGAAGTAGACATGCATATTCACATAACACATAAGATCACATAGGAGAGACAAAAAGGGATAAAAGAAGTTGTACCTTCCCCCCGTGTGTAATGCTAGTAAGGTGAGCAAGACTCAACTTGGGCTATAGTCGCTAAAGAAGGAGCTAATTTGGGCTAAAACCATTCAAAGGAAAAGATTAATGCACCAATTTAATGATAAAATGTAAATAAACCAAATGACATCCATCAAACCATCAAAAATTTCCTCAATCACAACTTAAATGTAGTCAAAGGTGCTTAAAGATCAAGGAGGAGGCATGACCTATCCAATTTCCACGTAGAGCATCTACTAGGGACAAAACCCCTTACCAATCTATCCAAGAGTCAACTCAAAACATATAACCATCAATTAAGATCCTAGAACGGCAAGGCTAATCAAACAACTCAAGTAATTGAGCCATGGTAGAACTAAGGTAGACATGGAAGTTACATTGCCGTTGTTTTAGGACCTAATTGCAAACACATGAAGTCATTCAAGTCCAAATGAAACGCTCAAGAGTCTCAAAGATTTCCAAACGATAGAATGCCAAACAACTGTTCAAATTGCAATAAACTTAGGACTCAAATGCAAACCAAGGACCCAAGATGCAACCACTAATCTAATCAAACAAGGTCAATTGAGACATTTTAGGAATTTTGAAAGTCCAAGAGCCAAGGAAGGTCAAGCAAGATTTTAAAGTGCAACTATTACATGACCCAATCGCAAGAATTTAGAGTATTGGTGGGCTTTTGTAGCATTACTGCAAAAAATCACAGGGATCCAATTGAAGAAATTATTCTATTTGTTGGGTCATAGTAACATGAGGTGAAACTTGAAAGGTTAAAGTGTAATTTTTCTGAAGTGTTCCATGCATGCAACGTAGAAGATTTCTGCATTTTGAAGCTTTCTACAGCTAAACACATGCCTGCTGCATGTTTATTTCTAAGCTTTGCGGCAATTTCCAGCAGCAACTACATCCATTTCATCATACAAACAAATTTATCAAAACAGAAATTATTAACCCAAATCAAACATGACATTTTGTTTGCAAGATTAAGATGGCAAATCCAAGTTGATGACCGCCCAAGATAAAGAAAAACAGCAAGACAGCATGCCGCAAGAATTTCTGCAAAAGCCAGGAAGCTTTCGGCAGCCCATAATGAATCAGAATTTTTAACCAAGCATCAAAGGCTTTAGAGTAAACAACAGTTAGCCAAACCGCAAGCCCAAACAAGGAAACAAAAACTCAAGAAAGCTTATCGCACAAATCTGGAAAATCAGAAACCTTGCTGCAATTTTTAGCCATGACTTTGTCCAGAATTTTCAGTTTATCATGTCAACAGAAATAGAATCATGAAGCTCGTGGGTTTATCCATCAAACCCCCCCCCCTTTTACAGTCAGATCAAATCAAGAGAAACACATAAGCTTCAGTGGTTCTAAGCTAACCCAATCCAGATTCACGCACAAAAGGAAACCAGAGGCACGATCATGAACTTCTGGTAATACCCAGGCTGATGATGCAAACTACCCTTCACATATTTAAACCACAAAGCACAGAACTTTATTTAGTCAAACACACAACAAACGCAATCCCAGGCTTATACTTCATCTTTAAAGAACAGAACAACGCAAAACCTTGTCTGACTTCAACTTTAGTAAACCAGATTTTTAAAACAAACCCACGAGACAATCCATAGCAAAAATGCAGTCAGGGTGGACGTACGAAACTGGCTTTGCGACCCAAACTTTAAAACGAACAGAGAAGAGATTGAAGATTACCTATTTCGCTGCTCCAGGAGTTAAATCACCGTGGGTAGTCCCGGATTGGCCGAACCCGAACTGCGAACTTTGACAAAGGGCCGTGGAGCTTCGAGCTTTGGGCTTCATCTCTTGGTCACTCTCTATCTCTCTCTGGCCGTCAGATATCCTCCTTCTTTTTCTGGTTTTTCCCCCTAGTCCTCCACCTGCTCTCCTTTCTTGCGGCCTTCCTCTCTTTCTCTCGCTGTTTTCTGGTTTCCCTCCGTCCCCTTTCTCTTCACTCTTTTCTGTTTTCTTCTCCCCCGACTCCCTCTCCTGTTTGCGGCTGTCCCCTCGGTCTATTTATATCAGCAAAACCAACCCTAAAACAACTCAGCCCTCTTGCCATATTTGCAGCTAAGGGCCGCTAAACCCTTTGTTTGCAAGCTGCGTAAAAAACGCAGCTTGCAGTCGCGTATCATCTTTTTTTTTTTTTTTTTTTCCGAAACTATTAATACCAAAATAATAACATATAAATAATAATAATAACAAATTGACAACAAAACCTAAATAATAATAATAAAAATAAAAACAAATTAAAAATTAAAAAAAAACAAACTAAACAAATAAAAACAACAAAAATGGCCATTTTTCAATTTTTCAATTTTCCAATTTGTCATTTTTCATCATTTTCTTTTTCTCAAAATAACTTAATAAAAATAACTAAAGTGCCCAAAGATTGAATTTAAAGAAATAAACATATTTTTGTGAACAAATTTTCCTTTTCTCCTTTTTCTCTTTTTCTCATTTTTCCAATCCAACTAAAGCCTATTTTTTTGAATTTTTCTTCTTTTTCCTCTTTTTCTTCAATTTTCTCTTTTCTCCTTTTTTATGATTTTTCATTTTCATTTTCTTTTCAAGAAAGCATTGAATAAAAACAAAATGACTAAAACATATTTTTGATGTTTTCCTTTTCTTTTTTCTAGAAACTCTATGCTAATTTTAAACTTAAAAGCTAAAGCTAAAAACTAAAACTAAAAAAAAATGAATAAAACTTAAAATAGCAAATAAGAATTAAGAATAAAAAATAAATGAAATTACACTAAAATCTGGTGTCTACAGTTTGCCCCTCTTTGTCCGAGTTTTGGAAAAACTTGAGACAAAGAAGTAGACACCAAACACTCACCTGTGTTATTCGGCTACGAACGTCACGAACGGTGGACACTTTAGAAATAAGGACTGACCCCTTTTGGCAAAACTTTTAAAATAGCATTGACTTAGACAGGAAATTGAAAGCGGGATTGACCCGAACGAAATTTAAAGACGGGACTGGCCCAAACAGGAACTTAAAACGGGACTGACCCGAACAGAAAAATTAAAATTGGGACTGACTAGAGAAGGAAATTCAAATCATGGGACTGGCCCGAACAAGCTTTGAATTGTGGGACTGACCCGCATAAGCTTTGAATCGTGGGACTGACCCGAAAATGCTTTTGATCGTGGGACTGACCCGAAAATGCTTTTGATCATGGGACTGACCCGAATAAAATTTTAATCGCGGGACTGACCCGAAAATGCTTTTGATCGTGGGACTGACCCGAAAAATGCTTTTGATCGTGGGACTGACCCGAAAATGCTTTTGATCGTGGGACTGACCCGAATAAAATTTTAATCGCGGGACTGACCCGAAAATGCTTTTGATCATGGGACTGACCCGAAAATGCTTTTGATCGTGGGACTGACCCGAAAATACTTTTGATCATGGGACCGACCCGAATAAGCTTTTGATCGTGGGACTGACCCGAACAGGAATTTAAACGGGACTGACTCGAACAGAATTCAAACGGGACTGACCCAAACAGGAATTTAAACGGGACTGTATGAAGAAAACTGTATAAGACTTTATTTGAAAATGTATCCACAGATTTGCCCCAGTAATGAATTGGTCAGTGGGATTAAACCCGAACCTGCCATGATGATCGACCAGTGGGATAATACCCGATCCTGCCAAGGTTGGCGGGATGAAACCCGGTCCCAACGAAAAAAGCGGTCAGCGGGATTATACCCGGTCCTGCAGAGATTGGCGGGATGAAACCCGGTCCCAATTTGATAAAAAGCGGTCAGCGGGATTATACCCGGTCCTGCTGAGATTGGCGGGATGAAACCCGGTCCCAATTTGATAAAAAAGCGGTCAGCGGGATTATACCCGGTCCTGCCGAGATTGGCGGGATGAAACCCGGTCCCAATTTGATAAAAAGCGGTCAGCGGGATTATACCCGGTCCTGCTTTGAAAATCACTAATGCTTTGAAATGACCATTAGTGATTTCAGAAAATTAGTGATTTCGCTATGTTCTATTCAAAGTTGCGCTCCAGGGAATGTATTCAAACGAGTTGGATACTTCTCTGGAATCATCTTGGTCATGGATGCTAAAGTTTCGCGATGAGATATGCTCGTTGGCATTTAAGCCAGGAAGTGATGGGAGAAGGTTGCTTGCACTGAAGTTTATGGAAACAGTTGTTCTACTCTATACACCTGATCCTAATGGCTCCTCAGATCCACCTGCTGATCTAGATTCAGAAGCCAGTGTTAAAGAATTTAACATATCATGGCTTCGAGGGGGTCATCCTATACTAAATATTGGAGATTTGTCAATTGAAGCAAGTCAGAGTTTGGGTCTGCTGCTCGATCAGTTGAGATTTCCAACAGTAAAGTCACTGAACAACTTGATTATCATTATGCTTATCAACAGTCTCTCTGCAATTGCAAGTAAAAGGCCTGCATTTTATGGACGTATTCTGCCAGTTTTACTTGGTTTGGACCCTTCAAGCTCCAGTGGCAAAGGGGTGCATCATGCTTTGAAGAGTGCCTTCCTCTCTTGCTTGAATTGTACTCATCCGGGTGCTGTCCCGTGGCGTGATCGCTTAATTGATGCTCTGAGAGAATTAAAAGCTGTAGGAGTGGCAGAACATGCTGCTATAGAACTAGCTTCACAAAATAGTGGAAGTTTAGAGAGGAAAAATGATTCTTTAATAACCCAGGATCGAAAACCTACAAGCAAGGCCCTTGATGATATACGCAATGACGCCAGCAGGAAAAGAACAGGAATGGAAGAAAGTACTGATCTACTTGAGGATAAAATGTCTGTAAAACGCATGAAATCTGTGCCTGTCACCTCTGATGGATCAACAAATGATTTAAGTTCTGACCAGGGCAGAGTTCCTTCTGGTGGATCTGGGGCTTGTAAAATGGAAGAAGACAGTGGCCCTGTCCAACAACTTGTTGGTATGTTTGGTGCATTGGTTGCTCAAGGAGAAAAAGCTATTGCATCATTAGAGATTCTCATCTCTAGTATATCAGCTGACTTGCTTGCTGAAGTTGTAATTGCTAACATGCGGAATTTTCCTTCAAATCTCCCTCAAATTGAAGGAGATAATGAGCAGTTGTTTGGCAGAGGGTCTTGTCCTGGCATGTCAGGAAGCAATTCTGAGTTTGATAATTTAACATTGCTTCTCACCAACATTCTTTCACAATCTAGTGCTGTCCCACAGAAAGATAGTGGGATGGATTCTCTACCTTCTGCGGCAAATGAGCTTGAGCTAAGAGGGACCTCGGGTAATACTGATGTCCCTGGTATGAGCTATGTGATGGAAGAGGCTTCAGTGCCTACAACTACTCCAGCTTCTTCAGGTGGACATGCCCCATGTGACACAGAGAATGGTTCAGGGACGCCCTCTGATGTTATTGATGTTGGGAATGAAGAGAGTGAGATACCTGGTCTAGATTTACCAGTTCCCAAGGATGAATTAGTTATTACTTCTTTGGGTTCAACTGAATTGAAGGATGCAAGTCAAGAACAAGTTAGTAGTCTAGCTAGGTCATCACTAGAATTACTTCCTTCAGTGTCAACTGATAGGTCTGAGGAACTTAGCCCTAGAGCTACAGTTACAGACCTAAGCTGTGTCAACTCCTTAAGTGCAACTTCTTCTGGGTTATCGACACAGTTGCTTTTGCCCAAGATTTCTGCCCCGGTTATAAGTCTTAGTGATGACCAGCTAGATAACTTACAGAAGCCGATTCTCTTGCGCATAACTGATACTTACAAGCAAATAGCTACCGCTGGAGGTTCTCAAGTCTGCCTTTCTGTCCTTGCTTATTTAGGAGTTAAGTTTCCATTGGATTTAGAGCCATGGAAGTTACTACAAACACATATACTGTCTGACTATGTAAATCATGAGGGGCACGAGTTGACTTTGCGTGTCCTCTACAGGTTATATGGTGAAGCAGAAGAGGACCACGACTTTGTTTCCTCAACCACTGCTAAATCTGTATATGAGATGTTTCTTCTTACCGTGGCAGAAACATTAAGGGATTCTTTTCCATGGCCTGACAAATGTCTAAATAGATTGCTTGTTGAAGTTCCTTACCTGCCCGATTCCATTTTGAAATTGCTTGAGGGCATGTGTTCCCCTGGTGGCAGTAACAAAGATAACAACAATCTGGAACGAGTTCGGCAAGGTCTTAGTATTGTATGGAGTCTGATTTTGTTGAGGCCTCCTATTCGAGATGCCTGCCTAACAATTGCTTTGAAGAGTGCAATTCATCCGGTTGAAGAAGTGCGAGATAAGGCCTTACGTCTGGTGGTGAACAAGCTTTATCCTCTGCCTTCAATGTCACGGCAAATAGAAGCTTTTGCCTGGGAGGTGTTGGTATCAGCTGCAAATGCCAATACTGCACTGGAGTCATGTGATGCTGATGGAGCTAATGCTGAATTTAAGGATTCTGATATGGGAAAACCATCAAATGAACTTCCCGTTGTTGGTACCTCTTCCAAAGGGTTATCAGCAGTCACCGATTCATTTTCAATATCTGAAAATATATCGTCCTCCTTACTAGCTGAGGGGCAGCGACGCATGGCTCTGTATTTTGCAATTTGTACAAAGAATCACTCCCTCTTTCGCCAAATATTTGTTATTTATGAGAGTACATCCAAGGCTGTAAAGCAGGCAGTATTACACCACATCCCAAAGCTTGTTCGAGCAATTGGCCCGTCGCCTGAGCTTCTTCAAATCTTATCTGATCCACCAACTGGAAGCATGAAGCTTGTGATGCAGGTTTTACACACATTGATAGATGGGACAACGCCTTCCCCGGAATTGTTATCTACCATTAAGAAGTTGTATGATACTAAAGTAAAGGATGTAGAGATTCTAATTCTCATACTGCCATTTTTGCCAAAAGATGAGGTTTTGGCAATGTTTCCACATCTCGTGAATTCCCCAGTGCAGTCGCCAACTGTCGCGCCCCACTTTTTGAATGTGTGTGGTGTGTGAATAGTGTGGAATATGTGAACGTGTGTAAATGAAAATAAAAGGCCATGGGACTTTAAAAATGCGACGATTTGGCCAAACGAAGTTCAAAAGGGGTTTTTTGAATGAAAAATGGAGTCGCCACTTGGTATAGAGTTAGGGTGTACCAAGTCACCCAAAAAGAAATTTTCTAAAGGAAAGATAGAAAGAAACCCCTTTTGAACGACTCCTAGTCCACGTAAACCAACGAAAAAGGTTCGGGAGTCACATTTGACGAAGGAGAAGGCAAGGATAAAAATCCAAGACACCCCTCGACCTAGCCAAGGCTAGTTGCGTGATTTAGCCCCACCTTTCCTAACTTTTCTACCAAAAATATGTATTGCATGTTTTGGATTTGACTAGATGAATGCAAAAAGAAAGAAAAAATGCAAACCTAAATTCTAAAATGTCTCTTGTAAGGTTTTTGGTCCCAACCACATGAGTTGTGGCGGCCAATAAAGGAAAACCTTATAGAGGTCGATTAATGCAAATGATGGCTAAAGTGCAAGTGTGCAAGTGTATAAAAAGGTGCACGTGTGAAATTGTATGAAAAATCCAAGTGTTTGTGTGCAAGTGAAGATAGAAAAGCAAGTGAAAGTGATAAAAAGGTGCATGTGTGCAAATGAGACAAAAGTGAAAGTGTAATGATAGAGTGGATTGAGAATGCATGAGCCTAGGGAATTCATGCATATTGGGTACGGGGAGACCTAAATCGTGACTTGATTTTCCCTTTGATTAGAAGGCAAACCTAGCGTGCTAAGGCTATCGAGTAGCCACACTCGCTCGTTTCCCTTATCGGAAGGGGACACTCAAGCAAAATGAACCCTATTGCTAGTATGGGGTGCAAAAATCCTAAAATGAGGGGAAAGGAGAATCGAGGAGCATGCCAAATGATAAACTAAGAAAATGCATGACATGTAATGGACATGCAAATGATGTGCTAACGAGGGGAAATCCCTAAGGGTCTAGCGTTGGACTAGCCCATTCTATGAATTCCGACTAGCGTTGGACTAGTGGAAACGTACATTCATCCATTCCATTCATTCATGGCTATGAAAGCAAGTAGACATGCCTAAACACTCGTAAACACGTAACACGTAACACTTAGCATGCTCGACTAGATGCAAGGGCCTAATAAAGCAATTAAACATGTAGCAACAAAACAAACAACCAAGGGGAAGGGGAAATGGACCAGATGCTCTCCGAGCCCTATCTATTACAAGCCAAGAGGTGTACACATACCCCATAAAACATAAAGGGGAAGGGGTAAATGGACCAGATGCTCGCCAAGCCCTATCTATTACAAGCCAAGAGGTGTACACATACCCCATAAAACTTAAATAAAAGTAAGAGTAAGTAAATGCACGCAAGGAGGTAAGGAAAGCGAAGTAGACATGCATATTCACATAACACATAAGATCACATAGGAGAGACAAAAAGGGATAAAAGAAGTTGTACCTTCCCCCCGTGTGTAATGCTAGTAAGGTGAGCAAGACTCAACTTGGGCTATAGTCGCTAAAGAAGGAGCTAATTTGGGCTAAAACCATTCAAAGGAAAAGATTAATGCACCAATTTAATGATAAAATGTAAATAAACCAAATGACATCCATCAAACCATCAAAAATTTCCTCAATCACAACTTAAATGTAGTCAAAGGTGCTTAAAGATCAAGGAGGAGGCATGACCTATCCAATTTCCACGTAGAGCATCTACTAGGGACAAAACCCCTTACCAATCTATCCAAGAGTCAACTCAAAACATATAACCATCAATTAAGATCCTAGAATGGCAAGGCTAATCAAACAACTCAAGTAATTGAGCCATGGTAGAACTAAGGTAGACATGGAAGTTACATTGCCGTTGTTTTAGGACCTAATTGCAAACACATGAAGTCATTCAAGTCCAAATGAAACGCTCAAGAGTCTCAAAGATTTCCAAACGATAGAATGCCAAACAACTGTTCAAATTGCAATAAACTTAGGACTCAAATGCAAACCAAGGACCCAAGATGCAACCACTAATCTAATCAAACAAGGTCAATTGAGACATTTTAGGAATTTTGAAAGTCCAAGAGCCAAGGAAGGTCAAGCAAGATTTTAAAGTGCAACTATTACATGACCCAATCGCAAGAATTTAGAGTATTGGTGGGCTTTTGTAGCATTACTGCAAAAAATCACAGGGATCCAATTGAAGAAATTATTCTATTTGTTGGGTCATAGTAACATGAGGTGAAACTTGAAAGGTTAAAGTGTAATTTTTCTGAAGTGTTCCATGCATGCAACGTAGAAGATTTCTGCATTTTGAAGCTTTCTACAGCTAAACACATGCCTGCTGCATGTTTATTTCTAAGCTTTGCGGCAATTTCCAGCAGCAACTACATCCATTTCATCATACAAACAAATTTATCAAAACAGAAATTATTAACCCAAATCAAACATGACATTTTGTTTGCAAGATTAAGATGGCAAATCCAAGTTGATGACCGCCCAAGATAAAGAAAAACAGCAAGACAGCATGCCGCAAGAATTTCTGCAAAAGCCAGGAAGCTTTCGGCAGCCCATAATGAATCAGAATTTTTAACCAAGCATCAAAGGCTTTAGAGTAAACAACAGTTAGCCAAACCGCAAGCCCAAACAAGGAAACAAAAACTCAAGAAAGCTTATCGCACAAATCTGGAAAATCAGAAACCTTGCTGCAATTTTTAGCCATGACTTTGTCCAGAATTTTCAGTTTATCATGTCAACAGAAATAGAATCATGAAGCTCGTGGGTTTATCCATCAAACCCCCCCCCCCCCCTTTTACAGTCAGATCAAATCAAGAGAAACACATAAGCTTCAGTGGTTCTAAGCTAACCCAATCCAGATTCACGCACAAAAGGAAACCAGAGGCACGATCATGAACTTCTGGTAATACCCAGGCTGATGATGCAAACTACCCTTCACATATTTAAACCACAAAGCACAGAACTTTATTTAGTCAAACACACAACAAACGCAATCCCAGGCTTATACTTCATCTTTAAAGAACAGAACAACGCAAAACCTTGTCTGACTTCAACTTTAGTAAACCAGATTTTTAAAACAAACCCACGAGACAATCCATAGCAAAAATGCAGTCAGGGTGGACGTACGAAACTGGCTTTGCGACCCAAACTTTAAAACGAACAGAGAAGAGATTGAAGATTACCTATTTCGCTGCTCCAGGAGTTAAATCACCGTGGGTAGTCCCGGATTGGCCGAACCCGAACTGCGAACTTTGACAAAGGGCCGTGGAGCTTCGAGCTTTGGGCTTCATCTCTTGGTCACTCTCTATCTCTCTCTGGCCGTCAGATATCCTCCTTCTTTTTCTGGTTTTTCCCCCTAGTCCTCCACCTGCTCTCCTTTCTTGCGGCCTTCCTCTCTTTCTCTCGCTGTTTTCTGGTTTCCCTCCGTCCCCTTTCTCTTCACTCTTTTCTGTTTTCTTCTCCCCCGACTCCCTCTTTTGTTTAGTTCGAAACCCTCTCTCCAACTCCCCCTAGTTTTTCATTGCTCAGCCTCCCAGAGCTCTCAGTTCCAGCCGCTACTCCAATCTCCTTTCCTTAATCAGTCGCCCTCTCTTTCTAGCTTCCTTAGCCGTCCACTTCTAAAAACCAAAACCTCCTTCTTGCGGCTGTTACTTCTTTTCCTTTTTATATCCAGCTATCCCCCTTCAACCCTAAAACCTCTGTCCTTTCTCCTGTATTTGCAGCCCCAGGTCTGCCCGAAGCCCCTCCTTGCAAGCTGCAAAAAAACGCAGCTTGCAAGTCGCGTGTCCTCTTTTTTTTTTTTTTTCAGCTAATTAATTAATTAAACAAAAAAATGGATAATAATAATAATAATAATAATAATAAAAACAACTTAATCAACATTGGATAATAATAAAATAAATAAAACTAGAAACAACAAAATGCCACTTTCAATCTTTTTCTTTCATTTTCATTTTTCATCATTTTTTCACTTTTTTTCTTTTTTTTTTCTTTTTTTTTTCACTTTCAAGAAAGCATTGAATCTAAATTACAAATGACTAAATCATATTTTTTTTGAATGCTTTTTCTTTTTCTCTTTCCCTTTTTCAAGAAATTCTATGATAAAAACTTAAAAATAAAAATAAAAATAAAACTAGAAACTAAAACTAAAAAACGAACACGACAAATAAAAACTAAAAATAAACAGTAAACGAAATTACACCAAAAATTTGGTGTCTACAGTTTGCCCCTCTTTGTCTGAGTTTTGAAAAAACTTGAGACAAAGAAGTAGACACCAAATACTTACCTGTGTTATTCGGCTGTGAACGACTCGAACGATGGGGACTGACCCATTTTGACGAGATTGACTGGGATGAGAAATTTATAATGGGCTGATCTGAACAAGAAATTAAAAGGCAGGACTGACCCCAACATGAATTTAAAATCGGGACTGACCCGAGCAGGAATTTAAATGGGATAGACCCGGACAAAAATGTAAATGGGATAGACCCACGGGATAGACCCGAACAAAATTTAAATGGGATAGACCCACGGGATAGACCCGGACTGAAATGTAAATGGGATAGACCCACGGGATAGACCCGGACAGAAATGTAAATGGGATAGACCCAGACAGAAATGTAAATGGGATAGACCCACGGGATAGACCCGGACAGAAATGTAAATGGGATAGACCCAGACAGAAATGTAAATGGGATAGACCCACGGGATAGACCCAGACAGAAATGTAAATGGGATAGACCCAAACAGAAATGTAAATGGGATAGACCCACGGGATAGACCCGGACAGAAATGTAAATGGGATAGACCCAGACAGAAATGTGAATGGGATAGACCCACGGGATAGACTCGGACAGAAATGTAAATGGGATAGACCCAGACAGAAATTTAAAATCATGGGACTGACCCGAATACGCTTTTAATCACAGGACTGACCCGAATAAGCTTTGAATCGCGGGACTGAGCCGAACAGGCTTTGAATTGTGGGACTGACCCGCATAAGCTTTGAATCGTGGGACTGACCCGAAAATGCTTTTGATCGTGGGACTGACCCGAAAATGCCCATTAGTCCCACGATCTTCTGTCCTATACCCTGTGCCACTCTCTGTCCCACTTTGTATTGTATTGCTATTTCTCCTATATAAATATCATGTTTTAGTTCTTTTTTATTTCCTTAACATTCAATAACTATTAGTTGAATAAAAAATAAATACAACAGGTTCAAAAAAGTAATATATAATAGAAAATTAAAAAATACAGTAGAAAATTCATAAAAAATCTCATTTTTTATGCATTTTAATTTTTTGAGTTTGTTAAATTTTGTGTATTACTTAGTTAATAACTATTGAATGTTAAGGAAACAAAAAAAAAATTAAAACATGATATTTATGTAGGAAAAATAGCAATATAATAAAAAGTGAGACAGAGAATGACACAGGGTATGGGACAGAAGATCCGTTGCGAAAAACGCAACGGATCTTCTGTCCTATACCCTGTGCCACTCTCTGTCCCACTTTGTATTATATTACTATTTCTCCTATATAAATATCATGTTTTAGTTCTTTTTTATTTCCTTAACATTCAATAACTATTAGTTGAATAAAAAATAAATACAACAGGTTCAAAAAAGGAATATATAATAGAAAATTAAAAAATACAGTAGAAAATTCATAAAAAATCTCATTTTTTATGCATTTTAATTTTTTGAGTTTGTTAAATTTTGTGTATTACTTAGTTAATAGCTATTGAATGTTAAGGAAACAAAAAAAAATTAAAACATGATATTTATGTAGGAAAAATAGCAATATAATAAAAAGTGAGACAGAGAATGGCACAGGGTATGGGACAGAGAATTGTTACATTTTCTAAATATAGTTCTCAAAATATTAATACAGGCAACAAATTACCTCTAGGCATTGAACATCAAGTACTATTACTTAAACAATTTCAACATAAATACAGAAAAAGATATGTTCTTGCAAATTTTCATTCTCTTCTAATTATTCAGAAAAAGAAAACATTAATCCTCAAGGGTCAGTCTAAAACCATTTTTATTAATAAATCCGAAAACCCAGAAACCATTTTGACTTTTCACCGACAAAAACTAAAATCCCAGAATCCCAGAACCAGAAAGCAAAAAAGGAAACTTCCAAAACTATTACTCCCACAAACTAACATAACGGTAATATGCCCCACCTGAGTCCTAATAGGATTCAGATACCAACTTAAACTATCCAACACAAATAGCTGTATAAATTCTGAATCCTCACATTGCCGCAGAATTTCTTCGTAGGAGTCCTTAAACCTAGTTTTCTTTTCAACATCAGCAGCAGTTGTTCTTGAGAAGAAGACGAGAGACAGAGATTTCTGATCACTGGGCTTCATCATTCCAGTTCCGTTTTAGGTTTTCTTCAATTATTTCTTTTCATTGTTAGTTTTAAGTAATCATTAATAGGAAGAAATCGTAGTTCTAGCATCTAAGTTGGTGGAAGGGAAGATCAAGAATGGCGGTTCTGAATTTCCGCCGACGCCCTCGAAAGAGCAAGTATCCTCAAAGATCAAAGTTCGATTCTGCTCAAGATGAGGAGATACTTTGTCCCGTGATTGAAAAAACAGTACCTTTCAAGAAATCCATTGTGAATAAGGGTAAAAAGGAAGTTCTTTTGGCAAGAACTACTGGAATCAGTTCCCAGAATCACAATAATCTACTCAGAACCAGGAAAGGTTCCGCTGATGATCTTTCGGGATTTCGCACATTGACTGAAAAAACAGGGAAAAATTGGGAGAATAGAGGTAAAAGAACGGTTCAATTGGCAAGAGATACCAAAATCAGTTTGCCCATTCTTGATGATCATCAGCTTCTTGACCAAGAACCATTCTTGAACGAAAAATCAGCGGCCACACAGGAATCTACTGGGCAAAGCAAGACGAAGATTACTTTTAAGAAGAAACTAGTTGTAATGATCGATATTCCTGATCGAGTGACGAAGCAGAAAACAGGCGATATTTGTTCTCTTCCGTCAGAACTGAACCAGCGGGAACAACTTCCACTGGAGTTGAAGAAGTACATAAAGGAACTGGGGGCAACAGGGGACCCTGTTTTGGTGATTGAAAAGAAATTGTCTGCTTCAGACGTGAACACTGGGCTTCAAAGATTGTCGATTCCGGTAAAACAGGTTCTGAATCACGGGTTCTTGACAGAAGAAGAGAGGAGCAGATTCAACATTGATAACAAACAGCAAGAAATTAACGCCCTCTTAATTGAGCCATCACTTGCTCAATCCGGAATCAAGTTCAAAAAGTGGTATATGGGGAACTCTGAAGTGTACGTGTTGGTGAGTGGCTGGAATGAGGTTGTGAAGAGGAATGGATTGAAACCAGAAACACCAGTGCAGCTATGGTCATTCAAGAAGGATTCACAATTGTACTTTGTTTTGGTGCGGTTGTAATAGGGCTGCTCTGCATAGCGATGCTTAATTTGTAAATTACAATCTTGAATTTTGACGTAATTAACTGCAGTTTAATCATGTGATGGATATATATATAGATAGCTAAATCTAGATCGATCATTCATATATGTTTGTACTTATAGAAGATTAGTAATATTTCATGTGTGCTTTGTCCGTGTATATATTTTCCATAATATAGTTTTCTAAGGTACTAAATTTCTAAGATGTAATTTCTTTTAATGGTTTCTATGTACTGTAGTGATGTCTTTGTGTATTCCTTTTGCTTATGTTGACGTTTCGTCTGATGTCATTTGAGTTAAAATTTTTCAATTTTTTATTAATTAATTGTTCTCCTTCATCAGATTTCATGATTTTATTTTCAGTTTTAGTCGATTTTTTTTCATTTTTTTTTGGGTGTTCAATTTTTTTTTCCGAATTTTTTGGGTGTTAATGTTTGATAGTGCTATTTCAGTTAGGTGTTAATGATTAATCGTGCTATTCATAGCTAATTCATAAAGCAGCTAATTCATAGCTAAGCAGCTACTGCTTACAAAATCATCAAGAGGCTTCAGAGCCAGTATTCTATACAAGAACTAGGAAGATTTAACTCTGCACGAAGGTTGAGAGCCTCCTGAGATGCCTTCAACCGTATCCATCCAGCCACCTTTTTCATAATGCAATCAACCACAACATTAGTTATGATGCTATACAAGGTTTTTAAAGATACTAAAGCTCCTGTAATGCCACAATCTGTACACTCTGGCTACAAAAGTTACCCTTTGAACAGCAATAATAAGCGAATTATGAGAACATTTCTGAATCATCCATTGCGTTTGCTGATTCCCACACACCAAGCAACACTTCTGCACCAACTCCCAAACATAAGGTAAGAGAGTTTCAGGAGCATAGCAACACATTTTTTCTTACACAAGGGACCGACCTCTATTTCCCAGAATAGTAACATGTATATAGCATGGTTTGCCATCGCGGGTCGCGGTCACGTCGCGGTCTCGGTTGTTCCACATTCGTCGCAGCATATCGGTTGAATATCAGGTGATACGCATATTATAGTATATAAAAATTTTCAAAAAATATGAAAAAATTATTAAAAATAGAAAATACCATTAAAATCACAATTATCAAATTAAATTTACTAAATAGCTACATTATCATATATAGTTACTGATTATTAAATAAAATAATGTTGTCATTACCATAAGGGCGTATAGCATTAGCAATAAATGATTTTAGAATCAAATGCTCTATTTTATATGAGATAAAAAATTATATATAAGAATAAAATCATCATATCTTACATAATACAATACAAATCTCTGTACACAAAGGAAATAGCGGTATTTAGTTCAAAACAATAAAAGAAACAAATACTTATCAAATAATATTATGAAATGCAAAGACATAAAGAAACAAGCATTTTCACTTAATTACTTGGGCCAAACTTGGACTTTAGGTGCTTCCAATTTTTCCTTCTATTTTTTTCCCTATCTCTGGGTCCGGTACAAAAGCCCAGCTTCTCTTAGCATAATACGTTAATTGCATGTTACTTCCAAGACAAAACATGCAACAACAGCATTTTTGCACTATACAATTGTCCTTTTTTAATCTTTCCAGCTTTTCAACAAAGTAGAGACCCATAAATGAGAAAGGACAAGAGAAAAAAGACATACCAAGGTGTAGGAACAGATGATGCAGAATCCAACTCAGCAACCCCGTCTTTCCACTTCTTCAGCAGCCAAAGAGAGTATATGATCATTGCAACTAGTGTTGTTCCTCTCAGATTTAGCCGTCCCTTTCTTCATTTTTTTTTCAATTTCCCTTTCGCCCGTTTTCTCCTCCTTCACGGCCAGATTGAAGACCCCGTCGCCCGGTACAGATGACGAAGAAATTGAAGACCCCTTCAGCTCCAGATGTGATATTCAGTAGTCACCTTCATTCTTTCTTTCGCTTTCCCTTTCCCTCTGTTGTCTCCTTCCGTCTCTGCCGTCACCCTCTGTTTTTCTCCTCTCCTTCCTTCATAGCCGGACGATGAAGAAATTGAAGAACCCCTTCAGCTCGCTTCTCCAAATAACTCCAGATACTGCTGTGACCCTCGTTCTTTCTTTTCCCTTTTCCTTTCTCTCTGTTTTCTCCTTCCCACTCTGCAAAAGGCACACAGAAATTGACAGTATGTTTCTCCCCTTATCCTCCCTTTCCCCTAAATCTTGTCTTTGTGGCTAAAAAAGAAAACAAGAAAGCATGGGTGGCCGACTCTCTCTGTTCTTGTTGCTGTTTATGATTTGACCGGTTCATATCCGAGTCGAATCCGAGAATTTGGCCGGTATCCTTCTACACGGTTCTAACTCGGTCAATATCGACTGATTCGGAGCGATTCAAATCGGATATGGTATAATCGGCGTTTCGGGTATCGGTATCGGAACGGTAGGGACTGTTCCGGTTATGACTCGGCTGAGTTGGTGAACCATGGTATATAGTCAGATAAACGTTCTCTAAAAGCAAGGCTTTATGCTTACCCCAGACTACTTTAAACCAGGGCACTTTAGAATAAGTTTGACCAAGCTTACTTATGGCACAATCGACTGTGTAACCTCCATTTAAACTAGGGGTGTGCAAAATCGAAAAATTTCGATTTGCCGACCGTATTCGAATTGAATTCGGAATTTCGAATTCGGTAATTCGGAATGGAAATCGGAATCTCCGATTTCGAATTGGTCGAATTCGGATTGAATTCGGTAATGAGATTTTTCAAATCGAAAATTCCGATTTCGAATTTACAATTCGAAATCAAAATCGAAATCAAAATTCAGAATTCCTATTTCGATTTCAAATCTGTTTGTCCATATATATATAATATATATATTATAACATTTATATTATAATAATAATTTTTATATTAATGAATTCGGTGAAATCGGAATTCCTATTTCGATTTCAATTTCGTTTTCACACATATATATAATTTTTTTTATATATGTAATATAATATTTATATAACAATAATAATAATTTTTATAATCATGAATTCGGTGAAATCGGAATTTACCGAATTTCGAATTGAATTCGGAACGAATTCGAATTCGGAATTGGTGAATTCGAAATCGAAATCGGTCGAAAATTCTGATACCAAAATTTTGAAAAATTTCGATTTCAAAGTTCCTAATTAACGATTTCGATTTTGATTCACACCCCTAATTTAAACTAGGCAAGCAGTAATGAGTATTCAAGACCAGAATTTGGCCGTACATGAGGCCCCTTAGGATGCCATACCACAAGAAAGTGGTTTTGCCATTACAAACAATCAAACTGGATACATTCCTTTGCAACAGGCCTCAATTTAAGAAGCCTGTGCCAATTCCAAGAAAACAAAGGCTTAGCCATAACATTTAAACACAGGATAGTCCATCTACCCATATTATTGTATCTGTTACCAGAAGTTCTATCACTGATGAGTCATGTCAATTGAGATCTTGTTATTTCACTTTGCTAATGCAGAAACTTGGATAACTCATAGAGTATGGCACTCCTGGTGCCCCTCTCTCATTTTATTCGTCAGAAACTAAACAAAGCATTTGTCTTTGTGTGTTTGGAATAACGAAACTGAACAAGACTGAACGAAGTAATGTCATCGGGAGCTACTTAAAGCTATCGACATAATCTGGAAGTTATATCAGGGTCAACAGACAAATCTCGAACTACATTGTAAATAATCCTGTCATACTAACTCGAGCATCTGAATTAAGTTTCAATGAACCATGAGGTGGTTTTTCTCAGATTACCACACAACATGATAACTTCTTTGGATTTGACAAAACATATCGCCCCAAATAACAATCCGAATCACCTCTAAAGTGGGAGCTGCTTAATCGGCCAGAAATTCCAAACTATTCTAATAATCGATCAACCTGCCATACTATGTTGTCCGTGCCCCAACTTACATTTCAAAAACGGCTGTGATTCCTTACTAATCATAGAAACCAACAGACCACTACCGATATGAAAACATGAATATGATCCTTTGATGCTCTGAGATTTGAGAAAATCAAGGGACAAACAATGCTTTCAAGCTCGTGCACCTACGTAACAAAAATCCGAATCTGCTCAAGAACCTTCTTCATACTTCCTTTGCAACTGGCCCCTCTAAAAATAAATGCAAAGTTGTTTCCTTCATAGCACGACAACAATCACAAATGGAAGGAATGCTTAGGCCTCATGAACGTAAAGCAACATCCAGTGGAAGAAAATTATGCACCAAATGCCATGTAAAAAATGATAACTTCAGTGGTAGAATCGGGTTCCAAAACAGAGAATCCACAAGGGATATCCTCCTTTGCCGCAACAGTTCCATGCTAATTTCACCGAAAAAAGACCAATTTGTGACGGAAACCATATCATTCTATCAGCCTGATCAGGTTGAAAAAAAAAACGTCTTGGATAGCCCGTACCACATGAACTGGCACCCACTGTAAAAGACAATGCTTATTCCAGGCCTCTCCTGAAACGAACTCAGCCACCAAAAAATGTGGTGACTCAGATCTATCCAAAATGGAACACAGTGGCTCATCAAATAACCATCTATCTCTCCAAAAATTCACCAATCCCTCTCCCAACGACCATCTAATATTCTGCTCCGCCAAGTGTTGCATCTCCTCCAAGTGCCTCCATGACACTGTAGGGCAAGGGAAGGAGGTTGAGACCGGATGAAGACCTTTTATGTATTTTTCATGCATAAAGTCAGCCCCAATAGACTCCTTGAGCCGGAGCTTTCACCAAAACTTGCACGCAAATGCTCGAGACATATCCTCAAATGACTGAAAGCCTAGACCACCCTCCTTATCCCAAGATGACCACTTTAATCTTGATATGAGGAAAATATGATTGTAGGAGAGTGTTAAATATTTTTTGACTGTATGAGTTGCTTACCTATGGAGTTAGGTTAAGGTGAGAGATTGAATTGAATACGATTAAATTTGAGTAGAATTGTCTCTCCTTTACTAGACGTTATGAGCATTTTGGTGTAATTTGAATGGTTACATAATGATTGATTATCTAACCATGGGGTTTGAATTTGAAAAAAAAAATATGTGTTTTGGATAGACACTTGAATCATTGGTTTTGTAGTTTAATGATATTGCTTGAGAACAAGCAATGATTCAAGTGTGGAGGAATTGATAAGCACTAATTTTATGATTAGTTTGAAAGTGTTTCATATTGTTCTTGAGTCAATTTGTGGAGTTAAAAGATATAAGTTGCTCCTTTTGGCTTTTAATTTGCATCTTGAGATCATAGTTGAAGTAGTCGTGATTATGTTGGGTGCCAAACCAGCAAATATAAAAATTTCTGCTTCAAAAATCTAAATTCAAGTATAATGGTAAGTAGGGTAGAATCCTCAGGAATTGTGTCATTTATTTTTCTTATAAAAATGACAATAAACGAAATGGGGGTTTTAATTTAATTAATCTAAGGTTGCATTTGATAAAACTGAAGTTTGAAAACTAAAATCTGAAATTTGAAGCCTAAATCCATTGAATTATTAAATTGTTAAGTATTAAATCAAATAAGCGAGTGTATATCAAATTCAATGATAAATGAATAACTTATCACTTATTTTTTGGAACAAGTTTTGCCTAGAAAGTTCAATACCACTTAATTAATTCAAATGTTCAAGTTTTAGTTGTCAAACACATTTGAACATATTAAGATGAAAATCCATTAAATTTAAGTGCTGAATGAGATTATCAAACAGGGGCTAAGTAACTTAAGCGATGAAAAATAATAATGCAAAATTGAATAAAAATAAACCAATATCAAACAATTCTCTAGTCAAAGGTTCAATCGCCACTTTGGTTCATTTAGTGATCATCGATGCTAAGAAATAAATCATTATTTATAAACAAATTGATTATGGTTGTCAACAACCTCTGACTACCTGTCTCTCCTTACTTTGTCGACAACCACAATAAATTCTGTGATTATTTTCCTTACCAATTAAGTAACCCTAAACAAGCTTTTAGGATTTAACCTGTTGACAACATTAAATATTAGAAAGACTACCAGCCCAAACCAACAAATACATAAGCTCGATTCATTTAAACTAGATTATATATTCTCGTGATTATAATCCAAAAGTTTCTATTTCAATCAAATTATATCACTCGCTATAAATGCTAAAACTACCAAACAATTATGGATTTGATATTTTGATATGGCAATAGATTATTTCACAATTAAATAGTGATAAGGTATTTAACCATAGAAAATAATCATATAAATAATGAACAGAGAATATAAAAAATTTATAAATAAATGTAACCATAAGAACAAATTAAATCTCACAGTATTCATTGAACCAAAACTTTGATTATACTTTGACTAGAACAAGGATTTAGCTAAGCCTCATGGTTGAATCGCAACCGAAGATATAATTGGGGTTTGCTATTGCAGAGAAAAGAAAGAAAAAAAATAAGCGCTAGCTAATTTTTATTCCAATGAATGAAAAGCTTAAAGCCAAAGTCGTCAATTGTCTCTTAACTTGCATTCTTAATCTTTGTCTACAAAAGAAAGAAATTTGCCCACTAATGCTTGCCTACTTCTTCTCAAAAGGATAAGAATCCTTTTAGCACTAAAATACTACCATCATCACTAAAAAAAAATTAAAGATATTATTTCTAAAAATTAATCAATATCCAACTTCAAAAAAGGAAATAAATCTCTTGATTATTAGGAAATAATTGAGCAAGGCCCACTTCAAATTCCGTGATGTTCGGACTTCACAATAGGTTAAGACGTGTCCGTGTCTTGTAAAGTATAGTCCTCTGAAAATTTGGCTTTTAATGGCCTTTTTACTCCCTTTCCATAGCAATTTCTTGGAAGTAACACAAAAAATCAAACATGAGTAAAATCTAGTAATTAACACCAGATCTTGGCAAAATAAAAAGGAAAAATATTCACAAATTATGTACACAATTAACCATCTAACAAATTACAATATTTTACTCGCATAATCTCTATGTTTTTGTAGGCCAAAATGATCAAACTCAATTGAGAGTAAATTGGTAGACTAAAAGTGATGAATTAGAAACTTAAAAAGTCACAACGATGATCCAAAGAGGTGGTGCAACTCAAGAATTTGAAAAGATGAAGATTGGAAAGTCATAAAAGAAAAAGGAGAGAAATCTCTGAGGAATTTTCAAGGTTTCTAGCAGTTGCTGCAAGGGATTTTGGGCAGAGAGTTTGAATTCAAAGAGCAAAATAGAGGAAGACAAACCCTCGAAGAATCCCTCTAGGGTTTCTCACAAACTCCCCATGGTTTATACACAAACCTCTGAGTGTTTGTTGGTGGCTGCAAGTTGTCAACTTGCTTGATTTTTTGTTTCCTTTCGCATCCTTGATGTGACATAAAGCAATAATTTGTGTCAGTCTTTTAGGGTTTTAGGAGCTTCTTTTCTTGACTATTTGACAAGAAGAAACACGTTGTTGAGGAGAGAGTTTAGTTCTTGAACAAGAACAACTTTCTCTCAAACTTAGCGTAGTTTTAGTTTTAACTTTAGTTTTCATTTCTTTGAAAAAACTTGAAGACCTCTTGGTGTAACAAAATATTTTTTATGGTAATGAAGATGCTGAAGCATAGAGATATTGCTTTTTTAGTTGAATGAGCATTTCTTCTTCTTTATTCTCTTTAGTGTTGTATTAATGCTTAGTTACATTAAAGATATGAACATTATTGTTGAATCTACTATGTCTATCTAAATCTCGTTGTTCTAAAGATTGATGAAACTATTTGTGCTTTAATTATGGTTGAATATAGTTGATTATTGCTATACCATATACTTGCTAGTTCACTTATTCTTGCTTTTACATTTGTGAATGCTTAATCACCATTTTGCAAGGCATGATAGTTTTAATCTATGAAAGTAGTTGGTAATGATGGAAATGGAATAGGTGGAACCTAAGGAGTAGACACACGAAAGCAGTAATGCACTTAGTTGGATGATTTTGACACTTCCCATGCTTGATTAAATTTTCACTTGTGATTTCACCATGAAAGTAGAGAAACTATAGTATTGGCTAAATTCAGTTCACGAGAGCGAGCTCTGATGATTTAAATGAAATGCATCCTTAGCAAGACAAATGCATTAGTGATAATTGACTATTCCGTCCATAACTAGGTACATCTAGTTGATTCTATACTTTAGGACATTTGTGTTTAGTTGACTTTTTTCAAGATGTTAATTTTTCTTGCATTGTTTTATGGTTGTTGTTATTTACTTAGTTAAAATTCTTGATTAGTCTGGATAGTTGAGTGAGCTAAAAGCCTTAGTAGTTGGAAATAGTTCTCGTAGAATTGCACCTAACTCCCTAGTACTGTGAGCCACAATGAATAACAGAATTGGGATAAAATTTAAAGCATAAGTTAGAATCTCATCACTTGCAGTATGAAATTTTGAGTTATGTTTAAAACTTGGATGCAGTTAAGGTTCAAATTCCCCATGCAATCACTAACTATAATTTTTTAGCAAGTATGCTATTTAGGGATTGGTGATTTATTGGGTAATTTCTTTCATTCGTTGTTTCTTTGTTCATCAAGTCTGATTGGTTATAAATAGTGTGTTATATAAAGTGTTTTTTAAAGAGAGTAATGAGAGTCTCCAACGAACTTATCAGGGGATTATCAAGTGTTTATTGTGGTGTGACTATTTTCATTAGTTTGAGATATTAATAAAGTTGCTATTTTGAATTGAGTTCTTTGTTCTCGTCTCTCTCTCTCTCTCTCTCTCTCAACACACACAGATATATATATTGTGTAATTGTTTTATGCCTTCAATTATATATTTCTGCGCATTATTATTAGTAGAACTCATAAAATTTTGGAATTCTCCAAATTAACTGCGTGTTGTTAGACCTTATATTCCAAGCACATGAAGTCATGCCTTCAACTAATCAGCTAAACAAAATACAAAAGATAAATAAATAAATTTATCAAATGAGGTCATAATAGCAACCGAACGCAAGCCCAGGTCAAATTACATAAATTAGGTTTTAATAGCATGAAAATGAAAACGTGGCTGCCAGTGTTGCTATCCTTCATAAGGAATAAATAAATAAATAAAGCAAGTCATTTTAACGGTCCAAAATATGCTCCAAACAATCTATCTTTACTCAATATGGTTGAAAATAACGTTAGCACCTGTAATCTAAAAATCTTTAACAACTAAATGCAAAAATTGCCCCCAATACAAAGTTAATTATCATTTTTGCATTATTCTTATGGAGATGTCTACACTGTTTACTACAAAGTCTTGAAAATTATCCCCAGAACAAAAGGGAAAAGAACAACTCTAACGATGTTGTAATAAACTCCATCTAAATAATGATTAATAAACCCAAAAATAATAAATAACTCCAAATGTGGTGTTATCTTCAGAATATTCTTTGGATTTAAGTTTTGATTCGGTAATACTTGAAATATTTCGACTTTTTATTTGCTTTTTTTTTTTTTGCTTTGAAATGTAACATTGGAGAGGCCAATTCAGAGGTAAAAGGAGGGAAAGTTTCCTTCTCTAATTTTTTGTCCTTTGTACATGCTCTTTACTTTCTTCAGTTTTGGTTAACACCGTTTAAAATTAGACTCAAATGGAACAAATATGAGAACATAGGGTTCAAAGTGTTCAATATGAGTTTAGAGTGCAAAGTGAGATCATATACAATTTAAAGGGTGCAAATTAAAATCAAATAGAAATTAAAGGGTGTAAAATGGAACTAGACTTTTTATTATTGTGTACACACTCCTATTAGTTTTGCTTACGATTTTAACTATTGGCCTCAAATGGGAAAAATATGAGAGTTTAGTGTCCAAATTGTTAAAAATTGAAAATTGAAAATTGAAACGCAAAGTCTGATTTAAGACAATTGTCTGATTTTTCAAATTATTAACAAGATCATGTGTTTTGTAAAGTTTTACTTATTATAAAATCGAATCAAAACAGCAACTAACTTTGAAGAATAAAGATAAGCCACGTGACAGCATGTAAGTAATTAATTAATCAAGAACCAAAATAAAAAATTAAAACTATACATAAAAATTGAGAGCTAAGATTTTTTGCTTGAGGCAATGGGGATAGCTCATGAAAATGAGTTTTGGGTCAATGAATTGGGTGCTCTAACTGGTTTGAATTTTGTAGTTTAACGAAAAAAAATCGCTTTTATAGGTTAATTGATTAGCACGTGAGTTATTAGTCCTTAATCTTGCTGTTTAAAATTAGGTGCTACTTTATTTTTTGCTTTTTAAATTTAATTTAACAGACATATAACTGTATGTGACTCAATTGTATCAATAATTAAACACATTCTTCAGATATCTTAAATTTGCTTTGAATTAGACACAACAGGGACTAGATTTGTTTTTACCAAAATATCGAGGACTAAAATTGCACAAGTACTAAATATTGGTTGCCAAAACTACATTTTTCCCCAAATCCTATTATTTAACGGCCGCTCACGTCCAACACTAAAACAAATTTTATATTTTTACTATTATAATCTAAAGAGATTCAGGGCTTTCAATTTTAAATTTGCTTATGGAGAAAATGGAACAAGAAATGGCAACAAATTATCGTCCAGAAAAGCCTTGTGTATTAAACATCCAGTACAGATAAAGATATGTTCTTGCAAATTGGCAATCTCATCAAAATATTAAAAATAAAAAAAAGAGCATAATTCTCAATGATCGGAAACCATTTTTATCAATAAAAAAAAACCCCAGCAACCAAAAAAGGAAACTTTCCTAAACATTACTTCCACAAACTAACACAACGTCAAATATACAACCCAACTAGCTATATAAATTATCCCATAATCTTAAGAGGTTTCCGGGTTTCAGTTTTAAATTTGCTCTTGGAGAAAATGGAATGAAAAATGGTTACATTTTCTAAATATAGTTCTCAAAATATTAATACGGGCAACAAATTACCTTTAGGCATTGAACATCAAGTACTATTACTAAAATCCCAGAATCCCAGAACCAGAAAGCAAAAAAGGAAACTTCCAAAACTATTACTCCCACAAACTAACATAACGGTAATATGCCCCACCTGAGTCCTAATAGGATTCAGATACCAACTTAAACTATCCAACACAAATAGCTGTATAAATTCTGAATCCTCACATTGCCGCAGAATTTCTTCGTAGGAATCCTTAAACCTAGTTTTCTTTTCAACATCAGCAGCAGTTGTTCTTGAGAAGAAGACGAGAGACAGAGATTTCTGATCACTGGGCTTCATCATTCCAGTTCCGTTTTAGGTTTTCTTCAATTATTTCTTTTCATTGTTAGTTTTAAGTAATCATTAATAGGAAGAAATCGTAGTTCTAGTATCTAAGTTGGTGGAAGGGAAGATCAAGAATGGCGGTTCTGAATTTCCGCAGACGCCCTCGAAAGTGCAAGTATCCTCAAAGATCAAAGTTCGATTCCGCTCAAGATGAGAAGATATTTTGTCCCGTGATTGAAAAAACAGTACCTTTCAAGAAATCCATTGTGAATAAGGGTAAAAAGGAAGTTCTTTTGGCAAGAACTACTGGAATCAGTTCCCAGAATCACAATAATCTACACAGAACCAGGAAAGGTTCCGCTGATGATCTTTCGGGATTTCGCACATTGACTGAAAAAACAGGGAAAAATTGGGAGAGTAGAGGTAAAAGAATGGTTCAATTGGCAAGAGATACCAAAATCAGTTTGCCCATTCTTGATGATCATCAGCTTCTTGATCAAGAACCATTCTTGAACGAAAAATCAGCGGCCACACAGGAATCTACTGGGCAAAGCAAGACGAAGATTACTTTTAAGAAGAAACTAGTTGTAATGATCGATATTCCTGATCGAGTGACGAAGCAGAAAACAGGCGATATTTGTTCTCTTCCGTCAGAACAGAACCAGCGGGAACAACTTCCACTGGAGTTGAAGAAGTACGTAAAGGAACTTGGGGCAACAGGGGAACCTGTTTTGGTGATTGAAAAGAAATTGTCTTCTTCAGACGTGAACACTGGGCTTCAAAGATTGTCGATTCCGGTAAAACAGGTTCTGAATCACGGGTTCTTTACAGAAGAAGAGAGGAGCAGATTCAACATTGATAACAAACAGCAAGAAATTAACGCCCTCTTAATTGAGCCATCACTTGCTCAATCAGGAATCAAGTTCAAAAAGTGGTATATGGGGAACTCTGAAGTGTACGTGTTGGTGAGTGGCTGGAATGAGGTTGTGAAGAGGAATGGATTGAAACCAGAAACACCAGTGCAGCTATGGTCATTCAAGAAGGATTCACAATTGTACTTTGTTTTGGTGCGGTTGTAATAGGGCTGCTCTGCATAGCGATGCTTAATTTGTAAATTACATTCTTGAATTTTGACGTAATTAACTGCAGTTTAATCATGTTAATGTAGGATGAAAATTATTTTCTTTGGCTGTCTCGAAAGTGATGGATATATATAGATAGATAGCTAAATCTAGATCGATCATTCATATATGTTTGTACTTATAGAAGATTAGTAATATTTCATGTGTTCTTTGTCCGTGTATATATTTTCCATAATATGTAATTTTCTAAGGTACTAAATTTCTAAGATGTAATTTCTTTATAATTTATAATTTTATAAGATGTAATTTATAATTTATACATTTATATAATATTCATTTATAATTTATAATTTATAATAATATACATTTATACATTTGTAAATATAAATGTATTATAAATGCATAAATGTATATTTATATAAAAATATAAAAATTATAATATTCTAAAAATACTCAAAAATATGTTTCAAAAATACCTCTAAAAATAATCCAAAAAAATCTACACTAAAAGTTTTTCATATAGTTTTTGAAAAACAACCCCAAAAACAACTAATCCAAACGGACTTGTTTTTCAGATTCGAAATGCTACAGTGGTGTTTTTGAAAAACAACCCCAAAAACAGCTAATCCAAACGGAGCCATAGTTTTCTAAGGTACTAAATTTCTAAGATGTAATTTCTTTTAATGGTTTCTATGTACTGTAGTGATGTCTTTGTGTATTCCTTTTGCTTATGTGGATGTTTCGTTTGATGTCATTTGAGTCAAAATTTTTCAATTTTTTATTAATTAATTGTTCTCCTTCATCTGATTTCATGATTATATTTTCAGTTTTAGTCTATTTTTTTTCATTTTTTTTGGGTGTTCAATTTTCTTTTTCCGAATTTTTTGGGTGTTAATGTTTGATAGTGCTATTTCAGTTAGGTGTTAATGATTAATAGTGCTATTCGCAGCTAATTCATAAAGCAGCTAATTCATAGCTAAGCAGCTACTGCTTACAAAATCATCAAGAGGCTTCAGAGCCAGTATTCTATACAAGAACTAGCAAGATTTCCCAGAATAGTAACCTGTATATAGTCAGATAAACGTTCTCTAAAAGCAAGTTTGAACAAGTTTACTTATGGCACAATCGACCGTGTAACCTCCATTTAAGCTAGGCAAGCAGTAATGAATCTTCAAGACCAGAATTTGGCAATACATGAGGCCCCTTAGGATGCCATACCACAAGAAAGTGGTTTTGCCATTACAAACAATCAAACTGGGTACATTCCTTTGCAACAGGCCTCAATTTAAGAAGCCTGTGCCAATTCCATGAAAACGAAGGCTTAGCTATAACATTTAAACACAGGATAATCTATTTACACATATTATTGTATCTGTTACCAGAAGTTCTATCACTGATAAGTTATGTCATTTGAGATCTTGTTATTTCACTTTGCTAATGCAGAAACTTGGATAACTCACAGAGTATGGCACTCCTGGTGCCTCTCTCTCATTTTATCCATCAGAAACTGAACAAAGCATTTGTCTCTGTGTGTTTGGAATAACGAAACTGAACAGGACTGAACGAAGTAATGTCATCGGGAGCTACTTAAAGCTATCGACATAATCTGGAAGTTATATCAGGGTCAACAGACAAATCTCGAACTACATTGTAAATAATCCTGTCATACTGGGAATCAAAAAATACTAACAAAATAAAGTCAGAATTTTGTCTACCTAGTGTATTTACAATGATGCAATGAATTTTAGGATCAAATTCACCATTTCAGCATCATAAGCAGGGCCTTCCATCTGGAAGTGGCTTACACCTTCGATAAGATGAGATTCGACACGACCTACAGCTGAACTCAGCTTGTTCTTTAATTGCTTAACACTGGTAAACCCATCCTGTGTTCCCATTATAAAAAGTTTTGGTTTTGGTGATTTTAGGATAGCTTTATGATGTCCAAAGAGGATAGATGCCATAAAACCAAAGGGGTATCCTATGCTCACATGACCCACTACTTGCTCAACCTTATCAACAGCAGAACCTGCAATAGGTGCACCTGTGCCAGGAAATATTTGTGACAATGTGATATGCATTTCTGTAAACCACCAACATAAGACCAAAATATTCGATCAGCATAAAAAAATATTAAATTATTTAATCACCACCAAAAACTATTGTAGCTAGAAACTTTTATCAAGTTTACACAAAATAAGAAAAATGAGTAACATCAATATTCCGTTAACTAATAACATTTGCTATTACCAATGCACATTAAGCTCTTAAAAAATTTTGAAGTTAGTTTCCTTTCACTGTGCATACAGGTGGTAAACCTACTGATTATTTCTTTGTTTAAACACAAATTTATCATTTGAGGCATACAAACTTATATCACAAATTTGAGTTTTATCACTGGGCAAAATGATTTCGTTTATTGCCACAAAAAGAATAATAATAATGTCATTTATTTCTTTTGCTTAAGCATGATGCTACTCATTTCTTTTGTCCAAGCACTATCATACACCATGGGATCCAAACAGTTTTACCTTTATGAAATGAACCATAACGGGAACTGCTTATTTTGTATGCCAGATGAAAGCTATATAATAAAGGAACCTCATGCTCACAAACATTTGAATCAAACTTTCATAAAACTAACAATCACAGACTTCTTTGGACATGCACAAAGCTACAAAAATCAGCAGCCACTAAATGCATAAAACAAGATTTGCACATGATAACGACTTTGCTTAAACAAAATATCTTACCATGAAAAGAGTACACAAATAGCAGAATCATTCTAGGAACAGAAATCAGAGTCATCCAGACAAACTTTTATGTTCATAAAACCCAACAGCTGACCTCAAGCAGTAATAAGAATCATTTCTACCATATGCATGGCGAAGGATTTTGAAGGGAGAAAAGCTCATGCTGCTTTGAATGCAATGCAGAGTAGTTTGCTATTGGCTAAGGAAGTTCTAAATTATCTTTCTTAAAATAAGTCCAGCCAAATGTGCACGCGCTAAATTTGGAGTTGATCTTTGTTATCTATAAAGGCTAGTTCCCTGTCACATGAGTTCAAAAGAATCAGAACATAATGGTACTGTGTCATACTTTTCTAAAATGGTTTTCCCAAAAAAATATATGCTAAGCTGAACATCTGTACAAGTTTGATGACATGTGGAAAAGCAAAAGGATGATCATTAAATTGGACTGAGAATAGCTTCTTTTCTTTAAAAAGAAAAACTTGGACTTAGAAATTAAGTCATTAAACAACAAAAGACATTAAACTATCTAGTGGCCCTAAATAATATATGCAATAGATTAACTACCCTGCAAAGAGTTGATCTGGAGCACAGATAAATGCCATTTTCATGAAAATTCATCCTTCACCCTCTAAGATGCAAAAACAAACAAATAAAACCCAACAGGACCATACCCTGAAAGACAACCCCCAGGAAAACCAAGAAGTAGCTTATGGAAGAACCTCACTATGTAACTCAGAAACCAAATGGAATTCAGAGGAGTAGTCCACTGCTCTTTATTAACATGTCTACAAAGCTTCAGAACCCAATATGGAGCATTTTCTTCCTTAACAAAGACACCTTAATGACTGTTGCTTTAGACTAAAATCAAGTTCAAAAGGAAGCGCGATTCTTTAATTGGCATTAAATCTCAACAAACACAGAACCAATCAAGAATCTAAGAAGAAAGTTCTTCACACATGGACAAAATGAGTCAACTAGGAGGGAAACTCTTTAAACACTACCAACATAAATTTTCGTATCAAAATCTAAAAGCAAATATCTTGTTTGCTAATAAAGGTGCAAACACTACAACACTACTATCTAATGCCAGCAAAATCCTGTACAAAGATAAATCAAGAAATGGACCAACTTCTCCTAAATGGTTATATCCCTATATAAATTCAAACTACAAGCTCAAACTGAATAACTTTAAATCTAATCACCACCACCTTCACTCAAAAGTCAAAAACTGAACAATTTTAAATCTAGTCACAACCGCCTTGAAATTAAAACTAACAAACCAGCAACTGCTAAGCGTACAAATCCCTGAAATTAAAACACAAAATGTGCAAAAAAAAAAAAGCGAATAAAGACTACCTGCAGAAGAACCCATAGAAAGATTCTGAGAAGCCCATCTGCAGACAGCAACCACATCATTAATTTCTTTAAATCCAGTGAGAGAAGACTTGCCTGTGGATCTTCCAACTCCTCTCATGTCAAAGGTCCTGCTTTATAGCCTTTTCTTGCCAGCCCACTTGCAATCCCCCCTAGAAAGCCTTGACAACCACCCAATATGGAGTACGGATGCACTAAAATAACCACCAATTCATCATTTCCCTTAGCTCTTTCATCATCTTCTTGTTCTTCATCTTCCTCTTTTTCTCTTGGACTGAAGATTTTTGCCTGAAGTTGAACTCCATCACTAGTTTCAACAGTGAAGGACTTCAATGAACAGTCCATAGGCAATTTTTGCTCCTAACGGGATTTCTTTCTGTAGCAATTACTGAAAAGTACTTTTGGCCTTTTAGGACAGGAATTGGAAATACAGCAAATAAAAGCACTGAATCGAGTTCAGCTAAATTGCATTTACCTCCACAAATTTTTTATATATTTATAATTAATTCACAAAAAATCATAGTTATTAAACTCGACCCAACAAGGAGCCTACCAAAGAAGCTAGATGGATGGATTACTAGATCAGTAGGTCACTAGAATAGTAATTTGGACAAAATGCTCTAGTGGCCCTCAAATTATTATGAAATTTAACTTTAGTTTCTATACGTAAAATGTATATTAAAGTGCTTTTAGATATTAATTATTGTTGAAACCCTAGAAATTAGAAATCCGAGAGTCAAATTCCTTTTTTCGTCCCCTCCTTTGAAGTCTCACCCCCCTCTAGTAAGAAAGTATTTTTAAAAATATTAATTATAAAGTTTAGAAAGATATATAATGAACATATAAACATTGATAAAAAAAATTTATTTTCAAATTTTTATTATGAAGACATTTTTTTATATACATGACCTCATTTTTTCTCTTAGCTTAGGATAAAAAAAATAGTTTTAGTTAAATAGATGAGTGGATCAAATTGATCTAATCCAACTAAAAAAGTTTACTAAATGAATCTAAATGGTTGCCATTTAAATGGATAAGATAAAACCATAATCCATCCACTTATCCATTTACTTTGCAAAGTCCTAAATTGAAAATCTGAGTTTGCACACAAAAAATAATCCAAAAAATTTGAAATCTCTATTGCTAATCCTAATTCTAGCAAATTTAACAGAAGGAGGAAACAATAAAGTTTCAAATTTATGACTTTTGTAATTGCTTAAAATTTAGTTGCAAAAATTTCAATATTGCCTAAATAAAAAGCGAAATGATATTAAAGGACCAGTGATAAAGCATATACTATTCATTTTCAAAGAAAATTTTTCTTTTTTAATTGCAAAGAACAATGTCAAGAAGGCCATACTGCCAGAGCATCTATAAATTGTAATCCCCACTCTTACCACCTAAACAAACAAAAGAAGCCACTTTTATAGAATAAAAGAAAATATTTAAAAATAAAAAATACTTTGATGTTGTATGCTGACTTTTTTTCTTCTTACTTACTACAGAATGTGCAAGTTTGTAACTATTTTTATATGAGAGTATATAACAAGAAAAAAGAAGCAAAGACCAAACTATAGTTTACTAAAATGAAAAAGGTGAAGGAAGTCTAAAAATTAGGGGAAAAAAAAAGAAAATGTAGTTAATACTATTAGAATGCAAGCAACTATGAAGGATAGCAAAGTGGTCCTACAAAATTTCACTTACTTAATTTTCACCAGATCTCTTAAGTTATTCATGTAAAATCATTGAACTCATATGGGCATCCAAGTCCATCTAGGGTAAGTTTATATGGATGGATTGTGGATATGGATCTATATTACCTCCTCTAGACCTAATTTTCATCTCTTAGTTTATGAAAGTAAAGAGATCTGGAGTCCACTAATTTGGTCAAGCCAAGGACCAACATGGATACTTGTGATAAAAAATCTGATGTTAATTTCAAGCATAAGCCAAGGACCAACATGGATTCTTGTGATAAAAAATCTGATGTTAATTTCAAGCATAAGCCAAGGACCAACATGGATTCTTGTGATAAAAAATCTGATGTTAATTTGAACACGGACTCTTTTTTTTTTTATAAGATTTTATATTAATTTCAAGCATAAGCCAATAGTGAGAAGGATGGAGCCATCGTGTTGAGAGTGGGCAATTACCTCTATTAACTTCACAAAATTTACAAATTAAGATTGAAAGTTTTATAAGTACATTTTTAGGTTTTTCTCACAATTTCCCCTCTCAATTTCTAAAAGTACTTTTCTCTCTTGACATTGCCCCCTATATTTTCAAAAATTCTCATTTCTCATCACATTACCTCCCTAAATAATTAATGTCTTTTAATCATCTCTCCTATGGTACAATTGTTTCAAAGCTATTAAAGTACAAATTTTAGTAGTACTTAAACAAGGACTAATTAAAAAAACTCCAAAACAAAAAATGGTATAATCTCAAATCAAATTAAACTTTACATGATTGTGACATATTTTTAGGTGTACAATGGTGTACAATCTTGCCCCTATTGGTATAGATGTGTCAATTGTATTGGAGCATTGCTCCTTAAGATGGTCTCATTGTATATCCACTCCTTGTGGTTAATAAATGTCACCCTTATCAATAATGATTATTGGTAGATGTATTCTAGATTGTCACTATATGCAACTTACCTCCAAAACTATTTTTTTAACACTTTAGTACATTATGCCAATCTATGAAGCATGCTCAAATAAACTAAGAAGTAATGAATTATCCTAGCTATGTTTGAATGAAAAGAATTTAATATCTTTAATATGTGTTTGATTATTGAAATTTTCTTATTCACCTCAGACTATTAGAGTACTTTTATTAAATTAACTATCAAACTAATAAAAAGAATAACAAAATCTAATAATGAGAATCATAGTAACACGCATTGTAACTATAGATTTTAAAAAAAAATCCATGCATATGAATCATAACTTCTAATTGAAATTTAAAGATTTCAAACTACAGATCATATAATACTTTATACTATAAATTTGTAAACCATTACTTAAATTGATTGAAACTCGGTGAACTTTGATAGTTAATTTAATAAAAGTACTCTAATAGCCTGAGGTGAATAAGAAAATTTCAATAATCAAACACATATTAAAGATATTAAATTCTTTTCATTCAAACATAGCTAGGATAATTCATTACTTCTTAGTTTATTTTGTTCTCAATTTAAGTAATGGTTTACAAATTTATAGTATAAAGTATTATATGATCTGTAGTTTGAAATCTTTAAATTTCAATTAGAAGTTATGATTCATATGCATGGATTTTTTTTTTTAAATCTATAGTTACAATGCGTGTTACTATGACTCTAATTATTAGATTTTGTTGTTCTTTTCATTAGTAGCATTAATACTTGTTTATAAGTTTCCTGATTGTTTTCTTTTGCGAGGGAGAGAACGGTTGGTTCATAAAAAAGAAGTTTTGCAAAGTTTTGGGGTAATGACAAAAGAAAAAGATTTGTCTTCATGACATCACCATGGCTACCACATCTAAGCTATCTGAAGCATGTCCAAAGTACTTTCTAATTAATTGTTTGGAATCAAAGATTGTTCCCTATTTGATGCATTTCCAAATCTTGTTTGAAATGAGTTTTTTACTTTGATTTCTTTTTCGCCATGCGAAGGTATATTTGGACTAAAAGAACTTGATGCAAATGAAACCCTGAAACCTAAATTTTTAGCTACATGAGATTACTTTGTCACTTTAAAATCAACAAAAGAGATGATATTGATAGATTAAGAAAAGCTTCTCACTGTTTTCAAAATTATTTCTTGAGATAATTGTAACTAGCCTAACATCATTTTAAAACTATGAGTTGCTTACAATTACCCTAATATATTATGTAATTTGATCTAATGTAGAGAACAACTATTGAGATCCTTTCACTAATTTCTTTTGAGTTTTGTTGAAATTAGGCTTGCAATCTTTGAAACACTGTCTATAACAAGTTCAAATAAATTAATCAATTACAAAAGCACTTGACTAGTAGAAATTATTTAGACCATTGAACCAAATCTTATAATAATATTTCTTTAATTTCAAATACATCTACAAAGAATCGCTGAAAGCTTGCATTTTTTTTGTTTAACCTTTATTGCATGAATTTATATACTATCTATCATTTTTTTATGTAGTTATCTTTAGCTCATACCGTTCAAATTGATTAGTAGTTCTGAACTTCTGAAAGCATTTCCTCTACAACAACAAAGTTAAGCAAAAAAAAAAAAAGTGCCCCAGATTAGCTGTAAAAATTGTAAACTAACATAGTAGATCTATATTCCTGAAGTAGCGACTAGATATGTTAAATGAAATTCTCAAATATTTCATAAACATTTATTATCTCGAGTGCATAAACTTATGTTCTAGTTGTTGATGATGTTTGACAACCTCATTTGAATACGTTACGTTGATTCAAATAATGTATGTCACGAAATAAAAAAAAATAAAAAAAAGCAAGAAATGCCTTTTTGAAATAGAGGATAGAAGTCCAAATTTTTATTAAAAAAATGAAAACTCTAAAAATTCAATCCCATATGGAATAAACATCTTTATATATTATATATTTAAGGAGGTGTTTTCAACCTCGGCCTCTCACAAAGTTTCCAAACTGATTTTTTTAAATTTTGATATTTAATTTGATATAAAACTACTTAGATTACATATTTTATTATGTAGGGATAATTTCAGAAACCTCACTCGTGGTTTTTCATAATATCACTCAACTCGCTTAAGGTTTTTAAAATCTCACTTACCTCCTGTAGATTGATATTTCTTGTAACATTTTAACCCCTTTGGAGGAAATACAAGAAAGATAAAAAAAAATTTCCAATACTACCCTTATATTATCCTACTTATGGAATTTATAACAACAATAAAAAATAAGATAAGGTTAAATTTTTATAAGGAGTAAATTTCTTGATTTAAACTATTTATTTTAGTTGTATTGGAACAAAAGCAAAATTTACACCTTGAAAAACTCACACATATAAAGAGATTATTTTAGTTTTCAATACAACTTAAACTATACCATGAATTAAAACATATTTCTCTAATAAATATCTTGACTTCCTTAATTTTAATTGTGCACGAAATTATTTAATGTGTTAATTACTCTCCAAAATCCTCCTAGGTGGTTCTTGATTAGATTTAATTTATACTCGACCTTTGCTATCTCACCATGACCCCAATGTAAAGACATATAGACCATTATTAGCTTGTAATTTTTTTATAATTTATATTTTTTGCTTTTAAAATTTTATTTTGTTTTTTCCTTTTGATTAAATTGTTATTAAGAGAAAGGGTAATGTTGTCAATTTATGAATTTTGATAGGAATATTTAGTCTTGTCAAGTTGACAAGGGAGGTAAGCTAGATTTTAAAAACTTGAGGGGAGCTGAGTGATATTATGACAAATCTCAGGAGAGTTTTATGAAATTATCCCTTATTATGTATGCATGTATCAATCAGCAAAATTTTCTAAGACTCATATATTAAAAATTTTGCATCTTGCCACAAATTGAGAATGTACCAAATATATAAATGCATCTAATTGAAAAGGATATAAATTAGTATCATTAAAAAAACACAAATATTTCAAGCCTTTCAATATGGTAACATTAAATATAAAACAACTTAGCACATTATAAAAATTGGATTAGACATTCAAATTCAAGAAGAAAACATTCAAAATAACAATAATCTTCTATTTGACAACTTTATCTTAAATATGTCAATAGTATCTAATATAAAACCTAAACATAGAAAAATTGAAAAAGCTGATTAACAATTTGGTAAACTAGCAAAATTGATTAACAAATTTAAATTGAGAGACAATAATATTCCATGATTCGATTTAATAATACCAACTAAGTTTGTGTCCTATCCAAAATAGTTATAGTTCTTCAATTTGACAATAATGACATCAAAACAACTTAGTAGTTACATTACCGAAATTAAAACAAACATTTAAATTGAAGAAGGAAATAACAATATTCTAATTTTTCATTTAGTAATTCAAATTCTTATATGAAAATATTATCTACAACAAAATCTATACACACAATTTGAGAACCAACAAAATTTGATAGACAACCAAATGAAAAAAAAAAAGACCATTAGTACATAAAATAACAAAATGTAAAAACAACAATAAATATCTAATCAATTTAAATTGCTTTACTTTATAAATTTCATTCCTAATATGGTAATTCTAACTTAAATTTGTATATCTTACCAAAAATACATAGTAGACAACAAGATTCAAACTATTAATTAAGAAAGAAAATATTAAAACATGAAGAAAATTCATATTTTCATACCTTATTTAACATTTACACACCTTAATTGTGATGACCCCACCTTCTCCTAGGGCCTACCCTAGAAGTTAGCAGATCGTCTGCTTGGCTCTCGCCAGGACTCACTCACTTACATTAACTTCAGAGATAACATTATCATTGAACAACTGAACATTCACTCTTAAGTACCATTCCAATCAGCTTGAAACAAAGATTTGTCCACTAAAAGAAACAAAATACACGTTCTAAACATCCATTCTTAATATTACATCAACTCAAAACAGAAGATTCAACCATCTTAAAATACAAAAGAAAACGTGACTCCAATATATACGCATAGTGATGGAATTTCCCAAAACAACTTTCCAATTCCATCCAATCACTTTTCAATCTCCAACTCCTGTAAGAAAAACAAAGCTAAAAAGGTGAGCTTACGCCCGTGAAGTTTCCATGCAAGCAACAATTAATAAGCACTTAAATCAGTACAATTAAGCGAGTAGTGCACATTTCACTGTACAATCACTTTCATTAAGCAATTGAGAAAGCACATCACCAAACAATCACTTTTAAAAGGATACGGTGCTCGCATTAGAACCACTTCAATGCACTACACACTCCACCGAACTCCTCCTTATAACCTCCAAAATAATAAACACTTCCCTCACTTGGATGGCCATATCACTATCAGTAATCTGCTACTCCGTGGTAATACTCGAGTATACCGAAACACTTACCCAAAGCTACCGTCCTACCCGAACAAGCCCTCTGCTGGCTCGAATAGTCCGTTGAACGGAGGGTTTTGGGGCCCAGTTCAGCCAGTGTGATAAGGTACACACATGGCTTACAGTCATGCTGTGACACCCCCACTTCTCCCTAAAGCGAACCAAAGGGTATCTGCGGGACGCCTGCCCAGCTCTCGCCAGGACTCACGCAAAACATTCAAGTTTATAACTAATCTAATAGTCACATGTACAAAACATAAATACAGTGATGCGGAAGCGTTCAAGTTAACCATGGTCATCTATTATCCAACCCGTACATCGGGTGTTCAAAATACAACTTTAAACCCAAATTCATCTCATGCCCAAATGCTACATTCCAAATACAACAGTACAACCCAAAACCAAGAGGCATAGACAAAATGATGACAGAAACCCTAAACAAAAGTACATCAAGAGGGTTTCTCCAATATGTCCCCGGATCCAGTCCTGTTAAGGAAAACAAATCTACAGGGTGAACAAAACGCTCGTGAGGCCAAGAACACACATGCAAGCACATTGCTCAAATAACAATCTCAATTTACAAGTCAAGCAATAATATTGCAATAATTAACAATTCGAGCGGGAAAAGTAAACAGAAACAATTCAAGGATATAGTAGCTCTCAGGAGCTGAGTTCCACTTGCACGAGCAATAACCTCCACGAATTGACACTCCGTCAATCGGGTAGGTTTAGTCCGTAGAACTCCACTTAACCTGTCCCCTTTCACCTTACATACTCCTGTATCGGGCCCGCCTGTCATTAGTTTATGGCGATACTATTCGAGTATGCCAAGCAAGACCTCTCATTAGGTCAAGCTTATATATCTCATGGTTCGCCAAGGTTCCCGACCAAGCCCATGCCGGCTCGAGTCCAAGGTCGGCCAATGAGATTTGGGCGTCCCCCATGTGCACTTGTGTGTCGAGGAGATTCACTCCAACGACGTATGCAGCTAGCATACCAATACATTTCATTCATTCAATGCATTTCAATCATTCATTCAATGCATTTCAATCATTAAAATTTCATTTCTAATGAGAACGAGTGTGGTAAAGTACACACTCGACTCCACTTTCAAGATTTTCAATCATTAATAACAATTAAACATGTAACAAGTTTACATACACCTGACACTCACCAAGTATTAGGTGTGAGTAAGGTCAAGGGAAGTTCAAGCGTCCACCGGGGAATCCTCTTGAAGGTCCTCGTGTGTGCCTGAGCAAATAATAGTGAATTTATCATTCACATCCCAAATATCGAGGAATAATTCGTTCACTAGCATTAATCGAGGGAATTCCGTGAAAATGAACCTCAATTACTCGTAAATCGAGGTTCGAGTGGGGTTTGATAACGTTCAAAAGTATTTAAGTCTTTATCTAGGAATTCGGGGATAAAACGTTCAGATAATATCAAAAGAATAAAGAGTTCTTGAAAAACTCTATTTCCTTGAAATTGGAAAATTTCAGTTTTATTATGAATCTTTGAAAAATCGTAACACACTCGGCACAAGTCGAGAATTGGAAAACTTTATACCGTTGGAAACCTCTTAGAAAGTACTATAAGTTCCTAGAAGACACCTTTTCATGAATCGAAGTGGAAAGTACTCAAAAATGAGCTTGAAGGTACAGACTCGGTTTACAAGGCAGAATTAAGTTGGATTTCGGCCAACTTTGAAAATTCGGCACGATTCACACGTTGCAAACCGGCCTCTGAAATTTGTAACTCAATTAGAGTTGCAAGTGAGGTTTATAGAAAAGCAAGCGGATCAAGAATCGGAGTTTCGAGTACCGAGATACGGTAGCTCAAAGTTGGGGGAATTCAAGACTGGAGAAGAATTTCCAGATTTGAACCTCCAACACTAGAAATTTAATTAGGTATCGAAACGAACTTGGATTGGTACCAAAATTGGCAGTATTTTACTCCTATATGAAAGGTATTTCTCTATCAAATTTCAGGGAAAAATACCCTCGGGAAGGTAGTTAACTAATCATCCAAAGTTCCGGAAAATTTCTAAGGCAATCTGCCTTTTGACTTTCATTTCCCAATTCAAATCGTTTAACCAAGAAAGCTATCCAACCATGGTTCATTTGTGAAATAAAGGTCTAAGATACATCCATGATACCTTTGGTAATGGTTTAGCATCAAAAATTTCAATTAATAAGATCACTCCCGGGTTTTGTCTCAAATCAGTCCAAATATTACGTTTTTCCAAAACAGGGCAGTCCTCTTGTTTTGGTCACAACTCAGTCAATTTAGCTCGGATTTGAGCATGGTTTATGGCGTTGAAAAATACATTCATAGGAATAAAAGTTGACGGAAGGAAACGTTCTGAAATTTGGCAAGTAACCAGCTCGAAATTGAGCCTCAAGTTGCTGCCTCTACAAACCATTCCAGCAGATCCGAGAGACAGGACAGCTATCTTAAAACGAATGGTTCGGCTCCTACAAATGGAATCAGAATACGTATTTTATACCGTTGGAAAGGTATGGATGTCTAGTTTCGAATGCCACTGACAGCACTCAATTTCGACGTCGGAGGACAAAGTTATGGTCAAAATGCTACCGCTGGACAGGGTTATCCGAAAATAATTTTCTAGCTTGCCTAGTTCACGAATAAATTCATTTGCCCATCTAAACGTTAATGTTTTCCAATGAAAATTTTTACACATATAACATAACATATAAACATCAGGTTCACGCCAATAAATCACCAAAAATTGGTCTTATCATGGCCGAACAAAACAGGGGCAGTTTCGGAAATTTCTTGTCATGACCTCAACTTTGAGTTTCCAACAATAATACTCCATAAATCCATCATTTTAACCACTAAACTACCATTAAATCCAACATTAATCCTCTAATCAGCAACAACCCAAGTGTGGGAATTCATAGAGCCCACTTTTTAAATTTTCCAACAATATCAAGCCATCCATACACATGCAATAGCTTAAAGATGTATTTCTACCATCATAATCCAAGTTTAAGGTGTAGGATGAGGTTATACCTCCTTAGTGCTTTAAACCAGAAATTTTCGGTCCTCAAGAGGCTCCAAGAAACCGTGAAATGCAGCCCTTTAATTTGCTAGATCCAACCTCCAAGTAGTTTGCTAGATGGTCTTCAAGTTTGGTGAAGATTGATTGAAGTTTTGTGGTTAATTTGATGAAGAAATTTTTGAAGCAAGGGAGTGAGAGAGAGGGAAGGCTGGCCGGCTGTTGGTGAGAGAAGAAAGAGTGAAATTTGATCAAGGTTAGCTTCCAAGAGAAGATTAAAATGAGTGGTGTAAATTCACTCCAAAGTCAACCCTCATTAGGGCTCGTTTGGTGCATTTAGGGCTCGATTTCGCTCGCGTTTGGTTCACTAGTGCACTAAACCTCTAATGTACTTATGTTCATATAAATATTATTCACTCTTTATTGTCTCGAAATAAGGGTCTAAAGTCCCTCAAATAAAGCCGCGCGTATGAAAACGCGTACCGACAATTTTAACGCTATTACGCAAAACCTCCAAGAAATTCTTATAACGATAATATTATTAACTATCACTTAAGTACTTAAATCTAAAATTATCTATTTTAAAGCCGTTGTACATGTCCCAAAATTTCCGGGCTAATTGTACTCCTAATTGGCAAAATTCTCCAAACGTATTTTCACCTTTTCTCTAAACAGGCTCCTAAGAAAAATAATTTTTGAAACGAGACACTTTAAAAATATAACGAAATTATATTGTCATGTATTTAGGTCTAATGAGACTAGAAAATATTTCTCGTGGTAAAAATCCAATTAGATAATTTATTAAGCCATAAATTAGGCTTAAAAATAATAGTTTTTACGAGTCCTCACACATGCACACTTACAATATCACTTGATCAATTATCAACCTTCAATCTCAACTAAGTCGAGTGCGATAAAGTACACCCTCGACTTAGAAGGCGAGGGACAATTGAAAACACTTAACAATATTTCATAATAAGCACATTTGCCATATAATTACACTTAGGTACACATAAGCAATTTAACACATAAATTCGGAAAACACTCACCAAAGATTCAAATGACTACTCTCGAGTCTCGAGTTGGTTTCCTGGTTCACGGCTACTTCCTAGTACAAGTTAATAATTCTAAAGTGAATATTCATTTTATATACAACCACTCATCTTACATAATTTAAGGTTTAAGTAACTAAAACCCAAGTTCCTAAGCTTATAAAACGAATCACCAAAATCTAGCAACCTTCCTTACGTTTGTCTTCAAGATTATTAAGTTTGGTAGCTTTAAAACAAGGTTAATGTACATATACACCAAATTTTAATATCATATAAAACACTTGAACTAAGATTAACTCATTTCCAATCTAATGTGCAAGGATTAAGACAAGCAAACATTTCATTTCTTCCGTCTAGGCTAAAACAGATTCTAGTTTGACCTTAAAGTACAAATATAATATATTCAATATTCATTTATCATTTTATTTTGAAACTCATTGACTTTATTGTTTTAATCAAGAATTATACCTGTTTTCCCAAGTTAATAATTTATAAGATATTTATTTTAGAATTAAATCATTTTCCACTCAAGATTCTAAGATTACGGTTTAGGAGTACTTCATTGGTCCCCTTTTTAATTAATTAAACTCAAAGTTATTTGTAAGTTAAATTTTATTCCACTACACCAGTCCCTCAAATTTTATAGTCTTTAAAATATTTGTGAAGACAATATTAAGTAAGTAGAAGCCAATTTAGGTACATAATTATCATGAGTTTTCCCCTCATTTGCTTTAGTTTAACTCTACTTGTGGAGCTGTATATAGCCATTAAATCTCAGGGTAACCGTAGCTATCATCTATGAAAGCTTACAAAGTTGGAAATTAGAGGAAATGCTGGTTCAAAGTTGGTTCCTCACGGCCATTATCAAAGCAAAGTGCATCCGGGAACAAAAGGAAAGCAGCAAGAAAGACAGCTTTGCCACCCTCTGATGTTTTGATCACAACTGGAGTTACGCTTATCGGATTGAGGAATTTTATAGCGTTTCGAAGCTAAGACATAGACCTACATTTCTTCTGAAGACATCGACATCCAGTTATCGCGTTTTCAAGGCCAAAAAGGGACGGTCACAAGCACAATCTGTTTCATTTTCTTTGTCAGCAACCAAAACTAGTAACGTTACTTCAAGCTTTCGACAAAAACTCTATTCTTTCACTTGCTTCAAGCTCTAAATATTTAAAGTACATTCAGTCCAGCATATACCAAGGCAAATTGCATCTAGTTTCAACAAATTATTCAACCCAAAAGCTACGCACAACAATCTGTCATCAACTAATTACAATTTACAGCAGTATAACAGTTTAACATGTGGTGTTTTCTCATAATTTTCTTTTCAGTTTCATGCTCCAACTAGACATGCAGGGGATGATCATTTAACTACAGACCATCTTAAGCAAAACATAGAAATTTATAACCAAAAATCCAAGAGAAAAGCTGAACCAAGATTTATATCCTTTCTCGGCTATAAAGCTGGTTCGTAGCAGCAAGTAATGCCTAAAGACGAGTTTCTTCTACTAGATCCCTCCATTTTATGCTCAAACCTCTCATGCATGAAGAAATCAAGACAGCTGAAACTTTTCCATTCCCCCCCCCCACTCGGATGAAGCTGGAAAAATTCCAGTAAGGATCTTCCATCGGTCCTCCCAATTTCCAACTTTTCCCAAATTTCTTCAACTAAACTTCTTGTAATACCTGAGATAACCATATGACATGCTTTTCTTATATTATATTTTCCATTTTTACACTGCTAATGAGCTGAAATTCATGTAATTAACTCCCGGTTGCTACAACTTCAGTCAAATAATCATTTTAATCTCAAACCAGAATTTTTCTTCAATCGAAGCTCATTTCCTCTGCTAAAACTTATCTTGCAGCTTGTAGATATATATATATATATAGGGTTAATTCCACTTTGTCCCCCCAAACTTTGGACGATTACCCACTTAAGTCCCTAAATTTCAAAATGGGACACTTAAGTCCCTAAACTTATAAATACCTCCCACTTAAGGAAAATTATTAACAAATCCTGAATGCCGTTGGTGGTCAAAGTGTCCCATTTTATAAGGGTTTAGGGATTTAAGTGTCCCATTTTATAAGTTCAGGGACTTAAGTGGGAAGTATTAATAAGTTTAGGGACTTAAGTGTCCCATTTTGAAGTTTAGGGACTTAAGTGGATAATCGTCCAAAGTTTGGGGGGACAAAGTGGAATTAACCCTATATATATATATTCATTTATACTCAATAAATAAGTATTGATCACAGAGAATTTACCTCTTTCCTTTAAGAGTTAAAAATTGCAGACTGACCAGATTTTCCCAGCTTTGTTTCCTCAAGGTCTGCACCAGCTATCCCTCCTATTTTCCTTGCCTTTCTCTTATTGATTATGATCAGCAGATGATGAAGCTAACCAAATTTTCTCTCCCTCACTCTTAGTTCCACTCCCTCGATTCCGTTTTTGGAAAGAAAGAAAGAAAGCTGCCTTGTGTTTCTTTCCTCTCGGTCACCGCCCAACTAGCAATTTCTTTCTCTTTGTTTCCTCTCGGTTATCTTCCAGAAGACGGCTTCCTTAGGTTGCATAGTAGTTTAACCAAGATTCAGGGTTAGTTAGGTCATTAGTATTAACTTATTTGCTCACTAAGGGGCTGCGGTTTTATTATTTCATGCATTGACTCCAAACTTCATTTGTTCTAATTTATATACCCTTACAAAATTCTCGTACATTAATCTAGGAGATTTTCATACATTCGGTTTTAAAGGAAAAACAACTAGACATATAATTTATTCAACTGTATAATATATGCTACGTGTCTAGTAATATATGCAAATGACACAATTTACAATATACATACCATGTGTTTATTTGATTCATAAAAATTTTTCTACACCAATCTACGATATTTCTAATTCTCGATTTCATAGAAATTCAATTAGACATTTAATTTAACCACTTATTCGTTATATGTAATATTTCCAATATCAAGGTAAATAAAATAAAATAAATGCAAACCACACACCTGATTTTCTCGAGTTCTCACATTAATCACCTTAATTTTCATATATTTTAGGTCAATTTCAGGAGATGTAAATATATGAGCATAAAAAATGTATCAATATAACTACTTGATCAAAATTGTAGCAAATTTTGATTTGTTTTTTCTTTCTATCATAATTTTCTTTGTCTATCTTAGGTGTTTTATATAAAATATTAAAAATAAGTTATTTTTGCTAAAAATTGACACTCATTTGGATTTTCTTTTCATGCAGTTTTTTTCAATAAAATAATTTCCATGATTTAGTTTAAAGTTTTAGCCTATGCATTGCACAAATAAGAATTCTAGTTCTAACTTCATTCTAAACCTTCAAAAACTCCAAAAAGAAATGAAAAATTATTTGAATGTTGCACTATTTGCATAATAAATTCAATCATTAATATAATATTTATAAAAAATACAATCACCAAAGCATCGGTAGCTATCATTCTATTATAGGAATATCACAAAATTTACAATGTTGGGGCTAATTTACAAAACAATATATATTACCCTGAAAAACTTTAAATTGGTCTCGTATAACATATACCCTATCTTAAATTATTTTGATAATCTGTATAATTGCTATGTTCTCTCTACAGTTATAACATAAAAAAATTAATTTTGAAGAGTATCTTTTTGGGTTAAAATAACGAAACAAGTCCTACTTGATTAGGTTTAAGAAATGGTTTACATCGCAATTTAGGTTCCTTAGAACTTTGACTTGTGATAGGCTCCACCGTATCTATATCTATTATTATGAGATTTATGAATGGAAACTCATCCCTTGTCGGCAACATGTTGTAGTAAAGAATTTTGCCCGGATTACATGAATAGTACAACTTATTTGCTAAATTAAGATAAACCGACTGATTGTACATATTGCTATAGCATATGCCATCTTATTTCGTTAATACATCCATAAAACTGGAGTTTTAGGATTACCAGCAATGAAGTGTTTGTGAACTCCTTCCAATTAAATCCATGTCAATCACTTCCATGACAATCTATATAAATGAAAACAAAATATAACTTAAAAAAATGAGTATTTTGGGTTAAAACTTAAAAAGTATACACATTAACTAAAACAAGGACACAGTACAAATAGTTGAATGTAGCCTATCCCATACTGTCTCAAAATTACATTACATTAGGCGGTTCTGCCCAGAGACCGTAAATATTTACAATAGTGAGTTAATATTTGCTTGTATAAAATAGTATTATAACAATGTGTTGGTGAACAGCCACGGATTTAAGGGGGGGCTGGTGGGGGCTTAAGCCCCCCCCCAAGCCGCCGGAAAACCCCCTATATATAGGGGATTCCGGCGGCCAGCCCAGCCAGTTGGGCGGTGACGGCAACGTGAATAATCAACAAGATGAAGAAGACCTTGTGGATTATTCTCACTTTCTGTTTGAGCCTGATCCTCCAGGTCTTTTTTGAGACAAATAAATAGAGGCAAATGGCAATAGCAGTAGCGAGTGATACACACACACATCCATTTTCTTTTCATGACAAAATTGTGTAGTGTTTTATACTGGCAAGTACTTCAGCGGAACCTATGGAGGATGATGACAATCTAAGTTTTGTTTTCCCCTGCCTTCCTAAAAATCTTTCTTATTCAAGGACAATTAAGAGTATTTGGTGTGGATGAGGCCAATAAGGCGGACGCGGGAGTCGTCCAACTTACCCAATTCGGAACTGAAAGACATTGTAGGCATTAATGCAGGGAAATAACATGAGAAGTACTTGCAATCTTCTCAAGTAAAACTCAAAAAACTGATGAGGCTGTAGACGACATTAATTTATTTTCTTTTCTTTATTTGTTTGGTTTAGCAAATTTGTGTGAAGAGATCATGTCCCCCATGATGACTTGCGAGTTCATAAACCCATGATGACCTGCGGGGGCTTTTCTACCAATTCAAGCATTTTAAATTTGGGAACCTTTACTCAATTCTTCAATAATGCCTTGCTAGGTTAAGAGGAATAATCACACACATCGCTTTTTTAATAATGATAACGGGCCGGATAAATACGTATGCAGCCTGCAAATCCTTCAATTCAATGCTTTCTATTTCGAACCATTTGGTACTTATTGGAGAAGTCTATGTATAGAAAATAGATGTAGATTTATTTTGCAATTAATCATTTAATTGCCCGACCAAGACCAATGGTCTTCTTCCTTCGCTTTTTCTTTTTCAGGATGCATAAAACTCCGAAACTGAAGAAGACAGAAGAATTGTTGGGAACCTTATCCCATACTTGGCATTAGTTCTACCAGTTGCGACTGCTTCTGTTGAAAGAGTATTTTCTGGAATGAATATTGTCAAGACTGATTTGCGCAACAAAATGGGAGACGAGTGGATGAATGACTGTCTGGTTGTATACATCGAGAAGGATATTTTTGCAACAATTGAAAATGAGCAAATATTGCAGCGTTTTCAACGGATGAAGACTCGCAGAATGCAATTGCCTCCTCTTCGTTATTCGAGTGCAACAACTACCAATACTTCAAGTGTTAATCAATAACAAATTTTTGGGTATGTATAATTATATGTTTTTATTATTTTTATAATTATTGATTCTAAATTTTACTTATTAAATATATTTATTTCGTCACAAAAAAAAATTTTAATACACTTCAGCCCCCCCAAAAATAAATTTCTGGCTCCGTCCCTGTTGGTGAACAAGTTTGGATCAATTTAAACATAACAAATTGTTGTATATGGAAGTTTGTTATAGTTATCACTAGCCAAAGAAGCATTTCTAATGCCATTAAGATATAGAGATAATACAAATAAGTTATTAGCAATTGAGAGTGAAATCATTATTTATTGTGCAAATCAGTTTATCATGAGATTTATGAATAAATACAAAAGCATGGATCAAGTTAGAGAGATGATTCAAGTTTGGTCAATACCAAACTCAAAATTGAACAAGAATATTGTTTTCTTATTTTAATTAAACTTCTCATTTATAGCTACATTATATTCTATAATAGAAAATTTATATTTATTTTACATCGAAATTTATAGTTTTTAGTTTACATTTTTATGACTGTGTTGCATATAGGTATAGGATAATTTTCTTTTGACCTCTACCAACATCACTAAACCCTTCTAACTATTCAGTATAGAGCTCTAGTTTTAAATTATAATTCAAACATGAATTTATCATGAAAAAATTAGTCAAAGAGAAAGAATTTTTTAATGACATTAACTATGTCAATTATTAAATTGGTTGATAAAGGTGTGTGTGTGTATATATATAGTTTGAATTATTATTTTATTTCCAAATGATTCTTTTGAAAGTATGTATGCATTGATTTATTAGCAAGTATGTATGCATAGATTTATAGATCAAATTAATGACAAATATTAAACCATTTGGCATCTTGATTAATTAAATATGTTTGGATTAGCTACTTTTGGGTGTGTTTTTTAAATATTTTACTATAACAGTATATATGCAAAAAAAAAATTTGAGATTTTTTGAGTTGTTTTTGTTCATGTAGTACTGTAGCACTGTATTTAAAAAACTTATTTTTGAAAAATAGGCCAATCCAAATGGAAAGTTTTTTAAATTTAGTAATAAGATATGTGATTTAATCAGGTGGAACTATGATAGATCACCTAATTAATATTTTAAATAGTATCAAATTATATGTTTTTTGAATGTATAGGTTCAAGTAAAATACTTTTTTTTTCTCTTTAAAACCAATTCTCTCCTCACTCTCTCTAAACATTTCTCCAACCAAAACTTCTTTCAACTCTCTCATAAGATCAATTTTTTTTGTTAGTCTTTCCCCATGAGAGGAGCAATCTCTCATTATTTTGTTTGAATAAAGTCTCTATTAGAGTTTTCTAGTGACAGTTTCTTCTATTCGAAATTGTTCTAGTATAGTTTTACTCTCTCCTAAAATTTTTTTTGTAAGAGTTTTGTTATTTTTTTACCATTTTTCTATTAGAACTAAGATTTTATAGATCTGTAATTTCTCACGTCGATTAGGTTAGATCTATTTTTCTCTTTGGATAAGAAAATATTTTAATCATATATAACTGTCAGAAGGCATGCACAAGTTTGTTGGGTTGGAACAATTTATATGAATTGAATATGTTTTGGAGGTTACAATATTATTTTTATGATTTTTATTTTTTTTTCAAAATTGTTGTATGATTTTCTAATCTTTATGTATTTTTAGTCATTAATGCATATTCATGGCAATAAAATTATGTTTGTTACTAAAAAAATAAAAAAGAAATACCCTTCCTCTAAACTAGCTGGATGGCGTTAGAGTGTTTATAAGTACATAATCAAATGCTAACAATGAATGAGTTGTATCCCCACTCAAAAAAATTACTATAAATTAGGATAAAGGAGTTGCCCCTAAAATCCATATGGACTTGATGGTTGAGTAGATTTCAAGAGAAAATGCTTTAATTATGTCTTATGGGTCTTATACAATTAAAGTACATAGCCGATGGAGTAATTTAGATTTCCTCTATGTTGTTCCATGTTACATCACCATGCAAAATATTTTTGGTCTCAATATATGATATGCTGGAGGAAAAATTGGTTGGGTTGAAAGCAATTGACAGGAGTAAGATGCCAATCCTAAAGTTCCAGTTAGATGGTGTATTCACAAAGATTCCATATGGTCTTGTTTGTAGACAAAGAAAATTTATTTAATTTATTTTAGTCAAGATTTATTTAAATTAAATCGATCTTGATTAAATTAAATTAAATTATAGAAGTCCATTATGTTTTGGACTGGCAAATTGGGCCAATATTATATGGGCTATTAAATCAAATTAAATTCATAGTGTCCATTTAAGTTAGAGTGAATTGATTGCTTTATTAATTCACAGTGGACTATTTGGGTTGGCCCAATATTTAAGCCCAAGTTAAATGGATTTCTTGGGTAACAAGTGGTCCAAAATGCAGGAAGATTCTGAGGGTTTTCTTGAAGACCTAGCCTACATATTTTGGCTATAAATAGAGGTCTTCCCTCAAGGCAAAGACAAAAGAAAAATCCCTAGAAACTCTGTCAAATTTTCTCAAGAGCTTTCTTCCTCAAATCCAAGTCCAATTCAAATCAAACAAATCCTCCTGCTATCGGTGTTGAAGACCTGAAGTTCCAAGTGTTTGACGCCATCATCGAATCAATTGTTTTCTACGTCAAAATTGTAGGAAACACCATTTCGATTGGAGAACAAGTCTTGTCGGCCCTTCAATTGAAGCTATTCGAAGAAAAGAATCAGGTAATTAATTTCTTTGATTCAAGAACCTTCAGAGATTGTAACCCGCTTATTATTTGATTTAATCAATTTGATATTTGTGCAAGTTTTCTTGTCTTTTATTTTAGGCAACAAAATTTGTGCTTACAAATTTCTGACACGCCCAGTGGGACTATCTTTGCCTCTCATCTCTTTTCTTCCAACAACTTCAAAGTTTCAAAGTTCGATGGAGTTCAAGAAGGTGAACTTTTCTCTTGAAGGCTTAGTTGCTGATGTCTCAACCACTCAAGGGACGTAGTATACTGCACCTCTGACAAGGAGTAAGGCCAAGAAGTTAGCAGAGAAGACTAAGGCGAACGTTGTGACTGAAGTAGCAAATCTCGAGATGCTTTCTAACAAGAAAGGAGCCCATGATGAATCCATTGGTAGCCCAAGTGATTCTGCTGCCTCTGTGGTGATGCCCGTCATGATGACCAATACCACAACTGTGGAAGACCAAATCTCAAATCTAGCCAAAATTGTCGAAGGGCTAGTAGTGCATGCCCAAAGTCAAGATGCCAAGATAGTCAAATTAATGGATATGGTGGAAAATATAGGCGAAAATAGCCTTAGTATGTCCAAACAGAAATTCAAAGTGCAAGATGAAGGGGACTCGTCATCAAGGGAGAAGGAAAAAGAGGATGCGAAGTCACAAGCCGCGAAGGAATTTTCGATCTCCCCTGATGGCACCATTCATGTTGACAATCTGAAGGAATTTATCGAAGGCACAATCAAGGACAAGATTGGTGGAGGTGCCAAGTCATATAGTGGTTACACCAAACCTTACACCGCTAGAGTGGAAAGTTTGAAAATGCCTGTGGGGTATCAACCTCCAAAATTTCAACAATTTGATGGCAAGGGCAACCCTAAGCAACATATAGCACACTTCGTGGAAACTTGTAACAATGCGGGCACTGATGGTGACTTGCTCGTTAAGCAGTTTGTTCGCTCGCTGAAGGGTAATGCCTTTGATTGGTACACGGATCTGGAGTCTGGAACCATTGACAGTTGGGAGCAGCTAGAGCATGAATTCCTTAGTCGCTTCTATAGCACAAAGAGAACTGTCAGCATGACTGAACTCTCTAATACACGTCAATGGAAGAGTGAACCTATCATTGATTTTATCGACCGTTGGAGGAATCTAAGCTTAAATTGCAAAGATCGAATTTCTGAATCTTCCGCGATCGAGATGTGCATTCAAGGTATGCACTGGGGACTCAGATACATCTTACAAGGTGTACAACCAGGAACATTTGATGAACTGTCCACAAAAGCCCATAAGTTGGAGATTAATCTTGATGGACAAGAATCGCCAATTCCTGACCCTTACAAGGCCAAAGAGAGACAAGAAGCGAGGAAAGGGGGCAAGCCACCATTTAAAATGAAAAGAAGGAGGCTATGGCTACAAGTGTAACACCCTTTAAGGTTGTTCCCAAAACTGCCAGGAGAGAAGACAGCAAGATCAATGCACATCAAGAACAAGGAAAGAGGAAACCAACTCTCAAGGAGATGCAGGATAAGGAGTACCCTTTCCTTGATTCTGATGTCCCTGGTATGTTTGACGATCTGTTAAGTATAAACTTGATCACGCTTCCTGAGATGAAGCGACCTGATGAGGCCAGGAACACTGACGATCCAAATTACTGTAAGTATCACCGATTGGTCGGGCATCCCATTCAAAAATGCTTTGTCTTCAAAGACAAAGTAATGGAGTTGGCAAGACAGGGAAAAATTCTCCTTGAAGAAGACAAGGCGAGTGTGAATCAAACGTCCATTGGTTCCCTGCAGTCCATGGAGGATAAAAGGGTCATGGTGCCTGTATTGCCAATAATTCAATTTGGATCACTTGATCCTATAGAAATCAAACAAGAAGGTGCAATCAAACAAGAAGGTGCTCCTTCAACTCTTCAGGAACATGTATATGAAAATGAAAAGGCGCTACAGTCTGATGTGGATGATGAAGGATGGACTCTAGTCACGCGAAGAAGGAGGCGGAAGTCTTGTCCATCTAGTAGGGCGAGCAAGGTCTTAACAAGAAGTATGGTGATTTGGAAGGGAAAAGAGAAAGACGTAAAGAAAACTAATGATTGTCATAATCTTCAAGGAGGCCGAATCTTCAAGTAAAAGTCACGAATTCCTATCACTTTAAAAGAATTTTTGCCAAATGAATTCTTTGATGTTGATGTGGTCGCAAGTCACACAACGCGAGTAGATCATATCGAGAAACAAAAAGATAATACTTGCGAATCTCTCTGTGAAATGGCCCTTGCATCCACCGGCAATGAAAAAGGTCGTGTGCCTACCAGCAATGAAGAGGTGAACGTCACAAGTATCACTTTTACTAGTGAAGACTTGTTGCTTGGGTCAACACCGCATAACCGTCCTTTGTTTGTGACTGGTTATGCAAAGGAGCAAAAAGTGAATAGAATGTTGATAGATGGAGGTTCCGCAGTCAATATTCTCCCTTTAAAAACTCTGAAGGAGCTTGGTATCCCGGTTGATGAACTCTCCAATAGCCGACTGATGATTCAAGGCTTCAATCAAGGAGGGCAAAGAGCTCTTGGGTCACTAAATTTGGAGATAGTCATTGATGACATGACGTCCAGAGCACTATTGTATGTGATAGATGCTAAAACAACATACAATGTATTGTTGGGAAGGCCCTGGATTCATGAAAATGGAGTTGTACCTTCAACTCTTCATCAATGCTTCAAGTACTGTCAAAACAGGGTGGCAAGAAGTGTGAAAGCTGATGATAATCCTTTCACTGAGGCGGAAGCATATATCGCCGATGCCAAATTTTACATCAGAAGGCACATTGCGAAGGATAAAACTGAACAACCTCTATCTCGGGATAAAATCCAGAACCCCGAATCTCCAAATGCAAAAGGGGAGAAAGTGATGACTTCGAAATCAAAAGAGGAAGTTCATGAAGAAACTGATATTTCATTACCAAATAATGAATCAGTTGTCTTTCGCTGCCCTCCCAAATCAAGAATGGAACAGGGACAGTCACCTGCAATTCAGCATGAAACTCTAAAAGATTTGACTCTTCCGGTAGCTCATCTTGATACAAAAAAGGCGTCATCTTCTCAACTTAAAAGGTCTAACTTTTTAAGCAAAGAATTTGAAATTGAACAAGACACCATACTAAAGTCAAGAACTAAAGAAGGTTTTGATCCTATCGCTTATCAGCTTCTCGCTAAGGCTGGATACGATCTCAAAGAATCTGCGGTGTTAAATGTTTCATCCCGTCAATCTACCAGTGACATGATTCATGAGTTGAATCCTACCCAAAAGATGTTGAAGGAAAAGGGATACGCCATTGAAAATCCCAAATTTGGCCTTGGCTACTCCTCTCCTACACCAATCCGCATCAAGATCAATAGAGTTAGTAGCCAATATATTGCTGTAGAGGATGAGTCTTCTCAAATAGTTGGTAAATCTCAAGCTTTTCACGAAAAGGAGAATAAAATTCCACGGGTATCTGTTTTTAAGAGATTAGGACCACAAAAAAGACAAAAATCTCAAAACTCTCATAAGAGTAAAGGAAAAATGGCAAAGTCATTGCAAAATCTTGAAGAACCTTCTGATTGTCCTCATAAATTTGGTAGCATCATTCCTTCGAGAATGAGAAGATGTACAGACCTTGTAATAAAGTGTGGGACTGAATTGAGGGTCAGGGAGCATACCGTGGTGTACACAAGACCAAAAGAGGATGATGAAGAGAGTGTTGCTTCATGCAATCATATAACCATAATTGACGGTGACTCGCCTGAAGAAGAAGAAGATGCTGAAGACGCTCCACCTGAATTGGAGGAAGGTGTTAAGGCTACTGTGGATGATCTAAAGGAGATCAATCTTGGTACTTCAGAGGACCCGCGTCCAATATACATAAGTGCTTCACTGAGTCCTGACGAAGAGAAGGCATATATTGAACTCTTGCGGGAGTATCAAGATATTTTTGCATGGACTTATAAAGAAATGCTGGGTTTAGATCCAAAAGTGGCCGTCCACCATTTGGCTGTTAAAAAGGGAGTTCGACCTGTGAAGCAAGCACAACGGCGATTTAGACCTGATTTGATTCCGTTGATCGAAATGAAAGTCAATAAACTCATTGAAGCCGGGTTTATTCGTGAAGTTAAATATCCCACATGGATTTCGAGTATCGTGCCTGTGCGAAAGAAAAATGGACAAATCCGCATCTGCGTCGATTTCAGGGATGTTAACAATGCTTGTCCCAAAGATGACTTTCTTTTACCGATCACTGAACTCATGATTGATGCAACTACTGGGCATGAAGTTCTGTCATTTATGGATGGCTCTTCTGGATATAATCAAATTTGATTGGCACCGGAGGATGAGGAGCTCACTGCATTTCGTACTCCTAAGGGTATTTATTGTTATAAAGTGATGCCCTTTGGTCTCAAAAATGCTGGTGCCACATATCAAAGAGCAATGCAAAGTATCTTTGACGACATGCTTCATAAGAATATCGAGTGTTATGTGGATGATTTAGTTGTGAAATCAAAAAAAAGAAGTAATCACTTGGAAGATTTGAGACAAGTTTTCGATCGGTTGAGAAGGTATCAACTCAAAATGAACCCTCTCAAGTGTGCATTCGGAGTCACGTCGGAAAAATTTCTTGGTTTTGTGGTTCGCCATCGAGGCATTGAAATTGATCAGGCCAAAATTGATGCTATATTGAGGATGCCTGAACCTCGTGACATTCATGAATTGAAAAGTCTTCAAGGGCGATTAGCTTATCTGAGGAGATTTATCTCAAATTTAGCAGGGAGGTGTCAACCATTTAGTCGCTTGATGAAGAAAGATGTGTCATTTCAATGGGATGAGGCATGTAGTAATGCATTCAATAGCATTAAATCTTATTTTATGAAAGCACCTGTGTTGGTTGCACCTATTCATGGAAAGCCATTACTCCTTTATATTGATGCCCAAGAACGGTCGGTGGGGGCATTGCTCGCTCAAGCAAATAATGAAGGAAAGGAGGTTGCCCTTTATTATTTAAGCAGAATGATGACCCCCAACGAACTAAACTACTCGCCAATTGAAAAGCTGTGTTTAGCCCTTATTTTTGCAATACAGAAGTTAAAGCACTACTTTCAAGCGCATAGTGTGAGGCTCATTTCCAGGGCGAATCCTATAAAATATGTGATGAGCAGGCCGGTGCTGTCTGACCGTCTAGCTAGATGGTATCTTCAGCTACAACAGTTTGAGATTATTTATGTGCCTCAGAAAGCTGTGAAAGGACAAGTTCTGGCGGATTTTCTTGCTGATCACCCTATACCTGCTGAATGGGAGTTAAGTGATGAACTACCAGATGAGGATGTACTCCTTATTGAGATTCGTCCACCATGGAAAATATATTTTGATGGTGCTGCTCATCGTCATGGGGTTGGAGCGGGGATTGTATTTGTGACTCCTGATGGAGGGATATTGTTATACTCTTTTACCCTAAGTCAACATTGTTCAAATAATGTCGCTGAATACCAAGCTCTCATACTCGGACTTGAAATAGCTGTTGACATGGAGCAGTTGGAACTTCAAATCTATGGTGACTCTCAATTGGTGGTTAACCAACTCTTAGGGAGTTATGAAATCAAAAAGTCCGAGTTAATTCCGTATCACAAATATGCAACGCGACTTATGAAGCGGCTTGGAGGTGCAAGTATTAAGCATGTTCCTAGAAAGGAAAATAAGCAAGTTGATGCATTAGCTGTGCTAGCCTCTTCGCTTGCCATGCCGGATCATGAGATACAAGTTCGTGTATGTCAAAAGTGGGTAGTTCCATCACTAATTGATGATGAAAATATTGAAGGAGGCGACGCTCATGTGCTCTCAACCTATGAAATTGACAAAGAAGATTGGAGACAACCTCTCGTTGATTATCTCAAGTATCAAAAATTACCTGAGGAGCAACGTAGAAGAACTGACATCCGTCGTCGAGCCCCTCGTTTTATCTTGTACAAAGACACGCTGTACCGAAGATCATTTGAAGGTGTACTGTTGCGCTGTCTGAGCGAAGACGAGGCATATCGGGCGATGCACGAGGCACATTCTGGAATATGTGAAGCACATCAATCCGGTCCCAAGTTACATTTTCGGATTAAAAGGATGGGCTACTATTGGCCTACTATGGTCAAAGATTGCATAGAATATGCTCAAAGATGTCAAACTTGCCAGTTTCATGCAAATTACATTCATCAACCACCCGAGCCGTTACACCCGACCGTTGCTTCTTGGCCTTTTGATGCTTGGGGCCTTGATGTTGTGGGGCCATTACCAAAGTCGTCCGGTCAACACTTATGTATACTGGCTGCGACCGACTACTTTTCTAAGTGGACTGAAGCCATACCGCTCAAGCAAGTTAGAAAGGAAGATGTGGTGAATTTTATTCGTGTGAATATTATTTACCGTTATGGAGCTCCCCGGTACATTATCACTGATAATGGAAAATCCTTCTCCAATGGCTTGATGGATAAGTTATGTGAGAAATTTAATCTCAAGCAACGCAAGTCCTCCATGTATAATGCCCCCGCCAATGGTCTTGCAGAGGCATTCAACAAAACTTTATGTAACTTGTTGAAGAAAGTGGTTGCAAAGTCAAAGAAGGATTGGCACGAAAGGTTAGGCGAAACTCTTTGGGCCTATCGCACCACATACCGAACTCCGACGCAAGCCACACCATATGCCTTGGTCTATGGTGTAGAAGCTGTTCTGCCCCTTGAGCAACAAATTCCTTCTTTGAGAATCGCTATCCAAGAAGGGCTCACGGAGGAAGAAAATGTTCGCCTGCGCCTTGAAGAATTGGAAGCTTTGGATGAGAAGAGATTGGAGGCCCAACAAAATCTGGAGTGCTATCAAGCCCGTCTCTCTAGAGTTTTTAATAAGAAAGTTCGACATCACTCCTTTCAAGTCGGGGACATGGTACTTGCCGTTCGAAGGCCAATAGTTATGACTCATCGCACTAAAGACAAATTCGTCTCTAAATGGAATGGGTCGTACATTGTTCGAGAAGTCTACATGAATGGTGCGGACAAATTGGTGGACAAAGATGGCGTGAAAGTTGGTCCTATAAATGGGAAATTCGTGAAGCTATACATGCCATAAAAAAAAAGTGAAATACTCCACGACGCATAAGTCTAAACTGCCTGTTGCTCCAAACCCGCATGAGCTAAAACTGTGGATAACAACCACCAATAGTGTAGCACGTGGTTAAACTGCTGAAACACTCCACCAAATCTAAAGTGGTAAACAAAAGGATACTCCTGACCCGCAAGAGTTTAAACTGTGAATGGTAGGAACTACGTGTGACTTGATTCCCTGTTGGGATACGTAGGCAGCTTAGCGGGCAATTTCTAAGTTCAGTTACAATCATATAAAACTAAATCCTTTGTCCGGATGATTCTTTTGTTAAAAAAAAAAAAAAAGAAGAGCGGTTCTCTTTAAGACAGTTCGAATTATTTTGTGGTATATACTTGAAAGTGTATTATTCAGATTACTAAATTATTTGGATAATTACCTTTTCAAGTGTGATCAAACTTATGCAAAGATGGAATTGTTTGTATTGCAGTTAATAGCTTAAAATGGTGGCTATTGAAAGAATAAGGAAAAACGGGGACGTCTGCAAGGATGTGAAAAAAAAGAGATCAAGCTTCATTATGAAATGTTTGTGCTCATAGCTACACGCTCTGAGCAGATAACAAAAGATGAAATTTGAAACAAAGTAAAAGATTGCAACTATTCCTAGAATTCAAATGACGACAGCTCCTTTCGGTTGCTTTCAAGCAATGCTTCCATCTTGTCAAAAGTTTGACTCTCCTCAGCAAGTAGGGGCGGGGAATTCTCAATCTTTCGAACTTCATTTTGTAAGTCGACCATCATGCCTTACACTCGGGTAAGCTCATCTTGCTCTTCTCGTAGCCGTGAAAGTGTCTCCTTCCTGTGAGTATCCAAGAACTCAAGCCGCTTCCTCAACTCGACTTCCTCGCGATCAATCTCCTTAAGTTTCAGCATGTGCGTTGAGATCTTTTCCGCTTGTTGTTTCTCCTTACTCTGAGCATCTCTAAGATGTTGGGTGGCAGTAGAAAGCAACTCATTATATGATTCAACTGAAATTTTATTTGAGAGGGAAGATTTCACAGCGACGTAACGAGCTGCATTTGCAAAGAAAGCCTTTAAAAGGTCTTGTAAATTTGAGATATCCGTGGCATTGAAACTTTGCATTTCCTCCATGATTTCGCTTGCTTTCATTTCAAGAGCAGGCATGCGCTCTAAGGCTGTTTGAGATATTATCACCCTCAAGTTATTCCACAACATTTGGATATAGTCTCGACGGCATGTTGAGATCACACTTTGGGGGCAAAATTCAGACACTTGAGGTGCCCTTGGCCACGATGGTGGATCGAAAATTTTGAGTTTCTTTTGGGCCGATGGAGTCATATGTTCCACCTTCTGTGGCGTAATTTGCTGAATCACATTTTCATCCTCTACTGCCTTTTTGGAATTCTCACTAGCACCCATTTGTTGGGTAGAACTGACCACTTGTTTGGCCAAAAGTTCAAATGCAGTAGGTCCTTCAATTGATACTTGACTTGGTTCTCCATCATCAATGAAGATTAAGTCTTGATCATCCAACTGTAGGGAAAACGTCATGAGACAAATCATGTATATGAAATTGACAAGTAGATTTCAAATGCTAAATTAAAGAAGGCAAGGGGGGTCCTTACAATATTGGCACGGCTTATACCAGGCACAGATATATCCGGAATGTCTTTAAAGAGTTCTTTAGGATCTAAACCAATATCATCCAAAGGGAAAGTCATTACCTTGGACTTCTTGCGCTTCTAATGCTGGTCCGTGCTAGTGGATTGTTCATCCTCCTCATCAAAAGGCTCGCTCCTCTTCTTCTCATGTGAATTGCAAGAATCATGATCAATGGCTTTCACAATTTTTGAAGGAAGACGAAATGAAGTACCCTTCGAAAATTGTTCATTAGGGGTAAGGTTCTCAAGGGTAGCAACCTTGTTGTTTGAACTCTTCAAAATTTCCTTCTCGTTTCTCACAGTCTTTTGTTTCATCTCAAGACTGTTATCAACTTTGGAGAGATTGTTCAGGTTTGCAAGTTCCTTCCCTTTTGACCTCTTCTGCTCCCCACTTGATTGGACACTCTTAATCAAAGTATCACGCCCTTTGAGGAGATAATCATCATGTACCGTAGACCACCATGTTTGAAAGCCTGAAGATGTGTGCTTGCTAGCATTCAAGGGATAGCTAGGAAAAAGTATCTTTGACTCTGTTTTACTACGAATGGCAGTGCGCCAGAGTATTCGACTCAAGTCATAATTTGTGGAACGCACATCTGCCCCGAGTTCCTGTGGAGGAACTTGATAAAACCCGAATTGTCGCGCGAATCTATATGGACTATATGGCTCAACAAGGAAATTCCCTTCAGCATGCAAAACTAAGTAATTTGAGCAGGCGTTTACAAAATAACTTAGTTCGAGATTTGCTAGTTTGCCATCGTCAATAAAGAGTTCATTGCGATTCTTCACAAGAGAAGTGATTCCCCAAGTTACTTTATCTCCCTGATGAATGAGGTCGCGAGCACTATTTTCATCAAAGTATCGTGCGCCACCCTCTCCAGAATAGTTGGTCATGGTAGGTCCAGGCATGGTATTTGGAGTCGAATAATGGGTAGAGAAATAACTCGCTAACCAATCATATACGTAGTGCACCGGAAAAGCCAGACGTGCACACCCTGGGGTAGCTAAGTTTGAAATTTTATCAAGCCCACGGTATATGTTTAGCAGGACAGGAACAGCAAGGCAAGTCTTACGACCGGCAGCCATCATACTAGCCATTTTGAAAGTAGATGATCTAATATAATGGGTGTCCTCATCTGGTAAAACAAAGACACAGAGCCAGCAAGATATAAATGCTGCAAGATAACTCTCTTCCCGCAAGTGAAGTTTAACTCCGATGGTATTAAATACACCATTGTCTTGACTTGAAAATTTGCGCGGTTGTCCAATTTCGCCATCCGGATTTTGGGTTGCTTGAGCACGAGATGCCCTCTTTATCCTTCTCTGCTTTGGCTTTGAGTACCTGGTTTTGCCTTTAAACTAGAAATTAATCCATTGGTCAGCAGAAACTCCAGCTTTGTTGGATTCCCCACGTTGGAGATGATGTAAGGCTGCGAACAGATACTCACAACTTTGTGGAATATGCCTTAATTTCTTTTCATTAACCCCAGTTAGCTCCTCCGCGCATGGGATTACCTCTTCATAGATACCCCCGATGATTGGAAGTCCCCCTAACTTGTGCAAATCCCAAAGTGAGAGAGACAGCTCTCCAACAGATGTATGCAAGGTATTAGTGTCCGGACACCACGTCTCGCAGAATGCTCTAAGTACATGGAGGTTCCTATCATATGTGAAAAGCGAAGCATATAAGGCATCAAACAAGCAATTTTCACGGAGCACTTGTTTGCTCCTGCCGAGAATATCCTCCAACCACTCCCAATAATTCTCGATGTAACTGAATGCACCACTGAGTCTCAAGGAAGGACCCCAGTGTGCATCTCCATCTATGATCCGCCTGCCAAGGGTTTGAAAAGGAGTTGTCCTTGGCTCCTTATCATGAATAAGGGATTTCAAGGAGTGAACCTTCGTGCCATCATCTTGAGGAAGTTTGAGTGACCAATCCTTTAACTCTGGGTACTGGTGAGAAGGCCACTTACCTGAGTAACTTCCTTGTATAGGGGGATGCACCAATAATTTCGTTCCTTTGTCACCAGAGTCACCATCGCTGTCAGTGATAAGGAGATACTTTTCATTTGAAAAAGCGACTTCCTTGAACACCACCATTGCATCAAGACTAACCTGCAGCAAAAGGAAGGAAAAAGAATGTTTGGTTAAAATGGCATGGTCGAAGATAGTAAAAGCTTCTTGAATTTTGGGGTGAGTTTTATTGAAGTGGGTAGTCGTGTATTATTTTTCATGTACTCCTCAAACCATAATATGGCTCTCGTGGGAGTTTGACGTTGCGCCTTCTTCAAATTGAGTGGTCACACTCTCCTTCATGTACTCCTCAAGCCATAATATGGCTCTCGTGGGAGTTTGCGGTTGCGCCTTCTTCAAATTTTGGTTGCGCCATTTCTTTTGTACTCCTCAAGCCATAATACGGCTCTCGTGGGAGTTTGCGGTTGCACCTTCTTCAAATTGAGTGGTCACACCCCCTCTTCATGTACTCCTCAAGCCATAATATGGCTCTCGTGGGAGTTTGCGGTTGCACCTTCTTCAAATTGAGTGGTCACACCTCCTTCATGTACTCCTCAAGCCATAATATAGCTCTCGTGGGAGTTTGCGGTTGCACCTTCTTCAAATTTCTTGGTTGCATCGTCTTCATGTACTCCTCAAGCCATAATATGGCTCTCGTGGGAGTTTGTGGTTGCACCTTCTTCAAATTGAGTGTCCACCGTGTATGTTGTAACGAGGGATCCTCCCTTCGTGGCAAAAAAAAAAAAAAAAAATGGCATTGACAAGAAATAAATGCCATAAAGTATGTGAATTACCTTAGCGTTTTGAAATCCAAGAGCTACGGTCCTAAAATTGTGGACACAATTGGGACGTCAATTTGCTCCAGCAAGAAGCGTCAATGTCAGCTGTAACTTGAAAAAAAAAAGGGAGTCCTTCAAGAGCAAAATTTTGCCTTGCTTCCTAAGAAGGGATATTCAAGAGAAGAGACACGCAAAAAAAAAAAAAAAAAAAAGGGGACGTGTTGCATGCATTGATGGGACAAGCTCTTCTGGTGGGTTATATTCGTCTCTAATGTCAAGTGTGGCATTGCTTAATCACTATGGTAAAGGCAACAGATGGTCAACAAAATAGATCAATTAAGTCCAAATCAAGCAAAATTCACCAATTTCGTCATGAGAAGTGGGCATGTTAATCATTGAAGTCTTTTGGATTTCTAGTTGCTACAAAGTCACAAGTCTATCCGTTAGGCTATATGTGTACTTATTGGATTGAGTCATTCAATACAATGGAAATTGACGTGTTTAACATGAATTCTAATTCAATATTATGAGTTGCATGTGCATCGAGTCAATTTGACAAGTAACTAGAGTGCGAAGCTACGCCATGGGAGTTTTGACAACAATTAAAGTTTGACAAAATCGAATTTTCAGCAGCAACAAGTGCCAAAAAAAAAAAAAATTCCAGCCACATCAAACGTGAGAAAATTGAATTTCTTAGCAAGAAAGTTTCCAAATAAGATTGTGAGTTACCTGGGGTGAAGTTCGCAAATTGTAATTCACCAAGAAGGCTGGAAAATTTTGGTGCGATTGGAATAGTATCAAGATGAAAGCTGGGAAACCTCACAAGCTTGAGAGCTTCGCAAGTTGTAATTCTTCAAGAAAGCTGAAAAAAATTTCGGTATAGCTTCGGGCAGCTCTACCTCTGTATATAAAACTCATATATGCTAGAAAAGAGGAAGTCAGTTTCTCATTCAATTGAGGAAGCTGACGGGTATTTTACATACGTGCAAGCTAAAAAATACCGAATTACACCCGTTCACTGCAAGTATACAGATCAACTAGTAGTTTAGGGTATATATCGGGTCGATCCCACAGGGAAGAGTGAACAATTACCGGTATTACTAAAGCTTCTCTATTATTTAGACTATCAATGAATTATAAGAAATTTAACCTACTGAAATTATACAAAATAACAAATAAAAGCTCCTTAGGTTGTGGTATCCCTAACTACTCATACAAGTGCTATATTTGGATCATTTAGTACTATATCTAGGCTAGTTAAGGTGTAATTTCCTTATGCATTTGAATCCTACTTTCGTAGTGAATCAATTATACTTATAACTAATCCATACCTATTCTCATGGTTATGAAATTAGCTACAAGTTCATTTCTTCAATGAAATTACATGAAATGAATCACTAAAAACCGCATAGATGCACCTCTACTTTCGTGAGTGTACTCCCTATGTTTAGCACTTCTTGAACTAGTGTTAAATCTCAACTTTCATTGCAGAAACAACACCTTAGATAATCACAATCAATGGTACCAGATTAATCATGATTTCAAGAGCCAAAGTGCTAAATAACTTGCTCAAATACCAGCAATCAAATAGCCAAATAATAAACACTAACAATCATAGGAAGTTCAACCAAACCCAAGGCTTAAACTTTAGAGACACATAAATAACATAAATTCCAGAACTTGTATATTAACTAAACTTGGAATCAAATACAAAAGATAAAGAGTTTGGAAGGAATACAACCCTTGTCACATGAGCTTTCTTCCTTGCCTTCTTCATCCTCCATTTTCATCCTAATCTAGATAATATACAAGAGTGGATGAACTAACTAGCTAAACTATACTACACTAATCTAATACTAAGAGAATGGAAAAACTACATTTCTGCACTTCCAAGCTTCTCCCGTATATGATTTTCTTTTGCATCCTCCAATGTCTCTGCATATAAGCTGATGAAAAGTCCTTCCCTTACCAGTCAAAAAATTCTGCTATGACTCTCCACTTTGATTCTCCAAATCTGAATTTGTTAAGGGAGTAAAAAATAATGGCTTTTGACTTGGAACCTTGGCTATATCTCTTCCTTATGTCTTCTGAAGCATGTGCAGCCTACGTTTTCTCTCCAACTCTAGCTGGAAAGTAGTGTGAAGATGAGAAAAATGGCTGAGCAAATTACAGAAATTCGGCTGCCATACACGTTTTTACTTTTGACCTCACTTTAACTGCATTTTTCTCCATGATGAAGGCCGAACTGGCTTTTGTGGAAAACACAAAAGTTGTAGCCCTTTGAATTAGAGTTCCAATGCTTCAAGAATCATCTAATTTGGAGATCAGCGGACAGAGATATGGTCAAAATACCATAGACTGGTCAATTCTGGGCTTCAGCTTTCGACCATCCAGATAAGTTTCTGTGTTTCGACCTTTTGACCAAGAAAACGGCTGAATTGGACTTTGATGTCTTCATACCAAATGTAGATATATCTCTTAGCTTCAAAATGGTACCAAGATCACCTTGATCCGATCATTGTAGCTCCTGATATAGTCAAAATACGAAAACGTGTCTGAGTTGTCAAAGCTGACTTTTCTTGATTTTTGTCCTCAAATTGCATTTCTTCCTTTTACACTTCATATTTTATTTTCACCACTTTAATCCATCATCAATCATCCAAATATCTTCTCAATGCACTTCATTTGATGATTGAATCATTAAACCTACAAAATATGAAGTTTTTCCCATAAAAATCAATAGAAATGCAATGTTAGCCACTTTAACATAAAATGTAGATTTTTACCAAAACCTTAGTTATTTTAGTTATAAAACTAAATAATCAAACCAAAATTAACTAATAAAACACACTAAAAAATACGTAAAATATATTCTTATCAGAAGCTGGTGAAATTTGGGAAGTGCCGTGTTGCCGAAAAACTCGTTTAGGCCATGAGTTGGTCTTAGCACTTTCTGGTTTCAGTATCTTGCTTGACGCTTGAGGGGTTTGGAAAGTGAAGCAATAGGGGTTTGATTGAACAATTGCTCAGAAGCTCGGTTGCCTAAGGGTCCGCGATTAGTCTCTTGGGACATCTGGAATTCTAAAAATCAATGAAGCCATCTTGCAGACAATACCATTGGTTTGATAATTACCAAACCACCTCGATGATACAACTACAATTTTAGCATCTTGGGTTCAGTTTCCAAAAGTCATTCGGTTGATAGTTTCCAATGGTTTACAAGTTGATTTTAGCAATTGTCGATTTGCTCCCATGGTGCTTGATTCTGGGCGGTGGACCTATTTTGATTGGTACGTGAAAGTAAAGGTCAGAAGGAAAGAAATCACCTACCTTCTACACCGTCCAATAGTTGGTTTTGGCAATTAGCTAATTCATTGCAAGTGCTCAATGAATTCGGCAGTGCTCAATGAAGTTTGTTCAATTTCGAATGAATTCGGCAGGCACTTGCCCAATTACCAATTAATTACAAGTGCTCAATGAATTCGGCAGTGCTCAATTTGGAAATGATTGAAGGTGCCACGGCATTATGATTCTATACATGAATCAATTTGGTTCACAAGTGTTCAACTACATTGTGAGACTAGAAAGCAAACTTGGAAGCTACAAGTTTCGGCAGTTATACTTCTTTAAATCAAGTTTAAGGAATCAATTCCAATTTGCTTGGGAATAGGATTCGGCAGCCGTCGATCTTGTTCCCTGGTTTGAAACCTCATGCAAGGTGGTGAAAATTAGCAGGTTTGGCTGGCGGTTACCTAAGTTGAGAATGTTCCAAATATTTGTGACCAGTTTCTCGTAGCATTTGGAAGTATAAAATTCAATGGGTCTTGCTCCTTTACATTGAGCTGGTGCCAGGTTGCAAAAAAAAAAAAAAAAGAAACCAATGGCCGTCTGGAATTTGCAAAGGCTGATTATAACAAGATCATGAACTTGGAAGCTGCCAAATTCGAGTAACTTCCAATTAGCTGAGATGCGAATTGGAAATTATCTTCGATTTAGCAAGTCTGCCGCATATAATTTTGAGTGCCGAAGTATGAAGACATTTCCTAATCTTTGCACCACGTCTCGGCTCTCTAAAGTGGAAGTTTCATGATAAGTATTCCACCGAACAAAGTAATAGCCATGCTTTGATTATTAGATGTTGGGCGGTGCAATGGTCATAGAAGTTTCCCAAATGCACGAGACTAATTGCAAGCAATAGATTCATTGTAATCACTTGGGTAATGATCCCATGCATTGCACCTTGGTGTAGACCACACGTGATTCAAGGGAAATCAGCCTCCTTTTATTAAAAAAAAAAATCAAGTACTTCAAGTCTCTATTTCAATCCTTGACAAGCAAGTCTCAATTGAGTCTTGAAGTGGGGGCATTTGTAGACAAAGAAAATTTATTTAATTTATTTTAGTCAAGATTTATTTAAATTAAATCGATCTTGATTAAATTAAATTATAGAAGTCCATTATGTTTTGGACTGGCAAATTGGGCCAATATTATATGGGCTATTAAATCAAATTAAATTCATAGTGTCCATTTAAGTTAGAGTGAATTGATTGCTTTATTAATTCACAGTGGACTATTTGGGTTGGCCCAATATTTAAGCCCAAGTTAAATGGATTTCTTGGGTAACAAGTGGTCCAAAATGCAGGAAGATTCTGAGGGTTTTCTTGAAGACCTAGCCTACATATTTTGGCTATAAATAGAGGTCTTCCCTCAAGGCAAAGACAAAAGAAAAATCCCTAGAAACTCTGTCAAATTTTCTCAAGAGCTTTCTTCCTCAAATCCAAGTCCAATTCAAATCAAACAAATCCTCCTGCTATCGGTGTTGAAGACCTGAAGTTCCAAGTGTTTGACGCCATCATCGAATCAATTGTTTTCTACGCCAAAATTGTAGGAAACACCATTTCGATTGGAGAACAAGTCTTGTCGGCCCTTCAATTGAAGCTATTCGAAGAAAAGAATCAGGGGATTAATTTCTTTGATTCAAGAACCTTCAGAGATTGTAACCCGCTTATTATTTGATTTAATCAATTTGATATTTGTGCAAGTTTTCTTGTCTTTTATTTTAGGCAACAAAATTTGTGCTTACATTGTTATCCATAACAAATTGATACTTTACAAGATTAATAGGGAGGACATCGACACCATAAATGGTCCACGAGATGTTGATGCTATTTAGAAGATTGTCGGTGATGGTGATGAGCATTTGGACTATATTTTAGGTTGATAGTAATTGATACACATGCTGGAGAAGAATTTCAAATTAAAGTTGACATCCATAAATTTGGGGATTCATAAAGCATGCAACTTTTGAATGAATAATCAAGTAGCATTCCTATCAGAACTACTACAAAATTCTTGAAAAATAATGTGGCATTTGGATTTTGGAAATAGGAATAGGAATGGGAAAAAGCGGAGAAGACAGTGGAAATTGGAATAACAAATCAATCAATACTTTGATTTTTGTGTAAGAAATTGAAATTGGAAGCAAGGTATTGTTCTAGATAAGTCCACATGGAAGGCTTTATTTAAACCCATGTCATTATGTAAGAGTTATGTGTAAATTGACTTTATTGTGGAATAAACACTTGCAATCCTATAAAGTATTATGCCTATCTAATATAAGGTGCTCAATAATATTGATGGACCAAAACAATGGAGAACTATTATGCATTACAAATCCTTGCCATTATAATAGTACAAAATGAAATAGCCCGTATTGTTTGTTATGTATTGGTTTATTGAAAATAGTGGACAAGAATATGCAGCCAATAAGGTACTTTCAAATGAAGGAAAGTGACATTAATGCACAATTTATCAAGTTCAAAAACAGAGTCAGTACAGAATTGGTAAAGGGACAGCAAATTTTTCGAAGCTTAGTTTGTGGGGATAAGATTCCTCCTAATCTCGCAAAATATTGAGAAATTAAAGAATTGGTGTAGACATAGAATATATTATGATATTCAATACTAGTTTTGGTTGAGATATTTGATTAAAAAAAGCAGCTAGATACTCATTTATTATCGTCACACCAAATACTGGTCCAAACCATATCAATTGTCCACTTATATAGTGCAAATAAGTTCTCACTAGCTAGTAATAATTTATCTCAAAGGATCACAATTTTCTTTACATCTAATAACTAGGTAGCACATTCTTTGCTTCTCGTAACTTTTAGTCTTAAAATACTTTGACTAGGTATATTGTAAATAAATATATAAAAAGTCATTACAATTTTTGTTGCTCCTAAAATTCATTTAGATGAGATAAGTTGAAATTGTGTTTTTTAACTTATGTAGCACCTTATCACTATTAAAAAAATGGTAAGTTATGCTTTGGTCATATAAGTCAAAATTCTATTATAAAAATTTACCAAACGATAGTTTGTGAACCTACATTGATTACAAGTTATATGTGAAAAGGAATCTTATAAATTAAAAGTAATAATGAATCATATAATAAATAAACATAAAATTTGGTATTAATGAATCATAAAATTTGGTATTAATGTTTTCTATTAATTTTGATTCAATCATGAATTTCATGCTTTCATGATTTCAAAAGAAAAGGAATTCTAAATAGATTTATCTTATATATTAAATTTGTATAATTATATGATACAAAAATTTTGAATCAGAAGATGAAATCAATTTTAAAGAATAACTTGAACAAATCATGACATTTTGATTACATTAGAAATATATTCTCAAAAATAATCTTTCCTTGCTCAGAAAAATTATCCAATGCAATCAACTAATACTAGTTTTCTATCTATACTACGAGTCAAGCCACACTCTATGGGTGTGCTAATAAGAAAAATTATAGTTAGAAAACAAAATATATATACATATATAGCTATTTATAGAAAAAATTTCATAGAAATTGGTATTATATTTCAAAACTTAAGTTTCAAAGAGTTTTGAAAATGATAATGTTTAAATTGTTAGTATTTTGATAGCAATGAACAATTTTTGGTAATTATCTAAAAAAAGATAATTTTATTGACAAGATGACAAAGATGTTTAGAATATAAAATTTTCTCAAGTTATGTATATAGTAAAACATAGTCTAAACCATCATTTTTCTTATATTTTCTATCCTATTATATTGCAAGGAAAGTTTATAACAATAGTTTGTTGTCTTTATCAAATTGTAATACTAATGTAAACTGGCAAAATCTATTTAAATTCTATCTTTAGAGGAACTACTAAAGTCTATTCTTAATACTATCTTGAACTTTGCCAAAAATTGGTTTGTAATATTTGAAAACACAATCTAACACTTATTCACGGATTACTCAAGTACTTGAGATGGAGGAATTTCCTTGGCCATATGTCCTTTATTTCAATACACTTGCAATGAAGTCATTAGATTGTTGAAGGAAGATAATGCATTTGCTATATACTGATATCCATAACTTAATTTTATAGATTGATCAATAGTTTATAGGACTTCAAAAACAACTTCCCTTGTAACAACCAAGTAAAACAAAAAGACATACTCTAGAAAACTTGTAAAATTTTAAACTATCTAATATTTTCCAATCTAAAGCAGCTGTGGTTATTTTAATTTATTCAATTAAAAACAAAAATAAATCTATTAGCACTTTAAAATATTGATTGTTGTTTAATTAGTTTGCTATTATATTGGAGTATTTTTTTTTGTTGCTACAAGTTGCTCCAAATATATGGATTCAATCAAATTCCATGACAGTGGTATTAGAGCGGCTACATTCAACTTGGAATATAGTTAATTAAAACTGATAAATTCTTCTCCTAAACTTTCCTTCATTCTAAATTTTTATTTTTTCTATCACCATCATCTTATTTTTTGATCACAAATATTATTTTTAAAAAATCAGTATGAAAACCCTAAAAGAGATTTCTATAATGATGAACTATATATTGATAGAAGACAAAAGGTCTAAACAAATAATTTCAATAACAAAGTACTTTAAAAATTTATGGTAATCGGAGGTCTAAGATGCTAGCTTTAAAACCAGAATTGAGTAAGAAGTAATTTATTAATAACTTTGCTTTTGGCTTTGATTTAAAGATCCAGATGAAGCTAAAGGAATTTAGGAACCTATCTCGGATTTTATATGAAACTTATCTCCATGCAAAAATAAAAGAAGGTGAAATGGAAAAGTTTAACTCTACAAAGGCTGGTACTATGGAATGTGGATATGTAGTTGGTAGTGGAGAAATTAAGGAACTATTAAAGAAGCAAATCACAAATTAGCTTCAATTAGAGATGAATTGATGGAAGATAAAGTTATCTTAACTACAGACGACCTAACAAAACAGGAAATAGCTAAGGTTTTTGATAAATTATCTCAACAAAATTCTATCATATTGGGAGTTGCGAACTGGATTTTTGTTATCGGATGTATCTTTGGAAAGATAATTTTTAGCAAATAAGAAAACTAATGAATTATTGATCATTTAGAAATTTGATTTTGCTCTTCTTGTACTAATTAAAGAATAAATAAAGTAGAAAGATATAGGTATAAAAGTTGAATTTAGGGATATAGATATTGGCTTAGAGGATCAAACTAAAGGTAGTCATATGTTTGATAAAATGTCTCAAAGTAATTTAGGCTGGAGAGGAGACATAATCAAAATGTTGGAGATTTTACTATATGCCTTCTAACCAAGAAATTTTACTTGTTACTCCAATGGATTTGACATTAAGAGAAAAGTTTTCAATATTTGCATTTGGTTTATATTATCTAAACTTATATGCTATTAAAGAAAAAATTATGCTAGCTATATGACAAAAGTAGGTAATAAAGGAAACTGCTACACAAATATGAATGATGGGATAATTGCCAATATGATATTTCATCCAAGTGACTCTAAATAGGGATAAAGAAGAGCTCTAAAGATTTTGAATATGGAATCATTCCAAGAAATTGTGAATATAAAATTGAGAAGCAACATGTTATTCAGATTCTTATGTCGAGCATTGTTGGAATTTTAGATATTGTTGCGGTACTAAAATTTGGGAAAAGATTGAATGTTAGAAAATCCAATATTTGCCTTCAATTTGGATAGAAAAAATGCAGCAGTTATTTTTAATATAGAGAGACAACTATAATTGATTTGTTTCCAAAGTTTGAGGTGGTCTAGATTTTAAAATTAATTTGTTCACTAGATGGTCACAATTTTACACACGAAAAAGAAAACTAGTATTAGTCTTCAATTTGAGGAAGATTTAAATAACAATCAGTGTAGAATATGAGATATTGTAGAAATTTGATATTGAGATGGTTAACTGCAAGTAAGATAGAATTAAGGTTATGTGTGTTAGACAAGAAAGAACCTTCACTAGATTTTGGAATATGAAGTACTTAGTTAAAGGAGTAGAATAAATTCCTATAAAGAAGGAAATGTAAGGGGATACAAACTATCCACAAACTTTGTTGGCCTATTCTAAGAATAAGGATGCTTTTAGTGATACTTAACAATATTAGAAACAAGCTACTATCTGCTATCATGCTTACATTATAAGAAAATGTAATGGAATCACATGCACAACAAAAGTTTAGAACTTAAAAGTGAGTATAACAGAAAAGATACCAAATTTATATTTAAGGAGCCTCTATACACTTGTGAATAAGATAATTGTTGGGATTTGCATTCATTTATGAATGGTCGGCATAATATTAAATAGTGAAGAAGCACTTATCGACTAATTAACAATTTCTACTTGCTAACTAAAAGGAAATTGCTCTTGTGCACTTTAGTGATAATTAACAAGGTTAGAAACAAGCTACTAGCCACTGCCATGCTTACATTGTGAGAAAATCTAATGGTAAGTATAAAAGAAGAGATATCAAGTTTATCTTTAAAAAACCTTTATAAACTTGTGAATAAGACAATTTTCGGGACTTGGAATTACTTACAAATAGTCGGTACAATACTAAATTGTGAAGAAGTTGCTATGGATTAATTAACAATTTCTACCTACTAACTAAAAGGAAGTTACTCTTCTTCACTGATATTAGAGACAACAACAATCTTAGGGTAACTAGTAGACTTGTTTCCATAGCTAAGTGCATAATTGCTAACAAGATTGAACTATTAGTTAAAGGATTTGGTTTGAGATCCTAAATTTGTTGACATTCTTGAGGATGAGGATAGTCTAAGGGGGTGGATTGTCATACTAGTAATTATAGTATAATTTTAGGAATGGAAGAGTGATAGAATTTTATTGGTTTAGATATTATGTCCATGGATGAGTTACAATAACCAAATTCAGCTATAAAACATGGAGTTCTTTCTCATTTCTAGCCTCCAAAAATATTTTAATAAATTGAATGAGTGAAAACTGCACTTATGAGCATTTTTCTTTCTTCTTCCCTTTCCTTTTGTATTTTCTTACCTCTTGAACAATTGCTCTCTTAATTCTACCATTTCCACCCTTTATACTTTCTAAATCCTTAACTTATTATTCATGAGATATTGATTTTGATTGTTGCTCAATTACTTTGTTATTATATAGAAATATTTTCTACAGCACGTTAATATGAGTTTTTGGATTTAATTCAACTCTATAGCATTTATCATAATAACCTTATTAGCAACAGAGCTTTAACGGGATGTCATCATTTGGTAGAGTATTTATCAGTTAGTTAGAAGTTTTGAAAAATGACATATGGGGAAATTGGATTAGACTATCGTTAGAGTTAGTAATGTGCCTATTGTAACTCTATTCTTCTTTAGAAGACTTGTATGACTCATTATTCATTATTATGATTATTAATTTGTTTTCGCTTTAGTAGACTGATTCAGCTCATTTGATCAATTCCTTTCTCCTTGTTATTATATATCTTTTCTCTTAATCATTTTCTTCCCTTATTTTTGCCAATTTTATCCTTCATTGTATCAGTTGCTTTTAGTTAAATTAGCTTAGTATGCTACAAATTAACTCTAAATCTTTAGGGCTTAGTTGAACTTTGTGCCTAAAACAAGTAAGGAGGGCAGAGCCATAGAGTTACCAATGTTGGGTAACCTATGGTGGGTCTTTTATTTAGATGTGAAAATCCATAGCATTTGATGCTCCATATTTGATCTGAAAGGAATATAAAGCTTAGTTCTATTAGCAACTAGACAAAAGAAAGAAATGATGAAGACAACAAAGAGAAGAATAGAAGACAAACAACAGTAAGAGAAGTAAAGATCGAAAACATTAGATGAGAATGAGATTTTGCATATAATATTGGAGAGGAGCACTGACAAAGAGAGGATATTATGTGTGTGTACTACCTAACCTTAGAAGAAAGAGACAAAATAAAGATAAGATCAAAGAGAAAGAAAAGGCAAGAAAAGTATGTTGTGCAAAGAAAAGAGCGTTCCATATAGATGGTAGGTGATTAGATGACCAAAACTTGCGCTGAATCCCTATCATGCGTTACCTATTTGTGTTGACAAAAAAAGAGACAACAAACAAAGAAAGATTGCAAAGAATTACACAATAATGGTTGTGATAATTTTCAAGTAAAGTTACCTTTGCCAAAAATTGAGGTTGGATTAGTAATTTACATGGAAAAAACCATTGCAATCATTATATTTGCTACTGAGTCATGTTTTCTTGAAATCCAACATACTTATTAACCTTTTACTTTTGAATTTACAAATTTGTATGTGTTACAAATTTATTTTTATATGATAAGTTTATATAGAAATAATTGCACATGAATTCTGACATCTGGGGTGTAAATTTAAAATAATGGGACAAGGTTCGGAATTGTCCAGGAGTATTTTAAACCAATTTTAATAATGAATTTGAAATTGAAAAATGCCATTGACGAACAAGGTTGAAGGGTGAAAAAGTAGAAAAAGATAAAATAAAATATGTAGTTTGCAAAAGAAATGAAAATGTGATCAAAATAATGACTCAAATCAACCTGTTTATCACTATTTAAGTAATGGAGAGCTTTCTTAATAAGTAATATTTCACATAGTATTTAAAATTAGTACATCTAGAGCTTATAATTAATTAATTATTTCTAGCAAAGATGATTAATAAACAAATCGTAATGAGTGCAATTCTCCCCTTTGCTATGCAATTAGTAATACTAATAGAAAAATGAAGGATATAGCAATATGAGATAAATGAAAAAAATAGAAATAGAATTTAAAGAAACAAGTAGAAAAGAAAAACAAAAGAATGAATAAATAAAGAAAAATAAACTAATATATCAAGGGCACTTTTGTTCTAACAAATCAAACAAGGAACAAAGTATATATTTAATGAATAGAAGAGGTAAAGGGTAAAGTTCAGGAGATTTAGTGCAATTAACACTTGAAAATATGAAATAATAAATTATTGTGAAATTCATATAATTTCCTTAAAATTTTCTTTTTAGAGTCTCTCGAGAATAGGGAAAAAATTGTGATTTAGATTGTATTTTACTATAACAAAAACAAATTTTATGCAATTTAACATAATATGTATCTTCCAATAAAAAGATAAAAACCCTTCTAACTAATCGTAACACATGCATAAAAAAATATATGACGCTTATAACTCACATATCAATCTACTAACGTTCAATTCACCTACACAAATGCATTCTATGTTCATTTTCACAACCCATACGCACATTCAATTTCACAATCATTATGCTAATAATTCATAAATATTACACATAATTCTTATAAGACTTCACCTTGTTGTATCTTTTTTTCTTTTTAAATGTTGTATCTTCAATATCCTGAACAATAACTTATCAAAATGGAGGTCAAAAAAGATGGCAAATATTTGGGTAGACCCGGTCTACAGCCCCACTCATAGACCAAGTGATCCAAAATTTGTCACTTCGTCATTAACTCTTCCTCCTTCCTCAAAACACACACTTACATACAGTTACATCTAGTCATTCACAGTAACTTTCAGTCAATGAACTTCCCAACCATTCTTCAATTTTCATCACAATCTTTCTACTTATTGCTACATTTTCCAAAACAAACATATACCCAACATAAAAAAACCAGGCAAAAACAAATAAATCTAGATTTTTTACACCAATTTGAGTCGCTTTATTAGATTCTTAGTTGAAACTCTTGAAGTTTCCCTATGCTTCTCCATTGTTTGTTTCACAAATTCTTTTGATTTCCCATTTGGTCCAAGCGAAGAAAAAGAAATTCTTGATTTCGTTGACATGGATTTGATTTTTCAAGAAAATTCCAACTTCACTCTTCAGCGCAAAAATAATACACCAATAGGAGAGAGAGTTTGAGCATGGTTAAGAAACAAAATTCTTGATTTCTAAATATATAAGTATTGACACTCCTTCCTTGGGAAATATATCAAAAAACTCCCTGTGGTTTGAATGTTCAATTTAACTTCCTTGGGAGAGAGAGAGAGTAAGACTTGCAATAAATAATGTTGAAGAGAAAAAAATGCTTGCACTTGCCGAAAATACCCCTATATGGAGATTAAAAGCTGAAGAAAGATAGAGGAAGGGTTCCAAATCCTTATTCCCTTAATTTTCAAATCGATCTCCAAATCCTTCCCCTTTCTGGGATTGAAGATACAACGATAAGGGATTAGGAGTGAAATTGTTGATTTCAAAATCTCATTTGGGATTAGATGTTTTCTAAAATATCTTCCTCAAGCTATCGAAGTGGCAACAGAAGTAGGGATTTGAGATATCAATGCAAGTTATGTAATTGTGGAAGGAATGCTAAGTGAAAATCGTTGAATCAGAGGAATGTTAAGGGGTTTGAGATATCAGCACAAGCATTAGGATGAATTTTCCTTGCAATTGACCTCCTATTTTGTTAGAATTCTCCACTGATTCTTGAAAGAAGTTGGAAAATTTCAAATTTAGGATTTTTTCTTGCTTTCACTTTCTCTCTATCTCTCTCGATTCTTCAAATTTCAAGTCCAAGAATAATGAAAAATTCTCCTGATGCATTCAGTTATATAAGGGCACTATCAATATTTCACGTACAACCATTAGATTGGATACTTTTTGTCCAATTTTCAATCTAGTCGAAATCACAGGGAGGTATAGTATAAAATTCCAAATCAGAGAAAGTTAAATTGAACATTCGATAAATCACAAGGAGTTTTTTGATATTTTACCTCTCTTTCCTTAGTCTTCCTTGCATCTCCCTTCCCACTGCTTCCTTCTCTTGCATCTAGTGCCGAGACCACTTTGTTTTCGTGAATCTCCACCAAATCCTCCGTCGTGCCCTTCTTCTCCATTTCTTCTTCCCCTATTTTTCACAAAATCAAAATCTAAGCAAAATTACACCCAAAAGTACAAGCCAAACAAAAGCAAAACTTGAAAGGTAACAATTGAGGGGTTTGTAGATCTTGTTAAATGGGTAAGATGAAGTGAACAAAGTAGAAAGAATTCTTATCTCAAAAACTTGTTGCCACTAGAAGTTTCTTTGCTTTGGAATTTCAAAAGGAAATAAAAGAAAAGAAAAAGAATTGAGAAGAGATGCCTGAAGTTAAGGAGCTTCCGATGTTGTGCAATAGAGTTTCTAAATATTTTAATCATTATGATGATGTGGCAAATTTTACACCACTTGATCTATGGGTGGGTTCGTAGATCGGCTTTACCCAAATTTTTGCCAAAAAAAATTACAAAGAAAAGCACACATTTGAAAACAAGTTCACTAATTTCATTCTTTTCTCCATAAAGGCCAATTTCAATTTGTCATAAAACATCTACATTTTTCCAAAGGGATAATATTACAAATCTCTCCTAAGGTTTCTCTTAATATCACCTAACATCCCTAAGATTTTAAAAGTATCACTTACCTCATTTACTGTTCACTTCGTTTGGATTAACTGTTTTTGGGAGTGTTTTAAAAAAACTTTGCTGTTCATTTTTTGAAAAATAGTAAATGTTGTTTGGATTAGCTGTTGTTCACAAACAGATTTTTTTTTGAAAAACAAACTTGTTTGGATTCACTGTTTTTGAAAAACAACATTTAAAATTTTCTTTCTCTTTAAATATCCTTCCTAAAATACTTAATGTCGTTTGCACTGGTACAATTAACTGAGTACTTAATACATAGAGGTTTCATAAGTGTACATGCCAGATATAATATGTCAGTGGAAACATTAAGCAATTATTTTGAGTTTGACAATCCGCCTTATTGTAAGAAAAGCACGGAATAGATAACGATCACCATGTCCTAAAATACATAATGCCTTTCGTAGTGGTACAATTAATTGAGTACTTAGAAAATAGAGGTTTCATAAGTGTACATGCCAGATATAATATGTCCGTAGAAACATTAATTATTATTTTGAATTTGACAATCCGCCTTATTGTTTCATAAGCACCGAATAGATAACGATCACCATGTTCTACAAATGTTGGTGATAGTACATGTGATCGGCTATTGCTCTCCTATATTCATTCCAGCCAGCAATTCCTTGAGTCGACATATCTAGTTGTTGTGCTCTGGCCATTTGGTTGAAGGGGTTTATATTATCTGCCAATGCTCCATCTGCTTCTTCTTCAACAAAATATACGTCATTGGGAACATGATCGCACATGAAGTTGTGCAAGGCACAACAAGTCAGGACAATATTATTTTGTGTTGCCATTAAATAGTTATGCATGAGACCCTTAAATATCGGAAATCGCTTCTTCAAGACACCAAACGTGCGTTCTATAATGTTTCTTAACGATGCATGGCATCTGTTGAAAAGTGCTCGCGCTGCCCGCTCTTGATGGGTTCCCCGTGCACCCCTAAAGGGAGTCATAAATCCTGACATATTTGTGTATGCCGTGTCCACCGCGTAATACTACCCTGCATATCATGTAATTATAGTTAAATCCATTATAAATATATATATTTAAACAAGGCAAAAACTCAATTAGGCAATGCGGTATTTCATTTAATTTTTACTCACCTGCTGGTAGTCATGGAAAGGCACAATTAGGATCAAGTAAAACATCTCGTAAGATCCTGGAATCATGTGCGCTACCCTTCCACCCTACCCCGACATAAGTGAATCTCATGTTATGATCACACATGGCTAGAATGTTTTGTAATAAGCTGCCATGCCTATTCTGGTAACGATCCCTGTCTTCGGCTCTACACCAAGTTGAAACGTGTGTTCCATCAATCACTCCAACGCAATCCTAATCACAATATACCAGCGTTATGTCTCCAACAGGTTAAATTAAATACTAATTTCACAAAATAACCCCTAACCTTAAACCAGGGCCAGAACAGCGCTTTGTTCTGTATTCTTGGATGAATTATGTGATAATCTATCGGTCTGACTAAGTCGCGTTCCAATCGAACGAGAGATCGAAGGCAGCGTCGTAGATGGCGGTCCACTGTCTCGGAAGAATGTTGGAATCTCTCGGCTAGCACCCTATGTCGCTCATTATAATTCAAACACAGAAGGCAAATGGCAACAGACTCATGAATTCCCACCCATTGTGTCGGGTGGGGCTCCCAATAGCCCCTATCAAGCAACAAGTCACATAACTGGAGGAAAAGGGGAGCTTCCATGCGAAGGTTGTCGAATATTCTGTCTCGACGACCGTTTTTCAGCTCTGCAACCTATTGAGCACCAGACTGTGCACCAGCTCGGATTCGTCGCCGCTGCAAAAGGTTTAGGTATGGGTCGAATAAGGCCAATCCAGCAAGTACAAACATGACAAAGGTCAAAATGAGTTCCTCCTCGTCGATTTGTCAAAGAAATCCCCACCATGCACATAATTATCAAACTCCATTTGAGGTGTTATTGGTTCAGTTTCGTCAAAGGTGAATCTGAGGAAAAATGAGACAACAGTAATGATCAATACTGTTAACAATTGACTGCATGCATTAACAAAAAAATGACTTAAAAATACCTATACACATGCAATAATCAGTTCGCAGGAAATTATATGCGATTTACAAAGACTAGTCATTAACTTCCTTTTCAAGACAATATGGAAAAGCTAATATTAAGAAGGCAAATAGTATCATTTGGTCACTATGTAATACCTTCGATGCTAAAATGTATTGGCCAGCTAAGATTAAGCAATACTAGAGCAATCACCCGAATAGTTCCAAACAATAACCTTAAAACCAAAAAATGAATGTTAACTAGTTAAGGTGGCCCCTCAAGCATCCTAAATTTAAATACTTGCCAACACCGTCAAGGCCTCAAAGTCATCCTCAATTTAAATACTAGCCAACACATTCATTTCGAAAAAGTCATCCTCAAATGAGGCAACTATGGACCATAAACTCATGGCCACAAAGTCATCCTGAATTCAAGTTATATCTAACATATTCATTGCCAAAAAAAATTATCCTGAATTTAAATACTATCCAACAATCAGTCATGATCACAAAGATATCCTGAATTTAAATACTCAACATTAAGAATTGTCAAATCCTCAACAAAGTCATGGCCTCATAGCATCCGGAATTTAAATAAACAAATGATAACACTAAGAAAAATTAAAGTCCAAGTTCCGGTAGCAAATGCTACAACTAATTGTCTCAAGTATAAACAAACAAAGGCAACAACTCAAGCTCCAAATAAGTGCTCCCGATGAACAAGGCAACCAACTAAAATAGGGGTGGGGGATAGGGCTCCTGAGGGTCAGGCGGGAAATAGCCTTTTAACTTCATCCAGGTGATGCAGTCGGCGTCAGATCCAGCTAAATTCCAAACAGCCAGCTCTTGCTTATCCTTCAGTATTTCAGCAGCAGCAGCAAATTTGGCTACGTAGGGCACGTTCTCTAATCCCTGAAGTTCATCCATGGCAACGTCATAGTCGATTTTTTTCGAGACATCACGGCTAGAACGATGCTTGTTCGGAGAACTAACTGAGACACTCATGCTGGAGCTCTTCTTTCGACTAACCAGCGATTCAATGGTGTCAAGAGCCCTGAGGTATCTGTCAGTCACTGATCCAGAGGCAGTGGACATAGGACTACCGCTTGAGCAATCACCCGACTTCCGCTTTCCTTTCCCCCTCTTCCCTTTCACTGAGGTGACCCCTCCTACCTCAACTTCAGCATCCTCAGCTGCAAAGTCCGACCTTCCCTTTCCCCGTGCAAGTCGTGCAGCAGTCTTCATGTCTTGCTCCTCGGCTGAAGTACTGGGCTCGTTCTCTCGTCGCGCCTTGATTGACAAAGACCTCCTCAAGCAAATGATAGATGGTACAGTTATTTTGAAATTTTGCAAACTTTGGGTTGACCTAGTAAAAAAAAACAGCCAAAAAGGAGTTAAAGGAACCAGCATATATAACTATTAAAAACAAATTTTAAAAGATATAAAAACACCAAAATAGTTATACCTGCTCCATCTCGGCTCACTGGCTATCGTCCATAAGCCAGGTAAACTTCTGGCTATCCCAACCCATTCCCGTTCCCCGCCTCTTGAAGGCAATGTAGAGTTTGGTCAGCTCGCGCAATGCATAGTACTTGCCTCTTATACTATTAGAGGAGAAGGAGGTGCCATATTAGCCGTTCAACCGGCGTTGGATTTCGGGAACTACATAGCTAGTAATGTTATTGTCCCTAATTTCACTAGCTCTATGCATGCTCACAAGGTGGTTGGTAAAATCAATTTTGTGCTGCCTAGAGAAATACATACGCTCCCCACCTGGATTGCGCCTTTGTTTTCTCATCTTATTAACCCACAAACAAATCCAGTTATCAAAACAAAAAAATAAAGTTACAGGCATGATTATTGATTATCCAAGAGACGACATAACAATAACCAAACTAGAGGAGGAGCAAGAATTACCTTGTAATAGTTAGAAATGCAACTTCCTTAAATCGTTTTCCCCCCACACTGAGTTGGATGAACGAGAATTCTGGATGATTTTCTACTTCAATGCTGTGTTGACATAGATATAAAATTACTTACCAGCACTGAACAAGGCCAAAAAAAAGAAGAACCAAGCAAATATACCTCTGGAAGCACGGCGGATAATAGGGGGCATATAACCTTAGAAAATGGCAACCAGAGCAGTAAACTACCCTGTTTTTTAGCACCGAATAGCAGTATGAAGTTAGACAAAGACATCAAGTGTTTTCGAGGTAAAAAAAAAAAGTTAGCAGCCTAAAATAGCGTGCAGCAGTTCATTCAGGGAAAAAAACACAGAATTAGGCCATAAAGTAAGAAAAAAACAGCAAACTAAATGGAATGACATTAAAAAAAAGATAATGACAATATTGGGGGGGGGGAAGAGAACTTGAGGACTTGGCAAATAAACCCAATCATTCTTTTAAGATATTCATCAAAATAGTTAACTAAAGTCATTAGTATCTAGAACTAGATAAAATAGGATCAGAACGAGAGCTTAATAAGCCTATTGAAGGCAAGTCTGGATAGTCAAAGGCAGCTCTCTCCGCATAATAATTTCTTATGTTGACTTTCCAATCAAGCATGCACCTAGTATAAAATTATTCAGTTCTGATGAAGGCAACGAAGGATTGTTTAACGTAAGAGTCTCTTAACTATGTATCCTACACTTATCCATGGCATATTTGAAGTAGAAGTTCAATTTTATGTCATACCAGATAGCATAGATAAGTAAGTTTACAACTTTGTTGGAGGCAAATCATAAACAAGGGTATGAAGTTTTTGGCCTTGAAATCAAATATCCTTTGTTTCAATGTTTCAAGAAAGTCAGTTACAGGTCAGGCATAAAACTATAGTGTGGCAGCAGGAGGGTAGCCAAGGATTCTGTTGCAGCAGCCAGCAGAGACATAGAACAGTCTCAAAAACAACTGCTAAATGAACAATAGAGATAACAAGCGGCGGGTAAATTCTTAACTAGACATATGAAGGTTTGATATTACAAGTTAATTGACTAAGGACAAATGCAATGAAAATGCTCTTTCTAAACAGTAGCAGCTATTATATATATGATAAATGTTTGAAACATGGTGATTCTTCACAATCTCACATATGATTGCTAATTGCAAGAACGTGTCATTGACATCTAGCACAGAGACACTTCAACTAGAAATTATTACGTTAAGGTGGCATTTGTCAGATTACAAGGGAACACATGACTCAAATTAGGCTGAATAATGATAGAAATTCTATTCAAGCATGTTGCAATCAGATCCAGATACCAATAAAAGGAATACATATATGAAAATCTTAACTATTAAATTAGATTAAGCATTGTATGACTAAACACAAATTGCACATAAACATGTTAAGGGCAATGCAGCTCCATTACAGTTTTCTGGATGATTCCCAAACGTGTAAAATTCTAGTAAAGAGACTGTAAAATTAAAATTACCAAAGAGAGAGAGAGAGAGAGAGAGAGAACCAGAGAGTAAATTAAATGGTATGGCATAAAGTACATTTAAAACAGCCAAATAAATTAGGCAAATTAGTCAAGTTCTCTTCCCCTTAAGCAAACAATTAAATGGTATGACATAGTTTAATTTCTCTTTTATCCAACCAAATTAATGCGGTCAAAAAATGTTCGCATTTCATAGCTCCTCAGAGAAAGCCAGCTCTGACGATGCACACACAAAAAGGTTCCATCAAAAGATAAAGCAAGCAATTTTTTGTTTAATCAGTCCAAATTTCTTCGAAAACGGTGAAAAAATTTGCAAATGAAGTCCATTCTTGGATGAACCCTAACACTGTTCATACTCCAGATCACAAGTGTATCGCATATATTTGCGATTTGGCCACATTAAATCTGAAAGTACAACCTTCCCCACTGCTAATTAACAATCTAGTTTAGAAATTAGTCTTTACAACAGAAGGCTAAGAAGCTTTTGAAAGAAAAAAAAAAACATACCGGATATCGAGCTAAAGAGCTAAAGAGGGGGTCGGAGAGCTCAAACAATGTTTGAGCTGAAGTCGCGCAACGAGGAGGGAGCTTGGATGCGTTCTGACTTCGCTTCTTCATCGAGCTTGAGCTGACAAACTCAGTCGTCAATTTAGCTTTAGAGGAGCATTTTGAGGAAGCAGAAGCTGTTCGCGGTCCTGAATCTCTCGGCATTCACACTCGTGTGATTTTGGGAAAGTGGTTTTGGGTTGCCTTTGCAAACAATAGCCGAAAAATAGACAACTGGGGCTTTTGCCCAAACGACGTAGTTTCGCATTTCTTTAACTGTAGCCATAATTGTTGTGGGCTCACAACATTTGGTGTGTTTGAAAGACAAAAACAATTTTTGGAAAAAATGCAAATCCAAACGGAGCCGTTGTTATTTATGTAATAAAATTTTGAAAAACCCTAAACTACGCTTTTGCTCGCTAAATAAATATCCTCCTAAGCCACTTTGTTTATTTCAAGAAAACCACCACCTAAAAAATAATCGTAAGTAGTACTATCACAACATAATGCTATAATCCGTAAAAATATAAATCTGAAAAAGAAAAAGGAGATTTGCAAACAAATACACTGCAAAATTAACTCTATATGCTTAAAACCTATTTCTTATTAATGTTATAATTTTTTTCAACTTCTTAACCCGTACCCAAATTTTTAAATTGTACTGAATATTATAAAAATTAATTCAAAATAAACTGCAAAATTATACCCCATTCTATCACAACACAAAAAGTTAAAGATCAATAAATTTCAATTTACAATAAATTACACATAAAAATCATATAGTCATAAAAAAAAAGTAAGAGAGAATGTTAGAGAAAGGAAAAAGAGAACTAAGTGGCTTTTGTTTCTTTTTTTAATTTTTTGAGCTATATTTATTTAACATATGAATTATGTGTTAAGTGACAGTTGACATAATCTTTTTGCAATTATTAGAAGAGGTAAATGATATTTTCAAAACCTCATGGATGCCTGGTAATATTGGGGGAGGTTTCTCATATTATCCCTTTTCCAAAACCAACCAAAACAATTGACCCAAAAAAAAAAAAAAAAGAAAACTAGTCAAACAAACACAGTTGTATAAACACGTGTCGCAATCCAAAGCACAAAGACACAACAACCAAAAGCGGCGGCCGCTTGCAGAAAATTAAAACCAAAAAATCTCAAAAAAAACCACAAAAGAGAAATAAAAACGAAAAAAAAAAATGCTTTCCTACATTTCATCAGCTTCTTCTTCTTCCACCACCACCGCCTTCTTCTTCAATCTCCGCTCTTCTCTCTTAGCCAAACCAAGATTCCATTTTTGCCCTTCCATCTTCTCCAAATCACAGCAACGCCACTACTCCAATTTCTTTCCTCGTTCTTCTTCTTCTGCTATGGATTCTCCGTCAATCGCAGCCGTTGATTCCATCGCCGATGATCTCAGAAATCAGAGCTTGAATTCCAATAATCATGGTGGAAATCATGATGGTATTAATAATGTTAGTAAAAATAAAGGGGTGAAATTGAAGCTGGAGGAACTTAATTGGGATCATTCATTTGTTCGAGAGCTCCCTGGTGACCCCCGAACTGATATTATGCCAAGAGAGGTTAGTTTTTTTTTTAAAAGTTTTTTTGTGCTTATATTTTCTTAATTTATGCAAAATGTTTATCTTTTCTTCTTTTTAGGGTTTGCTGAATATATATGGAGTGTGGAAATGGACTGATTGGATATCTTGCCATTACTCGTTTAATTTGTTACTTCTCTGAATGATGTAATATTTTCTGTTTTTTATCTTTTCTTTGAGTGAATTTTATGGATAGGGTTTAATGGGCCTTTTTTGTAGCTAATGGGATTTAACTATATTAAGTGGTAAGGAAATTGTGTGCTTTAATTTAAGGAAAATTACTGAAAAAGCAGCGCTTGGCTGCCTCATTAATAAAAGAGGGAACAATTTTGACCTTTCTATTGTAAAGGGCATTTAGTTGATCTTTGTAGAACGTTTAGTTCAATCTGAACTTAAATGTGCACATTTTGTGCAAAAATGTAGGTGTAATTGCCTTCTATATTAGCAATAGCACAGAATTACACCAAGGTGGATTAACTACCCTTTTCACAAATTTATTCCAAGGTTTTGTGCATCAACTAATTCTGATGTAGGGATATCTGTTAATGTTGGGCAGCATATACTAAAAGCATACTCTTAGCAGTTTTTGGAGGGTTAACCTAAAATGTATTGACAATAATTGATGTTTTCAATGTTAACGTCAGCTCTGCAACTTGATAAATAGGGCCATTTTGCTGGATTACTCACCCTTTTCAGAAATTTCACTTAACTTTTTAGTTTGTAGCTAATTCTGCAGTAGGGTAGTAAATGTTGATGTTGGAAGCAAATAGTGAATGCATAATACATAGTGGTCTTGCAGGATTGGCTTTTTATGGGATATTGGCACTTGATTGATGTTTTTCAATTGACTTTGCAATTTGATATATAGGTATTACATGCTTGTTATACAAAAGTATCGCCGTCAGCTGAAGTGGAGAACCCTCAACTCGTTGCATGGTCAGAATCAGTTGCTGAATCACTTGACTTGGATTCTAAAGAGTGAGTATGCGAGTTTGTTTCATGTGTTATGTGCATCTTTGGGGTACAGCACAAAGATGTGTGCATGGTGTAACTTTAAAGCCTCTTTAAACAGCTGACATTGTTATTGATTTGAGAATTATCAGGCGTTTTTTTTAGTTGGAAGAAAAAGGTTCTCCTTGTGGAAATTTGTTGCTTCACTACTTACTGGTGAAATGCACTCTCGATCTTTTTCTACTTTATCTGGCAGTCTTTTTCATTATTATTCAATTGTGAATGTGATGACCAATCTAAGGAGTCTGGACATACAATCTCTAAGGCAAAGATGCTTTGCTATGGTGTAGCGATAATTGGCTTCTTTTTGGAGTTATGTGAAAAATGGGGATTTAGGTCCATTGTATGAAATGAGACCTCTTTTCCTGTCTGCATAAATCTGCTGCAGTAGTGGAAAAGGCTAACAGTATTTCCTCATTAGTAGTGGAAAAGGATGTTTTCTTCATAAAGCTTATAATGGTTTGGATCTCTTGCATAGCAGCTTTAAGTTCTTGAGTACATTCGCCATTGTGCTGTTTTGAGGTTCTAATAGTTGACTTTTTCATCAACTTTATGTTGGATGATCTTGAATGTACAATAGCTGTTTGTGTGAGCTAGATTCACTAGGTTGTGATGTAGAACATATCTGGCTTTTTTTCTCGTCTGCATCCTGAAGGTGGCAATATAAGTTTATTATAGTGAAGTAGTGAACAAGGATTCTTCTGCTCTCTGCCAAAACCTGCAATGCTATTTTAAGCACATGGTGGGCCTGCAGTTTCCCTGCCTTTTTGTTAGCGCGGTTATTTCAGGATATGCTTTTTTCCCATTGCTTGGTATTTTCAAAATTATCACAAGAATCAGGAGGTGGTTCCTAATTTTAAATGATAATGTAGCTGATTTGGAAGTTTGTGTATGGTATTTCTTGTCTGAGTTAGGTCAGATAGAGTTGAATTGTTTCCTGGAAGAAAATATACATAATACTACTAAGATGTGGTTACTTCCTTTTAGTTCTCTCTTTTTCTGTCTGGATCTTGATGTTCGGCTCTTCTCTTTCTCATTGATGTCTTATGTCATCTTCCTAAACATATTTGTTGTTTCAGGTTTGAAAGACCTGATTTTGCGCAGATATTTTCCGGAGCTTCTCCCTTGGTTGGAGGGTAAGTGTCACGTCGGCTTATACATCCTAGAGGTCCTCTATGGTGCTTGATTAACATTTCAGCATGTCACTCCTATAGGGTTTCTTATGCTCAATGCTATGGAGGACACCAGTTTGGAATGTGGGCTGGTCAGTTAGGTGATGGCAGGGCAATAACTCTTGGGGAGCTTCTTAACTCAAATTCAGAAAGGTGGGAGTTGCAGCTCAAAGGTGCTGGAAAAACACCATACAGCCGATTTGCAGATGGTCTTGCAGTGTTACGAAGTAGTATACGGGAATTTCTTTGTAGTGAAGCAATGTATTTTCTGGGAATACCCACAACACGTGCTCTTTGTCTTGTGACAACTGGAAAATTTGTCACCCGAGACATGTTCTATGAGTATGTTCTTCAGTCATGGTTTTTTCATGCGGTTTTTTTGAGCTTGATATATGTTCTAGCTTTTATGTTTTAATGTGTTTTTTCTGAGTTTGATATTCCATTACAGCCCCATGTTAGTAATTCAAAAAATAAAGGAGTTTCCAATGTTTGATGTGTTTGCATGTTATTCCGATGTCTTGGTCCTTAAATTTCTGTATGATCTTGTTGACTTTAACCAAATATAGCATATTTTTTTAAGCACAGTCTTGATTTTACAACACTAGGTTGATACCGGAATGAGAATTTGTACTTTTCTGCATGCATTGCTTAGGGGTAGGGCTGTAACTTGATTTAAATTGATGCCACCACAATTTAATATTTCTTCATCTGTCATGTTTTATTGGTTTAATTTGTGAATTATTAGTTTTTATTTCTGTGTCTGTGCAGTGGAAATCCAAAGGAGGAACCTGGTGCAATTGTTTGCAGAGTAGCTCAATCTTTCCTTCGCTTCGGTTCATACCAAATACATGCTTCTAGAGGAAAAGAGGATCTTGATATTGTTCGTACTTTGGCAGACTACACCATTAAGCATCATTATCCCCATTTAGAGAATATGAGTAAGAGCGAAAGTGTATCTTTTCAAACCGGGGAGGAAGACAATGAAGTGGTGGATCTAACCTCAAACAAGTATGCAGGTTGGCATTTAATTTACATAATTAGTGGCAGTATATAAGTGATAATAGGTGTTAAATTAAGTATCCTTCGGGCATGATTTTTTGATATATGTTGCTGTCATTTTGCCAGTCCAAGTTGCCGGTTGTATGTTTCTTATGAGTCTCATTCTGGACTTAACTACGGATACATGCTGTTAGTTCTTGCTAATTAACCTAGGAAAATGAGAGGGTTCCTAGATTTTCTAATTTGGTTTCGGAGACTAGAAGATATATTCCATGTGGGTTTTCTTGGAGCTTAAGGATTGGTAGAAGTGTTCCTGCAGGGAACAGGGTTGGCCTGATTATGTTGACCAGTCCAAGCAGGTTTTGAGATCAGTTACCATTGCTTTCTCAGGTTTCGTGCACCATGTGTCTTTTGGCTACAGGATTTTGCTAATCAGTCTGCTTATTTACAAGAATGAAGTTTGGGGATAGATTCTACGTTGGTTGTTACATGAATTCTGCTTGTTTTTTCCAGTTCTTTTATCGTGGGGGGTTACCTTCCATATTCTCTCAGTATTGCAATTAAAAGGACAAAATATGTGATATGATAGCAAGTTTTGACCCATCCCCTCTTCTTCTTCTCTAAACACCCAACGCCCTCCCCCACACACACACACACCCCACCCCCCACCCCCCCCCGGCCAAAAAAAAAAAAAGAGGAGGAAGAAAGACAGAAAGCTTACACACATATTTATTTATTTTGGTACTAAGAGTTTCTAATGTTTGATGTACCAGCTTGGGCTGTGGAAGTTTCTGAGCGTACAGCATCCTTGATTGCAAAGTGGCAGGGTGTTGGTTTCACACATGGTGTTTTGAATACTGACAACATGAGTGTGCTGGGACTTACCATCGACTATGGTCCTTTTGGCTTCTTAGATGCTTTTGATCCAAGTTATACTCCAAACACAACAGATCTTCCTGGGAGGAGATACTGTTTTGCAAATCAACCTGATATTGCCCTGTGGAACATTGCCCAATTTGCTAGGACTTTATCTTCTGCCAAGTTGATTACTGATAAGGAGTCAAATTATGTTATGGAGAGGTGCTTTTAATGGCTTTTGTTTTTCAAATTAATTTTATAGAATTTTTTGTGACATTCTGGGTATGACTTGCTACAGATATGGAACCAAGTTTATGGATGATTATCAGGCTATAATGACTCAAAAACTTGGCCTGCCAAAGTACAATAAACAGTTGCTCAGCAAACTTCTTAACAATATGGCTGTTGATAAAGTAGACTATACAAATTTCTTCCGGTTGCTCTCAAATATTAAAGCTGACCCTGCCATTCCTGAAGATGAGCTATTGATTCCTTTAAAGGCAGTACTGCTTGATATTGGTAAAGAACGGAAGGAGGCATGGACCAGCTGGGTGAAGTCCTATATTGAAGAGGTATTGTCTGTTTAATTGAAACTCACATATGCTATTCAAAGGTTACATATTTTTTGATATTTGGCGAACTTATCATTACACTGAAGAGGTAAATGTGATTTTTTTGACATAGCATAAGAAAATTTCTCCTTTGAATATTGATAGATGGCAAATGTAGTTTGGAATGGTAACTGCCACCATTTTAGACAACGATAGGGTGTTACTTATGGAATTTAATCTTCCAAATATATATATTTTTTAATATTTTTTTTCAAATTTCTAGCAGCAGAGGGATGGGATTTAAGAAGCGGGGAGGGGGAGAGGGGTCTATAACCTGGGACCCCAAGTCCTAGAGCCTCATAATCTTCCAAATATCTCATTACTATATCTGGTTTGGTGCTATTTAATATATGGTGATCTCTTCATCTGGCATGCTTATTGAATTAAATACTTAATAGTGCGTGGGAATTTGCTAGTAGTTTATTAAATTTTGTAGTCTAATTAACTACATATTTTTGTCCCTTAGCTCTTAAGAGCGTGTTATGGTAGGGCTTTGCCTGAAGAATTGTGATTCTCCTTGAGCGTAGTGTCAGTTACCTGGTTCATTGCCTCATCTTCAATTTGTCACTTAAATGTTTCAATGCCTCTAGTTTATTCTCGTCTGAAATTAATTTTCTTCTTCTGTGTTGCTTGTTGGTGCCTTTTCCTGTGTTGCCATAGAGATATTTTGGTGCAATTGTGTACCAATTTTGGGCCTGAAATATGGCTGCTAATTTGTAAAAGTCAGGGACAGTTAGCTGTAGGAGCGGCAAAAAGAAAATATATTGAAGAAACAACATGCCGAAGTGCTATTCAACTGTTTATTCATCTGGATTTTTTTTTTTTCAATTTTTTTTATGGACTAGACTACTATACATGCATCTTGTACAAATGGAGTTGCAGTGAGAAGGCATGGTTTGGAGTAAAATAAGTACTAGCCGAATTTCACACTAAGAATGTAGATGCGATTTCAACTTTTTATACATTGATTTCATATGTTGGCTCCAACAAGTATAGCTGACCCCTATCATGACCACATCAACTAGATCGAGAGCTTTTCCTATATCCGAAGAGGGTAGACGAGCAGAAGGGGAAGATTTTCACAAGTCGTTAAGTCAAGTGTTGCTCAGGAGTGAAATTGGTGATAGCAAGTTGTCCTATGAATTCATTGAGACAATATGATGTTTTGAGCTGTCGGTTTCGCAGATAGACTGACTAAGATAAAATTTGTGCTGTAATTTAATGGGGAGCAAACTTAATGCTGTAAAGAAATTATGAGGAGTCTCAATTTTTTTCCTCCCCAATCTTCTGTTGCCTCGTGTCTTTTTCCCTCTGTCTGTCTGCCTATTGTGTTGACTTCCTCGAAAGTCATATTTATGGTTCTCTTGGCTCTTTACCAAGTTCTGTTTGGCAACTCATCCTAAGTTACTTTTGAATCTGGTTGTGCTATTTTCTCTAGGTTTTCCATGTTCCTGCTTGGCTTATTCTCTTGTGGGTTGCTTGAAACATATGTACCAATGTTGAATCAATTATCTGAAATTTAGAATCAGCAAAAGTTTAACCTTTTGTTTACACGTAGTTCTTTAATAAATTCCCCGTCTTGATATTTTGCGCACCTAGTGTTTTACAAGAATATTTGTGCCATGGTATTGGTTGATGGTCATGTGATGTAACTTTGATATTCTTTCACCTGCAAGTGATGATACCATGAAATGTTAGAAAATTTGTATGAAACTGATTTAATAACATGGGAGCAAATATAACATACAAGCTTTGGAATTGAAGCTGGAACTGACCATAGAGTTCATTGGTAGCTTTTGGTACTCATGTCATCTCTTCTTGGGAGTATGGCGTTGTTTGAACTGTTTTTACCTTGTGTTCATATCTGCTTTTTAATGGTGTGACATGACAGTCTTCTGTAAAAGTAAACCTGAAGAGAATAAACAAGGTAGTTCCTTACCACTGCAGAGCCAGGTGAAGAGTACCTCGGCTCTGGAGCTGGCTTCTTGTGTCCAAGTTGTGGCCTCCTAGGTTGGGGAACAAATTATTGCTCAAGATATTTATTTCTTGAATGTTTCTTTAGCAAGGGCCACTTTTTAAGAGTTATGCCAGTTTGTTTGTGTTGCTGTTCAAGTTGTTTGTTGTGCACTACTTGTGACTGAAGTATCTGTTTGTTTCTGCTGAAATGTTGTAACTTCTCAAGTTGTATGAATCGCACGTTTCACAGCCTTCATTTTTATTTTTGTAGCTTTCTGCTAGTGGTATCTCTGATGAGGAGAGGAAGGCCTCAATGAATTCTGTAAATCCTAAGTACGTTCTTAGGAACTATTTATGCCAAAGTGCCATTGATGCTGCTGAGATGGGCGACTTCGAAGAGGTTCGCAGATTATTGAAGGTTATGGAACGTCCTTTTGATGAGCAGCCAGGAATGGAGAAATATGCACGCTTGCCCCCTGCATGGGCTTATCGTCCTGGGGTGTGCATGCTGTCTTGTTCTTCATAAGTTTCCTGTGTATTAATATGATGGAGAATGATAGTTGTACATATCTATAAATCAGAGTTCTGCTTTTATAATAGCACATGGAAGCTTAGTATTATTTTGTTGCTTTTTCCTCCCTTCTTTACCCCGTAAATCAACAGAAGGCGCTCATTTTTTTAACTTGCAAGTTTTTTGCATCTACTGTTCCACAGTACATTATTTATGTGAAGTCATATTACGCATTTTACTTGTTTGCTGACAGATTGATTTTTTAACTGAATGCGTCACATCTTTTCTGCCTAAACTAAGCGCTAGAGTACTTGGGTACTGAAAAAGGTCATTTTTTCTTGGGTAAATTATTAGTAACCTCTATGTGGTTTCATCTATTGTCATATAATGTCCCTAACATTTCCAAATATGCACTTTGCACCTCCATGGTTTTGTATAAATGGGAAATTTTACAGAAAAGAGTATGTATGGCATCCTTAGTTGAAATACTAGCTGTGTCTTTACTTAAAATGTTAAATTAAACAATGATTTAGTCGTCTTGTACAAAATCATATAGGGATTATGTGGATAAATGTAAAAATTATAAGAAGTGAATATTTATGTAAATCATAGAGGGGTTAAGTGGATATTATGATATTATCACACGTCCTTTTAAAACACATGTGGTCTAATCATTGTAATTAAATATGCTTTCTATCTATTTTCCACTTTACACAAAATCACATGGAAGTTATGTGATTATTTTGAAATTTTAGAAAAGTCATGTGATATTATGCAAAACCATGGGAGGGGTAACATGTAATTTACCCTATTTTCTTGCTAGTTATTGCATCTTCTGTTCCACAATACCGTGTTAGCATTACGTTTCAACAAAGCATTGAGGAAGGTTGCTGACTGGAAGAGATCTCAATGGATCTTAAACACTCACACTCGACTCTCTACTGAACCGATGTGGGAGGAAGGTTGCTGACTGGAAGAGATCTCAATGGATCTTAAACACTCACACTCGACTCTCTACTGAACCGATGGGGGATGGGGAAACACTCGACTTAAGCTAGCTTTTAACCCTCACCGTGACTCTTGCTTCTTTTCAACAAAGCGTTGAGAAAGGTATCTAAGGGGGACTCACTAAAGTCCAACATCCAGGCAATTGCTGAGTGGAAGGGACTTCAATGGACCTTAAACACTCATACTCGACTTTCTACTGAACTGATGTGGGAGAAAGGGGATGGGGAAGTTAGCATTACTTATTTGATGACAAATCGATCTTTTGACTGGATGTATCAAATCTTTCTGCCAAAAAATGAGCGCCGAAGGTAAATAATCTGAGTGCTTGGGAAATTAAAAGGAACAGGATTAAAGAAAACCGTGGTTACATATTTGTTCTAGATTGCTAATGTATCTGTGAATGCCCTTCAACCTGCGATATGTGCATTCCAATTTAGATGACCACTAATACAATATAAGATGCATACTTTTCATTTTGCGTTTCTCACTGAGCAGCATGAGAGGTGCTAGGAACTCGAGATATTTGAAGTCCATTTGTACTCTTAAAATCAAACCCAATTTCGAAGTATCTAAATACGAAATTCTTTGTAACTACCATGGAGTGCAACTTTTGATGAGCTCTGGTAGTAAAGTTAAGGGATAATTTTAGAAACCTCCTTGAGGTTTTGACAGTTCGCTAGCCTCTCCTAAGGTTTCCAAAATTTCAAACACCTCCCCTAAATTTCAAACACCTCCTAAGGTCCAATTTTTACGTTAGCTCTAGTGAAATGATATAATTACCCTCACAACTTATCAAATATTTGGCAACTATGTTGACATTATTGCTTAAATCATTAGTTAGTAGGATTAACTAAATTAATGGCAATTTGAAAGATAAAATAATTTCTAATTTGCCATCACAAAAAGGCACCGTTCTTTTTGGAAGATAAATTTTATTATTTGGTTGCAGATTTTAAGTTAGTTGTTGTTGATCATGTTTAATAGTGACCTGACACATGATTAAATCATATCAAACGACGATGCATAAAATGGAAAATATGATATTATGTAGTTTGTATTATGTTTTGTGTGATTTGATCTTTTTTTTTTTTTAGATTTCTTGATAGTGCATTCTAGTGTCTTTTCTTGAGTTTCTTGATTATTATTTTCATTTTCATGGAACATGGGTGTTGTTTTGTATGAAATTGAGGTATGAGTTGGTGGTTGTGGATAACTTCTAAATAGAGAAAGTGCTAATTGATGACCCTTTTTTTTTTTCCTAGTTTCTACTTAGTTAATCAAGATCACTAATATAGGGTAGTTTTTGTTCACAGTATCTACTCTTGATTGTAAATGATGGTGGTGAGTTCCAGGATTCACCTGTATTGCTTGAACAAGCCATGTGTGTACGTTTCTAACTATTGCAGTTGTTCATTTCATTTAACTATTGCTTGAACTCGTCCAATACCCAGCTCTTGAATTGTCCTTTGTTGCGGTTTCATACTGTTGTTATATAGAGTCTCGTGCATTGGCTGTTGCAAATAGACATTATTAGAAAGGGTTGCAGAAAGAGCTGTTGGTTTCTGGTTTCCAAACTGCAATAGAAATCTTGGTTTTACCATCAGTTCCACTTACACCCCGTGAACTTTTATTCTTGTTGCAATAGTTATGCATTATTTGTGTTTTTGAATTGGGTTGGATTTGTTTTCAGCTACTTGGTTTTAAGGAAGGTGTCTGATCTTTTGGAAACCTCAAAGGAGGCCAGTGAGACTGTTTAATATCTTTTTCAGTTGTCAACCGTCTGAATCACTTTGCACTAATAGAAATAGTCATCACCAGAATCACTACCCTTCAGAGATAAAAATTGTTGGAGCAGCATCAACAGAAATGCGAAAGATAGCTCAAGTAGTATAAATTAATGGCCAGTTTTCAAAGGACAATACAATGCAACTTACTGGATCACATTCCCCCAGGCGCATGAAAGAACTCTACTGCCATCTTCAATCATAGAGCACTGGTATGCATTTTTTCAGGATCACATTATTGCCAACTTCAAGCATAAGTTACTGGCAATGGATCATTTCAGGCTTCAAAAACTAGCATTACAAACTCAAATCCCTAGATGTGTAAGAACAGGTCTCTGGCATCAATAAGCTTGGCTAGAACATTGTTTGATCAAGCTGACTGCAATTCACCCTCTTGAATGATCGCTTTACGATGATTAAAACATAGTCCATCAACTCAAACACTCTAGCCTGTTGATAATGGAGCTCGTAGCTTCCTAAAAGCCCTAATGTATATGCTGCACCCCTCATTCTCATAAAAAATTACAGGAAATACAACCAGAGCACTCAACTTCCTAATAAATATGCTACATGCATCTTTTTCACTTTATGGTATTTAGGCATAATAACATCATGAAGCTGAAGAATTACCATCAAATGATGCCAGATTGGGTAGTTCATACTGTTTATTTTGATATCTTTTAACTTCCACTAATTCTTTTGACCATCCAAATGCAATTCCTAGGAAAAGGAGAAAATAGAAAGTATAGACAAAGATCTTGTATCAACAAGTCAATATCCAGATCACTGCCAAACTTACTCTTATCAACACAAAATTGTGAATTTACTTTCAGAAAAACAATTAGATGGATCGTGTCATTGCAGAATAATGCATACATCCATGTCAGCTTTGTTGGTCGCACAATGAGGGATTATCTTTCCAAATAACATTGTTATAGCCAAATAATCTTACAAAACAAGAAATTAGTTGCTCATGAATCAACTCTTCAGCAGGAAGCTCAGAATCAACCTCTCTTTTCAAAGATGTAACTTCTTTATCTGTGATTCCACAGGGCACAATATGCTCAAAGTAACTTAAATCAGGATCAATATTAAACGCTAAACCATGTGAGGTAATCCCAGATGAAATACGAACGCCAATAGCACCAATCTTTCTTTCCCCAACCCAAACCCCAGTTTCCCCTGATTCCCCCGCACGAGCTTTCACACCATGCAAAGAGGCTAATTCAATCATTGTCAACTCAAGTGTCTCCACATATTTTCGAGCCCCAAATCCAATATCCCTGAGTGAAATGATTGGGTACAAGATAGCTTGATGCGGACCATGGTACGTAATATCACCACCTCTTTGCGTATAATGCAGTTCAGCCCCCATGGATTTGAGCTGTGACTCAGAAACTAATAGATTGTGAACTATTTGCCTTTTTCCAAGAGTATATGTAGGTGGATGCTGCAATGACAACAGAGTATCAGTAATTTTTCCACCCTTTCTATCTGAGACTAGCTTCTCCTGCAACTTGAGTGCCTCCAAGTAATTGAGAACTCCCAATCTCCAAACCTCTAGACTTCTCGTCAAAACCCTCATTTTCTTTTACTGCAATAGTTGAAGCAGTTGATCAATATTCTTCTCCATTTAATTCAACGCATGTTGATCAACTTATTCTGTTAGTTACTGAAAAAAATGAAGAATCATTACAGTCCATCTTAAGAGCCAAATTTGGTATGAACCGAATAATACCACACCTACTCCTCATAATACCCCCCCCCCCCCCCCCCCCCAACAACAATCTTTCTCCACGGTACAATAATTTCAAGAATGGGTACAACTTGGCATGTGCCGATTCTGCAGTAAATAAATCAGCCAAAGATTGTGTGAAGAATCTACAAACTATACCCAATATGCAAAGTTAAAACTGGTACTTAACAGCATTAATGCTAATTAAGAATCCATCCAACATTGTGATATCTTCAAATTCTGTAAAAATGCTAAGCTCCGCTAACATTAATTCATTTTTCCCCCTTTTGGTCACTTGAGAAATTCCATCCTCAGAATGCAACTTATCAAGTAATAGAAAGACAAGCTTTTGATTCTTACTACAAAGAGAGAGAGAGAAACTCACAAACAGCTTTCAAGAATTAGTTCAGGCATTTTATCAAACAAATAGGAGGCATTCACAGAGCTTAACTTCTCTAAGATTTGCATACATTCAGGCCCCAATCTATGGTCGTAAACCAGCCTATTATCAAGCCAATAGACCACCATTTTCCAATTACGAAGAAAAATGCAAACTTGAAGAACAACTTTCTCATAATCTAATCATAGCTAAATGCAAATGACACACGAGTTCGATGATATTAAAAATAAAAAATAAATAAAATATCTTAAAAGATTCTTACATTTTCACAATGGCTGGGGGAAGACTGAGAGGGATGGTTCCCGACGGCGGCGACTGTCTTTTAAGGACCGGAGAAACGCCGGATGGCGATGGGATTCTTGATCGGGTATACAATGGGAGTTCAATTAAGTTTTGGGTGAATTTCAGTTTTAGGACTGAAACTTTGAGTAATCTCATATTGATCTCAAATCTTTCATTGTATTAATTTAACTCCTCAAATTTATTATAAATACCTTTCCAAAATACAAATTCGTAGAGAAATTAATTAATAAGAGACGTGCTTTTCATGTTCGACCTTTATCCTCTTAGACTCTAAATCTATTAATTATACCAAAGACAAAAAACCTTATCTTCAGACTAACAATTTAGCAAGCCCAACAGTTGCTTTTTTATCAATTTGATAGCTTCAAAGGACTTCAGTTGCCAAATCAAAATTATTGTCAATGCAATTGATGAACTTTATTTGAGTATTTTCATTAGTAAAATTGGGAATTTGTTCTCTCACTATTTATTCGTTTTCTCTATTTTCTCTCTACTCTTAACATTTTTTTCACCTTTCTTCTTCCACATGAAAGAGATCTTGGTGTCAAATCAAATCCCTTCCCCCTTTTTTTTAATTTTATATTTAATAAAGTATCTTCTAAAATATTCTAGTGAGAGTTTTCTTCTCTCTTAGGCTATTTTAGTGAGAATTTTGTTTAGTTTTTTGTTATTTTTTTTAGATCTAAGAATTTTTTAAAATCTGTATGTTAGATCTGAAATTTCTTCGATCATCTTGTCAAATCTTAGCATCAGTTTTGAACTTGAATTAGTTGGATAGTATATTTGAGAGAATAGACATGCACTTATGGAGCAGCTTGTACAATTGGTCAATGGTTTGTGATTCACAGTGTAATCTTTTTTATTTTGTAATTCTATTAGATCTAATGATTTTTCAAGTCAGATATATCTATGACGTGTTCTACATATTTTCTGCCATTAGTGCAACTTTCTTTGTCAAGTTGTACGGACGATTTTCAGTTAGTTTATTAATAATATTGGTTTCTTTTTTATCAAAATTGAAAAAAAAGGTAGAGGAAGCTGCCCTCAAAAGTTTTTAAAATTTTAAATCCCTCCTATAATTTTAGTTATATTACTTTAGCGCCTCAAACAAAATTATGAATGGTTCTTCTCATTATTTTGTTTAATTTCTTTTCATAAAATATCCTGTATTAAATTAACAATTGGTTTGCTTAAATTAACAATTGGTTTGCCATATAATTAGTACTACTTTTGAATAATAGTTACGAAAACATTAAGTTTTTTTTTTAAAGTAGTGTTCTTATAAAAAACCAACTCTTAGTTTCTGTGATTACTACAACTTTAAAATAGCAACTAAGGTAGTACTATACATGTTACATAGGAAATCAATGACAAAAAAAATATCAACTATCATATGAATCGAAAAAGTTTCAATCACAATGTTGAATACATCACATTAATAGAAAATATCAGAGTATAGAGTCTAATTTTTCACAATTTTCTTTATTCTTTGTCTTTTTTTTTTTTTTGAAAATTTCTTATTTCTAATTATAGTCTATTGAACTTTCATTTTACATTTGATATGCTTTATTTGCTGTAGACTTTTTTTTGCTATTATATCTTTGATGATTCATCCCCCTAAACAAAAATTCGTCACTACTAGATGAAGATAAATATTTCTTGAAATTGTGTATAAGAATGTAAGAAGACAAACATAAAGCATGAAAATTGTTTCCCAAATAAAACAGGAAAAGGAAAAACCTATAATATACTAAGCAACAATCACTCTGCCAAACGACTAATTCCCAGTCAAGGTACGGAGAAATGAAATGGTGTTTATGTGTACCATTTGCTGTTCAATTTAAATGCTAACAAGTGACATGTTTCTGTTTAGAATTCAAGGATTTGTGTTTTCTTTTCTAATTCATAGGAAATTCAAGTGTAATTTTGATCGTCAAATTTAAGACTAACAGTAAAATGACTATTCTTATTTGTAAGCAATTATACTATAACATCTTTTAATTAGAGAAGCTGCAGGAATTTAAGTTTTCCAAAATTATCATCAAATATTTCTCTTTATAAATTCCATTGGAATGCATGGTGCCAGTGTCACCTTGAGATTTCTTGGTACTCTAATATATAAAGTTTACTCTTTTTCCAATCATAACATTTATTTTACTTCACCTTATGAGAGCAAATACAAATGCCATGGAAATGAAAGCAAGAATGTAACTCGAACCAAGAATCTTTATCGTTTCCTCTGATACGTCTCACATTACAAAATTTTGTCATCTGTTCTGAAGCCGTAGTCATAGGAATCATTTGGGATGAGGGCAATAGGATCCGTATCAGCTCAAAAGTGAGACACATAATTTTTGAGTCACTACATATTGGTTACAAATTTATAATTAGGCATAATCAAGAATCTTTTCCCAAAATTGACTTCCCACAAAAAGTCAGAGTCTGCTAATTGGAAAACATCTTTAGCTAATGACGTAATTTGTTTGTGCAAGATTCAGAATATGCTAAATGTATTGTTAATACCACTGTTTAGTTACTTTAGTAGTGTCATTAACTTATTTTTAATTATACATTTATATTAGTAATAAGACAAACTTTGGGATCAACCAAAAATAATTTTATTGACAAAATTCTTGCAACTTGTGAATAATATAATAGGAGTCCATGTTCTAAAATTTGAAGTCTTAAACAATAGAAGGAAGCGGCTAGAGAAATTAATGCGATACCAATTTCTACTCAAAGTTACTTAGCAACCAAAAACAAAGCCCAAAAACAAAAAAAATCATGGGTATCTCTAGTCTTATTTCCTAATTTTCACCAACTTTTCATGTGACTCATATCATGACTCTAATATTAATTTGGTGAACAAAGCAACATTGTAAGTAGTTTAAAGTTTGTCAACTGGGTGGTCAATGGGCGTGCATGAGAGGAACTTGATACATAAATTTTCAGAAAATTAAAATTAGAAGGGAAAAAGTGTCTAAATGCAAAACTAGATTAAAAGGTGTTGTTGTATGCTTTAACAAGGCGAAGGAAAATATGAACATGACAAATGCTATGAGTTACAGACCACTCTCAATATCAGCCACTTTTTTATATCTAGCATTATCGTACCTTTTTATCCTTATTTTTTTTAATGTATTTTTATCCCCTAATTTATAGATACTTTCTGGATTATTTAAAATTCAGAGCGGTATAACTAAAGTTGGGATAGTGTTATACACATCCATAATGTAACAGGCGTCTCTCACCTATCTATTTCTTGAAAGATAAGTTGGGTATACTAATAGTCTAATACAAGACAAAGCCAATAATTCACCTAATCAAAGGGATATAAAGTTGTTATTTGTCATACATACTATTCATAACACTCACTCACACATTTCACTTCTTACCTTTTACTTCTTAGGACAGGATATAATAATGACATTTACATCTTATCTTTCACTTCTAATGACAAGATATAAAATTGACCATCATATAAAGGCAGTGATTAAAAAGGGTGAATGCTTTTCACAATATATATGCACTGATAAAATGGAAAATAGAGTTGTACTTATACTAACAAAATAGAAAATAATAGAGTTGTGGTTATACGAACCACCATGACACTCCGAAAGAGAAGTTGAGTTGATGATAGAAACCTCTGTATTTCGTATTCGGATAAGATATTAAAATCTTTTCGAGCAAATCAGCACCTTACCGTTTGTTTCATCTAGAATAGATTCTTCTCTCTCCTTGAGAGCACTTTCTCTCTCTAGCCATAGAGTACAATTTCCCCCAAATGGGTGCTTTTCATAAAACATTACAAACAATTCAAATTGCAATTCACAAGGCTGCCAGTACCATTGATTTCAACAAAAATTTTCCTTTACGTAAATTAGACCACCAGATTTCGACTAATTTCTAAGGGCATTGATTAAACCTATAGTGTGGTAACTGTGTTATCATGAATCTGTGGAAGATTATTATTGAAGTGACCTGCTTGGAAGGTAGCCGATGGTTCTACTTCGAAGACAAAAGCGGATCTCCCTAGGACGTCTCTGCCCTCAGATCTACTTTTCTGTTTTCTGCGTTACTCTGTTTTAGTTTAGTCTAGATCTACCTTTTAGCTTGTGTTTTTTTTGTTAAGGATTTTTGTTTTGTTTTTTATCCTAAAGTTACCATCAATTGTGTCTTGGCTGAATCCTTCACAGCTTTTCTGGTGTATCTCGTTCCGATACAGGTGAGTTGGGCAATCATACTGGACGAGTAATCTATTAGGGAAACCAATAAGGACTGTATCAAGATGGTTGAAGAACTGGAAGAAGTCCTGAGGAAATTTGTTTTGTCAGAAAAGGAGACAAATGGAATCCAAATAGAGGGAAATGATGCTATACAAGGTTTGGCAGAATGTAGGAAAAGCATTATTGGGAAAGTTGCTGGTGACAAGGTTGCAAATTTAGCAGGTATGACAAGTTTTACAAATAATATGCGGACGTTCGCAAAAAATCTTATAGTAGTAGAGATTGGAGTAAATTTGTTTCAGTTCACTTTCGCAAGCCTTCATGATAGAGATAGGGTTTTGGGTGGGAGACCTTGGGTATATGACAACCAACCATTGGTGGTTCTTCCCTGGAGGGAGGGATTGGAAGGAGAATCCAAGGCATTTAATTCAACATGGATTTGGATTCAAATCTGGAATCTGCCTATTCATTGATAACAAAGGATGCTGGAAAAAAAATTGGGGGAGTATTTTTATCGGTCAAGGAGGTAATAATACCAAATGGAGGGAGTAAGGGTGGGAAACATATTAAAATTCTGGTTGAAATTGATCTGACCCAGCCATTGTTAAGGGGAACGATGGTGAAAATGAATGGGATTATCAAATGGGTAGAATTTCGATATGAATGTTGCCCGGACTTTTGTTATTGCTGTGGAATGATGGGACATAATGAGAACAATTGTAAGGACAACGGGAGAAACATACAAAGAGAAACTCAATATGGGGCATGGATGAAAGCTAGTAACCCAAGGAGTCCTGTCAAGAAAATAAATAGACCATCTCGTATGGAGAATAATAGTGGAACTATGGAAACACAATCCCAGGCAGGAAAGGAAGGAAACTCAAAGTTTATGCTTACTTGAGGTAATAGTGATCATAGTAGTGATAGAGCTGAGGAGCGGAGGTCTGATAACATGGCAAATGTTACGTCAGGAAAAGGAAATATATTGAGTCAGAACCTAAGGAAGGACAAAAAGAGGGTCAAGAGAGTTTGCTAGGAAAGGATCAGTGCCGTGTAGTTGGAGAAGAAGATAGGAATTTGCAGTCAAATAAGATGGAAATGAAGAAACATGAGGACCTGGAAATGGGGAAAAACAATGGGGACAACATAGAGGTAAATGAAAATAAGCAGTATGATATAATGTGGATTGATGGCCCGAATGAGTGCAGGAAGAATAATGAAGTTGGGGATAAGGTATGTGCACTTAAGATAAAAGACTATGGTAAGGAACCAGAAGATAAAAAACGGAAGGAATGCAGAGGAGAGAAGATAGGTAAATATAAGGGAAGCAAAGGATGGAGGAGACTGGTAAGGGAAGTTTGACGTAGGAAGCCTTTGTCATATTGGAATGGCAATACAGAAGCAGGGAAAGGAAACGACAAAAGAAAGATAGTAGCTACTGGTCTAGAAGGAGATACCAGTAAGGGGGGAAGATGAGGTACGGGCTAAGGTCAGAAGGATAGAGAACCAAGAAAACATCAACTGCATGTTGGAGGTGGTGGAGTCCAACCTAAATGGGGCTCTCAGGTCTCTATGAATGCTCTGGTGTGGAATTGTCGAGATGTGGGGAGCCCTTTGACTTTTTCCCAACTTGAGGAGACTGTGAAACTCCACTCCCCTAGCATCATTTTCTTATCAGAAACAAAAAATAATAAGACATGCATGAATAGGATAAAAATGAAGCTAAAATATGATTCACTGTTTGTCGTTGATCCAGTGGGAAAATCAGGTGGATTAGCAGCTTTTTCGAAGAATGAAGTTATAGTCTGTAAGGTCCTGTTTACTCAGTTCACTATAGAGTTGTTGATTGAGGATCAGGCAAGGGATATAAAGTGGTGGTTCATTAGTGTTTATGCAAGCCTAGTGGATCACATAAGAGAGCAACAATGGGAACTTATTAGCTTAAGAAGCAACTCTGGGGAAGATACTGGATCATAGTAGGGGATCTGAATGATATAGTCTCAAATGATGAGAAGTGGGGAGGCAATAGACGATTTGAGACGAGTTTCAGAGTATTTAAACATTTCATCAGGAGTAATCAACTAATTGATCTGGGATTTGAGGGTAAATCATGGACATGATGTAACAATTGGAAAAATGAAGGTGAAATTAAGGAAAGGCTTGACAGAATATTAGTGAGCAGAAAGTGGAAAGCTGAGTATGGAAGAGCCAGATGCATACACATCCACAAGGAAGCCGTAGACCACTACATGATGTTATTGAATATGGAACCATAATGAAGAAGGTGGAAGAAAAGATTCTATTTTGATAGAAAATGGTTACAGTATAGCGAAGTGGAAAAAGTGGTGCAGGGAGCTTGGGTCAAGGATCAGCAAGGGTCAAGGTTTTTCAAGCTACAAAATAGGATAAAAGAATGTAGAATGGCACTGCTTGATTGGGATAAAAGCTGAAAAGTAATGCTAAAAAGGAGATTCAGGAGCTAAAAAAACAAATTTGTTGGATAAAGGAGAGGGGTGGGGAGGATAAAAGGAAGATCCTGAATGAATTGCACAAGAGTTTGGCTGATGCTTACAAAGAGAGAGGAGATCTTCTAGGGACAGAAAGCAAGGATCAGGTGGCTTCAGGAAGGGGATAAAAACACTAATTTTTTTTCATGCTACTGTTGAAGCTAGAAGGAGGAAGAATGCTATACATACACTACAAAAGGAAGATGGTAATTGGTGCGAGTATGATAAAGAGATGAAATTGGAGATCACAAGGTATTTCGCAAACCTTTTCAATTCTTCACAGCCAGAGTCATTTGATACAGTCCTTGAGGGAATTCCACAATACATTACAAGTCAAATGAATGTGAGGCTAACAAAGCCTGTAGTAGAATAGAAAACCAAAAAAGCCGTGTTTTTCTTACACCCAAACAAAGCACCAGGTCCGAATAGCATGACTCCCATTTTCTTCCAACAATTCTGGAATATTGTTAAAGGTGATCTTATTGCCGCTATTTCTAGTTTCTTTCATTCAGGTAACCTGTTAAAGTCTATAAATGAAACTGTTATTACCTTGATTCCTAAAGTTGATGCCCCCATCCTAGTCTCTCAGTTTAGGCCTATAAGCCTCTGCAATGTGATTTATAGAGTCATATCAAAAATATTGGTCAACAGGCTTAAACCCTTCCTTAAATATTGTATTAGTTCCAACCAATCCGCTTTTATTCCTGGCAGACAGATTCTGGATAATGAAGTTATTGCACATGAGTTTATTCATTGCCTTCATAACAGAAGAACTGGTACAAACACTCACATGGCCCTCAAGCTTGACATGTCTAAGGCGTATGATAGGATAGAGCGGGTGTTTTTGGCAAAAGTTATGCAAAAAATGGGGGTTTGTCCAAAGTGGATCCAATGGATTATGAAATGTGTCTCTTCTGTAACTTACACTTTTAACATAAATGGGGAGAAAAATGGCTATGTGAAACCAACTAGAGGACTCCAACAAGGGGACTTTCTATCTCCTTACCTTTTGGTAATCATCTCTGAAGGTTTCTCTAGCTTATTGCAGCAGGCAATGCAATGCAAAAGGCTAACTGGGCTTAAAATTGCTCAATATTGCCCTGCTGTGTCACATTTATTTTTTGCAGATGATACCTTGATTTTTTGTAAAGTAATAGATGAAGAGGCACGAAAGATTATGCATATTCTCAGCACATATGGAGCAGCATCTGGTCAGATGATCAATGTGGATAAATCGGTCGTGTTTTTTAGTAAGAATACTAGAGATGATAGAAAAAATGCAGTGTTGGATATGCTGGTGGGCATGAAAGAAGTGCGGTAGAGTAAATATCTGGGTCTCCCTGTGGTTTTTAGGAGATCGAAGAGGCAGATTTTTAACTATATAAAACAAAAGATGATGGCAAGACTAACTGGTTGGAAAGAAAAACTTTTAAGTCAGGCAGGAAACGAGGTGCTAATAAAATCAGTCTTGCTGGCTATGCCTACATATGCTATGGCCTGCTGCAAGCTTCCAAAGGGGCTATGTGTGGAAGTTTGTAAGGAGATGGCTAAATTCTGGTGGGAAGATAAAGGACAGGAACGGAGAGTTCACTGGATGGGTTGGTCAAAGTTGTCAGAGGTCAAAGGAAAGGGGGGCTTGGGCTTTAGAGATTTGATGGATTTTAACAATGCAATGTTAGCTAAAAAATTCTGGAGGATATTAACGAGGCCAAATTTGATGGTTAGTCGAATATTAAGAGGCAAATACTTCAAAGGGGAATCAATATGGAAAATGAAAATAAAGGCAAGTGATTCCTGGATGTGGAAGAGCATTTTGTATGCTAGGGAACTGCTGGAGAGTGGGGTAAGAAAAAGGGTTGTGGATGGAACTACCATAGATATTTGGAGGGATAGATGGCTCCTTAGAAGGGGAAAGGAATGATCAGATCAGAGAAACCAACAGAGTGCCAATTAGACAAAGTGAGTGAATTGATCCAAAATGGTCAGTGGAATGTGGAACTGCTGAAAACAGTCTTTGATAAGAAGGATTGCAGGAGGATTAGAAGAATACCAGTTAGTATTACTAACTGCAAGGATAGATTGGTGTGACCATTATCAGCTACAGGGGAATATAATGTGAAGACAGGATACTTACTGGCAAAAGAGTTGAAAGATAAACATGGAATCAGAAGGGGACTAGGAGGGGACAGTAGTCGAAATGAACAAAATTCTGGTGCCTGGAAGTTTCTTTGGAGTCTAAATATGAAGCACAAGTTGAAGCATTTCATATGGAAATGTTTACATGGAATACTACCTGTAAATGAAGTGGTGAAAAGCAGAACGGGAAAGGGTGATGATAAATGTGCATGCTATGGAGAGTATATAAAAACAATGGAGCATATGTTCTTCTTCTGCCAACATGCGGCACTTGCATGGAAGATTGCGCCTATCAAGTGGGATGGACTGAATGAGCTTAGGCAAAACTTTTGGCATTAGTGGAATTGTTTAATGAAAGCTAAAAAACGAAGAGAAGGCAAGGATCATATAGTATTCACAGTGAATATCGTGTGGCAGATTTGGGAAGCAAGAAACCAGTTTCATTTCAGCAAGGAAAGGAGAGGTCCAGAGCAGATTATTAACAAAGCTATGCTGGAGTAGCAGGAATATGACAGTGGCAACCGAAAGGAAAATGTAAGAGATCCAGCAGAGGAGAACATGCGAGACAAAGCGTAATGGCAACCACCTCAGGAAGGAGTGATTAAAATTAACACAGATGCAGCCTTGAATAGTAAGATGGAAAGAGCTGGCCGGGGAATTCTTGCTCGAAGCAATAATGGTTCGGTAGTAAGTGCATGGGCTGGAGTTGAACAAAGTTGCAGTGATCCAATAGTAGAAGAGGCAAGTGCAATTAGAAGAGCTTTGGTTAAAGCAAAGCTGGAAGGTTGGAACAGAATAGAGATACAATGTGATTGTAAAGTAGTAGTAGATAAAATCATGGAAGAAAACAACCAAGATGCAAGAATTGGAACTATTGTGGAAGACATTATGAATATGAAAGAAGATTTTAGTACATGTTCCTTCTCTTTTGAAGGAAGAGAGGGCAACTATGTCAGTCATGAGTTGGCAAAATTTGCCTTAAATTTAGTAACGGACATCTAGCAGAAGGACTCCATCCCTGCTTGGTTAACTAGTTTAGTCAGGAGAGATATGGGGGCAGTTGCCCCAATTTTGTAACTGGTATTACTGTTTCTTTTTGCAATATAATGCTATGTTATCGCTAGGAAAAAAAAATCAGCACCTTAGCTGAAACTATATTTAACTTGTCCCACGTATTCAACATAAGTGCTCATTAATGTGTTTTCCATGGATCATGCCCATAATAGAAATGTCATACAAGAAAGTCCTAATAGAAAAAGGAAAGCATCCATGCAAAGTTTGCGAGTGTTTCACTCCTAAAAAAATTTACTTTATTTAATTTGAGAAATCCTCTATTTTAGAGAGAAATACACAAAAATCTCCACGGATTATGAAAACCCGAGAAAATTATTTCATTTTATTTACTTTGATATTAGAAATATTATATATAACGAATAAACGGTTAAATTAAATGCCTAATTGAATCCCTATAAAATTGAGAATTTAGAAAATATCCTAGAATAGTATAGAAAAAGTTAATGAATTAAATAAATATATGGCATTCATATCGTAATTTATGTCATTTGCAAATATTACTAGACACGTAACATATACTATATAGTTCAATAAGTACATGTCTAATAAATTCTTCTTAAAGCTAAATGTGTGAAACTCTACTAGATCAACGTAAGAAAATATTTCACGAAAATACAAATTAAGTTAGGAGTGAATGTATGAAATAATAAACTAAAGGACCAATTTAACCATTAACGGTTGGACAATTAACCATGCAACCAAGAGAGGAATTGAGCTTCTGGACAACCGAGGAACTTAGGCAATCAAATGCTTAATTACTAGAGCGGTGATTGAGAGAACACTAGGAAGAAAACAGCTCAAGTAGTAAGTAGCACCGACTGGGAAACATTGACCACCGAGTGGACTGTTCCTTCTGATTCTAGAGTCTTATAAGCTACTAAGTCCAAGCGGTGGTAGAAGGAAAATCAAGAGAAATCCACAGCCAATAATTTGCTGAGTCAAGCGGTGGAAGTGAGGAAACAAATAGAAAGTGGCTTGCTAAGTTGGGCGGTGGCTGAGTGGAGAAGCGAGGCTTCAATTCTTTTCTTACCAACCAAACACCAAGAGCAAAACTGAGAGAGACTAAGCCATTTCTTTTCATCTCAAGACACAACTAAGAGATAGGAAAATATTTCTGGTTCCTCCTTGTTCCAGTTTCCAACCGAGAGAGTGAGGGAGAGAGTTAGACATTTGCTAGCTTTATTTCTCCAGCTTGCAACCTCAAAACCGTGAGCCAAAGTGAGTGAGAGGGAGAGAAATCCTAGTGGTATACTTCACCTAATGGCCTCAATCGAATGAGAGTGGAGTAGCTAGAAGAAAGAGTGAGAGTTGGTGCAATTTTGAGGAACCGAAGCTCAACTTGGACCCGCCTGCACTCGCTGAATTCTAGAGAAAAGGAGTTCTTGTCCTTAGTTTAGCTACCCGAGAGACATTAGGAGGAAAAGGAGAGAAAGACCAAAAGAAAGAAACAACAACAACAACTAGGAACTCATTTCTGGCCTCCTTCAACCGTGAGAACCAGCTACAAAGAAAGAAGGAATGCAGTCTATCGAGCTAAGATAGGAGAGAGAAACCAGAACTTTATTTTCCTAACTTAGAGCCATAAGAACCAGAGGTAAACTACTATCTTTCTCTTCCATTTCTTCTACGTTTAGCTAGTAGTCTTTTAGATTGAGTTGGAACCAAGATAAAGAAAACTTTCTGGAAAACAAAGGTTGTCAAAGCTGGGAATGTTCGTTTGAAGCTGCATGTTCTCACTCTAATGTTTATATGATTGCAAGTCAGATTTGAGTGTAAAATGAAGAGATTATTAGAGGAAATTTCATACTTTTAAACTGCTAGCTGCTGAAACTCCTTCATCTTGGCCGAGAGAACAAAAGAGAGTATTCACCAACTTTTCTCTTCAAACCTCGGCTGTAAATTCTATATTGTGATTCAAAACACCTCATAGAATAAAAATTATCACCTGGATATTAAGTTTGAATGAGGAAAATAAAGAATTTTATGGAGAAAACTTGTTTTCCAAACTACCTACTTGCTGGAATTTTTCAACCTCAGCCGAGAGAGATGAAAGGGATTTTTTTCTGATATTTCTCTATAGATTTTGGGCTGTAAACTTTCATATTAAGGTTGATTACACCTTATAATATCATTAGATGGTCATGTATGTGAATTTTGGGGTGAAAATGTGATTTTTATGGCTGGATTCTTGTTTGAAAGACTGTTAGGCTAATAAACCATTTACAGTTTAGTCAATGGAATTTCTTGGCATTTGAATGGATATTTTAGTATAAAATTTGCTGGAAATGCTTGATTTGTACTTCTTGGTGTATTATGAGTTTGTTGGTGAGTGATTGGTGGTTGGAAATAAAATCTAAATAGTTAAAATGGAAGGAAAAGTTTGCTATACCAACTATAGGAATCAAAGGAGCCTTGTAAGTTATATAAGAAGATATCCATTTATTACTTGGTTTAATAGGCTCTATATAAATTGTATACATATCTTAAGGTAATAAACTAGTTAAGCATGTGGTCTTGGTTAATAAAAGATAGAATTATGTGACAAGAAAGTACTTTAAGGTTAGCTACTTCTAAACTTACCTTGTTAAACGTTGATGTTGAGTTTTAGTACGATAAATCTAACAGTATAAAAGTAGTGAAGTGACATTACTGGAATTGCTACTTAAACTTCCTTTATTTTGGAGATTAAAAGTCGAAGTAACAAGTGAGTGTGAGAAAATGTACTAGTTGCCTCATTTAAACATAGCAATGACTTAGATTTCGGGTGGAATGTAACTTAAGGCTAGAATACAACACGTATGTTGATTATACTTTAGAACTTCACCAAATGAGTAGTTAAATAATTATGGCAATTATAACTTGTCTCAGGAGACAGCGGTGTGCAAGAAAGCAATTCTGAGATTGAAGTGTAACTTTTGATTAGGGTGAGTGTTTCCGGATTTAAGTGTTTAATTGTTTATGTTTGCTTAAGTGAAATTATTTGATAAATATGCTTGTTATGAATTATTGCTAAGTGATTCATTGTAAAGTGTATCTCAATTGTCCCTCACCTTCTAAGTCGAGGGTGTACTTTATCGCACTCGGCTTAGTTGAGTTTGAAGGTTGATAATTGACTAAATGTTATTGTAAGTGTGCATGAATATAAGCCGTATGTGTACTTTACCGCATCGGCTGAACTGGGCCCCAAAGGGCTTGGTCGGATAGGATGGAAGCTTTGGGTAATTGTTTCGGTATACTCGAGTATTACCCTGAAGTTGGGAGATTATTGAACTGATTACTGGATGTAGGGGATTGTTTATTGTTTTGGAGGACATAAGGAGGTGATTTGGCGGAGTGTGCAATGATATTGAAATGAATGTACAATGACACTGAAATGAGTGTGCAATGATATTGAAATGACATTGAATTACTGAACGAAACTAAGTGCTACGTCTGGAACGGACGGGAGCCACCTCTAGAGTCCGTATCAGTATCGTATCATTTGAGGTGATTGATTACTTTTATTAAATTTGATATCCTAAATTGTTAAGTTTGGTGAATGTTTTATACTGCTAATTGGTTGTTGTATCCTTTTGAAAGTGACTATACAGTGAAATGTGCATTACTTACTTAATTTTACTGGTTAAGTGTTTATTGAATGTTACTTGTTCGGCAAACCTCACTGAGTTTTAGCTCAACCCTTTAGTTTTATTTTCCTTACAGAAGTTGGTGGTCAGGGAATGAATGAGGTATCTTAGGGAGTTAACGTGAAGACTTTTGTGATTGTAAATCCTTTAATATCATATTATGGTTGAGGCTATTATACTTGGTATTGTAAAAGATTTGAGCGTATGGTTTTGGTTTATCAAAATGTTATCTCTAAAGTTAATATAAGTAAGTGAACCCTGGCGAGAGAGGAATTCAGGCGGTCCGCTAACTTCTAGGGTATGCCCTAGGAGGAGGTGGGGCCGTCATACGGATGACTAAACATGTGAAGAGAAATATATAGTGAAATACCTAACCTTATCTAATCACCAAATTCTTGGAACATCTGAATCACCCACCAAATCCTTGGAATATCTGAATCACCAAATCACATATATAAGAGTCGTCGACATATATAAAAGTCATTGGAATATCTAAATCACCAAATCACCGTCGACATATATAAAAGTCATTGGAATATCTAAATCACCAAATCCCCGTTGACATATATGAAAGCTATTGGAGTCACCAACATCTGAATCATCGAATCCTTGAAATCTATCACCAAATCCTTGCAATTGCAATCGATTACCTATGAAGACATAAAGCTTGTTCACGTCCTGTTTTATACGTATCAAACTAAATCTGGATCTATTTAATCTACAATTTATACTGAGATTTGTTAGTGATAAATGAATTTCTGTGACTGCATAGGGTCAACAATAAATTATCTGGAGTATTCCAGGGTCAAATCCATAGAGACGAATTAATTTTCTACTTTAATTATTCTAACAAAACTAACAAAATTTGAACTCAAAGAGTGTTTTAATCACTACTTGAGAAATTAAATAAATAATTAAATCAAACAAGATATAAGCGATAAAATAGTTGGAAAATACTAGGATTTTAAATTTTGATCCAGAGTTTGAGTTAATTATCTAGTTAATTTTTTAACATACAAAAAAATATACCATACGCAACTACCTTAGATTATCTTTCAATACATCTAAGTTGTCCAAAAAAAATAATCATAGGTATCTCCAGTCCTATTCCCTAATTTTCACCAACTTTTCATGTGTTTCAGATCATGGCTCTAATGTTAATTTGGTGAGCAAAGTAACATTGCAAGTAGTTTAAAGTTTGTCAATTGAGTGGTCAATGGGAACCGATAAGAGGAACTAGATACATAAATTTTCAGAAAATTAAAACTAGATGGAAAAAGTGTCTAAATGCGAAACTAGATTAAAAGATGTTGTTGTATGCTTTTAAAAGATAAAGGAAAATATGAAAATGACAAATGCTATGAGTTACAAACCACTCTCACTCTCAGCCACTCTTTTTAAATCTAGAATTATCATATCTTTTTATCCTTATCTTTTTACGTATTTTTATCACTGAATTTATAGATACCTTATGGATTATTTAAAATTCTTAGCGATATAACTAAAGTTGGGGAAGTGTTATACACGTCCGTAATGTTAGAAGCGTCTTTCACCTAACTATTTCTTGAAAAATAAGTTGGGCATACTAATAGTCTAACATAACACGAAGTCATCAATGCACCTAATCAAAGGGATATAAAGTTGTTATTTGTCATACGTAATATTTATAACACTCTCTCACGCTTTTCACTTCTTACCTTTTACATTTTAGGACAGGATATAAGAATGACTTTTACTTCTCACCTTTCACATTTAAGAACATGATATAAGAATGAGTGTCATATAAACGTAGTGCCTAAAAAGAGCGAATGCTTTTCACAACATATGTGCACTGACAAAATGAAACATATAATTGTATTTATATTAACAAAATGGAAAATAGAGTTGTACTTATGCCAACCACCATGACACTCCGAAAGAGAAATTGAGCTGACATTAGAAACCTCTGCATTTCGTATTCTGATAAAAGATCCAACTCTTTTCAACAAATCAGTACTTTAACTCAAACTATATTGAACTTGTCCCACATATTCAACATAAGTGGTTATCGATGTGTTTGTAATGGATCATGCAAAGTGATTCAACAATAGAAACGTCCTACAAGAAAGTCCTACTAGCAAAAGGAAAGTAGCCATGCAAAGTTTACGAGTGTTTTACTCCTAAAAAAGTTCACTTTATTTAGTTCGAGAAATCCTCTATTTTAGAGGGAAATACTCAAAAATCTCCACAGATGACTAAACTTGCGAAGAGAAATATATAGTGAAATATCTAGCCTTATCTTATCACCAAATTCTTGGAACATCTGAATCACCCATCAAATCCTTGGAATAGCTAAATCACCAAATCCTCGTTGACATATATAAGAGCTCATTGACATATATTAAAGCCGTTGGAATATCTGAATCACCAAATGTTCCTTGAGATATATAAAAGCCATTGAAGTCACCAACATCCGAATCACCAAATCCTTGCAATTGCAATCGATTAACTAAGATAATAAGAAGCTTGTTAACGTCCTATTTTATACCTATCAAACTAAATTTGGATTTTGTTATGACCGTAAATTACATGATTAGTAGGTATAGTTGATTAGTTGTATTCTGTTAAGATTTACTAAGCTGGCAAGGCCTAACCGCCATGTGCTAATTGTACTGATTCTTCCTTTAGATAAATAACCAACCGAATCCAGTGATAGGAACAGATTTGATGTGCAACCAGATAATAAACTCACTTTTTCTCTCTCTCCTCAGCTTCTTCTCTCCTGTTCTTCCTTCTAACTTTTCTACTCTTCTTGTAATCTCCTAATTCAATCCTTAGATCCTACACCAATCACTACAATTGGTATCAGAGCTACTGATCCTCGGATTCAGTAGCTTGAGCCATTATTCTACGCCATGGCTGACGGTACAAGAATGAAAAGTATGGAGGAGCAATTGCGCAAGAAGGAAGCTCGTATTCAAGGAATCTTGGATACCATGGTAACGGATAAAAGGAGTTTGGAGGGCAAGGTTCTGGCAGGGAATGTAGAAATCAACAAGAAGTTGGATGTGTTTATGGCAGCTATGAATACTCAGTTCAACAACTTCACAAAATCTGCTCAACTAGACAGGGAAATCTTGACTACTCTCTCAACTCCAGGGGGAATGGATGAGCAAGGAGGAAATGATAGACTTAGAAATAGAGAAATGGGGGATAATGTGACACGGGACTAGTTTGGGGGTAGGAATTATCCATTTCTGGGTTACCTAAGATAGATTTTCCTTCCTTTCACGGAGAGTGGGTCAGGAAATGCCGAAAATTCTTCCAGCTATTTCGCATCCCCGAAGAGCAATGGCTGGACATAGTTGAGATTTACATTGCAGGGAAGGCTGATATTTGGTACCAAGGATTCAAAAGTGGAAAGGGAAATATAAGGTGGGGTGAATTTGTGGAAGGGCTGTGCAAAAGGTTTGGCGAAATTGGAAATATTGATGCAGTGGAGGAATTTAACAAACTCCAACTAACCACCACTGTATTGGCATACCAAGAGAAATTTGAAGAATTGAGATCAGAGGTAATGGTTCTAAACCCTACGTTGTCAGAATCTTATTATGTTTCATGCTTTCTTAGTGGATTGCCAGAAGAATTGAGGTCAATGGTAAAAGCACACGACTCTACTTCCCTAGCCAGAGTTTTCGAATTGGCAAGAATACATGAACATGCATTTGAGGCTTATTTCAAGAAACATAAAGTGGTACAGAAGATTAATAATCCTCACAATACTTGGAGTAGTCAAAAAGAAAATGTCCCTAGTACGTCACATACACCGGCAGTGAAAATAGTAGCTCCTAATATGATCAAGAAGATAGCTCCACAAAATTTCAAGAAGATATCCCTGGCTGAAATTCAGTATAGAAGGGAGCATAATCTGTGCTTCAAATGCGGTGATAAAATTGTCTAAAATACTTACAATGAATGCAAAAAACTAACAATGTATGAAATTTTTGTATACTTGTATAAATATTAATTCTTATCTATTCTCACAAATCTTTCCAATTGGACAAGCGTGGGTGGGTGAATTGATTGATTTAGAAATTACTGTGCTGAAACTTCCAGAAACTGCTTTTGAGGTAGATTCAGAAAGTTTTGTGATCCTCCATGGCTGGTGTATATACTTTCGTCGTGCCATCCTTGGTCTGTCTCCGCCTCCGCCTTCGTCCTCGCCCGTCACGTTATTCCACCTTCCCTGTTTCACTCTCCCCTAGGCATCGTCATCTACTTTCTCTCGTCTATGTCCAGGGGGGCCAAAGGTCCACAGCGTATCACACCCCATCTCCGATGACGACGACAGTTGTGACTTCTACTCCAGCTTCCTCTCCTGGCGAACCATTGCCCTCCTGGGGGCGGTGGACCTTTACCTTTCTGGTGCTTGTGATTTTGGCCCATCTCGCACCACATTTCAGGAGACGAAGGGCGAAACGGAGGATGAAATCATTTTTTTCTGTGTCTTTGGCATCACACTCCTACTATTTGTCATGCTGTGGAGGGCGTATTCTGGTGTAGATGCCTTTTTTTATTGGATGGCTTTGACTCTTCAGGCCATCCAATATCTTATTGAGCACCCTACCGACATCACTGGATATAGGATTCTTGCTTTCGTATGTTCGTGCACTGGAGTGTTCTTGTTATTCAGGATTTGGTTTGGGCATCTGTCCACAGGGAGGCTTGTCCGGGTGGCATACGAGGTACCAGCAGCTCTTTTCATACCACTGGTCGTCATTTTTGGAGCTGGTTTTGGAGGTGCTACTGTTGATGACTAGTAGATGCTTATGGAGATGATAGCAAGGCTAACAAGTGATTTTTTTTAGTAAAGAATTAGATGATAGACATGGTAGAGATGAGGACAAAACTAACAAGAATTAAATGTGTTTTTTTAGATGGAGTTATAGACTTTTTTAGATGGAGTTATGGACATTTTTATGTGGAGTTATGATGATTAATTAGGGATATAACAAATTAGTAGCTTAGTTGGAATGAGTTACTAATATAACTAGATTGGTGGAACATTGTGAATAAAAAAAAATTCTTATCTAAATTCATGATTATGCTTAAAAGATGTAGGCATATTTTTCTCTAACATTTAATTTTCAACATTGTTTTCAATAATTATAGTTACAACTCTTTTTAGAACCCTTGCATATATACTTGAAATATAAGTACTTGTTTCATTCCATGTTTAAACAATGGGACGAACCTGATTGAATTTGTTGAAATCAAGATGAAAACCAAAATCTATTATAATTTGTTAAAACTTTTTATAAGAGTTGCCTCATGTAATTTTGTTTTGTTAATTTTTTAATTCATTAGAAAATAAAAATTCAAGAATAAGTGGAACATTTGAAATTTGAAGTTAGATTATTGTATTATATGATTTGACAATCTCCATAACTTCAAACCCTCCTACTACATTATTATGTTTATAAATATTTTTTTTAAAAATTTTTGCTAGTAGGGATTAGAGAAGGGGTGGAATTTAAGAAGTAGGGAGAGAAAGGAGACTTCTATCTTAGCCATTGGATGGCATTTATAAACATGCTTATATTTTCAACCACTTATTTAAGTTTAATGTAATATTTAAAGTAATAAAATTTGGATAGAATTTAATTGCTTTGTTGAATTTGATATAAATTAGATTTTGTTAAATTTGCAAGTAGGTTAGATTTGGTAGTAATATTTGAAATATGTAAAAAAAAGTATTAACTAATAAGTCTGTCGATTGTACTATTTGAACAGAACATAATATTTGAATACAGTTTAATTGATTTGTTGAATATGAAAACAAATTAGATTAGAATTTAGATAATGAAAATTAATAGATTAGAATTCAAATAATGGAATTATACAAAAATTGAACATGTTAACCTTATATAACATAACATCTATATCTATATCTATATGTATTGTAGGGGAGGTTTTAGTGGAGGCCCCTTGGATGCCTTCCAAATCTCCCATACTTTTTTCTGGTTTTTTAATTTATTTTAATACATAAATTCAATTAAAAAGTTTGAAATAGTGATTTACAACTAATCCTAGGTCAATTCAAATTTAAAATTTAAATTTTTTCCACTTTAAATGAGTGTTTAATAAACCCTTTATAGTTTATATTCAGACTTTAACCCTTTTTTCCTTCCATAATTAAAGAAAATAAATTTGAATAATTTGATTAGTCCCATATTAAAATCATTCACCCAACTACAATTTTATCATTTTAACCCATTTTACTCCTTGATTACTAATAAAGATTGATTTGTCAAATCTGAGGAATAATATGATTAGTCCCATTTTTTAATCATTTACATAGCAACATTTTTAGCACTTTCCTTTCGGGTATGTATATAGATTTGTCAAACATTCAGATATTTGTTTAAACTATTATCTTGGATGGTCATCACAAAAAATAGTAGCATTTCACCAAAGTTATACCCAATTATTTTTCCTTGACGATTATAATTCTAACTTTCATTTAAAAAAACACTTAAAAAGTGAGGTAATGAATTCTAAATAATAAAAGCAATAGAGAGATAGGAGTATAGGGTTGGAAAAGGTGAAAGTAAGGTAATGAATCCTAAATAGTAAAAGGAGTATAAAGATAGGGGTATAGGATTGGGGATGGTAAAGTCAAGGGAGTTATAGTTGTGGGTTGGGATGAAACTATCAAAATGGGTGATTTATGTAGGTTACATGGATATAGTTTTACATGGTTTTAATTATCTTACCCATTTATGGTCCACTACAAATTTTATTTATTTTTCCCATATTCATTAAGCAACAAAATAAGATATCATTGTAATCAACAAAAATAGAAACATATTATATTAATAAATAAAATTTTACCTAAAAAAAAATACAGAAGAACCAAAAGTGGTGAGTTTCAAATTTTGCAATCTATAAGAATCTCAAAATAATTTATGTCTGAATGCAAGAAATCAATTAACACTCAACGAATTAATTAAAACTTTGATGGAAAAGAAGGAGGAAGTAGGATGAGATTTAACAAAAATTTTAAAAAATGAAATTTAAAGAATAGGAAAAGAACGTTAAATATGGCTTTGCAAAAAGTAGAATATAATTATTGTATTGGTAGTGGTTTAAATTTGCTTACTTATAAATTTAAATATACATCTAATTTAATTAGCTCTAAATAGGTAGTTCCCATCTCTCAATTTAATAGCCACTAATTAATGGGTTTAATTGGGTTATCCAATTGAAACTAATAAAATTGCATACCTACACTCATTTGTTGAAAATCGAGTTGAAAAATTGGTCACTATTTACAACTATAAATTGGTGAAAAGAGTAGCATAATAAGAGGTAAATAGGTTATGAAATTGGCTAAGAGATTGTGCAATTTGATAGTAGGGTAGAGTGAATGGAAGGTATTGTTTGTGGGAGGGAAAAGAGTTAGAGGGATGTGGGAAGTTTGGGTTAGAAAGGTGAGGAAGTGAGTAATAAAGAGTAGGGAAATATTGAGGGGTAATGGCGGAAAAAGAGAGAATGTGGAAGAGGAGTAATCTATATCTATATGTATTGCAGAAGGGGTTTTTAGCAGAAACCCTCTCAATGGCTTCTAAACTTCTCATTCTTTTTTCTAGATTTTTTGTATTTATTTTAATACATAAAAAGTAGTGGGTTATAACTAATCCTATCACCAATCAAATTTAAAATTTAAAACATTCCCACTATCTACTTCATAAACCGTTACTTTGTTATTTATACTTTAAATCCTTTTTACTCATTAATTAAAGACAAATGCTCATTCGTATGCTATTTTAATACAATGTTACATTTTTAGAATTAAGAAAAATTTATCCCCAAACTAACCCTATAATCACCCCTACAAATGAGCTTTGCAAATTATAATCAAATTTCACAAAAATCACAAATGTGCAACTAATGTAAAGTGCAATCATATATATATATATATATATATATATATATATATATATATATATAATAAAGTCGTATTCTCATTCTTATCCCTTCATGTTTTCTCTTTCCTATGTGGCTTAACGAGACGTCAAGTAGTTTCCTACGTGGCTTGCTCCTTTTTTGTTTGGATTTATATCAATTCTTATTCCCTATAAGAATTCTTAATATTATAGGATTCTTATTTCCTATCCAAAGTTATGTACTTTAAGCAACTTAAATCAAGATAAACCTACTTTTAATGTTCTTATTAATATCTCTTTATATCCTTATCAATTCTTATTTCTTATGCCTACATTACATATAGCCTCTAATATATTGATTTGAAGCATCAAATTCATGGTTAGGTATTTTCAGTGCAAGCGGTTGGCACATTAAAGCATCGATTTTGGGTTTCCACTCCTCTTGATTATCAGGTACAACTTCTTTCAATACATTTTTTTTAAAAAAAGGCATGTTGATCTTCAATTGTAAGAGTTTAGTAACATATCTTGAATTTTGTTTTATTTTTTGTTTGTTTTGTATGAAGACATAGGATTTAAACAAGTACTTTCATCATTATTTTTGTAGGATTCTTGCTAACATGTTTGTTAATTGATTTTTGTGATCATATGCTAAGATGTTTGTTAATTTGCCTTTAGGAAAAACAACCAAAAACAAAAGGCACTGGAAAGTAATGCGATATAAATACAAGAAACTTAAATATCTCTATTAGATATATCTGCAAATTCATTAGTTAATTAAAAGACTCTAGCCGTTTACTTAATTAGTCCACTTGAGAATATTCATCCACTTGAGAATGGTTTTACCAACATAGTTTAAATAGAAGAGAGGTCAGGAACCTGATCACTTAAACAACATGAACTTCCTGCAACTATTGGTTATATACACTTATAGTCTATGCTTTATAAATAGCACCATGAAAGTGCTTTGCAAAATACATCAATTCCTTGCTCCCATAATCAAGAAGTTTAGAAGTAAATTCTATCTACATTCAGAATATTAGCTACCACTATCAATGCTCTCAGTAATCAACATCCAAGGAGTATTCTCAAATGTTGTCAGTAGTCGACATCCAAGGCCCTGTATTGTAAGAAAAATATGGAGTATCCTAAACTGTGTAATGCTTGCAATCAAAATGTGGAGTATCCTAAATTGAGGTATGTCGTAGGTGTTAACCTTTTTATCATTTTAATTGCTACAATATCTACATAAACATAACTTTTAGAATATGTGTATTTATACAGGTATATGTTAAAAGTCTTGGCAAGTGATGCAACCAGTAATGCTTGGTTGTTATATTTGATCAAGAGGTTGAAAAGAATAATAGAACACAAACTTTCTTTTGTTCTTGAAGAATTTAACAAGGTAAACTTATATCTAATTTTTTAAAATATTTTTAATAATAGTAGACAATCCGACACTTATCTCAGCCGTTGAATATTCTAACAAGAAAAAATTTACGCATTTTATTTCCAGGAAGGATTTAGCAATGAAATCGTGTCAACAATTATAAATAAGATCACGTGGAAACCTTTTGTGTTCCAAATTATTTGGTAGTAGAATATTATTTGATACTATTTACTGCACTTTTTATTTATTTTCAAGTTTTTGGATGTTATGGTATTGTTGAATGTTTTTTTTCCATTTCTGAATTATTATTCACTGAATTAGATGTTCAAATTTATATTATAAGAATACTTTATATTACAATGCGCACATAGTAATATACTTAAGACCAGTTATAATAGATTATACATTAAATTTGTATTTTATATCGACATTTTTATAAAATTAACTAAATAGTTTATTTTTTTTCTACGATTCCCGTTCAACGAACGGGTACAAAACTAGTTAAATGTAAAGTTGAGGGGGTAAAGCACGCTAAATGTAAGGTTAAGGGATTTAATATATTTAACCCTAAAATAAATCCCAAGAACGGAACAAGTAGTGGGTTATAGATTTTTGTGTAGATTTCTGTATTTATTTTAATACATAAAAAGTATTGGGTTATAACCTACCCTATCACCAATTAAATTTAAAATATAAAACTTTCCCATAATCTACTTCATAAATCATTAAATATATTTATACTTTAAATCCTTTTTATACTTTTGTATTTATTTATACTTTAAATCTTTTTTACTCTTTAATTAAAGACAAATGTTCATTCACATGCTATTTTAATACAATTTTAATTTGGAAGCATACAACATGATCAAGAAACAGCAGAACCAATTAGATTTTGACCCCAGAAAAAAATTAGGCCTAGATGCCACTGACACGTTGACGTAACTTGCGATGCCAATTAGAACTATTTAGAGTTTTTTTTTTTGCAAGGAATTAAGGCACTGTAAAGCTTATTTAGGCAAACTTTACCTCATCGGTGATTTGAGTATCAAGTTATTGAATATACTACAAATCCAATAATCATGCTCACATTTTCTCTACATTTCCCCCACGTTTCCCACTCCAATTAAGAGTCATCCAATTTAAGAAATATTTATCTCTTAAATAATCCTATAACCGCTCCTAAAAATCCTATAATCATGCTCACGTTTTCCCTACATTTTCTCCCACTTTCCCACTCCAATTAAGAGCCCTCAAATTTAAGAATTCCACTCCAATTAAAAGTCCTCCAAAACATAGCATCCTCATTCAACTTTCTTGCATACTCACTCCAATTAAGAGAACTTTCTTGCATTTTTCCCAAGAACTTATTATCTTCTTCAAGTTTTTTATGGTATTCATCTTAACCCTTAACCTAATTTCACCATGGAACATGCCCGCCTACAAGCATTTCAACGACAGCTAAATTTCAAACTCGCAAGATTGCAAAGGAAGAAACATTTGTTTAGAAAACGAAACGTGCACTGCAACGATACCACATAACTTATTATCTTCTTCAAGTTTTTTATGGTATTCATCTTAGCCCTTAACCTAATTTCACCATGGAACATGCCCGCCTACAAGCATTTCAACGACAGCTAAATTTCAAACTCGCAAGATTACAAAGGAAGAAACATTTGTTTAAAAACGAAACGTGCACTGCAACGATTCCACACAGCAGTTCGAAAAGTTTCAGCAACTTTGCGTTAACGAAAAAGAAATCTCACTCAAATTCGAAGGACAAAATCCCAACTACACCGATTTGAAGGTCATTTTTCAAAAACAGTGTGCATGCATTGTAATGATGTGGTCGACACTGTTGTTAGGTGATTAATTTCATGTACCTTTAATTTCAACATATTTTTCTATATTGTATATAACATTTTATTTGTCAAACAGGTACAATATTAACATACAAATAAAAAATTCCAGTGGTAACATGCATCTTAATCTGCATGATAGACATGCACGATTCGTATTTGGTTGTGATGCTTTTTATCTCAGAGAATTACAAAGGAAGGTAGAATTTCTTGATATATATTTATTTTTTATAATGCTATTTATAAACTATGTAAAAAAAATACACTAATTTTGAATTTCGCACGTACTTAATTCTCAGGACAATGGTGATAGATTGTTCAACCAACGAATCAATTTATACAAAGATCGTGCATTTTCATTTATAGTATGCACTCCACAAAATTCAACAGAATTAATTAAATCACCAATTTTGGCCTTCGTACTAAAAGTTGATTGGTGTGAAGAGTGTTCGTACCTTCATACAATATTATCAAATCGAATGCATAATATTTGTAAGTATTTCATTTTAACAACATTTAATTATATTCATTTTTATTCATACATCATTTATTTTCTAATATAAATTTCTATTATTTTTTCAGGATCTATCTTTTGAAAAAAGTAATTTTTGAATGATATACACATTCCATCATATTTCAAACTATTGTTAGACAGATATTGCATTTTAATTGTATTGGTGCAATTTTTTAACCTTTTTTAATTCACCCTTTTATTTTCATTTTTTCAATAATGTCAGCACCGTGCATAGCACGGGTATTCACACTAGTAATATTGTATTTGGTGTAGGTTTAGTATTTCTTTAGATATTTTTGTGATATTTGTTCATATTTTTTATTATACTTTAAAGTTTTAGATAAGGTACATAAATACAATATAAATTAGATACTAAAATAGCGCTCTTTTAATTTTGTAAACCTTTTTTTCGTGTAGCTAATATAAATAATTCATTTAATATTATTATTATATTAAAAATAAATCCGTGCATTGCACAGGTTACAATACTAGTGTTTGGTATTGGAGAATGTTAAGTGATGAGTTTAAAATTTTTAGAGCATTAAAGAAATTACAAAACACATACCAAGTTGTTAGCATTAGAAAACTTCTAAAATATCTCAACTCATAAATAAGTAATTGATAAATTAGTTCAACTATGGTTTTTACTACCGATTGGAAACGTTAAAGTAAAGCATTTTTTAATTCGTATTTGAGTAAATCTTTCCTATACTGACGGTGTATACACTATCATCGTTGGATTCATGACATGTGTGCAAAAGTTGAATTTCAAATTTAAATTTTGCATAGTTATCAATCATCCAACACTGATAGTATATACACTGTCAGTATAGGAAAGATTAATCCTTAGTATTTTTACTAAGTTAATTTAACAGTGCTGAACTATAGCTAAAGAAGTTTTTTGATAAATTAGTTTAACCAAATTTTTTCCTATAGAATTTAAACATTTGAATTAATCCAATAGATAAGCATTAAATAACACATTGTCATAAGCATCAAATAATCCAAAAACTCCGAAAAATGACACATGTCATATTATTGAAAATCTTCTAGAACATATCAACTGGTGATAGTATGTAGTATAGATGTGTCCAATAGTAGGAAAATCAGCGGTTTAAAATTTAAAATTATCCTATCCTTTCACGTCTTCTAACCTTATAGGTAAAAGGATTGGCTACTAATACATTTCTCAAATATCAGAAAACAACAAAGTGGGATGACACCACCAGTATACATATTGATGTCACCAAAAAATTTTGTAATAGTTGATCACAGCGATTGACATATGCAAAAGAAGCAACTCTTGATACATTTTGCTTTCAATGCAAGATGAAGTAGCATAATTATTTCGGAAACGAAGTTTGAAGTCCCAAAATAATATGACGACTACCTAACAAACTTTATCTAAATGTTTTATAACTTGTGAATTTTTCCTGTTTTCGTTGGAACAGATCAAAAGCCTATTTGGACAAGCTTGCACTATTAAGCTGATGGTTTTCAAGCAACATTGACACAACAAATCAAGAAA